>NC_054374.1:67554324-68834041 GCF_017654675.1 Xenopus laevis | reverse complement strand
GCTATATTCAGGTGACATGAGAAACATCGGTATACCTGTATATGTTCATCTATACATTGGTTCTTATAAGCTGGACCCATGCACACATAACTGAAATGCTTGTATACTTACTAGCCATAACTAGACAGAAATAGATATGTGGAATGTACCCGGATTCCCCACACCCACTAGTTCATTGCTGCAACAATTATTTCCATCCAATTTTCAATGTGATTTGTTAAAGGGACAATTTGCATTTACATTTCATGCTTTGTCCACTTGATTAAACAGAGATAATGACCTCTGAGGACCATAGGAAATCCGTTGCTATTTTTGCATGTCTTTCATTACAAAGTATTATTACAAAGTCTTGTGGAGGATTATTAGAAGTGAAAAACTTTTCACAATAAAACTCCTACTTCAGCACAAGCCATCAAAGCTGAAACGCCTTAGCACCAAATACTGTTTCTTGTCATTTGGAAAAGCCAAAATGCTATACATATTTACATTAAAATGTCTCTGACACTTTTTAAGAAAACATAATTGCCTTTCTTGCCCTTAATTGTCTGCATTTTCTTTATTAATTTACACTACCTTGTAATTTTAGAACCTGTTGGGTAGACAGTACAGTACTGTACAGTACTGACAGTGGGCAACACATAGAAAAGGGATTGTCCACTTCCCTTGGCAATAAAGCAATGCTGGTGCAGAGAAAATATAGAAGGTTTAGGAAACCACGTACAAATCAGACCAAAAGTAATACAGTTAAAAAGTAGAAAAAATCTTTATTTAAGCAATGATCACAAGCCTTACATGTTTCGTGTCCCTAAGACACTTAGTCATAGGCTAATACAGCAATGCCTTCCATTCATCACACAAAGCTGCCAAGAACCAGTACAATGAGTAGGAAAGGACAGGAAAAGAACTGAAAAAAAGGTTTGAATTAAAATCTTCCTTCGGTGGGAAGAAGAGACCCACAGAAATATGTAGACAATGAGCAAGTTCTTAACCCATAACCATGGATGCACCTGTTTCACATTTCCTCATTCCTTCCTCTCTTTTAAGGACAATTATTATCATTCACACATATTTCGATAATTCACCTAGCTTTCTAGATGCCTCAAATATAACATTTGGGGCCTGCTGTGACCAAGCATACGTCACTTAACAGCAGTTTTCACAGCTCCTGAAATGACAAGAACAAGCATGCCTGTTACCCGCCTGCACATACCTGTTGCTGTCTTGCACATTCACTTATCTTTTTTCAGTTAATTACTACACTTTCTATTTTCTCTCACTTTAAGTATTCGCGCAAAGTATTCTCTGTCTACTCTTCATGCACCAGTTTTCCATGAAAAAACAAAAATCTCCTTGCTGACTCTAGTGGCTAATTACTATGTCATACATCATATGTCATACATCAACAAGGGATTTCCTTTTTATTAATTACTATGGCATGTCATAAAGAAAGTGTATAAGGGAAACTAAATATTTAAAAACGATAAATGCAGATGGACAGATGAAATGTCCAACAATATCTCAGGCAATTGTGATGATTCAAAGAACACAATACTGTACACCTTTGAACTGTCCCTCCTTGAGCAGTATGCCAAAATAAATAGAAGCACATTGCTAATTAAAATATATTTTTCCTTTAAACTATGCCAAAATACAATATGCTCCTGTGAATACAGGGTGATATCCTGACGACATAATGGGTGCTTTGGTAGACAAACCCCCTCTTGCATCATTCTAATATAAAATACAAAAATTGTATTTGTTTCCTAAGCATTATGTTTAAGAATATGGCATCTTTGTACTTGAAAAAATTAGTTAGCAAGAAACTAGAGCCTATATCTGTGTCCCAAAGTCCCACATAACAGTAAACAAAAAAAGAAAGCCGAGCTCTTGCAAACTCATTACTGCATTGTAATCCTCCTAAAGTCTGGAGTCATGGGACAGGACGTCTGATCTTCTAGAGCATAATGCTAGGCAGGCCAGAGCTTACAGGCGGACAGCAGCATATAAAAGGCAGAGCTGTCCCAGTGTAAACCCCAAATTACCTCACACTGTCCTCCTGTGACTCTGACAATGACCATGTTTTTCTGCATTATCAAAATGAATACCCAAGGACTTGTTATCATTACAATGTCTTACATTAATTAACTATATGGAAAATATGAGAATATTACAAATCACCTCAAAGTTCCATGAGCTGTATATGGTTATGAACCTCCTTGGTGAGTTCCAAATCCTTATACTGTATTCACAATAGGGGGGAACATTATTCACTATATATATCAATAAACAAAAAAATAATGACAAAAGAACGCTACAAAAGGACTAGATCAAGGTTTCCAACATTTTCAAACCCAACACATGTCTGAGAGTGAACTTTCATTCAGATTTTTTTAAAAAAAAACTTGCCTATGAGTGAGCTTTCAATCAGAATTATTGAGGGAGACACTCTTTTCAGCACAGTGATGCATTTTTGTATTCCTGGCCCACAGATGAAGGACCACTGACCAGCTATACATAACCTCTGTAACTGCTTTACTAAACTACATTAAATGCATTGATGTGAATTCACAAAAAAAAGTTACTTCCAAACTAGAATCCACGATTTACCCTTATGTATCATTAAAAAAAAAAACACAAACAAATCAGATCAACAAAAACCTAGACTTTTTTGATTGTTGCATGAAAACCGTGACTATTTTGGACTGTCACACAAAAATTAAGATTTTTTTTATTTAAATTTTTTCGTGAAAAGCCAGAAATGTTTGGATTATTGTACGAAATCTAGCACAGACAATACTATCTTTAAATTGCAAATATGACCTCTGCCATTGACTTCTTCTACAGGACATTGACAGGTTGAAGATCGAGTATTTTTTGCAGCCTCGGGGTATAATAAAAATTCGGATTTTATAGTACAAAAACTAGAATTTTTCGAGTCTTTAGGATTCAGACTTTAGTATATAACCCCCTGAATAAGCAATGAACCTAGTGCACCCTGTGGGGCAAATTTACTTACCTCCGAAGTTGCGCCAGCGTTGTCTTCGCCGCACTTCGCCAGGCGAAGATTCACCAGGGCTGTGCAGATTCACAAAGATCCGAAGCTGTGCACAAGTTACCGATCGTTTGCGAAGTTGCGTTAGCGATGTTACGATCATCGGTTCAAAGTTGCGCTAGCAAAGGCTAATTTGCATACAGCACGAAATAGAAGTTTAAATGGACGTGTATGCTGCAGCAAATAAATAACACTACACAAGCCCAGGGAAATTTAATAAAATTATATAGAGGTGTTCTAATGCCCTACACATGTGCCCACAGTATAGTTTAGGTGCCATATGTTAACAAAAGTAGGGGGGAAGGAGGGTACCCTAAAAAAAAATTCGATCTTTTTCAGCCTATCACTCTATGAAAAGTAAAAAACGCCAGTGTTTTTTGGGACTTAGAAAAATTTTCAACTTTTTTTTTTAAAACTCCTATCTACTCAATTGCACTTCGTCTGGTCTGACCTGGCGAAGTTAACTCTTGCGAAAGAGGTAACGCTCACGCTCAGAAAAAAAAAAACTTAGTAAATTTGCATAGTTTCGCCCCTTCACCTTGCTTTAGGCTGTGAAGTTGCGCTAGTCTATCTACTTCACTAGCGAATATTCGCCAGGGACACTTTTAGTAAATTGGCGAAGTGGCAAAATGATGTAACGATGGCGAATTTTCCGCCGGTAATTAACATCACTTACGTATCATGTATAACAAAGTTGGGAGCAATTAGATGCCAAGGGGTTTGAAAGCATCTTGGCCAAAGGCGATAGGGTGACAAAAACTGCTCTTCTTGTTAATTGTTCATAAGTAAGGTCTATGAAACAGAGAGTGCTTGTACTTCTGCTGTAATCTGGTAGAAATGCTTCTATATGTCACTTTCTAGGTTAAGGTCCCCCTGCCAAAAGCGCATGTGCCATGGGCAGAGCGTTTTCAATATATCTCAGTGGACAGCAGGGACAGGCAAATAGAGAGTTATGACTGTCACTGTTTTCCACCTAATTACAGAAGCGGTCAAAATGCCCCAAATGCCATATCCCTAACAGTTGGCTATACAGATGCTAAAAAAAAAAAAAACAGGGACAAAATATGAGGAGACTGTAAAGCACACAGTGCTATACAAGGAACTTGGTTTCAGAATCAAGGCAATGCAGTCAAACACCTCTAAAGCATCTGACTGAAAATATCAATATACAATAAGAATTCACTGTCATCTTGTACTTCCCAAAGAGGCAAGCTCTTGAATTGCACTTTACTTACTGGTTTCTTTCCTTAAGTAACCACCTAAATCTCAAAACTAGCAAGCTCTGTTGTACGATAATGAATATATTACCTGAGCTCAGGGCCGGAACTAGGGGTAGACAGAAGAGGCACGTGCCTAGGGTGCAGCAAACTGGAGGCACCAAGCAGGCCCGGACTGGCAATCTGTGGGTTCTGGCAAATGCCAGAGGGGCTGCTATAAGGTGCCATAGAAAGTCAGTATTTAGTGGGCTGGTAGGGGCTGTTTGGGCCTCTGTGTGGGTTGATTGGGCCTCAGTGTACCTGAAATGCCAGGGCCTATTTTAATTCTCATTCCGGACCTGGCACCAAGCACATATCTCTTTTTTTGCCTACCCTGGTCCAAACCCTATTCCTCTGCCTTTGGTGTGCTTCTGAGCTCACTCCTCCGCCCCACCCATGCACTGTCACAGCACATGTGTCCTGGCATGCGCAGAGAAGGGGGCGAGATGGTGGGCCAAGCTGCCTAGGGCTCTTTAACATCTTCCTTGTATAACAATACTGAAGGCATACTACCTTGTTAGTTCTAGGCAACCAGGCTTGCAGCTTCACTATTTGTATTAGTCACGATAAGGTTGCGGAATTCCTTGCCAGTTGTGATAGCAGATAAATGCGAATGGCATTTTTGGCTTGGATGGTTATCAACAATTATAGTATCCAAGGCTATTGTGATTTTAAGATCTTGTTAGACTAGATATTAGTATTTATAGTGAAATATGTGAGTGCATAAACAGATCTGTATAATGTGTATATTATGTGCACTAGAGTTCATTTGGAGGGGTTGAACATGTCATTCCTACATGTCACTATCTAAGTTGAGGTCCTTCTATCAACAGCATGTGCCACAGGCAGAGTGTTTTCCAATATATCTCAGTGGGCAGCAGGACAGGCAAGAAGGGTGTTATGACTGCCACTGCTTTCCACCTGATTACAATGCCAGAAATGCCAGGCTACAGGGATGCTGAAAAATATCAGGAACAAATTTTGAAACAGCATATACTCCCATAAAAGGATCTTGGTTTCAGAATCAAGGCATTGCAGTCAAACAACTCTAAAACATCTGACTGATTTTTCAATATACAATAAAAACGGACACTGTCAACTTGTACAGACTTTCAATAACTTCCCAAAGAGGGAAGTATTTACTGGTTTCTTTAGTAGCCACCTAAATCTCAAAAACAGCAAGCTTTGTTGTATGATAATGAATATATTACACTGAGGTCATACTACTTTATTAGTTCCAGGGAACCGAGCTTGCTGGTTTACTATTTGTATTACTCACAGTGAGGTTGTAAAATGTCCTGACGGTTGTCATGGATGATTCAGTAAATGCCTTTAAGAGTGGGTTGGACAATTAACAAACATAATATCCAAGGCTATTGAGATCTTTGGATCTACAGTTCTTGGTATATTGGAATAAAGAATGGTATTTAAATATTGATATATCTGTGTGTGTATAGACAGATCAGTATGTAACTGTGTGTGCTATTTAACTATGTATTTCGATATATTTTGAAAAGTCCTACCCCAAAATGTATTATTTCAAAATAATTGCATAATTTGTGCACTATGAAATTCAATCATTTGGATTGATATCAATATCCACTTATAAACATATTGTATATTTCAGTTTCATCTAACACATGGAAACAATG
Source organism: Xenopus laevis (assembly GCF_017654675.1). NCBI lineage: Eukaryota > Metazoa > Chordata > Amphibia > Anura > Pipidae > Xenopus > Xenopus laevis. The sequence continues at coordinate 68,828,081 of NC_054374.1, read as the reverse complement.
CTGTTTTTTTTTTTCCTTTATAAAATTACTACAGGTATGGGTTCCGTTATCTGGAAACTCATTATCCAGAAAGCTCCAAATTTTGGGAAGGCTGTTTCCACAGACTCCATTTTATCCAAACAATCCTCATTTAAAAAAATGACTCCCTTTTTCTATGTAATAATAAAACAGTACTTGATCCAAACTAAGATATTATTAATCCTTATTGACGGCAAAACAAACCTATTTGGTTTATTTAATGTTTAATTGATTTTCTAGCTGGCTTAAGGTATGAAGATTTAAATTATTTAAATATGCGTTAAGCATTCTGGATAACAGGTCCCATACCTGTATAAGTATATAACATGGGATACTGCACTGTACATTCATGAGAATACAAACGTATACATATTTATACATATAGGGATACTGAGTATATAAAAATATACTATGAATGTTATTTAGAGACATGAGCAAATATAGTTCCTATTCTGTAAGCCACAGCAATCAATCAGCAATTTGCTTTTACTGGTTTGCTGCAGTTAGAATAATAAAAGCAAGCCTCACTGGTTGCTATGGGTTACTGGAAAGGGTCATACTTTGCCCACGTTACTACATAACCCTTTAGACTTTTAGTGATCGTGATTATGTTAAATATCATTATACTAGTAACCATATATATATATCTCTATATAATGTATATTATAATCTCTGTAGACCAGGTTCCTCTACCAAAGGAAGCTTTAGTTAAAGGTCACTGTGCTTTCCTCCAAAAGTGTATATTTATACAGTTCATTCTTACTTAAAAAGCCAATGCCTTATATAATGCATATATTTAGGGATGTTTGTGCACTCTAACATAATGGCAGATCATGACACTCAGCAATCGTATTGCAAAAAGAGAATACTAATTTCAATACACCTGTTTGGCAGATAAGGGTTGTTCCTATTACATATTTCTGTTATTAACATGTTAACAACATGTAAATATTAACAAATAAATCTAAGAATTGATGTTTTGGGGAGCACTGAGGTTTCACACGATAACACAAAAGGTAAATTCCAAGTCACATATTTCCCCTCTGTCTGTCACCCTACAGGGGGGGTGAACAGACTATGTTATTGGCTGGGTGTGAGGGGGGAGGAACAGACAACTTGGGTTAGTGCCTTGCTGAGTCTTCTACACATTAAAATGCCAGCGCTGAACACCCTTTACTAGTCTGTATAGTGTTAAAACTAATGGGAATGGAGAGGGGGCTGGAAAGAGAGATCAGCAAAAAAAGATGAAGACAGAATTGAAAATAAGGCGGATAGAGGAGGAAAGCCAAGGAGACTTATAATTAACTTTAATAAGTGTGAACAAGATTGAAATAAAAGTGTGAGAATTGGGGGGTTCAGGAACCCAATTTTTTATGTACACATTAAGATGCAAATAGCAGGGACCTAAAACTAAAAAATGTGGCAGATCAGTTCCCACAAGCAGAAACAGACTCAATAGCTACGATCACACCCATCAAAATAGTAATCCCAGGGCAGTTATTTACTGTATATTTTTATATTATATATAAGAATTGAATTGTTTAGGGGCTGCCGGTGAATTCCAATATGGCTTCGGAACAGTTTTGGAATAGTTAATGGAAAAACTACACTAGTGATAGGACTGCCACAGGATATCTAGTTAGAAGACTTCTCTAAGTAAGATTCGGAAACAAACATGCCAGCATTAAGATGACTATGCAAATTTTCAGCAATCTATAAATTTATACAAACACACATTCTTTTTAATATTAAGTCAATCAGTTGACCCCTGGGGTGTGCAAATGTCCAATGCATCCTTGCTCCCCCCAACTTGCAAAATGCCTAAAGCACCAAATTATATCAGGCACCTAAGAACGATGTGCATTCCCTACTCCATGCACATCTGGGCCCCAGTAAGGGTCTTAAAGTGTACCTTCCACGACACAAGGAATTTCCCCTTCCTTTGTAAAAACTGTTCAATGGTAGCTGTATGAAAAGATCCCTTTATAATAGTATTTACTATCAGCTTTAATGCATTTATTCACAACAAATGAACGTATCTAATTGCCCCAGAGGAAAGCAGATTAAAACATCTCATCATTTAGTCATGCTGCATTGCCCCCTATCTCGAGTATTTGCCCTCTACACACCACCTGCTCCACAGTCATGTAACATAATAACCACTATGGGAGACATTTAATATGAATTTGCAAATTATTATTTTTAACATAATAATGATTTGCCTATATGATATGATAATGACGTATTATTACAATTTAGGGACTTTGCAAACAGACTAAATAAGTTACAACAAAGGTGCATTTTGCATAGATTATGCTGCATTTTAACTCACTGTTATAGAGTTTTCTGCCTACACCCTAAAGTGTAAAAACATATCTGACTCCACCACAAACTGGATCACAGCTTTTAAAAGTTGCATGTTTAGGTTCTACAGAAAAAAAAGTCATATTTATCTAAAAATAACTCACTATTCCTCTCCAAAGGGGGGGAGGATATATATATATATATATATATATATATATATATATATATATATATATATATATATATATATATATACATACACATACTGTCCATCCTCTAATGCCCAAGAGAGCCACATGAAGCACATTATTTTAAATAAATAGAAATGAGCATTAAATACATTTGGTTTGGTCAACATATGCCTTAAACCCCAGTTGTACACCTTTCTAAGACTGTCTTGCTATCATTTACCTAAAGCATCCACACTTTCCACATGCCACCAATATTGGTTACCCACATTCAAACAGGTCCCTTTTAAGAGCCTCACCTTCCACCCTGCAGAGCTGTTGCTGTCTCCTTTATCTTTAAAGTAGGGGACAAATCGAACCATCCAATCATAAATTTGGGATAAGGTCAGTCGCCTCTCAGGAGAGCTTTCAATGGCCTTGGTGATGAGATCAGCGTAAGACATGTTACCCCAGGCATTTCTACGTGAACTCTTGGCTTTCCGTATCTGCCCTGGGTCCAGGCCAGGAGGTGGCAACGGCATATCTGAAGGAGGATCCGGTAGAGGGGGCCATGTGCAAGAACGAGGGCGAACTTGTGGCTCCACATCTGATTCAGCTTCCAGCTTCTCCATTACTTGTACTACCAAAATGAATCCTCTGTCGTCTCATACAATGAAATATGGCAACCAATTTAATTCCGCATTTGCAAAGCTAGTTCTATGATAAATCACCAAGAAGTTCAAAAAGCTAAATTTTACATGAAAAAAATAAAATGAGTAGAAAAATGAATTAGGAGTGTAGGTGAAAAGGATTTTTTTTCCATTAGGAGCGCATGAAGATAAGGTAAAAGCTGAGTTTATCAAATTGACCAAGAGTGCATCTTATTTGGAAAGCCTACTTAGAATGTAAAATATCTACACTCAATAATAAAAAATTTGTGTGAGATGTAAGTTGTTTGAAACAGACAATCAAATAGGAGTAGAAACTTAAAAGAATAATCTTAACTGTCTGCCAAACGCTTTCCTAATTGCAATAATTATTGCTAACTAATTTGCATTGAACAGCCAGACTCTGCATGCAGGTAGGAACCCATCAAATCTGCATTTCAATAAATGAAATGAACAAAAATAAAAAGCAATTCTTTCAGCAATTGTAATTTGCAATAAAATCCTGATAGTTTGTCCTTAAATGTAATCTTCTGCTACAGCAACATTCAGAAATGATCTTTCACTGCAGATTTTTGAATTCAAGATAAGATCTACTTTGAGATTTCTATGCATTTAAAGGAGGTGTGCTTGAAATATGTCCAAAAAGATTTAATCTCAGTCTTTTGCAGCAACAGTTGTTATATGTGGAAAACTAAACACAGAGAATCTAAATATGATTAAATGACAAGTCATTCTTCCAAGATATAAATTTGTACGATAAATTTCACATAGAAGCCAAAAAATGGAATCTCCCCTTCTTAAATTATAGATGACCATTTAATGAGAAGTAAAAGCATGATTCTCTTCTCTTCTTCTCAGGAATGCTTGATGCCGGGATTATTCCAGATTACTCTTCTTAATAGGTATCATTTGCTCTGGCCAGATGAGAATATTGAACCCCTTTTTTCCCCAAGAGACTCATGCGTGCCCCCCTACTACAACCTGAAGACACACGTGGGGAGATACTGCAGTTTCGTAGAGAGGTACAAAAATTTTCATAGTCATGGTGCTGGTGGCCAGTTGGGGATCAGTGAAGTTCATCCATTCTGCCTGTTTAAGAGGAAAGGTCTGCATCCACAGAGGAGGGATCTGCTGGGGATCCCTGGCTGGAAGAGAAGGGAGAGTGAAATGCTGGGTGTGAGAGGGGGGGCGTCACACCTGCTTGGTAGAAATGAGAGAGAAGATGCTCCTTGCTTCTCCCTCTCAGGGAGTCTCTCTCTTGCTCCCTTGCTCTTCGAGTCTTTCTCCTCCTGGGACAGAGCAGGGTTGGACCATGTGTCGGGCTCGGCAAGCTCTGCACTCTTCACCTTAAGCATTTAGAGAGAGGGAGCGAGACAGAGAGAGAAATAAATAAATAAGATGCAGCCTTTTGCTCCTCCTCTCCCGTCTCCTCCTCCCTCCTGCTTTTACATGAGACTGGGAGAGATTCCTACAACACTGAGCACTGTGATCACTGCAAATCTACACACTTGCTACCACCATAAATACCACGTCCAAATATATATATATATATATATATGGGGGACACATATCCTTAACCATACCTAGAAATATATATTATTTCCAAGTGATTCAAATATATAAACATGGGCAGCATCTGTGCATCTAAGTTGTACGCACTAGTATGGGAAATTTGCAGTTAATGTGCACTATAAACTAATAATGTGTTAAATATGTTAATATATCAGTAAGAATTTGCTAACTTTTTTTCCTAACATTATTCTGATGATTTTTATAGATACTAAAGTTTGGGAAATTGCCTATTTTAACTGTAACACATAGGAAAGGCTATTTAATAAATATAGAGTCTCAGATTATCACCTGAAATTCATACTTCATAAGCAGGTGGGGGAAACAGTTCACTGGTGGTGAAGCACATGTTGATCACATCAGTACAGCTCCTTATGGCACCTGACAGGCACAATGTCATTCCTGTGGCTACAAATCACATGTAAGCGATATCCTAACACAATTATGCTTTATTCAATAAGCCCATTATACAATCCAAAGCCGTATTTTTTTTATCTATAAATCACTGAAACTGATAATACGTTCTGCAAATCTGACTAAGCAATTAGAAACAGAATTAAGGCTCACGGGCAAAATCAAGAACGATTGCCAAATATCCTCGGCTAATTCATACAACGTAGTTTAATAATCAACACAACACCCAAGTGTAACCTCCACAGACGTAACATGCCCTAATCACAAAGGTCTAAAATGACGCTGCTAACCCCGATCTCTCGGAGGATTAGTGCAGGGCGAGCTATGGTCGAGAACGGGTTTATGGGCGGAGCCGTCTCAATAGACACAGGCACTAGGCGCGCACCTCAGCTGACAGACCCCCGACCACGTGGTTGTGAAGGCATTGCGATCAGACTTTTACCGCTTCAGCGGATTGGCCAATGCTTCTGGTAGGCAGCAGCTATTGGATGAAAAGCAGGCAGCCGCTTTTGGCTCCTACCTGATTGGCTGTGATGTTGTAGCACTGCGCCTGTCTGGATTGGTAGAATGACCGGGAACCGGTCTAGAGTGGGACGGGTTGAGGAAAATCCCTTTGCTTGGCGTCACCAGACTGTTGTAAATGGTTGCCAGGGGCAACTGAATGAGACGAAGGCTCCTTGAGGCATGACTAGCAGTGGCACGGGAGAAATTGAGTCCCTCTAAAGGCAAAGATAGATAGATGGATAGCGTAGAGTGGCGTGAAGTACTACGTGCGTGCCATTTAACATACGATGGAATTTGTAAGACACAGCTCAGAGAAAGCAATGTTTAAATATTAGTAATGCTAGCATGTACACAAACTCTCCATACAGCTAAATGCCAAACATAATGGGTGCGTTAGTAGTTGGGCAGTGGTTAATAATTATGTTACATTATTTAATTATGTTATAGGTGATCTCTAACAAGCAAACGTGTGTTATTGTTATTGTTACACCACCTAAATCTTAGATAATCTATTCAAATTAAGGTTACAGTGTCACCAGAAAAATCAAGGACAGTTTTATTAAATGAGAGGCATTGCATGGGATTGCCACCTGGCTGGTATTTCCCCAGCCTGACAGATATAACTCATTTATTTATAATGTACCACCTCTGATTCATCCCACCCCCGCACCTCAATAACTGTGCATTGCTCACTAAATCCGTGCCCCGTCCACCACTTTATGCCATTATTTTTTCCCACCAACTCGAATTGTGGGTTAGAACAAGTGGCAACTCCACCATGTTCCTTGCTCAGACATAATTGGTGGGTTACACCTGAAAAAATCAAAGAATTTATAGATTTGCCTAAATTTCTGGTAAACCCCACCAGGCCCGGACTGGCCATCTGTGAATACTGGCACATGCCAGCCAGGCTACTGTAAAATGCCATTAGTAGGCAGGTGGGGGCTGTTTGGGCCTCTATGTACTTGAAATGCCAGGACCTATTTTAATCCTAGACCTGAACCCTTCCAATTTGGAAGTCAGGACTGTTCTGCAGAAAATGAGAACATTGCAAGTTGTATAAATCATGTATGGTTTATTTTCCAGGAAAGGTGGTAACCCTGGCATTTGAAAACATACTAGCCTATCTGCTTTATCTTCCTTTCATTTAATGGTTGCCATCTAGGACACTTTGTTTTCATTGTCTCTTAGAGATCGGAAAAGCTGCTTATTTTTACAAAAGATGGCAACCTGAAATATTAGAATCAAGTACCATTTTTATTTCCCAGGTGAAATACTTGCAGTTAATTTACATGTTTAGCAAATAGCCTACATTAGTAACATCAGGTGGGGGCCGGACTGGGAGTAAAAAGCAGCCCTGGCAAAAAAAAAAATCAAAGCAGCTGTAGGGACTTATAGGATCTACATTCCATATAGAGTTAATCCTCTACCTGTGTTATAGTTTCCTATAGACTTTGCTATTGGGTATAAGTATTTGTAACATTTCTAATGTGACAACTATATCCATTGGACAGAGTGCAATGACACTCCCCTGCCACACTGCTATATAGTGCTGTGTAGGGAGTGGCCTCTTCCTCTTTGGCGCCTGATCCTGTTGCATCTAGGTGATGCCCATTGAGCCTGGGATCACCTTAGGCCCAGTAAAGCCATTTACCCCAAAGGGACCTTGTACCTTTGGAGATCTAAGTCGGGACCAGGCAAACCGTGAATGAGGAACAGCTAGCATAGTAAGCTCCTGTAATAGACTCTCTAGGAGAGTGAGACAGAGAGGTTTAGCAGAAAGAGCAGTTGTTGCTCCAACAAGGATTTGTAGAAGGGAGTAGCTTCTCACAAGGCCAGTTTGCCTTTAGAGTAGGGAACTCAGTTGATAGGCATCTAGGTTAGCAAAGGACTGCCTGTACCCTACTTGATTGATCCCGATCCCCTCACTGGCAACGTCGGTTAAGGGAGAAGCTATTACCCCTGTCTGCTGATACTTTATGCTCTGATCTGACTGTGTGGGCCACTCTGTCCACTGTGGTTCCGTCTGCTGTATCCTACAAGTATTTGTGAGTAAACCTGATGTAATTTGCCTCTGGCATAATAAATCTGTTCACCCGTTTTACTGGCGTCCACTCTATCTTTTAATATCACTTAACCTGCCTGTGTTGTGTAGTTTTACTACATCTTAAAGAGTGAGCTTCCACTTAGCGAAGGGCCTGCCCTGAAGTGCAAGTCGCATGTAACCCATGCTCATACCTTAGCCTGGACCTCTTTAACTATTTGCGTGCTATACAGCCAAATAGGTGTTACACAGCCAACATATAAATGTGTGACAGGTGGCCAGGCCCCCCATCCACAAGTTGAAAAATGACCCATTGGGAGTCAGGGCCCCCGATAAAATGAAAAAAAAAAAAAGACATTGGTGGCCAGGGTCCCTCATTAAAGTAAAAAAAAATCATTGGTGGCCAGCCCGCCAAGTTAAGAAAACATTGGTGGCAAGGGTCCCCCATTTAAGTTAAAAAAAAACATTGGTGGTCAGGGCTCTCCCCTATAAAAGTTAAAAAAAACAATGGCAAGGAATTAAAAAAAAAAAGGTGGTCAGTGGAAACTTACCTTTAAAATTTGGCAGGTGGTTTTCTTCTTCCTACGTGACAGCAACGTCTTTGTTCTTGGCGGCTTTGGTTCTTTATGCTCCGATTAACCACTAAAAAAATCATTTAGAAATTTGTATAAGGTGCCTTTAAAGGGAAATTGCACACATCGTGATGTAAAGCATTTTGTCATGGCTAGCGTTGGACTGGGGCAGCAGTGGCCCACCTGAGCTCTGACTTTAAGGATCTCCCCTAACGATAATCCCCGCACAAGTGAGTGAGTGGATCTGGTTGGCAGGGGCCCATCAGGGCCGGGTCCACCGGGTTTTCTCCATGTGTCCCGCCGGCCTAGTCCGACCCTGGTCATGGCAGTTTCTTCATGGCAATTATTTAAAGGCAACTGATATAAAAACAAACTGTGCAGTTATCCATATATCCTTAGACAATTAATAAAAATTATCAGTAGTGGTACCCCCCGTAAAAAGTTTTTGTGCATTCCCTACAGGTCTTATGAGTGCTCGCACATTAGGCTAGTGGTAAATGACAAATAAAAGGAAGGAGCAAATGAATCAAAGCTGGGAGTTGAACTTTGTACAGTTGATTAAAATTAGTGCTGAAAAAAGCAAAACAGATAAGTATCTTGTGAAAAAATATAGCAGAACTAAACTAGTGTTCCACCTTTTTAAGATAAAAAAAAAAATCTGGATTTTGGATGTAAGGTACAGGGACATAAGGGGGTGGGTGGAGCCATAGGGACAGGTACAGTGATGTAAGGGGGCAGATCAGGTGGGTATTTGGTAGGTAGGGGCTGGGTCTAGGGGAGTGAGGGGAATCGGTTATTGGGGCATAAATGGATGGGCTAGGCCTCAATCATGGGTACTGTATTCACCTTTAAAGGAATTATTCAGTGTAAAAATAAAAACTGGGTAAATACATTAGCTGTGCAAAATTAAAATTTTTTATAATATAGTTAGTTAGGCAAAAATGTAATGTATAAAGGCTGGAGTGACTGGATGTGTAAGATAAGAGCCAGAACACTACTTTCTGCTTTTCAGCTCTCTTGGTTTACACTGACTGGTTACCAGGCAGTAACCAATCAGAGACTTGGGGGGCCACATGGGTCATATCTGTTGCTTTTTAATCTGTGCTGCACACTGAGGATTAATTGCAAACTCACTGAACAGATATGTAACATGTGCCCCCCCCCTTAAAGTCACTGACTAGCTCAGAGTTATAGAGCTAAAAAGCAGGAAGTAGTGTTCTGGCTATTATGTTCATCCAGTCACTCCAGTCTTTATACATTATATTTTTGGCTAACTATATTAGAATTTTTTGTTATTTTGCACAGCCTCTCTATTTACATAGTTTTTATTTTCACACTGAACTGTTTCTTTATGTGAACTTTAAGTATGTAACTTTTCAATTGGTCTTCATTATTTTTGTTAGTTTTTTTTAACTATTTACCTTTTTCTTTTGAATTCCTTCAAATGGGTTTCACTTACCCCATCTGAAAATCAAATGCTCTGTAAGGCTACAAATGTATTGTTATTGCTACTTTTAATTGCTTTAGCACTTACTAAATTGCAGGAGAGCTGCTGAATAAAAAGCTTAAATAACACAAACTACAAATACAATAAAAAATATATGGTTTTGCAGGTCAATGTATATTTTTGTGTTTTTACCTTGCACAAAATGCAGCAGAAGTGTAAATTATTCAGTAGATAAAGTGACTTCCAGGACAATTTGTATGCGCTAACTCATTTGTGGGTCTCTTAAAGCCAGATACTTTGGTAATCCTATGCACAATGGGCATCAAGCTGTTCAGTGGACCCTCTGTTTTCATATTTAGGATGTTTTGTCTTGGCACTTATTGCTATGTGGCAGATATGCTATAAAGTGGAAAGGTGATTTTCAAGTATTTCATAAAAACCGACAATTTTGGGAAAGCATTGCAAATCAGTAGTTTGGAATAGAAATACCTGGTTGCCCAATTTAGATTCATCTGAATGTGTACTTTCCAAAAATATATGGTTTTGGGGTCACTTTAATTTTTGCGCATAAAATGAAATATTTTTCTGGTATATATCCCTACATTGTGAAAAATAGCAATTACATTTTTTTTTTTGGTATTTAGAACCCTAAATCTTGTCCCAGAAGTGGCGATACACAAAAACTCAGATTTAGAAAGCTCAGGTTCTCCTGAAAAAAACAATGTATAGTTTCCCTAGGTGAACTGAAAATCCCCCCCCCCCCCGGGAAATGCACCTGAAATGAAAGAGCACAAAATGTTTAAAAACATCTGTCACTGAGTTCAAATTAAATGCGAAATTCTGTTGGCACTTGTAGGGTTAAGATAAACTTTTCTACCAGGAAGGCAACATGACCATATAGGTATTTATTCTCTTTATGAATGAATACTTACAGACGTAAATGTATTAATTATTTAAATTAGGTGATTTTGCCCCATGTCACCCTGTGAAAGGTTTCTTAGAGGGGCAGTATAAGGGCTCTTACTGATGAGCGGTTGTAGCTGCGCTCCCCTGCGCTCCGTTTTTCAGCGTTCAGCCACGGGAGCGCAGGAATAGACGCATTACGTTTTTTCCAATGGGGCTGTACTCACACAGGTGCGTGTAGGCACCGAACGCAGGTTGAGACGCAACATGCTGCATTTTTCCTGCGTTCGGCGCCAACACACGCCTGTGTGAGTACAGCCCCATTGGAAAAAACGTAATGCGTCTATTCCTGCGCTTCCCTGCGGCTGAACGCTGAAAAACGGAACGCAGGGGAGCGTAGCTACAACCGCTCATCAGTAAGAGCCCTAAACCCATTTTCAACATGAGCTGAATGAATAGGGTTTGTCTTGAACAAACTTTTTGCCTATTGTTTTAGTAGAAGATATTTGTCTTGATATATGTCTTTAATGAGGAGCACCCCGGGAGTTGATTGAAGTCTGGTGAGTGCTGGTGCATATATTATCCAGAATGCTCAGGACCTGGGGTTTTCCTGTTAACGGATCTTTCCGTAATTTGGATCTTTATACCTTTATCTTTAAAGTCTACTAGAAAAGTCTACTAAAGTCTTCTAAAAATTAGATATTAAAAACCCAATAGGTTGGGTTTGCTTCCAATAAGAATTAATTATATCTTAGTTTGGATCAAGTACAAGAAACAGTTTTATTATTACAGAGAAAAGGGCAATAATTTTTAAAAATGGGGATTATTTGGATAGAATGGAGTCTATGGGAGACAGCCTTTCCTTAATTCATAGCTCAGGATAACGGGTTTCCGGATAGCCATACTGTAGCAATAAAGCCATTAAAGCTTAGAGGGATCACTGGTTGATACAGTGAGGGTATCAACTACTGATAGATTATGTTGTAAATATGCCAGATTTTACATGGTGATGCCTCTCATTTAATAAGTGGCAATAAGTGGTGTATTTGATCACTGTGCTATTTTTCTTCCTTATTAAGAGTAAGCCATGCCAAATAATGTAGAACAGTACCTATGTTCAATGCTGAAAGGCATTTCTATTATTTTTTCTTAAGTACCGGTATGACTTTTGCATGTTCCTTGTTCCGCTAAAACCGGGATTCTAAAACAAAAATTGTCACCTAGTAGACAGCTACCAAATATACCATCCAAATTGTTTGTATGAGTCATGATGGCAGAGATTTAGAATGGCTTACTTGTTTAGAGTAATCCATGGCAATTGTCATTTTTAAACAGAATTGACTATTGGATGGATGGACAGACTAAAGGAAAGCTGAAAGAGGGTTGCCTTTGATGAAATATGTATAGTGAAGAATAAGAACATGCCATAAGGTATCAACAGCACAATAGGAAAAAAAAAAAGTTTGTTTCACATCTATTTAACTTACAGTATTCTGCTGGCTTGAAGCCCACATGAGGCACAGGCAGGCCCGGGCTGGCAATATGTGGGTTCTGGCAAATGCCAGAGGGGCTGCTATAAGGTGCCATAGAAAGTCAGTATTAAGTGAGCTGGTGGAGGCTGATTGGGCCACTGTGTACCCGAAATGCCAGGGCCTATTTTAATTCTCAGTCCGGACCTGGGCACAGGAGTAAATCAGAGATATTAAACCCATTTTTGCCGTTCTGTAATGGCAGGAGGCTGCAGAGACTGTACTCCCTTTGAGGAAGCCATGAGGTCTCTACTTTACAGTTGCATAACTACAGAGGAAGCAGACCCTGTGGCTGCAGGGGGGCCCAGGAGTCTACACGGACTATAACTGTGGCACTGTTTTCCATTTGAGGTATTACGGTTATTGTAATTGTAATGCTGTAAATCTGTGGTTAAAATGCATTGTGGGTAAAAAAAATGGTTTGAAACATAGAAACACCGAATGCCTAGTGCTGTGCTTCAGGCACCAACTAGTTTGCAAGTGGTTTTGGGTACTATTTAAGTATAATGTCAAACTGTCCCTAATTTATAATTTCCCTTTCTCTTAAATTGTCCCTGTTTCGTAAAATTTGCCAATCAAACATATATTTTTTTGATTTTGATATCCGTTCCAGAAATCAGTGCCGTTCTAACTCTGACGTCTTTGGTTATTGAAAGGGGTGCTTAAAGGGGGTGTTACACTTTTGCAGTCTTACCAAAGTGCAAAAATTAGTTGTTAAAGGAGACATATTGCAAACAAGAATGTGACAGTAAAACATATATTGCTTACACTGCAAATTAGTAAAAAATGTCAGTCCTTTAAGTATTTCTTGCCGATCCCTTCACAGTCCCTCCACTGTAAAAAAAGTCCAATGCAGAAATATATGTATTCCCTAGGGAATATATATGGGGATCAGCGCCTGTGGCAACAGAAAGAAACAAAATATAGTGTAATACGTTCAAAAGGGAATGTCACCCTGTGCACTTGGAAAGAAAGGTGTACTCCCCTTTTCCTTGAGCCGCTGTTAATTAAAGAAAGGAAAAAGAAAACTGGATCCACGTGAATATAAAAACGAAAAGGTGACCTTCCTTTAAAAGAAAGCAATTCAATAGTGGAGCGCCTCCATACTATGTACAGAATGCCTACTTACAAACCACTAATGTGGCATCGTGCATATCAAGATAATTCCTTTTTGGTTCCTCATCCAGCTCTCCACTCCTGTTTGACTCCGAATGGGAAATAGGAACCGAGGATAGTGTGATATCGCTTTTATTAAAACATAATTAAAAACAAATAAAAATGTACACTCACATTTACCCTCCTTGGGTAATACGCATTTAGTCCCAACAAAAAGTTCGAGTGCGCTCCCTCAGGGCAATTCTGCCAAATATTTCGTGCTCCCCTGTGGTGCCTCTCCTGGGTCCAATAGCGCTCCCCAAGCGTACCTAACGCGTTTCGCTGTTACTGTAGTCAGCTTCCTCAGAGGTATAGTTCTTGTGGGTTCCTATTAGGAACCCACAAGAACTATACCTCTGAGGAAGCTGACTACAGTAACAGCGAAACGCGTTAGGTACGCTTGGGGAGCGCTATTGGACCCAGGAGAGGAACCCACAAGAACTATACCTCTGAGGAAGTTGACTACAGTAACAGCGAAACGCGTTAGGTACGCTTGGGGAGCGCTATTGGACCCAGGAGAGGCACCACAGGGGAGCACGAAATATTTGGCAGAATCGCCCTGAGGGAGCGCACTCGAACTTTTTGTTTTCTTTTAAAAGAAGGTCACCTTTTCGTTTTTATATTCACGTGGATCCAGTTTTCTTTTTCCTTTCTTTAATTAACAGCGGCTCAAGGAAAAGGGGAGTACACCTTTCTTTCCAAGTGCACAGGGTGACATTCCCTTTTGAACGTATTACACTATATTTTGTTTCTAATTTCTGTTGCCACAGGCGCTGATCCCCATATATATTCCCTAGGGAATACATATATTTCTGCACAAGAATGTGACAGTGCATTACACTCTTTTAATATAGAAAAAATGTGCTGAAAAAAGTAGTGTTTCAGCCTGATTTATTGAATATTTCTGTACAAACCCTACTAGTCCGTCCTGCCCATCTGTTCCACTTCATGCTGCCTCCTTTCTCAGGCTGTGCAGGGGAGTTGGCATCACTCATCACACTTCACTGTAGGATAGGAACTAATTAGCAGCTAGGTTGACCTAGGCCGGAACTAGGTGTAGGCAGAGTAGGCACATGTCTAGGGTGCAAAGGTTGGGGTGTGCCAGTCTCCTACCACATGTCCGGTCCCCTCTCTCTATGCCTGTCTGTTTTATTTGCTTGTGTATTTGCGCATGTGGATTCGTGCATGAGCACCGCAATCGGCAGTTTGCGCATGCACTCAACCAGCTGGTGCCACGACCGGTCAGGTTTCCTACGTCGCCTGGCCCGGCTCTGGGACAAGCCCATCCCTCATTTGAAATACAAGCTCCAATACATAGTAACATAGTAAATTAGGCTGAAAAAAGACACGTCCATCAAATTCAACTCTATTTTAACCTGCCCAACTGCTAGTTGATCCAGAGGAAGGCAAAAAAAAAAACCCATTCGAAGCCTCTCCTTCCTGACTCCAAAATGGCAATCGGAGTAGTCCCTGGATTAATTTGTATTATGACCTGTTCTGTGCCTCTGCATACATACTGATAAGAACATAAGTTAATATAAAATATAACAAGGAGTGATTTTTATGAAAGCATTACAATATGAAAAATAATTTTTGCATAAGGTAAACATCCCCTTGTGAAACCACAATTGTCACAATCACAAAGTTAAGTATGCTATATGTGTGACGTATCATATTATATACCATGTGGTATAATGGTCCACAGATAAAGTGCCCATTTATATTATTTTCAGGTCTTGTCAACAAGTAAAGTAGACATGCTAAATATCAGAAACTGTATACAGACTGCAGATATACAACTATATAGGGCAATATATATAAATGGTGTCTAATAAAAGGGCAGCCAAGTATGGAGGTTTACTTTGAAAGCAGCAAGTAAGTTGCAGGTAAAACCTAGTCCCTTTGTAAAATGTATAATGAAGCAATAGAATTCTTAATGAATCAGATAAAATTGAGCATAGGACTGGCCAGATATGGGATGACATTGACGTAGTTGGCCAGCTTAAATATATTGCAATATATGGACAAACAATCCCTGTTTTGTTTAAAGGGTAAGGCATTTTTCAGTAGCAGTATGCACAAAATGTCACTGTCTTAAATATATTGATAATCGGTTGAGTGCAGAGGACTCTTGTATTTGACTATATATATATATATATATATATATATATATATATATAGAGATATAGATATAGATATATATAGTTAAATATAATAACAACAGCTGCATGTTTCACTTCCCTGTCATGTGGCTGGACTCCTAAGGCCAGCATTTCCCAATTCTGGTTTTACATGCCATAAAAGCCTTTTAAAAAATAAATATTGTATATGTTAAAAGGAGGGTAGGCATTATAAATAGTTTTGCCTTAATCATTGAATTAATACATTCTTGAAAACAGTTTTTTTTAACTGAAGTATGCTCTGTAGTGTATACTGTATTTACGGCCATTTATTCATCATGAATAAATGTTTTATTTTTAGTCTGGGATTCCTAACCTTTTTTTTTACCCGTGAGCCTCATTCTAGTCCCTGGGGAGCCACACAAGCAAGAAAAAAAATCCTTGGGGATGCCAAGTACGGGCTGTGATATACTTCTAGGATGCAGGGGACTCTGTTGGAGTAAATTTGTTTCTTCATGCCTCCAAAACTTGATATTTAAGGCAAGAATTTCAAAATAGACACTTACTGTGAGGCCACTGGGAGCAACAACAATGGGAGTGGAGAGCAACATGCTGCTCACGAGCCACTGGTTGGGAATTACTATTCTAGTGTGTCTGCAAGCTTGTCAAGTGGTGCAAAGTCCAAATCACCATGTATATTTGGCAACAAGGCACCATTGCTTGGATCTTTTCATATAAGTACTGTCTAGCATAGTGCCTTTCCCTCACTCTGAAAAGAATCCCATACTCTTAAATACCTTTATGATAGGTGCTTCAGTGTCTTTGTTGTTCTCACTGCTCTTGTGTAATGTCCAAAGTCAGTCACTGGGCACAGGTGTTACCAACCATGTGTTATGCTAGTAATTGTATGTCTGCTGGATCCAAAAGGTGGATTGAAGAACAGATTATCAAGCCTAATGTTAAATGCTAAACTTGCCACTCACCATTAAGAGCAGGACTCCACGGGTGATTCTGTTGCGATCCGATGCGCTGCGCAAAAACGAGTCCTGCCCTTAGGCTTGGACCCTTCTGATTTTAGCTGACTACAAGTTTAGACCATTGGCTGTAGTGGTTTTTGGCCCTTTGTATCACTGCTGGGTAAGAAATCTATTCCTTTCCCATTATATATGTATATGCTCAGTACCAAACCTCAGTGCCTGCAGGTACGTTTTATTATTTTTAAAAGCCCCTGCATATGACACACAGTCTCCTGATTCATGATTAAAAATAAGACTGGCCCAAATCCAGTTGGGAGAGGGGGAGGGAGGATGAAATCACAACACAAGAAAGGACACCCCAACGCTCCCTTCAAATCCAATTAACCGCTTAATTAGTCAGCCAGTTCTGCAATTAACCCCTTTTCTCTCAGGAGGCTAACATATTCTTTCATGTAGCAACTGGGCAGAGAATCAAGTGATGAAGTCTGATCCACTGCTATTCTTCTTAACTGACGTTGCTGCCTCAGGTATCAATATATATATATAAAAATATACACAACAGTATATATAGTTGGATGCAAAAGTTTAGGCACCCCTTGCCAAATTACACATTTAGTTAATTTTTTTTGTAAGCAAAAAGTTGTAAGCAACTACTGCAGGAATCAATGCATTAAAAAGCAACGTATTTACAAATGTTGTACGCAGTCACAGTCCGGTGATAAACACTGTTCTTGCATGACTTCTGATCCTAATTACAGCACTAGGCCTTTATAGCCATTAAGCATTATCATGTGTTGACAACTGAAGAGCTTAATAAGAACTGACACCCCAAACTTTGCGCTGATACTCAACAAGCATGGGCTCCCCTAAAACTGTGAGGTTGTGAGTGAGGATCTGAAAATGAAGCTATATAAGGCCTACAAAGCAGGAAAAGGCTAGTAAAAGACGGCAAAACTCTCCCAGCTCACAATATCCAATGTCTTTTTTGCCATCAAGAAAATGCAATTAAAGAGGATCTAAACCCAAAAAATGAATGGAACTGTACATGTTAAGGTACATCTCTGAGCACTTTTGCAGTTTGCATTTATTTTCTATTTTTGTAGCAGGTTTTATGTATATTTTTAACTGGGGAGGGGGGAAGATCGAAGGTGGTGGTTTACAGCAGTAGAGGTACATGAAATACGATAGTAAAAATTTCTAATTTTTTTTATATGAAATGTGACCTTAAACATCATCTGATTTTCAAGCAAGTCCTAAAAGTAGATGAAGCATACCTTGATCAGTCCTGCACAGTTTTAGTCCATTCCTCCATACAGAACATCTTCAGCTCTTGGATGTTGGTGGGTTTTCTCACATGAAATGCTCGCTTTAGGTCTTTCCACAGCACTTCAGTTGGATTAAGGTCAGGACTTTGACTTTGCCACACCAGAACATTCAGTTTATTCTTCTTTAACCATTGTTTGGTAGAATGACGTGTGTTTAGGATCGTTGTCTTGCTGCATGAACCACTGTCTCATGAGATTCAGTTCATGGACATATGTGTTAATATTTTCCTTTAGAAAGGAGTATATAGCTTTCTGGAATTAAAGGAACAGTAAAAATGAAAGTATTTTACAGTAATGAAAATATAATGTACCATTGCACTCCACTGGTGCAGTTGGTGTATTTGCTTTAGAAATGACTAATATAGTTTATATAAACAAGCTGCTGTGTAGCTATGGGGGCAGCCATTCAAAGCTGAAAAAGGAGAAAAGGCACAGGATACACAGCAGATAACAGATAAGCTCTGTAGTATACAATGGGATTCTTCAGAACGTATCTGTTTCCTACGGTGTATCTTGTGCTTGAATGGCTGCTCCCATAACTACACAGCAGTTTGTTTATATAAACTATAGTGTTTCTGAAGCAAAACACCCCGGTTTTACTAGTGCAGTGCACCAGTACATTCTAGTGTCATTCCTTTAAAATAATTGTTTTTTTTGTGGTGTTACTGTTCATTGGCAGATGTTTTTATTTTTTTGTCTATTTTTATTTTATTCTCTACGAAGATTTTAAAGTCTCTACAAAAGGCTTTGGTTATTAGCTGATACTGCTCATCAGTTTAGTTAAAGCACAGTCAGTGTTCTGGGTAGAAATTGTTCTGTTGAAAGCATAGCAATGAAAATATAATACTTTATCTTATTCCTTAAATCTAAAATGGCAAGAACCCAAAGGGCTTGAAATGAATACTATGTACTACATTTATAAAGACAGGGAAAATATATAACTAAGGGGTAGTTCACCTTAAAATAACTTTTAGTATGATATATACAATGATACTTTTCAATTGGTATTTATTTTATATTCTTTGTTTTTTTGTTACAGTTTTTTCAGAAGATCTTTAGTTTGGAATTTCTAGTTGCTGAAAGAGACCGGAATATGGCTTGGAGAGGGCTTAAATAGAAAATTATAAATAACAATAAAACGAGTCAAAATGGTTTGGATATATATCTAAATATATTTACTAAAATAATTTTGTAATTTTCCATGCTTCTAGCAGTATTGAAAGTGTATGTGGGGGAATGTATGATATGCCCAGAGAACCATGTGGCTTACAGCCTGTTAACATCAGGGGCAAAGAGACTGGCACCTGTGTTTGATCTAATTTTGTAATTAAGTATCCTAAATTGTGCCAGCTTTTTTTTCAACAGCTCCATATGCAATGAAGGAAGTTGAAGTCAGCATGTGGATAAGATTATTTAAAACTATCATGTCACTAGTTTTCGTTTGTGAAGAATTTTGTAAGTCAAAAAATACCTAGAGCTGGTGTATTTTTCAAGGTGAGTCTAAAGGGTGTTGTAGTGTATTTGACTCTCAGGAATCATAACAAAGGAGGTTTTAGAAGAAATACTGACTCTAAAAAAACTTCTCTTCAAAATAATAATGTTCAATAAAAGTTGCCTATAGGTCATGTTGATTCACTGATAGGTCTGCTTTTGTAAGTGTTACTAAGTTTGACTATGTTGCCAACCCGACTGTCCCTTCTGAACCTGTCAGAGTTTCTAATGCAAAATGACTAGTGCTGCACAAATATGACAGCCCCCTTATAGTGGAAGACTGGGGATCAAATAGGTCATGTAGAAGCATCAGACAAATACTAAAAAATTATAAATAGCATAGCAATTAAAATGGTTTAATATCTGGTGTCAGCAATTCTTTAAGTTATATAAGTGGTACTGACAGATACTGTATATAGACAATAAAAGAGTTTAATGGCCAAGTGAAAATATACAACAAACTAGTATTACGATCATAAAGATATTTGATATTCAGTGGTGTAACTAGATGTTTCTAAACCCCATAGAAAATTCAATTAGGGCCCCAAAACAATAGTAAGTTGATCTATTCTAGAGCTCAGGTAATAGTTTGTTCAGTTTGTCTTTTTTCAACTAAATATCGTTCCTGTGTTTAGCTGGCCATGCATTTATAATTAGCTCATTTAGCAAAGGTCAACATACAAGCAAAGCTTTGCCTAATTTGGCCATCTATGTATGGGACCTAATTGGGCAGATGCGGGTCCTTGCCTAATGGTATTTTCAAACCTGCCTATTTTCCCACCAAACAGTCAGACAGGCAGTCACAAGGGTTCCATCAATGGGGCAATAAGCTCCCAATTTGATCTGGCAGGACTGAGTCAAAAGTTTTTATTTGCCCTTGTAATGTCCAATTTTATTTTTTTGCCCCTTGTGTTATATTGCATATGCATTGCTTACATTAATTGTAGACCCACATAATAAAGTGTCTATACTTTGTGCTGCTAATATTTGGGACTAAATTATAATTACAATATTTGTTAAAGCTAGTAAAAGTTTATAATGTGTTGAGACTTTGCGGCCCTAAATTACCTAAACCAAATTATCAGGTCAGTTAAAAATATATGTCTTCATATCATGTATATAATTTATTTATATATATAATCATGACTCAGGATTATTGCATATTATATGTTTCAGTTTACCAGCATAATTCTGACATTTTATGTGCAGATAGTGTTCCTGAGATAATTTCAGAGCACTGTACAATTGTTTTAACTGAAAATAGTTTAAAATAAGCGATGGATCAAAACTAAACCCAAAACAAACAAAAAAAAAAAAAAAAGGAGGGGGGGCAAGAAGCGGAGTCATATGTATCCACTTATATGTAGTTTAGAGCACATCGCAATATTACATCTCATGCAAAAAAAATTGTTCTTAAGCCTCATTAACCTAGACCCATATCGGTTGGAAATCTGGCAATATAAGGTTCCCATATTATTTTAAACTTCTCCATGAAGGGGTAGGAGGGAATGAAAAATAATAAAAGAAAGTGATATATTGTGATAAAAGAATATTGTAATTTGTAATTATGCTGATGTGTATTTGATATTCTTTATATTACGCAATAAAAAAGAATTTAAAAAAATAAATAAATAAGCGATGGAACACTTACTTAGTTTCACTATAAAATATAGGCATATATGGAATTTAAATTTGGTGGAAAACAAATTGAAAAAAAAATTAATAAAAACTGGATTTTAGAAGCCAAGAACTACATTTTGCCTAATAATAGAAAAGATCATTCTAAGGAACTTTTCAATATGCATGAATTAAAAATGTAATTGGTTTAAAAATTATATGTAAATGTTATTGCTACTGAAATCAGCATTTGCTTATTTTCAAACAATGGGCCATATTCAATTCAGTGAGAAAAAGTTATCTCATGTGTTATTACGTGAAAAGTCATGGAGATTCAATTCAAGGAGAAATTACCAATGTGTCATGCAATAGTAATCCTATCACAGTAACTACACAGAATCTACACCTCTGTGAATTTTAGATGTCATCTCTCTGAACAGTTAAAATGTGCCACTGTCATTGGATTTGTGGAAGAGTTTATATGCCGAGGAATTCGCACACCAGTCAGTTGAACTGAAGAAGCTGCTCGGATGAGTAGTGAAACGTGTTCAATAATCACTCAGCAAGTCCAGTTGTTTTAGAATTACTTATATTAGATATACCATGACCTGGATGAATGAAAATCTTCATAGGCTATGCATGCTGATTATAGTGAATAAAATGGGTTGTTCCAGACATTGTTCAGAAGAACAGAGTACTATGATTAAAAGGCTCGTGCAAAGTCCCATTGTTGAAAAAAAGACATGCTAAAGAGGTTACAATTTGCCAAATAAAGCATTGACTGGCCTAAAGAGAAATGGAGCAACATTTTGTGGACTGATGAAAGCAAGATTGTTCTTTTTGGGTGTAAGGGCTTTAGACAGTTTGTCAGACAACCCCCAAACACTGAATTCAAGTCACAGTACACTGTGAAGACAGTGAAGCATGGTGGCACAAGCATCATGATATCTCATACCAGGGATCATGGATCAGTTTCGATACTTGAAGGTCCTGTTGCCTTATGCCGGAGAGAAAATGCCCTTTAAATGGGAGTTTCAACAAGACAATGACCCCAAACAAAGCAGCAAACAAGCAACATCTTGGTTCCAGAGCAACAAGACTGACTTTATGAAGTGGCCAGCCCAGTCCCTGGACCTTAATCCAATAGAAAACTTGTGGCATCACAAATGCTGTTTCTGAGGCAAAACCAAGAAATGCAGAAGAATTGTGGAATGTAACAAGTGCCAGAAGTTGGTGGACTCCATGTAACACAGATGTGCAGCAGTTGTCAGAAAAAGTGGTTATACATATTAGTTCAGTGATTCAAAGGAAAGCAAAATCTTGACATTTTTCCGTTTATACAGTGAATGTTTGAGTTTGTAAAGAAGAATTCAGACACTGCTATTTTTTGGAACAGCCTAATATTCCCTTTTCTTCACTTTCTGTAAAGGAATAACACACATTTGATGGTTTTTCTTCATGTTTTGATTTGGAATAGAATGTGCAGTGTCCCCAATGCATTTGTGTTTATGGAAATAAAAGCTATTATAAGGATTGTGAGCTTTTAACTTTTTTTAAACACAATGCTATTATTCTGAACACAACTGTATATCTGTAGTTCACCTGTGCTACGAAAAGTTTTTTAAAAATTATCATAATATGCTATACAATATGATCTATACTGTTAAAAAATAATCATTACACTAGAATATGAATTAGCAGAGATAATTCTGACTATACCAGGTGCTTAGCTGTGCTAAACAGCATTCTTTTAAATCTCAGTAATTAAGAGAAAGGGGCAGTGGTGCAGTTCTGACTATACTTGTTAGTAGGGTAGTAGAATGATGAGCTAGGAGCACATGTGCAACTCACTAGTCACCATGGTGATAAGGTTGCATTAAGCAGCAAGGAACTCCAGCTGAGCTTCCTATTGGGTGCTTGAGCACTTGGAGCAACGCATGTACAAGAGTCACTCAGAGTCATTAAAAAACTGTGTGTAGAATTGTCAGTTAATCATAGAATAAATGCACAGTTAGATATTGCCCTTAAATGTAGTCACCATCATTCTAGTTGCCATGGCAACCTGCCTGAATAAGACTGCATAAAAATAATGTTTTATTTCGACTAACATGTCTGAAGAGGGTTAAATGGGCCAGAGCAACTTACTGTTGGCGTATAACATCAACAATATATGCAGTTTATATTATTTATCTGTAGATGTCTAATTTAAAGAAGCAGTCACATTATTCCCCAGCCGCAAAGCACCCTCTCCCTCCGCCAGCGTGTACCTGCTTACGCATGTAAATTTTTATGCTATCAAAGGGGGAAGGTCAGGAGCACCAGCTGAGTGCAGCAGGTCTGGCCCAGCAGGGCCCACAGTCGAATGCTGTCAAGTAATATAATCAGTCTCTACCCCCCACCCCAAAAAACATTATCCAGAATGCTTGGGACCTCCGGATAAAGGATCTTTCTGTATTTTAGACCGGTCGTCAGAAATGCTTGGGACTTAGGGTTTTTCCGGATAAGGGATCTTTCTGTATTTTAGACCTCCGTCACATAGGTCTCCTAAAAATCGTGAAATTAACTTTTAGTATGACTAAGAGAGAGATATTCTGAGAAAATTTGCAATTGGTTTTCATTTTTTATTTTTTGTGGTTGTTGAATTGTTTAGCTTTTTATCGTGTTTGCAATTTCTGCAGTCTGGTTGCTAGGGTCCAAATTACCTAGACTAGAGTATAAATAGGAGAGGACCTGAATAAAAACATGAGTAATTAAAAGTAGCAATAACAAAAACATTTGTTTTTAGTTGGGGTCAGTGACTTAGGAGTAAGGAGAAAATAAGGCAAATAATTCAAAAACTATAAGAAATAAAGTCCAATTGAAAAGTTGCTTAGAATTAGAAATTCTATAACATACTAGAAGTTAACTTAAAGGTGAATCGCCCCTTTAAACCCAATAGGATTGTTTTGTCTACCATAGGGATAAATAATACCTTAGTTGGGATCAAGTACAATTAACTGTTATTATTACAGCGAAAAAGGAAATCATTTTTCAAACTTTTAAATAATTTGATTAAAATGGAGTATATGGGAGATGACCTTCCTGTAATTCGGTGCTTTCTGCATAATACCTGTACTGAATTCCTTATTGCAGGGTTGAATTAGTTGAAAGTAGCATTACTGTAGATTCATTTTCCATAACAATTTTAAGTTAAAATGTAAGTTCAATTTCTCCCCACCCTTTTCTTCTTAAAATCAAATCTTCACCCCGCAGGCCTTTAGTACCCAAATAATAAGGTAGAATAATAAGAATACACTATACTAAGTTCACCTTTATTTTTTTATGTTTGCTTTACCACCACTTGCCCAAGACATGTTAGCATACTGTTAGCACTACACCTGTATAATTAGTTTTTTCCATGACAGCCTTGGGGAGTGAGCCTAATTAAACACATCTAGCCTAGTTATAAAGTGCAATCTTAAGGTGGCCATATACGGGCCGATAAAAGCTGCCGACAGACCGAGTCGGCAGCTTATTGGCCTGTGTATGGGGCCCCCTGACGGGCTTTTCCGATCGAGATCTGGCATCTCGATCGGATGGGACTAAAAATCCCGTCGGATCGAGGCCGCATCTGTTCGTTGATGCAGCCCCGCGATCTGACCGCCCATAAAGCCACCGTAGGATTCGATCGTTTCGCGCAGTGGCGTGAAATTCAAACAGTATTTAGGGGGGGAATTTAGTTTTCAGCAAGTTGCCCATTGTTAGGTTCAATTAGCTTGTTCCTGGGTGTTTATTACTTGTGTTTCCTGTTTGATCTACTGTGTTTGACCCTTGCCTGCCTGCTTTCTACTCTGACCTCTCCAATCCTGACCTTGCCTGTCTGAAACTACATTGATCTCTCCAACTCTGACCATGCCTGTCCGAAACTACGTTGACCTCTCCAATCCTGAAACCTTTGCCTGTCCTCCGAATATTCTACGATCTCTATCCTGATTCCGGCCTTTCTGACTATTCTAACTGCTTGTGCTGGCCCGGCCTGCATGTTTCTGGTGGTATTCTTCCTTCAGTATCCTGGTGAGACAATCGTGCCCCTTTGCAAGTCCAGAACCGTTAGCTTTGCTCCTTTCTCTGTTAAGACTGGACGGCATCCAATTAGCCGAGGGCTCCTCCCTAGATGAAAGGCGGCGGTTAAAGGCAGAAGTGAGAGCCGAGACCAGGGAGCTTAGCTTGGGTTCTGGATATAGGGTGCCGAACGTGACACTAGTTTTCTTTAGTTTTGCACCGCCTTCATTAATTTGAAAGGGTTCTAACATCTGTTTTCATGGATTACTACCTGCGTATTTGCACCAGTATCACTGTACGTTGCAACTTTAGTGCATCATGCTGACTTACAGATGCATTAAATTGCACTTTCAGGTATCTCTTCTTACTTATCTTCTGAATAATAGCCAATGGACATAAACTTGGTGTGCCTCTACAATCCCTATCATCTGTTTTTAAATGCGGGCAGATGGTCCAGCAGGCAGGGTTTCCAAATATATCCATAACAACACTGTACATATTGAAATTCTTTAAGCACTGAATTATTCCTACAATGGAATCTTTAAAATGTACTAATCATGAGTTATTTTACTCATACAGGTATGGGATCTGTTATCTGGAAATCCGTTATCCAGAAAGCTCCGAATTACTGAAAGGTTGTCTCCCATAGACTCCATTTTATCCAAATAATCCAATTTTTTCAAAATAATAATAAAACAGTACCTTGTACTTGATCCCAAATATGATATAATTAATCTTTATTGGAAGCAAAACCAACCTATTGGGTTTATTTAATGTTCACATGATTTTATAGTAAGCTTAAGGCACGAAGATTTCCAAATTACGGAAAGATCCGTTATCTGGAAAACCCCAAGTCCCGAGCATTCTGGTTGCTATAGATGACTACAGAAAAAAACTGTACACCAGTTTTGTGATCCCCCATAATCAAACACAACCTACATGTCTGTATTTTATATTTGTAGGATACATTGTCCAACTCTACTTCAGAAGATGTACCGGGTACTGTAAACCTCACACAAAAATGAAATTATTTTTTTCCAATAGATCTGCATCAATTGTATGAACAAAAGCTGGATGCCATTTATTTTAAAGCATTGGCTTTTATACAATTTGACCTAAACTGTTGGCTCATGCTGAAGTGAGATTTTCTTTCTTGGAGATAACAAAATTTTAACTTTCATCCGCCTACTCAGTGCTCAGTTAGATGAAAAAGGATTGGTTTGGGGTTCTAATAAGGCACATAGTGGGATAATCCACCCCCCTCTTCCTTTAGGAATATTTGACATCACCACCTGTTCTATAATTTCTCCTCCTGCTTAATTAGCTTCTGGCTCTGTTTCAGTTTGGAATCTGAGAACAAATCTCAGAAATCCTCAGTGAGGCGTCCAAAACAACGGCAGGATTTTTTTCTCCTTTTGAAAAATAATCTTAAAACGGCTTGCTTATCAGAAATCTTTATTATTGAAAGGCTGGCCAACATGGCAATGCCTGCTTTAGGCTCCTAATGAGGCAGGTGACAATGATTTTGGCCATTGGTATTGTTTTTTATTTAAAAAAAATATAAATATAATTTAGAAAATATAGGGAGTTACACTGTCACAAATCAAAAACTAAGATTTTCCTGCCCTGTAGACTTTACATTTTTGTCTCTCTTCTTACACTACTTGTCTGTTAGGGAATGCTGGTTAGTAATTCATCAACAGCACAAGGGCCTTAGATTGTATATTTCTTATTCAAAAAATCTTTTTCAAGAAAACAATAAGATTATGGCCTAATGCACACACAATATTTTTCATGTAAGTGCAGGTGGAGGGGGGATGACCAGAGTGTTGTGAGGTTTCAGTATATGTTTGCAAAGTAGATAAACAGGGAATATATCAGGTAATTCAAACCTACTCCACATAATGAGGAAATGCAATGTGCTTTATAACTACCGCTGTGCCGTATTTATTTGAAAATGGCCACAGACCTCCAGAGTGACTTGTTATATAGTCTTTTTGTCTTTACTATGTGGTCTTGCTTATACGAGTGCTATTTTTGTAGAAACAAAAAATAACACTGAAATGTTGTTTCAGTGTGCGCTTATTTAACACTTAGGGGCACATTTACTAAGGGTCGAAGCGAATTTTCGAATTTCAAAAACTTCGAGTTTCGAAGCAACTTTTGGATAGTTTGACCATCAAATAGGCCAAATTCTACTTCGATTCAAAGTGAAAAACTTCGACTTCGAAAATCGAAGTACTGTCTCTTTAAAAAAGTTCGACTTCGACACTTCGCCATCTTAAACCTGCCGAATTGCTGTTTAGCCTATGGGGGACCTACTATAACCTATCTTGAGTGTTTGGGCGAGTTTTGAGAAATCAAAGGATTTTTGGTAATCGTTTGATTCGAAGGATTTCATCGTACGATTTTAAAATTCCTTCAACGTCGCACTACCCTATTCGATGGTCGAATTTTGAAGTTTTTTGCACTTTGAAATTCGACCCTTAGTAAATGTGCCCCTAAGGGTCAGATTTATCAAGGGTCAAAGTGAAAATTTGTAATTCGATTTTTCCATTTTTTTATGGTCAAAACTGTCAAATTAACCTAGGGAGTTATTCAAATTCGATTTGAATTTTGAGAAAAATTTTACTTCGATTTTCGAGATTTTACATAGTTACATAGTTTAATCTGGTTGAAAAAAGACAAAGTC
Organism: Xenopus laevis; assembly: GCF_017654675.1. Taxonomy (NCBI): domain Eukaryota; kingdom Metazoa; phylum Chordata; class Amphibia; order Anura; family Pipidae; genus Xenopus; species Xenopus laevis. The sequence goes on along the minus strand of NC_054374.1, from coordinate 68,800,524 downwards.
CATCAAGTTCAACCCCTCCAAATGAAAACCTCCTCTTTATGGGTAAAAAGGTCCCCTGCTATTTGTCTATAATGTCCTCTAATGTACTTGTAAAGTGTAATCATGTCCCCTTGCAAGCGCCTTTTTTCCAGAGAAAACAACCCCAAATTTGACAGTCTACCCTCATAATTTAAGTCTTCCATCCCACTAACCAATTTAGTTGCACTTAGTCTCTGCACTCTCTCCAGCTCATTTATATCCCTCTTAAGGACCGGAGTCCAAAACTGCACTGCATACTCCAGATGAGGCCTCACCAGGGACCTATAAAGAGGCATAATTATGTTTTCATTCCTTGAGTTAATGCCTTTTTTTATGCAAGACAGAATTTTATTTGCTTTAGTAGCCATAGAATGACACTGCCCAGAATTAGACAACTTGTTATCTACAAAAACCCTTAGATCCTTCTCATTTAAGGAAACTCCCAACACACTGCCATTAAGTGTATAACTTGCATTTATATTATTTGTGCATAACCTTTTGTGCATAACCTTGCATTTATCAACATTGAACCTCATTTTCCAGTTTGCTGCCCAGTTTCCCAACTTAGACAAATCACTCTGCAAAGTGGCAGCATCCTGCATGGAACCTATAGTTCTGCACAATTTAGTATCATCTGCAAAAATAGAAACAGTACTTTCTATGCCCACCTCCAGGTCATTAATAAACAAGTTGAAAAGTAAGGGACCTATTATTTATCATACTCTAGTCCTTTAAGAACTCAAATTTGACTATTAGCCACCTAAAACCTGCGGAATTGCTGTTTAAGTCAATGGGAGAGGTCTAGAGATTCATTTTGAGTTGTTTGCAGCCTTCCTGACATTTGAGTTTTTTCGGAGAAAAAACTCGAACCGAGTTTTTAAAATTCTGAAGATGCTGCCTTTAAATACACTTCTGCAAGTCCCAACTTTTCATCAATCATTGCTGTTCCAAACAATCACTCACCATCAATTAATCCATCTCATTCATAACAAAAAGTAAATGTAGGATTTAGTTAGATACAAAAAACCCAAAGTAATTAGTAATTTAGGGGGTTATTTACTAAATGAATGCAAAAATTACGAAAAATTTGTGTTTTTTTTTATAAAATCTGACTTTTAAAAAATGAATTTTTTGGAATTTATTAAACCCTGAGGATGGAAAGGTCCGAATCTGAAAATCCGGCATCTCAGACCTGTCTAGGTTGCATATAAGTCAGTGGGAGAAGTCACAATGATTTTTTGATGTGCGCTGGGTTTTGTGCAGTTCCCCCGAAGTTTCTGGGTAAAAATTCAGAAAAAAACTTGAATTTTGTGAAAATCGGATGAAAAAAATCTGAAAAAATATTGAAAATCTGATTTTTTTCCCGCAAAGCTATTTTTCTGTAAAAATGTAATAATAAATAAACCCAAGCAGATTTGATCGGAGTTTGTAGCAGAAAATATTGAGATAAATTCAGACTTTGATAAATAACCCCCTTAGTATCTTTGCAAGTGCATACCATTTCAGAAACAGGGATTTACAAGGTTAAGATCATAAAATTGCTAAGCCACCATATCATTTCAAGGTAAATTGTATATGGTGGTCCCCCAAGCATATTTTTCACATGCTGGCACCTCCCTGCATGGTTGCATTTCTTGGGAAAAGAGTCTCCTTACCAGATCCTGACTAAGATTTAGAATAGGTCTTTCATGTACATAGATGCCCAATAAATAGTTTCTGTGGTAAAACAACCCTCTGCTGTTTGCCAGACTCTACAGATTTCCAATCTGGTTTTGCTCCAGACAAAACCATATTTCAGCCCCCCCCCCCCACTGTAGCATTTATATGGGAGACCATTTTTTTAAGACCTAAGACCACCATTAAATGAATGTGTGTGGGGTTGCTACAATGACTTGGAAGTTTGGACATTTTTCCTGCAGAATAACTGCTAAAATACCCAAAGGTGAGAACTCCAAGGCAGAATAAAATATTAAGTTAAGTACAGATGAAGTGTGAATGATCTGACTGATCTGATTTTACTACAAACATACAAAACAGGGGATTGCCTGATGCACATTCCATGGTCCAGAGTGCTCCCACAATCCTGTTTGTGTAGATTGTAAAATATTGTTTTATCCCCAGCATAGGTTATATGTAATTTTTCCTTAGCTAAAATGTATGAAGGCCTCTCAAGGAGAACCACAGGGTAAAAAGAACCTTAAAATGCTGCACATGATGTGAGCAGTGGCGGAACTACCGGAGGAGCAGGGGATGCGAGCGGGCCAGGGCCCCCCCCTCTAGGATCGCTACTGGATGTGAGTCTAAAGGTATAAAACAAACAGAACAATTATTTGCAAACCCAAGACACCAGACATGTTACAATTGTTTTTAAAAATACAATTGTCCTGCCTCATGGAATTTTGTTCAATGTACATGTTTAAATTATTTACATCTGATAGACCAACGCTTAGTCATTTATTTTATTTTTAAACCATAAACCAAACAACTATAATATGCATAGTTTAAAAAGAAACAATGCAGTCTCCAGTATGCAACAACGTTAATTAGGAACCAACTCTAAAGATTATATCTGATTTGGTAAAAGGTGGCCTAATCATCCAGAAATACACAGAATCCATACATCATGTAGGGCAGTAATGATCTGAATAAATCCCTGCAACGTTTTGTGTCTTCAGTCCACTTGCCAAGCTTGAAGGTGGATTAGTCATAGAAAGTGACCCACAAGCAGCCCACACTGATTCCAGGCTATCTAAAAATGAGGACAGAAAACCAGTGGAGTGGAGAGAGGCCATGGTGACTAAAGAGACACAGTAGTAGGCAAAAGCGGAGGTCAGACAGGCTGAGGTCAGGACTAACCGTATTGGATTGAAGTTAGAAATAAGACAGAAGGCTGGGTCAGACAGAAAATTAGCAGAGCCAGAACTGGTAGAAGCCAAAACCAGACAAAGAAACAAAGCCAGGGAACCAAATTGATAACCAAGAAAAGATTACAGTGCTGGAAACAGAATGCCCACTGCACACATAAATGAGGTGCGGCCCACACACCAGGAGAACCAAGTCTGCCCAAAAGGGTGAGCAACCAGGAAATTCTTCATGCACCACCTGTTTAAAATTTGCAATTGAGACTAGTCCTGTAGAAACAAATGTAAGCTCTTTTTGGAATTGAAGGTTAATTCTGTTTTGTAGGATTTCCAAACCACCCCTTTTTATTTATCTTAAAAGACATGTCAAACCAAAAGATACTATTTTGCCTTATAAAAGAAAATGCAATTATAAGCAACTTTCCAATAAGATTTTATTAAAAATTGTTAGTTCTTTAAAAGTTATTTGTAAAAACAATTGCCTATTTTAAATTATAAAATAAATAATAGTTCTTGCACTACTTGTTCCTATGAGCACAATTAAAAAAATCAGCAATGCACTGAGAAGCTTCTGTATAATGAGCTGCTCCTTACCCTAAAGGAGGAGACAGTAAGTAGAATCTGACTTTTATCCCTGCCATTACTGTAAAGAATAAAAAAAAATCCATACATATTAACTAATTAAAACAATAAATGTTTAGCACAAGTCCTAATCATTGAAGTTGTGTGGATGGGTGGAACCTCAACAATGTGGGGTTCTGAAAACTAGTATTTATTATCATGGGTTTCTGAGGATGGATGGGGTGTAGGGGAACTGGCTTTGCTTGGGATCCCAGGAGTGTAAACAGCCTGGAAGTGTACTGTCTAATGTGCAGTTTAATTACTGTCTTTAAATATTTCCTTGCATTTTGTATTACACGTTACATTTTAGTTTCCCTTAATATTTGTCCTTTATTTCCTTTATACACATGTATACATTTCACATACTACCCTTATTCTCTATGGGGGGAATAAAATATGTTTTGTTAGCATAAAAAATGTTTGCAAAGACCATTGAGAATGTTAGCGACCATATTTGCATTCCTTACAGACCTCAACTACTTACTCTCAAAGTTTGTGACCAAATGGGTTTTGTGAACATTTGGGGGCAGATTTACTAAGGGTCGAATATCGAGGGTTAATTAACCCTCGATATTCGACTAGGAACTAAAATCGTTCGACTTCGAATATCGAAGTCGAACGATTTAGCGCTAATCCTACGATCGAACGATCGAAGGATTATTCGTTCGATCGAACGATTAAATCCTTTGAATTGAACGATTCGAAGGATTTTAATCCAACGATCGAAGGAATATCCTTCGATCAAAAAAACGCTGGCAAGCCTATGGGGACCTTCTCCATAGGCTAACATTGACTTCGGTAGCTTTTAGCTGCCGAAGTAGGGGGTCGAAGTTTTTCTTAAAGAGACAGTACTTCGACTATCGAATGGTCGAATAGTCGAACGATTTTTACTTCGAATCGTTCGATTCGAAGTAATAGTCGAAGGTCGAAGTAGCCCATTCGATGGTCGAAGTAGCCAAAAAAACACTTAGAAATTCGAAGTTTTTTTAATTCGAATCCTTCACTCGAGCTTTGTAAATGTGCCCCTTGCAGTGTATATAATAAAATTTTGCAACAGCAGAGCGTATTTTGCGGCAAAATATTTAACGAAACTCCAGAGCAGGTGTTAACGCTACTTTTTTCTTAGTGATGTAATATTCGCCAGCGAATGCTTTTACATTGCAAGCAGTGCTAAACATTTGCAAAAATGCCAGTTTAAATAATACTTGCATTTTTTAATTACATTCCCCTTTATGTGTATGTAACATTTCTCTTTACCACACACTAGCATCCATCCTTTTGCTCTGTTCTTATCTATAATGATATTCTGTTCATTTTATGCAGAAGTGTCTGAGATTCAGGCAGTCATTTCCCTGTTGAGATTACACTATTTTTTAGCCCTTGAGGTTCAGGGTGTAATAGTGATTTGAACAAGCCCCATAGAAGCTGACAAAGGCACAAAAAGAGATTCCTTATTTCAGAGTTCAGAGTATTAGCCCACTGAGCCTTTCCTCTGCATTCACTTGAGAGGAATACCATGCTGGCAGGTATAATAATGAAGAGTATTTACTTATAATAAACACAGTATGCCAAATGGTGGGGATTATTCATGGATTTATATTGAACACACTTTGTAATGATTCCTCTTGTTCACAAGAAAGCAGATTATGACATAGAGGTATAATGAACAGTCTGTATTGCATTGTGATGCTCTGTGACTCATAGAGCAGTCAAAAATATTGGTAGCAGTCAAGAGGGTTAATTCCCTCCTCGTCTTCCTGACGCCTTTCCTCAGAAAGTATTTTTCGCGCGGTTTGTGCCAGATGATCCTGTTTTCCGTGGGCAGAGTAATTAGTGATAGCTGAGAAAAATGGGGAGGGAAGCAAACAGGCGGGGAGGGGGACAGATCAGGAGAGGAAGAAAGAGGGGGACAGACAGAGGGAGAAGAATGAACCTCGGGGCAAAAAGGGGGGCGAAAGATGGAAGTGTGTATGTTTATGGGGGAAGCGAAAGAGTGAATTCTCACTAATTAGCTGACACATTACAAAATGATTCACGCTTTCATGAGGATCCAGACGGTAACCTGTGAGCAACAGTTTATTAAAAAGGCACACCGTTGTAAGGAATGTAATAGTCAGGATCTGGTATGAACCCAACAGTTCTAGGTCAACCACAATGACAGCGCTGTTAGCTATGCTGTGCCGTGTCAAAACAAGGGTGCATACAGAAGCTTCTGCCTGCAGAGTCCATGGAACTTGATTGGCGGGCTAAAGTAAAGGGGCTTTTTGTGGTAACTGGCCTAACCAAAAAAAATTATTCTTTAAAAAAATGTATAGTATTGTAATTGGCCCCCTAATACAGTCTCATTAATATCAACTGACAGTTATATGATGTGCCTCCTGGCCCATTAGTTAGAAAATTGTTGGACAGAACTGGAGAAAACTTAGGGAAGGGTGACTGGTGTTTATACTGTATGAGTGTGAAAAGCAGAGGATACTTATAATTGGGATAGTGTATTAAAGCAAATGCATTTTTCATGGAAACCTGGAGGTAAATTTCTTCTTTTTTTATTGTATTGGTATTAATTCATTTTTTTCATGGTTATCCATATTTGTCATGGTTATTTCTTCTCCTTCACTACCCTCATCCAAATATTGTACAGATACAGTATAGAACCTATTATCCAGAATTCTCGGGACCTGGGTTTTCTAGATAAAGGGTCTTTCTGTAATTTGGATTACCATACTTTTGTCTACTAAGAATGATTTAAACATTAAATCCATTTGGATTTTTTGCCTCAAATAAGGATTAACTATGGGGGTTATTTATCAAGGTTTAAATTTTAGAGTAATGTGCTTTTTTTAAACTCTAATAAATTTGATTTTATTCACAATTCGACCCTAAAAATGTAATCGAATTTGAACCGAGTTTTACTCTGAAAAAAAACTCCCATTGAAGTCTCTGGGTGTCATTTTTGTAGCAAAACTTGGCAAAAATTTGGGTCATCACTACTATTAACATCTTCAAATAGTTTAAGGGATCTCTCCCATTGACTTCTACATGAACTCTGCAGATTTATGGTGACGAATATTTGTATTAGAACTGTTTCCAGGGTTGAGTTGTGAAAAATCTCAAATTCAAATTCGAGTTGGTGCTTTTAAATTCGAATTTTGACCAAAAAAGTTTTTTGAGAATTCAAATTTACAATTCGAACCTTAGTAAATCTGACCCTATATCTACTCATTTTAACTAGTTCTCCACAAATGGTCCGCAAGCAGTAGATATGGGTGTGTTCAGTGTGCCAGACCCATGTCAATAATTGTGCACAACTAAATTGCTATACCAGTTTGCCAGAGAAGGTGCTCATGGTCTTTCCTAGAAATAGTAGCAACTGTACTATTTTATTATTATAGAGAAAAAGCAAATCATAATAAAAATAATTTAATTATTTTCTTAAAAAGGAGTCTATGGGGTATATTTATCAAAGAAGTCCTCTAGAGTGAAATCCCGCCACTCTTCATTAATTTCTATGGAGTTTTGGAAGGCGCATTTATCAAAGGATGAACTTTTCACCTATTGATAAAAATCCCATATAAATGAATGGAGTGGCGGAATTCTACTCTAGAGAACTGCGACAACCTCTAACTTCACTCTTTGATAAATATACCCCAATGGGAGATAGCCTTCCTGTAATTCAGAGCTTTCTGGATAACGGGTTTCCGGGTCATGTATCCCATACCTTTACTTCTATATCTTTTAATAACCAGAAAAAAAGAAGCCTAGATGATCCACATACACCAAAGAAAAATTAATAGTATGTCACGCTAAGTTTCAAACAACCATAAATATTGCCATAAGGAAAATGATTAGCTTAGCTCTCTTTGTTGGAGAATCTATGGAATGTGAGTGCCTCACCGTGGCCAGCTAAGGAAACTAGTGTAAGGGAGTTAGAGGAAGCACAAGATTATAGCAGAGCCAGAACTAGGGAAGGAAACAAAGAAAAAGAGAGGGTGAAGCCTTTGAGAAAGTCGCAAGACTTTATATATATATAGATTGAAAAAGAAGAAGCTCGCACTCATAGGTCTTACGAAAAGTGTGTGGGTTGTGTATTCAATATATATATAAAAGTAGACAGTATAGACAATAATACATGTAAAGTTGCGGAGGGATGTTCCCAATGTTATTGTGGTGCACAAGTCACACAGTATAGGATCAAACATTTTGGGAATATAGTATGCCTTTCTACAAGTGAAGTCACTTGCGGAAGGACAGGACATACTATTGTCCCGAAACATGCTTTTTGTAATTTTTTAATCAGCTCTGCATTTACTGATCAACCTGAATTAATGGTTACAGTATTAGTGAACTGTGGTTTATATTTTGTTTGTGTGTGTAGAAAAAACAGTTTAGACTTTGAGGGTTTCAGGAAACAATTTGGAGATTGTTTGCATGTTTATGAAATCATTCATTGACAACATAATGATTTTTGGATTAATAGTTGGTAGCATATCAATAGCACTTATCTAAAGGAAAATGAACACTTAACCAACATATAGTTTATATCATATTAAGTGACATAGTAAAGAATCTTACCAAACTGTAATATATATTTAAGTAAATATTGCCCTTTACATCTCTTGCCTTGAACCACCATTTGTGATGGTCTGTGTGCTGCCTCAGAGATTACCTGACCAGAAATACTACAACTCTAACTGTAACAGGAAGAATTGTAGAAGAAAAAGACAGAACTTTGTCCAGTAACCGTTTAAGTGCCACAGATCGTCTTTTTATCTGTAGATAAAAGCCGCTGAGTGCCACAGATTCTACAATCTGCAGCACTTCCTGGTTGGGGAGTGAAGGAGCGGGCATTGAGTTGCCCCTGGTGCACAATCACCCAGGGGCCCTAAATAGCAGCAGATACATGAAATATACAAGTCTGCTGTGGCTTCCACAGGTTTTTTTTGCCTGAAAAATTTTAGCCATTTTGTTGCATTTTTAGCTATTTTACTGCATGTTCAGTTCTGTGTAAGTATTGTTCACATGTTTCTGTATGTAAAAACCTATTTGGCCAACCCAAAATAATCAGACTGGGATTCTGACTGCTTATTACACTAGGGGAAAAAAGCATAGGCTTTAGTCGTTTTATTGGATTTTACATTCTGCCCTGTTCTTTGTTACTGGTTTTTGCCCATGGAAATTTTGACTCAAAATATCCATTTGGGTGCCTCTATACACCACATTTGGTAAATCTATCCATATTGGTCATCAAACTATTCATTAGAACCTTGGCATTCATATTTAGAATGTTTTTTGTTGGTATATTGAAAAATGTGGGGCATATAATGGGTAGAATGCAAGCTGTGTGGCAAGTTTCAACACAGCTTTGCAGTTTCGTAGTTTGCGGTAGAAAAATGTATTTACAAATTTTGGTTTGTATTTGTATTGTAATTCGTCAGAATATGTTCTTTCTGAAAATATATGGTTTTCTAGGGCCTCTGTACTGTTACAGGGTCTTATGGCACATAATACACATATTGGATGCTTATATTGCAGCAGCCAGTGTGTCAGATGTTAAAGTTCATATGCATATTTTCATTTGGGTGCCTCTGTACACCACACAGTTTGGCAAATCTATGCATATTGGTCATCAAAGTGTTAAGTAGACCTCTGGCATTCATGTTTGGGATGCTTTTTTCTTAGTACCTAATGCTATGTGGGAGATGCTAGAAAGAAGCAGCTTTGAGGTGATTTTCAGTTATTTCATCAAAACCCACATTTTGTAAAAGCTGAAAATGAGCTTTTCCAAAAATATATGGTTTTGGGGGGGTCAACGTATATCTTTGTGTTTTTACCCTGAAAAAATGCAGTAAATTGATTATTCAGTAGCCAGCGTTACTTCCAGGACAGTTTGTATGTGCATACTTTATTTTGGGATCACCTAGTGCCAGATACTTTGGTAATCCTATGCACAATAGGCATCAATCTATTCAGCAGACCCCTGGTGTTCATATTAAGGATGTTTTTTACCTATGTGGCAGATAAGATGCTAGAAAGTAGAGACTTTGAGTCGATTCTCAGATATTTTATCACAATCGACAATTTTGGGAAAGCATTGAGACTTAGGGGCCGATTCACTAACTTCGAGTGAAGGATTCGAATGAAAAAAATTCGAATTTCGAAGTATTTTTTGGGTACTTCGACCATCGAATTGGTTAAATTCGTTCGAATTCGAACGAAATCGAACGATTCGAAGTAAAAATCGTTCGACTATTCGACCATTTGATAGTCGAAGTACTTTCCCTTTAAAAAAAACTTCGACCCCCTACTTCGGCAGATAAAACCTACCGAAGTCAATGTTAGCCTATGGGGAAGGTCCCCATAGGCTTGCTAAACTTTTTTTGATCGAAGGATTTTCCTTCGATCGTTGGATTAAAATCCTTCGAATCGTTCGATTCGAAGGATTTAATCGTTCCAATCGTTCCAATCGAACGAAAAATCCTTCGATCGATCGAACGAACGTTTAGCGCTAAATCCTTCGACTTCGATATTCGAAGTCGAAGGATTTCAATTCGAGGGTCGAATTTCGAAGTATTTTTAACTTCGAAATTCGACCCTTAGTGAATCTGCCCCTAAATGTGCAATTGAGAAATTTTTTTTGAAAAATATATATGTTTTGGGGTAAACATATATTTTTGTATTTTTACCCCACAAAACATGCAGTTAATGTGTTGACTATTCAGTAGCTGAAGTGATTTCATTGGACAATTTGTAAGCACTAACTACATTTTGGGGTCTCTAAACACCAGATACTTTGGTAATCCTATGGACAATGGACATGAAACTGTTCAGCGGACTCCTGGCATTCATATTTATGATATTTATACTTGTAACCTAGTGCTATATAGTGGGATATAAGATGCTAGAAAGTGGAAACTTTGAGGCGATTTTCAGGTATCCCATCAAAACCAACAAATTTGGGAAAGCATTGTGACTCTTGAGCTTTGAGTAGAAAGACATGGTTACCCATTTTGGTCTCAGGGGAATGTGGAAAAATTATATGATTTTGAGGGGGTCAACATATATCTTTGTGCTTTTACCCCGCAAAATATGCAGTAAATGTGTTGATTATTCCATAGCTGAAGTGACTTCCGGGACAATCTGTATGCTCTAACTTAATTTTGGGGTCTCTAAACACCAGATACTTTGGTAATCCTATGCACAATGGGCATATTAAGGATGTTATTTTGTTGGTACTTGACTTGAAAGTTTTGAGGTTATTTTTTAGAATTTTCAAAATTTTTCATAGAAACCACTAAGTTCAGAAAAGCTTTGATATTTGGTAATTAGGAGTAGAAATACATGGCTACTGCTTTGGATTTGGCAGAATGTATACGTTTCAAAAAAAATATGGTTTCCTGGGGTCAACCTACTGTTCCAGGATTCTATGGAAAAGCTCAGGTTCTCCCAAAAAAAAACCAGTGTATAGTTTTCCTAGGTAAAAACATTCCCCCAGGAAATTCTCCTAAAATTAAAGAGCACAAAATGTTCAAAAAACGTCTGGCAAATAAAATGCGAAATTTAGCTGGAGCTTAAAGGGTTAATTGGCTCCTAATATCTATGGGTTGCTTTGTTATTGTGCACTGTGAATCAAAGGATCCCAGGGGATGGCCCTAATTTCTTAAAATGTCAATTTTCTATTTAGGCCCAACGTCATATTTAGATGTATTTAGATGAAGCAGGGTTTTGCATATGAGCTGTTTTATGCAATGTATTTTTATAGAGACCTACATATATGTGTTTAGTAGAAATTGAAGCAATTATACTGCTGATGAATTATGCTACTGATGAACTTACATAATCAGAACCGATATGCTTTGACTCTCATATCAAAGGTGGCACTCTGTGCCCTTATCTCTCCCTGAGGTTCCACCACACCAGAACCTCCTGTTTGGCACAAATAATGGCAGCTACAGACCTACTGACACAGGAATAGCCCAAATAGCATTTGGATGGATGCCATTTTGCCCTTTGCACTGCACCTTGCTGTATAATTGAGTCACTTGACTTTGTAACATTACATCACAGATGTCATCCAGTTATAACTTGGCTAGCAGGATTAGAGTATTATCAGTGGAAGCCAATTGTACGGCATGCACGTCACGGACTCAAGGATGGCGGTAGATTAAAAAAACAGCTTTATTGCACATTTAAATTATGTATGTTGGCAAGCACTTCACAGTCCACTTGTCGAGTAAAAACTTCACGTTTATTTCAGTAGATTAAAAACATATCAATCATTAATGATATGTTTTTAATCTACTGAAATAAACTTGAAGTTTTTACTCGACAAGTGGACTCTGAAGTGCTTGCCAACATACATAATTTGATTGTACACCACCTTCAGCTACGGGTTCGGGGCGATGCACCCGGGCCACTCGTCAATTTTGGTGAGTGCGGCCTGTTCCCTAATTTGCAGTAATTGTGTCAAGATTGTGCGAATCCAGGAGCGCAGGACCTGGGGTTTAAACACCCAGGTCACCGGCCTTAAAGGGTGAGCACGTTATCTGGATAAAGGCTGATGGCTGTTTTTTAAGGAAAATAAATAACAATATAACAATATAACAAATAACAATATATATAAAAGTGGGGTTATTCCTGTAAGATTTTGAATATGCTAAATGCCTTATAATATATAGGTTGAAATTGAGCTTGTTATTTTTTTGTGAATGACGTTTATTGCACATTTCCAGACGCGTTTGTGTAGCCACACATACTCATAGGCATAAATCTTTTCACCAAAGACACTGTTTAAAAAGCATTCCAAAAGACACATCACTACTGACGTAACTTTCTTTTACACACAATTGCCCATTCGGGTTAAAACCAAAAGCCAGAAATTAGGCTGTTCTTATACATATATGTATGCAATTGACAAACTTTACTTATACATCTTTCCTATTAAAAAACTGCTTCTCATTTCTTGATTGCAACATTTGTAACTCATTATTAACAGCAACAATTGTATCACATTGTTAGTATCATCTTTTTTACAATAGCATCTTTTTTACAGCCCCAGGTACTTCAAGAAAGGAATTGGATATTACTTAGATATGGCAACTCACATCCGATTTAACATTTAAACCATAAAGTTATCGGGTTGCTAGATGAAATATCAATTTTACCTCTGATCGTAGTAACGTTTTCAATTTATCTCCACCTCTACTCTGTGGTTTTATTCTATCTATTCCCTGGATTCACAAGTAAGACACATTTCCCCCATTGCAAGCCACAAAATGTCTGGAAACTGTAGTGCTCTCGCTTTTTGAATCTATCTGGTTGATATGTTCCCGCATGCGATTTTTAAGTGCACGTGTCGTGCAGCCAACATATTATGAGCCAGTCTGACAGATCTACCTATGCCACTGCCTGATCCACCTTGGCTTCTGCAAGTACAGCCTTAATGTGCACTGTTGGGAGCTGGAGGTCAGCCTTGAGTAGCACTTTGAGGGGAAGCTATGACTGCAGCAATATATGAACGATACCCTAAGGAAGTAGCCTATGATGTAATACGTGAAGCAGAGAATTGTTGTTATCACTGTGACGTTTCTGTAGTGTACGTTGATACAATTATATTACAGGTTGGATGGGTATATATAGTATGTGCAAGGACAGATTAAACACACACATACAGTGTATATATATATATATATATATATATATATATATATATATATATATATATATATATATATATATATATATATATATATAGATATATATATATATATATATATATAGATATATATATAGATATATAGATAGATATATATATAGATATAGATATATCAGGAGGATTCAATTCCCATTTCTTTAAACGCAAGCAAAAGCCAATGCAACATGTCTGCAATTTACCTATAAAGTCGTACATTATCAACACTACTGCTAAATTATTTGTTGCAGTGCATGCTATTTAGCAGGTGCACATAACTGGGATTAAAAAAAATAAATAAATAAAAATAGTGCTGCATTGTGGATAACAACTATGGCAACATTTTAGAAGCTAAATAACTCAAATAGGTTTAAAGGGGTTGTTGACCTTTAACTTAACTTTTGGTATTATTATTATTTTTATTATTTCTTCAGTTATATAGCTTCTTATTAAGGATCTCTCTCGTTTGCTATTTTAGCAATCTGGTTGCTAGGTTCCAAATTACCCTATCAGCCATGTATTGATTTGAATAAGAAACTGCAATATGAATAGAAGAGGACCTGAACAGAAAGATGAGTAGCCAGAACAATAAATGTGTAGCCTTACAGAGCTCTCATTTGTTTTTAAAATGGGGTAACTGACCCCCATTTGAATGAATGGAAAACATCAAAAGAAGAAGATAAATAATTCAAAAGCTAATTTTAAAAAAATGTAAGCAAATTGAAATTGGTGTCAGTCTACCTTTCACGAATATTATAGAATAAGAAGCTCAGAGTGAAGTACATGGAATGTTAATAGGTGAACCTCTGAACACTTTTTAAGAACACAGTGTTGTAACAAATCAATCCTGAGATCATCTAGGCCAACTGGAGTCCTGTGCAGCGGATGTACCACTCCACTCTACTCATGACTTCTTTGTATATCATCATTTTATTGTATTCTGGCTCTCAAATAGATAAGTAATTGTCCCGTTATATTTACAAGGTTGATTTAGGCCTTTGGATCAAATAAGATATGTGGATATTTAGATCATTTTGAGTCTGTGTGTCCAGTTCTGAAAATCCTTTTTCTGGTGCTTTATTGTTACAAACCTGTTAAGAAAGCAAATGCAGGAATATTATGGAATTCTCTTTATGCCCTTTTAATATACTAGAATATGGAGCCATTAGTGAGCTTATTTTACTTAATATAATGGTACTATTGGTATCAGGTAGTTCCTATAAAAGCGATTTAGAGGCAGCATGGATGGCATGAGGCACTTCTGCTTCAGCTGAAACACATTGGTGGAGAAAACACACCATGTTTCATTACACTTAAAGTGGACCTGTCACCCAGACACAAAAATCTGTGTAATAAAAGTCCTTTTCAAATTAAACATGAAATCCAATTTCTATTTTTTATTTAAGCATTCATAGCTGTTGTAAGCTCATTTAAAAATCTCAGCTGTCAATCAAATATTGTCTGCCCCTCCTCTATGCCATGGGCATAGAGGCGGGGCAGACAATTACTTTCACTTTCCATTCAGCACTTCCTAGATGTCACTGCTCTCCACACATTCCCCCGTTCTCTTTACCATTTAATTGTGTAACCAGTGCATGGGAATGGATATCAGGTCCCCCATTCTGGTGCACAAACAAGATTCTGAGATGATGCAAAGCTTTCCTTAAAAGCAGTGTCCACAAAATGGCTGCTGCCTGCTTGCTATAATTATGAATTCCCAGACTGAAGGAAACAAGATTCAAACAATTTACATAGTGTAATTAAAGTTCATTTTGCTTGACTAATGTGATAAAATAGGATTTAGAATAATTTTTTTGGGTGACGGGTCCCCTTTAAGGCATAAGACTTCACTAAAAGTTTTACTCTTGCACCCCCTATCTCTGCAAATTTGGTATCACTAACATGATTACAGAAGCAGAAGAATAATCCAAAATTGTACCAGCTCTACTTCAGTCATTTTGTTATGTAACAGTGTCAATAAACTTTGGCTTGTGGATATTGCACTGTAATCATTGTTAAATAGGGTTGAAAAGAGACAAAGTCCATCAAGTCCAACCCCTCAAAATGAAACCCAGTATCCATACACACACCCCTCCATGACCTCCTCACCAGAGGAGCTGGCTCTTCTGTGCTGCGCCATACACAGGTGTAACTGTTGTTTGGTTTCTCCCACATACAACTCAGAGCACTCATTACTGCACTGCACTGCATATACAATGTTACTTTTCTTGTGCTTTGGGTTGGGTCTTTTGGGTGAACTAGTTGCTGCCTCAGTGTGTTGCTAGGTTAAAAGCAGATGGGGATGTGGTGTTTATTAAAAATCCTTCTAAATTCCCAAACTTTATTGGTTAATTTAGATGCAGATAAGGCATTTGATCGAGTATTCCACTCTCATTTGGTCAGATTAGTGAAATTTAGACATTTCAGGCCCCTATTCATAAAAGCTGTATCAATACTAATAATATCATTCCTCACAAGTCAAACTCTACATGCGGCAGACTGGATTAACAATAGAGAATTCTTTGCACTCCCCAAGCTAGAACAAACTCTAGTACCAAACGTTTCAATAACTTTTCTTCTACACTACCAGGAGAAACAGCTCCCGCCCCCAGCAAAGGACAACTTACTGCTCTTGACCACAATTAGAGCCTGGCTAGCAGCTCGCCAGCTCAATTTCTCCTTATGCATATTTTTTCCTACCTTTTATAGGTAACCCATGTGGGCGGAACAGAGATTCACGCAGGTAAGACACCTAATGTGTACGTCAACAAATCTGTATTCCTTTACTGATCTCAAAGAAAGATATCCTCAGATAATGTGGGACTCATTCTCTTACCTACAATTAAGACATTACGCACTGATTCGGGCCGTCCCAACACAACATACTGACAACCCAATGGACTGTTTGTTTTAATCCTCCACACTCCATTTCACTTATATACAAAATTATAAAACCTTCACTATCGGACAAAGACATTGAAAGAGGTATAGGAAAATGGCTACACCAAATTCCAGATCTCACACGAGAAAAGATATTTACCTTACATTTAAAATCTACTTCATTTCTTATTTCAAGCCACTTTCAAGTTATGTTCTTTAATATACTGCATAGGGGGTATTTCTCGCCAGAATTAAGGAAATTGGTGGGATGGTCTGATTCTGATAGATGATCTAAGTGCCAAGCCCACAAAGCAGACATTTATCATTGTCTATGGTCCTGCCCAATAATCAATCAATTTTGGCAGTCATTTCTTATTGTGAGTTTACGCTACACATCCAGGTCCACCTTACACCTTTATGCGCTATCTTTGGAGACACAACTAATATCCCAAAGGCAGATACGAAATTAGCAAACATAATCTCTGCAGTTAGCAGAAAAACAATATTACATTATTGGATAATAAATCATCCCCCACCACTTGACATGATGCCTACAAAGCTAGACCTTGTTTATTGCATAGACTGGCTGGAGGCTTCCCTAAACAGGGAATGCCAAGTCACAGCCTTTTTTGCTACCTGGTCAAGATATATACAAACTCTACCTCCCACACGTCAGCAGGAAATTTATTATATCTTTCGTTTCACCACATGGTACATGTCCGAGGAATTGGCAGGGAGAAATCCCATAATGATAAGAACTTAAAATCAATGGAATTGGTAACAGTTCAGGTGGCCTAACACTTAACAGGACCTTGAACATAACCAGAGGTAACCCCATGGAAAAGTGTAGATAATACCTGGTAGTAGAGATAGGGTGTCTTAATTTGTAACATGTATGGAGGACCGTAGCAGTAGGCTGGGGGAAACCCTTGTGTGTAGGCAGGGCCGCCATTAGAAATCACGGGGCCCCGTACAACAAAATTTTTGGGGCCCCCTGGGCCCCGCCCACACTGACGACCAAGCTCCGCCCCATATCCCGCCCACATCGCAGTTAAAAGACACACAGACATCAGCGCTAAAAAAGTAACCCCCCCCCCACACAAGTTGTAAAAGCTATTGATGGTCAGGGCCCCCTTATAAAAAAAATTGGGGCCCCAAAAAAAAAAAAATTTAATTTTTTTTTTTTTTAAAAAAACATTGGTGGCAGGGGCCCCCTTATAAGTTAAAAAAAAACTTGGGGCCCCAACAAAAAAAAATGTAAAAAACTAAAAAATAAACAAACATTGGTGGCAGGGGCCCCTTATAAGTTAAAACAAATTGGGGCCCCAAAAAAAAATTTGAAAAAAATTAATTTTTTTTTGAAAAAAAAAAAACATTGGCGACAGGGGCCCCTTATAAGTTAAAAACAAATTGGGGCCCCAAAAAAAAAATTTGGAAAAAAAAAATTTTTTTGAAAAAAAAAAACTGGTGGCAGGGGCCCCCTTACAAGTTAAAAACAAATTGGGGCCCCAAAAAAAAATTTAAAAAAAAATAATTTTTTTTTGAAAAAAAAAAAACTGGTGGCAGGGGCCCCCTTACAAGTTAAAAAAATTTGGGGCCACCAAAAAGAAAATTAATTTTTTTTTAAAAAAAACCCCAAAAAAAAACAATGGTGGCAAGGGGCCCCTTACGAGTTAAAAAAAAAATTGGGGCCCCAAAAAAAAAGTTTTAAAAAAATGATTGGTGGCAGGGGCCTATAGAATATTAAAATAATACATTGGTGGCCAGGGGATTAAAAAAAACCAAAAACCACAAACTGGTGTTCAGTAGAATTGAACTCATGGCTTCAGTACTTCAACTTCGCCTCCTTTCGTGACTTCGGTCTTTTCACCGCTTCAGGACTTCAATTTCGGTTGTTTTCGTGACTTCGGGTCTTTGCGCTGCTTCAGGACTTCGGCTTCGGCTGTTTTCGTGACTTCAGGTCTTTTCGGCGCTTCGTGACTTCGGGACTTCGGCTTTTTCCGTGACTTCGGGTCTTTTCGGCGCATCGGCTTCGGCTTTTCGGCACTTCCGCATTCGGCACTCAAGAGGAATGACGTACGGCTCGGGCGCTCGTAAGGGGGGCCCGGATCTTCAAAAAAATGCAGCGCTGCCGGGCCCCCCTTCATGCCCGGGCCCGGTACGCTTGTCCCCCCTGTCCCCCCCTGATGGCGGCCCTGTGTGTAGGCCTACCTCCTTTTCATTTGTAACCCTATGTAAAAGTATAATACTATATGGCATTCAATTTTGTTTATTAATATGTTTTTGTTGCTGCAAATAAAGGCATTATAAAAAAAAATCCTTCTAAGTTTTTCCGACACCCCAGCTATATAGGGAGGACCAAGTTCTTTCTTCTGTCATTTTCCCCCTTCACCGGTAGTCTTGGTGTTATTGCTTCTCTTTCTTTTCACAAAGGGCAAAATATAGAGCTAAGCATTCAGGTGGATACAATGTATTAAGCTAGGTATAATCTGCAAGGTTGTATACAAAATGTCAATTCAAATAGAAACAATTGGAGTAGGGCAAAACACCCAGTAGATCTGAGCATAATAGCCCCAACCCCCAGCAACCCAGTTCAGAACACCTGCTTCTGTAATATCGTCAAAGGCTGACCAAGCATACACCATTAAAAATTAACTTTTAATTGATTTGTTTTTTAAAAACATATGTGACGCACCAACCGTGAATAGTTTCACAAACCACAACCAAAAAACAGACCCACTGTGTTTAAATGCGCAGTGCTGGACCGTGTCCATAAAAAACATAACTAAAAACTGCGATAGGTGGACTCTGTTAGTATATGAGTATGGTCTCGATAATATAAAAGCCTTTTAAAGTCGGCCAGTTACAAGCCACAGTGGGCTTGTAACTGCCTGAAAAAAACAAATCAATTAAAAGTTAATTTTTAATGGTGTATGCTTGGTCAGCCTTTGACGATATCACAGAAGCAGGTGTTCTGAACTGGGTTGCTGTGGGTTGGGGCTATTATGCTCAGATCTACTGGGTGTTTTGCCCTACTCCAATTGTTTCTATTTGTTTTCACAAAGGCCCACATGTTTTCACAGCCCCTCAGAGATGTTAAATCTCTTTCAGCCTCTGTGCTGGTGGGGATCTTGTCTGCTCTGTGGTGTTTTGATGACCCCCAGTTTGTGATCTAGTGGATGGTGGGAGTCAAACAGCAGGTACTGGTCTCTGCCCAAAAAAGCCAGTGTGTTATTTTGCACATCTTCGCGTGTAAACCTGATGTTGTTGTCCACTGTGCTGATGTGTTCAGTGAAAATCTGTAACTCCTGTGTGTGTATTTTAACCATTGTGTCATCCACATATCGGAACCAATGACTGGGAGTGATTCCTTTGAAGCTATCCAGGGCCTTTCTTTCCACTTCCTCCATGTACAGGTTTGCCACAATGGGCGAAACTGGCAATCTAATGGGGCAGCCATGCTTCTGCCTATAAAACTTATCCTTGTACTTGAAATAGGTGGCACTTGTCAGGGTCCCTGCTGATGCCGCCGCTGGGAGCGCTCAGAAGCACGTCTTCTCCCGGCGGCGCAAGATCCAAAATGGCGGTGCCCATGCCGCCCACGTGGTTTCAGCACCGGCGCAGTGACGCAGGCGTGACGATGTCATCACCCGGCGCCAAATTCAAATAAAAAGGCACCTGAAACACTGTATCCTTGCCCAAGTATAGGTTTATGTTGCTATATGAACCTGGGTGTTATTTCCTTCGAATATTCCTGCTTTCTGACTCCTGCCTGTTCTGGATTTTTGACCCTTCGCTGCCTGCCTTGTGATCCCTTGCCTGTGACTCATCTACGACTCCTGTTTAACCCTTTGGCTACCACGACTTGGACTTTTTGCTCCTGGGCTTCCTCCTTGGTCCCAACTACTCCCTTTGGGAGCCACTAGGCCCCCTGACATTATACTTGGGCCATGAACCCCACTGAGGAAGCCACGCCTGATGTCGGATGAGCACTTCGGGGATTGGCGTCCCGCATGGAAGATTATGAAGCTCAACAGTTCCGCATCGGGCAAGTACTCGATACTCTCCTTTCTCATATGCCTCCTGTGTCTCCAGTTGCCGGCAATCCTCCCCCGGCCACTGTTCCTCCGGCTGCTGTTTCTCTGGCTGGGGAGCCACGCATTCCACCTCCACCTCGTTATAATGGGGATCCACACGCCTGCAGAGGTTTTGCTACACAGTACCAGATCCAATTTGAGTTTCAACCTTCTCACTACCCCAGTGAACGTGCCAAGGTGGGATATGTGATGTCTCGTTTGGAGGGCAAACCGCTTGAGTGGGCAACATTTCTCTGGGAGAAGAATTCTCCATTAACTTTTGATATCAAAGCATTCCTGCAAGCCTTCCGCACTGTGTTTGATGCCCCAGGCTGTATTTACCAAGCGCTGTCAATGAGACCTGGTTTCCAGGGAACTTCCTGATTCTCTTGAGGATTTAATTACTCCTACTGTTAAAGTGAATACTCGTCTAAAGGGGGAAAAGTTGAAAGAGAACACAGTAAGATATTTCAACCTACACTTGCCCCACGCTTTCAAAGACCTCTGTTGCCTGCACCGTCCCAGCAGTCTTCCACTACTCCCCTGGAGGAGCCAATGCAAGTTGGTAAGAGCTTGTCTCTCCGAGCAAGAAAGACTTCGTAGACGGGTGGCGGGTCTATGTCTGTACTGTGGTGGACAATCACACTTTGCCAATACCTGTCCTGTGAGGCCTAAGGGTTCTTTTCCCCAAGGTAAAGCCAGGGTAACGTGAGTTGGGGGCGTTACTTCTCAATCACAAGAGAACTCTCACAGGTTTATTCTGCCTTTTCAGATTCGGCTGGACACTAAGACTATTTTCGGCTCTGCTTTCATTGACTCTGGGGCTGCCGGGAATTTAATGGATGCTCTCTTTGCCAAGTATATGGATGTTCCCTTATATCCATTGTCTTCTCCGCCTCGGGTTACTGCCATTGACGACAAGCCTCTAACGTCCGAGTTTATCTCCATGACGACCGGGGAATTACCTGTGCAGGTTGGGACTTTGCATAAAGAAAAATTATCGTTCCTGATTATCTCCTGCCCTTCTGTTCCAGTCGTCTTGGGTCTTCCCTGGCTGCGCTTGCATAACCCCATCATTGATTGGTCTTCTGGACAGATCTCTCGTTGGAGTCCATTCAGTCAACAGCACTGTCTTCTTGCTAAACCTCTCCATCTCCACTACAGATTTGAAGACGCTGCCCCCCTTCTACAAGGAATTCTCGGATGTCTTCTGTAAAAAGTCAGCACAGTTCCTTACCCCACACCGTAGTTATGACTGCCCAGTCTACCTCCTTCCAGGAACCATGCCCCCTAGAGGTCGCACTTATCCTCTCTCTCCAGCAGAGACTACCGCCATGAAAGACTACATCCAAGAAAATCTCCAGCAGGATTTATTCGTCCCTCTACCCCTTCCGCCGGGGCTGGTTTCTTTTTCGTGGAGAAGAAGGATGGTGTCTACGTCCCTGTATTGACTACCGAGGACTTAATAAAATTACTGTTAAAAATCGATATCCTTTGCCTTTGATCGCAGAACTTTTTGACCAACTGAAAGGGGCAAAGATCTTCACGAAGTTGGATCTACGCGGGGCATACAACCTCATCCGCATTCGTAAGGGTGACGAATGGAAGACGGCCTTCAACACTCGAGATGGGCACTACGAATATCTTGTAATGCCCTTTGGCCTCTGTAATGCCCCCACCGTCTTTCAGGAATTTGTGAACAACATCTTCCGGGATCTCTTGGGGAAATTCGTGGTCGTGTACCTAGATGACATCCTGATCTTCTCCAAGGACCTAGAAAGCCATCACTCCCAGTTTAAGGAGGTACTCTCTCGTCTGAGGAAGAACTCTGTCTTTGCCAAGATGGAGAAATGTGTCTTTGAGGTATCCAAGATCCCTTTCCAAGGTTACATCATCTCCCCAGAAGGTTTTGAGATGGATCCCGCCAAGGTGTCCACAATACAGGAGTGGCCCCTTCCACTG
This sequence comes from Xenopus laevis, assembly GCF_017654675.1. NCBI lineage: Eukaryota > Metazoa > Chordata > Amphibia > Anura > Pipidae > Xenopus > Xenopus laevis. Next base: position 68,778,418 of record NC_054374.1, on the reverse strand, counting down.
AGTACCAAGGCGATTCAGAGATTCATTGGATTTGCCAATTATTATCGACAGTTTATTAAGGGATTCTCCTCTCGCATTGCACCTATTCTTGCCCTTATCCATAAAGGAGGTAAACCCAACTCATGGCCCCCGTCAGCTGTAGAAGCATTTCAGTCCCTGAAGGATGCCTTCACTTCTGCCTCGGTCCTTCGTCATCCTGATCCAGAATTACCCTTTTTCATTGAGGTGGATGCCTCTGAGGTTGGAGCTGGTGCTATCCTGCCCCAAAGACATTCTGCTGACAGGAAACTTCACCCTTGTGCCTATTTCTCCAAAAAGTTCTCTCCTGCAGAGCAGAATTATGATGTGGGGAATCGTGAACTCTTGGCAGTCAAGCTTGCTCTCGAGGAGTAGCGTCACCTCCTTGAAGGTTCTTTGATCCCGGTCACGATCTACACTGACCATAAGAATTTAGAGTTCATACAAGCTCTCAAGAGACTGAATCCTCGACAGGCAAGGCGGGCTCTCTTCTTTTCCCGCTTCAACTTTATCCTGACTTACCGCCCTGGCTTCAAGAATCGTAAAGCTGATGCTCTTTCCCGAAGCTTTTCCCCAGCTGATCGTTGTTCTGAAAAGCAAGAGCCAATTGTTCCTCCTGTCAAGATCATTGCTTCACTGTTTCCTCGATTTGCTGAACAAATCTTGGCTGGCCAGTCTTCTGCTCCTGCCGATACTCCCATTGGGATGGCATTTGTACCCTCTGAGCTTCATCTGCCCATCCTGCAACAGACTCATTGTTCCCGGCAGGCAGGACATCCTGGTCCAGAAAAGACTCTAGAGTTATTACCACGCCTTGTTTGGTGGCCGACTATTCGTAAAGATGTTAAAGACTTTGTGGCTGCCTGCACCATTTGTGCCACTTCCAAGGTTAGCCATTCTCGCCCTTGTGGATTATTACAACCTCTACCCATCCCCTCTCGCCCATGGACTCACTTAGCAATGGACTTTATTGTTGAGTTACCACCCTCAAGAGGGAACACTGTGATCTGGGTGGTTATTGACCGCTTTAGTAAAATGACGCATTTCATTCCCCTGCGAAAACCTCCCTCTGCGGTGGAATTATCCCAGCTCTTCATCCAGTATATTTTCCGGCTATATGGCTTTCCAGCAGAAATAGTCTCTGACAGAGGATCCCAGTTTGTATCCAGATTCTGGCGCTCCTTATGCAAAGCTTTGGGTATCTCTCTCCAATTCTCTTCTGCCTATCACCCTCAAACGAATGGGGCGGCGGAACGAGTGAACCAAGCTCTTGAGCAGTTTCTAAGGAATCATGTCTCCCTCTGTCAAGATGATTGGTCTGACCTCCTCCCGTGGGCGGAATTCGCCCATAACAATGTTAGTCACATTTCCACCGTAAGATCTCCTTTCTTGTCGGTGTATGGTCAACATCTGCAAGCATTTCCACAGGACTTTCTACTATCTGAAGTCCCAGCTGCAGATGATCACGCGGCTCATATGTCTGCCATTTGGGCGGCAACCAAATCTAATTTGGAAAAAAGTACTCTGGTGCATAAGACTTTTGCAGATTGCAGAAGGAGATCTTCTTCACTGTATAAAGTTGGAGATAAAGTGTGGCTCTCTTCTAAAAACATACGTTTAAAGATTCCTTCTCCCAAGTTGGGTCCCAAGTTCATTGGTCCTTTTACCATCTCTGAGATTATCAACCCTGTGGCCGTTCGGCTTCAACTTCCCCCGGAGATGTGAGTTCCTAATGTATTTCATGTATCCCTGGAGAAACCAGTTGTTTCCAACTGCTTCTCTTCTGATCAAGTTCCGCCTTCTGCCATCCCCGTACACGGCCAGCTAGAGTATAAGGTAGAAAAGATTCCAGACTCTCCAGGGGATCTCTCCAATTCCTCATCAAGTGGAAGGGCTTTGGCCCAGAAGAATGCTCGTGGGAGAAACACTCAGATGTACATGCCCCTCGCTTAGTAAAGGAATTCTACAGGCAATTTCCCCTGAAACCCAGACTTGGTGGTCCAGTGGCCCCCCGTGGGGGGTACTGTCAGGGTCCCCTCTGATGCTGCCGCCGGAAGCGCTCAGAATCGCATCTTCTCCGGGCGGTGCAAAATCCAAAATGGCGGCGCCCATGCCGCCCACGTGGTTTCGCGGTGACGCAAGCGCGATGACGTCATCACCTGGCGCCAAATTCAAATAAAAAGGCGCTGAAACACTGTATCCTTGCCCAAGTATAGGTTTATGTTGCTATATGAACCTGGGTGTTATTTCCTTTGAATATTCCTGCTTTCTGACTCTGATTCTGACAATTCGCTGCCTGCCTTGTGATCCCTTGCCTGTGACTCATCTACGACTCCTGTTTAACCCTTTGGCGACTTCTCCTTGGTCCCGACTACTCCCTTTGGGAGCCACTAGGCCGCATAGGTCCATTAAGGAACATACTTGCTCTGGGTTAAGCTATATACCATTATTATTGTTTTGCCTCATTAAAGAGGCCCATGTGTCATTACCCTAATGCTAGTGCCAGATGATGCAAATATTGGCCTGCAGAGAGAGACAGGCCGAAAATCCACTGCTCCTCTAATGCTTAATGTGCCTGCACCCTAAATATATAAGGGTGCAGGCACATGCAATGTCGAGGCAGACAGGGGGCAGTGGATCTGTCTGCACCCAAGCTGAGGCAATGGGGTATATTTATGAAAGAGTGAAGTTACAGATCTCCACAATCTGGTAGAGTGAAATTCCTCCACTCTCCATTCATTTCTATGGGATTTTTAAAAGAGTATTAATCAATGGGTGAAAGTGAAAGTTCATCCTTTGATAAATACTCCTTTCAAAATCCCATATAAATGAATGGAGATTGGAGGAATTTCACTCTAGCAGACTGTGGAGATCTCTAACTTCACCTTTTTGATAAATATGCCCCAATATATTCAGGTGCAGGCACTCTGAGCAACAACAGAGGAATGGGTTCTTGGCCTGCGGAGAAACAGTGTCACCTGGCTCCAGCCTAAAAGTCTCTGGTGTTTCTGTATTACAGATTTCAGTTTATATAATAATGTGTTGCTAGAAATTGTTTTCCAAAACCCTTTTGCAGCATAGTCATGCTCCTGTCACAAATCCGTAAATGGATTTTAAAACTCTGGGCCACTGAAAGCAGCAATTTGGATAACGTTGTATTCTTTTACAATTTGAATATCCAAATTAAGTTCAGATTTGGTTCCATATCAGTTCTGAATACAAAAATTATGCCTAGCTAATATAGCCTGTTGCTGCCAGATTAGCTGAGTAAAACTGAAATACTTTCTTGATACTAATCATAAACTGAATATATAAACTCCTAGCAGTGCACTTGGTGGAATTGAACTCAGAACCCCAGTACTGCAAAGTAGTGTAGAAAAAAAATCAGAATGACATTGGAGCTAGGGGCTAAACTCCCTTGCACTTGACAGCACTTTATTCAAACACAGCATGCACCCTACAACTGCACCTTACCAGCATAAGTAGTTTGTTTATGGGTTCTAAGGGAAGCAATTTTAAGCACTGAAGTATTTGTAAATGAACACTAATAATTTTGATTTATCAGTAGATGGAAGTTCAGAAGTTAGGATACCGTGTTTAATGTGATGCTAAGTCTTTAAGCCTGATTCATTTGGACCAGGGAAGACACAGAGGAAGGTACGCTTAGAGTTCACAAAATGGAGAAAAATTGGCGAAACACATTGAAGTTAATGGGTGTCCGGAAAAGTTTGATGCGTGACAATTCTTTTTTTGTCGTGGTGAATTTTCCACAGCGAATTTCAATGCTGTTTCACAAAAAAATTCACGTGTGCCGATATGTGAAAATTTGCCGCAAATCCACGCCTGGCGAATAAATTTGCCCATCACTAGTTAGTACAGAAATCTCAAATCTGTCATGATACCCTCCAACTACTAAGCTGGTAGAGCCTGCTGGGAACTGTAGTTTTGCAATAAAGATAAGAAGTCCAGCTTGGACCTCCGTCATCTATACAAAAAGTCTTCTACAGATATCTCTCTGGCATGGTTGTTTTCATGCAAGAAATCTGAACACTTTTGTATATAGGTTATTCTTGTTTGTTTTTGTAATTTAATTTGCATTTTGTTATTAAAATTCTCTAAAAAAATATCTGATAGCTTAGCTGGATAATGTTGTGACTATATTGTCTTTGTGGAAGAATTACTTGATCTGTAAATTGTATATATGCTTGAAGGTAAATGATACCCAGTATTAGATAAGCCTGTGAAAACTCTCCATGTCCCTTTTTATCATCTAACAGAGCAACTCTTACTTTGTAGGACTGCAGATTGTTCAGTAAGAGACCATCTTTAAAACAATGAGGTATCCGTACATTCCTATTTCTGTGTAATGGAGGGGTTAAGGCACTAGGTGTCCTTTTGGGCACAAGAAAGAGAAGGAGAGGAGAAGGAGGAGTGGAGAGAGGGAGGGGGTGTCTGTTTTTACGTCTGTTTGCGTATGAAAGATCATGGCGGACGGAGACTAAGATCCTCACTTCTGTATTAAAGCCCGGGAGAAAAAAAAAATCACAAAAAGAGAGGTAAGCATATGCCAGGCCAAGTAACAAAGACAATTCAATGTGAGAGAAAGCATGGACGGTAGTGGTAGTGATTTGTGGCAAGGAAAGTCAGCAGCATGAGTGAGAGAAAAGGTCTCTTAAGACCATCCTACTGGGCCCTGCAGGGAGGGAGGATGGTTACAAGCTGCCTTTGGAGTGGAAGAAGGAGAAGAGAGCAGGAGGAGTGAAATGGCTGTTATATACTTGTTTGTGTTTGGGTTGTGGACTAAGGGGAAGGGAGAGGGGGAGGAGGAACAGAGCACAGGCAGTGATCAGGAAAAGACAGAGAGGAAGAGAAGCTGGAAGTGAAGACAGGCAGATGTCATTATGTTAGAGTGTAAGCTCTGCTGAGTAGCAATGCATTTCCTTTCTCTCTTTGACAAACCTTTGTTAGTATTTTGTTGGACTGTCTTTGGGTAAGGCTGCACTTCCTGTAATGTATATGTTTATCTGACTACATTCCTGTCTGGCCTGTAAGTGTGCCTTTCTGTGTATTACGGAATCCTCTGTAATGTGTCTGTCAGTGTTTGTGTGTGGGGTGCTGTTGAATTCTTTTCTTTTTTTCTACGTTGCCTATGCTATATTTTATTCATCATTTCCTGTTTCCTACACTTGTTCAGTTTGTTACTGTAAGTGCTACAGTCATGTGTAAGATTTACTCTCTGTATGGGCCAGGAACTGTATATTGTTTAATGTTTGAACTACAACTCCCAGAATCCATTCACACCCAAGGTCTGCTGTAGTTTTATTGGACAGCAGACGGGGAACAAGTTGGACTTCTGTGGCATAGATTTTTAACAGCTGAAATGCAACTTGACATCATAGTAAAGTTGAAGTAACTTCGCATGTAACTATAATAGAGGTTACACAGTTAAAGCTTAATAGCCTGCAAAGGTTTTTGTGTGCCAAAATAATCAGAAATCAGAATATGTCAGTGCTGATAGAAAGTACATTGGTTATATCTGTTGATAAATGTATATGGTGATTGAATATTTCAATCCCTCTGAAAAGGGACTTATCCGTCTCATGTGTAAATTCCACTATGTGCCTTCAGGAACCACCTAGTTCAGAGATCCCAAAACATTGGGCCCTCTTAGATTATAACACGGTTACAGATTTATGAAAATGATCATGTCACTCTCCAATAATTACAATTATATATGACTTTTAATATATAGTAATATGTCTTCCCGTGACTGTCAAGACTCCTTGACCACATCCCCCAACCACTTACATTCATGGGTTTCTATAGTTCCATAAAACAACTATTATGTTAACATTGCCAAATAGTACAGGTACTGTTTCTCACTTATTCATTTTCCATTTTTTGTGTAGTGTCTACAATAAAGAAAACCTCACCTTATCTGCACAGCTTCCACCTGGCTGCCCTCAGAGCCTACACAGGTCAACAGAACCTCTCTCATGCTGTTAACAGGCAGGTTATCTCTCCCTCTGGACTGCTGCCATCCGACTGGCTGCAGAATCTTCCCAGTTCTTTGGCATTACCATTGTCTGACTGTTTGCTAAGCATTCAACTGCTTCTTGTCTGTCAGTGGAGTCTTCAGTTTATCTGTAAATTCTCTGGTGGTTTCTCAGCCTGGGATCATGCGAAAACCTGGACATCTGAGAGGTAATTTAAGGAAGAGGTGGATGTGAGTTTATGTACTATCTGTCTATGACATTCTCTTAATTACCTAGCTTAAGCAGTGGTTAGAGCAGAAGCAGCAGTGGTTAGACCTCCATCGACTAAACATGTGGGCAGCATGGAGTGCACAGGTTTAGAAACTGACCTGTAAAAGTTAAAGTATCTTGTACCTTGTTAGCCAGTTGAGTTATAGGGTAATACTTTTTATATAAAGCATAAAAGTGATGTAAAGGTAATTTGCTTTGAAAAAAAAAATTGTTATGCTTCATTTCAAAAGTAATAATCAAATCAATAATCAATATTTAATTCTGTTCTTTTTAGCAACCGACTGGAAGGATGGAAGGAGGCATGGACGGCCATCAGACACTCACACTAATCAGGGTATATATATATTTGCATTTACATTTTTGCAGCAGAAAATAGTAATTTCTTCATGCCTTTATTCTAAGCTACTGTAGGCAATGTATAGCAATGACGCAGCAAGAAAATACATACCATATACAGGTAATGTTTATCGTTCATGTATTATACATTTCATTAGCTGTAAACTATAAGGATACTATTCACTAATCATATTTCAGCATATATGTATTTATACATATCTATCATACCTGTCATGCTACATGCCTGAACAGCATCTTTTGATGACGCTGTTCTTCTGTTGATACTGGTATGTGTATTGTACATATGTTTTGTCTACTTTTTTCAAGTAGGAAACATCTATAGTTTTTGTTATTTCTTGCTCTAAACAGGGCAAAATATTTATTTTATTTGAAAATAAAGCAAAAGCCGCATTCTACTTCCTGATCCTAAAGAGCAAAGTCAAACAAACCAGCAATCCATTGAGATTCTTCTGTATATATAATGGTGAAGACGGGCAGATTAGTTGCCCAGTGACAACTTCTCTGCTGCGTGCAACTGATCTCCCCGAAATGGCATACATATGGCTTTGTTTTTTCGGTAGTCACCCAAAGTTGCCTCATGAGGAAACTTTGGGCAGCTTTGGAATTCCGAAGCGATATTTATGCCATCCCACCAGTGATTCACATTCTTGCCGGCAGGAAGGCATTTCGGGGAGATTAGTTGCGCACAGTAGAGAAGATTTGTCACTGGGTGACTAAACTCCCTGTTTGCAACCACCCTAATGGTAAGGGCACATGGTGAGATTTAGTCGCCCGGCGACTAATCAGCTCTTCTTCTGGGCGACAATCTCCCCGAACTGCCTTCCCCTACCTTTCCGCCAGCCACAGGGAAGTCCCCATGTGCCCTTACCCTAAGGCTCATGGCACGTAGGGAGATTAGTCGCCAAGCCAAACATATCACTTTGGATTTCCAAAGTCGCCCGAATTTTCCTTGTGCGGCAACTTGGGGCGACTTCGGAAAACGAAGCATTCTGAGTGCCTCCCGCTGGTGATTTACATTCTAGCTGGCTGGAAGGCAGTTCGGGGAGATTAGTTGCCCAAAGAAGAAGCGATTTGTTGCTGGCGACTAATCTCCCGAAATAGCAGCATGTGTCTCTGCCCTTAAGGTGCAGGCAGGAGATGAAATGAATACCGTATATGACTTTTGTATATCAGCAGCCAGATTTAAGCCCCCACACGGCACTATCCTTAAGTTACATTTTCAGATGAAACCTGCCCTGTTTAGAGAAGAAAAAAACAAAAACTATAGATATTTCCTATTTAACAATATGCAAAAATTATGGTCAGCACAAGTCCTATTAATTATATTAATTTTAAAAAGCCATGACATCTCCCACTAATTTGTATAATTGTGAATATACAATATACATTTGCAATTGACAAAGGATCTCCACATTGGAATGTCTAATTCAGGAACTATAAATGACAAATAAACAATCAGTGATCCCCTTTACAGCAAAATTAAACATATAAAGATGCCTATACTCACACTATGGTTGCTTGGGAATCCTTTGATTGCCATTGTTTGGCTGTAGCTTGTAATAATTCCAACAAAATATGTAATTTCTGCTATAGAAGGGCAATTTGATGCATTTATATGCTTGGTGTTAAAAAGTAAGATACTTCTCCACTTGATTTTATGGCAGCAAACCCATTAATCCAGCAATTTATACAGATTAAAATCTTTCCCTAGGGGGCTGTCGGCAGTTACATAGCTGATTGCAAACATATGCTGGCATGTATTCTCAAGATTCTTGGTCAGTTGTGTAGGAAATAATTTTGCATTTCTGCATGGTGTGATTCTGCAACCAACCTATTTCTAAATACAGATCTGCAGAGAAGAAATGTTTTTTGTTTTTTTATATTTGAAATTTTTATTGGTTTTTAAAGTAACAAATAATAAATGCAATAAATTACAACAACAAGTATCCAGCTGCATGCATGTCCTAGTCTGGTTATTGTATGCGTACTTAAGGTATGACCCTACACAATCGGTCACCTCCAGTGACCTCTTAGGATATTCAGTGCCATTATTTTGCAGCTGGCAGTATGATGACACGGGGGGGAATCTCGAGGGAAAGGGTGAATGGAGGAGAAAGGGGAAAGACATAGAAGGATGACATAGTTACGTTAGCTTCAGTTTATTGTTACCAGACATCCTCTCATCTGTTGCACCTCTCAGGTAGTTCTAGGATCATTGATATTAGAATCAGTTTGAATTCCTTCCAGATATTGAGCCCACGGATACCACTCCAGCTCCCCTTCATAGCTCCTATCTAACAGTTTGTCTCTGATCATTTCCATCGGGTCCAGTTTACTTTGGCTATTAGTGGTTGTCGACCTGGTAATTGCAGTCTTTTCCAATGTGCTGCTAGAAGAGATCTTGCTGCTGTCAGGATATGTGTAGCTAATTTGTGAGAAGGTTTAGAATTTACAGACTGGATTTTCAAGAGAAATGTGTGTGGGGTTGCCTGAACAGTGCTGCGTAGAACCTCGGAGAGCAGAGAAGCTACCATTTTCCAGAATTCTTGGGCCACCCGGCAAGACCACCACGTGTGTAAGAAGGATCCCTGTTCCCCACATCCTCTGAAGCAAGTGGCGTGTTCTGGATTACCGCTAATTTTGCTGATGCGTGTTGGGGTGTAGTAAGAAATGTTTTTTTAAAACATTTTTTATATGACTTGAAAAAATTATAGAGATGTATCATAGACATAGATGAAAATCTGCATAGACAACTTGACATATCTTAAAGTATCATTGAATATTTTGCGTATAAGACTTAGTGTTAATACACATTATTTTCATTTGCAGGTCACTTCAGTTGGGAGAAATACTTAAAAGAAACGGGGTCCCAACCTGCACCCCCTCACTGCTTCGGGCAGGTGAGCAATAGGGACTTGGGTGCAAAGCAGAAACAGGCACCATGGACAATAAGTACAGTGTAAAGTATTGTCCCTCACGCCTAATAAAAACATCATACTTCTGTCCTTCAATAGAATAGTGATAGACTAAATGTGCTGAAGCAATGGAGTGGAAGGAGAAAGTAGCTCAGTAATACTCCAATGTCTGTTAGCTCACTCCTTGCTATATTGGTATTCCAAATAGTTCAATTCTCACTAGAAAGTACTAATTCGGTATCTCTTTTATTTCAAGTCAGTCTTATTCATTGGCTATTTTCTCCTATTTTAGTCATGTTCACCTCCCTCCAGCGATTATAAAATAGGAATGAAGTTGGAGGCCCAAGATCCAAGGAACACAACATCCACTTGCATTGCCTCTGTAGTGGGTCTCACAGGAGTCAGGCTCAGACTGCGGCTTGATGGCAGTGACAACAAGAATGATTTCTGGAGACTGGTGGACTCTTCTGAGATCCAGCCTATTGGGACTTGTGAGAAGAGTGGGGGCATGTTACAGCCCCCACTAGGTGAGGCAAATGAAATTAAAAAGTTACAATATATAGTAATTACTGTTATGTTGATTTACCAAAACTATTTTTGCTATATTAATAAAGTTTACATACCTTTCTAGAAATGAACAGACACAGACTTGTAAAATGTTCAGATATGAGGCACTAGGCTTGAAAATTAGGGAAATATTTGTATTGTGACCACTCGCTATAAATTTGTGGAAAGAGACCTTAACTAATATAGATTGTTTCAGTGATGCAGAAGCAATGGCAGACAGCTGTACAGTATGCAAGCAGCTGTGAACTACCAGGGATGTTGTCCATAGAGATTACTGCTGAAGTCCAAGTTACATTGTAGAATTAATGTGATATTATAACATCTCCAAGGTTAAGCAGTTGCCTACAGCCATAGACCAGCACCTCAAATATGGCCCATAATATGTGAAACATTTCTTGTTTAAAAGGGTTGCAAATTTATCACCCTTGTTTGCAGCTCTAGGGTAAAATTAGGCTGCATTTGTGGATTCTACAAAGAGGCTTATGTAATAACATAGGCAATGCTTGCTCCAATCCCTTAACCAAAAGCATAGAGCAATATTTAATATTATTGGCCTAGTGCTATAGAATGTAAAAGCCCTAATTTATTACACTGAGATACTAAACCTTATGGTTGTGCAGTTACAACTTCTAATTAATATTTCCTGATAGAGAGTAATAGTGTCCTTTTACAAATGTATTGTGTTTCTTGTTGGCATGTACAAATGTTCAGGATCATTATAAGGAACAGTGCACTTATTATATATTTATCATCTTTATTTAATGTATAGGCTTCAGGCTCAATGCCTCCTCATGGCCTATGTTCCTTCTAAAGACTCTAAATGGAGCTGAGATGGCACCTGCCAAAATATTCCACAAGGTAATAATGACTCTAAGTTTCCATGGCAATGTGTATGTATTGAATTAAATGAACCACCATGACACTCTGTTTCAGGAGCCACCATCACCACCCCAGAATTACTTTGAAATTGGGATGAAGTTGGAGGCTGTGGATAGAAAGAATCCTCATTTTATCTGCCCCGCTACCATAGGAGAAGTGAGAGGCAGTGAGATTCTTGTAACATTTGACGGCTGGAGAGGAGCATTTGATTACTGGTGTCGATATGATTCCCGCGATATCTTTCCTGTGGGATGGTGCTCTCTTACTGGTGATAACTTGCAGCCTCCAGGGACCAAAGGTACAAAACGGCTTACATAATTTCATGGGGCTGTGTGGGCTTTCCCTCAGTACAATTCTAACACTGATTGACCTTATTCGCAGTGGTCATTCCCAAGAGCCCATTGCCAGCTGCTGGAATAGCCACATCAATGATGAGGGGCCCAAAGAACTTGCTTCCGGTTATTCCTGGCCGTAAGCGCAGAAAGCCAGGGAGGAAGAAGGGGCAGCTGCCAAAAGCTCTAGTCCATCAGTTGTGCAGCCAATCCTCTAAACTCTGTGAACCCTTTCGCTTTCCCAAGAAAAGAGGCCCCAAGCCAGGAAGTAAGGTGAGAAACCATTTAATAATGCCAGAGAACATGTATGCCTGTGAAGTATTAGCTATGAAAAATTGAATCTACATGTATAAAATCTTAGTAAATAGTGAATTTGTGAAGTGCAGTATCATATTTATATTGTGGGAAAAGATATATGTGAGGGTAGAGACACTGGTCATCAGGCTTATTGCCCCAGATATAGAACTGATGACCGTTCTGGGGTTAGCGTTGCTTATATTGTTCAGTACTGCTGAGCTGTTTCTCATATCTCAATATCTCATCATCAGAAGTGCTGTAGATACCCATGTATTGTGAGCCAACCTTTCACATCACAGTTTGAGATCCAATTTTCAGCTTATGGTTCATGTAGAATAATGATAAACGGAAGCAAAGTATCACATAGTAATTAGCTCTTCTACTGGATCAACAGGTTAAGTAAGTCAGATGTAAGAATACAGCGTGACTAATTATTTGTAGGCAGATTCAGTTACAAGTTGAGTCTGTGACCCGATCTAACACCACGATGGGGCTACCAAACCGATATTTGTCCAAAAATCAGCCAATTGGGACTTTTTTTTTTTTTTTTTAAATTGAGATTATATAGTAACAGCATAGTTTGCTATAAGCCCCATTACCAGTAGCAGCCACTCTGCAAAAAGCTCTACAAGTCTAATGCAGGTTGAGTCATGATATCTGGTTGATATGGTTCACATTACTATAGTAAATGTACTATATAACCACTTTCTGGTAGGCTTATATTGCACAGGAAAGTTGATAGCTAACACTTCTAACTAGATATATGTGTTCATTGCATGTGTGTGTGCCAAGTTGTCTGATATGATATACCAAATCCACTTTCTGTCCAGCTTCAAGTAGCAGCTACTCGTCTTCCTGTTAAATAAGGCTTAAAACCTATCACTTCTGTTAAACAACTAAAAAAATATACATTCACCTACTACTCTTCCTTTCTGGCATATGCCTTAAATTTACAAATACAGTCTTGATATCATACATTCATACAACACACACACCCACTCACTTACACATTCGCTTTCATTTACACACACAATCACTTACACACACACACACACTCACTCACAAACACACTAACAATAAGCTGTGAAAATCAGTGAATTTTGGGCATCCCATTAATCCGTGCCGGTAACATTGGGATGTGCATTGCTGTTTACTTACAGTTACTTGCTATTTGCATTTCATTTATGCAGAGAAAGCCTCGACTTTTGCTAAACCAGATTCCTACATCCCCCACCAACAGCACCCCAGAGCCAGACACCAGCACAGTTCCACAGGATGCTGCAACCATTCCATGTGCCGCCATGCAGGCACCAACAGGTACTTTGTGTTAAATATTTTTTTGATTTCACATTCGTAAAACACTGGCTTATTAAGTATTCTCTTTTAGAAATATATATAGTATATCCATACAAACTATAGTGGAGCCCTCTACCAGTCCAAGACTTAGTCCATATCCATGGACAAATTATATAATTAACAAAAAAGTCCAGACTCCTTCTTTGCGTACAAAGAAAATGCAAGTATACATGCATTTTTTCGAGGCTCCCTCCTCTTTCTCTCTTAAGAAAGAGGCGGGTAAGTCAGGTCCCTAAAACTTCCGTGTCTTGTTTCTTGTTATTCCCTTGGAAAGATCTGCAAAGCCATTATGTTTAGAAAACACTTATTCCTGTACGACTTATGAAAGATTGTAAGCTCTTTTCAGGCACAGACCCAATTACCTACTGCCTTGGTTTGACTTTGTCAGTTATTGTAAATGATCCTTTTGTGCACAAATCGGGAATATGTTGGCGCTTTAAATAAAGTAAATGAAAATTGATAAATAAGTAATAACAGTACAGTACTAAGTACACACACAATTATTTTCAACTGGCATTTTTACTTCTCTCGTATTCTAATCATTAGGGCATAGTGCAATACCTTTTTCAGATAAATTAAACAGTATTATTTCATATAAATAAGTACTTTCTTGCCAAGGATTTGCATTCCAAAATAATATAAAATGTAACTGTACTTTTTGCATCTTGCATAGTGCACTTGACAAAGAAATGAGCCTGAAATTCAAATGCTGCCGATTAAAGCATTCACAAGTAAAAAGCTTGCAGCTATACCTATCCTTGCAGCCAGGCACTGCTTACCTGACAAGCTCATATAACTCATCTGCAAAGAGAGACTGAGCCAGGCTCCCAGTGATGCTGGCTGAGTGTGCATTCATGACTTAGGTTGTGCAAAAAGGATTTCAGAAAGAGAAGTGCATTCTTTTACGTGTAATAATCCAAATAAACCAATATTTCTTGTAACTAATTTTACTGCAGTTGACACAAGAAGCATTTTGATGTGCTGTGAAGATTTACGCATGCAGCCACACTGCGATGCAAGGGTTAATTGATATTAGCCTACCATATGGGTCGGTACCTTAGGGAGCAGAACTCGGAATGCACTAAAATAGTCTTTAGTTCTGTTTTCAACACTGTCCTCTACCATTGGTACAGGCCAGTAAGGCAGATTATGTGCAAGTAACACTTGTTGCTGGGCAGTGGAACGCATGGTACTCCAGTGCAGGTCAAAAAGCAACAAAACCACCCATGTTTATTTACCCTTGAAGCAAACTGAACCACACCTGCTAGAGGGCACAAAAGTATGCAGAGATGTGCAGCACTAAAACACTACACATATGCCTGGAACACTGTAGTGGCATCGCTTGGGGCAGCATGCTTGTATGGGACTTGCTCTGCACTGTACAATCACATTCACATTAAGTGATTAGCATGAAATGTGTAACTGGCCTGAATATTACAGTTATTTCTAAAGGAAAGATAAATCCAAGTGGAAGAATACGGAAAATGTATTTTATATATAAGAATGTGTGTGTTTTTCACTTTCTTCAGTTTGTTTTTTTATTCTAGATCTTCCTCTAGGCTTTCATGCACCCTCTCTTTCTATTCATTTTAGCAGTCTTCTCTGCATTCCCTGTCCTTCAGTGAGTTTACTTTGCTTTGATGCAAATGCATGTAAGCAAAGTATATTGGTCCTGATCTACTAACATAGATGTTAAATTGCACCAGTGCAGTTACACGTACGTAGATACGGTACATTTTCCAACTTGTACTAATCTGACCAAAACTTGTTATCCATTGGATACTATAAATAACTTACTATAGATAACTGCAATCTAACACCTATCTTTGAACATCAGATCCATTGTGTTCTCCTGCTGGCTTGCTACATAGTATTTTTCAGTTTGACAAAATTCTTAAGTGCCTGGTGATTTGCAATTTACAGTCGCCCAGCTTCTTCTTCGGGAGACTAATCTCCCTGAACTGCCTTCCCATCGGGTAGAATCTAAATCGCCAGCGGGATGGCACTCGGATCGCTTCAGCTTTCCGAAGTTGCCTGAAGTTTCTTTGTGAGGCAACTTTGGGCGACTTCAGAAAACTAAACGATTAGTCACCCTAAGAAAAAGCGATTTGTCGCTGGGCGAATAATCTCCCGAAATAACAGCGTGTGTCTCTGCCCTTACCATTTATGTGTGTAAGTAGCAGCCACAAAAGCCCTAATAATATTGGCTAGTTTAGCTTGAACCAAAAATGATTCAAAAATTCCACTCTGTATCTCTTCTAGAGTAAACAGATAAGGAATATTGGTTAGCTGATGATCTTACTGGTGTATATGATTACTGAATGCATGGGCTATTTTGGACCCCCATTAATTATACATTTGTTTGCAACATTAGCACAAAAAAATTTACTGTGTTTTCCTTTAGCCATTGTTGCCCTTCATCATGTGTCACCAAATCAGTAACACATCAATTTACTATTCCATCAGAGAGTTCAAAGCAGAGTTTCATGTGTACCAATGAACAGTACAGTGGAAAGACATATACTTCAGTAAATCTAGTCATTTTGAGGTAACAATGTAGGCTAAAAAATGTCAGTAACGCTTTTAGCACTTTAGCACTTCTGTATAATGGCTGCATACATTTAATTTGGAAACATATAGGTTCCAGTTTAATATACCAATGCACAAATATTTAATCTCATTCACAGTCTGTATTTACCTGAACAAGAATGGAGATTCAGGCCCTCACCTAGATCGTAAGAAGGTCCAACATCTACCAGATCATTTTGGACCTGCACGAGCTTCTGTGGTGTTACAACAAGCAGTGCAAGCTTGCATAGACTGTGCATACCATCAAAAGACTGTGTTCAGCTTCCTGAAGCAGGGCCATGGTGGGGAAGTCATATCTGGTGAGAAACAAAACCTATATTTTGACCTATAAAACCATTGTCTACATCTTTCATCTGCATGTAATACTGCAGTGTGCAATCCATTTGCACCCTGCTCCCATATGACCAAATTTGCATGTGAACTGGGCAGTGGTTTAGTAAGAGGAGCACTAATAACCTCTTTAAACAAGGCGATAAGCGGACATGTAAATACTTCTTGCCTTACCAAAAGGTTCCCTGTTAGCTTTTGGAATTAGTTGCAGGACAGATCTGCAACAGACTCATGGAATGCATTTAGCTTACCCTCCGTCCCCATCAGTACAACCCATGACAACAAACCTTAAATTGCAGGGGCTATTACCATCCATAGAACTGTATAAAAGATTGCTACAGCATCTATATTCCCTGTATGTCTTTAGCTATGTTTTTTCTTTGACATTACCCAAAATGACATAGTGGGACTTTAAGTATTTTGTATCAAAGTGGCCAGCTAATACTCCTTTGGTGTCCAAGGAATGGGTGTGTAGGAACCTTTGGCCACAGATAGCAGGAGTTCTAGTACACTCCGGTCTTCGGGTCAGTACGATTTGGTCAGCCGTTAATGCAATGTATGATATAAGGAATAACCCCATGCTGAGCCATCTTTACTTTGTAAATTTTTAGAATAAGAAATTTGAAATAAGTAATGTGGAAGTATTTATTGTTTTAGCTGTGTTTGAGAGGGAGCAGCACACACTAAATCTACCAGCAGTGAACAGTATTGGTTATGTCCTCCGCTTTCTTGAAAAGCTTTGCCGGAACCTGCGCACTGAGAATCTTTTTGGAAACCAACCGTTTACCCAGAATCCTTCATTGCAAACAGGTTCATGTGACAGTGACCGATATCTGGCAGGTAAGCGTAATGGCCAGTGTCACCATGTCCAAATTGCCCAGTATTCCCTGCAGGCATAACACAACAAACTCATCTTTCTAAATTTTCTCTAAAGAAAGGAGTAACTGTGAGGGCAGTCTCCATGGTCCAGGAAGAGGCTCTAAGAGATATCCCAGTGAAACTCCCCCCTATAACGCCCCTTTGTGTCCCAAGTTACCAAAGAATGATTGCCATGCATCAGAGGGTAAGTTCAGTCCCGCATATTGGGACAACCTCCCAGTTACTTGTATTTTCATTCTTATGAGGCACTCTAATTGCAGGAGAGACATTCATGCTTGATGCTGGACTCCCAGGATCTCTGGAGCAGCATCTGGGTACTGCAGACTCTCCGCATAGCCCCAACACTAGCCGGGTATCTAGGGAGTATCGATCTCCCTCTTATCGAAGCGTCCACCAACCTAGCAATATTTCCCAGGGAACTGTGCGACGGCTGAACTCAGGAGGTAACAATAAATTTAGTAGATTTTAACCTGGTAATATACTATAATCTATAGACATGGTGAAATGCGATAATACTGCTGCACACTAAATTGGTCAGTAGACTATAAAATACTGTTTTGTTCTTGCCTATCAAATCATTGCACTCTAAACCCACCTGAACATATTGTCCCCCAAGTGAGAGCCTGGTTTTATTATAGTACAAAAACACCACTGGTACCCCACAATATGCACAATGAAACATATTCTCCTTTTGTTTTTCTCCAGAGTCAGAGAGGTACTCAAGTGGCCGGAGGGCACCACGTGACCCATCCTTGTGGAACACAGAGGATGTCATGCAGTTTGTCAGAGATGCTGACCCACAGCTGGGATTCCATGCCGAGCTTTTCCGTAAACATGTATGTTTTTACCCTTTATATTTATTTATAAATGCAACACAGTTGGACAATTAACAATTCAACATTTTTCAAATTCCTCTAGATGTGTCCACTAGCCACAGTGTAAATTGTGCTTTTTTATTATCTTTATGGTGTAGTCCAGTAACAAACTTTGAGACTTCAGCAGCTGCAGAACCACCTCCCCCTCCATTTTTTCCTGATTGGGTAGATGGTGGTCAATGTTGTCTCAAACAGCAGCAATTTCTCCTAATTAAAAGTTGCATTCTGAAGGTTTCAGAATGGCAATTAATTTCTGAAAAGTATAAAATAAGTGACAAACATCACCTAAATAAACAAAAACAGACTGAATCTTAACAAATACATATTCTTAAATTACATTATGCAATTTAAGGGTGTACTGGTTGAAATTATACTGAGAATGTTAAAAAAAAGGAGGTATTCAAAAACTTTGACTGGTAGTGTCCTGAATGTTATATAAATCTACTGAATTACAAAATCTGACAGTATATGGCCACAAACACCATTATGATCTACTAGCGACTTTAGTAACTTTTTTTTTTATCTCTTTTTATCTGCCATTTAGAATATTGAGCACTTAACATTTTTTATTTTGTATTCCATGGATGCAGGAAATTGATGGCAAGGCCTTGCTCCTCTTAAGAAGCGATGTTATGATGAAATACATGGGTCTCAAGCTTGGTCCTGCCCTGAAGCTCTCTCACCACATAGACAAACTCAAGCAAGGGAAGTTCTGACCACTACTTCTTGCTCATATTTGCACCCTTTATATACTGACGCCTAGGACTCTGCTGCCTTGGCAAGCTTCTGGAGAATATCCCTCCAAAGAACATGATGCAACATGCCGAAAATCCCTATTTTGGGGGATTTTATTTGGCGAATAAACACAGTTTCTAACGGAGGAGCTGTTCCTCTAAACCTATGAACTTGTCGTAATATTTCACACTAGTGGGAAAGGGGGGAAACAAGGCATTACATTTTTGAAGGGATGTTGGATTATCCTGCATTTCGTTGTGTGCTGAATAAAACCAATACCTTTTGTTATGAAATATAGCACTGACAGTGCACACAGCGCTGTACATAGTAGAATAAATTAGGCACAATGAAATATTACCCAAAAGAATTTGTAATTTAATGGTTTATTGGAGTTATAATGGAGGCCAATTTTATGAATAGATCTCACTATCCAGAAGCCAATTGTCAATAATATGTTTTCTGCAGGAAGGCATTACCTGAGAATCTGAAGTATTCAAAGCAGATATCACACAAAGACCCATACATCTGTGCACACCATGAAGAAAAATAAGTTATCACTGTGTTGTTGTTGTTCAGCAGGCACTCAAAGAGTAATCGTCCAGGCAGTTACCTAGGCTGTAATCCATGCTTGTATTTCAATAATTACTTTAACTGCAACTGCCTGAAGGATTGCTCTTTGAGTGCCTGCTTAGGGCAGAACATCTGGGCCTCCTCATATACATGGTGAGTTTCAAAAAAAAATGTTTTTTGATGGTGTTGTAGAAATATAAGCTAGACCTGCAGCAGGACAGATCTGTATGTCTGTGACACCTTGTCTTTGAACTCAGTGTCACATTCACTGGTAGAAACCCAGCTTGTGCATAGCTAAAGTTTTATATTTTAAGGATATTGTTTACCAACATGCAGCTGACTCCTGGTGGATCAGGAGTGAGGGTAATAAATATTGGCATTTAGAGATCAACAATAACCCCTGAGTCTTTGCTACAGGGAGTAGGGTCAATAATGAGGTGAAGATGGGGGTCATTCAACTGATACTTATCCTGCAATATCCTTGTCAGTGGGATGACAAACATAAATAATATTTAAATGTTTTCTTATCTCTACACGTGACTTGCATTCAGCCACTTATAGAGAATGTGGTTGATGTGTTGGTTCTTCCTTTATATTTGTATGGCAAAATAATGTTCACAGTAACCTAAAAGGGTAAAGAGAACCAATGCTTAAAGTGGTAATAATGTGTTTATAAAAACACCCTGTAGGTAATAATAATTTGTGGTGCCTGGTGTAGGCAATTTGCTTACCAGAACCTAATTATTAAACAAGACTCCAAGACAAGATTCTTCAGAATAACTGTTTATTAGACAAAACATTGGAATCTTGGGAAGCTTGTCACACTAGCAAGTATGACACGGAGAGCTTCAAATGTCCCGCATATTCGTCCAAGTTTTTATACCTTTACAGGACATTTACCATAAGGAAAGGGGGTACATGGATTTGCCATACATGCTCAAGACACTCCATACATCTGAGCAGGTGCAAGCATTTCTGGAAAACATGTTGCTCAAGATAATGGTTTCCTGTGCCCAACTGTTGCAAGCCTTGCGGCCTATTGCTACTAAATGTAGTCAGGGCCTGCAGCTACAATTCTATCTCGTGTGCCTAACTGATGTTAACCCTATAGCCTCTGACAGCAGGACCATGGCATTATGTGAGCACAGTTTTTATGACTTTATAGGGCCACAATTAAACTTTCCCTCCTCGTCTGGCTTAGGTCAGTCTTTGCGTAGTAGGGAATTTGGGATGCAATTATAATTTTGTATTATTTTATTAGTCTCTATATATACACTATTACCTGTCATAGATGGGTGTGGTTCTTTCACTGCTTTAGATTGGGTTAAAAAGGATTGTCACTGGTAAAAATGATACATTGATGCTTCCATTAGATGTTTGCTGGTATATGATATAAATGAGTGTGCAGGATCCTTCCACAGAAGAACAGTAGCCTTTGGGTTGCCAGGCACAACTGTGCCTTCACACAAGATGTTTCACACAAATATGGAGAGCTTCCACCTGTAGAAAACCCTTTTTGCTGGGTAGGGTGCTTTAGCAGTGAAAGGATCATCCGCCTGTGATCCAATAATACATGTAGCAAACCAGGTACACTGTAGCACACCACACTTGAAGATCAATGCATCAAATTTTCTTTATTGGCCCCAAACAAAGTAGATACATGCAAGGCTTGCATGTATCTACTTTGTTTGGGGCCAATAAAGAAAATTTGATGCATTGATCTTCAAGTGTGGTGTGCTACAGTGTACCTGGTTTGCTTCACACAAGATGTTTGGCATTGTACATTGCAAAGTGCTGAGAGAGACATCTGCATAGCAGAAAGTAAAAGTACTTACTGGCAACATTTAAGAGCATTTTATTTCTCTTTTTAGAGGTATATTATGCAATGGCAAATACTTGTACTTAACAGTATTCGTCTCCTTTACAGGAGAAGGAAAGCCTCTAAACAACATGGGTTAAAAATATCAGCCATGATAGCAATACTACCATATTCCTAAAGAGCAGCTTTGCGCTCCATAGTTAGCTTGGGAAACAGCAAAGTGCTACCAATGAATCAAGTACCTGTATTCTCTTACTGCAGCTTCCTTTTCTCCTGTAGAGTATGTAGAGAATGCATGCTGCATTCCAGAGTTGCCCGAATACTTTTTTTTTTCTAATTTGCATACTATGCTTGGATGTACCTCTGTTCTTGATTCTAGAAGCCTGCCGAATTCAAATCTTATTGCTCCCCTATTGTTTTCAAGACAACCATATGCAGATCCTGCACAGCCCCCTCTCTGTAGATCCAGGTCTGTGACTATTTAACAGAGTGTTGCCATACATGATCATTCTACACACAAGCTCGCTTGGCAAAAATAAACACTGTGTATGTCAGTTGAAATTTATTACAGGCAAGTGTTTAACTGCAGGATATTACAGGGGGCACTTTCTAACTAATTTTTAAACTGGGCAAATGAGCGCTAGGGAAAAGTAGCAGACGGAAGTGATGAGGATAAATCATAGATGGTGACTGCAACCCAGGGGGCATCGCTGCAATCGAAAGGAGGACTAATCATTTCAGAACACACTCATGGAAAAAAAAATCTAACGGTTCAGTAAGCAAAAAGGACATTAAAGCAAAGACATGTTTATGTATTTGCATCTTTCTTTCTCCATAAGGAATGATTTTATTTGTTGCAGCACTGCAGAAGCTTATGGCACTAAGAGGGTGGGGTTCATATACAGGGATGAAAGTCACATCTTAACATTACTAGTGTCTTTTACTCCAGAACTAGTGGCCGAGGAGAAGTGAAATGAATGGCTGCCCCTGCAGCTTACGTTACATACTCCTGCTCTACCCCTCACTTCAGCAGCTGCCAATTCACCTTCTATAGACTGTGTCAGCCGCTTATCTGTCCAAATATGGACCCTTCACGACTGTCTCCCCAATAGAAATCTGTCTGAAAAGCTGCAGGTCTCCCAACAGGCCTGCATAGGCATCCATTATGATCCAATCCAATCATTGGATAGTTGCCCAAACGATCAACTCAACCCAGTTTGGCCAAGAATGCAGCTTGCCAAATTGAGCAAATATCCACTTGTTTGGCAACCTCAGCAAACAAGTGGATTATATCTTTAGGTTCCTTTGGTATCTCCCCTACCTCTTCATAACCCTGGATAAGCTGAGTGTGCTATGCATGCACAAGTGCCAATCCAGATGATGTCACTAGGGGAAGTGTATGATGCATGTTGGACCCTTGAAAGGTAAGTTTGATGTCAATGAGAAGCAGTATAGAACCCATATGGCTTCATACAAACCTTAAAAAAGTTTTATTAATTGCTATCTCTTATCTATATAGAAACACTTTTCATATAACAAATATGCATAGCATTAATATGCAGTATATGGTTAAATATTTGCCCATATAAATTGCTCTATAATTAAGAAAAATACATCAAAGATAACCACAAACTTTGGAGAATATATTTACCCTTTGTGTCTGGAAACAAAACCAAGTTTTCTATTAAATGCACCCTAATAGTATGCAGAGATTCTCCTCCTATACCCAAACTTCTAGATTTCTCCATCATGGTCATTATATAGCAGAATCTTGTATCTGTTATGCGTATACTGTATATTTACCAGCTTAAACTCCAAATGATTGCTTCTTCTTTCACAATCTCTGAACAGCATAAACCTTTAACTCAAATGTGCTCCCTAAAAGGCCTTGTTGAATTTGTTACCTGCTATTTTGTTGCAGCTTAAATTTAGGAAGCTGTCTCCTGGATTTCGGCATCCTGTGCAGCTGCACAGGGCCCCGTGGAATCATGTGATTTTTATTTTTTTTTCAGTAAAGGGGCATTGACCCAAATATTAATCCAGCACACACAGGTTCCTGTGGTCCTAGGTTTTTTTCCCCCAAATTAGATGGGCGAATCCACCCCGTTTTGCTTCGCCGAGAAATTCAAGGAAACTCCAAAAAAATTAGTGATGGGCGAATCCGTCCCTTTCTTTACGTTCTTCTGGCAGCACATCACAATTGGGTAATAGATTCCATTCCCCCTGATAGGACAGAATAACAAACAAGCTTAAATAACCCCTATAAAAGTCACCTCCTCCCTCCTGGCATCAATGTTTTTTTTATATTCTTCCAGTATAAGATATAGAAGATGGCAGGAAGGCTGAAGATCCAGGCTTGATAGCTTGAAGGCCGTAGAAGTGACCACGCCAGCGTGGGTCACTTCGGGGAGGCAGCAAAAACTCCCTTAGGCGATGCGGAGTCCTCACTAGTAACCTGATTGTGGGGAGAGGGGGTGAGGACCTGCAGAGAGAAAAAGAATGTGGCTGGATGCGGAGCTACACGCCGTTAGTATTACCGGGGCGTATGCTGATGACATCATGTACTTCCGTTCCGTGTAGGTGCGCATCTAAGAGGATATGGCAGTGTAAACCAGGAACTTTATGGAAAGCAGGTAATCTTGCAGCGTTTATCGCCTTTGTCATTTGGGCCAGTTATTGGAGCGGAAGCTGCCAGGCTGCTAGAATTTGACTAGGCTGTTAGTTAGATCAAGTATTTAGATCAAGTTAGATCAAGTATTTAAGACAAGGGCGGGTCCAAGGAGGACCATGGCCAAGTGTGCCTAACTTCGCAGTTAGTCACAAAACTTTTGGGTGCGTCCAATAACTTGGCGTTTACATCCAAACAGGAGTATGGGGCTCTCCTCACTATGCACTCTGCAGTCTGCCAGATAGCATTCAGATTGTGCAGCCTTATCAACTATAGTGGATTGGATCCACATCATTATGGAAAGTTTGGTAACCTAGCCTCTGTGATATAAGCTGTTTTTTTTTTTTTATATCAGCAAATGTGCTGTCCCTTTAAGGGAAAGGCTCCTAATGCAAAGGAGCCTGGTGCACTAAATGCCTCTGGCATGCAAATTACCTTTTTAGGAGTGCAGGTATTTGAGCCTGTTCGGCTATATCAGCAAAGGCATTGGAACTGTTGCGGTTATGGTTAACCAAATCCATGGGATATACACAGTATTGTTGCTTACTCAACACAGTGTTTCCCAACAATATGGCTACTTACAAAACGGTTACTTGTTATGGTTAGTAGGAAATGGTTGGTAAATCACCATATGAAACTCCAATTTCACCATGAAGCAGTGAGTATTGCAGGATTCAATCCTCAGGCGGTGGTTCTTGCCTACATTTTTCCTTGTAAAAATGTTTGTTCATTCCTGAATTACAATGTCTACCATTCAGCATATGAATTCTAACGGCATATATGGTTATTATTACTATATGTCTGCAGGCATAAGTGCTCTCATGATATAGCCATACAGTGTGTTATACTAATCACGCTCTTGCTCTCCACCAGGATTCTGTACCACAATACCTGTATTAAGCAGTATCATAATACAACATATCATATGTAATGACCGCATTCAAACTAAGTGCATGGCTGTCTTCATTTTGCTACCATACGGCAACATCTGCATTAACCTGCACTACCATAAAGCTGCCATGCAACATATGGAGCTCCCTAAACTACCATAGTGTAATGGCTGCATTCAAACAGGATTAGCAGAATAGCCATGCAGTGTATGGATTTAGTGCACAGGGTGTTATACTAAATGTTCAACTACAGCTCCCTATACTACTACTACTAGTGTTATGGCTGCAATCAAACCATATTAGCAGACTAGTCAATCAGCATTTGGATTAAGTGCATTTCTGCAGATACTTATTACTATATTACAACTTATGTAACTATATGCTATTGGTAATCAAAGTTCTCATTGTATAGCCATTAAGTGTGTTGTGCTCCTATAGTTCGCTATAATACCATATCGTCCTGTCTGCATTTTACCAGTAATAGCAGAATAGCCATTTAGTACATGGATATTAAGTGCACTTCTGTTTTTCATTATTACTAATTTACAATTTATGTAATGATATGCTATCGGTATTGATCAAAACTATCATTGTATAGCCTTTCAGAGTGTTGTACTAAATACTCGCCTAGAGTTCTCCATACTACCATATTGGTATGTCTGAAATTAACTAGTAATAGCAGGATAGTCATTGAGCATATGGAGGCCAGTTGAAGTTCTGCAGTTTATACAACTATAGGTCTGCAAACATCAGTATTATCATGATATAACCATTCAGTTTTACTAACACACCCTTGCATTATACTAAGGGCACCCTTTACTTCACTTGTTGCCTTACTATGACATTTGCATGTAACCTGCCCATCATAAGGTAGACATTCAATTTACGGGTCTTATGTGCACGGCTGCAGTTCAGTTTTACTATACTACAAATTAGGTTGCAACCTCGTTATGCGAGGTATGCGGGTGTAGATTGTAGCTAGTGGTACCTTGTCCATTACGCTGTATTCGTTTTTATACGGCACTGCAGTTCTCCACCATTAAATCATGACCTTGTAGAGTACAAGGGCAATGCATTCAGGAAACTTTGAATTTTATCGTCTATATTACAAAGGTATAGGGATTGCAAATATCCTATTACTCCTTTACAGTTATATTTTAATGGTATTGCATCTGCAGTTTACCATTTCAAATGCGTGCTTAGAAATCTGTTATAATGTGATATTCAAATGATTGCAAATTTTCATTGGTGTTACAATTCCTAGGCTGACCTGCATTCTATTATCTTTACCAGTATAAAACTGTTACTGGTTAGGGAGTATCATTCATACCACATGATCGCAATTCAGCATATAAATGCGGGCATGCAAAATATGGTCAGTATGAGGAGTTTAAGATATTTCCAGGAAACTCACAGCTAAGGGTGCGGTTTACCTTAAGCAGGTATTTTGCAGCATTTGATTGCCTCTGCCATTTGTGTGTCAGTTCCTGTAGTGGAAGCTGCTAGACTGTGATTAGGCTGCTAAAGGTACTATGTGTAGCAGATTTACTGGGGTCACATTAACAAAGTTAATATGTGTACTTATGCTCACTTTTCATTAGGGATACACCGAATCCACTATTTTGGATTCGGCCGAACCCCCGAATCCTTCGTGAAAGATTTAGCCAAATACTGAACCGAATCTGAACCCTAATTTGCATATGCAAATTAGGGGTGGGAAGGGGAAAATGTTTTACTTCCTTGTTTTCTGACAAAAAATCACGTGATTTCCCTCCCGCCCCTAATTTGCATATGCAAATTAGGGTTCGGTTCGGCCTGGCAGAAGGATTCGGCCGAATCCTACTGAAAAAAGCCAAATCCTGACCGAATCCCGAACCGAATCCTGGATTCGGTGCATCCCTACTTTTTATATATTTTAGGTGTCTGAAGAAAGATCTTCCAGAAAAAGAGAGAGAAAATCAAGATATAATTTGTTCACCATTCTAGAGATTTGTAATCTAGTTCAGAATCTTGATTTGGTTGCTGATAGTGATTCTTCCCTGAAGATTATTCTCAGTCATATTATGAATCATGTAATTGAAGTGGGGACCCAGTAAATAACACGGAACAGTTTGTTAGCTGGTTCAAGAAACTGTATATAACATATTTTGATGAAGTCAGATCAAATATAAAGTATATCACCTGCTGACATTCTAGAGATTTGTAATCTAGTTCAGAATCTTGATTCAGTTGCTGATAGTGATTCTTCCTCATTAGTACAACACAAATCTAAGGAACAGTTTTATTTATTTCAGGTAGAAAAGACACCCAAACTAATAAAAAGATTCTAATTGATGTTTCCTATAGATGCTAAGGAGGCACCCTGGGAGGAGCCACTTCAGGTGGCTGTTTTGATCGCAAGACTTTCTAAAAGAACAACAATTCCTGTGGAAGAGTCACCATTTAAAGATCCTTGGATAGAAAAGCTTATATGGCAGGGAGGAAACCTCCAGCAGAGTTAAAAGCATATTCAAGGATAGTGTCCACTTCTTGGGCAGAAAGATCACAAGTGCATATTTGAGATATCTGCAGAGCAGCCTCTTGGAGTAATGTACATACTTTTGCAAAGTTCTACAAGCTTGACATAGCAGCCTCTCAGGAAGCAGCCTTTAGCAGTACAGTTTGGGTATCGGCCATGGCAGAGAAATAATGATCCCTCCCTGTGTTTAGCTTGCTAAATCCCAATTGTGATGTGCTGTCTGTAGGACGTAAAGAAAATCAAAAATATAGTCTTACCTGAAATTTTCCTTTTCTTTAGTCCGAAAGGCAGCACAATAATCCCTCACAATAAATTTAAAGTTGTGGTGTGGTTTTATTTAAGAAGCTAGAAAATGAACACTGATGCCTGGAGGGAGGAGGTGACTCTTATAGGGGTTAATTAAACGTGTTTGTTATTCTGTCCTATCAGGGGGAATGGAATCTATTACCCAGTTGTGATATGCTGCCTTTCAGACTAAAGAAAAAGAAAATTTCAGGTAAGACTAAATTTTTGATATTTTGCTTCGCCGAGAAATTCGAGGAAACTCCAAACAAATTAGTGAAACTGCAAAAAATTTGTGAAACACATTGAAGTCAATGGATGTCAAAATTATTATGACGTATCACAATTTTGACACGAGTGAAAATTTTTATACACGTGATTCTTTTGTCCAAATGCATTAAAGTCAATGGGCGTCCGAATAATTTTGATGTACAACAATTTTTATGTGAGTGACAATTTATTTGTTGCAGTGAATTTTTCCACAGTGAATTTCCTTAACAGTTTCACAAAAACATTCAATGTCGCCGAAATCTGGGAATTCGCTGTAAATTCAAGCCTGGTGAATGAATTCCCCCATCACTACCCCAAATATAGAATTTGTGCTTTCTGCCACTCACTGGGAGTCATTTAAAGAAAGGGTTGCTTTATGTCTAAGCAGTATAACATCATATAAGGGCTTAAAGGGGAAATAAAGTCTAAAATAGAATAATGATAGAAATACTGTATTTTGTATACTTAATATAAATATGAACTTACTGCACCAGAAGCCTAATAAAACAAATGATTTATGCTTTCAAAGTTGGCTGCAGGGGGTTGTCACATTGTAACTATGTTAAACATCTTTGCAAGACCAAGACGATGCACATGCTCAGAGTGGTCTGGGCTTCAGTTGGGCGGTTAAGCTTAGGGATCGTCAAAATTATCAAAACAGAACAAGTCAAATAATATTTGCCATAGAAGCCTAGACAGACTGATTAATCAGAATATGCAGACTGCACTGGCTCTGTGTATAGGAATCTCTACATGGTCACCGGCTGCTCTACAGGGAAAAAACAAAGCTGCTTGAGTTCTGGGAAGTAACGTGGGGCCCCCTACCATTTTTAAAGTATGATTGTTTCCCTGCAGAGCAGTTAGAGACCTTCTGAAGTTTCCTATCCCAGCAGTCAGAGCAAGTAAATGAAGGGGGAATTTCACTGCATAAGTCAGGTTTCTTATAAAAACAGTATACATTTTTTAATTAAAGTATATTAGAGAGAGATTTTTCATTAAAGAAAGTAAAAATGGGATTTTGTTTTTTTGCCTTTACATTCCCTTTAACAAAACTTTTCTACACCTCTTGTGAATCATGTATTCACAAGAGGTATACAGTATATGTTATATCATCAGATTGTCCTGAGAGACCAGATTCAGTTGTCGTATTTAGTCTAGAGCTAGTATAATTTGGGGATACTTTGTAGGTTTGATTTACTCTCGCCCTCTGTACATGATACATGAAAGCTGGAGATAAAATTGCCCTTCTCTATTGATGGTAACAGCAACTATAAGAAAACTTTTAATATCTAATTGATATATTTTAGTATTCTCTAGCTTTTATTGAACTTCAGCTTTAGTATTCCAACAGCAGTCAAATCTAGAAGGGCCACCTCATGGGCATCCCTGACATATTTTCTCTTAAGTATAAGGGTAGAACTACATGGGCAATTTGCACGTGTTTTCGGGTGATCCGACGCGCTGCGCGAAAATGCAGGCGTCAAGTCGGCTACGACAGAAAATAAGGTAAGCAACAGCAATGTCGGATGGTGTCGCAGTGCTCATACGACACAACTCTCGGATGCAGCGTCTGCTTCCAACAGTAGTGTCGGGGGAACGATGCGACACCATTCGACATTTTGTGTTTCTTACCTTATTTTCGAATATAACATATTCTCTTAGTCTGCATAACATTTGGGCGCAGAATTATCAAGGGTCGAATTTTGAATTCGACGTTTTTTCAGCAAATTTGGCAATCGTGCGGTCGAATAAAAATCGATTAAATCCTTTGAATCGAACGATTAAACAATTTTTATTCGATGTGTAAAGACTTAGAAAATGGTTGTAGAAGGTCCCCATAGGCTAACATAGCACTTCGGCAGGTTTAATTTGGCAAAGTATTGAAGTCGAAGAGACAGTACTTCGATTATCAAATGGTCAAATATTCAAACGATTTTTACTTCGAATCGAAGTCTAAGTAAATTTGAAGTCGTAGTATCTTATTCAATGGTCGGAGTATCCAAAAAAATTACTTCTAATTTCGAATTTTTTAACTTCGAAAATTCCCTCAACTTCACTTCGACCCTTAGTAAATCTGCCCCTTGCTGTCATACTGATTTTATTTGCTTAAAATTAAAATCAAATAAAATATTTTCAAATAACCTTATTTTCTGTTGCATCCAACTTGACGCCTGTGTTCTTGCCTACCCTTATTCCAAGGTTTCCCAAATTGTTCACAGCTCCTTATAGTTACATTATGGTATTCACTCTTAAAATGGACCTGTCACCCATAAAAAGCTGCATAATAAAAGTATTTTTCAAATTAAACATGAAATCCTAATTCTTTTTTTCATTAAAGCATTCATAGCTGTTTATTTAAAAATCTCAGCTGTCAATCAAATATTGTCTGCCCCTCCTCTTTGCCTTAGGGATAGAGGCAGGGCAAGCAATTACTTTCACTTTCCATTCAGCACTTTCTAGATGTCACAGCTCTCCCCAGTAGCGTCACTAGAGGGGAGCGGGCCCTGGTGCGTGACGCGCAGCCGGGCCCCGCCCCCTCCGTACGGCCGCATTTGTCAGTGGCGCACGGGCTGCCGGGGGGCCCTGAGGGGGTGCGGGCCCTGGCCCGCTCGCACCCCTGCTCCCCCGGTAGTTCCGCCACTGGCTCTCCCCACATTCCCCCCTCTCTCTTTACCATTTAATTGTGTAGCCAGGACATGGGGATGGACATCGGGTCCCCCATTCTGGTGCATAAACAAAAATCAGAGATGATGCAAGGCTTGTCTTAATAACAGTGTCCACAAAATGGCTGCTACCTGCTTGCTATAATTATGAGTTCCCAGACTGATGGAAACCAGATTCAAATAATTCCTACAGTGTAAGTAAAGTTAATTTTGCTTGACTAACAGGTTAAAATAGTATTTGGAATTTTTTTTTTTTTGGGTGATGGGTCCCCTTTAAATGGCAGCTTAGATTCCTAATCGAACATTCATTCTAAATTGTGCTGTTTGCCAGAGATTTCTTCCTTCAGTCTGGAAACATAACTGGAAAGCACTGGCCTTGCAAATTTGGAGATGTTGATCTGCCTCACACATATAACATGAAAACTCACATCAGTTACTGGAGCAGGGTGAAGTAAAACGATGGGGTCAGCAGTGGTGTAACTAATTGAAGCAGAGTCCACCGGCCATAGTAGATATCAGGGTTTTAGATTAAAATTATATATACGGGTTATGTATAAACTAAAATGGTTATAGAACAGAACACTGCCACAGAACAGCTGTGTTAGACTCTATGGGGCAAATTCACTAAACGACGAAGTGCCTAACGCTAGCATTTTCGTTAATTTGCCGATTCGTTAGTGTTACTTCGCACCCTTACGCCTGGCGAATTTGCGCAACGGACCTAACTACGCAAATTCACTGATGCGCAAATTATTCTGAACGCTACCATTTACGCCAGACTTCCTTCGCCACCTCAGACCAGGCGAAGTGCAATAGAGTAGATAGGGATTGCTTCAAAAAAAGTTTAAAAAATTTCTAAGTCAGAAAAAACACTGGTGTTTTTTTCATTTTTTATGGGTGATAGGCTGAAAAAGATCAATTTTGGGGGCTACCCTCCTTCCCCCCTACATTTCCTAACTCATGGCAACTTAACTATACAGTGGCCACATGTGTAGGGCAAAATAAAAATGTTATTTGCTGTTTTGAAGGTTTCCCAGGCTTGTGTAGTGCTGCTACATATACCTCCATTGTAACTTGAATTTGGCGTCATATGCAAATTAACCATCGCTAGCGCAACTTTGCTTGTCGAATTAACGCTAGTGCAACTTCGCAACCTTACGCTTCCCCTGAGCGCAACTTCGGATTTTAGTGATTTTGCATAGCGCTAGGGAAAATACGCCTGGCGAAGCGCAGCGAAGCGGACGCTGGTGCAACAACGAATCTTAGTGAATGTCCCAGTAAACTTCAAGGTTAGAGGCCTTCAAACTAATTTGGGTAGTTGGAATGTTTACACAGAACAGGGAATACATCTGTTGCCTCAAAGTCACAAGTATTCTTAGTGCAAGGTTTACAAAAGACACTTATAGCCTGAAAAACACACTCACTGCACAGATACCATTCTGGACACTGTTCTAGCACAGCAGACGTACTTATCTGGACTATACTAAGGTCAGAAAGGGCTATACTTAAAATGGTCACAATTATGTTAAACCAAGGACAATGATTGGATGTCACAGGATCAGCCCCATGAGGGAAGAAATGGTTAAATGGTTCTATGTTATATTACTAAAATGTCCCCCATAATCTTCACGAGCTTTCAGGACCTATTAGCTATTATTTAATACTCTGTATTGTAATACTCTGTATTAATGTATACCTCAAATAAAAATGTCAGGTTAATTTCCTGAGTGAATCTGTTTGGTTCAAGTCAGGCACAGGGGGAACTTCGGCGCCAGGCTCGATTTGAGTAAGTATTTATTCAAATCCAAGAAGGACTTACTCATTGTGCGAGAGAATCTTATATCGCTGGAGGACTATAGGAGGATAAATCCGACAGCCACAAATACATGGGGTCCAGAAAGAGCCCATGACCCACTCATACAAGTGCTGCAGCCTCCTGATTCAGCCCCTCTCCCAGAAATCACAGTGTGCTGATGCGGGGGAGGGCGGGATGGGGTGGTGTAACACCTGTGGGTGTCTTTGCAGGGGAGTGGGCTTAGGCATCCAAAGTTAGAATATATTTTTTAAACAATGTAATGTACTATATATGCTGTATTATCGACTGTGTTTTACATTTGTCTGTGTCACTTTAATGTGGCAGTATTTTCTAAATTGCTAAATGCCTTTTTGTACCAAGTAACTGTCTACAGCTTATAAAATTTTCCTCCTGGCGCCAAGCTGCAAATCTGTTTTACATGCAGTTGTTTTGAATTACAGTACTGTAAAACTCTAGGCTCGCGATCAGTCTGCTTTCTGAATGCCCAGTTTTTTACCCCGAAGAGAAACTCCACCCAAATAATAAAAACAATATAAGTTTGCAAGACAGGAAATGTAAATCTAAGCAACGTTCCAATATTCATAAACTAAAATGTTAAGAAAGGTCACATTTATTTGTAAATACAATTGGTGTTGAATGCAGTATATGTTTTCCCCTTTCTGTTCTCTGAAATTCTCATCTGCACTACATGTACCACTGAAACAGTGCAGCAGTACTCAGCTCTCCCCAGAATATACTCCTACAATGCCGTGCACGAGACTAGTGAAGTAGGACAATCCCAGAAGTGTGCAAGGAATGTTATTATTGTCAGGATCAGCTAAAAGTAGATAAAAAAACCTAGTTTAAAAAATGAAACACAAATTATTATATTTGGTCATGTATTTTTTGAAAAAAAAATGATCCAATAACATTTCTGCATGTGGCAAAAGTAAGTGAATCACTTGAAGGTGAAATCAGAGTCTGGTGTTTTCAGTCAATGTGATGTCAATCAGGCCGATGATACCCCAGTAGCAGGGCCCCCGCCGCTCCCCCCTCCCCCAGTGACAGGGCCCCCTGCTGTCACCGGGCTCCTTCTGTCCCTCTCCCTTCTCTCTGCCGGCGCATATCGCACCTTCCTTACGCAATCAGGGAAGGGGAGGTCAGGAGCACCAGCTATGTCTAGCGGGTCTGGGCCGCCAGGGCCCACCGGGTTTTTTCCCGGTGTCCTGCCGGCCCAGTCCGACGCTGCAGAGTTTTGCATGACTGGGAAAGAAGGTGCAGGGGTTGATTGGCATAGAGATTAGCTAAGGTTAGCCAAGTTATGCAAACAAAACATACAATAACCCTGCACATTGCTTCCCTGCCGTCCGAAAGTACTTGTTTCCCTTGGGAAAGTAAAACAAAGGGGGAATTTTACTGCATACAGTCAGGTTTATTATAAAAACAGTACACTTTTTTTAATTAAAGTATATTGGATATAGGTTTATTCAGTGTCAGACTGGCCCACCGGGAACCTGTTCTGTTAGAGAAATAGCTCAGGCCATATATTGTATAATAATAATAATATATTCAAATGCATTATGATTTGTTGATTGGCTATAAATTTGTGAGGAGACAGACCAGTTAGTGTATTGCAAAGATAAAGATAAAATCTTACAGAAAGTTCCCAATATTAAAGTAACAAATTATTTGTATCTGCTGCACAGGTATTGCTCCATGAAATGATTCACGCATTCGTGTTTGACTGATTCTCGCAACTTCGGTAAATATACATTTTTTCTTTTCTTTAGTCCTACAGGCAGCACAGTAACTAATGGGATCTAGCAAGCTAGAATAACCAGGGTGGGATTAAGGATCTTGAAGTACTGCCTCCAGAACCCAGCTGCCAAAGGCTGCATCATTTAAGGCTGCCAAATCAAGGCAGTAGAATCTTGTAGATGTAGAAATGCTGCTCCATGTGGCTGCTTTGCAGATTTCTTCTGATTTTTCTGCCAAGACGTTGCTGCTCTTGTCGAATGAGCTCTTAATTGATCAGGAGGATCTTTTCCCAATGAAGTATAAGCCAATGAATTAGTATTCTTCACCCAGGCTGCAATAGTAGATTTTGCAACCTTGTTTCCTTTCGACTTCCCCATAAAAGAAATGAAAAGATGTTCCGAATCTCTGAAACTTTTTGTTCTCTCAGTATAAATTGCAAAACATCTTCTTACATCTAGCTTATTAAGATATTCTTCTTGTACAGTGGAAGGCTCCGGAAAAAAGGATGGAAGTATAATCTGAGCATTAATATTTTGCGTGGAAGGAACTTTTGGTCTAAAAAAAGGTAGAGTTCTGAGCACAACTTTTTCTGGAAAGAATAAAGTATACGGTGGATTTGCTGCCAGTGCTAGCAGATGTAATTGCTACCAGAAACGCCGTCTTCCATGCCAAAAACTTTTGACTAATAGATTCCAAGGGCTCAAAGGGATGTTTGCATAGAGCTGACAATACCAAATTGAGATCCCATGCCGCAACAGGATTTTTTATTAATGGTCTCAACCACATCATTCCTTTAATAAAATGCTTGATCAAAGGTTCTGAAATTAAATCTCTGGATGTAGTTGGCCGCTAAAGTAGCCGGCTTCAACCCTTTGTCAAACCCGTCTTGCAGAAACTGTAAAATCCCTGCCACCGGACAAGTCATTGACTGAAAATCTCTCTGGACACACCATGAACTAAAGACTTTCCAAACTTTATTGTATACTTTAGAAGTGGACTGTTTACGAGAATGTAGTAGTGTCTGTACAACTTCCTAAGAGAGGGCTTGATTAACTAGCAAGTCCTTGTCAAATTCCATGCTGCCAGTTTCCATCTGGACGGATTTGGAAGACACATCTGCCCTTGAGTTGATTGTCCACCCATGAGATTCCAGCATATTCAATACTTTCTTCAAGTGATAATCCATCTGCTCCAGACTCTAGGCTTTTAGCAGCCAATCGTCTTAAGTATTTAACTACGAAGACACCTTGCACCCTCAGTGCTGCTGCTAGAACCACAATCACCTTGGTAAATACTCTCGGAGCTGAGGTTGTCCCAAAGGGTAAAGCTCTGAATTGGAAATGATGAATCTCGTTTTTTTCCCAAACTGCAACGCACAGATACTTCCTGCTGAGGGGATGAATGGGAACATGTAGGTACGTGTCTTTTAGATCTATTGTAACAAGTAGATCTCCTTGTTGTAAAAAACTTATTGCAGATTTGATAGTTTCCATTCAGAATTTTTCTTTCCTTACAAACTGGTTGAGAAACTTCAGATCTACCACTAATCTGAAAGAGCCGTTTTGCTTGGGAACCAAAAAAACTGAGTAGACTCCCATCTTTATTTCCCCTTGAGGAACCGGTTCCAACACTTTCATTACTAGGAATTGTTTTATTGCCATCAAAATAGCCTCTTGTTTTATAGGGTCTTGTCTCCTTTTTGTTATGCATAGGTTGTTCCTAAAATGCTATGCGATAGCCTTCTTTTATTACATTCAACACCCATATGTGGGAAGTTGTTTGTTGCCAGATGGGGGAAAAATAAAGTCAGTCTCCTCCCAACCTCCTCTTGACTTCTGGCGTCAGCAATTAGGTGATTAAATCTGACCGGAGTTCTTCTTTTGACTAAATTCCTTTGCTGGACACTTGGACTTAAAGAGCCTGTTTCGGAACTTGTCCCTATTCTCTCCATCTCTGAAAGGTCTCCTGCCCCTAGAAGACTGTGGAGAGAATCTTCTGGTAGAGGTGGGAAAAAATGTCTCTTCTGAGTCTTTTGCCTGTCTTGTGGAAGTATCTTCCCCATTTCCTGTTACTAAGCTTTCCAGCAAATTATCCAAGGCAGAACCAAATAATTTTCCAGATTCAAAGGGCATTGAAATAAGCTTGTTCTTTTAAGCTAAATCAGCTGCCCAAGCCTTTAGCCATAGGGCTCTTCTACCTAATGTGGATAAAGACATGGTTCTTGCTCCCAACTAAAATGACTCCAGTGCCACAACGCATAAATAATCTGTACCTAGTCTTATCGGATAAAGCATATCCAGGAGATCATCTCTAGAAGTTCCTGTATCAATATCTTCTTCTAAAGCATTTAACCAGCATTTTAATGATCTGGAAACTGAAATGGCCGCTAATGACGTTTTGCATAAATTGGCCCCAGCCATATAAGACCTCCTCACTCCTCTCTTATCCATCCACTGGAATTGTAATGCGTTTAGATAACCTGGCAACTGCTGTGTCAACATTCTGGTGTCTTCCCACTCAGCCACATCTGATAACTCAAAAGGAAACATCTGTTTGAATCTTTTATTCATCTCTGGCTTTTTCCCCGGATTTTTCCATTCATCGTGAAAAATCTGCTTCAATGAATCATGTATTGGAAAACAAATTTGTTTCTTTTCAGAAAAGAAAGGTAAAGCCGATTTATTCCCAGACTCTGGAGTCAAAGTTTTTGGGCAAACCATCTTCCTGACTTCTTTAATTAGCCTAGGCATCTTTTCCACATTAAATAAATACATTTCTTTATTTTTAGTTGTCAAAGTAGAAGAGGAAGGTTCAGAAGAACTTATTTCCCCCAATTCCGTTTCTGATTCTGAATCACTCACCGTTCTGGAATGACTAGGCACTGATTTTGACTTTTGAAAAACTCCAAGTGACTTTTCCATGATATCCTTAAACCAAGACATAAATTCTTCTGTTTTATCTTGGCTGGGGTTGGTACAGGCTTGGCAGCTGTTTGATGCCCATATCTCATGAATTGGTTGATCACAGCCTGAGCAAATCCTATGTTTTTCTTTTGCCTTCTGACATCTAACAAAAGAAACAGGGATAAACATCATTAGCCCAATAAACAAACAGCCATTACCAACCCTGCTGCTACAAGATATATACCTTAGCAGCCTTTGATACACAGACTGGCAGCCTTCAGCCACAGTACTGCAACAAGGATAGATATTTCAAAAGATTCTGCTACCTTAAATACCCTCTTACTAGCCGCAGAAAATGCCTCCATCCCTTTAAAACAGGAGCCAAATCTCCCCAACCATGCGTGTCTCACTGCCATAAGTGATGACGTCATCTCCATGCGCAACGCTTCCGTGCTGTGCGCCCAGAGTCAGGGGAAAGAGAAAACTGCTGCACTTCTAATTCCAGCCTGAAAAGCATCACCTGCAGCCCTGAAACATTCCTGTTCCTTAACACAGCAGTGGGCAACAACGGGTTAATCCCCTCCCACCCTGCGATGGGACAGAAAATGCCAAATAAAAAGCCAGTTCCCGCCCCCTAGCCACCATCTTTTTTTTCTCTTGTCGCTACCCCCGTTAGTCCAGACTTGGTATCTCTCTCCTTTCTGATGTCCTGGGACCGAGGCTGTTTTACCTCTTGAGTGCCTCTAGGAAAGTCACTAAAGGCTTTGGCCATGTGTGCCACCAGCGCTGTAAGCCGCAAACGCCTCCTTGGCACTGTGCGCGATAAGACGCTGATGTCAGCCTCCAAGATGGCACCAGCGCTTCTGCGCATGCGCAATTACGCAAACCCGGAAGTGAACGTGAAAAGGCGCCTGAGGCTATGCGCTCAAGTTTAAAGAAGCGTCTTTTATTCCCCTGCTGAATTGGTAAAAGTTTTCTTGTGCCATTTGTGCTGTCAGGAGGGTACTATTGTAAGTATGAGTCCCCTGACCATTGATGTGAAGCCCGTAGGGATCCTCCTGGGACATGGATAATATTTGGAATTTTTTTCAGGTTGGATAGCTACATCTACTGGAGGATCTCTATTGCATAATGAGCTGTAGAAGGTCTCACCCGGTTTCAAGGGGGTGAGTGCTTCTTTTTGAGAGGTGAACGCAACGGAGGCGAGGGGAAAAAGGAATTTTTATTTGATGATAGTAATGTTACACTGTTTTGTTCTTCTTAATAGGAGTCCTCCAAGCAGAGAGGGGAGTAGAAGAAAGTCGGCTAGAACTGAATGTGCTTCATGCTCGGATTATGCTCTTCCGGATAAGAGGCTGTGTGTCAAATGCCTGCTTGATGCCTCTGGAGTTGACTCACCTCAAATGTCCGATATGATGAATTGGATGAAGGAGACCATAAATCAGTCGGTATCCTCTATGATGTCACAAGTCACTGATAACGTTCTAAAGAATTTAGGCCGGGGCCAGCTTCAGTTGGAGACAGAAGTAGTTCAGGAATGATTACCCCTTTAACAGGGTGGGTATGGGCTTATCGGAAGTATCAATTGAATCTGAAGGAGAGATTTCAGACAGTGACTCAGTACAGGATGAAGAATCTGCCTTTTAACATCGATATGGTTGAGCCACTCATTAAGGCTGTAAGAAAAACACTGGATTTGGAAGACCAAGGAAAATCTCCTGTTAAACAGGATAAAATGTTCAAATCATCTGCTAAAACGAATCATCTTTTCCCAGTGCACGAAGTTCCACCATTCAGTCGGAATGGGATAGTCCTGATAGGAAGCAAGTAGTTCCTAGAAAATTCAAGAAATTACTCCCATTCTCAGCAGATGTGGCTAAATCCTGGGAAAATCCTCCAAAGGTTGATGCGGACATTACCAGAGTGGCCAGGAAAACTACCCTTCCAGTGGATGAAGGGGTATCCCTTAAAGACACCATGGAGAGACGACAGGATGGGGTCCTTAAGAGGGTTTATAACGCTGGTGGAGCAGCCTGTAAATCGGCTACAGCAACAACCTCTGTCACAAGGGCCAACAGAATATGGCATCAGGAACTGGAAGATGCTATTAAAGCGGGCACTGACAGAGATAAACTGGTCAAGTTACTTAAGGATGTCAAAGTGGCCAATGAATTTGCAGCAGAAGCTTCTCTAGAATCAATAAAGTTGGTAGCTAAATCCATGAGCCTCTTGGTGGTGGCTAGAAGAGGACTATGGTTAAGACAATGGCATGCTGATGCTCAATCAAAGCATAACTTATGTAGTCTTCCTTTCAAGGGGAACTTATTTGGTCCAGAATTGGATCAGATCATTGCCAAAGCGTCTGCCGGTAAATCTTAATTTCTTCCTTCTTCATAGGGATAAAAGAAACCCAACCAGAAACATCAGAGGAAATTACAGAGAGGCTAGACAATACAAGCCAGGGAAGTCTTTCTCTAGGCAATGGAAACAAGGGCGAAATTACAGGAACCAGTCCTTTCAGTCCAAAGGAGCTAACATCAAGCCTGAGAAGCCCAGATCATGAAGGTGTGGGAGCCCCGTTGTATGTGGGAGGAAGATTAACGACATTCAGTACAATGTGGGCTCGAGTTTGTTCAAGCAAGTGGATTTTAGATGTTATAACAGAAGGATACAGAATAAACCTGCACGAAAACCTTCCTCATCGGTTTGTTTCGTCAGACAAACCAAGATCTTCGAAGAAATTCCTCATTCTTAAATCTATTATCCGAAGTTTATTGGAAGACAGTTATATCAAAGGTTCCCCGGGATCAGAGATTTTGAGGAATTTATTCCCACATTTTCCTCAGGAAAAACAGAATGGAGATCTCAGAATGATTCTCAACCTCAGAACACTAAACCGACAGTTGGAAGTTCCATCCTTCAAGATGGAAACCTTGAAGGCTATCACCCAATGTGTGGATCCAAACGACTGGTTAGTGAAGTTAGACATAAAGAATGCCTATTGGCACATTCCAATAAAAGAAGCTCACAGGTAATTCCTTTGTTTCAAGGTACTAAACGAGCATTTCCAGTACAATGTTATTCCATTTGGCCTAGCAACAGCTCCAAGGCTGTTTACAAAAGTCCTGGCTCCCATCATAGAGAGCTTAAGGTTACAGGGGATTCAGCTATTTGCTTATTTAGATGACATGCTCATCAAAGCTGCTTCAAAAGAGATTCTAAAGGATCACCTATCAAGGGTTTCTGATCTGCTTCAAAAGCTGGGATGGATAATGAACTGGGAGAAAAGTATCACATCCCCTACCCAGCGATTGGAATTCCTGGGGGTGAAAATCGACACCAGAAACTACAATCTTTCACTTCCACAAAGGAGAATTCGGGACATTCAGGATTCTATAGGAACCTCAGAACCAGGTCCATACAAACAGCAATAAATTGCCAGAGAGTATTGGGAAAAATTATTTCTACAGTGGACTGTGTGAAGTGGGCCCATTACCATGTCATAATTTTGCAAAACAAGTTTTTGTCCAGATGGGACCACAATTACCTCATCAGCAGATACAACTAGCATCAACTACGATTCAGTCCCTGAAATGGTGGACAATGACGGTGAATCTCGAATGATAGTGTCCTTGAGTCAGCCAGACTGGCTGATATTAACCACCGATGCCAGCAAGTGGGGATGGGGAGCCCACACACTGGGGATCGAAACTCAGGGCAAATGGTCCCCATTGGAAATTTCCAGGTCTTCCAACTGGAAAGAGCTCAAGGCAATATTAATGGGACTTCTAACATTTAGACGACAATTTCTGAACAAGTCGGTATTGGTGAAATTAGACAACATGCCTTCAGTCAGATATCTGAACAGGCAATGGAGGGATGAGGTCAAAAAATCTATTAGACTTCACCATGACTATTTTTGCATGGGCAGAGAAGAACTTGGAAGATCTAAGAGCAGAATACATTCCGGGATTACAGAATGTGAGAGCGGACAAGTTAAACAGGACAATGTCCAGACCCGGGGAATGGGAATTGAACCAATCTGCTTTCAATATAATTCTGACAAAATGGGACCCCTTATGTCTCGATCTGATGGCATCTACAAACGAATGCGAAACTTTCGAAGTTCGTGTCAGTGGATCAGGAAGCTTGGAGGGTGGACACATTCTCGATTCAGTGGAAATTTTGCAGGGCCTGTATCATTCCTCCTCTCCCCTTAATTCCATGGGTCCTGAGAAAAATAAAGGACCAAGCAGGACCACCTTGGCCGAAGATGCCTTGGTTCTTGCAGATTTTAGCCTTATCCAAGGATCTCCCACTCAGGCTCCCCCATTGGGAGGATCTGATGATGCAGGGGGATATAATCCACCCCCATCCAGGCAGATGGAACTTAATGGCTTGGCTCTTAAGAGGTTAAACCTTTTATCTACTGGTCTCTCGGAAGCTTCTATTTCCACTTTAATTGCAGCAAGAAAACCCAATACCTTGCAAAAATACTTTACCACTTGGGAAAAGTTCAATGAGTGGTGCAGAGAAGCAGGAGTCGACCCACTCAAGATCTCTGAAGTTCATGTAGTGGAATTTTTGCAGAAGGGGTTAGATTTGAAGCCGAGCTTGGCTACACTCAGAAGCCAAGTTAGGGCAATATCTCACTTCTCTGAAATACAGTGGTCTCAATACACCATGATTAAAAACTTCTTCCAAGGAGTCAAAAGACTGGCGCCGGTCACTACACCTCAAGTTCCCCCTTGGGACTTAAGTCTGGTATTGAAGGCTCTTTCTACAGAACCCTTCGAACCCTTACAAGACATACCGCTTAAGATGCTGAATTTAAAGATGTGTTTTTTGCTTGCAATCACCTCCGCAAGGAGGGTCGGAGAGCTTCAAGCCCTGTCTGTAAAGGAAGGTAAGCTCACCTTTCTTTAGGATATAGTAGTGCTCAAAACTGCAGATAAATTTATCCCTAAAGCGGTGTCACAATTTCACACCACTCAGGACATCATATTACCTACCTTCTTTCCTGATCCTAAATCCGACAAGGAGCATAGATAGCATAACTTGGACGTGGTGAGATGTCTGAAGATCTACCTTGAAAGAGTCCTTCGCATAAGATCCTCAGACTCCCTCTTGGTGATCCCTCAGGGGAAAAAAGCAGGGGCTCAGCCATCCAAATCCACGATAGCGGGATGGATCAAAGAGTGCATCCAGATGGCCTACACCTTAAACTCTAACACAGTACCCTCTACTATTAAGGCACATTCTACTAGAGGCATGGCGGCATCCTGGGCCTTTCATGCAGGGGCCACTTCAGAAGAAATCTGTAGAGCATCTGTTTGGTCATCGTTCAATACCTTTGTGAACCATTACAAATTTGACGTATTTTCGAACAAATCCTCTTCTTTCGCATCCTCGGTGTTGAACTCTGCATTAAACGTTTAAAATTCTCCCTCTTTATGTTGTGTATTTTTTGGTACATCCCGTTGTTGCCCACTGCCGTGTTAAGGAACAGGGAAAATCATATCATACTTACTGAGATTTTCCTTTCCTGGACTGTAACATGGCAGTGGGCAAGGCTCCCACCCT
This sequence comes from Xenopus laevis, assembly GCF_017654675.1. Lineage (NCBI taxonomy): Eukaryota > Metazoa > Chordata > Amphibia > Anura > Pipidae > Xenopus > Xenopus laevis. Next base: position 68,736,304 of record NC_054374.1, on the reverse strand, counting down.
GTAAGTATGATATAATTTTCCCTAATCTCCAACCATGTCAAAGGGAACCTTCCCCTGGGGAACTCAACCTCAGATAGTTCCCCATGCGGCCATCAGACACCTCAGCGCCTGGATCTTTGCCTACATGGCCCACAGGACTTGTGCAATAGAATTGCTCGGGAAAAAGAACGCTGGGGAAGGAGGGACAGAGGTGAGGTATTTGTAAGCTGATTAATTATTCATGATTGCGTTTTTTTCCTGTGCTACAGGGATGGTGAGGGACTCAACCCCATTAGTTACTGTGCTGCCTGTAGGACTAAGGAAAAGATCCATTATCCGGAAAACCCCAGGTCCCAAGCATTCTGAATAATAGGTTCCACACCTGTATTATGGTAAGACATTCTATGATACTGCCTAAAGAGCTAGGTAACCAAATTAGCAACCAAATAGTTAAATGTAACGGGAGAGCAATTGAAAAATAGGTATAGGATGTAAAAACAGCAGACTGAAAAATTAAAATCAACTGCACATTCCCTTAAATATTATTGTCTACATAATACTAAGAGTTAATATTAAAGTAAATGACAATTGTTTATAGCATTTTTGTATGACAGATGAACTGGAAGTGTTATATAAAGTTGTGCTCAGAATAATAGTTCGACATCACTAACCTGATCAATCTCTGATTTTGGTACAAATTATATTTATACATGGCAAATCATTTACTAGTAGGTGTAGAAGAGTAATAGAAAACCAACAGACCCAACAGTCATGACATGCATGCTGCTGATTCTGTGTAATTGAATCATTAATTGAGGCTTGTTCCAAATAATAATAATAGCTTGTTCCAAATAATAGCAGTGTGAAGTTCAACTAATGAGGTCATTCATTTTGTGAAAAACAGGTGTCAATTACAGCCCTTATTTAAGGAAGGAAGGCAGCAAATGTTGTGCATGCTGGTTATAGTACATTTCTCTCTGAAAATGTCGTCATTTCAGACATTGTTCAGCAGAATAGTGTACTTTGATTAAAAAGTTGATTGGAGAGGGGAAAAGATAGTGCAGAAAATGTTTGGCTGCTCAGCTAAAATGATCCCAAATGCTTTAAAATGACAACCAAACCTGAAAGATGTGGAAGAAAACTAAAATCTACTATTTAAATGGATAGAAGAATAGCCAAAATGGCAGACTCAGCCAATGATCAGCTCCAGGGAGATTAAGGAAGGTCTAAAGTTACCTGTGAGTAATGTTAGAATTAGAAGACACCTATGTGAAGTCAAGCTATTGGCAAGAAGCACCCGCAAAGTCCCATTGTTGGAAGAAAAAAAAAAGATGTGTTGAGGTTACAATTTGCCAAACACACTGACTGGCCTAAAGAGAAACGGTGCCATATTTAGTGGACTGAAAGCAAGATTGTTCTTTTTGGGTCTAGGGGCCGCAGACAGTTTGTCAGATGACCCCCAAACACTGAATTCAAGCACACACAGTATACTGTGAAGACAGCGAAGCATCATGATATGGGGATGTTTCTCATACTGTGGAATTGGGTCTATATATCACATACCAGGGATCAGGGTCAGTTTCAATACATCAAAATACTTGAAGAGGTCATGTTGCCTGATGCTGAAGAGGAAATGCCCTTGAAAAGGGTGTTTCAACAAGACCATGGCCCCAAACGCACCAGTAAAAGAGCAAAATCTTGGTTCCAGATCAACAAGATTGACGTTATGGAGTGGTCAGTCCAATCCATGGACCTTAAGCCAATAGAAAACTTGTGGGGTGACATCGAAAATGCTATTTCTGAAGCAAAAGCAAGAAATGCAGAAGAATTGTGGAATGTAACAGGTGCCAGAAGTTAGCTAACTCCATGTAAAGGTGACCATACACGGGCCAATTAAAGCTGGCGACAGACCAAATCGGCAGCTTATTGGCCTGTGCATGGGGCCCTCCGACGGGCTTCCCCAATCGATATCTGGCCGAAAATCGGGCAGATGTCGATCGGACGGGACAAAAAATCCCGTTGGATCGCGGCCGACCATTAATGTGGTCCCGCAATCCGCCCGTTACCCATTGTTAGGATCCGATTGTTGGGCCCTAGGGGCCGCAATCGGATCAGCCCGATATTGCCCACAGCCTAATATTCCAATATTCTTCAATTTCTTTGAAGGAATAACACAAATTTCATAAATCTTTCTTCTTTTGATTTGGAATAGAATGTACAGTGTTCCCAATACATATGCGTGCATGGAAATAAAAGCTATTATAAGGATTTTGAGCTATATTCACTTTTTTAAACATGCTACTATTTTTCTGAAAATAGCCTTAACTTTTCATATCTGTCTATAGACTGAATATGAATTTTAGAATGAAATGGAAGAACTGACACCCCATTGGTGTTTATGTTATGGGACCTAAGGATATCTGGTGAAAAGCACAACAAACAGGACACCTGACAACAAGGCGCACAAGTGCAAATGGGGTGGAGAAATTGTGAAGATTTTGCCTTGAATGTCCGACCAAAAAAAAAGGAAAAGCGGAAATTGAGTGAACAGAAGAACTGAACATCTGTCTGAGAGTCACTACAATGAGAACGTCAAAAAGGCAGAAGTTGTTAGAAGGGCTGCCAGTAGGAAGAGACTTCAGATGCTGAGGACATGCCAGCCTGCCTGTTTATGAGAAACACTAACAGAGCCTGATGGGCAGGTTGAGCCAATTGCAACGTCTGTTGGTTCAGCAAATGGATGTGAGGTGGCATGACCTCAAACATTTCTTACTGTACATGTCCAGACTGTCTTCAGCTATCCCGCAAGAGATTATTCTGGCATTTCTAATGCAAAACTGATCAAGGCCCAGGGCTTTAATGATACTAGACTTGAGGTTTGTCCATTCAAGCCGCCTTACTCAACTATTCAAAATTTCACAATGCAGCAATTTTTATTGCTCGTGTGTTGCTTTTGGAGAGCTTAGTAATATCTGTTTTTTAATGAAGATACTATATAAATAAAAATATGGATAAATATCATTCTCAATTTGCAATTTTTTAATCAGATGTTTATTTGAGCCAAGCAGAATGTTTCTGTTCAGTGCACAAACCTATCTCACTGGCTCTCTGTCTCTGTGCCAGGCTATGAGAAAACCTAGGGAATTCTTAGGGTCCTGTTCAACTGGGCACACCCCATTGCTGCCTTTTTGTATTTGGAAATCAATAGAAAATGGGCAAACATGAACAAAAAGGTTCTGACCCTTTAACTTTATCATTAACTTAACATCAGGGGTTATAACAACATCAAGGATATGGGAGCATCTTATAGGCTTAAAAAATTGAGAAATTAATGGAGAGAGTTAAATTAAGAAGCTAGCGTTGATTGAAGACAGAGCACCCTCAAACAGACTCGTGTTTCTAGCAACTTCAAGCTATTAGCGTTACCATAAAGTAATCTCCTTATAGGGGACCCTAGTCAAGCAAAATGAACTTTAATTACACTATATAAATTATTTGAATCTTGTTTCCTTCTGTCTGGGAGCTAATAATTATAGCAAGCAGGCAGGAGCCATTTTGTGGACACTGTTTTTAAACACTTTAAAGATGCCCACGGAATGAATCCTGCCTGTCTACAATACTGGGGGGTGGAAGAAGTGAGAAATAGATGGAGAGGGGGGGATCTAGTAAAAACCACCCTACAGTGTGAAAGCCGCTGGATTTACAGCTTAGAAACCTTTACACCTAAAGGACTTAATGTAGACATCAATTTGAGAGCCTTTTTATAATCCAATGGGAATAGGAAATTTGTATTATTTGAATGAAATGGCCTAAATGTCCTAGAGTTACAAATATGTTGTTTATGCTGTATGTGGGAATCTTTTGAATATCCTTATAGCGAAGTGGGCAAAAGGTATATGTCATAGTGATATATTGATCCATCAGTGAGGGAAATTAAAACCCTCCCTCTACGATGGAAGAAATCCGCTGGGTGTCATGGTAATGTACAGAAGATTAGACACATTTGGGCTGGGAAGACGTTACTATAGTAACATGCAAACAAACAGAACAAGAGAAGCGGAAGGGAGGAGCACGCAACCGGATCCGCCGTCTCTTCATAAGGCGACATGCGCACTGACAGCTTTGAAGCCCTTGAGGAAGTCAGAAAACGAAACGCGTCGGTCAGTGACGTCATCCACGAGCGCACTGGGATACACGAGGCGGTCGAGACGCCGGCTAAACCATCTACACTGACTGCCTGGTGATTCCAACAGACGGCAAAGTGGTGACTTTCTTTTAATGCGAAAATTTTAACAGCAACATTGTGAGTGTGATTTTAATGTTATTTTGGGATTAAAAAAGTGATGATTTTACACTGTCAGCGCATTGTTTTAAAGCCACAGAGTCTGGAGAGAATTGGGAAGATGACCGTTAAACTATCTTTCTAAACGCCTAAACTCCATTTAAACGTTCGTGAGTACCCTCACATAAGATTCACTTCACTGTGTGGATTTTAATAAGTGACACGGCAAATAGTATAATTTGAAAAGGGCACTTTTTTAGAAGTACTCTAATTTCACAAAGTGGTGTACTAAATTCATGTAAAAATACTACACTATATGGGAATAATTTTCTTGCCCCTTTGTTTGTCTATACCTCGTGCTGGATGAGCGCTGGTTTCTTTTCGTAATTCTGGATTGGATGTCTATACAAGTCTGAGGGAGAACAGACCCTTTTGGGAACCGGCAGAGGGAGCGGACTACCGAAACCTTTGATATCCTTTATTACTGTTTTTAAGACAAGCCTTGCATCATCTCAGAATCTTGTTTGTGCACCAGAATGGAGGACCTGATGTCCATCCCCATGCCCTGGCTACACAATTAAATGGGAAAGAGAACGGGGGAATATGTGGAGAGCAGTGACATCTAATTAGTGCTGAAAGGAAAGTGAATAATTGTCTGCCCACCTCTATGCCCAGGGAATAGAGGCATGGGAGACAATATTTGATTGACAGCTAAGATTTTTAAATGAGCTTACAACAGCTATGAATGCTTTCATTTGAAAAGGACTCTTATTATTCAGATTTTTTGTGTCTGGGTGACAGGTCCACTTTCCATATCGTAGAAATAACTGTGAGAATATTACTAGTTTAGTTTTTGTGTAAGTTGATCTTACAGTTAACTACCCTGGAGTACTCGTGTGCCAAGAAAAACATGTTTGATGCATTTGTTCAACAAGGGCTCTTAAAGACGAGCGTTTGAAGCTGCGCTTCCCTGCGTTGTTTTTATGCGGTCAGCCGCAGGTGAGCGCAGGAGTAGACGCATTCAGTTTTTTTCAATGGGGCTGTACTCACACAGGCGTATGTAGGCGGCGAACGCAGGTTGAGATGCAACATGCTGCATTTTTCCTGCGTTCGGCGCCAGTGTGAGTACAGCCCCATTGAAAAAAAACTGAATGCGTCTACTCCTGCGCTCCCCTGCGGCTGAACGCATAAAACAGAACGCAGGGGAGCGCAGCTTCAAACGCTCGTCTGTAAGAGCCCTAACAATGCAGAAAAACCAATGATAAAGCAAATAAGGAGGGTCCATGTTGAATAATTGCCTGACTAAATGGAAAATTGGGACAGAACAGACCTAGATGGTACGAGATAAAAGTTGACATTTATTGTTAGTGTAAACTTAAAGCGTATATAACGGTAGCAGGCACAGTGGCACCTGTTCAACGAATGACAGAACTTTTGCCATTCCATAGCTTTTCCTCCTGGGAAGTCACACAAAGACACAGACACACAAAAGGTAAAGGCAGCTTTATTAATGACACCGTAGTAATCAAAATAATATATGCTGTAAAAATCTGCCCAAATTCTCAGATACCAAGTTCTAGAATTTAGCTCTAATGATATTACAAGTTTACCATGTTGCAAATAGTACAGGGCATATATGCTCAGGAATTTGAACCGATGTCCCATTCCAACATGCACTTTTGTGTGTATTTACCTTTAGATGATTGTGTGCCAATGTAACTAGAGTTTCAACCTTCACCAGCTGTCTGACTGGTGGAAAATGAACTCAGGACTACATATTAACAATAGTCTCCAATGTCTCTGGGTACATGAATTACATTTTTTAAAAATAGCCATCTATTGACATACTAATGCATTCCCAATCCAGAGCCATCCCTTTGTTCACTACAACATCAAATTAATCACTAGAGAGTTCCCTGGAAACTGTATTATTAAAAATTGCATCTAAATAGCCAAATGTGGCTTTACATATCCCCATTATATAAGGAATTGCACTTGGCATAGGGCAATAATAATAAGTTTTGTTATTTGCTGTATAAAGTGGAATCACATTTCTGAGCTCTCTCATTTTCCGATATTCCAGGATGCTTCTATTACAGTTAGTTAACATCTGGAAACAAAAGCAGCAGACCACTGGCTCATTTTAAAAGAATAGTCACTACAAATGACTACAGCCCATAAACAAGATTTGTCTTGTGCAAGACCAAACAGCCAGTAATGCTACAGGACATGGTCCGTCTAAACAGCATAGAAGAAACACATACTACTGTGAAACAGCAAATTGCCAATACATGGGAAGTTCATCTAAGATTTAGCTTTTAATACAATAGCCATTGCGTTTTTTGTTTTTAATTAATTTGCCCTTGTATTCTGCCTCTCTATAACCTGGAATTCTCACAGAGCAATATAACCGATATTTTATATAATTTTGTCTACAAAAAAACATAAGATTACCATCTAGAAATTAGGATGTTCTGAGGATAGGCAATGCCATTCTTCACAGTGTATAATATCAATACTGTACTCATTTGTTCATTCTTGTCTGATCCACTGTTCCACTCTAATGCCTTGTCTCTGATGTTAACTAGCCTAGTATAAACCCACACTGATTGCACAACTGCTGTATTAAGCAATGTTAGAAGATACTTTCAGACAGATAAACTTATTTTATGGAAATCCCAGGTCCCTTGTGTTTTAGACAATAGATACCCTCTATTCCTCTCTTTTTACATTTCTATTCAATCCCTCAGCCATACTCGTGTTCTCTTTTGACATTTAAACCACTACTTCAGTGGAACCTGAGTTACCAATAATAGTCTGGAAGGTATATCACAGAGCTGCTGGGTAAAAGCTACTATTGTTTACACGATGCTAAAAGTTAATTTCAATAGTGAACTTCATGATACAGGTTGGAAAACATTCCTACAAACATCAGCGGATGTCAAAACACTGCAATCTATAAAAAGGGAAATAAGATGATTGAAAGTAGGTAAATTGTACAATCTTGGAATTACCTCCAGCCTCCCTTGGTGATTTCACCAAAACTAGTCATCATATGGTTAAATAGGGCAGAGGATAGAATGCTATAAGCCTGGCAGCTTTGTCATGGACAAGTACTGGTCTTTGAATAGCCATAGAAGTAACTGCAAACTTTCTTGGTACGGAGTTGCACCAAGAAAATTAAAAATGCATTGCTCCATTACTAAATTATTTTCTTATGCTGCATATTTACTTGTAGGCATAATACTAAAATGGGTTAGTGACATCCTTTTACCCATATTTTACACTGCTGCTCAGCTCTACTGATACACCAATTACTGCGGGACTACATGCAAGTCCAGGTGATGTACTCCAAAAAAGCTCAGACCCTTTGTATCCATCAACTGCCAGCATGCATAGATGTGCTGTGTAACGTACAGTATACTTATTTGTACATGTCCTTGTGTGTACAATTTTCAATCATTGGTCAAGAATCTGGGTATCCAAATAATTGGCCAAACATAAAGGTCACAGTTTTATACTAGAACACTTTCCCATGGCAATTTACTTCAACAAAAGGCCATCCAGCTACCCTTTGTTTTATCAGAAGTACAGTGAAAAAAAGAGAAAAGAAAACAGCTACACAGCACTAATAGATTATAAATAGGCATAATATTCAATATTTCGTTATGTGATTGAAGGGGTTTACTCTTTATAATATACAGGCCCTACAGACACATTTGAGACATCCTTTCCAGACTGACTGCAGTTTGTCCATGAGCTAAAGAATTGTAGATCAGCAAACCTGCGTCCAAATATATACACATCTGCCAGGTAGTCCTCCATAAGTATCAGACCTCACATATGGTTAGGTATAGTCCAAATAAATAAATCTGCTATAGAGGCAGAATTCTGTCATTCCAATAGTCAGTGTCAGTGAAGAGAAAATACATTTCAACAACCTTCAAGTAGAAAGACACTGGACAGTTTATCTCAGTAACACTGGCTGCTTAAAGATGGATGAGCAAAGAAAGATAAATGCTGGAAAACCAGAAATTAAAAAGAAAACATACCCTTACAGAGGGTACAAAACAAGAGAAAAGGAAATATAATGTATCATTTAAACAGAAAAAGGTCTTGGGATAGTATTAGATGTTATTCCTTCAGGAGTCCGTTCTTCCAAATAAGTGTCACCTACAAAAAAAAAAATGTATTGCATATTATTATATTTTATAAAGAGTAAGATAAGTAAGGTTGTAGTGTCTAATGGTGTCATTTTAAAAAGTAGCTCATAGGTACAAAGAGATTCTAATGCAGCAGCTGCATTGCACACTTTTTCCCATGCGCGATCGGTTTTCCATGATGTTGTTGCATTAACATGCAATGCCCACCAATGTGAACTATGGGATTAACTACAGGTAGTTCCACTGGTTATACAGACACAGCAAGCAATTCTAACATGAGATCAGAAGTCACATTCCTAAATATAGGAGGGTGCTATTGGAATAACTGGGGGAAAAAGGGCAGAGGGTAAGAGCATGTTTTTAAAAAGAAAGATTAATGGATAGGAGCGGGGAGGCAATCAGTGCATGAATAACACTCAAGAGAAAAATACTTTTGTTGGTAGAGGTAAGATAAAAACAAATAGTTCCCCAATATGGGATTGTGTGACATGACACGAAAAAGATAAGTCATTGTTAGAAGTCAGAAAAGCTGAAGAGTTTAAGAAGAAGCTCCAGTATTGGTAGAGCTCTCCTCCAATTCCAATCTTCCATTTAGCAATTCTGAAGAGCAATGCAGCTGTTAAGAGACGGGTTGTGTTACGTGGTGTTAGTAGGATTTTCCGAATTCCAACCTCATTCTATTGCCACATTTAATCTGTAGTGCATATGAGGTGCACCTTGTATATCAGCGATTTGTTTTCACACAATTGGACATTAAACAGAATGATGTCGAAGAAGACAGAGTTTGTAAGAACATATGGAAAGGATATTTGAAAAAAGCGATTTCATGTTCACGTCCATAGTGTATCAAAAATGAAAGACTGATGACAAAAAGAGTGGGAAGTGAAGTCACCTGCAGACACTTTACCATGAACACAAAATGAGTAGGTATGTATCGGGTAAACATTAAAATGAAACAGACAACAGAGATGGAAGGAAGAAAGAAAGAAAGAAAGAAAGAAAGAAAGAAAGATGGATAGAAATGAAGGAAGGAAAGAAGAAATTATAGAAATGAAGGAAGTTAGGAAAGAAAAACCGATATAAGAACACCCCGCATTCCTGCATGTTTATCTACTTGCCCTAGCAAAGACTACCTGGTTCTATGACCTCAACAAGACATCTGGATGGTTAGTGCATCAGAAAGATCCCCACCGCACCCTTAGATGTTATGAAAACATTGTTTTATTGCAGGGAAAGACTCCAGTGAATAGTTCTTCTCTGCAGTAAAACTACAGATCTTTCTAATGTTCTATCTTCTGGTTTGAAACACTGCACCCAGGCAGGCTATATTGTTTATACACGAATGCATACAACTGTTTTATTGGACTTACAAAAGTTGTAGTTCTTATGAACCAATATTAAATACATTTGTCTTTTTTTTTTGGCTATGTCCTGTGTAAGGCCAAACCTATATTGTATATATATTTGTAATTGATACTGGTTTTTTAGTAATGCCAATGCTTCCAAGGTCCGAATCAAATCAGTTTAAATAAAGGAATATCCCCCTTAATTAACTAACTCCAGGGATTTGTGCTATCTTTCCAATATATCTAAGATCCAGCTACTGTACAGTGCATAGTTGCAGCTAAACTGTCATATGCCATTACCATTCAATCGTGATCAATCATCGGTAACTTGAGCTCTGCTATTTCTGCATCAGGAGAACTGTTCTCACTTCTGTCGCTGTATGTGTCCCTGAGTGAGGGGAACAGGAGGAAAGGTTACAGTCTCACTGTGTTCTCTGTATGAAAGTAAACCATGCAATAGGCACCATAAATAAGTACTAGGTTACTCCTATGAGCTTGACAGTCTCCCAAACACCACATTACTGGCTATTAAAAAAAAAAATCAATAGAAGTCACACAGACTCCTAAACACTCTGGCAGGATGATGCCAGAATCGGCTCCCCATTCCTCCTCAGAACTGTGGTCTGTGATTCTGCACATGCAACCAGGCTTTGTCCTCTATGTGCACTTTACCTATTAGTCTAAGAATTAGTTTAAATTGATCAGTCAGATATCAGCAAGACAAATAAAGGTTGAGGTAAAGTATACACAGTAAATATAATGGCTGTTAAGGTTGGAGTAAGCTACTCTGTTAGCTGCTAGTAAGTCCGTGGATGACATAGAAGTTCTACGATTAGTTCAAAACAGCAATAAAAGATTATGTAGACACGTCCATAGACATGCGCAATATGCAACAGATCAGCCTGCAGGATGGACACCATCACCAGATTAGAAGTTCAAGTATGACTGATCCACAAACTAATTCAACAAATTAACACAGAGTACATGGAGAATTAGAAGCCTGCCATACATGTAGTAAAAATATTATCAGGACGAGTATGGCCTCTCCAAGATTAGAGTGGAAGTGGTTAATTGGGCTTTTTCCCCACTGATCTCCCCACCCACCCCCTGTCAGTTTTTTTTTTTTGCTGGAAACAACACTGGAGACGCAAGTGCTTGTATAAGTTTGTGACTTGTGAACACTTAAAGGAATAGTAACAAAAAAATGAAAGTGTTTTAATGTAATCACAATGTAATGTAGTGTTTCTCTGCACTGGTGTTTGCTTAAGAAACGTTACTATAGTTCATATAAACAAGCTGCTGGGTAGCCATGGGTGCAGACATTCAAGCACAGGATACACAGTAGATAACATACGTTCTGAAGAATCCCATTGTATACTACAGAGCTTATCTGTTATCTGCTGTGTATCCTGTGCCTTTTCCCCTTATTCAGATTTTAATGGCTGCCCCCATGGCTACACAGCAGCTTGTTTATATAAACTATAGTAGTGTTTCAGAAGCAAACATACCAGTTTTACCAGTGCAGGGCAACAGTACATTATATTTTCATTATTTAAAACACTTATTTTTAGTGTTACTGTTCCTTAATTGTGGATTTCTCCCTCAGAAAATGTATCCTTCTCTGTATGTATCCTACACCTCAGTACAGGTATTTGATCTGGGTTAAGAAGATATCTTTCCATAATATAGAGTACCTTGCCGTAAGGCTACAACATTTTAAAAAAACGAATAAAAAAAAAACAAGGATTGTTTTGCCACCAACACTGATTTTTGCTAGTTTAGTTAACTTCAAATATGCTATCATGTGCCATTATTAGAGAAAAAAAATCTGTAGTGATATCTGTCAAAATCATCTGGAGTTTGAAATATTTTCAACATGCTTACATCACATTAATTATAACATGTTAAAGTTACCGTTCTCTCCATAAACATACAGAAACAAACAAAATTAGCTACAGCTTATGATAAAATGATAATGTTCTGACAAATGTTGAAGAGCAGTACAAAACAAAAAAAGGCATACATGCATAAGATGTATAACATGTAAGTGGCAGATAAACCAGGAAATACAAATAAATGTGTAGAGGTTGTATAGACAGACTCCTTTTTTCATTTTTAAAATTGACTTTTTATATGAAGATTTAGCCTACCAAAGGCTAAGACAAAGGGACATCAAAAGAAAGAAAGGCAAAGGTAAAATGAAAGAAAATGGGAGAGAAGAGACAGACAGGGCCTGGTAAAGAAAACAGATTATTCCTAGGCTAGAGGCACACAAAAATTGCCTTTTCTACTCCTGCTTTGAGAACTTCTTGAGAAGGAACATATACAGAAGCAGAGGTTTAGGAGAAGACTAATTGGTGAAATACGTTTGGTAGTTCCCTCCAATGAGTCTGTGGCACAGATTAAGCCAAAGTATCTGTTTAAAGCACATGTGTGAGCATGTCCTTATGAATAGTAAGACTGAGGACCATCCTATACCAAGATCAGGTCAAGGTGAGTGTAGCAGTAAAAAGAAGAGGAAGCACAGAAAAAAGAAACCAGAGAGATTCTCTGTCTGTGATTCACCCCAGCCCCAAACATCAAGATAGTTACTCCCAGCTAACAATAAACCAATGTGAGACCAAAGTAAGATGTTAGGGCTCAATTACTATGTCCCATGCAGTGTGCAGCCTGCAAAAAAAACAAAAAAAAAAAAAGCCTGCAACCAGACATTTATTTGCACTTTGCCCACTGCATGGGGAATTATGCAAATAGCTGCAGAGACCTGTGGCTCACTTTATTAATACAGCACTGACTGTTAAAACTCTTTAGACATGTTTCCATACAGTTCTATCAGAGTCAAAAGAAGATTTTGTTTTGATTGTGACCAGATGTTCTGCCTTTTTAGATCATGAAAACAACACAGAATAATCACATTCTAATAAAATGAAGTAGAAGACATATTCCACAAAGCCTCCAAGAGACAGTGTCTTGTTCCATCTGTATTTTTAACTTAAACAAGTAGACAATCATTTTTAGAACAGACTGGTCAACATTAACCCTTGCATTTCGGAACAAATAAGCAAATTGTATTAGAAACATGCAGAGATAACTAGTTTTCTTGCTTGTTTCAATCAGCTGCCAAAATAAACAGTAACTGGGCCTGCATTAGTCAATTCAGATAGCAGTGTGTACACAGCTTTAGCACTGCTTGATCTAGTTGATGTGCACGTACTATAAACACATTTGTTTACAACAAAGCATTGTACCTAGGTGAAAGCCGACATCCTCTTTCTATGTACTGAGAAAGTCTTCCCACAGAAGCCAGTAACAAGCCAAAATATGGGGGTGAGGGCTTGATGGGACGTGACAGAAATTCAGGATGATACTGAACACCAACAAAATAAGGATGATCTGCAGAAAAATAATTCATAGGAAATGAAGACAGGTAAGTAGGGTGGTTAAAACAAGGACATTAAGTTAAGCATTTCTTTTCTTTCTATTTGCACATTTTAGAATTAAAAGGTCACTCACCCTCCAACTCAACAATTTCCATCCTTTCTCCTTCTGTATCCTGACCTACAAACTTTAACCCTCGAACTTCCAGTTCTCTTCGAAGTTCTGGGTTCACCTGGGAGACAGCAAGACACATATATATCGCTGTTGTGCTCACCAAAAAAAAAAAACAAAAAAAAAAAAACAGCAGCTCTCAGAACACCCCTAGCTATCTGTCACCACTTGCCAAAGAAGTATATCTGAAGCATGCAAGCGTTTCTGGGTTCCATTCTACTCATCACCACCAAATCAGTCTTCATTAATTCCCCATATAGCTATTACAGGCGGATAGGGTATTTTAATTGCCGATATTCTTGGGAAAACAGCAGGACATCTTGCACTAGCTTAAGGGTAACCAAACAGTTGGATCACTTACTCCATTTACAAACAAAATGTGAACTGTAGTTACTGTATATACCTGGCACCAACTGACAAGAATGGTAGCACGAGATCTCAAAGAATATCAGGCTGTATGCTGCTGAAGCATTAGATACAAATGTATTTGGATACAATGCAGCACAACCTTTCAGGGGGTGCATGTAGCTTATTCCCTTCTTGAGTGGAAGGAAGCTATACAAACACCCTTAAAGGTTGTGCTGCATTGTATACTAATACATTTTATCATGTGCATTACCAGCATATGTCCTGATTTTCTTGGAGTCTGCTGGGTTGAAACAGTGGCCAAAGAAACAACAGGGATCCATTTTTTTTAATGTGTATAACAATAGTACAATTAATACAGGAATGATGTAGGAGAGAAAAAGAAAAAACTACCACCTATAAATCTACGTATACGAACTTGATATTAAGATTGTACCATACCTCATATCTGTGGCGGTGTCTCTCTTCTACATACTCGTGACCTCCATATAATTTCTCTGTAGAAAACAAAAGAACAATGTAGTCTTGGACCAATACCTTCATGAAATGCGCAGACATGTACACACTTACTCATGATTGAATTCTGGGAGTGAAAGATGGTTCTTCTTTTGCCTAACCTCATGGTTCCCCCCATCTGACCAGGGTTATGTTCAGGCATGTCAATTACCTGCAGAGAAAGGGGAACATTAGAACATATACACTATATTCCAGCAAATAGCTGGAAACCGCTTAAAAACAGGATGAACAAATGAATAGGACATTTAAACTGAAGTCCACAAACAATAGCTAACATCTTGAACTAGTCAATGTATAGAGCTACTGAATAGGTCAAAGCTGTATTAAACAGTATTATAACACTTGTGTAGGTTATACCAGCCCACTCATTTGCTGGTGAAAATGATTTTACCCAATTTTCAGTCTAATTCTATGCAGCAAAATCCTTAGGATTCAGAATAAAACTTACCACAGGATGACTTGTTTTAGGGTTGAATTCTGTTGAATTAGCATCTATTAAAAGCAAAGCAAGGCTCAATTATTTCTTTTATTTTTTTTACACTTTCATAAAGAAAATTAAATACATATTTAATATAGCGGTACCAGCAGCAATGGTTTCCTACTAAAGCCCACTATCCAACCAGAAATTGGACCATAGAGGATATCACCACATATAGTCAACATAAGCCAAAATAGGCTGTCTGTGAAACATTCTGTTTTGTTTTTTATTTTTAAATAGAAAAAAATCTTTGATTTTTCAGTGATCTCCCACCCACATCGCTGCTAGGCCACAGGAAGCATCCCACAGATATGTGCAAGATAACTCATGTCCAATTAAAATTAAAAAAAAAAATTCAGATCTTGAGCTAAAGAATATGAAGCTTTGACACATTTATTATCATTTAGCGCAGGGATCCCCAACCTTTTGAACCCTGTGAGCAACATTCAGAAGTAAAAGGAGTTGGGGAGCAACACTAGCATGAAAAATGTTCTGGTGCCAAATAAGGGCTGTGATTGGCCATTTGGTAGCCTCTATGTGGATTGTCAACCTACATTGAGGCTCTGTTTGGCAGTGCACCTGGTTTTTATACAACCAAAACTTGCCTCCAAGCCTGGAATTCAAAAATAAACTCCTGTTTGAGGTCACTGAGAGCAACATCCAAGGGGTTGGGGAGCAACATGTTGCTCACGAGCTACTGGTTGGGGATCCCTGATTTAGCGAATTCTGAATAGAAAAGTTGTAGGACAGTTTTATTTTTGCCTATATGAGAAAAAAAAACATTTGAATGCAACTAAATATATATATATATATATATGTTACTAAAAAGTATGAAAAATCCCCAAATCAAGGTCATTACTATTAATAATCCTTAGAACTTAGGTTCCCCCTTACTTTAGGTCAGGGGCATGAGAAATTAATGTATGATCTTTAAGTTGTTTGTGTGCAGCAAGAAACTGTTCCCCCCAACCTGACAAAATGGGTCAGCTAGCTCACCTTTCCAGCCCAGGACATCCCGTGCAAATTCAACAACAGCTAACTGCATTCCAAGACACACCCCTGTAATAATATAAAAGAAGTTTATTAATAAATGTCTAACAGCTCAATGTACAATTGTGCAAGATTAGACTACCACAGTGTAATTAAAGTCTGATAACATACAAAATGCAAGGTGGCGAAGCTAAAGTTCTACCTGCCCTGCCCACAAAGAAAAAATAAGAGGCAAGATCAGGGAAAACATTGGACTCATCCGCAAGATCATTAACAGAGGAGTATTTGCAAAGCAAAATGGTGCATGGTAATAAAATGTATGACATTAAAATGTGTTACCCAAAAAAGGCTTCTTCTGTTTTCGTGCCCAGGCTATTGCTTGAATCTTCCCTTCTGTTCCTCGTACCCCAAATCCTCCAGGTACCAAAATGCCACTGGACAGAAAGAAAACCCCCAAAGCATTAGAGAAACAGAATGTTCTCTATACAGCCAATTCTAATGTAAATATAACTGTATTCATTTAGTCCATGTTATGCAACCACACTTTTAATGGCTGGAGTAACAATAAATTAATTGCTTAAGGCACAGTGCATCAATCACACATTAGAATTTTTAAAAGTAAAAAAATGTTGAGATGTGTCATTTACCAATTTAAAGAAGGTTACAGGGATATGATTTAGCTTCAGCTTTGTAGTTACATCTTAGCACAAAAGTTGGAGGGCAGACCCAATGGCTCCTGGTGATAAGAGCCCACGAGATCCTTAAAGCCGTGTCATTTTAATTTGTGTGACGTTTTTTGCAGCTAGAAGTTTAGCGATACATATGTACGTCATTCCACAGGTTAAATAAGCTTAGGGAAGAGTGTGGCAACAGTGATAAAAGAAGTACAATACTGAGGGGATAATTCTAGGATTTAAAAATCACAGGAAGGCCAACCAACCACGGTAAAGCAACCCACATCTTTGTTCAATTGGTCTATCACACAGTTGGCAAAACCAGACTGCTCAGAACATTCCATAACATTAACAGTGAAGAACAGCACAATGTGCATGTCGTCTGTGGTTACCAAAAAAAAAAAGGTGGTGGCAAAATCTCCATAAGGAGATATAGTTTTGGTATAGCAGCCCAGTCTAATATACATCACATCTAACCTAGGTGTCCTTTAAGTATGCATATTGTACTAAATAATTGAATGGAGAACGGAGACAAGAGTAAAATGCTTACTCTGAACTGCAGAGTTTCTGCCACGCTTCATGGTAACGTACAGGCTCTTCTTGAAGGGTTTCTTGCTCTAAATCTGCAGAATCTATATACTTAAAAGAGAAGTTATATTTAATTCATAAAATGCAAGACATAAATAATCACAACATAAAGCACAGTTTGGTATGATGGATTCACTACTATGCAATAACTGTGTCTACACAAGCCACACATGATCGCGGAAAGCAATAACACACTAGCATTGCTTGGTCCAAGTAGAATGATGTCATTTAAATAATATATTTAATACCTTTTTTAAAGAGATAATATAGTGCATGGAAATTAAATACTAAAAAGTAGAATTTAGAGCCTCACATGGTGTACATCTGTTTCCAGAGGAAATAACGTATTATTTTACCTTGTACAGGGTTCACCTAATGATCTATAATATTCCTGACAAACATTCAAGATATTAAGTTATTATGACTAACCTCTTTACAAATTCTTGCAAAAAGAAAATGTGCATTCTTTCCAAATGAATAAACTATAGATGATCCTAACCAAATTTCTGTAACCGGCATAATACATCTACTTGTGTTTCCACTTGTGCAAGAAACAATATCTTATGTAGGACGCTTATTTTCATTATACAGATATATTGCATGCACATTATTATATATGGGGTTAGAATCATAAGAGTGTAGAGTGTAAAACACATGTCTTGTTAGGGATGTATAAATACCTTGATTTCCAGCCGATGGTTTATAGCTAGTGCAGAATGTTCCAGAGCCTTGATTACAGAAGCATAGGAATCCGAGAATTTTGTATACTTTCCTACTAAAGCGATACTGCAGGACTCCAACAACCGTTCATATCTGTAAAAAGTGCCCTGCTTATTAGTAGTGCCACTTGGGATTAATTGATTGCCACCACTGGCACACTTACAGTACATTATAAATCTGGATTCATGTTATGCATATAATTCCAGAAGAACAAGAATAAGCACTTAAATACAAGTGACTGAGCAAAGCCCACATATAGTCAGGTTATCAAATGGTTTTAACATTTTTATAACACTTTTGTTTTAAAAAAAAAGTTTTAATTGTATTCACGTGTTATAAGATCTGGAAACTGAAAATATAAAGGTGACATAAATAAGCTACTTTGAGATACCTTAAAAAAAAACAAAAAACCCTTGCAATCTGCAGCTAGAGTCAGTTCCAAACTTACAGAGCACACAGTCCCAAGCCCTAAAATTGAAAGCTGCCCTGAGGAGGTGTTATTTCAAAGACTCCCTTTGTATATTGCACCTTTACATGCAACTGACTTGTACCTAAGAAATTGCACAGTAATGATGTTTCTGGAGGCTTGACAAAAATTAGGACCCACACTGAATAAGAATATACTGCACTGCAACTTGCACATGATTTACCAACGCGCACAATAATATGTAAATTGCTACACCCTATTCTGCAGATAGAAGGAGATGGAGATCAGGGCATAACTAGTGCCAAACTTCAATAACTGGTGATGACAGCAGGTGAAATGAAGGAAACAATTTTTACTTTTGAGAGAAGGCAAACCATATGTATATTAATATTGCAATTCAGTATTGTAACTTTAAACTTTTGGATATACTGATAAGAATCAAGTTCTGGTTATTTATTCTGTATAATAGGATTACCGTCTAAGATTATTTATATTAGCCTTGGAAAGCTGCTTATGTTATTATTTTGGTTTTCAATTGAGCAAAGATGTGGGCTATTCGGAAAAGTGGATATAGATCACTTGCCTGTCTGCCATCTCTTTCCATTTCATGAGCAACCTTCGAGGCTGGCGTCCAATGGGAAGATCCAACCGCTGGCGGAAATAGTCCACAACTCCCTGCTCTTCCAGAAGAAGAGGTACTCTATATATTGAAGAGACATCATGAACACAGATAACCTAAAAGAAGGGAGGAGGAGAACACAGTTAAAATGCTGTTTATTTTACTATTATTTATTATACCTAGGGTGGAGGCAGCATCCCTGTTCTAAGTAGTGCACACCACTGCTGCTTGTTGTCCAATAAAAGTTAACGATGCCTCTATGTGTGCATTCCATCCAATAAAATCTATGTCTTTTCCCCCTTAAATGTCTGTAAATTAGCACTATTTTTTGGGGGGGGGTAACAATACATATTTTGTACAGTACTTTAGCTTGTCTTGTTTCCACCTCAGAAAGGATGTGAAGTCAAACAAAGAAGCTAGAAGTCTAGTAATACTATACATACATTCACTTTGGTTTTGATACACTACATAAGGCTACATAGGACAGGAAGCCAATACACTTATCCCCAAATTCTCTTCTGCATTTATTCTTTAATGGAAATATATGTTCAGGGAATAAAAATGTATCGCTATTTTATAATTGCATTTGCTCCACATAAGAACACAGAGGGCTTCAGCAAACCAACAATATTCACTTAAAAATCTACACCCAGCAACAGAATTATTAACATCACATAAATTGTTGATTGGAGGAAAGAGAAATCACTTCCTTGTCAATCAAAACGTGTTTTAAATTAACTGGAAAATTCTGACTTGTGTAAAGAGCTAGCTTTCCTACAAATTCACAAATCCCAGAGCACTTAATAGAGAAAACAGATTGGCCATTGCCTGTGAAAAAGCTTTTGCGAAACGCGCATCGGCACCTGATTTTATATATTGACGGTTCATAGCATTTTACTAGAAACCTTGGGTGGGTTTTGATTTTTCTCTTTGTTCTTGCTCAGAAATCGAATCTATAATTCTACCAATCTGTTTTCTCTATTAATCGCTCTGGGATTTGTGGTTTTGTAGGAAAGCTAGTTCTTTACACAAGTCAGATAAGGTTAATTTTGACACCACAGTCCGAGAAGCCCTGACTTCTACACCTTTGTGGGGTCCCGAAGATAGCAAAATATAAGACAGTTACCACGGGACTTTTCCATTTCTATTATTTCCTTTTCCTACTTACCTATGAAATCTGAGCAATTACATTATTTTATTTGGATGAATTGGGAATTCTAATTCTGGCACTTAATCACTTTTCTAATTTTTATTTGGATACTTTTTTAACTCCGCATAATCTAAAACTGTATAAAGCGGTGGTAATTAATCTTTAAGGATTTATAAGATCATAATTTAATTATGTTTGATTATCTAACAATTTAGCACTCAGTCACTTTAATTATTAGCTGAACACTTAGCCACTTTAAGCCTCAATGAACTTTAAACAATTTAGCGCACTAGCACTTTAGAAACATACATAATTTTATGTTAACATGTATTGCTCATGGAGGCAACCTTTTGACTTGTCAAATATAATAATGATTTTCTATATTAATATGTGGTATATATCATCCAACGTCTTTTAAAGAAGTCGTTCTACAGAATCTTCCAGTTCATTTAAAACACGTTTTAATTGATAAGGAAGGGATTTCTCTTTTTTCCAATCAATAATTTCGAATACACTGACGTAAGCCAGATCCCTTTTTTTTTTTATCAATCTACTCAACATACCAGTAAATAAATCTTCTCACTTAACATATCACACAACGACACAGACTTACTTTCCTAGTCTTACAGTGCTAATCCAGGTGTTCTCACAATTCATGCATCCTCTAAACCAAATAGCTCTATTTTTAATTTTTGTATTATTTTCCTATGCTCATAATGGAGGACGTCAATGCTCTCTCTCTGTAGGTCTATTTCAGTACATCAGTGATATAGATATATATATATTCTCCATTACCCTGAAGTCCACTATTCACTCAGCCATTGATATCCAATAAAGCACCAGTACCTCAGCTCTCCCATACACAAATACAACCTTTCATGCCACTTCGTGAATATAACAAATTATCATCATTTATTTATATAGCGCCAACAAGATACGCAGTGCTTAACCTTAGTTATAACAAAAGGAATAAAAGGTGGATAACATACAAGGGTTTGGGTACGGTTGAGACATTAAGATTTTAGAAACAATTTTGTGATTTTTGATACAGCAATGATTGATTAATTAAGGTACATTGAATAAGTTTCTTTAAACGGGTGGGTCTTTAAGGAGCACTTTGGAAGTTTGGAAAGAAAGAGAAAGTCTGACAGCTCGAGGCAGAACGTTCCAGAGAAAAGCAGAAGCCCGAGAGAAGTTTTGTAGACGAGAATGGGCAGAAGTGATGAGAGGAGAAGCGAGGTGAAGATCAGAAGCAGAGTGAAGGTTGCATAAAGGAGTGTATTTGGAGATCAGAGATAAAATATAGGGAGGGGCTTCATTATTAAGGGCCTTGAATGTGAGTGTTTGTAATTTGAATTTGATTCTAGAGGAGATTGGGAGCCCGTGAAGGGACATGCATATGGTAGCATATGTCTCCATCTTCTATGTATGACAATCAATTTCTTCTCAGCATTGCAGTGGAAAAACAATTTATCCCCAGAAGTGCAGAAGAGTGATTTCCTGCAAAGCTACTCCTTTTTATATATAATGTTTTGTGGAGGTGTACTCGGAGTAATTATTTCCCTGGGTAAAGGCAGCTCCTTGGAACTTTATAAACAGCATGGCAAGAAGAGAACAGTGAATAACGCATATCAATCTAACAAAAGAATACACACACAGTCTACACATACAGCAGAGGATTACAGCTACAGCAAACCAGGCCACTTGTTTAGCCTAAAGGCACAACATGTTCACAGTGGAGTGCAATTAACCATTCCAGGTCTGGGCTGACCTGGTATTGCTTGCAGTGTGCGCAAGGAACGCCAGAAGATTTTATTTTTGCTGGGAAGCCTGGTGCCTACTAGTTACACTGCTGGTAAAACCCCAACTACCCCTAAGCACACTCAAAAACCTACTGTATTTAGACACACTTCATATTTAAATGTTATTTTAAAAAGAAAAGCAGTCAAACACCTAAACACTTTCCAGGGTACTCACAATCTTATCTTACCTGCTGTGGCTCTACATGACAGAACATTGATATTTTCTCCTTAACCGAAGTGTCTAGTGGAGTGGAACACCTACACACCACCTGCAAGAAAGAAAAACAGTTAAGCACTCTGCATGAGTTAACATGGAAAACATCCCTCCCAATAAAATGTAAATATTTAAGAAAAATTGAAAAGAAAAGAAAGGAAAAAACAGCAAAATAGACCATTTATTATTCACCAAGTTACGGATGCTGCTTATCGATACCCACCAGATCTGGAGATAGGCCCAGTCCACGGAGTTCCCGCACGCTGTTCTGTGTAGGTTTGGTTTTCTGCTCCCCAGTAGCACTAGGCTATAGCAACATAGAGATGGATTTATCAAGAACAATACAACAATTTTCAATTAAAAACTCTCTATGCCACTCTGAGTTTTGTTTTGAGCTAGTCACATGGACATTAAATGTATTTTTTAGTCCACGGAACCACTTCCTTTGTGTCTGATTTGACATAACTCATTAATGAAATCTTCTACGCTCTTCTATGTGTTTGTGTGATCTATACAGTCAATCACAAGAGTAAAAAGCATGGTACAAAAATCAAAGAAGGCAAATTCAGAGTTGCTTGCACATTACTGAAAGAGTAATGGCAAATTAAGCAGTTACAAGTGGTATGCTGCCAGAACCATGAGACTTGGCTTACATCATTGCTTGCTCTCCCTTCCATCTAATCAACTGGTCTATATTGGAGAAATAGCCGTTTGGACACTGCACATTCAGTATGGCAGCTTTGAATAGGGGTTATAAAATACTTAATTTAAAAAATATGGGGTATCCAGTTGAGGCACTGAGGGCTGTCATAGGGCATGAGTTGTCAACATTGGCTGTCTGCGCTTTCTTTCCCCTCAATCAACAGTTCTCCGGTGTCATCTTTACTTCAAGCACATACAGGAAATAATTGCTCCTTCTAACAAAACGTATTTTACCTGTGGTACAAGGCTGACATGAATATTGCAAAAGTTTTCTCTGCGAACTTTGAACTGGAACTGACGAAATGCTTCCACAAATGGCATGCTCTCTATATCTCCTACAGTGCCCCCAAGCTAAGGAAGGAATGAAACATTTAGTATGATATGTAAAAACACTAAGGCATTTAATAGACAAATAGAGAAAATTGAACAATTATGCAAACCTCTATCACACAGACTTCTGGTTCTATACCATCTTCGTCCACCGGAATAAGAGCTTGTCTCATAACCCACTCTTGAATTGCATCTGTGATGTGAGGAACAACTGCAAAAAAAAAGTGTCATATTTGTAAGCCTATATGTCATTTTTAAAGCAGCCAGTTCTTCCTATCTCTCTGTATATTTAGAAAACGCTATGTTAATATGGATTATTTTATTATACTGCTACACCCTGATAAATATAATGTAGATTCTGTATTTCTGAACAACCCCCCCAAACATCTGTCCCTCAGTTACACACCTTGAACAGTTTTTCCAAGGTAATCACCCTTTCTCTCCTTATTAATCACAGACTGGTAGATCTTTCCTGTTGTTAAATTATTATCTTTTGTTAACCGAATGTCTAGAAACCGTTCATAATTGCCAAGGTCAAGATCCACTTCGCCTCCATCATCCAGCACAAATACTTCCCCTTGAAAAGAATAAAACATTATATATGCAAAAACCACAAGGTTTAAAGTTTATGGTTAAGTACTTCAGTGGAAAACATACCCCACTTTATAATATGGGCTTATTCGGGTCTTATTTCAGGGATGCACTTCTTTGGAAGAGGTTCATGAACAATAAATAAATCTGACCTTTCAGAAATAAATTTACATAATTCCATGGATTGAAAGGAAACCATGATTCTCTGTGTGCGCCTTTTGAAATACTTGCACTGGTGTCCCCTCACATGTCACATCACAGCAGAGTTGGTGCAGATATATAAATAAAATGAAGGAGTGAACCAGGTATGGGTCTGGTGTGGGCCCCGAAATGTTGCACGTTCGCACTAATAAACAGCCAGGGGTAACCCTGCAGCTCTTTTGTCTTGGGTGCCAGTGTTTCCTATTTCTACCGAGTTTTAGTCAACCCACACATTATTAGAGCACAGATTCTCTGGAAAGCAGAGCTGCTACAAGTCAAAGAATCCATCCAATCACAACTGAACAGGGAGTCCATGGCAATGTGAGTTAATAAGCGGTAGGGAGCTCTTACTGCAAATAGTAAACTGTTATGGTTTCCTTTTAATTTGTGGAATTAGGTATGTCTGTTTGAGCCATTTCATTCACAGTAGCCCACATCCAGCCCTAAAATTACGGGAACTGGAGCAGGGTTTGCACTTATTACATGGCAGAATGCTACATTAAAGGGGTTGTTTGTTCAGTTGTTTTCAGATTGTTCACCAGAACTAAAAACTTTTTCCAATGATGTTCTATTTTCTATATGCGGTCGTTCTTATAATATTAAAATGTAAATATAATTTTTCACCTTTCTGAAGAAGCACTGGGGTGGGGGGGTCGCCAACTCTGTAAACTGTTCTAAATTGATACATTTAGTAGATACATTTCTTATCTTTGTCCCTGCTGAACAGATACCCTGAGTTTCATTAAAGGCAGCTGTTAGAATTGATACAATAGTTGCTAATATTCCAGAGATGCTGTTGAGAAATGTATCAACTAAATGTTGCAAAATTGTAACAGTTTAGAGTCTGCGCCTGGATAACAACTGTCAGACTCAAACACCAGACAGTGACATTAAACTAAATAAAAAATGACAAGTAATTAAAAAAAAGTCTTTTTCTGGTAAATAATCTGAAACTGAAGTGAAAAAGTGTTTGGAAGGTGAACAACCTCTTTAAGGAGCCTTTTTATCATGCTGTGTAAAACATTGTGTAAAACATCACTGGTGATTGTGCCAATAGAACTCAATCAGTCCATTTACCATGTTCATATGGGGAGAAGGTCCCTGCATCAATATTGATGTAGGGGTCAATTTTGATTGAAGTGACATGTAGGTTGCTTGATTTCAAAATGGTCCCAATGCTACTGGCAATGACCCCTTTGCCAATGCCAGAGATGACTCCACCTGTAACCAGTATATACTTCATACTGGATAAAAAGAGATATACACATTCAATGAGAAGCAGAACATAGAACAGCATGTAAATGCTGAAAAGCAGCACAGTAGTAGGTTAGGTTTTAATCATTTCACTGTCGAATGACTTAAGTATCCTGTTTGAGTGCAAGCTTGATCCAGGATGTGGTATATAAAGAACATTGTGCCATCACATGAGGTATATATAAGACAAGCAATCAGATTGTGGATTGCTTAAAAATAAAAGTAGCTGTTTTGATGAGTTATCATACAAATGGGAGGCATGAAAATGTTCCTCTTACACAAACGTTAGACGTAAAAATGTACTGTATATGCAGTTATTTGTCTATCAATGCCTGCCTCTATATCACCTTCAATGGCAATGGCCTGGACTCACACAGTGCAATCCCAGGGCAGGTAATTATAACTCTGAAGGTTAACGGTCTGATTCATGAGTACACTGCATAGATGCAGCAGCAGAATGAATGGGGATCAAACACAACAAACTGTACCAGTGCTATTACAAGCTGTTTCTACAAAAGAAGAGTATATAGATATAGAGATAGATATAGAGATAGATATAGAGATAGATATAGAGATAGATATAGAGATAGATATAGATATAGAGATAGATATATATATAACACTTACAAGAAAAACAGAAGCAATGTATTTTTATTAAACACTAATGTGACAGAAAATGACATTAAAGCCGGTGTATAACACAAAATGGCTATTTTACAAAAGAGTCTGATAAAAGCAGGGTTATTTAGTCTCACTGACAATCAAACCAAAGATCACATATAATAGATATATTAATAATTGTGTGAGGCTGCTTTACATATGGAATCTGAGTCATTTATGTTAAATCTGCTGGAGCAGGACTTGTAAACAAGATAAAGCCTCGGAATCGGAGCTTTCACATAACACAGTACTGTGCTTTAGCTTCGACCTACATTTATCGCTTATTCAAGCTTTCCTAGGACAACCGAGATAAGAAAGAATCTGCCAGCATTATGTAATGAAGGAGATGATTGATTGCTTGTAATAATTATGAATGACTTCTACAAATATACAGTATTAGTATAGGGTTATAGGTTCAAGATTATTCGCTGTGCCGATCATGCCCCTCCACAACCTCACCTGCTCACCACGATCACAAAAATAAAGCGCGCTCAGCTCCTTTAAGCAACTTCTTCACACGTGGGGCACATCCGTGACGTCAATACCAAGAGACGCCGGAAAGTGCTGTGGCTGGATAGCTTTAAGTCACGCCTCTTTGCCTGTAGGAAATGGGCGTTCTGCATGTGTCAGACCTTACTGGTTGTTACACAAGTGCGAGTTACAGAGACGTAGATTGTAATATTTTATAAAGCCAGCATTCTTTTATTTTCTTTAAAACAAATGAATATTTTGCCAAGTTGTGTATTTATCTGATCACATTAAATTAACCAAATTCTGTCATCTTTAGGAAACAAATTAATCTGTTCATCTGGTAGTAGCAGGGCCCTTAAAGAAGAAGGAAAGCTACAGAGGCAGATTATTGCTAATATATTAGCCAGAATAGTGCAAGCTATAACACTATATTTATTCTGCAGAATGCTTTACCATACTAGAGTAAACATCTCTAGAAGCTCTCTCTGTTTCTTTATGATAGCAGCTGCCATATTAGCTTGGTGTGACATCACTTCCTGCCTGAGTCTCTCCCCTCCCCCACTTAGCTCTGGTCTTAGATTACAGCAGGGAGGGAGGAGCAAACTGAGCATGCTCATACCCTGCCCAGGAGGTTTAAGCTGAAAGAAGGAAGTCTGATGCAGAAGCCTATGTACAGTATACACAATAGAAGTAAAGAAATGTGGTGTTTCTTTTGACAGAGGACTCAAAGCAGCATTGCCTTAAGGGTTTACTGGTGCATTTATGTAGAACTGTCTGATAAAGCTTATTTAGTTTAAACCTTTCCTTCTCCTTTAATGGGGAAAGGGGCTTAAAAATCTTAGACAAATGACCCTTTTTGAACATGTATTGAAGCAGCTGTTCCCTAGGCCTTTGAGCATCACCAGGTAATGAAACAGATGTTTCTAGTTATCCACTCTATGCAGGGCAGCCACTTTTGATGTTGGAAAAACCAAACAAAAGGGTGGGATGGTCACTGTGGTGTAACTATAGAAGAAGCAGACAGTCGCAAAGGGGCCCGGACTGTGGGGTCTGCTCAGGGCCGGAACTAGGGGTAGGCAGATTAGGCACGTGCCTAGGGTGCAAAACTGGGGGGGCGCCGCCGCCAGGCACGTACCTTCTCTGTCGCCTACCCCATATCCAGTCCCTGCTCTCCCCAACTCTGTTCTAGCTTCCTGGTCTATTTGCCCTCTGTGCATGTGCACATTGATTCATGCATGCGCAAGAGCAGTGACTTGTGCATGTGCAGGCCTAGGGCTCCTGGCCTGGCTCCGCTTTCTCTGTAGCTAATAAAAAAAAGAAACCTTCCTCCCCAGCAGCTCTCTTACCTGCGGCGAGGAAGGGGGACACAAGGTGGGTGGGATCAGTGTCGGACTGGGACACCAGGGGCCCACCAAAAAACCTTAGACCAGGAGCCCACCCACTATTTTCTTCCTCTCCTCACTCAACCTCTATTCTTCTAGTCTTTTTTCTTTACATACTATAATCTATTTTTTCACCTATTTAGCCGCTTTGTTGTCATAGAAATAGGGAATGGCCATGAAACAGGCCAAAAGTTTAGCAGCATGAGGTCCCACTGACACCTGGGCCCACCGGGAGTTTTCCTGGTATCCTGGCGGGCCAGTCCGACTCTGGGTGGGATCATAACATTAGGGGGCCTGTTTATGCCTTGTGAGGGGCAGCACTGTGACATCAGAGGTGGTTATTGGCCAGATTATTATGTTTCACAAGGTTAAATCCAACCAACCAAAAACTAAAATGTTTGTGTCAAAACTGATCATGTAGGAGCCCTAACTTGGTAAGAAGTAAACTGTAATTAACTCTTAACTTGTTGCAACCATATCACACGGACCCTTTAGTTATAAATTAATCTAAAGCACTCTGTAATATATTGCATACAAAAAGGATCATGGGTTTTACCTAAAGTAGCTTTAAGTAGGACCAGCAAGGTCTGAAAAAATCACATTGTCACACTGATGTAATGGTGTTAGCCAATGAATTGTCATTGTCATTATATGATATTGGGGATTAGCGAGTCCCAGCAACTGTCCGAATAGGCGGATAATTTAATGCGTACAATTGAAGGAATAAAAAGCTCCGTTCCTTGGAATTCTTAGTTCTACTTAAACCTAACCCAGACAGACCACGTTTATTTCCTACAGGCGAAGGGCCGTGCCTTACGGCTACCCTTCCACTGTGCTTTTCGGGTAAGACGTCACAGATGCGCCGCACGTGTGAAGAAGTTGCTTAAAGGAGCTGAGCGCGGTTAATTTTGTAATCATGAGAACAGGTGAGGTTCTGGGGGGGAAACAACGTAGCAGCTTGTAACCTTACGCCATGTAAACAGTGTATATTGATTGAATGTTGTCTTGGGTGTGATAAACAGAATCTATCTGGGTCAGCTGAAGGGCTTAGGGGCGTTTGCATAACTTGCTGACATCTTTAGCAGAAGGTGAATATGCTTTATTATTGCTTGACCATTTTGACGCATTTTAAGACACATCTATATCGTTTATTGGCTGTATTGGTAGTTTGTTTACTTTTCTATGAGGAGGTTAATGCTCTTGAAGATTAGGGGTCAGAACACATTGCTTTATATTTATGTGAATGAGTAGGTACCAACTGTGTAGCCTTGGAGTGGTGTAGTTATTGGGTTTCCCACCAGTTTGTCATTTTTCTACGTGTCCCCAGTTTTAAAAGTTTTAGGAAAACAACACCCCCAAAATGAAGACTTCACCAACAGCGTATAGCCTGTTCAGTGGCATATCAAAGAATCTGGAATATATATATATATATATATTTAAGTAAATATTGCCCTTTTACATCGCAACACCATTTTGTGATGGTCTCTGTGCTCCCTCAGAGAGGACCTGACCAGAAATGAGTCCTTAAGGGTGGTGGCACACGAGGCTATTGGGGGAGATTAGTCGCACAGCGAGAAATCACCTCTCCCCTAAATGCCTTCCTGCCGGTAAGAATGTGAATCACCAGCGGTTTGACACTCGGAATGTTTCCTTTTCAGAAGTCTTCTGAAGATGCCTCACAAGGAAACTTCAGGTGACTTAGGAAAGCCGAAACAATCGGAGTGCCACCCTGCAGGCGTTTTTCATTCTAGCTGGCGGGAAGGAGAGATTAGTCGCCCGAAGAAGAGCCGATTTGTACCCTCATGTGCCACCACCCTAAATGGAAATGAAAGAAATTTGGAAGCAAAAGACAGAACTCTGTATGATTTGTTTGTGTGCACCATGACTGGTAGGATCTCCCCTAAGGGGGTGGTCCTTAGTTCTTAAAATAACATTTTTTTAATTTAGGATCACCCAATGGCACGTACTACTAAACAAAAATTATTATGAAAATGGCTTACTTACGCAATATATTAGAGACCTGCATTGTTTGGGAGGTATAGTTTTCCTTTATGCCAAGGTTAGGTCCAGGAAGGAAGGGTAACCACAATTCAAGGTTCCTGGTGGCCGGGTGCTCACCATTGGAAATATAGTTCCATAGTAGAAAGCACTCGCGACACACCAATTAATGAAAATTACATAGTTGAAAATGTATTATTCCATATTGACGTCAAGATGTGAATATGGCAAAATAAAATTTCAACTACATTTTTTGCATCAATTGGTGTGCCATGAGTGATTTCTACATGCAATTAATAAATATAAATTAAAAAAAAAAATACACACACAATAATCTGTAGCTTCCACAGAATAAACTAGGGGACATGTGTTATCATGGGATTAGTTAGTGGGATTAGTTAGTAGCTGCCGATGCTTTGCAACCTACAGGAAGGTAGTCCGTTATTTCGAGCAGTTGAGCAATCTAAATTTTTGCCTTTTCATTTTTTTAATTTAGTACCTGTATGCAGATTTAGTCCTGCCTCATTATCTTATGATATTTCAAGAATTATTTGGAACCCTTTAAGGGGCTGCATACCCTTGAAGGGCTCCCATTAGGAAGATTTTGCTTAGTATTTTAATTGTAAACAAGATGAGTGCACTGTTTCTAAATGTGACCATATTTAATCAGGAGTAAGAATAAGTTCTGCTTACTGATATTATGTTTTTTTTTTGTTTGTTTGTTTTTAAGACTGCACTATGAAAAGCAAAAAGAGTTTGAAGAGAGCTATTGCAGCTGAAGAAAGCAATGGAACTTCCGATGTTAAGAAAACAAAAGGTTAGTCGTTAATTGGTCCAGTATATAAACCCACATGGAATGTGTTTTCATGTAAAATATGGATTCATTTGGAAAGAATATGAGGAGCAATGTTTATAATATACTTTTTAATATGTTTGTAAATCCCATCCAAATCCCATTATTTTGTATTTAGTTACGTCCTTGTCAGTTTGCTTCGATTTGAATATACAAAATATGGTTTGTATCGAGTTCTGTATTAGGCCAATTACTCACCAAGAACCGGATCGTGTGAAATTGTCCTCTTTAGTTACTCAATGCTTTAAAGTCACATATTTGAGGGTTAGGATTCGGTCAGGCTGAGTAGTAAGGATTGCACAAATTCCAAATTTTTGAAATGTTTATATTTGATAAATATGTTCTTCTGTTTTGAAATCAGGACAGTGCCAGCATCCCTGCTTATGTGTAAATAATGCATTAGTGCGTTTATTTTTGTAGAGGAGCAAACACGTTGTTTCTGATGGCTATTAGTGGAAACTTAGCAGGTTGTTAGGATAAGCCACATGTAATATTGTGAGACATGCTAGCACCCCCTTAACAAATTAGTGCATATTCTGCTTAGAGGTACAACTTTTCCTTTTATGTCTCTGCCAATAGTCACTCATCCATCACATGGCATAGTTAGCGGCCAGGTATTAACCCTTGGACAGGGAGATGTAGGGCAGCTGGGGCTTGGAGAAGATGTGATGGAGAGGAAAAAACCTGCCCTGGTTACCCTTCCTGAGGACATAGTACAAGCAGCAGCTGGGGGAATGCACACTGTTTGCCTTGGAGCTTCTGGAAGTGTGAGTATTTGAACAACAAATGTGTATTATTGATGCTTTATTTTTTTTTACTAACCTTCCTTTTGTTTTCCCTCCATCAGATATACACCTTTGGGTGCAATGATGAGGGTGCACTGGGTCGTGATACCTCTGAGGAAGGATCAGAAATGCAGCCTGACAAGGTGGAGCTTGTAGAAAAAGTGGTGCAGGTGTCTGCAGGAGACAGTCATACAGCTGCTTTGACAGAAGATGGCAGAGTGTTTGTCTTTGGATCATTTAGGGTACGGAAAGATCATTGTGGTGAATTTTGTCAGAAGCACTGTTTAATTGCAGACTGGCACTCTGCATTTTTTCTACCAGATAAAAATACTGCTACAGTGGATCTTATAGTAAGCTTTATATACGTTTATTTCCCATAGTATACTGAGGACTTTTAAGTGAGGAAGATGAATAAATTGGCCCCAATCATCTTGTCACTTTTTCTCTTTGCATGTACGCACAAGCAGCTATTATCCTTGATACACACAAGTACAGCCAGTGTTGACTTTAAACTTCCACCCAATAAACCCTTTAGACTCAATGTAGAATGAACCATTTTGACAGTAGCAGTGACACCAGTAGAATACCATATACTTTATTGTCCTATTACAAGCTCTTTCTAATATTTGTAAAAGTTGCTAAGTTTATGTAGAAAAAAGGTGCTTAAAACTATTCAAAAACTTTTTTGTTCTCCTTTCAAAGTTGTTTTCAGATTGTTCACCATAAACAAACCCTTTTTTTCAATAGCTTTCCATCTTTACCATTTTCCCCAAATGAAAGTTTAATATTCTTGTCTCTAGTGTTTGTCTTTCAGTCCCCCAAGAGCTGCTTTAGAAGGTGAAAAATGAAACCTTGCACTTCAATATTTGAGAAACTGTCAAATAGTTATTGGAAAAAATCATTATTTTTGGTGAACAATCAAACTAGTGAGCGGTAAAAACGTGTTCGAACCCTTTAAGCAGGATGATTTCATGTAGGTCTTCTTAAATAGATCAGCTGTTGAACCTTGGTCTAAAAGTGAACGAGGTAGGATTTCCTCATTTTTAAACTAGACCCATACAAAAAAATGCTACTTGGAATTGGTTTACATACAATTGTGCTTAACTGAGACAACTTAAACACATTGTTGCAGCCAGAAACACTGCTTCTGCTGTTCTGAATTAATTCCCTGCTCTCCTGCAATAACTTTTTTTTATTTTTTTTCTGTAGGATAATAATGGTGTTATTGGATTACTGGAACCTATGAAGAAAAGCATGGTGCCTGTTCAAGTGCAAATAAATGCACCAGTAATGAAAATCGCCTCTGGTAAGTGGGAATATGGGTGTGTGAAAATTTCATTAAAATCCCATGGCTGTCTTTCTTAAACCTTTCTTCCCGTTCCCACGCCAGGTAATGATCATCTTGTATTGCTTACGGTGGATGGTGACCTATACACATCAGGATGCGGAGAGCAGGGTCAGCTGGGACGAGTTCCAGAGAGATTCACCAATCGGGGAGGGCGCAAAGGGCTAGGTGAGTGACCATGTTCTTTCTGGCTTTTAGACCAAATTAATTTAAACCAAAGTTTTAATCATAAGGACAAATGGAAAACCCTGTAGCTTTGTCTTCTGATATCTCTTGTTTAAGCTTTCATCATGGGCTGCTGTTTACGTAACTTGTAATTAGGGTTGCCACCTTTTCCAGAAAAAAATACCGGCCTTCCTATATATTTATCTTTTTTACCCTATTAACATTGGGAACAACCATCATTTTTTACCAGCCAGGCCGGTAAAATACCTGCCGGGTGGCAACCCTACTTGAATGAGGGCATTATGCATCTTTACTAAATACTAATAATGTATGACAAAGCGAGGGATAAAGCTGCTTCCTATATGCTGCAGGGTTTTAGCAATGAAGGAATTTCTGTATTAGTAAATAACTATATGCTAGCTAGGCCATACCTCTAAAGCCAAATTAATTGTCAATTAATTTACTGCACAAGCAGACATGGCTAATGGGCAGTTAATTTTCAATACCTAACTTAAAAATTCCACCTTTACCTGTTTAGATAAAATGTATGAGATTTTGTATTTAGTTATTTGTATTTTTTAAAAAGCTTAAATGCAGTGTTGTGGAGTTTTTATTTAAGCGACTGGTCAGGGTTGGGTATTTGTTGTGGCAGATTATGTAGAAAGGAGCGTGCCAGGCTTTTGGATATAAACGTTTAAATCTCAAAGTATGCTTTAAAGTTTAATATGCCGGTCATTTACGTGGTCTGTGACTGAATTGAAATTAAAATATCTAAAAGCTGGCCTGGAAAGGCCTTATATGGGGTTGCTTTGTAACCTCAATTTAAAATGTTAAGATTAGTAAACAATGTGTTACTTGGATGCAATGTGGTAACTAATGCATAGAGGAATACAGGATAGAATATCTTCACTGAAAGTACTGATGTTTTGTTGCTTATGGGGTGTCTTTATAATGTTTTTGACTATGTATTTACTAGAAATTAAACTAAATTTAATTGTTGTTTTTCTTCCCCCTGCAGAAAGACTGTTAGTTCCACAATGTATTCACCTGAAGGCAAAGGGAAGCGGGCGTGTGCATTTCCAGGATGTGTTTTGTGGGGCATACTTCACCTTTGCAGTGTCCCAAGAAGGCCATGTATATGGCTTTGGTCTTTCAAATTACCATCAGCTTGGTGAGAAGAGGCTTCCAATAAAATAAATCCTTTACAACTAATAATTGTTATGTTTCTTAGAATTAGCTATTTTATAACATATTGTAGATTCACTTAATGGTGAACCGCTTTTTTTTATGTTCCTGCCTCTAGTGTTTCAGTCTGACTGCTCAGTGATCACAGATTCTGAATTGTTACAATTTGCTACATTATTTGATAAATTTCTCTGCCACATCTGTGGAATATGTGCAACTATTAGAACTGGTAAAACTCCTGTTTGCTTCAGAAACACTACTATAGTTCATATAAACAAGCTGCTGTTACAATGGATGACATTGAAAAAAGGCTATATGGCACAGGTTAAAGAGTGGGCAACAGATAAAATTATGTTCTACATCGCGTGTCTGCTGTGTAGCTTGAGCCTTTTCTCCTTTGAATTGCTGCCCCATGGCTACACAGCAGCTTGTATATAAAACAATTGTAGTGTTACTGAAGCAAACACAGCTGTTTTACCAGTGCAGGGTAACACCGCATTATATTTTTATTACTTTAAAACACTTTTTTTTGATGTTACTGTTCCTTTAATGAAACTCAAGGATTCTGCCCAGAGAAAATATGAGAAATGTATAAACTAATTTAAAAGATATCATTCAGAACAATTTAGAGTTGGTTATCTCTCCCGCCCAGGCATGCTTAAGAAAGACATATGAAGGGGAAATCTGGAACTTTAATCTTCATTATTAGTAAAATGGTCACAAATGAAACAATCTGAAAACAACTGAACTGTGTTGGAATGTGAGCAACCCCTTTAAAAGAAAAGGGTAACGTTATTGTATTAAATACTTGTTTCAATCTTAGGAACAAAAACGACTCAATCCTGCTATGCACCGCAAAACTTAACCTCCTTTAAAAACTCCACTAAGTCCTGGGTCGGATTCTCTGGAGGGCAACATCACACCATTTGTGTGGATTCTGAAGGTAAATGTTTCGTATAAATAAAAAACAAACAATTGTCAACTTTGCAAAAAAATTTTTTGGGCCACAGCATTCATGTGTTCTAAAACACTTGCTTTTCTTTTTTCTTTTTTTAAATTAGGGAAGGCTTATAGTCTGGGCCGTGCAGAATATGGCAGACTTGGTCTTGGAGAAAATGCAGAAGAACAGAATGAGCCCACCCCAGTTCCTAACCTGCCGAAGATTAAATCTGTAGCATGTGGAGCATCTGTCAGCTATGCTGTGTCTACTGATGGTTAGTGCATTTTTTACCACTTTGCTCTTTATTTCCTACTTTTTTTCTTGTGCTCACCTTATTTCACTTTGACTGTTTCTTAGGTGGTGTGTTTGCCTGGGGCATGGGTACAAACCTGCAGCTAGGTACTGGTGAAGAAGAGGATGTCTGGAGTCCCGAGCAGATGACTGGGAAACAACTTGAAGACCGGGAGGTTCTGTCTATATCCGGTGGAGGTCAGCACACTGTCCTTTTAGTGAGGAAAAGAAGCTGACCACATCTACCTGCCAATAACACTTATCAACCAAGTCAGCATGTGTGGAGTGTAGCATCATTGCCGCAATCCTCTCTTTTGCACAACATAGAAACATTTTAATAAGTCCATAATAAATAACAACTTTTGTGGAGCTGTCCCTTCTGGCACCATTTTGTTCCTGTGTGTCATCCAACATAACCAAAAATGTTTCTGACTTTACCCTCTGCATGACTCTTGTTTTATTTCTGAGTCTGTTGCTTTTAAGTCTTAAATTTTTTTTTTTTTTTTGTGGAACCATCTCGCCCTCTTCTGGAGGTTTGACTTTTAGCTTCTTTCTCAAGATCTACTTTTTCTGTTTGGTGAGCATTGAACTTACATCTGTAAAAAATGAATTTGCAGGCCAAGCACTCCTGCTTTTATCTCTTCCCCTTTCTCGCTGGCTCACTCCCTTTCCCCAACCTCTATCTGGGGCTTATTATAACTGTTAGATAATGATTTTATTTTTAAAAACCCTCTCCCATTACAAACAAATTGCATATTTATTTTGAATTGAGCTGTGATTTTCTGTACAGACAGACATGTATTACTCTGGGAAATTTTTCTGGTTCTTGTAAACAATAGAGCAAATCTATTTTGATTTTATGGGGACATAAAACACATTTTATCTGTTTTTGGAATAAATTTGTTTTTCATAAAATTTAATTTTACGTTTTGTCCTCTGTTACATTCTAGAAGGACAGTGTATGCTAAGATATTTCACATGCCTCACTCAATTCTACAACTTTGCAGCTCTAGGGTAGTGGCTTTTAGATGAAGCACAGCCGTACTGCTCATGCTGCAGTTGTTCATTAACAAAGGTAATTGTTTCTTGACAGTCTTGATATAATCATTATTAGATTCTCACTTTTTTATTTATTATTTTCTCTGTCCTATGCTGATTGTCCAGATTATTGTAGATGTTGCTAATGTTTGGGTCTGTTTTCTACCTTTGCACCTGGGATTTTTATCATTACAAAGTGTTTCTCATTGGATTGAATGGAAGAGCTACCCTGGATATTCTCACCTTCTATTCTATGCAAATTGCTTGGCATAGGACAAACTTATTCTGGTCATATACTTTCCTGTGTACCAAAAATGACACGATTAATAGAGATAGTGTGGGTTTTGCCACTTGTAAAATAAATTACGACTCAAGAACATCACGTGCGGTTTTCCCCAAAGTAACAGACTTATCTTAATGTATCCAGTCAGTGACGTTCTTTGCATCAGTTTAACCATTCTATTACCTGAATAACTGAATTGGCAGATTGATGCCCACCTCCCAGCAAGGCATTCTATGACGTTCTTGGGTAAGCCCAGTGTTAATCCCCTCTCCTTCCTTCTCCCCAGTGTACCAAATACATTTTTATTTTTTGCAGAGGTTTAAGCCATACCCTTCAGTGGTCATAAGTGACAATGCATGTATGGGTTGCTTGTTCACCAGTTACACTAACCGTGTCAATTGAATGCAAGGGCATGATCAATTGTTCCAGGGGTGTTTTTATTGACATGGCATAATTGAGACCCGTCTGTGACACGATAAATCCAAGCGGACCAAAGTAGTAGTATGCTGCAGATATTCTGACTTGCCCTCTTTGTGATGCATTTGTTCTTTGATTTCAGGATAAAACAGTTAGAATTGTTTGTATAATTTAAATCATCAGCTCACTATACCTTCTGCAAAATCTCCCCTATCTCCACTGAAGTTCTAGCTGAGGCAGGCATCTTGGATTTCACTCGCTCATCCTACCTAAATCTTCCCAGCCAACTGTAGCTCTGAAATCTCGAACATGCTCAGTTGAAATCAGGACTGGAACTAGGGGTAGGCAGAAGAGACACCTGCCTAGGGCGCAAAGACGTGGGGACTCTGGGCAGGTAACTGTTCAAAAGTCTTCTGCCTACCCTTAGTCCGGTTGGCTGGCTGCCCTTCCCTCCCCCGCCGTCACTCCCCCATACCTTCTGCCCTTCCTTCCCAAAATAAAAATGGCGACAACGTCACATAACGAGGAACCAAAAGGCAATATAAGAGAGTCCTTACTTTGGCTTTCATTTTAACAAATCACGGCTGAGCTTTGGAGATGACAGTAAGCACTCAGACCAATGAGATTTCAGGAGGTGTGGCTGAATGTTAGCGTGCTGCATATGGAGGTGAAGCTGTAAGTTTTTCAGGGTAACTATCAGCGCTGCCATAATTAGTCACTGTATTAAAGTGCAGGAATTCCTTCAGTCGCTTAGGGGCAGATTCACTAAGGGTCGAATTTCGAAGTAAAAAATACTTCGAAATTCGACCCTCGAATTGAAATCCTTCGACTTCGAATATCGAAGTCGAAGGATTTAGCGCTAAACGTTCGTTCGATCGATCGAAGGATTTTTCATTCGATCGAACGATTAAATCCTTCGAATCGAACGATTCGAAGGATTTTAATCCAACGATCGAAGGAAAATCCTTCGATCAAAAAAAGTTTAGCAAGCCTATGGGGACCTTCCCCATAGGCTAACATTGACTTCGGTAGGTTTTATCTGCCGAAGTAGGGGGTCGAAGTTTTTTTTAAAGGGAAAGTACTTCGACTATCGAATGGTCGAATAGTCGAACGATTTTTCGTTCGAAACGTTCGAGTCGAAGTCGAAGGCCGTAGTCGAAGGTCGAAGTAGCCCATTCGATGGTCGAAGTACCCAAAAAATACTTCGAAATTCGAAGTATTTTTCATTCGAATCCTTCACTCGAGCTTAGTGAATCGGCCCCTTAGTGTTTGTACCTGTCCGGTCTGGTGTTGCCTGACATCATAGTTTTGCCTTGGGCGTCTTAGTTGATTATGAAAGCTTCACATCACTTTTTTAGGGTATGTGGGTGTCTTATGGTCATGTGGGGTGCTGGCAGCCATTCTTATTGCTTTCAGGTTCATGCACATTTATAGCACAGTCATGACTGAGTAATAATACCATGTTAGCTGTGGATGCTGCCGTTTGAAGGGGAACTCCATTCAAAATTTAGGGTTCGGGGGGGGGGCGTTGGTAGCCAACGGAGTGCCTACGGCACCCAGTTGGATTGGCCCGGCCCTGGCTGAAATTCCTTGTTGCTTATCAACCCTTCTAAGCTATTTTCAAATCAGCCAAACCTCTGTGTTGGCTGCTGTTCAGTAGTGCTGCCACCTGCTGGAAGTTAGTGTGCCCTTCATTTGCATAATAACATCACCAGCAGGGGACAAGATAGGGAAATCTCGTTATACTTTTAGTGGAAGAGTTAACTAAAGCTAGGCATTCTGGGTAGAATACTCAAAGCAGTGCTACAATCTGAGTATGCTCCGGAAATTTGCATATTATAGTCTCTGATATAGTCTCAGTATGGACTCCCTCAGTGAAAGAACCCATTTGACAAAGTAAGGGATTTTTTTAAAACCTGCAGTTTTTTTCAAAAAACTATATATGTATTTTGATAAAACGTGTTTATGTTGTACTGGTCAGATTGTTAATGTGTTTGATTTTGGCTGTGATAGGTGCCCTTTAATGTTTTCATGATTTTCTAGTAGGTATGAAGATCCAGATTACTGAAAGATCATTTATCTGGAAAACCCCCAGGTCCCATACCTGTAATACAATACTACACTCCGTTAGACTGCAGACAACCAATCAGATTTTGACTATAGACCAATCCACCCCTGAGCTATTCTATTAACATTCAAAGCAATTTATTGGTTTTAGGCTAACCACTGGCTTTCTTCTATTTAGTGGCTGTGGAAAATGC
This sequence comes from Xenopus laevis, assembly GCF_017654675.1. NCBI lineage: Eukaryota > Metazoa > Chordata > Amphibia > Anura > Pipidae > Xenopus > Xenopus laevis. The sequence goes on along the minus strand of NC_054374.1, from coordinate 68,697,289 downwards.
ACATGGATCTATACAAATCAGGAGATCTTCCTTTACTATTAACCAAATGCTCAAAAATACCAACAAAATCTGTCCTTTAAGTCAGTGACAGTCGAGTGTGAGCTCTGCGCATAGTCCTATCCTAAGTATAATTGTGGACCCAGTTGTCTACAGATTAAAAAGAGAAGTATTTTCAGGGTTTGGTGCGCTGATGACCGATATGTTCCTTCCCCAGTTCAAAACAATTTCTTGGTTGAGTGCCTATTGCGGAATTCCAGGCCGCATATAGATGAGGAAGCCGGTATTCAATTATACCCTCTCATTGCAGATAGTGCCCTGGCTGCAGTTGAATTCAGGACCCCAGAGCTGTGAGGCAGCAATGCTAAGTATAAATGCAGTCCAGAGAGGACTCAACTCAACCAAGAAATTGTTTTGAACTGGGGAAGGAACGCATCGGTCATCAGCGCACCAAACCCTGAAAATAAAGTCTGTCCTTACTGTACCTTACCAATTAAGAAAAGCTAGCCGCCTAGTAAAAATACCTTGTACTCTGCTTTGGGAGTATGTTTTTTGTATCCATTTTAAACCATCCTCTGACCCTGCAGATATAATTCTGTATCTGTAGTGTTACATTTCTTCACATATTTAATGAGCAAAACTTACGTTGGTGAAACCCAACAAAGGCCATTCAGCAGCAAACTCATGCGTGTTCATTAAAATGATTAGCATAAACATCTAGGGCATTTTTCCCAAGCAACACATTCTGCCAAGGTTATACAGCTAGACAAAGGTGGAGTAGAGTATTTACAGTTTGCTGTTGGTTCATGAAGGCCCAAGCTATTAATGTTAGCCGTGCATGAAAGGATACATGCTGCAAATTGTAGTATGCACGAGTTTTTATGTGCATTTTAAATACACAGGCATTTACAATGTCTGTTTATTCTCTGACTCACAGGCAAATTTACTTTGGTTACTGAAGTGGCTAACACTGGCGAAAATTCGCCAGCATTGCGTCATTTTGCCACTTCGCCGATTTATTAACAGTTGCTGGCGTAAATTTGCTAGCGAAGGAGACTGTATCGCTACTTCGCACTCTTAACACCAAGCAAATTTTCGCAGTGGCGAATGGACGTAATTACACTAATTCACTAAGATGTGGATTTTCCTGAACGTTGCCTCTTGCGCCAGACTTGCCTTCACCACCTAAGACCAGGCGAAGTGCAATAGAGTAGATATGAGTTCCTCAAAAAATTGTTGAAAATTTTCCCAAAAAACGCTGGCGTCTTTTCCTTTTTACTGGGTGATAGGCTGAAAAAGATCGAAATTTCCCCCGCTACATTTGATAACATATGGCGCCTAAACTAAACTGTGGGCACATGTGTAGGGCATTATAACAACTTTATATAATATTATTAAGGTTCCCTGGCCTTGTGTAGTGTAAAGTAGTTGCTGCAGCATATACGGCCATTAACTGCATGCCGTATGCAAATTAGCCAATGTTAGCGTAACTTCGTACTGCTGATCGTATTTTCGCTAGCGCAACTTTGCAAGCGTTCAGTACTCTGTGCGCAACTTTGGATCTTCGTGTATTAGCGTTGTACAGGCAAATTTGTGCCTGGCGAAGTGTAGCGATGCGCGCGAAGCCAGCGCTGGCGAATTTTCGAAGGTAAGTAAATTTGCCCCACAGAATGTCTTAATTGCCATGATATGTTATGTACTCCCTGTCTCTATGCCAATTCAGTAACACGATTCCCTGGACTTTATCTGTTTCGGGATATAAAGCCCTTGGTTGGCAATAGTGTATCCAGGCACCATCTTATCTGTAGCAAGAACTTGTATGATTGGCCTTGTCTGCCGTTAGCTTTAATGTTGTTTTTCTGCAAAATGCACGTGTTGTGGCCTTCAGCTTTTCATGGCCTCAATGTACTTATGTTTCCTACCAGGCACGTAATGTATTTCTTAATAGTGCTAGACACAGAATGCTGTGGTAGGACACCGTTTTTGCTGTGGTAGGTTAATGCCTGCATGACTTTTTTTTTTTTTTTTTTTTTTTTTTTTTATAGGATGAATTTGGTTTTCATGGCAATAATATATTTTTTAAAATATACATGGTCTCCTGTATGTACCAGCTCAGTATGTTAGTGTCCAGACTGAACAGAAGTGTGTGTTTGGCCCTGTGACTACTTTTGATGTAATGGCTTAAAAGTATAAATCATTGTACAAAATGTGCTCGCTATGTTTTTCCATTGGCTTTGTGTTAAGGGATGGACACTTCGTTTGGCCTGGCATATACCTGTTTCTGTGAGTTATGGCTAGTTTCTCAATCCTTTCGTGGAATGTGCGAGGCCTCAATTCTAAATTTAAGAGGAGCCTTATGTTCAACTATCTGAAAAAATACCCCCCGTCCATCCTTCTTCTCCAGGAGACGCACCTTACTGGGCAAAAAATTTTGGCATTAAAAAAAGCCATGGGTGGGTTGGCATTTCCACTCTACATTCTCCTCGCACTCGAGGGGGGGTCTCTATATTAATCAGGAAAAGTTTACCTTTTGAGCTCTTTAAGCTCCACCTAGACCACTATGGCAGATTCCTAATACTCCATGGCCTTATTGCCAACAAACCCATCCTTTTAGTTAACATATATGTGCCGCCGCCATTCGCAGTGTCGATCCTGGACCTAATGGTGACTAAGCTTTCTGCATTCCCCCCCAGCCCTCTCTGTATCCTTGGGGATTTTAATTGCTGTTTAAATCCTTCTTTGGACAAACTAGGCCCCGACCCCCGCACTCTGACTAATCTCACCTCCTGGGCAGAGGCCCTGCACCTAACTGACCCCTGGAGATGGAAACACCCATCTCAAAGAGAATTCTCCTGTCACTCCCCAACCCACAAGACCTTTTCGAGAATTGATCTGGCCCTTGTCTCTATGGAACTCTTGCCCGTTATTGACCAGGTCAAGTATTTACCTCAGGCCCTCTCAGACCACTCCCCGTTACAACTCACCTTACGGTGGAACCCTGCGGCCACTGATAGACTGTGGCGGCTGAGCCCTCTTTGGCTCAAAAACAATACTGTGGCCGATGCTAATGCCCGAGGTTATGGGGATTATTGGACCTGTAATGCGGGTTCTGCCTCCCAGCAAACATTATGGGATGCTTCCAAAGCAGTTATGCGTGGTGCTCTCACGGGGGCCATATCACAAGCTAGAAATGCTACCCTAGAACGAGTCTCTGCTGCGGAATATGATCTCCAGCAAGCTCTCTCTATACACACCCAGGACCCTACCCCTGCTAATTACACTGATCTGTTGAAGGCTCAAAATACCCTTTCTCAGGCCTCTATTTCCCTCACCAGGAAAGCCCTTCTCTATCAGAATCAACGCATTTTTGACCAAAGCGACAAAAATAGTAAACTTCTGGCGTTTCTGGCCAAGCAACACTCTGCACCCTCGGCGGTCTCACGCATCGTACTAGACGATGGCTCAGTGGTCACGGAACCTAGGCTTATAACACAAGGATTCGCTACCTTTTACCAAAATCTCTACACCACCACGGCACTGTATTCCAAAGCCCAACTCCAGCATTTCTTGGATTCCATCCCCATAACATCGCTCTCCCCTAACGATCAAGCTTTTCTAGATGCACCTATTACTCCCCCAAGAGGTTAGGGAGGCCATTGCCTCACTACCCCCTAATAAGACGCCAGGACCGGATGGCCTCCCTCCCGACTGGTACAAGGCCCTCTCCGATCAAATATTTCCAAAATACCTTGACACTCTCCAGTCGGCTTTTGATAGTAACTCATTGCCCCCCTCATTCAATGAAGCCCTTATAGTAGTTATCCCCAAACCAGGTAAGGACACTACCCGATGCTCTTCCTACCGCCCTATTTCCCTGCTCAATACAGATGCCAAAATCTTAGCTAAAATACTTTCCTCCCGCCTTCAACGGGTGGTCCCAGACCTGATCCACCCTGACCAATCTGGCTTTATGCCTGGGCGCTCCACCAACATTAACCTTCGCAGACTGTTTACCAACCTACAAATCACTCATGTGGAGACAGGCACCAGAGTTGTAGCCTCCTTAGACTCTGCTAAGGCTTTTGATTCGGTGGAGTGGGACTTCTTGTGGGAGGTTTTGGCCCGATTTGGGTTCGGTCCCCGATGTTTAACTTGGGTTAAGCTCCTTTACAGGAATCCCACGGCGCGCGTTAGAGTCAATGGCCTCATATCGCCCCCTTTTACATTAACGAGAGGTACGAGACAGGGTTGCCCCCTTTCCCCAGCCCTATTTGCCCTTGCGATTGAACCTCTGCCGATACTGATCAGACAGTCCCCTCGGATAAAAGGCTTAACCTTCGGCACTTTACAAGAAAAAATCTCTCTATTTGCTGATGATCTTCTCATTTACCTGGCCGACCCTATTGACTCCCTTACCGCCCTTTTAGACCTGGTCGACCGATTTGGCTCTTTCTCTGGTTTGCGGGTGAATTGGGATAAGTCTGCTTTCACCCGGACCCGTACAACCCAAACTCGCAGTTACAGGCTCTCCTTGTAGCCTCATGGGAAGGTCTCCGACATTTTCCATACCGTTCTCTTAGGGATTACAGTCCCCTGCTAACTACTTTGACCACCCCTCACAAAGCTTGGCAGGTAGCCCTTAAAACTTTGGGCCATGCTCCTCCGCTGCTGTCCCCACACTTACCTTTGTGGGGTAACTCATACTTATCTCACTTCAGATACCTCCCGGATTTCATATTTTGGCCTAACAGGGACATTAAGTGCTTAAAAGATCTTCTTGATCCCCAGGTGTTTCCCACATATTGTGCTCTTCAGCGTAAGACCCACCCGACGCCACTTTTGTTATTTCAATACCTTCAGCTTCGACATGCTTTTTACTACCAATTTGGTACCCTTGCCCCCCAACAGTCCTCCCTGGCCATAGAAGAAACCCTCCATGACCCTAGCCCTTCCAAATTGGTGTCCCGGCTATACCACCGGCTACTACTATCTGGTCCTAAACCCTTCCTGATTACTCAAGAATGGTGGACTAATAAAATTACTGGTCTTACACAGGAGGACTGGGAGGAGGCGATAGATAATGTGTACGCCGGCCTTATCTCTCTTAAAGATAAGTTGATTCATTTTTTTTTTTTTTTTTTTTTTTGATTATTCTTGGTTTATTTTCTTCTCTTTTTCTGTTGTTTAATAGAAGTTGTAATAATTACCATATACTTACATAAGTTAATACTGTTGAAATACCTTTCAATGTATATCGCATATGAAACACGATATTGTGAAAACTGACGCAATGACAAAATTGTAATGTTGACATTTTATTCACGAAATAAAAAAAGATATGTTAAAAAAAAAGATAAGTTGATTCAGTATAAAATTTTACACCATGTGTATATAACCCCAGTACGTCTTAAGCAAATGGGCCGAATCCCCCTTGACATTTGTCCGAGGTGTCAGCAACCAGGTGCGGACTTCTTCCACCTATTATGGGAATGTCGACTGATTTTAAGCTTCTGGACGCGAGTGGTTAACTTTCTAGCTGATAACCTTGACTTCCCGAGGGTTATCACCCCGTCCGTTTGTCTGTTGGGGGTCTTAGAAGAACTGGTCCCGGCCAAATACCCCAGAATTGCCTTTCGTATCCTCCTTTTCTACGCAAAGAAAACAGTTGCAATGCACTGGATGGGCAACCTACCACGTTCTCTTAGAGCGTGGGTGCAACTAGTTAATAATGTCTTACCCCTTTACAAACTTACCTATGAATCCAGGGGCTCGCCTACGAAATTTGACAACATATGGGGCTCGTGGGCTGACATAGATCCGAACCTTCCTGACTGAATGGTAGCTGTGTTGACCGTCTGGGTCGTACTAGTGGTGGTTCCACCCATCCTGTATTCCCTGTAAGGTCCCTCGGGTGTTCGATTATCCCAGAAGTCCATTATTGTCTCATAGCGATGTTTATTTTATTGTGCTTGTAGTCGACTTGCACGTCAAGCCACTTTTTGTACCTATGTATAATCTATATGAAGCGGTCTGCTTGACTGTCTGTTCTGTGTGTATGTTTTGTGTTCAAAACTAAATAAAACTTACCTTTTAAAAAAAAAAAAAAAGTATAAATCATGTTCCTCTACTTATGTGAGTTACAGTTCCAACATGCTAGTTTTGCCAAACAAAAACATTTACATGTATTTACTTTGCTGCTAGGACAGTTTTATAACTGCATTGGAAAGGAATAAGTTTTTAGAGTGATTGGTTAATCACCTGCTGTAATTTGTGGGTATACATTGTTGACCCATATGATTGTACTGGTTGGTCAGGACAAAGAAAAAGATGATGATGCTGCTGGGATGATGAATATTACTTTGCCATTGATTAACAGTATGTTTGGGGGGGGAGGAAATCCCAGGCATAAAGGATTAGAAAAACCTGTCCCCCTCCAGATACTGTCCAGCACCTCCCTTGATGGGCCAAAGATTATCCATTCCTTTACTGGGTAATTGGAAGTGATCTAGAATTATGCTTTCTAAATTGTGAGACTTGCCAGTAAAGATGGTGAGGCTTAAGTGGACGCCATTCTCCCAACATGATTTATTTTACTGTTTTTGTTTTTTAAATTGGCTATTCACTGGCTGGCCCTTCATGGTCTACTACTGACCCATGGCTCAAACAGGTGACTACTCGAATTCTGGCCATCTGGATAACTGCTTCTAATTTATTTATTTAAGACTGACTGCCCAAACCATCTGAACTACATGAAGGGCAGCTGCAGCTCAATTTCCTCAGCTGCCAAAATATTGTGCAAGTGCTGACTTCAGCAGATATTTTAAGTTTGGACAAATCTCCAGTATAAATAGCCAAAAATGTAATTTCTAAAGGCTGGATGTGTAATATAATAACCAGAACACTACTTCCTGCTTTTCAGCTCTCGAACTTTGAGTTAGTCAGGGACTTATAGGGGGCCACATGGAACATAACTGAGTTTGCAATTGATCCTTAGCATGAAGGTCAGATTCAAAAGCATACGGTTATGATCCTTCTGCCCCCCCCCACCAGAGTCACTGATTGGTTAGCAGTCAGTAACCAGCAGTCTTCAAGTACTCTTCTGCAGGCTCTGCTATCTTCATATCCAGTTTAACCTTTTATGGGATGCTGTTCAAATTGCATGGCCTTTTATCTCCCTTCTTCTATATATAGCTGTATGTATTGTGGTTAGAAATATATAAAATAGACCAGGTTTTATAGTGCATTATGAAGGCATGGGGCAACCAGTTCCAAACAATCATTTACAGCAATTAGAAAATTGAGGTTTTATACTTTATTTGGCCAATACCCCATGTAGTCTTTGTGGAACTAAGGGGTGAAGTGGCAGGTAACTGATGGTTAGAATATAAAATAGTGCACTTACTGACAGGCGTTTTTGCCCAGCGTTTGGCGCTTATATGAGGCGTAAGTAGGCTTGCATAAGGAAGAGTTGGCTGTGTTTAGTCCTGTGCTCCCCTGTGGCTGAACGGATTAAAACAGACAGGACAAAAAGCCATCTGTAAGATTACTATTAGGGGAAGGTGGATGTTTCTTATTGTGGACAATTTACTCCATATTTCCAACCTCATTAATTAGAGTAAGGCAGTGCCACCCAGGGCTGTGCTTTATACAAAAGCCAAAAACACACTGATAAAGCTCCTGAAATAGTCCCCATAGCATCTGTGGGATTTTTTTTAGCAGCTGTCACTTGGGCTACATAAAAATGTGTGTGAGTTGGAAACACCTGAAATAACACCCCCTCCTTAATGAAGAAGGAAAGCTACAGAGGCAGATTATCGACAATAGATTAGCCACAATAGTGCAAGATAGAACACTACATTTATTCTGTAGAATGCATTACCATACCAGAGTAAACAATTCAAGAAGTTCTGTTTGTTTAGGATAGCAGCTGCCATATTAGCTTGATGTGATATAAATTCCTGCTTCAATCTCTTTCTGCTCACTCATAGCTCTGGGCTCAGATTACAGCAGAGAGGGAGGAGCAAACTGAGCATGCTCATGCTGTGCCCTGTTGGTTTAAGTTGAAAGAAGGAAGTCTGATACAGAAGCCCATGTGTACACAATAGAAGGAAAGAAATGTGTTTATTTTGACACATTACTTGAGGGTTTACTGGTGTATTTATATAGACCTCTCTGATAAAGCTTACTTGGATTTAACCCTCTCCTAATATCTATAGATATAGATTTATTGCTAAGAATTTACTTTTCACGTTTCCCCCCATAGAGCGCTTATTACTCCGCTTCTCTGGCTGAGATAAATAATGCAGGATTCTTTTCTTCTTTTTTTTTTTAATGAATAACTGGAGCTGAGCAATCATAAAACATAACCAGTTCCAGTCATTTGTGAAATATTAGCCAATTATAGTCTGTTTTACTTGGTGAGATTGAGTGGAAGATTATTTCTCACTACTCTGCACATCTCCGTTCTGACCTTTATAAAAAGCTCATCTTCTGCTCTGTCCTGCATCTGAGTACATTCATAATTTTTAATGACTGCACACTACAAAGCATATTAAAGGTAACAACATCATATGTCAGAATGATATATTAGAAGGTCAGTACCTTCTACATAGTTGGGCAATGCTAATGTGGCCTGATATTTAGCAGCAACAAAAATCATAAAATATATATAGCCCTTTCATCCATTTCATATTTCTGGTGCAATATAATCTGTGCTGATTGCTATCTTTATTATGTAAACCTCGTATATATTTACTTAAATGTACTTCTGTATATTTTAATGCTGCAGGATAGATAAGAGATGTCCATTCTAGATGTCACACCTCCTACTGTATCCAGTGGTGTGAAACTCAGCAGGAGTGATGACTAATTTGGAAACACTGAGGTGTCAGGCTTACCAGTATTATCCAGTCGTAGAAGGAGCTGGAGCTGTAGATATTGAACCCACAAGCGCCTCACACAACCGCTACCCACCTGGAGTGGAACAGGGAGCAGGGTTGTGGAGAGTAGCCAATGAGACGATCAAGCGAAGTACAAAAGGATTAGGCAAAGTCGTGGTCAGGAGGTCCGAGGTCAGAAGGCAGGCAGCGGGATTCGTAAACGATGAGACAGGCCAAAGGGTCGAGACAGGCAGCAGAAATCGTAGTCCAGGTACAGGCGAGGGTCGACAACAAGAATTCAGGAGTATAAGACGCTAGGGTTTCAGTAAATAACCTAATAACCAGGCAATGCATCTCAGTCTGGATTTGGTTTAAGTATTGTTACTTTGGCGCCAAACTGGCGTCATTACGCTGGCGTCGCGGAACTGACGCCAGCACGTCCATCTCAGGCGTCCCATTTCCGCCTGCGTCCTTGCGTCAGCGACCGGCGTCACGCGCCGGTGCGCATTAGCGTGCCCGCGCCTGCGCCGGACAGGACGCATGCGTAATTCTTCACACTGAGGTCTCTGTTCATGGCATGCACTGGTTTTATACTACATTTTTAAAATTGGATTGCACCAAATTAAAGGATAAACTGACATGTCTGATTCAATGTAATAGTTTCACAAGCCATATGCAGTAAATTTACATAATAAACTGTCATTTGAGCACCATCAATAGTGTAGTATTCATCATAATCAACTTGACTCCAGTTACTCCTTAATTCATCCTCAAATGTGTGGGCAGCTGTCTCCCAGCTCTTGTGGAACACGATTACACATCGTAATTTTCCCTGCCAGGAGAGTGCCTTCAACAGTGTTATATGTTTTTAATCTTAAAAAAGCTCCATAGTAAACTGCTTCCAATTTCTCTGGAGGACATAAATTAATGCAATGCACCGATTCATAAGGCTTACAGTGAAAACCCATTAGACCTCTATCAAGAAATCTAACCTCTCTTTTGTCTTGCTTGGAGACACTGCAGCTCCTTTGGTAATTTTCGTTTCTGGTTGCTTGGCCATGGCCCTTTTGGCCTTTTTGGTGTTAGCCTTCAGTTCGAGTCCTGTGCAGGTCTAGCTCAAAACAACTAAACCCACTCCCACCACCCCTACATAGACCTGCTACCCAACCCACCCTGAGGACCCCCAAACCGGAAGATGGGTAAGGGGACAAAGGTTGACGGGACCAATCCTCTACTTTAGCTGGGTACCCAGGTGTGGACTACCAACACAATTAGGAAACTTGAACTTACATCCCAAAACCTGGTCAATTTGCAGGTATTCCGTGGGTACTCAGCCTGATGCAGGACTCTAGTTTCAGCAGTACGTTACTTCCACGTGATAGGATAGATTCATAATTCTGATTATCTATCTGGCATGAGATGATAGTAAAGAGAAAATGCGAGTGCAAAGCAGACACTACAAAAAGCTAGGCATGTTTCTGCACAGGAATGTATGCATTATTCATTTTCCATAAAACACGTGGGGGCAGATTCACTAAGCACAGAATTTGCGCTAGCGTCTGATTCGCTCACATTGCAACACTTTGCCAGGCATAGATTCACCAGGACAACGCTAGTTCATTAAAATCCAAAGTTGCGGCCAGGGCACAAAACACTGGCGAAGTAGCGATAGTGTTACTGCGGCAATCGAATCGAAATTGTGCTAGCGTTGGCTAGCATACGGCGGGAAGTTAAAGTTCAATAGATGTATATGTTGCAGCCAATACATTACACAAGCCCGGGAAACCTTAATAAAATAAAATAGAGTTGTTATATTGCCCTACACATGATCCCAGTGTATAGTTTATGTGCCATATGTTAGGAAATGTAGGGGAGAAGCTGGTCACCCCAGAAAAAAATTACGCTCTTTAGCAGCCTATCACCCTGAAAAATTTAAAGTTGCCAGTGTTTTTTGGGACTTAGAAAAATGTTCAACTATTTTTGAGCAAGTCCTATCTACTCTATTGCACTTCGCCTGGTCTGAGGTGGCGAAGGCAAGTCTAGTGCAAGAGGTAACGTTCAGTAAAATCCGCATCTTAGGGAATTTGCGTAGTTACGTCCCTTCGCCAGAGCTCAACTTCGCAAGGCGTAAGGGAGCGAATTACCACTAGAGTCTATCTCCTTCGTTAGCGATGTTACGTCCGTGCGCGTTAGTAAATCGGCGTAGTAACGAAATGACCTCATTGAATTTTCGCTAACGTTAGTCACTTCGCCCTTTAGTAAACCTGCCCGAGAAGAGTTACTTAAGTCACTGAGGTAGCTGAATGGGTAACATGCAAGGCTTGAGGAACTTCATAGGTGGTTACTGTCTTCTAAAGCATTGGCCAGTTTTGATGGTGCAATGCCATACCTTTTGGACCATGGTGTAGCTTGTGCAGCAAATTGTTTAACTGAGCAGCTAAATAAAGTATCCCTGTATTTTAAATTTTTAATTGAATATTAACTGAATTAATCATCCATTAAACACTCCATTAAAAATGTGACTTAATCAATGCATAAATGAGCCGCCTGTTGGGTAGGACCAATCTGGTGCTATACTAAAAGGTACTTTTTGTACCTTACACTTGCTGCATACTCCCTCCCTCTGGCACATTGACATTCTCATATCTAGCTGTAGGTTTGACAGTGACTCTGATGGGGTTTATCAAAGGTTAATTTGAGCGTCTAAATTTCGATTGAATAGTCCCGACCCAAAAACTCGAGTTTTCCTCCTAAAAAAGAACCTTGACTTTTCTAGTGATGAGCCAATTTTTTTGCCATGTCTTGCTTCGAAAATGACGCCCCATAGAAAACATTTGACATGCAACATTTTATTTCTCCCATTGGAGTCTATGGGGTGTCGTTTTTAAAGTGAGCCATAGCAACAAATTTGACTCATCGCTACTATTAACATCTTCAAATAGTTCAAGGGACCTCTGCCATTGACTTCTACATGAACTTGTCAGCTTTTAGGTGGAGAGTAGTCGAATTAGAACTGTTTCCGGGGTCGAGGTGTGATCAATCTCACATTTGAATTCAAATTTGAGTTGGTGGTTTTAAATTCGAATTTGAAAATTCAAATTTACCATTCGAACTTTAGTAAATATGCCCCTATGTGTAACAGGGCAGCAACCACAGTGAATGGCAAAAGCTTCATTTACTAATACAGTGTACTAGAAATGTCTCCTCTCCTGCTCGGTTCAGTTGCTCCTGTACCACTAATTCCTCTTAGCAGTGAATGACTGCTCATATAAAATCATTAAAATAATAATATAAATGGCAGAAGACCACTAAGCAATTAGAAATTGTCACATAGGTTGGGTATGTGTCCATTTTAATGGGCATCACTTGCATTGAACCTTACATTAGTAAATGAGCCCTCTTATTTTACTTAATATATTCTTAATTCCCTGAAATAAATCTGCATCAGCAAAACTACTGCCTACATTCAACCTGCGATATCCAGTATATATCATCAACGAAGAAATGTCATTTTGGGTAATACAGGCTCCTCTAAGATCAGGATTTTGTAGGGAAATAACATTTTACCATTGCTGAGTGTAAATAAAGTTTACCTAGGATGCAATTGTAGCCATAGTGTTTTACACATAGCGGATTGCTGTTATACTGCTGCTGCTTTGCAGGGTAAATGTCAGTATTCATTGTGCATCTAAACAGTGCCTGAATGATTAACTCCACTGCTATGCAAGCTACTGGCTATTACGTTTAAAACAAATTGCCGAGCAGATATAATGGTTTAGTCTTTGCTACTCAGTAATTGGTAGGTTGTAGACTATACATTTCCATTGATTGCGTATAAATTGCCTGTTGATTCTAATAGTTGCACAAGAATGCAGCTGTTGTATTGGGGGTAATGCCAAGTCTTTGCTCATATCCCAGCTGCATGTGGATGAGGATCTGGGCACCCTGGGTTCGTGTATTACTCACTGAAGGAGTACCAGATTCTTTTTCAGAACCTTGCCAATGTTTTACTTGTTTTGAGCAGCACTTGAGAATCCTTGTTTGATTGCCCTTTGTGCTTAATGGGTTTCGAGTCGTGCTAGTTCTGGAAATATAGAATATCTTCTATGTTCCAAAGTCGCATACAGTATTTAACAATTCTAGTTTATTAATTTTGGTTTTAAGGCATGTTAAGAATTCTGGGAACAATGATAGATTGCTGCAAATGCCAAATTTCCATATGCCATACTATATATTCACTTGCCTTGTGAGCCAAATACATGCTGAAAAGTGATTAATAGAGTGTGGATGCTGGGACTTCATGGGAGATATTCAAACAACCGATGCTACACTGAAAGCAATCTCACTATAGTAACCAAAAACAGCCTTTTATTGATACAATGCAAAGAGGCAGAAGGTTTCCTGTTCTGTATTCTCCATCAAGTGTTCAAAACAAGAGTCAAAGCAGCAGCCATACACATCAATGCCCCTTCCTAAATGAATAAAACCCACACACAGTGGCCTGAATGCAGTGTAATTGCTATTTTCTACAGTATTTATGGATTAGTTATTTGAAGCAGAGGTGTGCAATCTGTACTGTACTTAAAACACAATTATCATCACCCAGCTTTTTATTGTTAATGTTACAGACATATCAATTCACTTGCAATTTTAGGGAGTCATCCTAATTTAACCCCTCTCAACCAGTAACCCACAGTAACAGGCCTCTCACCCATTATTTCACCTATTTTTAAAGTCCTTACTTTGAAAGGAACAGTACCACCAAAAAATGGAAGTGAGTTAAAGGAATAACAATAAAATGTACTGTCATCCTGCACTGGTAAAATTGATGTGTTTGCTTCAGAAACACAGCAGTAATTTATAGACAAGCTGCTGTGTAGCCATGGGGGCAGCCATTCAAGCACAGGATGCACAGTAGATTGTATACTATAGAGCTTATCTGTTATCTGCTGTGTATCCTGTGCCTTTTTTTTCAGCTTTGAATGGCTGCCCACAGCTACACGGCAGCTTGTTTATATAAACTATAGTAGAGTTTCTGAAGCAAACTCACTCAACAATATTTTTTTTTTAAATTTCTTGAAAAGACTTTAATTTTTTGATGTTTCTGTTCCTTTAAACAACACCCACAGTACACTGTGAAGACAGTGAAGCATGGTGGCACAAGCATCATGATATGGGATGTTTCTCACACTATGGTGTTGGGCCTATTTATCAAATACCAGGGATCATGGATCAGTTTCAATACATCAAAATACTTGAATAGGTCATGTTCCTTATGCCGAAGAGGAAATGCTCTTGAAATGGGTGTTTCAATGAGACAATGACCCCAAACACACCAGTAAATGAGCAACATCTTGGTTCCAGACCAACAAAATTGACGTTATGGAGGGGCCAGCCCAATCCCTGGACCTTAATCCACTAGACAATTTGTGGGGTGACATTAAAAATGCTGTTTCTGAAGCAAAACCAAGAAATGCAGAAGAATTGTGGAATGTATCAGGTGCCAGAAGTTGGTGGACTCCATGTAACACAGATGTGCAGCAGTTCTCAGAAACACCGATTATACAACTAAATATTAGTTCAGTGATTCAAAGGAAAGCAAAATCTTGTAACAGTTTTCAGTTTATACAGTGAATGTCTAAGTTAATAATGAAGAATGCAGACACTGCAATTTTTTTTTTGGAACAGCCTAATATTACCCTTTCTTCACTTTCTGTAAAAGAATAACACAAATGTGATACATTTTTCTTCATGTTTTGATTTTGCATGTATAGAAATAAAAGCTGCTCTAAGGATAAGGGATACTGTCATGGGAAAAAACATTTTTTTTCAAAATGAATCGGTTAATAGTGCTGCTCCATTTCTCAAAAGAGCAAACATTTTTTATATTCAATTTTGAAATCTGACATGGGGCTAGACATAATTGGCAATTTCCCAGCTGCCCCAAGTCATGTGACTTGTGCTCTGATAAACTTCAATCACTCTTTACTGCTGTACTGCAAGTTGGAGTGATATCACCCCCCTCCATTTTTCCCCCCCAGCAGCCAAACAAAAGAACAATGGGAAGGTAACCAGATAACAGCTCCCTAACACAAGATAACAGCTGCCTGGTAGATCTAAGAACAACACTCAATAGTAAAAACCCATGTCCCACTGAGACACATTCAGTTACATTGAGAAGGAAAAACAGCAGCCTGCCAGAAAGCATTTCTCTCCTAAAGTGCAGGCACAAGTCACATGACCAGGGGCAGCTGGGAAATTGACAAAATGTCTAGCCCCATGTCAGATTTCAAAATTGAATATAAAAAAAATCTGTTTGCTCTTTTGAGAAATGGATTTCAGTGCAGAATTCTGCTGGAGCAGCACTATTAACTGATTCATTTTGAAAAAAATTTTTTTTCCCATGACAGTATCCCTTTAAGCTTTATCCCCCCATGTATCAGTAAATTATTTTTTTTTTCGGATTTGTTCCCAAAAACTTGGACTTTTTCGGATTTGACGTCTGAAACCTGCAACTTTTTCCGGATTTGATGCCCAAAACCACAAAATCTTTAGATTATTTAACGAAACCCAGCACAGATCAGTTGGCAGTTGAGAAAATTTGTATGCACGTTTTTCATTTGGGATCCGTACACACCACATACGTTAGTAAATCTATGCATATTGGGCAGGAAAGTGTTCAGTAGATGCTGTCATTCATATTTAGGCTGAATTGCCTTTGTACAAAAACATTGTGTGAGAGATATACAGCAAAAATTTTAGGCGATTTTCATTTTTTTCAGCGTTTAGGAAAGCATTGCAGTTTGGTAACATGGTGTAGAAAGACGTATTTATGTCAGAATGTGTACTTTCAAAAAATATCTGGTTTTATGAGGGTCTTTGTACAGTTACGGGGTCTTAGGACACATAATATGTAGCCAGTGGGCTCTATTTGCAGCAGCTGAGTTGGCATTTGGTGGTCTGTACTTACCACATACTTTGGTAAATCTATGCATAATAGGCAACAAACTGCTTAGTAGACCTCTGGTGTTAGTATTTAGGGTGATTTTCCTTTGTACATAAAACATTGTGTGAGATAAATGTGGCACATTGCAACATTTTTAGGTGACTTTCAGAAATATCATAAAAACTTCTACATTTAGAAAAACATTGCAGTTTGGTAATTTGGTGTAGAAAGACATTTACCCATGTTGGATTAGTCAGAATGTGTACATAATACACAGTCTGCGGGCTCTATTTACAGCAGCTAAATTGGCAGGTGAGATAATTCATACTGAATGTTTTAATTTGGGGTCTGTACATAACCAAATACTTTGGTATCTCTATGTATATTGGGCATCAAAATGTTCTGTAGACCTCTGCCATTCATATATTTAGGATGGTTTTTCCTTTGTACATAAAACATTGTGTGAGCTTAATGCAGCAAATTGCTACATTTTGAGATGAGTTTTAGAAATTTCATAAAAATTTTAGGAAAACTTTGCAGTATGGTACTTTGGAAGAGAAAGACATATTTAGCCATTTTTAATTCTTCAGAATGTGTGCTTTCAAAAAAATATATGGTTTTTAGGGTTCACTGGCGGTGTATTTATGAAGTAGTATAAATATGACCCATCAAATTAATATGCACGAGATACATATCACATATTTAGGTAAACCTATGCACATTGAGCATAAAACCAAATTTAGGAAAGATTTGTGGCTTAGTACTTTGGAGTATATATATATATATATATATATATATATATATATATATATATATATATATATATATACATACATATATATATATACATATATATACACATACCTATTTTGGATCCGGGGAATGTGTACTTTCCAAAAATATATAACTTTCTGGGGTGAACTTACATTTTTGCAGTTTTACCCACATAAAATGTGGTAAATATATTGATTTTGCTGTAGCTGGAAAGACAGAAATGATAGATTATATGGGGTGTCTTCCTTTTGGGGTCCCTAGAGGCCAGATACTTAGGTAGGTAAAAACCTATTGATATTGGACATCAAACTATTCAATGGACCCATGGACCTCATATTTAGGGTATTTTATGGTACCGAATGATATGTGAGAGATAAGATTCTACAAATATGAAGCTTTGAAGGGATTTTTCAGAAATGTCAGAAAATTATATAAAACCCCGTAACTTTAAGAAAGCATTTTGACTGGGTAGTTTGGAGTAGAAAGACAATTTTTTTTTTTTAAATTTCTTTCTTTATTTTTTCTCACCCAAAAAGCAGAATAAACACACAAAAAAAAAAGGGGGGGGGGATACAAAAATAAATACAGGGGGTATAGGTTGTGTAATACATTGATCATATATCCCACATGTGCCTTTAACATTTCATAACAACAACAGAATATAATCAGTGTTTGTCCATCATGCATAATTTCTTTTGCTTACTACTGCTTTATTCCCATCTTATTTTTTTCTTCTTGGTCAAGTGTTTCTCTAAATCTATACCATGGGGTCCATATCTTCCAATAAGTTATACTATTGCTGTGATACAGTATGTACGTTAACTCCTCTAACTGTCTTATTTCTTCTACAGATCTCATCCATTCATTAAAAGATGGAGGTTCCTTGGATTTCCAGTGTTTTGGGATTAGTGATTTGGCTACTTGGATTAGATAAAAGGTGAGTGTATCATCTAGTATCTTATGATTCTCCAAATTTACGTTTAATAGCAATGTTGAAAGACAAATTTATCAGATTCATCAGACTGTACTGACTGTATTCAATACCCATAACTGACACTTGTTATAGGTACATGCTTTACAGTGTTTATGTATACTATAATGCTGCTCTTATAATATATAAAAAGGTTATTTTTAAAAAAAAAAACATTACAAAATCATCTAGTAATTCTGCATCTAGCACTTAGCCGCATTGTTACAAGAGTGAGCAATTCTGCAGATTTTTATCACTTTAGGCTGATGTCTCTGTAATGGGGCCAGTGGAATCTGCTGACCTATAGCGATCGTTATGATAATTAGCCACAAGGAACTTCGCATCTTCACAATGACTGGATATCAAGGGTTTTGTTCTGAGCTGAGATTGATTGAGATGATTGCTTATTTTAGAATAAATATCCGGAGCAGTGCAGACTCCTTATATAACAGAAAATGCTCTGTATTGCTTTTCCATCGGTATATCTTGCACAAGCTGAACTCTGCTGTAGACGTTTGAAAGGAGGCAGTGGCCTGGGCCCTTGTGTTCCAAAGGGACCCCCAGCTAAGTTGGCTTTAATTGCAAATGTATTGAATATATTAGAATCTCCTGCACAGCTATTCTCATGAGCAAGATGAAAGGTAGAGACATGTTTGAGTAAGAAAGAAAGCATTGGTTTTAGGATTACCTTACCTGGCCAAAAAGAGATGTATTGTGTCTTCATAGAGAAGGCATACATAAAAGGCTCACTCTTGCTGCTGAAAGTATTGCTAGGAACAATGTTTTTAAGATGACCATCCACAATGATGCTTCTTTCAAAGGCTCAAATGAGGCCTCACATAGGGTATTAATAAGAGTTTTAAGAACTAGAGGAAGAACACACAAAGGCTTATTTGGAAGGAAAATTTTAATAATGGCAGAGAAGAAACATTTTACATTTGGATCTTCTGCCCTTTTTATCTCCATCATGGTTAAGAGTGCTGCCACATGAACTTTTAGGGGCAGATTTATTAAAGCTCGAGAGCGTTCATATATTCGATATTTATGAAAACTGAAACTCGACAAATTTGAGTATTCGTATATGTCTTGCGAGTAACGGCAAATTAGAAACCCGAACGTTTCTTCGACTGGTTATACTTGAACTCAAATATTTGAAATTTAACAAAATTCTATCAATTTTTCTAATCAGCCTTTTTCTTTGCCTGTTTTGACCTGCTGAGTTCCCTGAGAGACTACGAAACCGCGAATATTCAAGTTTTAAAACTTGAAATCTCAATTTAGGCTCTCTGTCCTTATGGTCCCATGGAATGCTGGGAAACACTGGGTTACCAATTAAACCCCTTACTTGATGCAATTTGAAGAGTGTGTTTGGAGGTACAGATGGCTTTTGGCAGAAACCCCAATCTACCACCTATCATTGCTCTAGCAATATTTGCTTGCCATGAAAGGCAGCAACAGCCAGAGGAGGATCAGCAGCAACAGGAGAAACATGCAACTTTGACTCCTGCTAGAATCAGGCAGCCTTGTTACTTAAGGAGGCCCATACTTTCTCTTGACCAGCTACCTGATGATGAGATTGTGAAGATGTACCGTCTGAGCAATCTCAGGCGCTGCCTGAGATGTGCAAACTGCTTGAAGTTTTACATTTTCTGGCAACTGGCAGTTTCCAGCAGGTATCTTCACGTCTCATTGGCATGAGCCAGCTCGCCTTCAGCAGAATACTAATGCAAGTGCTGTATGCACTTCTGTCGCACTCGCAAAGGCTCATTTCCTTCCCATCAACCCAGAAAGAGTGGATAAGATTGGAGCAGGATTTTTCCTAATTGGCCAATTTCCAATTGGCTAGGAGTCATTGATTGCACTCATATTTGGCTCACACCACACCCCCCCATTCCATCAATGTCCAGGTGGTGTGTGATTCCCACATGCAGATCATGAGTAATGAGATCTGGCTTTCCTAGAAGTGTCCACAATGCCTCTATCCTGCTTCAGTCATGACCTCTTCACCCCAAGAGCTGGCTTGTGGGTAAATTATATATTCCCTTTTCAGCAATCACTTTAAAAAGTTCCATTAAAGGGATATGCATTTAAGCAATATTTTTGCTACAGTATATTTTCAATCATGTGGCTCCTCAATTCTTTGTTTCTTTGCACTGTTGCTCCAATTTTTTTTGTCCAAATAGACATTATTTAAATAGTGTTTGGAACAAGTATGTATGTATGTAAGTAACTGAAACATTACTCGTATCAAAATGTGGACAGTATGTTTTTTGCCCTTGTCTTTGACAAATGTGTCATTTATTTGATTTTACTGAAAAAGAAGCTGCTTTGCTATTAGTTTTTGTGTCTTGGGTGTTTGGCACCAATTTTGTGGTACAAGAAGTGAATGCTTACGTGTAACAATTTACATGTCAACAAATACTATAATATGGTATAAGAATTGGAAAGATACTCTCCTTCCTCCTCCTCTGCCTCCTCCAGCTCCTGTGCCTGGCCATTGTCACAAATGTGCAAGATATTTGGACACATCCTCCACTTAGCACAGGGGTGTCCAAAAAGTAGATCGGTGATCAGTAGACCTTTAGCTGGTGATCAGTAGATCTCAAGACACTGTCAACAATGAGCTTGTCTATATCACCCTCCTGATTCATTCTTTTCATTCAGATATTTATTGTGTTAAAGTTACATAAGAAATAGCTGTTGTTAAATATAATATTATACATAAAATTTGACATGGAACATAATGCTTACAATGCTTTTATGGATGTAGATCATAATGGGATAACATCACTTAAAGTAGGCCTCTCATTAGTAAAGTATGGGCGCTCTTGACTAGCGTATCCAAATAATAAGTGATGATTTAGTGTAGAAATGCACCTACAATGGCCGCTGGAGGACTTCCTGTGTCAAAAAATGGCAAGAAAGGAAGTTCACTTAAAAAACTCAATTCGATTGATTAAAAAAAAAATAGACCGATAAGCTTGCAGCCAAAAAGGATTCAAGGGAAAGTTTTTTTGTTTGAATTTATTAATAAATATGGTAATAGTCAAGTTTTTTTTAACACAGCCAAAAATTGATTTTTAAGGAGTTTTAATAAACTCTAAAATTCACATGGTAATAAATCTGCCCCTAAAAGTTCTGTATTGCAGACCTTTGCTTAGCCCTCTTAGTTTTTTTCGGTTTCAACACACTGTTGTTTTTGACTGCTTCTTTCTTCTGGGACAACATCACAGTACATTTGAAGGAATAGCCAACTGTACCAAAAGCAACTGAAATTTAGGGGCAGATTTATCAAGGGTTGAAGTGAAATCGAGGGAATTTTGAAGTTAAAAAACTTGAATAGGCTACTACGACTTCAACTTCAACCTTCAATTCGAAGTAAAATCGTTTGACTATTCGACCATTCGACCATTGGATAATTGAAGTACTGTCTCTTTAAAAAAACTTAGACTTCAACATGACTATGAAGATTTTCATTCATCCAGGTCATAGTATATCTAGTATAGGTCAATCTAAATCTATCACAACTACACAGAATCAACACCTCTGTGAGTTTCTTCAGATGTCACCTCTTTGAAGAGTTACAATGTGCCATTGTAAATGGATTAGTGGAAGAGTTTATATGCCGAGAATTTCCCACACCAGTCAGTTGAACTGAAGAAGCTGCTCGGATGAGTAGTGAAACATCTTCATTGATTACTCAGCAAGTCCAGTTGTTTTTAGATTGACCTATACTAGTTAGACTTCAACACTGTGCCAACTTAAACCTGCTATGTTAGCTTATGGGGACCTTCCAGATCACATTTCTAAGTGTTTTGTATTCAAAGGAAAATCGCACTATCGTAAGATAAAATCGTTTGAATCGTACAAAGTATTGAATACTACGAAATTCGAAGTCGAATTCGTAGGATTTTTTGCATCGTACGATCGTATTCCAATCGTAGTACGATCGTACGATGCAATCATACTCAGATCGGAATACGATCATACGATGCAAAAAATCCTACGAATTCCACTTTGAATTTAGTAGTATTCAATTCGATGGTCAAATTTCGAAGTATTTTCCACTTCGAAATTTGACCCTTGATAAATCTGCCCCTAATAGTTTCACTCTATGGATGGAATACTCATCCATTTTTTCTACACTCTTTCTATGCATTTTCCATTTGGAGTTGTTTGCGCTAGTCCTCTAGAGGCAGGACAGCACTTAAAAAATCAAGGTGGTTTTCATAAAAATCATCTTAGGAAACAATACTTAATTTAAAAAAAGTAGTAGCACTAATCATGTTATTAAGTAGGTTGTATCCTGAGCCTTCATGATGTCACTTTTTGAGTAAAATATTTATTGTGCACTTTTACTTTGTTATATAAATGAATGAATTAGTTAACCAGACAAAAAAGGGTTGTTTATTTTTCTTAAATCCTATAGTTGAATTAACTCTCATTGGTTATGCTATCTTTCGGAACTATAAAATATAACGTTAATAGGGATGGGTCTATAACTTTTCCCTGTTCCTCAGTTCCCTGTTGTCTTTAAACCTTCATTTTTGTGCACCGTTAAAAAAGTCTTAATTTGAACGGGATGTTAAAGTTCTTCAATAATATCTGGCCTTTAGTCTGATTCAATGTGTAGGGTCTCCTGTCATACTTGGTAACTAGATCCAGATCAACTTACTGCACATTCAATGCACTCTCCTTACCTTTATAACCTTCTTTATCCTGCTCTCCAGAAAAAGTGTCAATATTATGATGTTTCTTATATGTATGAGTGTTGATAACATATCCATGAAATCCATGGTGTTGCAAATCAGGAATGTATACATTCAATTGTGGAGTGCATAGCTATCTGAACATTTTATCTATGCAGGAGGCAGAGCTGGGCAAGCAACATGGAAGGACTGGAAGAGAAGAAAAGTTTGTGGTATTCTGCTTGTGCAAGTGAGTTAATGCTTTAAATCTATTCTTTTTCAGCAGTGATCTTAAAGGGATACTGTCTTGGGAAAAATTTTTTTTTTCAAAATGAATCAGTTAATAGTGCTGCTCCAGCAGAATTCTGCACTGAAATCCATTTCTCAAAAGAGCAAACAGATTTTTTTGTATTCAATTTTGAAATCTGACATGGGGCTAGACATATTGTCAATTTCCCAGCTGCCCCAAGTCATGTGACTTGTGCTCTGATAAACTTCAATCACTCTTTACTGCTGTACTGCAAGTTGGAGTGATATCACCCCCCTCCCTTTCCCCCCCCAGCAGCCAAACAAAAGAACAATGGGAAGGTAACCAGATAGCAGCTCCCTAATACAAGATAACAGCTGCCTGGTAGATCTAAGAACAGCACTCAATAGTAAAAACCCATGTCCCACTGAGACACATTCCGTTACATTGAGAAGGAAAAACAGCAGCCTGCCAGAAAGCATTTCTCTCCTAAAGTGCAGGCACAAGTCACATGACCAGGGGCAGCTGGGAAATTGACAAAATGTCTAGCCCCATGTCAGATTTTAAAATTGAATATAAAAAAATCTGTTTGCTCTTTTGAGAAATGCAGTTATAAGAAACAAGGGAAAGTTGTGCTTACCACAAAGTTGGCCAACTACGTCATCCCATATCGGGCCAGTTCTATGCTCAATTTTCATCTGATTTATTAAGAATTCTATTGCTTCATTATACATTTTACACAGGGACTACGTTTTACCTGCAACTTACTTGCTGCTTTCAAAAATAAAACTCCAAAACTTGGCTGCCCTTTTATTAGACACCAGTGGGATCACCTGACTATAGCTGGGAAGGGTGGGAGCTACAACATGGAGCTGGTCACTGCTCCTGTATAAACTATAAGAAACAAGGGAAAGTTGTGCAATGAGGCTGTGACCACAAAATACATATAGACAAATACAAGAGTCCTCTGCACTTACTCCATTATCAATATATTTAAGACATTGAGACATTTTGTGCATACTGCTACTGAAAAATGCCTTACCCTTTAAACAAAACAGGGATTGTTTGTCTATATATATTTGCATGCACAAAATGTCTCAATGTCTTAAATATATTGATAATGGAGTGAGTGCAGAGGACTCTTGTATTTGTGTATTTTAAATACCGTATATACCCGAGTATAAGCCGAGTTTTTCAGCATCCAAAATGTGCTGAAAAAGTCTACCTCGGCTTATACTCGGGTCAGCGGTATCCAACCCGAGTAGCTGATATTGCAGTCACTTTTAATCATTCCTATACCAACAGTGCACTTGGGGAGAGACTGCAATATCCCACAATGCCCTCTGTTGGTTATATGAAAAAATAACAGTGCGCCCTCTGTTGGTTATATGAAAGAATAACAAGTGACTGCAATATCACACAGCGCCATCTGTTGGTTATATGAAAGAATAACAGTGACTGCAATATCACACAGCGCCATCTGTTGGTTGTATGAAAGAATAACAGTGCGCCCTCTGTTGGTTATATTAAAGAATAACAGTGACTGCAATATCACACAGCGCCATCTGTTGGTTATATGGAAGAATAACAGTGACTGCAATATCACACAGTGCCCTCTGTTGGTTATATGAAAGATTAACAGTGACTGCAATATCACACAGCGCCCTCTGTTGGTTGTATGAAAGAATAACAGTGACTGCAATATCACACAGCGCCCTCTGTTGGTTATATGAAAGAATAACAGTGACCAATATCACACAGCGCCCTCTGTTGGTTATACGAAAGATTAACAGTGATGGCAATATCAAACAGCACCCTCTGCACATGGTAGTGGGACAGTGGGACAATGCACACAGTAATCCATTTGGCAATTCTCTGTCACCATCAACTTTGCAAAGAAGTCCGGTTGATCGCTGGGGGGGTCGCTTTGGCAGAATGTGCGCTGCTGGGAGACAGGGCTGTAGTTGTGTCTAGGCTTATACTAGAGTCAATAAGTGTTCCCAGTTTTCGTAGGTAAAATTAGGTACCTCGGCTTACACTCGGGTCGGCTTATACTTGAGTATATACGGTATATATACTTTTTTTTATTATTCTTGTGCTGTTTGAATAAAGGGCAAATGAAAGGCAGCTGTATAGGTTTTCTCTTATTTTGTCTAAGCATGGTTTGACATATAATCCATTATGTGATAATTGTAAAGAATGTAGACTTTACTAGTTTGTTATGTAGGTCAAATTAGATTACCTACTTCAATTGTGTGTAGTCAGTACTGAAGCTAGGAAATAAGGTCCAATAGGTAATGTAAAAAACGATAACTACCATCATCAGGTAGCATTGCTCTGATGAGCAAATTGGTGAATGCAATGTTCCTTTAATTTTGTTAGACAATTTTTCACAGCAAGAAGAAGTGGAAAACAGGCCCTGATAAAGCCTTTCTCTTACCTTTAGTACAAATCATTTTGATTTAAGAACCAAACTCTACAATATATTGCCTGTTTCAACAAAACCTTTACAGATATGTATTGGTATAATCACGGATGCCATAATTAGACAAGGGCTGAGGGCTCCACTACTGCCACCTGACCACAACCCAGCCCTACCCTTCTAAAGCAGTCTGGCCTTTCCTGCATAAATGCAGTGTCGGACTGGCCCACAGGGACACCAGGAAAACTCCCGGTGGGCCAAGGTGTCAGTGGGCCCTCCTGCTTCTAAACATTTGGCTTATTTCGTGGCCATTCCCTATTTCTATGAGAATAAAGAGGCTAAATAGATGGAATAATAGATTATAGTATGTAAAGAAAAAAGAATAGAGGTTGAGTAAGGAAAGGAAGAAAATAATACTTAGAGTGGGCCCCTGGTCTAAAGGTGTTTGGGTAGGCCCCTGGTCTAAGGGTTTTTGGTGGGCCCCTGATGTCCCAGTCCGACACTGCATAAATGGGTCCATTGATGAAAGCCCTACGTTGCTGCATTTATTATGTAGCAAAGTAGGACTTGGATCACCTTTATAGTGGGTCCAACAGCTTTGATATACTTTGATAACAAATAGTTATACTGTACTCACAAAACATAAATCACGTTGTACAGGTGCTCTAAACGTGTTGAAAACAAGCAATGCTGCATGATGTACCCAGAGCACTTCAGTCAAGGTGCCACACTACTCGCCCTGATGCATTATTCCCTTGCCACCAACTATTGACTGATGTAGGCCAACAGTTTGCTGCCCCTCACTGCTTGCCCACTGACATGCCGACAGGGTTTTCTTCTGGCGAGCCAATCTGACCCTGGAAACAGGCCTATGTGACAACTAGAACACCTACATATCATTATTTATTAGAAATTGACATAATTAAAATCTGCTTGTTCCTCTCTTAAAGGGGATGTATGGTCAAAAATGATAATCCTCCTTTGCCTTTGGGGAGTGAATATAAGGTTTTGCGAGCTGCTGAAATGAGCAGGTATGTGGGGGATATGATTGTGCTGCGAGCAACTCAAAACCGGCTGCTAAAAAATAGTTACCAGTATTTGCAATTTGAAAAATGCTTATATTCACTCCCCAAAGGCAAAGGGGGATTATAATTTTTTACTATACATCCCATTTAATAGTTGATTTTTGCAGTTATTCACTCAGGAGGTCTATGACCTCTTCCTATTTTTTCTGAATGGCCTCTTGGCTTCAGGATTTAGCAAGGATGCCCTATCCCCTGACCCACATATATAATATATTTATAAGTGCAAACATTGACTGTACAGTGACTGTGCATGTATTAAAAACCTGATCAGTTCATAAACAAAGGCAATTTAGGATGAAATTCATCTCACAATCAGCAAAGTACTCTAGAGTGGATATATGAATTAAATAAATAGTTATTGATTAATATCCTGGTGCTGCCAATAGTGAAATAGAAAATTGGGCCTTCAATTGTGTGTGAGTCTTTGCAGACACTGGGAAATTGGTGTTGTGTGTGCATTAATCCAAAAGTTGATGCAAATGACAAGGGGACATCAAATGACAACCAATCTAATGAATGTGCTATTATGTATAGGGCTGGTTTCTTTACTACAAGGGCTCTCAGGTTGTGGACTTCCCTTCCAAAGGAAGATTATAATGAATGATCGATTGGTGGGTTTCTAAAAATAGTTTCAATGCCTGATTGCAGTAATTACTGTATTTCCACTAGGAGTTTTCCTCATGTGAACTGACCTGATGTAGATATTGTTTACTCCCTATTTTTATGCATTTTTAAAAGGGTCAAACTTCAAATATTTGTGTAGTTTCATGGCAAATTACTATGGCTATACAATGTAGTCTATCTGAAGCAGAAGTGCTGAATACCTTTTTCCAACAGGGTGAAATGCTTGAGGTGTCCTTGTTGGGTGATGAGTGTGGTTAGCTCTGTCCCCTGTAAATTTGAGGTGTGGACTACCTGGATGTACAGTATGTAGCTACCCCTCTACAGGAGTCATGATGACAGTAAGGGCAATGACACATTACAAGATTAGTTGCCCACCGCCAGTTAATCTTGGAAAGTAGCCACGCCGTGTATGTTTCCCCAGCTGCAATTCGTATGTTAGTCCATGGCAAAGCATTTGTAGGAGATTAGTTGCCTACACTAGAGGAGATTATTTGTGGGGCAAGTAATTTCTTCATGTGTCATTGCCCTAATGCTGTCAGGCAATGTGTTTTACCATTTTTCTGCATCCTTCATTCCCAGCTGTGTTACCATTGAAGGCCTTATGCTATTTGAGCATATATACATACTCATACATATGAAGCATTGCACATTGTCTTTCGATATTAACCTCCTTACACTAAGAGGACTTTCCAGGGCAACACCCTGAAAAAAATTTGGTGGGTTGGGTAAAGTGGTGTGTGTGTTACGGGGCTGGAGAGAAGAGGCCTGGAAGCAGGGATTGGGACAGGCTTGGGTAGGGTGTGACTGAGTGGATTGGGGTAGGCTTGGGTAGGGTGGGACTGGGTGGGACACTGGGAAAGAACCCAGTTGGCCCCACCGACCCCACTCCCTGGAGTCCCTGCTGAAAACTTTAAGTCCTTGCCACGTTCCCCCTGATCTTCCCCCAATTGCAGCCACAAAATTGCATCAGTGCAAAAGCATGTAGCGGGGGAGGATTGTGGCCTCTGGACAAATCAAGACAGGGCCGGGGGGGGGGGTATCTGAGGGCCCTTGAGTTGGCAACTACAGTGGGCCCTGAGCCCCTCTGGCGAATATTTTGCTGGTAAAATTTGTAATACTCACCCTGGCCTTGGTTGTTATTTTACTGGTTAGCCTGGTGAAATACTAGCCAGGTTGTGACACTAACCCTACCTGTTGAATGCAATACCACACAGCATCACGCATCTCCTTACCTGCACAGCTTCAGAAATGCCCTCAAAATCACCTCTTCAGTGAAGCCTGAACACTAATTAATAGCTCCCTTCTTAAAACATTTACAACAACCTTCTTACATCTTGTGTTGCTCTCCTAACTTGGTGCAGCTACAGTTAATAAAAATTGTGAAATAAAGTTAACATGAAAAATGTTCTAGTAACCCATAGCAACTGATGAGTTGTTTGCTCTCAAGCAAGTGACCTGGAAATATTACCTAATGATTAATTACAATGGGTAGCAAGACCCCAAGATTAGTGTAAACTCTGCAACTTTTATCATATAACTACACATTTATTTTCTGCTTATTAAATGCCATGAACATCCTCTCAATTCTGTCATAAGTCTCACTTTACAGTCACCTAATGTTATGTATTTTTTCCTCACTTATCCCCACCTCTGTTAGGCTATCTGTATGGTAGTTGTTGCTAAATCCCTTTATGTACAGAGTTACTTCAGAAATACAGTATAAATAATATATTAACAATGGGAAAATTTGCACCAGGACTGTAACCCATAGCAACCGATCAGCATGTGACCAATAGTATACTTAAGGCAGTAGGCAAGTAGGTCTCTGATTGGTTCTTTTGTGTTGCTGCACTTTAATTGAGTCTGAATGGGCACTGTTTACTAGCTGTAGTTAAAAGAGATATATTGTTAGAAATGGATTTATCTTTTTTTTAACTGTAACATTGATAACAAGGGGCTTCTAAAATCCCAGTGCTTTACAGCAGACCCTGGACTACAGATAGACCCATTATATTTACATTAACCCCTCTATATGGTAGGTTTGTGCTTTGGCTCCTTTATTTTGCAGTTATTTTGTGTAGGAAATTATATATTTTAAGCCCATCTCTGAGTTTCCCTAAGGGCCCTAAGCAGGAGGTGGTTGTAACCATTTCACCCAGCACACCTGTAGTAAATTTCAGACTTTTCACACAATTTATAACACTATTGTGTCCATGAAAACTGAACAATGGTGCAATCATTTACCCAATGTATTCAACATTAGGGAATCACTCGTCTTAACAGATATCTGCTTACAGACTATGGGACACTGTTACAAGGGTTCATCTGATAAGGACAGGCTTACTGTACCATATCCTAATGAATCATGCAGTGTTAAAATAAGTATCATTGTAGGCCATGAGAGGGCAGTATATTACACAGGGAAAAAAGGCAATGTGCTTATCCATGATGAGAATGAACACAACACAGCAGAATATTCTGAAATACATTAGCACCCAAAATGGTTGTCTTACTTAATAAACTTGGCTTGATATATAATGAAGATGATCAGGAAGACAATGGTATTATGCATGGCAGGCCCATTTTATCAAGTTTAACTGAAAGCATTCCTGGGGCAAGATGACTGTTCCATATTTATGAACAGATTTGCATATGTTTATGTGGCCCAAAATAATTCTATTTTTGTCCTAGAGTTTGTTATAAGTTTGCTTGAAAAATCATCTGTAAATGGACTATAAACATTCTATCTCTTTTATAGTTTATTGTCTGTTTTATGTAAACGTTCAATGTAAATGAACCAATGTGTTGTACAGAGTTGAGGAACGTTATTACTTTCTGAATACATGTTAAAGTGGTTGTTCACCTTTAAATTAATTTTTAGTATAATGTAGAGCAGTGATCCGAACCAGTGGCTCCTGAGTAACATGTTGCTCACCAACCCGTTGGATGTTGCTCTCAGTGGCCTCAAAAGAGTTGCTTATTTTTGAATTCCTGGCCTGGAGGCAAATTTTGGTTGCATTAAAAAACATGTGTACTGCAAACAGAGCCTCCTGTAGGCTGCTAGTCCACATAGGTGTCAGGAGCTCTCCTGGAAGAAGCACCACACCCAAATACCATTTCACAGATCATAAAAATGTGGAATATATCAAGACCCTCAAGAAGTTGAATCCTTGGCAGGCCTGGTGGGCACTTTTCTTCTCCCGATTTCATTTTATTATCACATACCGCACTGGTTCCAAGAATCAGAAGGCATATGCTTTATATAGAAGTGTCCATGTATGTGATGTCAAAATTCAAAATAAAAGGAACGCCAAGACGCGGGTTCAATGCACGAAAATAGGTCGCACTTCTTGGCGTTCCTGGGTGTTCTATAATTGTTTATTTGCTGATTTCTGGACTTTTGACCTTCTGCCTCATACCTGACCACTATCAATTGCTGCCTGCCCCTAAACCTTCTGCATGCATTTTGACCACAATCCTTGTTGAACCCCTTGGCTACCACATATTGGACTTTGTACCTAGTGCTTCCTCCTTAGTCCAGACTACCCTGCTAATTGGGCCGTGAGGCCCTGAAAATAGGGGCATACCAAATAGCCAATCACCTCCCTCATTTGGCACCCCTAGGAATGCTGTGGATGCTTGGGTTGCTCCCCAAATCTTTTTACATTTGAATGTGGCGCACCGGTCAGTCAAACTAATATTTTTGCATTACAATATGACCTTATCATATTGACCAAAACATGGCAACAATCACACAAACAGAAGCTTAGCTACCAGTAAGACCATGGTACCGCTGCGCAATCTGTAGACAATCTATAAATACATGTTAATAAAAATAATAATAATACAGTATTAGCTGTTGTAGGTATAACAACAAGTTTATATATCTCTAAGGCTCCATCTGTGCCCATACCTTAAAGAATATAATCTGTTGTACATATGGAAAAGGACCTTGGAGTCCTTGTAGATGATAAACTTGGCTGTAGCAAGCAAAGCTTCCCCTTTAAGATGGTGTAAAACTACAACCCACAGGCTAATTAGTGTTAATAGATAAATTGGATGCCAGGAGGTTCTTAAATAGTGAAACAAGTGAGATGGTTTATTGGCACAACAATATGCAAAGGCAATTGACCACAGGTTTACTCACGCAGGAGCTGTAGCAGGATTTAGCATATCACAGAGGAGGAAGGATAGCATGACGATGATGCGGCATGTACAGATGTCACTCCCATAGTCAAATAGTAGGCAGAATATCTCACTCTCAAAGACCAGCGACCAGTGTGAAAAAGGATCAATCAAGTAGGGGTCAGGCAGTGTGAATTCCCTATCACTGAGTTCCCTACACTAAAGGCAACCTTAGAAGCCTTTGGGAGGCTACTCCCTGCTATTCTCCTTGATGGAGCATACAACTGCTCATACTACCTAAATCTGGCTATCTCTCTCTCCCTAATGATAGCTAATCCTCATTCACGGGAGAGCCTGGTTCCCGACTTCAGCACCAAAGGTACAGGTCCCTTTGGGGTAAAAAAAATTACTGGGGCCTTGGTGATCCCAGGCTCAATGGGAAACACCTAGCAGCACAGACACCAGGAGACAAAGAGGAAGAGGCCACTCCCTGCACAACACTATATAGCAGTGTGGCAGGGGAGTGTCATTACACTATTTGTCCAATAGGTGAAGATGTTACACTTAACCCGTATAAAGGGCTGGGCCCAATAACAAGGGATAAGAGAACTGAAAGAAAGGTAGGGGATTAACTCTATAGGAGCCTAATAGATCCTATAGGTCCCTACATAAATATAAATATATAAGGGGATCATATAATAATTTCTCTAATGCTTTATTTACCAGTAGGTCTTTCCAGTTGACAAGAGGTCACCCATTCCGATTAGAAGAAAAGAGGTTCCGCCTAAATATTCAGAAGGGGTTTTTTTTTTACAGTGAGAGCTGTGAAGATGTGGAATTCTCTGCCTGAATCAGTGGTACGGGCTGATACATTAGATAGCTTTAAGAAGGGTTTGGATGGCTTTTTAACAAGTGAGGGAATACAGGGTTATGGGCGATAGCTCATAGTACAAGTTGATCCAGGGATTAGTCCGATTGCCATTTTGTAGACAGGAAGGAATTGTTCCTCATCTGAGGCAAATTGGAGTGGCTTCAGATGGGGTTTTTGCCTTACTCTGGATCAACTATCAATTAGGCAGATTAAAAAAAAACTAAAAGGTTGAACTTGATGGACATGTGTCTTTTTTCAACCTTACTTACCATCTTATATAATCAAATTAGGCATCTATCAAAACACTCCAGAAGTCCTGGCTCCCCCTTATCAGGTACTATAAACTCCTTATAACCCCAGAAAGTGTTGGTCGAAAGTCTTGTGCCTCATTTGCATGCCCCTGATGCCCCCTATGATAGTAAGTAGGCAGATTAAATCAACGTAATATTATGTAAAAAAATAGCTATTTTAAATTGGCTTTGTATATATATATGGCAATATGACATGTTCACAGTCTTTAAAGAAGGTTCAAGATTAATTACTCATTGGATAAATGAGAAGATTAGCAGCTGTGGTTCTTTGCTGATGTAGTTGGCTGTAGCTCAGAAGTTTTATTCATGTTCTGCAAAGGATGATGGAAGTATCTATGGGTAAGTGCTCAAACCAGATTGCTTGTCCTGCCATTGGGTCATGAGATTTATGTCAGCAGCACCTGCCATGGATCCCCAACCAAACCAGGAAATCAAGTTTGTAAACTTTACGCTATAGAGCCATCCAGTCCACATACAAACCCCCAAAATAAATCTATCAGTGTCCATAATTTGACTTCCCTCATCAAAAAAAAAATCCTTTGAATTTTGATGTGAAACATCTTTTCCAGCAGTTGTAACTGATGTCTTGAAGTCACCTGTAACTTGGAAGAGAAGATCATTAGAAAAATCTTTATATTGATGCATTTCAAACAAACAAATCCAGGTTGTCAGTTCTTATATGTCTCTAATGATGTGAAAAGCCAAATGAAATTTATAAGCGGGGGGGGGGGGGGTGATGGTAGGCAGAACTGGTATGTAATGTTTGGGGATCAACAAAGCCATTAATTATTAATTAAACTGGAGCCTATTATATCCAAAGTTATATTATTTGCAGTGACTACTTTTACAAGTTAGATGTGCATTTAGCTGCACTGTGAATCCTAGTTTTAATCAGAACTAAATTGTAAAATAGTATTATATCCTATTACATTGTTAATCATTACAATAGGAAAAGTCTATATACATATATATATAAAATAGGCTCAGGGCTACATTGTTGGAAAAAGAGACACATACAACCTTTAGTACACCACTTTTATGACTACAATCGGCAGCTTATTAGCCCGTGTGTGGGGCCCTCCAACGGTCTTCCCCCATCTATATCTGGCCGAAAGTCAGCCAGATGTCGATCAGGCAGGGTTAAAAATCCCTTTGGATCGCGGCCGCATCTGTTCATTGATGCGATCTGACCACCCGTATTGGCTGCATTATGATCCGATCTTGGGGCCTAGGGCCCACAATTGGATCAGCCCGATATCGCCCACCTCAATGTGGACATATCAGGGAGAGATCCGCTCGTTTGACGATTTGGATCTCTACATGTATGGCCACCTCTACTTTAATTAAGCAATATGAACACATAGAAATAACTAAAAGAAAAGGACATTTGGGGTGGGCAAGTGGTTTGGAAATAATAATAGGAAACAATGATCAAATAAGAAAGCCGCAGACTTTTAACTGGTGTCATGCCACTAAAAAAAGGTTTTGGATGCTATAAAGAACTCTAATAAATGTGCATAGTTCCTTTAAATTGTGCACAGTTATGGTTGTGATATTGCTGGAGCACTGCAGCAAAAAAGCAAGAAGCAATAAGAAACCCCTAACTGCCAACCCAAAAGTAATAATATTCAAACTGTATCAGTAATATTAATTTATACCACTAGTTAGCCTTTGATCCACAGGGGGTGGGATATTGCAAATGTTCCAAACATAGAATAACCTGAACTTTATGGTTCCCTCTGCACACATCTATAGACTCACACAATTAATTTGGACTACCTATTATCTGAACCATGCCATGGATCCCACTTTTAGCTAGATGTATATTCCTTGTTCTAATGAAGGCAGCATTTTTGTTAGGGGAAAGCTACAGACATCATGCTGATAAAAAGCCTTATCTTAATGATATAAACTGTCTTAAAATGAACATTAATTGCTAGTTTACCATTATGCTTATTTAGCATTCCAGCTTGTAGAGTTATATTGGGCAGAGGAGCAGATTTGACTGTATGATAATGTAGAAGAGCATTTACATGATGATAATGAGCAGGCCTCTAGTTGTACCCAGTAACTATAGAGTGATACTTGAGGCAAATCAAATGCAGGAATCTATATCCATAATGAAAATGTCAAGATGTGAAATGATGCTAACTAGAAAGATGATGTATAATGATACTGATCATCATCTAGGTATAGATAATGATGGGCTGCTCTAGGTATTTTTGCTATCTATATAATAATGTTGAACATCATGCATTGTAAAGCGATGATAATAGAATCCACATAAAATACATGATGTGCCTTGTACCAAAGCAAATATGCCATAGAACATCACTTTCTGAAGTATTCCAGGAAGAAACTGTGATTTTAAACTTGCTTCTTATTGCAGTCAGCCTCCTGTCCCATGATAAAGTGCATGACACATAAAGATTCAGGCTGGTGCCCTGCTGTGGGCTGAGCATATTATATGTGAATTATGATAATATTCTAACAACGGACTGTACCATCAATCCATGCTTTGCTGAGGCCCCCTACTAAACCTTCACTCACCTCCGCATGATAATGAACAGCCTGCATGGCACAATGGCACGGAGAATATAGTGTCGTAGGGGAAATTCTCAGTTGAATAAATATCTACCCTTTTTTATATGTGTAATATTCTTTTATTAATTTTTGTCTTTTATTTGGTGCAATGAAATAGTTACAGATGATACTGGACATCAAAAAGCTATTGAGTTTACATAAATTTTTTCTGAACTTTCACACAAAATATTAGATCTGCATCATTAGTCAGAATGATCAGTGCACTAATAATTAAACAGTAGCTTTTACTTGTTCCCAACTAAGATATAATTAATCCTTATTGGAAGCAGAACCAGCCTATTGGGTTTATTTAATGTTTACATGATTTTCTAGTAGACTTAAGGTACAAAGATCTAAATTACAGAAAGATCCATTACCCAAAAAAACCCCAGGTCCCAAGCATTCTGGATAACAGGTCCCATACCTGTAATACTCTCTCTGTATTAAAACAAAATTCCTACGTCATGGTCATTTATTGTGCTAGATGAATGGCAAGAGTTTATTTAACCACCACAATCCTGGGAGGTCATTGTAGACTAGAGATGTCGCGAACTGTTCGCCGGCGAACTTGTTCGCGCGAACATCGGGTGTTCGCGCTCGCCGGAAGTTCGCGAACGTCGCGCGACGTTCGCCATTTTGGGTTCGCCATTGTTGGCGCTTTTTTTTGCCCTCTCACCCCAGACCAGCAGGTACATGGCAGCCAATCAGGAAGCTCTCCCCTGGACCACTCCCCTTCCCTATAAAAACCGAAGCCCTGCAGCGTTTTTTCACTCTGCCTGTGTGTGCTGAAGAGATAGTGTAGGGAGAGAGCTGCTGCCTGTTAGTGATTTCAGGGACAGTTGAAAGTTTGCTGGCTAGTAATCGTTTTGATACTGCTCTGTTATTGGAGGGACAGAAGTCTGCAGGGGTTTGAGGGACATTTAAGCTTAGGTAGCTTTGCTGGCTAGTAATCTACCTTCTACTGCAGTGCTCTGTATGTAGCTGCAGTGGGCAGCTGTCCTGCTTCTGATCTCATCTGCTGACTGCTGCAATAACAGTAGTCCTTGTAAGGACTGCTTTTATTTATTTTTTTGTTGTTTTACTACTACTACTACTACTACTACTATAAGAGCCCAGTGCTATTAGTCTAGCAGTGTTGGGGAGTGGGACTGGTGTGCTAATCTGCTGCTCCTAGTAGTTCAGCAGCACCAACTTTAATTTTTTTTTTTTAATATTCATTTTTTTTTATTTTACTTTTTTTTATTTTACTACCGCTGTAGTAGTGTATAAGTTGACCTTTTAGGCATTATTTGCCCTGTAGGCATTATTTGCACACTGTTTTCTTCAACCCGCCATCGAGCTGTGTGACCTTGTTCCCATTCTGTCTAAATATCCATAATATTACCGTCTCCAGAAAAAACACCGGAGTCACTTTTTTCAAGCAGCATTCATATATTTTACGTAATCCGTATCCACCGCTGTAGTAGTGTATACGTTGGCCTTGTAGGCATTATTTGCACACTGTTTTCTTCAACCCGCCATCGAGCTGTGTGACCTTGTTCCCATTCTGTCTAAATATCCATAATATTACCGTCTCCAGAAAAAACACCGGAGTCACTTTTTCAAGCAGCATTCATATATTTTACGTAATCCGTATCCACCGCTGTAGTAGTGTATACGTTGGCCTTGTAGGCATTATTTGCACACTGTTTTCTTCAACCCGCCATCGAGCTGTGTGACCTTGTTCCCATTCTGTCTAAATATCCATAATATTACCGTCTCCAGAAAAAACACCGGAGTCACTTTTTTCAAGCAGCCATAATATATTTTACGTAATCCGTATCCACCGCTGTAGTAGTGTATACGTTGGCCTTGTAGGCATTATTTGCACACTGTTTTCTTCAACCCGCCATCGAGCTGTGTGACCTTGTTCCCATTCTGTCTAAATATCCATAATATTACCGTCTCCAGAAAAAACACCGGAGTCACTTTTTTCAAGCAGCATTCATATATTTTACGTAATCCGTATCCACCGCTGTAGTAGTGTATACGTTGGCCTTGTAGGCATTATTTGCACACTGTTTTCTTCAACCCGCCATCGAGCTGTGTGACCTTGTTCCCATTCTGTCTAAATATCCATAATATTACCGTCTCCAGAAAAAACACCGGAGTCACTTTTTTCAAGCAGCATTCATATATTTTACGTAATCCGTATCCACCGCTGTAGTAGTGTATACGTTGGCCTTGTAGGCATTATTTGCACACTGTTTTCTTCAACCCGCCATCGAGCTGTGTGACCTTGTTCCCATTCTGTCTAAATATCCATAATATTACCGTCTCCAGAAAAAACACCGGAGTCACTTTTTTCAAGCAGCATTCATATATTTTACGTAATCCGTATCCACCGCTGTAGTAGTGTATACGTTGGCCTTGTAGGCATTATTTGCACACTGTTTTCTTCAACCCGCCATCGAGCTGTGTGACCTTGTTCCCATTCTGTCTAAATATCCATAATATTACCGTCTCCAGAAAAAACACCGGAGTCACTTTTTTCAAGCAGCATTCATATATTTTACGTAATCCGTATCCACCGCTGTAGTAGTGTATACGTTGGCCTTGTAGGCATTATTTGCACAGTGTTTTCTTCAACCCGCCATCGAGCTGTGTGAGCTTGTTCCCATTTTGTCTAAATATTGATAATATTATCGTCTCTAGAAAAACCACTTGAGTTACTTTTTTTCAAGCAGCATTCATATATTTTACGTAATCCGTATCCACCGCTGTAGTAGTGTATACGTTGACCTTGTAGGCATTATTTGCACACTGTTTTCTTCAACCCGCCATCGAGCTGTGTGAGCTTGTTCACATTTTGTCTAAATATTGATAATATTATCGTCTCTAGAAAAACCACTTGAGTTACTTTTTTTCAAGCAGCATTCATATATTTTACGTAATCCGTATCCACCGCTGTAGTAGTGTATACGTTGACCTTGTAGGCATTATTTGCACACTGTTTTCTTCAACCCGCCATCGAGCTGTGTGAGCTTGTTCACATTTTGTCTAAATATTGATAATATTATCGTCTCTAGAAAAACCACTTGAGTTACTTTTTTCAAGCAGCATTCATATATTTTACGTAATCCGTATCCACCGCTGTAGTAGTGTATACGTTGACCTTGTAGGCATTATTTGCACACTGTTTTCTTCAACCCGCCATCGAGCTGTGTGAGCTTGTTCACATTTTGTCTAAATATTGATAATATTATCGTCTCTAGAAAAACCACTTGAGTTACTTTTTTTCAAGCAGCATTCATATATTTTACGTAATCCGTATCCACCGCTGTAGTAGTGTATACGTTGACCTTGTAGGCATTATTTGCACACTGTTTTCTTCAACCCGCCATCGAGCTGTGTGAGCTTGTTCACATTTTGTCTAAATATTGATAATATTATCGTCTCTAGAAAAACCACTTGAGTTACTTTTTTCAAGCAGCATTCATATATTTTACGTAATCCGTATCCACCGCTGTAGTAGTGTATACGTTGACCTTGTAGGCATTATTTGCACACTGTTTTCTTCAACCCGCCATCGAGCTGTGTGAGCTTGTTCACATTTTGTCTAAATATTGATAATATTATCGTCTCTAGAAAAACCACTTGAGTTACTTTTTTTCAAGCAGCATTCATATATTTTACGTAATCCGTATCCACCGCTGTAGTAGTGTATACGTTGACCTTGTAGGCATTATTTGCACAGTGTTTTCTTCAACCCGCCATCGAGCTGTGTGAGCTTGTTCACATTTTGTCTAAATATTGATAATATTATCGTCTCTAGAAAAACCACTTGAGTTACTTTTTTTCAAGCAGCATTCATATATTTTACGTAATCCGTATCCACCGCTGTAGTAGTGTATACGTTGACCTTGTAGGCATTATTTGCACACTGTTTTCTTCAACCCGCCATCGAGCTGTGTGACCTTGTTCACATTTTGTCTAAATATTGATAATATTATCGTCTCTAGAAAAACCACTTGAGTTACTTTTTTTCAAGCAGCATTCATATATTTTACGTAATCCGTATCCACCGCTGTAGTAGTGTATACGTTGACTTTGTAGGCATTATTTGCACAGTGTTTTCTTCAACCCGCCATCTAGCTGTGTGTATTATCGTTTCCAGAAAAACCAACTGAGTTTTTGTTGTTGTTGTTGTTTTTTTAAAAATAATGCCAGGCAAAGGCAGGCCGCCACGCAGAGGCCGTGCTAGGGGCCGTGCTGCTATGCAATCCTGTGGCCCTAGCAAATTTCCCAGTTTTAAAAAGCCAATGACCCTGAACTCCCAAAATGCTGAAGAGGTAGTTGACTGGCTTACACAGCACACCCCATCCTCTACCGTTTCTAACTTTACCACAACATCCTCCTCATCCTCCACTGCTATGGCCACCCCACGTAACACTTCCTCCACCACCGGTGCCCCTTCTTCACTGGGGTCAGAGGAGTTATTTTCCAATGAGTTTCTTGAACTGAGTAATGCGCAACCATTATTGCCAGAAGAAGATGAAGGAGATGAGGACCTTACACCAGATTTAATTCTGGCAGAGAACACGATAGAGATGGACATAATGAGTGATGAGGAGGAGGTCCCCGCTGCTGCTTCCTTCTGTGATGTGTCAGAAGAAATTGATGCATCTGAGGAGAATGATGATGAGGAGATTGATGTTTTGTGGGTGCCTAGTAGAAGAGAGCAAGAGGAGGGTAGTTCAGATGGAGAGACGGAGAGTCAGAGAGGCAGTAGGAGAATAAGACTTAGAAGAAGCAGGGAGGACAGCCCGCAGGGATCAGCAGGGCAACAACATGTATCGGCACCTGTGTTCAGCCGGCCAACGCACCCGCCATTGCCGCCAATACCGCCAACTCCGCCAACTTCTACTGTTACCGCCAGATCGCACACTTCCAAAAAGTCAGCAGTGTGGGATTTTTTTAATGTGTGTGCCTCTGACAAAAGCATTGTAATTTGCAATGAGTGCAGTCAGAAACTGAGCCTTGGTAAGCCCAACAGCCACATAGGTACAACTTCTATGCGAAGGCACATGAGCGGCAAGCACAAAGCACTTTGGGAGCAACACCTCAAAGGCAACAGGCAAACTAAAAGCCACACTCCTTCTGGTCCAGCATCTTACTGCTCTACCTCTGCTCTCCTTGACCCGTCTGAACCACCCTCCACTCCGCCTTCCACCTTGACCACCTGTTCCCATTCCCAGTCATCTGCCACCAGCCAAGTTTCTGTGAAGGCCATGTTTGAGCGTAAGAAGCCAATGTCTGACTGTCACCCCCTTGCCCGGCGTCTGACAGCTGGCTTGTCTGCACTCTTAGCCCGCCAGCTTTTACCATACCAGCTGGTGGACTCTGAGGCCTTCCGCAAATTTGTAGCAATTGGGACACCGCAGTGGAAGGTACCCAGCCGCAATTTTTTTTCTAAAAAGGGAATACCACACCTGTACCAACATGTGCAGAGCCAAGTTACCGCATCTCTGTCACTTAGTGTTGGGCCAAAGGTCCATATGACTACTGACGCATGGTCCTCCAAGCATGGTCAGGGCAGGTATGTCACCTACACTGCCCACTGGGTGAACTTGGTAATGGCTGGGAAGCAGGGAATGGGTAGCTCAACAACAACAGTGGAGTTGGTGTCACCGCCACGGATTGCACGCGGTTCTGCCACCACCTCTACTCCTCCATCGCTCTCTACCTCGTCTTCTTCTTCTTCTTACTCTGCTGCTGGGTCCTCCTTCTCCTCCTCCACACCTGTGCACCCCCAGCTCCCCCTAGGCTATTCGACGTGCCAGGTACACCGTTGTCACGCTGTCTTGGGGATGACGTGCCTGGAAAGCAAAAACCATACCGGATCTGTACTCCTGTCATCTCTGCAGTCACAGGCCGATCGGTGGCTGACCCCACACCAACTGCAGATCGGAAAAGTGGTGTGTGACAATGGAAGCAATCTGTTGGCAGCGTTGAGACTAGGCAATTTAACACATGTGCCCTGCATGGCACATGTGTTAAATTTAATAGTCCAACGTTTTGTCTCCAAGTACCCAGGATTCCAGGACGTTCTCACCCAGTCCAGAAAGGTGTCGGCCCATTTCAGACGTTCCTACACAGCCATGGCACGCCTTGCTGACATTCAGCAGCGCTACAACATGCCAGTCAGGCGTTTGATTTCTGACAGCCAGACTCGCTGGAATTCAACGCTCCTTATGTTGGAACGTCTGCTGCAACAACAAAGGGCCGTCAACGAGTACCTTTTTGAACTGGGTGGTAGGACTGGATCTGCACAGCTGGGGATTTTTTTCCCCCGTTACTGGGTGCTTATGCGCGATGCCTGCAGGCTCATGCGACCTTTTGAAGAGGTGACAAATATGGTCAGTCGCACCGAAGGCACCATCAGCGACCTAATACCCTTCGCTTTCTTCCTGGAGCGTGCCGTGCGACGAGTGACAGATGAGGCTGTAGACCAGCGTGACGAGGAGCTGGAAGCGCACGATTTGTGGTCGGAATCACCAGAACGAACCCAGGCACCTGCTGCAACGCAGGGAGAGGTGCCAGAAGTGGAGTCAGAGGAGGAAGGTGGCTTTGTGGAGGAGGAGGAGGAGGACCAACAGGAGCAGGCTTCCCAGGGGGC
This sequence comes from Xenopus laevis, assembly GCF_017654675.1. NCBI lineage: Eukaryota > Metazoa > Chordata > Amphibia > Anura > Pipidae > Xenopus > Xenopus laevis. Next base: position 68,656,109 of record NC_054374.1, on the reverse strand, counting down.
TAGTGGTGACCTTTTGGGGACCCCTGGTCTTGTACGTGGCTGGGGGGAGGAGACCGTGGATGATGCAGTCCTTGATAATGAGGAAGCGGAGATGGATAGCTCTGCATCCAACCTTGTGAGAATGGGGTCTTTCATGCTGTCATGCCTGTTGAAGGACCCCCGTATCAAGAGGCTTAAGGAGAAGGACCTGTACTGGGTCGCAACGCTACTAGACCCTCGGTACAAGCATAAAGTGTCAGAAATGTTACCAACATACCACAAGTCCGAAAAGATGCGGCATTTACAAACCAGCCTGCAAAACATGTTGTACAATGCTTTTAAGGGTGATGTCACTTCAGGAACTCATCAACATTCCAGGGGCAGAGGTGCCAGTAATCCTGCCACGAGCACACCTGCAAGGACAAAGCCCTTTGGCCAGTCTGTAACGTCAGACATGCAAATGTTTTTCTGTCCAAGGCAGCGCCACAACCCTTCTGGATCCACCCTCAAAGAACGCCTCGACCGGCAGGTAGCGGACTACCTGGCATTAACTGCAGATATCGACACTCTGAGGAGCGATGAACCCCTGGACTACTGGGTGCGCAGGCTTGATCTGTGGCCAGAGCTGTCACAATTTGCCATGAACCTCTTGTCTTGCCCAGCCTCAAGTGTGCTCTCAGAAAGGACCTTCAGTGCAGCAGGAGGGATTGTAACTGAGAAGAGAACTCGCCTAGGTCACAAAAGTGTCGATTACCTGACCTTTATTAAAATGAATGAGGGGTGGATCTCGGAGGGTTACTGCACGCCGGAAGACTTGTTCTGACTTCTATGCAGCTGTCCTTCTCTTCAAGCCTCATGACTCCACACACAGCTGTCCTTTAGCGTCCTCCTCCTCCCTCCGCCACCGTTACAAACTAGGGTGCAAACCCTACTGGTTTAATTTTTTCTGGCCTCTGTGCTTCAGTGGCTGCAACCAAAAAAACTGGGCAAACAATGTCTACAAGGTCAACGTATGGCAAAAAATGACTATTTTCAGCATTTATATGGCATATTTTTTCTGGCAACTGTGCTTCAGTGGCTGCGTCCAAAAAAATGCATATTTTCTGCATTTATATGGCATAATTTTTCTGGCAACTGTGCTTCAGTGGCTGCGACCAAAAAAATGCATATTTTCTGCATTTATATGGCATAATTTTTCTGGCCTCTGTGCTTCAGTGGCTGCAACCAAAAAAATTTATATTTTCAGCATTTATATGGCATAATTTTTCTGGCCTCTGTGCTTCAGTGGCTGCAACCAAAAAAATTTATATTTTCAGCATTTATATGGCATAATTTTTCTGGCAACTGTGCTTCAGTGGCTGCGACCAAAAAAATTACTATTTTCAGCATTTATATGGCATATTTTTTCTGGCCTCTGTGCTTCAGTGGCTGCGGCCAAAAAAACTGGGCAAACAATGCCTACAAGGTCAACGACGTTGACCTTGTAGGCATTGTTTGCCCAGTTTTTTTGGCCGCAGCCACTGAAGCACAGAGGCCAGAAAAAATATGCCATATAAATGCTGAAAATAGTAATTTTTTGCCATACGTTGACTCAACGTATATGGCAAAAAATGACTATTTTCAGCATTTATATGGCATATTTTTTCTGGCAACTGTGCTTCAGTGGCTGCGACCAAAAAAATGCATATTTTCTGCATTTATATGGCATAATTTTTCTGGCCTCTGTGCTTCAGTGGCTGCAACCAAAAAAATTTATATTTTCAGCATTTATATGGCATAATTTTTCTGGCAACTGTGCTTCAGTGGCTGCGACCAAAAAAATGCATATTTTCTGCATTTATATGGCATAATTTTTCTGGCCTCTGTGCTTCAGTGGCTGCAACCAAAAAAATTTATATTTTCAGCATTTATATGGCATAATTTTTCTGGCAACTGTGCTTCAGTGGCTGCGTCCAAAAAAACTGGGCAAACAATGTCTACAAGGTCAACGTATGGCGAAAAATTACTATTTTCAGCATTTATATGGCATATTTTTTCTGGCAACTGTGCTTCAGTGGCTGCGTCCAAAAAAACTGGGCAAACAATGCCTACAAGGTCAACGTATGGCAGTTGTTTAAAGAGAACAGTAGATTACTAGCCAGCAAAGCTACCTAAGCTAAAATGTCCCTCAAATCCCTGCAGACTTCTGTCCCTCCAATACAGAGCAGTATCAAGCAGATTACTAGCCAGCAAGCTTACTATCATCTGTCCCTGAAATCACTAACAGCTCTCCCCCTACACTATCTCTTCCAAGCACACACAGGCAGATTTTTCAGATACATTTTTGCCCTTGATCCCCCTCTGGCATGCCACTGTCCAGGTCGTTGCACCCTTTAAACAACTTTAAAATCATTTTTCTGGCCAGAAATGTCTTTTCTAGATGTTAAAGTTCGCCTTCCCATTGAAGTCTATGGGGTTCGCGAACCGTTCGCGAACCGCTCGCATTTTTGCGCAAGTTCGCGAATATGTTCGCGAACTTTTTTTCCGACGTTCGCTACATCCCTATTGTAGACATGCAGCTCAGTGGATTTACTCCAGTCTCCTATTAATAATCTGTATATTGACAAGAGATGCACTGAAACTAGGATTTGGCTCATATACTAGTTATACACATACTGTATATACATTTGGCCGAGTCTTTATACCTTGATGAACTAGTCACTGGTTAATGTATAATTAAAGCATTCTGCAATTGAAAGCTAGGCTTTTTTTATATATTTTTATTATATATGTTTTTTTTATGATATTTGCTAATTTTAATACAGACAAGGGAAAGTTGTGCTCACCACTATTTTTTAAAACCATTGTTTTGTTTAAAGGGTAAGGCATTTTTTAGTAGCAGTATGCACAAAATGTCGCTGTCTTAAATATATTGATAATGGGTTGAGTGCAGAGGACTCTTGTATTTGACTATATGTATTTTGTGGTCACAGCCTCATTGCACCCCCGCCTAATGGTTTTAAAAAATAGTGGTGAGCACAACTTTCCCTTGTTTGTTATAGTTTATACAGGAGCAGTGACCAGCTCCATGTTGTAGCTCCCACCCTTCCCAGCTATAGTCAGGTGATCCCACTGGTGTCTAATAAAAGGGCAGCCAAGTATGGAGGTTTACTTTGAAAGCAGCAAGTTAAGTTGCAGGTAAAACCAAGTCCCTTTGTAAAATGTATAATGAAGCAATAGAATTCTTAATGAATCAGATGAAAATTGAGCATAGGACTGGCCAGATATGGGATGACTTTGACGTAGTTGGCCAGCTTAAATATATTGCAATATATGGACAAACAATCCCTGTTTTGTTTAAAGGGTAAGGCATTTTTCAGTAGCAGTATGCACAAAATGTCGCTGTCTTAAATATATTGATAATGGGTTGAGTGCAGAGGACTCTTGTATTTGACTAATTTTAATACAGTTCATAATCAGGTTTGTATTAAGGCAAATTTTTTGTGGAGGATTCAGTTCCAAAAATAATGGGGGGACTGCTACTATGTATAGCTGTACTGCCCCAGGGCGAGAACTAGGGGTATTCAGAAGGGGCATGTGCCTCGGACACAAAGCTTAGGGGCGCCATAAGCAGCCTACCCCCAGACCGCCACTATAAAAGGGGGTGCCGCTCTCTGATGTCAAAGCATGCTGACGAAGGCCTGTCCACAATAGGACGCACAGAGGCGTGATGTGGCAGGCCGTGTTGCCTGGGGCTCCCAGCTAGCATTGCCCGGCACTGTACTGCCCACTGATTTAATGAGATTCTTCTCATACATCACACTCATTTCACATGCATTACCACCAGCTTTTTACTACTATTATTATTCTATAATCTGTGGCACTTCAGCTGCTTCTCCTATCAGCACTACACACTTGGGCACAAGGAACATTAAGACCTAAGACACGCAGATCAATTTTCAAGTTGTTGCGTCTAATCTGCAGGTGCAACAAATTATAGATTATTCGATTCATTAAATTTGTCTATCTTGTGACAAACCACTTATCAAGGGTACATTTTTTCCTGCCTAGCTGCAGCATAATAAGCTTGGTCAATGTAACCCTAGGTTATGCATGTTAGTGCTAAGAGCACAGCTGATGCTGCTAGGGTTTTTGCTGCATTTATTGGTAAAGTAAAAATGACGTATTATGTGTTTTGACATCTCTGATTGTTAGACATGTCCTACCTTTGTATCAAGGATGGGATTTGTGTTTGTGTTTACTTTGTCTGAGAGTGGGTTATCTATATATATATATATATATATATATATATATATATATATATATATATATATATATATATATATATATATATAATGCAGATATAATGCAAATTAGACCTCATTATTATACAAAATAACCAAAAGCAGCTGTCCTGTTCTAACAATTGGACTAGAGGACATACATAATCATTAATTATATTACAGTATATATATATATATATATATATATATATATATATATATATATATATATATATTCACTAATGATATGAGGTGGGCTGGTACTATTAAAACAATATAAATTACGGTTATCCTACAGCGCAATGCATTCATATGAAAATAATATTTTGCACATTATACCATCCGGCACTATCACTGTCAGTTTATAGATCAAAGGGATTATTATACAGCAATTAGAATAAATATAACAAGGTTTGCATCAAGCAGCACACTTTGATCATTATCAGTGTATGCAAAATCCACTGTGCATCTGTTGGGAGAGGGTTATCGTTCAGAAATAAAACTAGATCATTACATAGCGCTGCTTCATTATACAACACTGCATAGTGCAATGGTAGAAAAGCTAATTTAGGAGCCTTGCAACCAAAATTTTTAGAGCTGTTATGTTTTGGTAGCCGAGGATGAGTAGACTGTAACATTGCATTATTAGCAGGTTCATGCAGCCATTACTTCAACAATAGCTTCAACTCTAACACTTTAAACTGTATAGAAAGTACTATGTATACACAGTATAACTCTTGTGCACAGTGATGCCTACAGGCCATTTGTATAAACACCACATATTCCCCCTATAGTAGGAAAGAATTTGGGGGAAATGTTATAAACAGCAACAATGAAACAGTATGCATCTTAAAGCAATATTATGCATTATTCACATCACATAGTCCTTGGTCCATCCAGGTACGCCTTATAGGTTCACTTTCTTCAGGTCTATTGCAGTTGGCATCAGGAGTAGGAAAATGTCCTTCATCAAATGGAGCTTCTCCAAAGTAATTTCTAACAGAAGCAAGACGACTTGCCTTACATATGCATCCATCAGACAGTTCATATGTGTATGGTCCTCGCTGGCGTCTCACTTCAAGTGGTGTAGTAAATTTAGATTGTCCTTGTTTCAGTAGTCCTGGTTTCTTAATTCTGACTAAAGATCCAGGCTAAAAGTGCACTTCTCTTGCACCACGTTTTTTGTCAGTATAAACCTTGCATTTGGCTTGCTGACATTTGACAATGTCAGCAGTAGACGTTTTTGTAGGTACAATATTTTGTGGAAGTTTGATGTAAAGGTAAACGTGACAAACAGTCAGCAGTAACATTTTTTTAAACTTGGTTTGTATTGCATTTTGTAGTTGAAATTCGTGTCCATCTAGCTATATGCATTCCAGCTCTTCCTAGTCCCTTTGCTGTAAGCAGTGTAGTTAAAGGACTATGATCAGTGCATAAGGTAAATTCTCTACCCCATAGGTAGGTTCTCCATTTCTCTGCTGCCCAAACACATGCTAGAGCTTCTTTTTCAACAGTTGAATACTTAAGCTTTGCCTCTGTAAGTGTTCTGGATGCAAATGCAACAGTTTTCTCTGTATGATCAGTATGGATCTGTGTGAGAACTGCACCAACACCATAGTCTGAAGCATCTGTAGTAACCATAATGGGTAGTACAAGATCAAATAAAGCTAGCGCTGGACTGTTCACTATTAGCCGTAGCTATGTTTAGCAGCCTCTGACCACACCAGACTTAAAGTTCTACGTAGTAGTGCTCTAAGTGTCTCCACAACTGAAGCATGGTCATGGTCAGGCAGTAATCCCCCTTGTGAAATCATATGACCGAGAAATGACAGCTGAGTTTGTCTGAAGTGGCATTTGGAAAGGTTCAGTTTCAGTCCTGCAGAATCAATGCATTTCAGAACATTTTTTAGGTACTTGTTATGAAGATCCATAGTTGGAGTGTATACAATTATATCATCCAAGTAGCATTCTACACCAGGTATGCCATGGAGTATAGAAGACATCAGTCTTTGAAAACAACTCGGTGCTGATGCCAGTCCATAAAGTACACGCTTGAACTGAAACAAACCATCATGGGTGATAAATGCAGTGAGGTCTCTGCTTTCCTCGTGCAGTAATACTTGATGATAAGCACTCTGAAGATCCAGGGTAGAAAAGGAGTTCTGAAAATATTTCCTCTATGTGTGGCAAGGGTTGATTATCCATAACAACTGCTTTAGTAGGTTCACAGAGATCAAAACACAATCGAATACCTCCAGTTTTCTTTGTTGTTACAACAATTGGTGAAACCCATTCAGAGGATTCTGATTTTTCAATCACATCTTGCTCTATAGAGTAGGGCAATCGCCTCAATTTCTGGTGTACTGGCTTTACATCTGGTCTCAACTTAACTTTGTGTACAAAGTTGCATTGTGGTGAAATTTAATGCAGCAAAGAGATCCCTTCCAAGTATAGCAGTACCCTTATTCACAATGTAAAAATCACATTTTGCAGTATTTGATTCAAATTGTACAGTCACGGGCAAGCAAACAAGCACAGGGATTGGATCCTTTAAGTAACTGACCAGTTTCAGGGCAGGTGCAAGAAGCGGATCTTTTGCAAAGTATTTCAAGAAAATATCCTTTGGTAGTATAGAAACAGCTGAACCTGTATCAAGCATCAGGTTAATGGAGTGTCCCTTGTCAGCAGAAGCAGTACTGACATTGACAGTGCATATAAACTTGTCTGGAACAAATGTACCAGCTTTATCCACACTTAATACTGTAACATTTGGAGCAGTGACTTCATGAACATCTTTAGCAGATCTTAGCAAAATGTCCTACCTTTTTGCATAATTTGTAGTGCGTTGCATTGAACCACAGTGGAAGCAGTATTTTCTATTTGTATTTGCTGCACGGTTTTGCAGTCAATCCCTTTCCTTAGCACTGTATTTTGCCTGTGACTGTGCATTATTAGGCCACAGTGTTGAATTCACAATCTGTACATTCCCAGCAGTTCCCTGACTGAGAGTTTTAGCCTCTGCCACTGCTGTTTCAATTTGGCTAGCAACTGTAATAGCCTTTGCAAGGGTTAAATCCTGCTCTAGGAGCAGTCTCTCTCTAATGCGAGGTGAGTTTGTTTTTTCCACTATTTGGTCTCTTAGCATTTCATCTGTTAGATTATAGGCTGTCTCTCTGCTCCCAGGCAGTGAATAAGTAAAGCACCCTTTCTAGCTCCCCTTGGTCAGCAGTTATAATGTAATTTTCAAACATACGAATCCAAGCAGTAAAAGGTATGGTAGGCTCACCAGGGTTTGGAAGAAAAGGTGCAGGATGCTGCAGAGGTAGAAAAGACATCTAGTCGCCGATTTGTCATAATTTGGTAGCCGAGGATGAGTAGAGTATAATAGTGCTTTATTAGCAGGTTCATGCAGCCATTACACTTCAAAAATAGCTTCAACTCTAACACTATAAGCTGTATAGAAAGTACTATGTATACACAGTATAACTCTTGTGCACAGTGACACCTACAGACCATTTGTATAAACACCACAGAAGCCTAAAGATAGAAGCCAAAATTCCTTCCATTGCACTCTATGTGAAGTGACTGAAAATGCTTTGTGGGTTATTATTGCCTGAAAATTTGGCAGCCAGCATTTCCAGTTTTGACTCAAGTGATTGAACAAGCACTTTCAGGTAATTAACATATTGTATAGAACAATAGATGATCTTGGTTATTTGTGCCTTTCATCGAAAGCACATTAGTGGCCTGTCATGTAGCTTAATGCTGGAGACAAGTGTAAATATTAAAATCCAAATTTATTAAACTGAAGGTTAAAATCTTGACATGAACACATGGATGTTGCAGGCATGGCTTGACGCGTTTCGTGACCGTGATAATCACTTCCTCAAGAAGTGCCTTGTCTGTGTTATTCCTTATAATTCCGTATACTCCAGAGTGCCTAGAATCACCTGATACACCTGGATACAGATTTCCAGTATCATTACAAAGAGATTTAACATGGTATGATTACAGATATATAGTTATATAAGTCAAATTGCCACCATTTTGGAGTCCTAAGACCACCCAGTACTTGCCTACGTACTACACTCATACTTTATTGCTCCTGGTCTGCTCTCTTTGTTATGGTCAGATGGAAAGTGGGGCATGGTACTGACAGTGTTAATTAGAATATTTCCATTGGAATTATCTTTTTGCAAGAGAAAGCAGTGTTAATTATTTTGATAGAACAAGAGATTCCTCTATAGCCAACACTATTTTCCTTGGAATTATGCTTCTTCCCCTGTGTGCATGGGTAGAAAGCAGCCTAGGAGTATTAAATATAATGGATAAACCTACTGTATATTATTCTGCAGACCCTGCCTGCTAAAGTCGATTCAGAAATATTTTTGTTGAATGTTATTTAAACAAGTAAGTAAAACCAAGATGAAAATGTGGATCTCTTAGCACATGGGTGTCATTGGCACAGCAGGTGTGGGATTGGGGTTTGTATAAGTAAGGGGTATGAGGCAGGAGTGGTCCTTAGTACCCCAGAGTTCCCTGATGCATATGGCCATGTCTGTGTCTGGCTTTGGATGTAAACCGGTTCTTTCCTTTCTGTCCTGTTGCTCTTCAGGATTCTCCTGTCCTTACTGCTGGTGAGGATCCTGCAGGAGAACTGTGTGACTTTGTAACCGGTGGTAGAAGGAACCAGCTTGGGATGTTGCTTGGGTTCATTCATAAAATATTTAATTTAAAGGAAAGTTCCAGAGAAAGTGCTCAAATATGGGCAGAGTCTGTATTTTTGCTTTATTGGGTAATACAGTCATAAAACACAATCTGCCTCCAATTTAATACCTGTGTAACGTCTGTTTTTTTTTTTACAAATGTGGAGCTTTGGATTTGCTAATAGTAACTGACGTATACAAACAAAATATTACTGGTAAGATTGATTGATGTTTAACCACCTTTATACCAATGGCTGCAGGAAAGATTGCAGTTGTTACATGTATGGTCACCTTTAAACATAATAAAAAATGTTATTGTATCCACACACCACTCGAGCAGGGCATGGTGGGCTTAACCTTAGCTCCATCACTAGGGATAAGGTAACAGGACTTTTCCCTTTTTAGGCAGTGTAAATCACAATTTCCATCTCCTGTACGATGTTACACATCCAGCACAGTATACAGTAGTGTTCAATAGATTATTATATAAAGGAGTTGGACGAACTCGCTGCTAAATGATCAATAGTGAGTGCAATGCTTTACTTACCTTGCTACACACATTCTTGCCACCTTGAGCTTCTGTATTGATTTCTGCAGTTGCTTTTTTGGGTATATACATTACATGGAAGCTTTACAGGGAATAGTTTGATATCACTGTATGGAATAGTATGGCTGACGCCAAGCCCTGTTCCATGCATGCAAACCTCCTATATGAAGTAAAAAACAAGAACATTTTGGTCCATGTCCCAATCTGCTACAACTAGGATTGCCAACTGCTCTGTATTTCACTGGTGTAGCCACTGGTGTAGCCAGTATATCATATATCATGTATAAGGACAGGGCCTATTTGTAGCATTGCTCTGCCTACTTAAATCTTTGTCCCATCCATGATATCACAATGCTCCCCCAGCTGGTAAGTTTGTTTTTAAAAAGCGGAAACCCTAGCAACAGTTTACATGGAACAAAGCCTGCATAGGGCCGAAGTGAGGTTAGGCAGGGCTGGATGGCCTAGCCAGGGGGCAGGTAAGCCAGGATGAGGTTCTTAAGGAGAGGTAAGCGGTCAGCAAGGCAGATAACTTTGTTTTTTCTTTCTCCCACCCTCCCATTCCAGGTAAAAAGGAAGAAGTTTACGAAAGATGGTGCTCCAGGGTTCTCGCAACCAATCGCCTTGAAGGGGTCAGGAAGGAATTTTTCATCAAGCTGCTAATTAGCTGAGCGCCCATGAGTTTGTTGCCTTCCTCTGGGGTAACATTATCTGTGTTGGTCAATAGGTACTCCCATGACACAGCTGTGGCTCCAAGTACTTGGCATCAGTGTGGCTCCAGGAAGATGGACGGTTTTCAGTGAAGTGCAGGCCTACCCTTGGGAAGTTACGAGTGTGGAGCAGACTTTGACTGCACGGTCTTGTCTGAGTCATGCGAGAGGCTGGGTTAGCGCCATTATTGCACATGATGGGGAGCAGGAGGATGGACTACAGGTTGGTCAACAGAGAGCGCTCTGCCCCATGATCCCTGCTCCCTAAAACGGTTACAGTATGGGCAGCAGGCCCATGTTTTTTGTGATTATAGGAGCCGCAGTTGGTGGTTAGGGTGTACCTAGTCCTTTATATATAAGATTGTTAAATAAAAAATGTGACCTCCCCAGATTTTGCCACCATAAGAAGTCTCTGTGTTTTTATTAGGTTGGTGGGAAACACAACCGAAGGGGGTAGGGGGATCCTTTGCCTAGTTATGCTCAGACAAAATCCTACACCACTCAAAACTAGTGATGGGCACGAATTCGTGGCGAATTTGCGCGATTCGCCGCCAGTGAATAAATTCGCAAAACGCCCGCGAAAATTCGTGACAAAAATTCAAAAACGGGCGCTGGCGTCAAAAACGAGACGCCGGCGCACTTTCGCAAATTCGTCCATCACTACTCAAAACCCTACCCACTTCCAGGTAAGCCCTGCCCTTTTTGACATACAAAATTTGGGACTACTGTCTCTGGGACAACTGGGAATGAGAGCAATGGGAAAGAGAGCAGCCCAGGAGCAAGATGTACAGAGAATAAGAGGTCTATAGCTTGATAAATATTAGTAGGAGATTGTACTCAGGGGCAGGATAGACACATGCGTATGGTGCAGCTGTGGGCACGCTTTTACAGTGAAGTTGTAAACTCCATGAGTAGGGAAGTGGGTAAGTAAGCCAATGAGTATCAGGGGAGGGGGGTTGTGGCAGCAGTGACAGCATCTGTGGTGGGGGAGGTTGTTGACTAGAGTTTTGGTGGGAGCACACAGGGGGCAATCTGATAGGGCAGTAATATTAATTGGCACCTCTCTGCCCAGGGAGATGGACCCTGCGTGATCATGGGAAAGCAAGCAACTCAGGAGCAGGATGTACAGAGTGCAAAGTCCAATTAAAGGGGTTGTTCTCCTTTGAGTCAACTTGAGTGACATTCTTATTTGTGTTTTTTCTGTTAAGCAGCTCTCCAGTTTGCAATTTCAGCAATCTGGTTGCTAGATTCCCAATTATCCTAGAAAAAAAATAAAAATAAACCAGTCCTCAATAAAGCTATGTACACTAACTAGCCTTCATGTTGACACCCTCCCGATTCCATTACTTTCTGTTAAGAGTAGTGATAATGCAAATGTACACAGTGGTTGATCCAATCTATGTATAAAAGGAATCCATGGCAAACATCAGAAATGTTTCTTTTAAAAAATGGGGCAGCAGAATTTAATTTACTTTATATATGCCAACATGATATAATAATGCACAGTTTTGTGTTTTCGAACTCTGATACATTAAGAGCACTGTTAAAGAATATTTATTCCTGATGATATATATATATATATATATATATATATATATATATATATATATATATATATATATATATATATATATATATATATATATATATATATATATATATATATGCAGGTCAGTGTTAGTGTAAAGATCATTTGCATCATAATATGAAAAAGCTGTATTTAGATATGCCATTTCCATATATAGGTATGGGACCAGAATGCTTGGGACCTGAGGTTGTCCGGATAACAGATCTTTCTGTAATTTGGATCTTCATACCTTAAGTCTACTAGAAAATCATGTAAACATTAAATAAACCCAATAGCCTGATTTTGCTTCCAATAAGGATTAATTATATCTTAGTTGGGATCAAGCACAAGGTACTGTTTTATTAGTACAGAAAAAGGAAATCAATTTTAAAAATCTGGATTATATGATTATAATGCAGTCTATGGGAGACAGCCTTTCTGTAATTCTGAGCTTTCTGGATAATGGGTTTTCTGCAACGGATCCCATACCTGTACCGCAAGACAGTTATTGCTCTGTAAGTGCTACAAGCTCCCGGCTGCCTAACATTGTACATAATTACTGTGACAGTTAAAGGTCATAGCAAGACTATCAGCTACATAGGGACATTGCCAGGACTACTACTATTATTATATTATGCAATCCTCTCTTTTAATCTCTATATATAATTTGTTCCTTCCCCTATCTATTGCTTCTCTACAGCAGCACTTTCATTCACCTAAGCTCCCAACAGCAATCTCCCTCCTCTTGCCTGGGTTGATTCCAGGTAAATCACAGAACATTTGGTAAGAGAGTAACCCAGGCCTTGACTACTGCCAAACTCGTTCCTGTGGGATAAAAAGCATGGCTTCTTGGGATACAGAACACTGCACATTTCCAAGTACTGTATCTCTCTATGTACACCTGAACGCCAACCCTGACACCCCTTCTATGCCATTTTTATACCATCCTAATACTCACAGCAAAACACTGAACTGAAGCAATTACAAACACATTAGCGAGAACAGCCAGAACCTCCCCCATCCAACAGTTGAGCACTGTTTGTCACAATCTAAAAAAAAAACCTAATACAATTAGTTTCAAAATGCATTAAATCTAATATTGTCATGGCTCTGCGTTCTCCTGGGTCTGTATGATGTCAGACATGCAGGTGGAATGAAACTATATTGTACTGTATACTCTAAACGGACAAAGCATCATTTTCATAGTAGGTTTCGGCATATCTGAAATGTAGGAATAGAAGTATAATGGCATTAGTGCAAAAGATGTAGCTAATGTTCTAATATTTTCATTACAAAGCTCAAAATATCACAATGGGATCCCCCAGGAACTGTATGCCCAGCAGGCAGAGGATACTGTACATGTGTGTAAAAGCTAACAAATGAATGATAATTTGTTTAGGTTATACATATAGATGACAGTATGAATATTTTGGCATATGTGGGTCCCAGCCATTTCGATGAAAACTCACAAAGGGATACTGGTGTATATAATATTCATATCCTGTTTCATGTAAGTGTTGTATATTAAAAGGCAATGCAGAGTGGTAAATGTATTAAGTCTGGCTCTCCTCTTCCATGTGGTGCACTGTGTGGCCATGCAGACTGAATTCCCAAAAGGCTGGCTCTTCTGTTTTGCTTCAGTATTTGTAAATCATATGGCCTTTACAGAAGTACAAATATAAGAAATTGTATCTGATTTTATTATCTGCACAAAGACCATGTTCTGTATTCCCCCTTTATATAAAACTATTTTATGATAAAATGCTGTTTTATTAGTCTGAGCATTTAGCACTTGTATTAGATATTACCTAGAGATATGTGTGGGCTTATATCCGGTGAATGTGTGTGGGCTAAGCCTATGGTAACAAATTGCAAATTAAAAAAAAAAAACAATTCCCTGTGCCCTATAAATGGCTCAGTTGTTTGTCAATTTCACCTGCTGAATAATTAAAGAAATGCTTGATGGGCCTTCATTATTATCTGCCCTCCAAATGTGTTTTAAAATGAATGCAAATTATCTGTCATTAAATTGCATGAATTAACATCAATATTCTTTGTGACTTTATCATTAAATTGCAGGAATTAGCATCAGTATTCCTTGTGATGGAAAAAATCGCAACTTTCACAGGAAACTTACTTTGTTTTCTTTAGGTTGAATTTGGGGGGGGGGTATGGGGGTACTGAACTAAGGATTAACTCTGCCAATAATTCAATTCATAATTATTTGTAAATTATTAAGTGGGGGCACCAACCCATTATTCTACATTGGGACCAAACTTGTTTATCTTCAGCCCTGCTTTCCACCCCACTTATAATTTCGGTGTTTCTATTTAATTTTGTCCAGTGGGGAGAACTCACAATAATGCATCTGTTCCTTGGAGCTGCACCAAGCTTCTATTACAAACTGATACCAAAGCTTAACATGGGGCCTGGTAAGATTAGGAAGAATTTAATAAAGGGACCTGCTTGGAGCCCAGTGCCAACCCACAACTGAGGATATTGCATTCTATAGTTATATACTGTATAGCTCATACTCCAATAGCATAATCACAGCTACACTGAGCTACAATGTAATTTGGATAATCAGTGTTTTGATATGTGGATGCATGGGCATATGATATTGAACTGGGTGAGACATATGTAACTGTGTATACAAACTGTGGATACTGACTCTAGCCAAACTACTAGCCAATTGTCCCAGACACTCACTGCAGTAGGGATGGTAATTTGACCTGATATTACTCCCCAGAGGGTCCCAAAGTTAATAGCAACCAATATCATCTTATGAAGCTTCCCCTACTTGTTTGATTTTAAACAAGCATACATATGGTGCATACATATGTCATATACATCCTGTGCGCTGATGCATGATAGTCTTATTGAGATTTACACACAATTATTAGTGTTCATATTTTTACTAGTCCTTTGTTTTTTCTATATATTATTATTTATATAGCCCCATCATTCTACAATACATAGCCCCATCATCATACAATACATTTGTGGCAGTTACATATACAGACAAACATTTCACCAGAACAGTACATATAATTATATTTCTATATTATTAGGAGAAAATAGGGGGAGCTTACAATCCATATAAATCTATACAATTTTATATAGTGTTTTTTTGATACTGTACCCAGGCAAGTTAAAACCTTTATTCGCGAGTGCTGGCTACCCTGTGTACTATATATATATATATATATATATATATATATATATATATATATATATATATATATATATATATATATATATAACAAACAAGGGAAAGTTGTGCTCACCACTATTTTTCAAAACCATTAGGCGGGGGTGCAATGAGGGTGTGACCACAAAATACATATAGTCAAATACAAGAGTCCTCTGCACTCAACCCATTATCAATATATTTAAGACAGCGACATTTTGTGCATACTGCTACTAAAAAATGCCTTACCCTTTAAACAAAACAGGGATTGTTTGTCCATATATTGCAATATATTTAAGCTGACCAACTACGTCAAAGTCATCCCATATCTGGCCAGTCCTATGCTCAATTTTATCTGATTCATTAAGAATTCTATTGCTTCATTATACATTTTACAAAGGGACTTGGTTTTACCTGCAACTTAACTTTCTGCTTTCAAAGTAAACCTCCATACTTGGCTGCCCTTTTATTAGACACCAGTGGGATCACCTGACTATAGCTGGGAAGGGTGGGAGCTACAACATGGAGCTGGTCACTGCTCCTGTATAAACTATAACAAACAAGGGAAAGTTGTGCTCACCACTATTTTTCAAAACCATTAGGCGGGGGTGCAATGAGGGTGTGACCACAAAATACATATAGTCAAATACAAGAGTCCTCTGCACTCAACCCATTATCAATATGGGATGACTTTGACGTAGTTGGCCAGCTTAAATATATTGCAATATATGGACAAACAATCCCTGTTTTGTTTAAAGGGTAAGGCATTTTTTAGTAGCAGTATGCACAAAATGTCGCTGTCTTAAATATATTGATAATGGGTTGAGTGCAGAGGACTCTTGTATTTGACTATATGTATTTTGTGGTCACACCCTCATTGCACCCCCGCCTAATGGTTTTGAAAAATAGTGGTGAGCACAACTTTCCCTTGTTTCTTATAGTTTATACAGGAGCAGTGACCAGCTCCATGTTGTAGCTCCCACCCTTCCCAGCTATAGTCAGGTGACCCCACTGGTGTCTAATAAAAGGGCAGCCAAGTATGGAGGTTTACTTTGAAAGCATATATATATATATAAACCACAGAAGAAAAAAACGCACTCCAAGGTCTTGTCAAAGGTGAAAAAAAAATATCTATATATCCGCACTCTGTCTTGATTCTGTGGTGGGTGCTTGGTCAAAGGTTATCATACAAAGTTCAAATTGGACCAGCACTCCAGTTGTATTTTACAAATGATTTTATTGAATCATCACTCATATTCTTCCAAGAGGGACCGAAACTTTGGAAGAATATAAGTGATAATTCAATAAAACCATTTGTAAAATACTAGTGGAGTGCTGGTCCAATATATATTACCTATACTGTATTTATATATATATATATATATATATATATATATATATATATATATATATATATATATATATATATATATATATTACATTCTTGTTAAGAATTACATGTTCTTATGGTCCATAGGAAAATGCAGTGGGATGTTGAGAGATGTAGTTTACGGTGCTGAATACTTGACATCCCTGCATGTATCTTTACTTTTTTTCTCTTTGTGTTGCTTCTAACAGATACATGAATGGCTGCGCTGTAAAACCCAGAGGGAAGCCAGCAAGTATTCACTGCGTTTTCTGCCTCTGGCATGCTCTAGCCTACTCAATGTGTTTTCTGCCTCTGGCATGCACTGGCCTATTCAATGTGTTTTCTGCCTCTGGCATGCTCTGGCCTATTCAATGTGTTTTCTGCCTCTGGCATGTTCTGGCCTTAGGTGCAATGCAGAATCAGCTAATGGGTCCCTCATTCTGGGCTGATATTGAGCCAGAAGTAAAGAAAAGATAAGTTAAATGCAGAGGTAGACAGCTGAAATAGACAAAGAGAGATGGAGAAAGTGCAAGAGGGATTGAAGTGTAGGCAGGGGTGATTCTGGCCTTTCTGCTGCCTGAGGCGAAAGTATGGCAATGCGCCCCCTGTGCCACGCCCCTGTGCCACGCCCCTGTGCCATGTTAGGAAATGTAGGAGGGAAGGAGGGTACCCCCAAAAAATGTAAACGTCGCCTGGTCTGAGCTGGCGAAGTCAAGTCTGGCTCAAGAGGTAACGTTCAGTAAAATCTGCAAATTAGCGTAGTTACGTCACTTTTTCAGAGCGCAACTTCACCTGGCGAATTTACGCCAGCACCCGTTAAATAGGCAAAGTGCAAAAATTACATTATGCTGGCGAATTTTCACTAGCGTTAGCCACTTTGCCTTTTAGTAAATTTCCCCCTTAATTTCCACAAAAACGTTGAATTTCGTCTTTATGTATTAACCAGGGAACATACATCTTTTTTTTTTTTTTTTTTTTTTAAATCTAATTTTTTTTTTATTTTTTAACTTTTCTATACTTTTTTTTAACTTAAGCCTTGACTTTTTTATGACACACACACAGTAGGAGTGGAACAGACAGGGGTAGTACAACTATTATTTATTACAAATATTTGTTATTAACTTTTCTGTAAGTACAGTCAGTACAGTACCTGGTACTTCTTGTGAACAAACTCAGGCCCTAGACAGATGCAGCAACAGCCAGCCAGCCGCCCCAGGCACTAGTCCAAAAACAAATCCAGGCACTGCTGCAGCCTGCAGTCGAAACTCCAAAAGCCAGCGACCCAGCCAGCGACCCTGGAGATAGTGACGTCACCGGCGTCACGTGAGCAGGGACAGGGAGCAGGCAGCGGAGCGCAGCGCCAGCACGTAACAACGTCACGTGACGCATGCGCACTGGCCTGACTCCGTCTCCGCACTCCGCACAGGCACATCATAGGAGGAGTTAAGGGCGGCACTGAGGCAGCCGCCCGTCAGCAGCAGTAGAAGAGGGGATGGAACAACTGTCAACTGACATGACAAGGTGAAAGTTGCCGGTGCAGGCGCATTACATGCAGCGCACATTTAAATTTTTTCTAACTTCACAGCACGCCAGGCCAGCACAGCAGTCCAAATGCCGCCCCTTCAACTAACCGACATTTTGCCGCCTGAGGCGAGATTCTCAGGCGGCCTCATTATAGAAGCGCCCCTGAGTGTAGGAGTGGGAAATCATAGACAGAATTAATCTGCCTAAAGTGCAGAAAATGAGAGGGGGGGTTGCTGTTAATGGAAAGGAAAATAGCTACATTTGAGGGGCCAATAGATCAATCAGAGATGGTTGCGCTAGCATGTATGTTTTGCTGCCAGGTTCTAAAATATTTCACATTATGAATTTCCTAAATGCATTTTAAGTCCACTCATGAGATATCTTTCTGACTTACGACCCCAAATTTTCTTTCTCTCCCTTAGGGCCTTCTGGCAGACGTCACCCACACTAACCCTGGCACACAGAGCTGCCCTATTACCTCTGCACCACTGAGTATGGAGGGCCTGCAGCCCATTCTGTACCCTTCTCTAGTCACTGCCCCCTGAGATCGTTTTCCTAACAGTCAGGCACCACTCCAGCCCCCTCCCAGCACTGCTGAACTATTCTAATGTGTTTCTTTCACAATATATACCCGGCTCTCCAAATCTTTCTGCTAATTTCTTTTCGTTTCTATCTCTCTCCACTCCACCTTTCTGTGTCTCTCTCTGTCGCCAACACTTTCATTCCCAGCACAGGAGATCTCTCCCCCTTCCCCTATTCTCTCTCTACTTTGTTTCTTCCCCTTTCAACAGTCCTTGCCCCCTCCCACATCTTTCCTCTGGCTGTTACGCTCATTCAATCAGGCAGTGCATTCATATCTCAGGAAGTGGCATCAACACACAATGCATTCTCGGGTCACACACTAACCCATTCTTTCAGCCACCCATTTCCATCCATCTGCCCCTCCCTGGCATTGTGCCAACTGTAATTTAACAGTGTGTTCAGCTTCCAGTAAGACATGGTGCAGCCACCGCTGGAATAACTTTCCTGATGCCAAACTGGGTCTGGTATAATAATTTGTATACAGTATTTATACAGTAAGAATTGTATACTCATATCTGGGGTGGGATCTTGACTCATACTATTTAGATACTATAAATACAGTAACACACAATGCAGAATGCTATATGCTGTAATTCATTTGCCATTTGACACACACACATATAGTATTTATGAAGTTATAGACTGTGCAGATGCATCTAGAACTGAGTATAATGCAGCACACTATTTATAAAAACAAAGCACAGTGCAGGCACTTTGAAATGATGTGTTATTATGTATACAGTATTTGTGTGGAATACGCTCTTAATCTGCTTTCAAGGTGGTCTATAGAGAAGACAAGTTTAGTACTGATATATTTTAAATACACAAGAGCCATTAACAGCCTGTGCAATATATCCTTATAAATGGTATTTCATTATGACATTTCTGACACATGGTCAGGTTTGGATTGAGATTCCAAATAGGACCTGGCATTTCAAGTACACAGAGAAGCAAACAGCCCCCCATGTGCCCAATAAATAGCGACTGTCTATGGCATCTTACAGCAGCCCCTTTTGGCATTTGCCAGAATCCACAAATTGCCAGTTCGGGCCTGCACATGATCTATTTCAGCTTCTGTATTATAAATAATAATGTACCCCTATGTAAAATTTGAAAATATTAAAAGAATCATAAAAAGTATAAATACACTTGGGCTTTTCATGATCATATAAAGACACAAGGACTGCAGTCTTTTATTTTATCTGGTCATGGAATTGCTCAGAGACTGTTCTTGTATTTTCAGGGGTGTATTATGCCCAATATAATACACAAAATCCACAGGAAACCAGTAAAAAAAAACAGTTAAACATATCCTTAAAAATGTGCATGGTGCATGTCCTGCTTAGTTATGTTATATGTACAGCGCCGGATTTGCCGGGCGGGCGCCCCCAGCGGTTGCACATGCGCAAAAGCGCCAGAACACTAGAGAGCAGCGCGTCCCGAGTGCTCCCCATAGAGTGGCTGGACAGCATGCTGCCCCTAATAAGTAGCCATCCAGGCCCGGGCCTTTATGGCCTCGCCACAAATCCAGGCCTGTATATGTAACATAACATGTATTAGATTAAATATATGTCTACTATAGAAGGTCTATGAAGATTAAAATGTATCCAGGTCATTTTATACAGTATCTAGCGGAATTAAGTCAAAGGCAACTAGACATTTAGGGAGTTAATTATCAAAATCCAAATTTATCTTATTATTTTGTGAAATATACTCCAACCAAATCCGCATGGGCTATTTCACCTTATTTATCAATGGATTTTCCTGAAAAATTCCAGATCGGGGAAAAAAATCTAAAAAATTTTGATAATGGTTTGAAAATTCGAATCTGAATTTCCGCCCTTTTTAGGTTTTTGACCGAAAACCATGAAATTTTCTGGGTTTTTTTTTGCACGAACGCCATCGCAGATCAGCATATCTTCGGGACTCTTACAATTGACTTATATAACCACGGCAGGTCTGAGATGCTGGATTTTCGGATTCAGACTTTTTCCATCCTCAGGATATAATAAATACCGAAAAATTCTGGGGTTTTTTCCCACTAAAAATTCGGATTTTAAAGTTAAAAAAACCTCACATTTTCAAGTTTTTGGCATTCGGACTTTAATAAATAACCCCCTTAGAGTTTTTCTTGAAAATGTTTCACCACTCATCTGAGTGGCAGTTCAACTGAAATGGTAGGGAATTCCCCCGGCATTTAAACCCTTGAGAGTAGTCACAGACATCCAATCACAATGGTTCCAATGAACTTAAGTAAGGTGTTCCAGTAACAATGGTAAACGCATTCAAAAGGATCCGCACACAATTGTTTGCAGTCAGGGAGCTTTCCCCTTTTATTTTGCTACCAACAGTATCAATGTTTCGGGGGGGGGGCTCCTGAAAGTGCCACTTGGTGTGTGGTCTATAAATTCCTCAGTGATTCCTACTGTCTGCATAGTTTACATACAGAGGGAGGTGGGTACATTATTATTATATAAGAATACAGACACTTTCAGATTATGATGCAGGAGAACATGCAGGCAACCTAAGAGTACTGAACAGCTGGACCAACCTGATGGGGGGCCTGAATATTTCTAGTGTTATTATTCACTTCAGCCAACGTCATTTTGTGGAACACATTGCAGTCACCTCTGGAATCCTGCGTCATAATTATAATTTATACAATGATAAATGGTGCAGTCGCCTTTGATAGAGATATGGATTTTGTTCCTTTTCTTTTTCTTCCAGTTGGCATCAGCAGGATCTACCAGATTTAAATTATTTAGATAGAATTGTCACTTTCAAAGTGATTTTACGTGTTTGGCACATTATTTTGCATGCTATCCTATGCAGAGCCCTGTGCTTCTGTATTATAGAGAAAAATGTGCCCAGAATACTAAGAATGCTTTGCATTTGCACATAGTGAGCTGTGCTGCTCCAGAGACAGAACAATGTGTGCCTGTAACATGAAATGCTGGGCTTATGTTAAAAAATATAATATAAAATGAATTGTGCAGCTATGTGTGCATCTGCCACCTGCACAACAGGGATAGTCATATAGCCATTGTTGCTGCAATGAGACCCTTAGTAGGTCATGGTAATTCTTTTGTTAAATAAAATGATAATATTTTATAATAAACATATCCATTTTAACTCTGCTATACCGGTGGTTCAAGTTGGGGGGCTTATACAGTGTATGTATATGCTCAGGGGCCTTCTGCTGAATGTAACAGCTCACGTGGTAATTTGATTCGATTTGTGAATATATTGTGGATGTGTAAAGTATTAACATTAATCTTCAAGGTCAGGGCTTGAATAAGGACAATAACCTTAATGGTTTGATGACCTTTTTACAACATTCTAATCAGAGAGGTCAGAGGAGTGAGCTAGAAATTCAGCTTCAGTCAATGGGACTTTTAAATTATGTGAATTGTTTCCCTAAACTAAACAGGAATTCCCTAAGATTTCATAAGAAAGAAAGATTTATGGGCAGCAAGTAAGGTTTAAAATACTTATCTGACCATGTTAACAACACTGTTAAAACCTGCCACTTTTCTTACACAATATTGCCTATCTTTTAGCAACATCTAAGACACTCATGCTCTCACACTATCCTGCCTAGACTACTGCAACGTGTTACTAACTTATTGTTACTTTTTCTGTTTTTCAAGTTTTTTTAGTGTACACCTTTTTTTTTTTTTACAGAAAAAGAAAACAATTTTATGTACACCCATTTACAAATTTCCTAAATGTTACGTTTTTTCCCCAGTCCTATGGAAAATGTACATGCATACAAGCAAAGTGTCATAGAATGGTCAGCGTCAGACTGGGCGGGTCCAGGGTCAACTGGGATTGCTGCCTCTAGGGCCCATACACTTCCCAAGGCCCCCCATCCCAGCCACAATCCCCCTCTGTCTCTGGGCCCCCTGCCCCACCCACAACCCTCCCCTGCACACCTTATTTTATCTTGTTGTACATGCGATTGGCGTCTGTGGGGAGGTAAGGGAGCATTGCTCAGAGGGGGGGAGCAGGTTTGGGTCGTCGGTACCTATAAAAAGTTAACATTTAGTATGTTATAGAATGGGCAAATCTAAGCAACTTTTCAATTGGTTTTCATAATTTATTTTTTATAGTTCTTTAATTATTTGCTTTCTCCTTCTTACTTTTTCCAGCTTTCAAATTGGGGTCCCTAACCCCATCTATATAGAAAGGCTACACATTTATTGATATTGTCACTTTTTATTACTCATTTTACTATTCAGGCCCTCTCCTATTCATATTGCAGACTCTTATTGAAATCAATGCATAGTTGCGAGGGTAATTTGAACCCTAGCAACCAGAATGCTGAAACTGCATCTGGAGAGCTGCTGAATAAAAAGCTAAATAGCTAAAAAAACACAAATAATAAAAAATGAAAACCAACTGTAAATTGTCCTAGAATACCATTGTCTACCATTGTCTACATCATACATCATAAGGGGGTTATTTATCAAAGTCCGATTTTTTGGATTTTTCACCCGAAAACTCAGAAAACTTTGGGGTATTGCACGGACCCCAGCGCACTCCTATTGACTTATATGCAACCTCGACAGGTCTGAGATGCTGGATTTTCAGATTTGGACTTTTCCATCCTCTGGGTTTAATAAATTCCAAAAAATTCGTGATTTTTTAAAAGTCTGACTTTATAAAAAAAAATCACACATTTTTCGTGATTTTTGCATTCGTAGTTTAGTAAATAACCCCCTAAAAGTTAACTCAAAGTTGAACAAACCCTTTAAGAGCAAGTGAGGGGTAATTACAACCAACAGATTACAGGGTAGGGATATGAACACCTGCCCTACACCCTCTATATGATGCACATAAGAGTCAATTATAAAGAACCAAGCCCCCCCTTTAGATAAATGCACAAATGAATTGAAATCACATGGCTTATTGTAAAAGATGAGACATTTTCTATAATGCGAATGCCAATAGCTGAGAATAGTTCATCTGACAAAAGTGTCCGAAACACTAAAACATTTTGCTTTGCTAGATGCAAAGCAGAATGTAGGACCATTACCTTACCAAGCAAAAAAGAAAGAAACCGCATACATTTGCACATATATTCTGAAGGGAGATCAAAAATAATTCAAGTCTAAACATTTACAAGCCAACTTATATAAAACCCATGATAATAAAAATATTCATTGAACTGTTTAGTCTTGCAAAGCAGTTCATGGCCAGTCCTGGTGGACCTTGCTGCATGTCTGTGATGTGTGATGGAGGTGGAATTGGTGGCATTGATGCTGCCTGCTTGAGATGTGTGGTGGCAGTTTCCTTGTCCTGGTAGGACCTGTTGCCTGTTTCAAGTGTGCGGCTGCAGGGTCTTGTCCTGGGGGTGAGGTTGGCGTTAAGGAATCTTTTGCTGGCAGGCCCTGTTTTTTGTACAAACTGTGCAGCAAGTGTGGGGATGGCGGTAAGACACTTTTGGGGGAATGAAATAAAAGTCGGTAACGGAAAAACTATTCGCAAGGCAAAAAGTTTTGCCTTTGGGCGAACAAATTTTGCTTTGCGTGAATTTAATATAGCTTTCGCGAACCCGGAAACTTCCGACAGTAGACTGTTTGCGAAATTTATAGTTTGGGCCAATGTGCAGTAAATGTAATGAAACTTCTTAGTGAAAAAGTCATTATGTTTGCTCCAAAAGATTGCGACACCTTCAAGCACTTCTTAAGAGTGCACAATTAAAATTTGCAATGCAATAACAGTTTAAGGAACAATATTACATTGTGATGTAGAATTTTTATTCTTATTGGTGCAAATTGTTTTGCTATTTGCGACTTTAATTACATTCCCCCCTTTGTCCTGGCCTTCATATTTTACTTGCACTCCATCTTTTTAAAGATGCCTTTGGGAGCTCTTAAATATTAGCTTAAATTAAACTGCTGCCCCAACACTTCTTTTATGGAGCCTTGGCAGTCACAGCTACATGGTTCCTGAGTGAGAATCGAAATTGGAGCAGCAGTTCAGTCCATGTAAAGATTTCTATAGTAATACTTAAAAGCAGTGCACTTCAGCAAACAATGGAGGGTGCTGCTCTTCATTGGGACAGAGGCATTCTTGGGAAAGTAGGAAGTGGGTAAGTGAGGGTTGAAGTGAATTTCTTGTGGGCAGGAGATTGAAGTATGGAGAGAAAAGCATAGAGAAGAAAGTAAAAAGTAAAGTAAAAAGCTAAAGTAAATGGCACATATAGAAAGGAGAATGGCTGGTGGAAAGAGGGTGACTGGAAGGGTCAAGGGAGAATCACATTTGGGGAACAAGAAGTAAAGTAAAATGTTAAACTACAAATGTGTGTTCAGCAAATGCCCAGAGGAAACACATAAAATAAACTGGTTGATGGAAAAAGTGGGAAATGTTGGAAAGAAAAGGAGGGTATAAGACTGAGAGAAATATAATAAATAAAAAAATATGTGGCCGGTTGTTGCTGGCTGGGACTGCAGATAATGGTTAGGAAGCTCAGGCAGTGGCTGTACAATCCCATTCTGGGTTGTCTAAGAGGCACACTAGAGCCAATACCAATTGCACATACCTAGACTTAGGAGACAGCCCACAATCCAGCTTAAATACAGCCGTTCACTGTTGCATTTACTTTTAGTATAATGTAGAGAGGGATATTCTGATGCAATTTGCAATTGGTTTTCATTTTTTATTATTTGTGGGTTGTGTTATTTACTTATTTAGCTTTTTATTCAGCAGCTCTCCAGATTGCAATTTCAGTCATCACGTTGCTAGGGTCCAAATTACCCTAGCAACCATGCACTGATTTGCATAAGAGACTGGAATATGAATAGGAGAGGACCTGATAAGAAAGATGAGTAATAAAAAGTAGCAATAAAAATACATGTGTAGCCTTACAGAGCATTTGTTTTTTTAGATGGCATGAGACCAGTTGAAAAGTTGCTTAGAATTGACCATTCTATATTATGCTAAAAGTTAAATTAAAGGTAAACACTCCTTTAAACAAGCATGGTAAAACAGTGCTAAATGAGCATCATACTGGTTTATAAGAGAAAGGTTTTCAATGTTTAGTTCTGTAAAGAGTCATGAATGACATGTGAACATGTTTTCTTGTGTAAGAACTTAAACCATTGTATTCTACTCGGCTTATTTGTTATTTGCTGTGGAAACATCTGCCTATTTGCCCTATTGCACGTTGGAGTCTATAGGCGTCTTTTTCACATTGAAAAAATTTTTGCTCATCATAGCATATAAAACCTTTTCATTTTTTGTGTTACTTGTCATACATTACACACTAGGTCCTTGAATCATCTAGTAAGCAGCAAATAGAAATAACAGAGACTTTCTAGTGGGTTATAAATAAAAAGTGATCATTCCACAATGCTTGATCACATTTTAATGCTTCTAAAAAAGTCTTGTGCAAGGGTATTTGGAAATGGCTACACATATTCCCAAGGGACACAGTTGCAGGTCAAGACAATTCAACTTTTTCATGTCAATAAATCCTGCTTAGAGTGTAATGTATGTAGGGCACTTTGTGCGAATACACGCAGAGCCAGAATCAGTTCCACGACAAATATTGATTCTTTTTCTTGTGCGCCTCTGCAAATATTCATATAAACTCAATGGATGGGGAGGAGGGAGTTGCACTCAGACTCAGCTCACAGTGAATAAAGACTGAAATGTAAAGATGTTGGATGTCAGAGTTACATGATTCTTCAGGGCTCAGAGTAATCACTGTTAATCTGCACAAGGAGGTACACATCTGCTGAATTAACACATTGCTTTAGTTCCGCTGTAGTTGAAAGTGCTTGTAATCAATAGAGGCTCTGCCTAAAGCTCTTTTGGAACACAAGTGTGTGCTGGGTGCAAGGCTTCAGATCTATAACCAAAAGGGTGAAACCACAGTACATCCAGTTATAATATTTGTATTCAAATGTACAGCTGTGTTACTGCAGTGTAATGTTGTGTTTTACAAGGGAGGTTGAGCTGTAGGGGTATGCTTGTTGCGAGTTGTTTAGGACTATCATTGTCTGGTGTTTAGAAAAACATGCTATCAACCTGCCATCTGACAAGAAACAAGCAAACAATACAAACCAAATGTGTATTTAGAAAGATGTAAATATAGTAAGCTAAATTCCCTTTTTGCTGCATTTTCCTAGGTATGATTTCAACCTTACTGTCTCCATGGACTTTGTGGGGCACATTTACCTAGGGTCGAATATCGAGGGTTAATTAACCCTCCATATTCGACCGTCTAAGTAAAACGATTAGAAGGATTTTAATCCATCGATCGAAGGATATTCCTTTGATCAGAAAATTGTTAGGAAGCCTATGGGGACCTTCCCCATAGGCTAATATTGGCCTCGGTAGGTTTTAGGTGGCGAACTAGGGGGTCGAAGAATTTTTTAAAGAGACAGTACTTCGACTATCGAATAGTCGAATAGTCGAAAGATTTTTAGTTTGAATCGTTCAATTCGTAGCTGAAGGTCGAAGTAGCCCATTCGATGTTCGAAGTAGCCAAAAAAAACCATTCCAAATTCGAAAATTTTTTCCTCTATTCCTTCACTCGAGCTAAGTAAATGGGCCCCTGTATGTTCTCCTAGTTCTTGTGTAGGTTTCCTCTGGGTACACAAGTTTTCTCCCACACTAAACAAGCATACAGGCAGATAAATTGGCTTCTGATAATATTGGCCGTGTGAGAATGTGATAGGGACCTTAGACTGTAAGCTCTACTGGGGTAGAGACTAATATGAATAATGTATATATAAATAAAGAACAATAATTTGGCCCATGGAGGTATCTTTATTTAGAGTATGTTTTTCAGATACTTTAAAGAGAAAGCCCAGCTGCTCTCGCTAGTATGAATAAACACAAATATATAAATAAAATAAATCTCCATATAAAGAACCGTTATATTTTCTGTGAAGGATACTAAATTATGTTAACCATATGTAATGTATGCACCTTTTAAAAAGTAGTTTTCAAAGATCACACCAAGGTTGCATCAAGCATTTTCAGTCTGTCTGGATATAAAAACCAGGAATGTGGAATTTATAGGCAAATGCTCACCAGCTAAAATGCACAAAACATTGGAACTTATTACAAATGAATCTCTACAACCTCTTTACAATGAAACATATATTAAAATATCCTTAAAACAGAAAATACATGATTAAAAGTCCCCTTAAAATTAGGTAATTCTATTTGTGGCAAAAGTGGACACTGATGGGCAAATTGTCTCTCATCCCACAGAAGGGACGACAATTGAAATTAATGGGCACTTTACATATAAAAGTTTACTAGTTATTTATCTCATTGAATGCCCGTGTGTGCAGGGAAAAACTCAAATGCGCATTCATCTAAATGAAAAGAAAAGCTGTATGCATAATTACAGTATGTCAGTGATAGGGATAAAAAACAACAAATAAGGAGTTTGAAGCAGAACTGCTGTTAGCATTGTTTCAGTTTATACACACACAGCAGCTCCATTATGGTGGTTTGTTTTAAAATAGGTAACTTTCCCTATAGGTGGGAACCTTTCTATAATATGACTTAAACAGGAGGCAGCTTAAATAAAGAAAAATTATGTATTATACCCAAGAAAACTGAACAAGTACTTTGCTTGCGGTTTATTTATAAATTAGGTTCAGTTCTTTTTTTTGGTACAATATAACTTATAGGGGCATTTTAATTGTAATTATTTTACAGATAATGAAAGTCTACACAAAGGAGTTAATGTGGTAACATTATAGGTTTACAACTATAATTGATGGGCTATTAGGGTTGCCACCTTTGCCACTGGCTAAACCCGTATAAAGGGGGCGGGGCAGATATCATTGGGGGTGGAGCAGTGATGTTTGGGTAGGCATGATGACATCAGAGATGATGTTGTGGAGTTATGATACTGGGTCGGGGTTATTGCATCACTTGCAACTGGCTGTATTTCTGTCCAGTTTTCACAATGTTTTAAATGGGACAGTTTTAAACAGACAGCCCTTTGACAAACTGAAATGTTCAGCTGAAACCTTCATGGCTGGAAACCCTACCTCATTCTATTCTGCCCCACGAGTAAAGGTGGCCATACAAGGAGAGACCAGATCTGGATCGGTGAAGCCCGTCGGGGGGCCCCATACACGGGCCAATAAGCTGCCGACTCGGTCTGTAGGCAGCTTTTATCGGGCCGTGTATGGCCACCTTAAGGGTGGACATACACGGGCAGATAAAGCTGCCGATATTGGTAATTTAGACTAATTTGACAACTTATCTGCCCGTGTATGGGGGCTTCCTACAGGTCTTCCCGATTGATATCTGGCCATGATATCGATCGGGAAGGTTTGATTTTTACCCGACAGACCCATCGGAGCCCATTGGCGTATCGTAATTCGATTGTTCGACCATACGTTCGAACGTTCGAATAACCCCCGATATAGCAATGCCGTTAGTGGCATATTGGGGAAAGATCCGCTTGTTTGCCGATGTCGCAAAATGAGCGAATCTTTGAGTCTATGGCCAGCTTTAGACCAATCCTTTAACTACAGGTATGGGAACTGTTATACAGAAATCAGTTATCCAGAAAGCTTTGAAATACAACAATGCTAATTTCGAAAAAACTTTCTTGTTTATGATTGATTTGCATTTTTCTGTAATAACAAGAAATTAACTGCACTTGATAATAACTAAGCGGGGTCAAGGTGAGTATCTTGGTATTTAATTGGTTTTCATATATTGGCAGATTATTGTTAGGGTTTCATAAGGCTGAAAACAGAACAGAAAGTTGAGACCCGAACAGGCCTTAGAAAAACCGATTAACAAACTTGTACTTGAGGATTTTCCCCCAGAAGCTTGTGCAGTCTGAATAAATGCTGCCGCAGAATAAATGCTGTACAGTAATAGCCCGCTTGGAAAAAGACTGTGTGCCTTTTCCCTTTCATGTGTACAAATGGACATCAAAACATATTGACATATTGGTTATTCTTCAAAAGAAGCTTATTTATCTCCATATATGTGTTTATTCATTTGAGCAGTAGCAGCCATGATTGATCTGATGGGTAAAGCTATAATGAGACAGTAGCAGATTATCATGAAAAATAGCAGAATGCTCACTTGACTCTGGTTATAATAATGTTTGAATGAAGCAACTCTCAATTTTTTTTTGCTCACCAATAAAAGCCATGCAAAGCTTGGTGTTTTCTACATACATTATTGATTAGTGAAATGTCTTTTTAATAAAAGATGCATAAATAATGCAGCAATAAAAAATGTAGGCAGCCCCACATCAGCTTATTTCATATGCCCCCACCTATTGGAATAGGTTAGAAACCTACCGAGGGCTCCTCTGCTTCATTTAATAGCATTTCATGAAATAAGTGGTTGCCTTTTATCCGTTATGTTGCTGATGTGTAATTCTAAGGGTATGGGAATGTTCCAATACGCAAGCACTCAAACCAAAAATGATTTACCTATGCGAGGTGCAAGATCAAAAAATTGATATATATCATATAAATGGATCAGCACTCTCTATAGGTGAAAAAATCAAAATGTATTTGATCATGGTCAAACACATCTCAATCCATAATCCATAAACCAGTTTAGCAGACATATAGCTTGTAGTTGGAATTTTATCACTGGATGTGAAAGATACTTACCTCCAAACTGCAACTGCAGAGTTTTTTTTAGATTTATAGTAGGTTAAAAAAAGATGACTCACATGTTTACCACTTGGTTTAGAAACTTCCCTGTGTGTTTTTGCAAACATTTAACAACCATTATTTACAGAGGTCTGCTAAGTGAAAAATTTGTATTTTTTTTGACAGAGGATTTGTAATTTAATACCATCAGTCCTATGGATGGATTCTAAACCCAGATCTGTATCGCACCCAGTTAGGATCTGGTTTATTTATGGATTAGAATTCACAAGGCAACTATGATGTTACCAGAGAAGAAGATAATCTGATCTTATTTAGCAATTTTCTCACAACAGTTTGCTATATAAAGAAGGTTTGCAAAGCTGGAGCTTGATAAAGGAACTTTGCCCAATAATATCTGGGCACAGAAGCAATTACAAGACATTCCAGCACCCTGTGTGTCTTTGGATGCAGAATGCTGTAGTCGCTATTTTGAGCTGATTAATGCTTAAGATAACTCAGAAATGGAAAAGTAAATGTTGACCAGCCCCAGCAAGCTGGAGGTGAAGAATAATTTCCCTCTCTTCCTTGTAAAAGTCAGACACTTTACTACAAGATTAGAGTATCTCCTATAGGCCCATCCACCAGAACACTGCTATTTCAACATATTCTAGGAAAAACCAAGATACACACAACCAAACTATTGCCATAATGCTGGACTGACTGAAGAGGTTCTGATACTCATTTATCTTATCAATTGTGGTGAAGGGACCTTTCAGTCTACCACTGATTCACTTTTGCTGCTAAGCACAACCACCCATTTTCTGAAATACAGGTATAGGATCCCTTATCCGGAAACCCGATATCCAGAAAGCTCCGAATTTTGAAATGGCTGTCTCCCATAGACTCCATTTTATCCAAATAATCCAAATTTTTAAAAATGATTTCCTTTTTCTCTGTAATAATAATACAGTAGCTTGTACTTGATCCCAACTAAGATATAATTAATCCTTATTGGAAGCAAAACCAGCCTATTGGGTTTATTTAATGTTTAGATTTATTTCTAGTAGACTTAAGGCATGAAGACCCAAATTACAGAAAGATCCATTATCCGGAAAACCCCGAGCATTCTGGATAAGAGGTCCCATACCTGTACAAACTCTGACTGAAAGGAAAACGTTGACTAATGTTGACGCTAGAAAGATTTTAGAAAGTTTTCTTTCCTTGGCTACTTTATCTTGAATCTTGAAATGTAGTATTATGATTTAAAGCAGTGATTATCAATCTACGGAATGGGGCCCATAATTGAACTGCTATGCTCTTTATAGTGGATCTCCAGGACCCTAATTAAGTTTTCTTTTAAAGTATGAGTTCAGTCTTATGGACTATGAGTTAAAATTAAATTAAAACCTTTTAGCCCATCCTGTTGGTAAATGAGAATGTTGAATGTTGACGTCCTGTGCAGAACGTGAACATTGGGGCCCATTTATCAAAATCAAAGTCTGCAGCTTTTTCATGATTCGAGAAAAAATGCAGCAAAAATGGGAACACAAATATACTCGAATATAGTCTGAAGAACCTTTGAATTTATCATGGTTCTCACTGGAATGTGACTTTCTTCTGTTATAAAAAGTGCACTGAAATATTCAGTGTATTTTTCTTAATGAAGCTGGTGTTTGGGAAAAAAGTTTTGTTACTTTTTTTGCACTCAACTTTTGCTTCCTCAACCTTGAAATTATGCTTATGGATGCACCGAATCCGGCATGATTTGGCTAAATCCAAGTGCCTAGCCAAATCAATTTAGAATCCTTAAAATCACGTGAAAGAATTACAGTAGATGTTTTTTTTTCTGCACATGCATGTGGTTCTTTTTATCCCTTCCTTCTCTAATTTGCATACTGTATGTAATTAAGGGTTCCAATCTGATTTGGGATTCAATCTAATTCCAAAATAGTGGATTTGGTGCATGATTAGATTCACTGAAACCCCTTATACATTAACCCAAATAAATTGGACTTTCCTTGCATAAAGGATGGTCCTGTGGAGCTGCCATATTATGATAAGATCCAGTGGCAGTATTGATGGTATTATGAATGTGTATTGAAACTGAACATATTTGTTAAATGCCTTTAAATACTTTTAATACATTTTTACATGAATTATGTCTACTTAAAACCTTTCTTACCCTGACCCTTGAGTTTGTAAATATAGTTCAAGGAGCATTCCTTTAGGTGTAAACAGGCCCTACCATGGAATTTTAAAGTTTATATCTGCTCCAACTGGGTGGTTAGTGTTAGAGGTACAAGCACCACCCTAATAAAATGTGTACAAGAGAATAAGTTCAGCACATACTTACATTTTGTTTCTTGTAAGACTGTATTTTCCAGGAACACTTCCTGCTCTGCTACTGCAGAGGGAACTAATGTGCACATTACATGATGCAGCGTTCCCATGTTCAGGATTAAGAGAATGTTCCTATTGTAGTAATTAGGTTTGCCACCTGTCCGAATTTCTCCTGGGCAGCCTGGTTTGGAAGGGCTGCCTGGGTGAAAAGTGCCTGTCCAAATTTCGAATTAGGAAATCTGGACAGGACTTTGAACTGAATGTCATGTAAATCAGCCAATCGATGATTGTCATCATCATCAGTCCCTCCCCTATATCACCCACCCTACATCACTGAACCACCCCAATACCATCCGGTCCACCCCTGACCTCACCCGTCCCGCCCTGACCCCCCTCTACGTCACCGGACCACCCCCTGCCCGTTTTCCCCAAATAAAAAAGGTGGCAACCCTAGTAGTAATCCTAAACCTAACAGTTTACAAAATTATTAATTGTTTATATGCCACTGCAAACTAGTTTTATACTGCCCTCGGCACTTACAGCCTGCAGTGAGCTACAGCAGACAGACAGTTACACATGCAGAACCAGTGCACATAATAATACTTATTATAGATTATTTATGCTGCAAGATGTACAGTTTACTACTTTATATAAACCACACTATTATATTATATGATTACTATTTGTTACATGATTGCTAGCACAGTGCTTGTTATATTACCTATATACTTGTGTACAAATAAATGTTAAGTAGTTTAGGAACTTTTACAGGATGCACCAGTTTCTATGTGCATGATTAAGAGAATGTTCCTGTTGTCTTTCAGCTCCCTGCAATAAATTTAATCAGGCCCGGGCCAAGGCAGCCGGGTGCGACCCCGCCAGCTGCTTCACCCCCTTGCTGGCACGGCCTTGACTGCGCATGCGCACGCATCCGGAACTGCACATGCGCAGGAATCAGAGCTGGGCCACACTGAGTTGATGTCAGAGCTTAATGCGCAAGTTGACGCCGGCACGCATGTGCAGAAGCGCCAATTGGTGTGCGCACAGAAGCAGAAGCACAAAAAGACGGGTAGTGAGGGGACCGGACATGGGGTAGGCGACAGAGCAGGTACATGCCTGGCGCCCCCAAGCTTTGCGCCCCAGGCACGTGCCTACTCTGCCTACCCCTAGTTCTGGCCCTGAATTTAATTACTTCTCTCTTGCCCTACCCTCGCACTCGGAATTAATTTTCATATGTGCAACTTTAGTACAGGGCTGGATTTTGCACAGTAGCATAACTATGAGCTTATCTTCAGGGAGGGCCTGAGCCCCCCACAGCTACAGGGTCTGCTGTGTGGTAGTTCACTGATTTTGCACTGAATAGCTGGCAACAGCCGTATTGATTGCATTACTTGCACTTACTGCACTAACATTTGCACTTTGGCCTGCCTTGCAATGTGTTCAGAGCTTGGGTTTAAAATACTCTACAAATGGACCTGGAGTCTCAGGGGACATCTGGCATACAGAGCATTTTGTCTGCAGTGTAGTGTCCCAGATTTAAGGACTAATTTATCACAGATTTGTTAAATATATAGGATTGTATTTGGGGGAATTACTTTGTAAGTACAAGAGTTGTGCCGCAGTAAGATTCTCAAGAGAATCATACTATGCAGTACAGTAGCCTTGGATTGATACCAGAGGTCATTTGAGTTCATTTCATTTCAGATTTCCTAATACTTACTTTAAATCATCCAGAGATAGATGGGCTACAGAAGCAAGTTCTGGATTGCTAAGGGGGGGGGCAAAGTTGGATTACTCAGGCCTGTTTTTTTACTGTGCATTTTGCACCATTTTTGTAAATAAGCCCCAAAATCTTTTACATGTAACATAGACCTGTAATGTTTGATGGGTTTCTTGCATGCACAGCCCCCACACAGCATCTTGGTCAGATTTAGATTCGGGCTTTGACTTGGCCATTCCAGGACCCTCCATCTCTATTTTTATACATTTATTGGTGATTTTATGCATTTTTTGTAATGTTGCAGGTCCATATTTGGCTGAGCTTCAATCTTCTAAAGATGGTCTCATTTTATCCTCAAGCTGCCTCTGGTACAATGAAGAAAATTCCTGTGGTGGTGAGCTATTCAATTCCTGATGCAGCAAAGCAGCCCCAAACCATAACATGTTTACCACCATAATTTACAGTTTCTATCAAGTTCTTGTTAGGAAATGCTGTCTGATTTTTGCCAAACATGTCTTCTGATGCCATAGTCAAGTAAGTATCTATGCCTGTCTGCACAAAGTACATTGTTCCAGGCAGGCCCAGAATGGCAACCCAGTACAGACCAAGTTCCAAGTGTCCATAGACACTTGGTCCATAAACCTTTGAGCCTTGATGTTCTTTCTGGAGAACAATGGTTTTCTCTTGACACACAGCATAAATCTAATGTAGTACCTGTTGGTCTGTGATGAAATTCTGTGGTTCTTTCAAACTTCTTTTAGCATATTGCTATTTGCTCTCAAGTTGAATTTTCTGGGATGGCCTTGCCATTTTGGCAGTTGTTTGTAATGTTCTTTACTTGATCTTCTGGACAGTGGAATAATATTTGTTCTATCAATTTTTATCAATAATATACTTATTAAAATGAAGAATGTGCTTACTTACAGTATTTAATTTCCTGAACAGGCCTGGAAATCACAAAGGCATCAGTCTTATGTGCAAGAAATTAGAAAACTTTGTGGGTGGAGGGGCATGATGCTGCCCGTATTTAAAAACTAATAAAATTCTATGCAAATGTAGATGTACTAAAGCACCCATTTCCTCTATTATTGTGAATAAGGCACAAGAAGCCCTGACGTCACGCAATGCACTCTGTTTACACACAGATGAAAGCACAGCAAAACTGGTGCTTAGCCAGTGCTACTAGTGCCATAAGACAAGGTGAATTACAGCTTAATAGTAGATTTTTTTATATTAATTATGAAAATAAAGCAGAACTAAACAACGTTAAAAAGGAATATGGTTAGAAATTCAATGATTTATATATATTGAACTTAATGAACCAACCTTAAGGTTCAGCATCTCCATATTAGTAATGGTGCAGGCCTTCATAGTTCCCATCTTGGATTTTGCTGTGACACTCACATACACAGTGTGCTTTGAGCAGCTGTTGCGAAACTAAGTTTAGAGGTCATCACAAATCATCAAGCAGAAAGTGAGATTTGCCATATATTTTCATATAAGTTGACGCTACAACGCAGATTATTAATTCTGATGCTAATTGTGCTGGTATGTACCAATAATTATTAACTAAAAAGTCTCAGCCTTTTGAAATTTATATATTCAGTATATTGTGCATTGATCCCTAAGCTCAGTAACTGACAGCAACACAGAGGATGTGCAGTGAATCAGCAGAAAAGAAGATGGTGAGCTACTGGGGCATTTTCAGAGACACAGATCTTCACTACTAAAGAAAGTTTGCCTTGGGCTGGTACAGGAGCCCAAAACATAATGTAAAACATTTCTTCCCTACTTCTTTAGTTAAGCTTTAAATAGAGGAACCAAGGTGTCTTGTTAGCTTTTTCCTGTACCTGGTGCATTGTCCCCACCATGAACCCAACATTTTTGAGCTTCTAGGTTTGTATTCTACATGGCCGCACACTTTTCTTTGTTTTGGTTTTCTATTAATAATGTTGAGATGCTTTCTTCTGGAGCATAGATCTCTAGATTAGGTGTGTTTATTGACAAGTATTAGAAGAAATATCGGAGTGGTCCCATATTTATGTAATTGTCTGCACCTTGACGAATGATGCTCCTTTCTGAGACATTGCAGCATGATCTAAGATTATCAATTCATAAACAATCTGATTTTTCTTTACTTCAAATAGCACTAGGGGCAAATATTTCCCTAAATGATGTGCCTTTCCTTACAGAACCAAAAGACACAAGGACTATTGCATTTCTAGATTTAGTGATTTTTTGCCTGCACAAAATTGCCGCATAAATACATATTTTGTGTGAATGTATATGTGTGAGTTTGCAGCTTAATAATTACATCTCATTTAAGTGTAATGTCAACAAATCTTTAATTTGTATCTTCCTCTGCGGCTCATTAAGTGTTTTTAATCATCACCAATTAACTAGCTCTTTATCCAGCCAATTACAACATTCAGCTGCTTCATCAACTTTATTAAGAATTACAAAACTAAATGCACAGGAAAAAAACACTTAAGGAACAGTTGAAGATTGGGTTCACAGTTATATCCCACAATCTATGCAACTTGCAACTTGGGTACACAGTAATTGTTGGCAAGTATTTCTGTGTGCGCCACATTTTACCTTATCGGTCCATTTTTTTTCTTTTCAGCTTCCTTCCCATTTCCCTCCACCCCCATTCTCTGTTCCCATCTGTGCTTGATGTTTACATCTTGCCACATTTTCTCTCCTTGCAGAGAGAGTGATTGAGAGAACTCCAACAGCTATTATGAAACTAAAAGCTTTGAAAAAATATGTTATATAACTTAAAGAGGAATAAGAAGTTAACCTCACAGGGTTACGGCTAAATCTGTGCTGTACAGTTGGATGCCCATGAGTCAAGTGCGGCCTTTAATTACATTTTTTTTGGCCCAAGTACTCTTTTGTACGACATCATTATTTTAATCCAAACTGCTCCCACATATTTGTCCTCATTTACATAAAGTTGGACAGAGCTGATCAGGATTAACAAAATAAGATAGCATTGAGTGTATGGATTTTCTTATCCCCTGTGTTTATCCTGCTTATTTATACTCATGGGAAATGCCTTAGCCAATGTTTCCATTTATAAAAAAAGA
Organism: Xenopus laevis; assembly: GCF_017654675.1. Taxonomy (NCBI): domain Eukaryota; kingdom Metazoa; phylum Chordata; class Amphibia; order Anura; family Pipidae; genus Xenopus; species Xenopus laevis. The sequence goes on along the minus strand of NC_054374.1, from coordinate 68,618,918 downwards.
GCCTGCATTTTTAAAAAAAGGCCAAGAAATAGGCACCTGTTAGGTATTAGTTGTTGAACACTTCATTTTCCAACGGATTAGATCTCAGACATGTCATTTTCCATGTGCAATTACCGGCATCTCATATTGAGAGGTCACAAGTATAAATAAGTGCCCCAAAAATGGGAATACTTAATTAAATGATATGTATAAAATATAATGGTTTTAGCACTTGTTAATGAAGCAAATAGTATTCAATAGGCACAGCTGTCTGATATTCTGGTTGCTAGGGCTAGATGAATGAACCTCAGTAACTTTGAATATGGCCTATTTGTATAGAAAGTTTGGCAGGACCTATAGTATTGAGCACTCAGCATGTGAGGTTTGCCATATATTGTCATATAAGTTGATGCTATAATGATGATTATTGATTCTGATGCTAATTGTGCTGGTTTCTGAGCTGGTATGTGCCAATAATTATTTACTAAAAAGTCTCAGCCTTTTGAAATTTATATATATTCAGTATATTGTGCATAGATCCCTAAGCTCAATAACTGACAGCAACACAGAGCATGTGCAGTGAATCAGCAGAAAAGAAAATGGGGAGCTACTGGGGCATTTTCAGAGACACAGATCTTTACTGCTAAAGGGCTGTGGTTGGCTTGGGCTGGTTCAGGAGCCCAAAACATAATGTACAACATTTCTACCCTACTTCTTTAGTTAAGCTTTAAATAGAGGAACCAGGGTGTCTTGTAAGCTTTTTCCTCTACCTGGTAGAGCAAGTGCATTGTCCCCACCATGAACCCAACATTTTTGAGCTTCTAGGTTTGTATTCTACATGGCCACACACTTTTCTATTAATAATGTTGAGATGCTCAAAATGTGTGGTTCAGTAAATACCTCACCAAGGCATTTTATCACTCTTGCGTCTCAAGGCCCTTGGAGTCTTGAGTTCTATACATTATACTTACATTAGACTTAGGATCATGTTTTAAGCACAGAAAAAAAAAAGCACAGAGCAAAGAGGTTATTTTATCACACTTCTGATTGGCTAAAAACCACATTAAGAACCACATTAAGAGGACCGTGTGTGTTGCCTACTGTTGTGCTGTTTGCCTAATGCATTCACCAGCACAGGCGCATAAGTTAATATTCAAATGCAGTAATACTCTGAAGGTGCTCAGAAAGCTCAAAACCATTCTCATATCAAAGTCACATATGTCTTCCACTCACAGAAAAAAGCTCTTTCTCGTAGACAAACGATTTTCCTCCTGTAGCCCTCTAGCTGTTAGGTGCCACTGGGAGTTGTGGTTCCACATAATAAGAGGATTACAGTTTGAGTTGTCCTTTAATGATTCCTTTTGAAATTTACATTTACCTTCTCTTATTCTTCACAACTGTCTCTTTATTCACACATAATAATAAACTTAAAAATGTACAGATATTTTGCATGTACATATAAATATATATATATATATAGCTTTTTTCTATACATCTACACTAATAAATTTCCCTTCTAGCACTAGCAAAATGAGTCTCCTAAATATAATGTAAAATTTTAATTTCAAGGCAAATAACATTTCCCTGACTGCCACTGAAATGGCCTCAGTATCTGGTCTCATAGTTGAAGATAGATATATATATTAGTAACATTTTTCACAACTCCCCAGAGAGATTTTGCTGGTTATATTTAGTTAACAGTGCTGATGATGACTAAACCCTCTTTTAGATTTATATACATTACTGCTTTTGCTCAAAATGACCCATTCTGATTTCATTGTCAGTGAGCAGCATAAGAAGGACAAAGGCCTTTTGTCTATGATTGTTTGTACCCTGTCTGTACGGAACAAAGATCCCCCTCATCATGCTTGGTTCCATTTTGCCATAGAACAGTAAGAGGTATGTGCTACTCTGTCCTCTTCCATGCTTCCCACGTGTCTGCTGTTTCTGTTTTCACTCAGCAGTGTGATATGTTTTATCATAGAGGTTGCAAGGTCTGTGTGCAAGTTGTTTATTGCTTCTGCTCTGAGAAAGCTAATCCAAATGTAGTTCCTCTGGAGGATTTGTCAAAGCTTAAGAAAAGAAATAACCAAATAAAGTTATCCTTTAACAAGCCGGTCTTTGCTGGTGCTGTTGATCTCCTTTGTTTTTTTTTTCTTCTTCCAGTCTTGCAAAGATTACATTTGGATTAGTATTTATATATGAAAAAGGGATACTAATGAGGAGATGAACAACATTTTGACCTGGAACAATTTGATTTCGATTTCCCTAAACCATAGTTTAGGAAAAAATAATTTTGCAGTCTGGAAAGGAAAGTGACCACTGAATTCCTGTCTGAATATATAGCTGCATTATAGCAGCTTTAAATGATGAAATATGAACGAAATGATTAAGTATAACTCCAAACATTTCTGAATGTTAATATCTGTAGATGTAGAGAAGAAAAAATAGTTGTATAGAGCCCCTGCCATTGAAACGATTTGTGGGCTAATTATCAAGCTTTCCATAATAAAGGGGTATGAAGTTCCTGTGTAATGACATTTATGTTGAGAGCAATCTTATTATTGGAGTGAAAGCTAAACATATCTTCTTCCATGGTGTGGTTAGTCTTCATGTATATTTCAGTACTTTGATTGTCAGCTCTGCAGAAGAATGATAAGTATGTAACAGTATGATAACGAAAGGGGAATATTCATAAAGCTTGTATCTGATTTTTCATTCATAAGTTATTGTCCTGTCCTTGGTAAGAAAATATGCTGCTAAAATTCAGTAGTGCTGGTAACCTGAGTGACTTCAGAATTCAAATCTTCTCCTCTGCGGCCTCTGGATCCTCTCCTTCGCCCATCCATGTCTAGTCATACCGGCTTGTCTGGAGCATGAGATTGGGCACAGGTGGACACTTGATCCCGGGTAGTGTTACGGGCTCTGCTAAAGCTGCTCTGCTCAGCACGAGAACGGAATGGAAGGCAAAACTCTCGAAAACATCTCTTAAAATTCTCATCCAAGAAGGCATAAAGGACAGGGTTAAGACTGCTATTTGTATAACCGAGGGCAATGCAGAAATGCCAGCTTGCTACAACATAAGGATTCCTCTTGTCGATGTCTACCATTGTCCACACAATGACAAAAATATGGATGGGTGTCCAGCAGATTATGAATGCAGCCACAATCACAAGGACCATGCGGGTTATTCGTCGTAAATTTCTATCTTTTTCCCTAGAGCCAGATAAAAGGCGGACACTGCGCAGGCGCAGGATCATCAGCCCGTAGCACATAGTGATTATCAAGACCGGTATGACAAAAGCGAATATGAAGACACAAATTTTAGTTACAGTGTCCCAGTACCAATCAGGACGTGGGAACTGGAGGGTACAGGTGATTGTTCCAGCTGTTGAAAAGAGGAAATAGGTATACATCAGTGTAATGTCCTCTCATCCTGGTCTATGGATATGCCAGGCATAAGATCCACCTCCCACCCTGTAGAGAACTTCTACTCTGTTCCATAATACTTTGTAATATTAGAATTATGTAAGGCAAACACAGGCCAACTTACACAAGAGAACAGATGTGAGGCAAGGGACCCTTTTTAATAGTTCAAAAAAGACTGCAAATGACCACAATAAACATTTTCTGCAATTACACCCCCTGTTTTTTTCAAAATGGTTTTGCCTTAGGTAGGTGCCTCTGCTGGAAACAAAAAAAAAGTGGAAAAAGAACAATCTTGTAAATATGAACAAAGTGACATTAGATGTTAACACCAAGCATACAACAAGGTGCTACGCCACACAGCTACTAGAGTCCTATAAATTTCAACACAACTAGAAAAAATGACATTATGAAAATATATATTTGACCATCACTCCTGTGAAAAAGTAATCTTTAATAGAGTATCTCTTCATGCTTACCAAGCCTTGTGACAAAAAAAAAAGGTTAAAAGACCTTCAGCAAGGCAAATATTATTTATGTGTTGTGTATAGTATATAGTAAATACTGCTATGCAGGGATGCCTGGCTCATACCTCCTTACCTTTGTTAGTCTTGGTCACTGCCATTACCATTATTGGAACCCCTATGACAGATGACAAGATCCAGATGCAAACGTTGATAGCTTTAGCCTTGGAGGGAGTTCGAAAATCCAGTGCTCGTACAGGGTGGCATACAGCAATGTAACGATCCACGCTCATCATGGTCAGTGTGAAAATACTGGTGAACATGTTGTAGTAGTCTATTGATAGGACCACTTTGCAGAGAGCTTCCCCAAAGGGCCATGTTTCCATAAGATACTTAGCACTCTGAAAGGGAAGGGTGCTAGTGGCTAGAGCATCAGCCAAAGCAAGGTTGAAGATGTAGATGTTGGTGGCTGTTTTCATCTTGGTATATCTGGAAAAAAGAATTAAAATAAAGCCCTTTATGTGACATTTTGTGACAAATGTGATATTCTGCTGCAATTGTTTGTTAGAACATTTCTAAAGAGAAGAATGGTCTTCTAATGGAAATACATGTTATAGACCAGTGATCCCCAACCAGTGGCTAACGGCAACATGTTGCTCACGAGCACCATGCATATTGCTCCCAGTTGCCTGAAAGCAGGTACTTATTTTTCAGTTCTTAGCTTGGAGGCATAAAAAACAGGTGTACTGCCATACAGAGCCTCCTCTAGGCTGTCAGTCCATACAGGAGCTACCACATAGCCAATCTTAGTCCTTATTTGGCACTCTAGAACTTTTTTATGCTGGTGTTGCTATCCAACAGTAGTGATCCTAGAGGGGGGCGGGCCCCCACCACTGCTATCCAACTCCTTTTACATTTGAGTGTGTTTCATGGGTAAAAAAAAAGGTTGGGTACCCTTGTTATAGCCTCTTTAAGCATATGAACGCCATTCCCATGTCCATTTATAAAAGTTTTTAAATCCTTTCTTAAAGGTATAGTTTACATTAAAGGGCCTATTTTAGAATGCTCAAGTGTTCGGACCTGAGTATATGGCTACTAAAACTATGCAAGAGTTTCTAAACTCTTGCATAGTTTCTTCATCAAAAAAACTCAGCTTCCTGTTGATTAGGGTTTTATGTCCCTGGAGCTGGCACTATAATCTGCCTAGTTTTTAGTTTTTTGTCTGGGAAAAAAATCTAATTTGTCAGGAAGCTGAGATATTTGAATGAAGAAACCACATAAGGGTTTAGGAACTCTTGTGTTGTTTTAGTATCCAAATGCTTGAGCCCAAAAGCTTGAAAGCATTGACGCATATCTCTATATCCTTTCTGTAGTTTAAACAGCTATTTAGTTGTTTTGTCTATCTTTCCCTAGCAACTGGGCAGTGATGATGAAGTCACAATCGAAGCTAAAGTGATGAAATAGAACAATAAAAAAGAAGAAGCCTCATAAATAATCAGCCTTCTGGTTGCTGGGGATCATTGATCCCAACCACTAGATAACATTTTTCTTTGCAGCCTGAAGAGAGGCAGAATAGGAAGGCAAACAATAGGTAAATCAATAACATACTGAAATTACTGTAAAGGTGAACGGCCCTATAAGTGAATATTAATGCAGAACATAAGCACCAGTCCTAACAGTTCTAGGAGAACCATAACAGTATCAGGGCTGAAGTAGGACTTAGAAGGTTGCAAATAGGAGCTTCTGGCTTTTGTCTGCTCCTAACTGATCTATTAATATGTTTCACTAAACAGCCACCTTCACTGCTTGCCCCAAGCTTAGGTAAACTATATAGATAACAACAATTTTGGAAAACTTAATGTTATCTTCAGAGTTCTATAAAATGATACCATGCTATACATTACTGCTTAACTCACTTAACTGCATACTAGGCATATATTAATATATATATATATTTATTAAGACTGTGGAAATCATGGCTAATTCCTAAGGAATGACTGAATTAAGAATTTCTGGTCTCTTCCTGAAATAACAGCAAAGCTAAAAGCTTTTGTATTTTTGGCTGCAGTGGATCCCACTTGTATAGTTGTTTCAGATCGCAGATCATTCAAGATTTGGGTCCTGAGCCAGACTGCAGGGCAAAGCCAACTGTTATGTTACATCAGGGACTCAAACACCATGAAGGTAGAGCAGAGGTCTAATAAAAGAAGAAATCACAGAGATTCCAAAAAAGTGAAATTGTATATTTAAATGTAAGATTAAAGCACTGTGTTAATTTAAAAGAAGTGGTTACATTAATGGTAATGTAAAGATTTGGAAGGGTAATTAACTGGAGGGCTAAAAACTAGAGTCAGGTTATATTGAGACCTATAGGGAATTATAGGTAGCGGTCATATGGAAGTGTAGGGGTAGTTAAATGGGATGTAAAGATGGGGGAGTATAGCAGTTTGCTATGGTTATGTAGAGAGGTAGTGGGAGTTTAAGGCAGAGGTTATATGGAAAGATTTCCTGGTATAAATAGTGGCTGAACTGCAACTTTCTATGGTTTTTAAAGCGTTGACTCTAAAATTCAGTACTTTTATAGTTTATAAAATTCTTGCACAATTGCATTTACCACTTTTCCAGTTCAGTGTTGCAATTTAAAGCTCAAAAAGCTTTAATACAAAAGAAGATGTGTAGAAAAAAAATCTGCAATTTGAATGAGTATAAATTTACAGGTCTCTCTAGGAACCTGAGACAGAACTTTAGTAGCTGGGGCAAGCAGTATTTCAATGTCAGTTGCTAATGAGGAAAGACAATGTCAAATGCAGTCATTGATTAAAGAAGTGCATTCTCTTTATCTGAGAGAAGGGGGGAGTTGTTTTCTTGTATGATCTGCTGCTGCTTTAGTCTCATTTCTGAGATACATGGAATACATACATTAAGTTCAAATATGTGATTAGGGATATAGTGAACTAGCTGCATGCTAGTTATGTCAGCATTATTACAACTAGCACTACATAATTGCCTTGAAAGAGAAAAACCAGTAACCCATATCAGTGCTCATTTACAAACATAAGAGCTAAAGTGCTATGTTTGGATGTATGCTATGCTAAAACCAATCCAATCAGTTATTAGCTTTTAACAGTCTACTACAAGTTACAAAATTAAAGCAAAGGTTTGTTTGGTTGCTATTGGCAATGGTATTTCTGCAATTTAGCAGGTATGTGTTCTAAATGAGTCATGTAAAAAAAAAAAAAAAAAAAAAATATATATATATATATATATATATATATACACTATATGTACATAACTTTGCCTATTATTTGATACATACATGTGCAATGTATAGGGATACATAATGAATGAGAAAATCCATAGCCTTTGCTAATCAAACCCAAATCTTGTGTAGTATAGTTTCTACTCAAGTTGAGTTGTTGAACTTTACTACATTGCATTGTCATAATCATAAAAGAGCAAACTCTCATAGCTCTATGTTCAATATAGCACAGAATGACCAACAACTACAGAAACTGCCACCTATTCAATGTCCCTATACACAAGTATTCAAGTACTGTATATACAGAAGTGAATGTGTATGCATGCCTAGCCATCAGGGCAAGATTATTGGACAGCTTCCCCTTCCCCCATACCTCACAATCCCATACATGACCAGGACATTGCCGAGAAGTCCCACTACGCAAACCACAGAATAAAGAGCAGTGATTGCCACTGCCATTATAATAGAAGCATGATTCCTGGAAACCCCTTGTCCTTGGGTAGTTTGGCTGGTATTGGGCAGGATTGATGAGGAGAGATTTTGAGTAGCATTGTAGGAGAGAAAGTCTGAGTACAGCCTAGATGTGGACAGTTCCAGTTCCAGATCCATATCCAAGCAGGGGAGAAGGTACTCGCTCCTGGTCTCTGCTGCACGGATTCTGAATAGAAGTGGTACCCGAGTCTCTGTTGCCAGGGAGACAGAAGAGAGGATGCCGAGGAGCGGATGATCAAGTCGAAGCAAACTGAGAGAATAAGAGGGAGTGGGAGAGAGAAAAAGGCACCCTCCCTTGTTGTCAGATCCTCCTCTTCTACCCACTTCATTCTCCTTTCCCCCTTCAATAGAGCCACCCCCTCACTCTTTTCTTTAATCCTCTTACCCACTCCCCCAAATCCTAGACATTCTGCCTTCCTGTCTTTATACTACTTAAGGTGCTTTGATTTTTTTACTCCTCTTATAACTTTACCAAACCTTTCTTATGTTCTATTTCTGTTACGTCTCACACTATCAATTCTCACTTCTCAGAGGCAGGATCCTCTTCTTCACCAATTTAACACATCTTCCATACATTGCTATTTACACATATAGCACATCCAAATAAAAGGCTACCATGTCATTTTCTTTCTAGCAAACCTGTATATTACTTACCATTTAGCCATTCCCACTGCACTTTTTCAATACCTTTATACTGAGTCTCCCCAAAACCACTTACTCTTGCTCTCTAACAGAGATTTGGTTATTTAAACTAGCATATTGCCTTGTCACTTATAAGGTTTAACATTCAGCCCTTTAAGCATTTATACCTCTTCATTAGGCAGGTAATCTGAACCCAGAGACCTACAATCCAGCTGTCTTTATCTATTATATTAGCCAGTAAAAACACTTCTGCTGTACTTCATCTCACATCAGTGCCCTCTGACAGATGTCATTAAAAACTTAATTCTTATTAAAGCTGAAGATACAATTTGCTTTGTATAAACAGAGGTCAGTACAGTGATGTAAAATACTCAACATTGTTTGTACACTAGTTATGACATGGTTCTATTATTTTAAGATCTCATTTCAGTTAAAATTAAAATTGCAGCAAACATCTCGATGGTTTTGACAGTGCAAGGTAAAAATCAGCATCTTAGTGATAACCTGCAGTTAATTTACATTTCTAAGCAGATTGCTGAGAAGAGCCTGCAGACCACCCCTGTGCCTTAAAAGCAGCTGCGCAATCTTGTATATACACAGTAAACAAGCCAATAAGTGACCAATCAATAGATCTATATACTGCTGTTTTGCAACACCCTTCTGTCTCTTCTAGCTAATATTACAGCCATAATTAAACTGAACTCCCTAAATGATACTGTCACCTAACAGCTGTGAAACACAGAGCTTACTGCATCATATCATTAGTATACTAAGCACCTGCACAGATGCTGCATTATCACTGGCACTCTTTGAATGAGATCCATTCTCACATCCTATTACTTTCTTATATCATGCTACTTTGCATATGTGCTGAGAAACATTGCCTTATGCAAAAAGCAATAGCAAGAGTTATGCTTCTTTTACTTTATAGGAACATTGTATGACGATAAAGTTAATTATATGTGCTGCCTTTTCAATTTGTATATTTGAGTGGGTGCTGCCATTTGCTTTATTTGGGCAAAACAAGACTTCTACATACACCAAACCCTTCTGGCTTCTAATTAGATGCTCTGGTTTCCTGTTAAGCTTACTAGACTACAGTTATTGTTTTCTTTTCTGGAAAATAAAATGCAGGCTTTCCTCTATTTGTTATTATCCTTTCCTATTTCCTGGAGAAAAGTATTACTTTGACAGGCCAAGCTTGTAAATTATGAACCAGGTGTCAGTCCTAGCTGCAACTAAATGCTCGTAAAGGATAACGTGTACCCTTATACTAGAACCAATCCAATGCTTAGGTAGCTTGGTACCATTAAGAAGAAAGGAGGCAATGGCTAATTCATGAGCGTGGAAATGCATGCTGCCACCTGCTTTATGAATGATATACTGGTGCTTTCATCTTTTATGCTGGTGGCATAAAAAGCAGCAGCTTGTTTATATAAACTATAGTAAGCTTTTGATGCAAAGACCCCTTTTTCACTAATGCAGCATAAATGTGTGTTTTATTTTCATTACTTTAAAACTTTAAAACATTTAGATTTTTTGGTGTTACTGTTACTTTAATAAGTGACCTATTAAATTTTGCCATTTTACATATATTACACTGAGCCACCATTTTGTAATAAACAGATACTAGGACTCCAGTGGATAAAGAATGACTCCTTTTATTCAGTAGGCTGCTAAAGTCACAAGGCCTGGTACATTTTGTGATTAATCATAGGAGCTTACCTACAACTATAAGATTTTTCGACCTTGATACTATGTACAAGTACACCACCCTCTAGTGGTATATTAACAAATGACTCTGTTTAATTGTATATCCTAAAGAAGTAAAATAGTGAATAACATGTAGACCTCATTAGGATCACATCTAACTAGTAATCCTTGGCTGACATGGATACGGATATTTTCAGCATTAAATGTGTAAATATAGCTTAATTTTAAAACTGTTAAGTACAATGCCAACTATTTTTCCTTTGTGCGAAAAATTGGCGTAATGTAAGAAAGGGTCCCTGTTTGCACATATAATTCACTATTAACACAAACATTGTTTTTTCTTGTGTAATGCTTTTGTGAGGGGAGATCATATAAAATAGCTTCTGGCAGCTATGGAGAATGGTGTAATAGAGCAATTTGTGTTAATGGAAAAAACTATGTTTTGTCCCGGATTTTCTTAAGCAACATGGATTTATTGATCAACCAATGTAGTGTTGTTCAGTAGCAATCCAGTGGGTATGCAATATATATATATATATATATATATATATATATATATATATATATATATATATATTTTAGGGATGCACCGAATCCAGGATTCGTTTCGGGATTCGGCCAAGATTCGGCCTTTTTCAGAAGGGTTCGGATTCGGGCGATTCTTTGTGTATGGCCGAACCGAATCCTAGTTTGCATATGTAAATTGTGGGGAGGGGGGAAGTAAACCAATTTTTTTCCACTTTTTCCTTTCCCGCCCCTAATTTGCATATGCAAATTAGGATTTGGATTCGGTTCGGAAAATAGTTGATTCGGTGTATCCCTAATATATATATATATATATATATATATATATATATATATATATATATATATATATATATATATTTCGATCCACCTCTGGACCTTTATCATTATTATTATTATCAGACTCTGAAGAAAAAATCCCTGTGTGCACCAGCATTTACTTATCTATATTTTGTAACTTCTGGGAGCATCAAGGTATGTGGCTGAACTACAAGTGTGTGCAGTAGCCTTGGAATATATATATATATATATATATATATATATATATATATATATATATATTATTATTTTTATTTTTTTTTATCTACAATGATAAGGCACCTTTGGGTTACTCTTATTGGGAAACCCCTTGCCCACACATAACACCTGGGGTTCCTGTTCTGGCGGATATCCCAACAGGGAACTGTGTCTTCACAGTTGAGTATAGAGCTGCTTGTCTATCTATTGTTATTACAGGGTTTCATTTTAGAAAACTGTGATTTAATGGATTATGCAGCACCTATTGAAGAGGACTTTGATGCCCAGTGTAAGTATTTTTCCTTTAGATATGTGGTTTTATATATTCAGCTCACTCCTTGAAAACGGTGAATATCCGTATAATCCATATAATACACAGGAGTTATGCATATCCTTATTATGTATTCTTAATATTATTGCACACCCTTTACCCCTCCTATGGTCTCATACTTTAAATGGGGTGCTTCACCTTATGTTATAGAATGGCTACTTCTAAGCAACTTTCCAATTTCCCTTAGTTTTTCCTTTTTTTTTTTATAGTTTTTTAATTATTTGCCTTTTTCTGACTCTTTCTAGCTTTCAAATGGGGGTCACTGACCACATCTGAAAAACAAATGCTCTGTATGGCTACACATTTACAGTTATTGCTAATTATTATTACTCCTCTATTAAGGACATCTCCTTCTCCTATTGATATTCCAGTGTCTTATGCATAGTAGTGCATGTTGCTAGGGTAATTTGGACTTTAACAACCAGGTTGCTGAAATTGCAAACTGGACAGCGGCTGAATTTATTAAAGCAACACAAATAATTTAAAAAAATGAAAACCAGTTGCAAATTGTCTCAGAATCTCTCTACATCATATGAAATGTTAATTTAAAAGTGAACAGCCTCTTTATTATGGTTATGAATCTCCTCTGTGACTCATAATATCCTTATATTTTATAAATGAGGGTGCATTATTCACTGTATAATTTTATGTGGGGTCACTTGAATGAGGACAGCATTCGGGCACAGGTGTAACTTCACTAGAGAAAGAGACAGACGCTAGCGCTCATTCGCACTCTATCGCCAGGCGAAGTTTCGCTCTGGTGAATGGACATTACTCCGCAAATTCACTAGACCAGACTTGCTATCGCCAGCTAAGACCAGGCGAAGTGCATTGGAGTGCATAGATCTTCCTCAATCTTTTAGTGAAAAAAGTTTCTAAGTCCCAAAAAACACTGACGTCTTCCTGCAAAAGTCCTTAAAATCTATTTTTGGGTAACCGGGTTTCCCCTACATTATCTAACATATGGAACATAAACTATACAGTGGGCTCACGTGTAGGGCATTATAAGAACTCTATTTTTTTATTAAGGTTTCCTGGACTTGTGTAATGTAATGTATCTGCTGCAACATATATGTCCATTCAACTTAATTTCCCACCGTATGCAAATTAGCCTGAGCGAAGACCTCTAACGAAGTTGCGCTAGGCATAATTGAACGCTAGTGCATCTTCAGTTTGATTGCCGACATAATGCTAATTAAAATTCGCCAGCGTTCGGCGCCCTGGACGCAACTTTGTATTTTAGTAAATTAGCATTGTCCTAGGAAATTTACACCTGGCGAAGTGTTGTGATTCCTGCGAAGCCACTTATGCTTCCATCCATTTAAATATGGAGGGTTCATACAGGTCATATGTATGTCTTTATTAGTGATGGTGAAGTTGCTGGAAGTGGCCGCTTATTAAAAATGTTCAAGTCCGAAAAGCAAAATAAAGACAAAAGACATTCTCTATTGTCCTAAAAATGAGCCCACCCTAAACAAATGTGGCTGAGCTTCAAATGGTTAAAAAGGTGTGAATAATATATATTTAACAGTTACTTTTAAACATAATATATGAAATAAAATGCTTTTTTTTAATACAAGATATGATGTCACTGACATAGGAATGTTGAGGACGTAGCTTCATCTTAACAATTCACCAGTTAACATCAGGCAAGGTAGACTCTGTCAAAAAGGGTAACATTTACACTTTGATAAATTTGCGGATTAATGAACGTTCGTCTGTGCGAAATTTGTCTGGCAAAATGGCACGAACAGTCTCTAAAATAGTGAATTGTCTTCTTCGTCTTTTAGTACATTTGTGAATTTGCTGTGAATTGTCATTTTGGCTAATTTTTTGCCAAGAAAACATAATTCGCCCTTTAGTAAATGTACCCCCTAGAGTGACTATAACAGAACTGTCCTTGCATGTACTTCACCTATTCCGGAACCTTTCTTTGTTCCAGGGCCTATGGAGCACCACTGTGCTTTCTCCAGCAAATCTGCAGCCCAAAGAGACTGAGCACATGGGACCTTCTCCTTTAATAAAATAGAATAATGATATCTACTGGAAAGTCACTGAACTGCTAGGACAATAATTTCACACAGGAAAAGGAAACAGCTTCCCTTCTATAACTGAGGACCCAATCAAGACGACTAAGTTATTCCCAGGGGACCAAAGGACCTAAAACCTTTACCCTCCTACAGATCTATGGCAGGGTGACACTGGGATATTGGGGAACTCCAAACAAAGATATTTCTGCTTTCAAATACATTACTGTATGTACACAATTATAGGCCTTACTAATCCTTTATTTATTGTGCTCTCTACTGGGTCACATTGAAATGCAACTCAGGACCTGCATACAGAACATCAAAATATTCATAGAAATGCTTTATTACATGGTCAGAGAACTGTCCTAAAAAAATACAGACGGGGAATATATTAGCTGATATATATAATGGCTTAAGTTTGGCATATACAAATACTTGCTGCTGTGCTGTTTATTTAATTAAACCCATCCTTCATGTGTTTTTACAGAGTTACCTCCAAGGACATCTTTAGGGGTAAAAAATCATAACAGGTTGTAATGTGTACCCCCTAATGGTGCTCTCCTACTATACTACTGTTTGTCAATAATAAACCATGGCATGATCAACCTTTCCCATGGGGGAAATATTGACTAACCAGACTGCCTCTTCATATTTCAAAATCAAAGGCAGCTCCCCTGCTGCTCTAGCTTATTAGCTGATCTTGACACAAAGATATGTTCTATACTCACTATTCCCCTTCCTTCCATGATACATGAAGGATTGTCAGTGTCCTCTTGTGGCACTGTGTGTATGTGTTGTATATAATGTGTATATTTACTGAAAGATTCACTAGAAGCAGGTACCTGAAATATGTGCCAAGAGCAGCAAGTGCCTATGTGCAACTCCACATAACAAGATCAAGCAATATCATTTTGTCATTTCCCTTTGCCAACCCCAGGGCAATCTGAGATAAACTCAGAAAGTATAAAACACTGATGCTCATATTGAATTATTTCTCTCACTGGATCATAGTCAGATCTCCTCCAGGCAACTTCCATATCCCAATGCGCCTACCATCTCCATTTGTCTTTGCCTTTTTTTCTTTTCTCATTTTGCTTTATCTCTTTCTTTTTTTTTTTTCTTTTTTTTCTCCTTATTTAATGCTGTTGTCGATCTTTCTCATGTATGCTTTTTCCTATGCCCTTTCTCTTCACCTCTTTTCTCCCTGTAGTGTTCCATGGTCCCCCTCTGTGACTTATTTGCCTTTTGCACTGACACTTCCTTTGTCTCCTGCCTCAGTTTCTTATCTGACATCCCATAAAGTAAGATACTTAACACATTCGGCAAGATATATAAAATGTCATCACACATACTCGAACATCCGCACAACAGGAAAGCACAAGAAAAATTACAGATGGAATGAAAGGTTAATAGCTGTCCAATCAGATATGTTATAGAGGTGAATGGGGAGGAGGATTTGTTGTATGTTCCTGTAATCTAATAAACAGAGCAGAGCGGTTATTAAGATTTATTCTCTGCTCTCCACCCATCATACATGGAACATCCTCCTATTGCATGATCTTGGGGATTACTATTTCAGATTACTAGCATCTAGACAGTCCCACAGCTGTAAGAAATTCAATTCCAATTTAAATTGGACACAAACCCAGAGCCTTTTTAACTCTTGCTAAACCAGAAGAAGATATCCTCTGGAATTGTGAGCTCTACCATACTAGTGGCTGATAATGTGGTCAGAGCTATCTGTAAGGGACCAGACAGGGCATGAAACCCAGGTCCCACCATATATTGAAGCTCAGAGAAATTGCAAGATTGTAACAGTAGGATGAAATAGCAATGGCAGCACTTTCTATTAGTGTTTCCTAATTGCGGCTCTTTAGGCCATCATTACAATTTACACCACCCTTTTACTGTTGGGGGGTACTGAGAATTGTAGAGCAACAGCACCTAAAGGGTCATAGGTTAGACAATTTTGTGGCCCCAGGAAATCTATTTTGCCCTGCCAGTTCTAAACCCTGACGTATAATCTGTAAGTAATCTGTTTCTTGGCAGGAGATTCATGCAGGAGAAAGACATAGTGTAATTTTGCTGAGTAACTCTGTAGAGAGAACATACAAGGTAGTATAGTTGGCATAACACAGACATGGTTATTTCTACCCTTTACATGCACTCAGAAACAGATTCTGACAATGTAGTGTGGGAGCTCTGCTGGGTACAGGCAAGATTCCATATCAGTTTATGGTCTGTAGATTGTTGTAGTGCTATGTTTTCCTTCCCTACTTCTCAAAGACCCCTGCAGAGCTCGCAAGTGTAACTGCTATGCAGCCAGCATTGAGTGTTACAGCTCTTGTAAACCCTGATTTTTCCAGCTCTCCATCATGTGGCAGTGTAACCTGCCAAGCCAGGAAACAACCCTTTGCTGCAAGACAAAATTTGGGGTATATTTATCAAAAAGTGAAGTTAGAGATCGCCACAGTCCTCTACAGCAAAATTCCGCCACTCTCTGTTCATTTCTATTGGATTTTGAAAGGCGTATTTTTCAATGGGTGAAAGTGAAAGTTCATCTTTTGATAACTACGCCTTTCAAAATCCAATAGAAATGAATGGAGAGTGGCGGAATATAACACTAGAGGACTGTGGCGATCTCTAACTTCACTTTTTGATAAATATACCCCAAAGCACAATCCCCCATATGCAATAAAAGGCACTAAGTTTGCCCAGGAGCAGTAACCCAGAACAACCAATAAGATGTTTCCTTTTAAACAGGTGACTAGTAAATTCTACCTGCTGAATTACTGCTCCTGGGCACACTTAGCAGCTTTAATTAAATTACCCCCAATATGCCTAATGTGGCGGGGTAAAGGTCGCCATATATGGGCAGATTGCATCTGCTAATTCTGGTCCTTTAGATCAATTCAACAGATATCTGCCCACATATATGGTGCCCTCCAATGGGTCCACCTGACCAATATCTGGACAGATCTGGCAGGTCTGATTTTCCCATCGGATTGAGGACTGTATCGGCAAGTTGTAATCGAATCATTTGTCCATGGGGCCAACAATCCGATTAAGCCTGATTTCACCCATCTTAGGCACGTATCTCGGGGGAAAAGTTCTACTTGTCTGGAGAGGTCACCAAAGAGCAGATCTTATAGTGTATGGCCACCTTAAGCGAAAAGCTTGCAGATTGTGGCAATGCGATGTAACCCATTCGTCACCAGAAAGAGAACCTTGCTCTGTTAATGTGTACCCCTTTATTGCCACACAGAAATCTCCACAGATCAACCTTCTTTTTGACATAAAGACTTCTCTGCAGATTGGAAATGACTGTCATGTTTCTATGTCACTGTCATAAATGACATAAGTAGAATGTTATGCCAAACTTGCAACCTGACAGATTAACACTTACTTTACCAAACAGCGACAATACAAAACATTTGTGCGACTCTTTGTTTTGAATAAGTAATAATTTGTCACTCTGAAGAATGGGCAAATAAATGCATCAATGAAAATTACATTTTCTAAAGTACATGTGCTTAATTGCACTCATCTAGTACTGAATCACCAATATGCCGGCTGTACATAAAGAAATGAGGGAGCCTGCATGGGCAGAAGGAGGGCATGACTGTAAGGCAAGGGGGGAGAGGAAGGAAATACAAGTATAGGAAGCAGTAAAAGGTTAGCATAGGGGGGTTGGGGGGATAAAAGAGAGTGCGGGGAAAAAGCCACTTCCTTTTCCTACCAGCAGACGATTCAGAGATCAGGAGCAGGGCCACCCTTCCCTCCCCTTTTCTTTCTTTTCAAGAGAACACGGAGTCCAAATGGTAAGCAATTAAGGAATTTGTGGCGGAGGGGGACTTCGAGGAAGAACAGGTGAGTTAAAAGTGTAGTTACTTGTCACAGCGTTGGTGTAGTCCTTGGAAAACAGGGAGTTAAAAGGAGGAACTATGACGGGTTCTGGAGAGAAGAAGGAACAGTGTATAACTGGCCAACTTGGGTATTGGGTCCCCTGGTTTAAAAAAATTTAAAATACCATTGAGTCGGTGTACTGCGGCTGATGGTTAAACAAAAAGTCATGAAGGGTGCAGCGGTACGGAGGTACCGTGCTCAGGATGGTAATCCCAGGACCATCTGCTCAGGGCAATCAGGACAGGTAAAGAAATAATTAGGGTTAAAAAATTGATGGAATGTTATGTATGTTATAATGCAATTGTGTTGTAAAATGGTTAATAACAGATTATTGGCGGTTAAATGTTTTGAGCATGAAAAGTTGATAAGGATGCTCCGGCCATTATTATCCAACAAAGACTGGTGTTGTCTGATTTTGTTGGGAGAAAAGGCTTTGGAGGACAAGGTCGCAGACAAGGGGGTGAGTTGATCGGTAAGGTCCACTATATTTCCTCCACTCCAGGCCTTTCACAGTCGTGCATAATGGGAAAAACTACACAGTATTTCCAGGGACTCCTTTGTGTGTTGCACCTATGGGCAGTCCTACATGCTACTACTCGTAAATAAGTGGCAGGTTCCAGTGGATGCCACTTAGAAGATACTACCCGCTGGCAGCGCAGGCAGACATATCCACGGGAAGTGTTAGGGTTAATATCAATTTGCAGTTTTATTTAAACATACACAGTGGTTACAATTAATGGGTGTACGGTAAACTAACGAGTTTCGTGCCCAAAGACTCTGAGTGAACTCTGAGGAAGTGCCCAGTCTTTGGGGCACAAAATGCGTTAGTTTACCGTACACCCACTTATTGTAACCACTGTGTATGTTTAAATAAAGCCGCAAATTGATATTAACCCTACAGCTTCCCATGGATATGTCCGCCTGCGCTGCCAGCGGGTAGTTTCTTCTAAGTGAATTCAAGTACTCGGTTGGAGTTACCGAGATCCTGCGATAGCTGCAGCGGACGAGGTGAGACGGAGGAAGAGTAGAGAGCTCCGCCATCAACTCTTCTTTGCAAACATTGGCATACCATTGGATGCCAGCTTGTGATTCAGGAAGTGGAGACAAAGATTGCTCTTATATTTAAAAATGGTAACGTTCTGGAATTCTTGGTAAGAAAATTGCACCAATGTTTAGAATGTTGCACATCTGGGGCTGATTTACAAACATTGTGCTGTCAATCAAATAGTTTTGAGCAGTCCCTTATAAATTGAAAATAAAAGAAAATACTTCATTGGTTGCTACTGAAAACAGTACTTGTTCAAGTTAGCACCTATGTTAGGAAATAAACCCTTCGCTCTGCATCACAAAGTTTTAGGGTTCTCTCTCTTATATAAACAAACACATTTCTCAGTCTTTTTCACACGGTATATTTCTTAAGCCACACAACCGTTCTCTCTTCCTACACACTGGTAAGGCTGATAATCAATCATGTTTGTATGATGTTCGTGCTTGTCTCATTGTTATCCTTATATTATGAACATGCTACACCAATTTTCAGTGCTGTACATTGTGCATTAATGTATTTATTCTCTGGCCTTTACCTGAGCTGTAGATACTATAACCATTTCTCTGTCAGATAAAGAATGCCAGTGGTTATGTTTCCCAGCACATACAGTTATGATTTAAAACATAAAATAAAAAATTAAATCTTCCCACACAAGTCTTGTATAAGATTCTAGGCATAGCAATGATTTCCCTTCTATCTGCATTTCTCCATTGTTCTTTTCTTGCTTCTCCTCTCTCCTTCTCTCCATTCTCCATCCACTACCCCATCTGCCCCTTTCCTCTTCTCTTTCTTTTTCTTTCCCTCCAATTTCCTCTCCCTCCCTGTCACATTGCCCAGCACTCCCCCCTTAACATCTCCCCCTGAGCTCTTAACATCTCAGATAAAAGACGGAGTGCCGCATTGAGTGAGTGACGCTCTCCTTCCGCGTGGGAGCGTGGGAAGATAAAAGTGACATGTTTAGGGTTATTAAAATATTTTAAGCTCGTTTTCTTAAGCGATTGATTGGTAGTTAACCCTATAAAGAATAGAGATCTCCAGTTTGCTGCATTGCTAGGGTTATTTACATGATAAGAATTGGTGGCAATTTCATCCAGACCAACCATGGACAGGTAAGAGGTGACTGACACACACTAAAGAGTTCTTGGACAGAGGAAGCAGTGGAAGGTTATGCTGACATTTCAGAAGTCACTGTCCTCCATTGCACATCCCTTTATTCTGTAGGGATTTCTGGCAGGGATAGAGTTTAACATTCACAAGCAATGTGGGACTTGCTTTCGCTCACCTGGGACCTTTGAAGGCATTTAATTAATTTAGGTGTCTTTCCTGTCCCATCTCATTCTAATGACAAGTGACAAGGACATCCGAGGTCATTATAACAAATGTTAATTACTGGCATATACTATAGTGAAATGTAACATATACATTGTACAGATGGTATGGAAAACTACTGATTTGGAACTACTTTTGGACAATGTTCCAAAAAAAATAAGGGTTTTACAGTTTTAGCCATAGCCAGTAGAACACAGGACAAAAAACGGTCTTTTTACACTTTTTACTCTTAATGATTAAATGCTATAAGTTTAATGACCAAGGACATAGAACTTTTACAAAGCAATCTTCTGGGATTTCGAAGCTTCCTTTCATTAAGTAAATGTCAGCATGAAGAAGGAACCTCAGAGTCCTGAAACCTTGGTTTACAATATTTCTATAGAAGTTGTTTCTGTTATTAATCTGTGCTATTGGTGCCTGTGTGCTTTCCTCTTTTCCCTATGGAGGTTACAGCAAGGTTATTGGATCAGAATGGGCCTGCTCATGCTGAAATGTTAAAGCTCATTTAGACAGTTGTTGTCGTTTTCCTTGAAACAGACATTTACAGTTCAAATGAAACTCATTTTATATGAACAATTTCATTTTTATAAAGTTTGCCAGGCAGCAGCTTCTGTTTTAGGGCACTTTCATATGAAAACCTGCCACTGCTGATTGCAGTAGGAATTAAATGTCTGTGGTGAGAAGGAGGTTTAAAGTAGAGGCCTGCAACTGAACTGCTGGGATTTACAATTGGGCCTCACAGTACACAGATCACAGTTTACTATAATTACTGTATTTAATGGTTGCTGCCTTATTACTGGTTACATGTATGATTGCATATAATATTTAGCAAGTGCAAGTTACAGTGTTATTTAGTCTTCCTTAATGGTAATAATCAAACAAGTACTCCTGAGCAATGGTTCCCTGCTTCTCCTTAGCAACAGGGCCAATAGGAAGGGATCTGGTTATAGGCAGGCATCCTTACTATGGGGAAATATAACCTATACTTAACCTATACAAATTCTGGTGTTTTACCCCAAAATCGTGAAAATCTTGACCTCGTGAATCGCGAAAATCTGTAAACCTGTGGAAATTAGTGTGAGGAATTCCGGAGTTTTGCACACACTGAAACACATCAGGGGCCATCTTGGGTTTTCAGGAAGAGGTATCTTTAAAGTGGAGACATTACGAACAGGCTTTAGGATTCAACACTAAGGGGCAGATTTACTAAGGTTCGAGTGAATTTTCGAAGTACAAAAAGTTCCAATTTCGAAGTAATTTTTTGGATACTTCGACCATCGAATAGGATACTACAACTTCGAATTTACTTCGACTTCGATTCTAAGTAAAAATCGTTTGAATATTCGCCCATTCGATAGTCGAAGTACTGTGTCTTTAAAAAAACTTCGACTTCAATACTTAAATACCAAATTAAACCTGACGGATTGCTATGTTAGCCTATGGGGACCTTCTATAAACTTTTTCTAAATCTTTACACATCGAATAAAAATCCCTCGATCGTATGCTAAAATCGTTCGAAACGTTCCATTTTTATTCGATCGAACGATTGCCAAATTCTGTGAAAAAACTTCGAATTCAATATTCGAATTCGAAGTTTTTCAATTCGATGGTTGAATTTTTAAGTTTTTTGTACTTCGAAATTCGACCCTTGATAAATCTGCCCCTAAGGGTCGAATTTCGAGGTGAAGTGAAATATACTTTCGAATTTTCGAAGTGAAATATACTTCGAAATTCGACCATCGAATGGCTATACTTCGACTTTGAATATCGAAGTCAAAGTTTTTTTTACCGAATTTGAGCGTTCTTCAAGTGAAAGTTCTTTTCCTCTACCCAGACACTGCCCAGAATTAGACAACATGTTATCTGCAAAAACCCCTAGATCCTTCTCATTTAAAGGAGAAGGAAAGGCAAAGGATAAATAGGCCTCTAATCAAAGGCTTTTACAAATAGTACTTACACAGCCTTTGAAAATATTAATCCGTTCAATGGACAGTAAGCTGTTCCTCTCAAACGCAGACTGCAGTGGCAGAGTGGGGTGACGTCACGCTTTGCAGAGGCATCTTGTTTCAGGCTGCCAGAGGCAGCCTCGATGTGCATTGTGTACAATTAACATCCACTGCGCAAGTACAGTGGGTGCTTCCTTTCCTCAAGCCATGATGACGCGCATAGTAATCAGCATATGCGATTGTTTTTTTTTCTTGCGCATGCGCATTAATAACTAAGAAGTACAGGAAGAGGGCGCACCTGCACTAATATGGCGCCTGCGTACATATTGAACCGTTGCGCACAGTAACATCGGTTATAATGGATTTCATCAGCGCAATGGCAATTCCAATATAGCGGTTCAGGAGGTCTGGGGGAGTACTATATTATGAGCAAGGTATGGTTTTTCTCCTTTCCTTCTCATTTAAGGAAACTCCCAACACACTGCCATTTAGTGTATAACTTGCATTTATATTATTTTTGCCAAAGTGCATAACCTTGCATTTATCAACATTGAACCACATTTCCCAGTTTGCTGCCCAGTTTTCCAATTTAGTCACATCACTCTGCAAAGTGGCAGCATCCTGCATGGAACCTATAGTTCTGCACAATTTTGTATCATCAGCAAAAATAGACACAGTACTTTCAATGCCCACCTCCAGGTCATTAAAGGGATTCTGTCATGGTTTTTATGATGTAATTTTTATTTCTAAATAAAACTGTTTACACTGCAAATAATTCACTCTACCATATAAAATTTCATTCCTGAACCAGCAAGTGTATTTTTTTTTAGTTGTAATATTGGGGTGTAGGCAGCCATCTCAGGTCATTTTGCCTGGTCATGTGCTTGCAGAAAGAGTGAAATCCAGCACTTTAGGATGGAACTGCTTTCTGGCAGGCTGCTGTTTCTCCTACTTTTTGTAACTGAACATGTCACAGTGGGACCTGGATTTCACTTTTGAGTGCTGTTCTTAGATCTACCAGGCAGCTGTTATCTTGTTTTAACGAGCTGTTATCTGGTTACCTTCCCATTGTTCTTTTGTTAAGATGCTGGGGGGGGGGGGGTGATATCACTCCAACTTGCAGTACAGCAGTAAAAAGTGACTGAAGTTCACTAGTCACATGACTGGGGCCAGCTGGGAAACTGACAGTATTTCTAGCCCCATGTCAGATTTTAAAATTAGTTATAAAAAAATCTGTTTTCTCTTTTGAGAAATGGATTTCAGCACAGAATTCTGGAGCAGCACTATTAACTGATGCATTTTCAAAAAAAATTGTTTCCTATGACAGTATCCCTTTAATAAACAAGTTGAAAAGCAAGGGACCTAGTACAGAGCCCTGTGGTACTCCACTAACAACACTGGTCCAATTAGAATATGTTCCATTTACCGACACTCTTTGTAAAATATCCTTCAGCCAGTTCTCTATCCAAGTACAAATACTATGTTCCAGGCCAACATTCCTTAAAGGGATACTGTCATGGGAAAAAAAAAAATTTCCAAAATGAATCAGTTAATAGTGCTGCTCCAGCAGAATTCTGCACTGAAATCCATTTCTCAAAAGAGCAAACAGATTTTTTTATATTCAATTTTGAAATCTGACATGGGGCTAGACATATTGTCAATTTCCCAGCTGCCCCAAGTCATGTGACTTGTGCTCTGATAAACTTCAATCACTCTTTACTGCTGTACTGCAAGTTGGAGTGATATCACCCCCTCCCTTTTCCCCCCAGCAGCCAAACAAAAGAACAATGGGAAGGTAACCAGATAACAGCTGCCTGGTAGATCTAAGAACAACACTCAATAGTAAAAACCCATGTCCCACTGAGACACATTCAGTTACATTGAGATGGAAAAACAGCAGCCTGCCAGAAAGCATTTCTCTCCTAAAGTATCCCTTTAATTTAACCAGTAACCTTCTGTGTGGCACTGTATCAAATGCTTTAGCAAAGTCTAAGTAGATCACATCCACTGCCATCCTAGTTCTCAGTTTTCTTTGACCCTGTTATGTATGTGCTGGTCACAGCAAAAGTGTGCTGGCTGCATGTAACGAAGAAAATGGATAACCATCACTAAAAAAAGACTATTTGCTCCTATTTCTGTGCTGCACCGGCTCAACTGCACATAAAATAGCAATTGAAGTCACCCTTACACAGGTTTATTTTTAACATAATTAAAAAGGTGCAACTCAGAAGCACAGATAAGGCAAACAACTGTAAAAAAAACACATTTTGCATGTATTTTCTAATACATATTTATGGATGTAACAATTTTTTTAAACATAGTATAGAGTCTAAGGGGCAGATTATTATTTGGTGTAAAAAATGGCAGAATAATTCCCCACACATTGCCATGTAAAAAAAATAGCATAAAAATATTTAATGTGCTTTTTCTTTAAGCAACTTCTGCCTCAACATACATACAAAGGTCTGAAGCAGTGTAAAATAGCAGCGGCAAATCTGGTGTTTGCATGGCCCAAAATAAAACAAACTTTAATAAAATCGTCATTTATTTTACACAGCTTTTACACAGTTTTTTCTGCAAATTTTATTTTGCACAACATAATAAATATGCCCCTTAATGTTATCTGGGTGCTATACTGTTAAAGGGGTGGTTCACCTTAAACTTAATTTTTACTATTTTATAGAAATTGTTTAACTGCCCTTCATTTGATCTTCTTTATAGTTTTTGAATTATTTGCTTGTTCTTTTGACCCTTTCCACGTTTTAAATGGGGCTCACTGATTCCCTCTTAAAAACAAATAATCTGTAAGCAGAGCCGGGCCAACCCAGCCAGGCGCCCTAGGCAACCTGGCTGGGCACGGTGCCGGCTGCGTGTGCATGCGCGAAAGTGCACTCGAGCGCACATGCGCGAAAGTGCGCTCAGTCACGCATGTGCAAATTTACATGCGCTCGAGCGCGCATGCGTGAAAGTATGTGCGCACATGCGCAGAAGCGCATTATTACAAAAAAATATTAGTGGCAGTCGGGGAGAGACAGGAAAGGAGAATGGGGTAGGCGTCAGAGCAGGTACGTGCCTGGCGCCCCCCCCCCCAGCTTTGTGCCCTAGGCACGTGCCTACTCTGCCTACCCCTAGTTCCGGCCCTGTCTGTAAGCCTACAAGTTTTTGTTATTGCTACTTGTATTACTCGTCTATACAGGCCTCTCCTATTTATATTCCAGTCTCTTATTTAAATCAATGCATGACTACTAGGGTAATTTGAATATAAGAGTTCCCTTTTCCTACTTTTTGTCCTTTGCACTTGTCCCACAAAAGTAAATGAGCTCTAATATCCTATAAAAGAGAACACAATCCTTATATCTATTTAACATTTATTTCACATTAGATAATTTCATGAATTAATTTTCCCCCAGAACTGTTGGAATTATTAACTGATCTTTGCCTTTCCCAGCCAACTGCTTGAATCTATAGGGCTGACATAATAAAGGAGCCAGACATGCAATGTGATAGGCAGCTGCAGCATGTTTATTTTTGGCTCTTGAACCTGTGCCTGAGAATTGGCATATTAATCTCTGTGGTTAGGGCACTGTGCAGAGGTCATAGTGCTCTAAATAATGAGCCCTCAATGAGTTGGGAACTGATTTAACTAGCACATGTACACAAACATGAACACAGGTTTTTGCTTTTGCCATAACTGATCCATGTAAGACTTAATGAAGCTATTGATACTGCTGACAATAAATCAGGCAGTATTGATAAATATAATTTCCTATGAAGTTGTAAATAGTATAGTGGTAGAATCTAGCACACAGGGTAAAGAGCAGAAATGTGGTTGCAATACAGCTCTGTAATGAATGTCTCACATAGGCAAGTACAGGAGACCATTATATCTTGCACCATTCAGTGTTCCCTAGTTGGATATAGGAGGTGCCAGGGAGATGCCCATGTATGGGCCCCAGCTGGTTAAAATACTGTATTAATAGGAGAATTCTGGATCCCAAAGATGTGTCTAGGGCAGGGTGCAAAATAACAGGTTACAAACATGGTGGGTTGTACTTCTTTTATGGACCTTGCCCCCTACCCCATATGTGAAGGCTTATTTATTCAAGGTTGAATTTTAGTGGTTTTAAAAGGTTTTTGAAACTATGACTAAACTCACAAACTCTAAAATCACTATTGTTATTGAATTTATCAAAAGATCCAAATATAAAAAGTATGAACAAATAAAGCACCGAATGAACAAAAAAAAGTACAAATAACTCAAAAATCTCTAAAAAGTCAAGTTTTTTTGGACAATTTCTAGCTGAAAAAAAAATCCAAAAACCGAATAGATTTAAAGAGGTCCAATAAGATCAGCGTAGCTCCCATTGACTTCTATAGGACCTCAACAACCTTTACTGGGCAAAGTCCTGCATTAGAGGTTTTCGTGGTTTGTACACTGAATAAATCTCACGTTTTTAGAGCTTTTAAGAAGTGTAGGACAACTACAAATTTTTTAAGATTCGTGGTAAAAAAACACACAAATAGATTGTTCATAAATTGGCCATTCAGTATATGAGGCATTGTGTCCCTTAGGGGATCTAAACTCAAACAAATTGTTTAATTTAAACTTACTCAGAGTACTTCTCTGAGTACTCAGTTTGACTGCAAATTGGGTATTGTGAATGAATGGCCATTGGTCAGGTCCAGATTCTATTTTTTCACCTTATTTATGACTCACTAGTCTTGATCTGAGACTATTTGATGCACTTATATCAGCAACGGTAGGCTCAGATGATGGGGCCATTCCTTGGTAAAATGACTAACTGGAGCAACAGTCACCATTTCACCCCATATCTTCTATTTTCTACCACTGTTTCTGTTCTTTTGTTTCATTTTCTTATTTGATCCTTATTTTAAAATTCCTCCACATTTTTATGTTTCCATCCATATACAACTTCTGTTTCTCATGCCACTTTGCCACACTCCCTGAAATCTTCCATGTTTGTTTCTTTTCCTTAAATATTTTTTCATTTGCTGACTCTTTCTAGAATGTTGTATTGTCTTTCTCACACATTTCCCCCTCTACAGCATACACAACAGTTCACTCTTGTTTGTCATCTCAATTCACATTGCAGCCCCTAGAGAGAGACTGTACAAGGCACAGTGCATGCAAGGAGTTAAGGTCAACCATTGATCGAGTCCAACCCTTTCTTCTATAAACTCTAATTATACTGGGTAAATGTACCTTTCAAAAATATGTATTGCTTGTAAAGATATTTCAGACATATAACATGTCAAGCTAAAACTAAAAAAAGATATGTTTACCGGTAAGTGGAAAGTAATGTATGTTTTTTTCAATTCAGAGCAAAAAATATACCAAATTTATAAGCAAGAAATGTTCCTGAAATAGGATGACAAGACTCAGGCCAAGTGAACTTTAAACATTCACATTCATTTTCTACAAATTTACACTTTTACATATCATTGGCAGCTCATACAATGGTTTAATAGTCCTTTAAAAGTCAAAGGATCAATAGTGCACATTTGTATACTATATACCTTTAGATTAAGTAAATCAAGTACAGGTAAGGGACCGGATATCTAGAATGCTTGGGAACCTGGGGTTTTCCGGATAACGAATCTTTCCATAATTTCGATCTTCATACCTTAAGTCTACTAGAACAACATATAAACATTAAATAAACCTAATAGGTTGGTTTTGCTTCTAATAAGGATTAATTATATGTTAGTTTGGATCACGTACAAGGTATTGTTTTATTATTGTAGAGAAAAATGAAATACTTTTTGTAGAAATATGTAAAGGTGTGGGACAAATCCAAGGCAGCAACTGGACTGTAAACCTTCTTTATTGGGGAAACATGTTGTGTACCTCTATCCCCAATAAAGAAGGTTTGCAGTCCAGTTACTGCCTTGGATTTGTCCCAAACCTTTACATATTTCTACAGATTGACTTAATTGGGATATCACACACAGGATACCCCGTGGGAAAATCCGACAAAGAGATTTGGTGAGCTCCACTTGTACTCTTAATAGCATGTTTAAAAATGTGGATTGTTTGGATAAAATGGAGTCTATGGGAGACAGGCATTCCTTAATTCAGAGCTTTCTGGATAACAGGTTTCCGGATAACGGATCCCACGCCTGTACTAAGGCCTTTTTCTACAGTCTGAGGGCTTCCCTTCAAAAGCTGAGTGATACAGAATACAAAAATGCAGTAATGTTTACAGCTGCAAACATCAGCTTACGTCCCAGGGTATTCCCAGTAGAGTATTTGTTGCTCAGAGCTCTTTAACCCAGATAGGTCCTCACTGAATAGAAAGAAAATGTAATTCTAATAAACTTTAAGCAATATTTTTATTTTTAAATATATTTGTAAACGTCATTGCCGTTGAAAGCAACATGCGCAGGGGCGTAACTACAGAGGAAGCAGACCCTGCGGCTGCAGGGGGGCCCAAGAGGCATAGGGGGCCCCATAAGGCTCTAATTAATTAGGAATTTTAATATATATTGTTAATACAGGGCAGCCATTTGATATTTCGGGAGCCCTAAAATTATTTTGCTGTGGGGCCCAGTAACATCTAGTTACGCCACTGAACATGCGTCTTTCCTACGATATTCAAAGCACTGGTAGTTCTGACTTCTGGAACTATTTAGTAGGAGTCTTGGCTGGAGCAGAACTGACTTCTGCTGCGTTGTCAAGAATCAAGAATCAGAACCAGGAATGCAGAAGGGAACAGACAAACACTGCTTTCAATTACATATCAGTTACATTTTCAAATAACTTTAAAACCAATAACAACTTTCAATCAATGTAAGTTGGAAAGTTGCTTAGAATTGCCTTTTCCTTTGAAAGCCAAGACTTTATTTGTTGAGCTTACATCCTAATTAATTGCTTTAAAGATGACAAATGCCAGACAAGGTATTACACAACAAGGTGCTGGCTGTACTAGTGTCTGCTTCCTTGACTAAAGCTAAAGCTGTATCAGTATAAATCTCTCCACCACCTGCAGGACATTCCTAAATCTGTATGGGCCTATCCTCTTCCCACTCATGCTTAAAGGACAAGTAAGGCCTGTGTGTCACAGTTTATGCAAAAGGTGCACACCACTTCTAATATAATAGTATGTTTACTTGTGGCAAGTAAATGCTACCTGCTAAGTGGTTGCTCTAGGTTAGTAGACCTGGTGCTCCCTTTACATTAGCACTTACTATATGATCCTTAATACAGGTTTCTGAAGGTATTTGTTAACCTAGGTAATCGTATATATATATATATATATATATATATATATATATATATATATAAAATCAAGAGATGGACAGCACTCACTTGTTAATGCTTAAATTCTGTATTAAAAGATAAAAAACTTTACATCACCATATATGTGCACATATCATTGTGCCGAATGATATGTGCACATATATGGTGATGTAAAGTTTTTTATCTTTTAATACAGAATTTAAGCATTAACAAGTGAGTGCTGTCCATCTCTTGATTTTACATACTATGGGAAGCTAACCGGAGCATCCCCAAGGACGAGCACCACATCTACATTTTTCTAAGCTTGAGTGCTGTTACTAACCTCCTTGTATATATATATATATATATATATATATATATAAAATATATCCAACCTGGTGCACTCACAACAGTCTAACACATTGCCTAGGTGCTGGTCAAAATAATCATTCAAAGTATCAAAAACAGACCGCACTCCAAGGGTTTTTTTAAGTGTATAAAACTTGTATTTTATTTTCGACGTTTCGGCGCCATAACTCGGGCCGTCCTCAGGAAGGTGAACTCTACACATCTACACACACAATTTAAAGGTGAGCAAATTGGCGCCAAAACCGACTTGTATGACGTCATTGGTGGGTGTGGCTAA
Organism: Xenopus laevis; assembly: GCF_017654675.1. NCBI lineage: Eukaryota > Metazoa > Chordata > Amphibia > Anura > Pipidae > Xenopus > Xenopus laevis. Next base: position 68,589,426 of record NC_054374.1, on the reverse strand, counting down.
TTTTGTGCAATCCCACATGTGCCCTATAACATTCTTATGTTGCCAAAAGCTCTCCTAGGCAACGGGGGCGGAGCCTCGACGCAACACGCACACGCAGTGAAGCAGCTCCGTGCGTATTTGGCGATGTCAGCGTACCGATAGAAAGGGTAACACAGCAATTCTTACTGGTGTTGCCTGATGCACTATTGGGATACAAGGGCAGTTGGAATCAGATCCTTACGACTCCTGGGGTGAGTGTTTTTAAATGTTTTTTAACCCACTTCCCGCTGCTTAGGGGAAAGTCACGATGGATGTTTATCTTGACACTTTGTCACTTGATGCTCACTACCAGGACTTTGCACTGTTTAATACACAAGTTCTTCACTTGACAGTACTCATCATGAATGTATATTTTGGCAACATAAGAATGTTATAGGGCACATGTGGGATTGCACAAAATTAGCCACACCCACCAATGACGTCATACAAGTCGGTTTTGGCGCCAATTTGCTCACCTTTAAATTGTGTGTGTAGATGTGCAGAGTTCACCTTCCTGAGGACGGCCCGAGTTATGGCGCCGAAAGTTTTTTTCACTTAAAAGCCCTTGGAGTGCGGTCTGTTTTTGATACTTATAGCTATATATATATATATCTATATATATCCTATATTTATGGACATTTTATTAGCATTGAAGTTTGGATTTAAGGGGTCCCACATTCACAAACAGATCTGAAGAAGCCATTTGCTATGGGCAGTAGGTTAGGAATTTGCATAAACTGATCGAGGCTTGGGAACTGGTGGTCATTGGGAACATAGGTGTTTGGGGAAGTTAAAGGACCATGTCCTTCCTGCCTCCCACTCCCTTCCTGTTGCACCTGTTGCTCTCACAAATGTTTTTCATCTGTGTACCTGGCTTGGAGGGGATGGGGGAGGATAGCCTCTAGCTATACCTCTACTAAATTACACTGTTAGCTGTTTAGTCAATATCTACTGATTGGTAACAAAGGATCCAGATAATGTTAGTTGCAGGCTTGAAGGGATATTCTACTATGGATATATTGAGGAATACTGAAACCAATACTCCACCCCCTTCTCCTCCTTTCCCCGTTAAGACAAGTGTAACACAGTAACAGTTGCTATGGCAGCAGAGTTCTTCATCATTAAAATTTGTACATTTGAAAAGAGTGTTCACAATGACAGAGTTCTGCATATTTAGGGTCAGTTAGGATATTCTCCAGGGTGGGCATGCAAAAACAGAATAAAAGATACAAACTCTTCCTTTGGCTCATTTAAACAGTGAGAATATTAATGAGTTACTAATGGGATCATTAAGGTCCCCAGGGGGCCCCATTTAAGGAAGCGCCTACCTTTAATCTCATGTATGATATATGTAGGATTTAGAATAAATGAGTCAATGAGTTCTGCAGGCAATGCTTTCATGAAGCTGTTTGTATCTATCAGTTATCAATCACAGCCTCTCTTGATCTAAAACACTTGTTCTCCCATTGTAAGTAAATAAAGAAGGATGGCAATAGGTCAGAGGTGCAACGCAGCAGTAAAACCAACTGTGGGAGAGGGAAAAAAAACAGATTAAATAATTTTAAAGAAACTTGCAGATGAATATAAGTAAGATGCTCATACTGCCACCTTGTGGTTTCAGAAAGGGAGAGCATTAAGTTATGTAGTTAGTACCAATGGTGATGTACTGTTCTGAGGCAGCCTGGAGCTCCCTGCTGTTATACTGGATTAACCCCTGCTGATCCAGTCAGAATCTGGCTGGCTGTGTGGCATCATAACCTCTTTTCTGCTGTGTTCTATCCTTCTGTGTGCTGTTCTCCTTTTTTTTTTTTTACTGCATCCCCTTTCCCTTCGAAAGCAGATGGTTTTTCTATTTTACAAACAGTATATGCTCCAGAAAAAAAAACAGTTACCGCAAAGTGTTGCACAAGTGATGGTAGAATACAAGTTCATTTTAGAGAATGGCAAACAAGTGTCATTATGGCTGGGATGTGGCTCTTTTTACATACTATCCCATTACGCATGATTTGAAAGAGTCACAATGTAGGCACAGTTTTCTTGTAGTCAATGGCAGGTGTGAAGTATAGAAGAATATACTTTCTGTATTTCATTTTAATGCTTGAAAACGTGCCTAGCAATGCTCTCTGTATAAAAGTGAAACAGCCTGAGCAATTGTAACAGCAATGGGTGAAGATAGGTTGTGGCTACTGGAGATCAACCATGCACTGGTCAACATAGTTCATCGGCAAATAGAATTTTCAAACCTGCATGGCTTACTAACTGACCTATAGCTACAGTACAGAGACATTGGTCAGGACCATAAAGCAGGCATACGTGCAAGATAATTTTATCTGTACATGAATGGTAAGCTCTAGTGATTGGTAAATTAGCCCTTAAAATGTGACATTGTACATTAAATGCAGATAAAATACACAATTTCTATCCCCTTTCAGTGTTAGTTCAGAGCTCAATATTCTGCATGGTTAAGTATAGAAGAGCTATATGTACAAGGACTGCTAGAGCTGTTTCATTTTAAAATAGTCTCATTAGGGTATAATTACCCTGCACATACATTAAAACTCATCTGCTCTTGGATATCAAAACCTCCATTCTGTTCATACAGGATATCCTGTAAAGATCATATATGTTGCACACAATTCTGCATTATCCACAAACACAGATGCACTGCTTTTAACGTTTGCTTCTAGTTCCAAGTAATTATTGAAATAAAAGCTTCCTCTATTTAGAATTGTCTCTTGCACTTCTTTAATCCAATTAGGTAATGAACCATTGAATACACTCTGTACATGACCCTCCAGGCAGTTTTCTATCTATGTGAATTTCCCCAGACATGAAATCCTTTGCAAAATCTATGTAGATCCAATCATTACTATCCAACTTTCAGTTCTTCCTTACAATAGCAGCCACATTTATTTGACAAGGCCACTTTCTCATAAAACCTACTGATTACAATGTATGATATCTCCCTCCAGATTATGCTTGGGAATGTGTATTCTCAACAAGTCTTTGGTTTCCATGCTGAGACAGATTTAAAGGCAAATACAACAAGACAGCCTGGGAAGATTAAAACTAAAACATAGGTAGGGCTTAAGCCTCGCAGGGTTGTTTTACTCAAGGAGTGTTACTGCTACGTACTGTTAATTTCACTATAAACCTTGACCTGGTCTTGTGCCAAACATCTAACACACGGGGAAATACATTTCACTATGTAACATCCATAAAGGCTGGTGTACAAACTGAAATGTCAGTTTCTGCCTTCAATAAATATGTGGGATTGAGTGAACTTCTTCAAAAGGATTTCTATGATACTAAGGGGCAGATTTATCAAGGGTGTAATTGAAAATTAGAAATTCGAATTTTCGAGTTTTTTATGGTCAAAACTGTTCAATTCGACTAGGCAGTTATTCGTATTAGATTCAAGTTTTTCAAAAAATTCAAATCCGATTTTCGAGATTTATCATACCCTGGCCTTTTAAGAACTTGAATTTGACTATTTGCCACCTAAAACTTGCCAAATTTCTGTTTAAGTCAATGGGAGACTTCCAGGGATCAATTTGGAGTTGTTTACAGCCTTCCTGACATTCAAGGTTTTTTTTCGATGAAAGAACTAGAATCAAGTTTTTAAAATTCGATTCAAATTCGATTCGGGTTTTCAGGTCGATTACATTCATCCGAGTTTGAAAAATTTGATTTTTTTAAATACATTTTGATTTTATGGGAGTTTAGGGTAGTTTTTAAAAAATCATATGAATTCGAAATTCGACCTTTGATAAATGTGCCTCCAAGTGGGATTTTGTGCTTTTCGAATAAGTTATCTAAGTCAAGTATAAAGGGATGCCCTCTTGGTTTGTTAATTAAAGGAATCTGTCATTTTTTATGGTATAGTTTGTATTACTAAATTACACTGTGTACATTGGAAGTAATTCATTTTACCATTAAAAATGTATTCTTGAACCAATAAATGTATTTTTTTAGTTGTAATATTGGTGTGTAGGCAACCATCTCGGGTTATTGTGCCTGGTCATGTGCTTTCAGAAAGAGCCAGTGCGTCACAATGGAACTGCTTTCAGATAAACTATTGTTTCTCCTATTTAACGAAACTGAAGGAGTGACTTGGTGAACCGGACTTGGATTTTTACTACTGAGAACTGAGTGATTTCATATTTACCACTAGCTGCGGCATAGGAGCATTTTTAGCAATGCAGGTCTGTTATTTGGTTACCTTCCCACTGTTCTGTTGATGAGCTGCTGGCAACAAAGAGAGGGGTAATATCACTCCAACTTGCAGTGCAGCAGCAGTAAAAAATGAATATAGTTTCTAAGAGCCAAAGCCAAATAGTTAAGGGCACCTGCATACGTTTTAAGCCACCTGCAGGCAGAGTAATTAAAGTGACAATGATTGGTTGCCAAATAGCCAGGTTTCCAGTGTTATATAAATGTGCTGTTAAATGACACAGCCTAGATTTGCACAGTCTGTTATCCCAAAGAATACTCCTTAATTAAGGGGAATCCCAACACACTATAATCGTATATGTAACTAGCATTTATATTATTTTTGCACTAATGTATAACCTTGCATTTATCAAAAGACATCCTCATTTGCCAGTTGCTGCCCAATTCTCCAAATTAGTCAAATCGATCAGCAGCATCCTGCGTACAACTTATAGTTTTGCATAATTTAGTATCATCATAAAAAACAGAGAAAGTACTTACTGTACCCAACTCCAGGTCATTAATAAACAAGTTAAAAAGCAAAGGACCAAGGAAAGACATCTGGTCCGCACTGGTTCAATTAGAAAATGTTCCATTTATTACAACTCTTTGTTATCTATCATTCAGCCAGTTCTCTAAACAACTACTCATGTTATAAGGTCAATATTCCATAATTAAAATAGTAACCTTCTGTGTAGTACTGTATCAAATGGCCTTTTTCTTGTGAGTCAATCGTGAAGTACAAGGAAGGAGCGTTAAAGGATGCAAAATGCAAGGTAAGCCTGTACATACAACTGCTTTTCTGTTTAGGCCAAGGTGCATGGCACAATTTGCATTTGTCCTGGGCAAGGGTGCAGGTGTTTTCTGTATAGACGTGCATTGAAGAAAATCAGTTTGCAATCCCTGTCCGTATTAGGGTGTAATAAACATGTAATTCTGCAATTATGTGGGTATACTCTGAAAATAAAAAGATATGACGAGTGTGTCATATCCACAAATTACATAATTAAAAGCTCGATTCTATTTAGTTTAACCATTACCTCAATTTAGTCAGAAGAAGGAACATCAGTCTTTTAGATCACAATTGCACAAATTGGGGAGGAAACAAGAACTGTTAATAATTTAATAAAACATGCTAATCTGAATCAGCCACATATCATTGTTTATACTTTCAAGTGAATGTAGTTAAGCATTTATTTTACATTTTGTGTATAAATGCTAAATCCTCTATGTGTTTCATAAAAGCATAGGCTTTAGACAAAGGCATCCTGGTGATTTTCCTTTGAAGTCAAGATAAGCAGTAGGCCACTGGGCTGCCTGCTGGGCCTTACTGTATGACAACCTCAGAAAAATTAATGTGGACTTTTCCGACCCCAGTAATTCCAGGGTACAATGGATTGAGACAATAGCCCCAATAGTTACACCAGTATCACTTCTCTCATGTCTGTCTAGAATCTATGTAATGCATGTAAATAACTGTCTGTATGTTTTAAGAGATAATATGCACATTGCTAAATCAGCACACTCTCTTTATACCTCTGTACCTTTCTCTACTCAGTTTCATATTTTAGATCTTCTAACCAGCTCAATAGTGTTAAATTTCTGCTGGAAAATTCACATATAACAGTTTTTTCTGTACTCCAGCCGGATCCACAGTGTGCAATGTCTTTATTGATAATGATCATCTCTCTGTTATGTGTGTGCCATTAACATGGACATCTACATGCAATATAAATATTTTATTGAATTAGAAGAAGGTCAGATATTTCCCAGGCTAGCATCGGCGATTCCAGTGAAGAAGCCGCCTGAGGCGGCTCCTCAAAATGCTGCCCCGCTCACCGGCTTACCCATCTGCGGGGGAGGCATCCAAGGCAGGAACACTAGTGCGAAGAGCGCAACTGCACTCTCCCGCACTAGTAAAGCCGAATTTCCAGTTTCAAAACCGAAAATTTGGCTCTTAAAAGTACAGGAGCGGCTTTTTGCCGCCCCTGGAAATGTATCTGGCGCTGCCGCCTGAGGCGAGCACCTCAGGTTGCCTCATTGGCTGAGCGCCCCTGCAGGATAGGGAAAGAAGAGGCAGAAAGAAGGATAGCAATGCAGTAATATCCATGTAGGGACAATACACACTACACACAGGCAGTGGGAACTAGAGCAGGAGATACTGCTACCGAAACTAACTCCAACAGAGAAGTGCACATACAGTATAAGCACTCAAAACCACTGTGTCTTTATTGAAGCTGATCATCCCAAATCAGCACTTGCAAAGCTCAGGAGTGCATATTGATCCTGTGAGTAATTCCAACTGCGTTTCAGTAGTAGAGGAATATTATTTTTTGTAAAGTAGATCAGGGTCATCTGTCATTCTGATAAATTAAGGACACTCATTAAACTCACAATTAGCAGGGTAAAACTACCCTGGTTCAATTTAATCCACACTGATCAATATTCAGCCTTGGTGCATATATGTTTAATACATGTGCTTTGATATGCAGTGATCTGGTAACCCTAATGGAAGCACCGTACTTAACATTTTGCCCCCTTATAGGTACCTGGTAATGAGTATGCAAGGCAGTTTTGGGCTTTAGTCCTTAAGAAATTAATGAGCTGGAGAGAGTGCAGAGACGTGCAAGTAAACTGGTGAGAGGGATGAAAGATTTAAATTATGAGGGTAGACAAGGTTGGGGTTGTTTTTTCTGGAAAAAAAAGATGCTTGCGTGGGGGACATGATTTCTCATTATAAGTACATTATATACATTATAAGTACATCATATAGCATTATAGACAGACAGCGGGAGATCTTTTTTTCCATAAATTGGATCACTGCACCAGAGGCCACCCCTTCAGACTAGAAAAAAAGAACTTTCAATTGAAGCAACGTAGATGGTTCTTCACAGTGAGGACAGTGAGGTTGTGGAATTCACGGCCGAATGTTGTTGTGATGGCTGATTTTGTTAATACTTTTAAGAATGTATTGGGTGATTTCTTGGACAAGCATAATATCCAAGGCTAAAATATACAATTAATTTGAATATTGGTATATACAGTTTATATGAGCGTATGGAGGGGTCAGTGTCAGTGTGTGTATGAATGGATGCTGGGTTTCATTTGAAGGGGTTGAACTTCATGGACTTTGGTCTTTTTTTAACCCAACTTAACTATGTAAATTACTATTGTCCTCCCCAGAGCTGCGCTGCCATCATGTGGCATGTGGATCATACGGTTGGATCAGTACAATCTGTCCTTCCATCTAAATATTTTCTGTTTGTTTCTGACCAATTAGCAAACAGTATGGTTGGCTAGATATATGGATAATTCTAATCCTGTCTGGTTCATACATCACAGCTCATAGAAGAGAAAATAAAAGACCAAAAAGCACAATTTCCATTTAAAATGTTTAATCTTAGACAGAGCTGGAACCATTGGCACTCTGATAATGGTTTTATGAGAATACTTCTTTAAAAGGAGTAAGAGAAAGAAAGAGAGGAGAAAGCTTGAGAAAGATGTAATTTACAGACAGAGAAAAAAAAAATGAAGACAGGGACATGAAACATAGGAGTCAGAATAACGCTGCTCTTTGGAGGGCAGTCCAACACAGCATTGCATGTAGTACTGAAGCTGGAAATTCATCAGCAAAACTGCAAGAGAAAGAGGGTGATCAAAGGCCTGAGAAGAGCAATGTGGGTGACCAAAGGCAAGCATTTGTGACTTTCCTTAAATTTTTGTAAGTTTTTGTAAAACTTTTTAAAAATGGTCCCACTAAATTGCTAATGTTGGCTATATGTGCCTCAGTGCGCTAACCCCATAGCAACAAATCCAGATTTTTTTTTAGCATTAGTACAGGTATGGATATTATCTTTCCATAATTTGAATTACCGTACATTTGGTCTGCTAAAAATCCCTTAAACATTAAATAAACCCAATAGGATTTGTTTGCCACAAATATGGATTCATGCAGCTTAGTAACCATCAAATACAAGGTACTGTTTTTTTATTATAGAGAAAGGGATTTTTTTTTTTTAAATTAGAATTATTTCCTTAAAATGGACTGTATGGGAGATGGCCTTCCTGAAATTCTGAGCTTTCTGTATAAAAGGTTTTCAGATAAGGGATTCCATACCTACAATGTGTAAAGCTATTTGTTGATTAATCATGTGTAGGTTACCTCCCTGTGTTAGTAAAAGCGAACACATATGCAGTGTCATGTAGATGGCATGATGGACAGTGGCATAACTAAACTGTGTCGCCTCCTCCCCACAAATACACACAGCATTCCCCCCCACTACTAAACCCACACACCCACACTTCATGCACAGTGGAAAATAGGAGAGCGACTGGAGAGGGGAGATTTCTAACAACTATAGATGAAGCAGACCCGCCCGCAGTCTGGGCAACCTTTCCCCTGGAAAAAAAATTCTAAAATTGATGTATAAGAGAAAACAATTATTCTTTTTTAAAGATTTACATTATTTTTTACCCCAATGCAGGTTTTTCTCTACATCTGTATAATTTTAAATGGATAAAACTGTTTTGTTTCTTTGATTTTGTGTGGTCCGAGCTAAAGAATCATTTGTGGAAATGGAAGTGGAAAAAAATAGAAAACGGATGTCTTATGGTGTGGGATAGATGAAAGAAGAAACACGGAAACACAAGAAGAAACACAAATTCTACTGCATTTGCATTCAGCACACACAAAATGTGCAACAATTAGCAGGCAAATGGTTAAAGGAATACAGGTGGCAGGGTGCAGAAAGTATAGAAACAGGAGAGAGGGAAAGATAATCTCACCTTCCAGCGATTTCCACACTCATTACACAATACAAATGTTGTCATGGGCTCATCAGCACTTCTGGTCTGCACCTGAGAGCATATAGATTTACACTTACATATTAATATATTTGTATACATTATATCTATCTATCGATCAATCAATCCATTTATATATCTACAGTATCTGTTATAAATATATATATATATACAAAAATATATATTTACATGGAGTTTTTATGTTCAATCTGTGTTTAAAATGGTTTCATAGGGGCACTGGTTTCTGATGAAAAATAACCATAGTATGTGCTTACACTGTATTTTTCACTAATGAAGGAATATTTGAACAATTTCGGAAAGGACAACAAATAATCATTCAATTCAAATCTTACACCAATCAGTCTCTTGTCTATGCTGCTGCTTTGAGTACCTTTGTGGAGTCAGAACCAGTTTTGGAATAAAAGTCAGGGGCCTATGTTTTACAGTGGAGTAGGCAGTGGGATTTTCAAAGTCCCCTGTTAGTGAGAACATTAGATAATCTTCCTATTATTTCACTCAAATGATTTTGACATTTTTATATTGAATTACACTTTTTTCATATTTATTGACAAAAAAATGCTAATTTGCATTTATTCAAGCACAATTATACTCTAACTTAAAATTTCAGTGGAAATTTAGCCTGGTCATTCCATGTCCTGCCCTCCTTCCAAAACCAGAAAGGATTTGGATTACCAGAAATTAATAATACAATTCATTGTATAGCAGAACACATACAAGCACTTGCTGATAATGTCCATCCAAAAAAAAGAAAATCCTTTTAACCACTAGCATACTCCTTTCTGTACTGCAGCAGGTGAGCTCATTAGTAATAATGCCCTAGATACAGTGACACATCTTTGCTTTTTATTTCAAAATTGAAAAGGCTGAGGGAGAAAGGGAGGAGAACAGAAAAAGAAAAAGGGGCAACCTACATACAGTAATATTAACTGGAAGCAGCAGGAATATAGTTGTACAGAGCAATTTTATAAAGGCTTATGCAAAAAAATAATTACATGTAATCTGATTCACTGGAAATACTCCAGTTCATAAGCAACGTATATTGTGAACATACAGCATTTGCATTAGAAAAGAACATGCCAGTTATTTGTATTCAAGCTGTGCACTTGGTATTGAGCTACAACTTCAAGCATTCTCCAAGGTATACTGGCATATACACTAATAATTTAGTGTTTCCCGTGCTAAGAAATCACATATGAATCATACCTCTGTGATAAATATAGTAACAGGACTTTTATTTCTAAAATAAACCGCTGCACTAAGCCACAAGGCTCTAAAACAGACACAGAAATGTCATTCACTGCTGTTGTAGGGAAAGAAACCCTCACTGTTATTAGTTTGGTTGCAGTTACACTTATAGACATGAAAGCACATTTGCAGCCTGCTGTCACGGCACGATTCATGATAACGGATGTATATATGTAAAACGTCCAATTTATTGACACATCACAGATGAAGCCAGCAGGGGGAGCATGGCTTGACGCGTTTCAGAACCCAATGCGCCCTCTGCCAGTTACTTATTTAAATAGCCACACCAATAAAATCATTAATTAAAGGTTATTAAACACAGTCAGAACGTTACAATGTAATAATGTATACTAATAATAATATTTACTAGAGCCATAGCGCTAATAATGTTATAATCACAAACTGTGATGACCCGGCAGTGAGAGGTTATTTATATTATATAATATCTCTCTTTTTTTATACCTCTCACTGCCGGGTCATCACAGTTCATGATTATAACTATATTAGAGCTATGGCTCTTGTAAATATTATCATGGGAATACATTATTACATTGTAGCATTCTGACTGTGTTTAATAGCCTTTAATTAATGATTTTATTGGTTTGGCTATTTAAATAAGTAACTGGCAGAGGGCGCATTGGCTTCTGATGAAGTGACTTGCACAGTCACGAAACACATCGAGCCATGCTCCCCCTTGCTTGCTTCATCTGTGTGTGTGTTCACATTTGATTTTAACTTGATGTCTCAATTAATTGGACGTTTTAAATATATACATCCGTTTTCATGAATCATGCCGTGACTGCAGGCTGCAAGTGTGCTTTCATGTCTATACTGGATTAACCACGTGACCAGAGTGGTATCGGCCACTAACCGCGGCATTGGATTCTTCGCTCCATCTCCAGGATCAGTCTTTCCCTACAGTGTGATACTTTTCTCTGCTCTGGGTTCGGGTGCAGTTGCACTTACCATCACACATTGTCATTCAGTACCACACATATACAGTACACATAATCAGTGGCACACACATGGCCACACATATAGAAAACCTGGTTGTAGCAATAGTGAGGTGATGTTGGTTTTTGACCTGTTGCAATAAACCATAATTTTTTTTATCCGGAGTGCCGCCTTTCAATTTCTTCAAGCACACCTGGTTGAAGCTACACTCACCACCATTTCGTATCCCACATGTAAACACAGCCAATAGTACACACCTGGTTGTAGGAGCAATTCTTCTTTTTGCACTTTTCGCACTGTAGTAGATCTGTCTGAGTACCTCCAGTTTTCGCCATCTGGTGCTCTCTGATGGCTTCTTGTGTCATAGTGTTCCTAAGCTCCCGCAGCTCATCACTTGCCATCTCCTGCCACATATTGAAAGGGAAAAGTGTAATCTACTGTGAATACTTGTACACACATTAGTACACACAGACAACCTCCTCAGGGGACTGGTGTATCTTTTTCCATACAGAATAGTAGATTATCTGTTTCTCTTAAATAATCTATATATCTCTTATAATTGACCGAAGTTAGCGTTCAGGTATGTTCCGTAATGTGTATTTCATGGGGATGTAACATAAGAGCTTTTATGTTGGCTCCCTAAACGCTAAGGGTGGAATTCACAAAAGTGGAGATAGCCCATTTTTGGAGTAAAAGTGATGGTAAACTGGTGTAAAATATTTTCTCCATATTCAAAAAAACAAAAATCTGCCTAAATTCCGACTCAACCGCCACTTTTCCTTTTTTAGTGAAAGAAAGACAGTTTACAGACAATTTTATAAATTTGTCTTTCAAATTAAATAAATATGGTGCAAAAACAACATTTTAAACAACATTTTCTCCCGACATTCCCCCCATGTGTCAGACCAATTCTAAGATAACTTGCTCTGTTTTGGTTCAGCCAATCTTTATTTCACACCTCTTGTAGATGCCCCATTGGGGAGTTATTACCATATTAATAGGAATTAGCATTTTATAGTCAGAGCACAAGTTTCTGTCTAACCCTATAGGTGTAAAAGCCTCATTAACAAAACAAATAAAACACTGTTTAAATAAAAACAAAAGAGTGTTTTCTATAATTTGATATGTAAAAGTTTTTTAATCACACTTGCATTATTTTACTAGATTTATCTTAATGAATGAGGCAATATTAGCAATTTCAGTGAATATATTAACTAAAGGTAAAGTAAAGCATCCTAGCCAATTTTTTAGTTTTAGCAGCAGACACTTGACCTAAGATAAAACATATTTCTGATACAAATCCCTATATTATGCAAAATAGTCTTTTTTAATATTTAGATCCTTATTTCCTTTTACAGAAGTAGAATAACACAAACATGTAGGCAGATTTAGAAATCCCAGATTATCCCGAAAAAATTTATAATTTTCCTAGGTAAAATAAATCACCTTCCCCAGAAATTCCAATTTGATGGCTGACTGACAAGTTTAGTAAGTGTCTGTTTAACAGACAAATTCACAAAAGTGGAGATAGAGGTTTGTGAATTTGGTGGGAAACCCAACATTTTTATATCCACTTTTATTTTGCCTCAGTATCACCACTTTTGTAAATCCCCCCCCAAAATCTGAAAACTGTCTGTTTAAAAGACAAATTCACAAAAGTGGAGATAGAGGTTTGTGAATTTGGTGAGAAATCTGCCATTTTTATCTCCACTTTTATTTTTTCTCAATAGCACTCCTTTTGTGAATTCCCCCCTATAAGTCATTACCTAAAAGCAGTCGCTCTCTATAATCTGTCATTTTTGCTACAAGGAAGTTTGTAAAGCCTGTCACCTCTGCTGTCATTGTAGCAATGCTCTGTGGTGTCACCACTCCACAAAGAACGTTCTTTCTCAGATTGGGATTCTTCGGATCCTTGAGATTGCTTATTCGACTTCTGATCCTATTTCTGTACTTCATATCGGTGACTTTCACTTCGCTGTATATACGTGAGAAAGTTAGGGATAGTGACCCAGACAGAAAGAAGTTATTTGCCTCTCACGTAAAACTTTAAACAAGGATAAGAAACGTCTGAACAAAACAGATGTGCTGTAGGCTATGTACTATGTCTGACAGAAGTACCGGTATTTAGTACAGAACTTGTTTTTTTGACAGAGAGAGAAAAACGCTTAACTTTATTCAATATTCTAGTGTACTATGTGTTGACTGTTGAGTGTTATCGACTAGAATAATGCTACGAGACACAGGATACAGTTCTGAGGTCCACATGCTATATGTATAGAATTAAAAACAGATTGTACTATACTGAATATAGTTTCTTTCTAATCCCTATCCTTGAAGGCCAAAAACAGAAGAAAGATAAGAAACCACCAGGACTGCAGGGAGACACTGGTGCACAATGCTGTACATAAAGGATATATTCCTCGATTTCCCATGCAAGTCTTTCACAATTTGTTCCAAACTGTTTATAATCATCTAGAAAAGAGATATCAGTTCACAATCTTTGTCGTATATTGCAAAATCAGTTTTCTATTTTGACCCCTCTAAGATTTAAGTTTTACTGTTTCTATACTCAATCTACATGAAAAAAAACCTAATTCTTTTAAAGGGGTGGTTCACCCCGAGGTAACCTTTAGTATGTTAGATAATGTCCAGTTGCTAGCATCTTTTCAATTGGCTTTCATTTTTTTAAATATTTTTTGAGTTATTTGTCTTTTTCTTCTGACTCTTTACAGCTTTCAAATGGGGGCCACTGGCCCCATCTAAAAAAACAAATGGTCTGTAAGGCTACAAAATGATTGTTATTGCTAATTTTTATTACTGATCTTTCTATTCAGGCCTCTCTATTATTCTAGTCTCATTTTCAAATCAATGTATGCAGCCAGACTGCTGAAATTGCAAACTGAAGAGCTGCTAAATAAAAGTTAAATAACTCAAAATCCCCAAATAATAGAAAATGATAACCAATTGCAAATTGTCATAGAATATCACTCTCTACATTATACTAAAAGTTCATTCAAGGTAAAAAAAAACCCCTTTAATGTTTTCTTTTTGTGTATCCCCTGCATATGGTATATGCTCCATCTCACCATCGGTCTTCAGAGCTGAGGCCACCATTTCCACGCATTTGTCCCTTACTGAATCACCAGTCAAGTAGCAAGGCCCTAACAAACAGGATGATGGGGAATGGATGTCTACAGGTGATCCCATCTGCCCCCCACTAGCTCTGCAATGAAAGCACAGCACACAATAAATAACAGAATTCTACATCACTCTAAATCTCTCCATTATTCAATCATTAGCATTACCCTTGTTTTTCAGCATCACTAAATGGTTTTGTGGATCCATTCCGAGTAGGTTGAAGTGGGGAGCCAGCAGAGAATTTTCTGTTGCATAAGACAAAGGCAGAATGAGTATTGTTGGAAAATAAACATATAACCACTAACTTTAAAAGCCAGTATTTTTACCTCTCCTCTTTGGTGTTAGTGGGACTCTTACAAGATGCAGAAGATTGGAGAGGGGAGCTGAGAGAGTGTCTCCTAAGACAGAGGGAAAATTCAATGTTTTGATATTGTGTTGAGACCCTTGCAGTTTGTCTGGAATTAAATAACCACCACAAATACTTACAACAAAGCAGTAGTGGGGGCAAGAGAGTCTTGACTAGGGTTAGGCAAAAGAGGTACCTGCCCAGCACTCCACATCATTGCACCACAGACAGGGGCCTCGTCTGCCTACCCCTAGTTCCGGCCCTGGCTGGTCCTGTTTCCTCACCTACCCTGACACTGCTCTAACCCATACTAGCTCCACCCTCCGGCCCACACAATCCCCAAAACCCCTCACCACTGACTCGGGACCATCTTAATCTTTGGCCCTGGAAGAGCATTTATTTAAGCCTTATGTAAATTATCCACTGTAAATCACATTCACCAGGTTCCATTTTATGAGAAGCCATTTAAACTGCCTGTAGGTTTTTAAAGAGTTGCAGTGTGTCTGAATAGGGTGTCCACACAGACATGGGGAGAATTTACAAGTTCACTGCAGATATTTCCCAGATCAGAATTGAACTATGGACCTGGGGACCTCAGGACAAACTGTAAGTGCTAAGCACTGAGCCCCCATAATTTCTCCTTATTTGTAATTTTTTACACACTCTAAATAATGCTGTGTTAATTTGGATTTTATTTATGCATTTTAAACCTATATCACATGAATCATTTTGACTCTCACTATTATCAGTCACTGCTTCTCATATTGCACTATGGGAAACATGGGGCTTAAATCAAATTTAATAGTGATGGAGGAAACTCCTCATGGTAGTAGTCACAGAATTACCAAAGAGATGCGGACCAAGCATTTTATACATTGCAGTTATTTTAGTCACATTATCCATGTCCTTGCCATTGCACTCCTGGATCTGCCAGCGCTGCCTGTTTTACAGATTACAAGGTGCAGGATAGTGGGCTGTTATGGTAGAGAGGGGAATCCACAACTGGGTGATTCCCAATTAAGCTAAATTAGTCAACTACTTTAAAAAAAATACAGTGTATGGCACATCGTTAGCAAGAAGGATATAGCTATGTTACACTAGTGGAAAATGTAAGGTTAGATATAAATTGATAATTATATTTTATGTTGATTAGTTGTTATTATGACACTGTAAGGCATGGGATCCCCTTGAGGAAGTTTTAGAGCAGGTTCTCCTCTGTGTCACTCAACAGGGGATTTCCCTAGGTAGTCTATATAAGGGGTAGAGCACTGGGCCACTTACATTTGGTTGATATAAATAAGGTAAGAGTGACTGATGTCAGAAACCTTAGAGAGGTTCCAAGTGAGAAATATTGTTAGAAAAGCTTGTGGTTGGCCAGATTTGAGGCACCTACTGTAGGTGGTGAAAGATAGGGGTAGGTCACTAGCTGAGGCAATGTGAAGGAGTAAGGAAGGAATTGGTACCACGATGGTACCTCATCTGTGAGCGAGGGACCTTTAGGGAGCTATGATAAAAAAAAGATCCTGTGAAGGAAGAGTATTAGGGTGGTAAGTATCAAAAGAGGACCATTTAGCCTGAGAATCCGTCTACTGTGTTAAATAATATTATCATTGGGAACTGTGTAAACTACTGAGAACTGGAGTCACTGTGCAGTTAATTCCATTTTTTAATGTTCTACTATAAGTCTGCCATTCCCTGTAATGGTGGTGTGTCTCTAAAGGATTAAATCAGCCATTAATACCGAAAGTTACAAAATGCCTGTGGTACACCTTTAATGGAATTGATCCGGCCAACTCAAATTTGATTGACAAGGAACAGAGTTGCCTAGTGTTCACATTTAGTTTTTAAACATATGCAATTTGGTTTAATTTGATTTGATCACCAGTCAAGTAGCAAGGCCCTAACAAACAGGATGATGGGGAATGGATGTACAGTATATAGGTGATCCCATCTGCCCCCCACTAGCTCTGCAATGAAAGCACAGCACACAATAAATAGCACAGCACACAATAAATAACATAATTTTACACCACTGTTAATCTCTCCATTATTCATTTAATAGCATTACCTTTGTTTTTCAGCATCACTAAATGGTTTTGTGGATCCATTCCGAGTAGGTTGAACTGGGGAGCCAACAGAGAATTTTCTGTTGCATGAGACAAAGGCAGAATGAGTATTGTTGGAAAATAAACATATAACCACTAACTTTAAAAGCCAGTATTTTTACCTCTCCTCTTTGGTGTTAGTGGGACTCTTACAAGATGCAGAAGATTGGAGTGGGGAGCTGAGAGAGTGTCTCCTAGGACAGAGGGAAAATTCAATGTGTTGATATTGCGTTGAGACCTTTGCAGTTTGTCTGGAATTAAATAACCACCACAAATACTTACAACAAAGCAGTAGTGGGGGCAAGAGAGTCCTGACTAGTGGTAGGCAAATGAGGTACCTGCCCACCACCCCACATCATTGCACCACAGACAGGTGCCTCATCTACTTACCCCTAGTTCTGGCCCTGGCTGTTACTCACCTACCCTGACACTGCTCCAACCCATACTAGCTCCACCACCTGGCCCACACAATCCCCACCACCCCTCACCACTGACTCTGGGCCCTCTTAATCTTTAGCCCTGGAAGAGAATTTATTTAGGCCTTATGTTAATTATCCACTGTAAATCACATTCACACCCGCTAGGTTTCGTTTTATGAGAAGACATTTAAACTGCCTGTAGGTTTTTAGAGAGTTGCAGTGTCTGAATAGGGTGTCCTCTTAGACGTGGGGAGAATTTACAAGTTCACTGCAGAAAGTTCCCAGGTCAGAATTAAACTATGGACTTGGGGACCTCAGGACATAATGTAACTGAGCCCCTTTACACACCCTAAATAATGTGTTGATTTAGATTTTTATATGCATTTTAAGCCTATATCACATGAAGCGTTTGACTGCCTCTATTATCAGTCACTGCTTCTCATATTGCACTATGGGAAACATGGGGCTTAAATCAAATTTAATGGTGATGAAGGGCCCTATGCTTGGAAACTCCACATGGTAGTAGTCACAGAATTACCAAAGAGATCAAGCATTTTTATATTGCAGTTATGTTTAGTCCACATGATCCATGTCCTTGCCATTGCACTCCTGGATCTGCCAGCGCTGCCTGTTTTACAGATTACAAGGTGCAGGGTAGTGGGCTGTTATGGTAGAGAGGGGAATGCGCAAGTGGGTGATTCCCAATTAAGCTAAATTAGTCAACTACTTTAAAAATAAATACAGTGAATGGCACATTGTTAGCAAGAAGGATATAGCTATGTTACACTAGTGGAACATGTACGGTTAGATTATAAATTGATAATTATATTTTATGTTGATTAGTTGTTATTATGGCATTGTAAGGCATGGGATCCCCTTGAGGAAGTTTTAGAGCAGGTTCTCCTCTGTGTCACTAAACAGGTGATTTCCCTAGGTAGTCTATATAAGGGGTAGAGCACTGGGCCACTTACATTTTAATTGATATAAATAAGGTAAGAGTGACTGATGTCAGAAAGCCTGAGGTCAACAACCTTAGAGAGGTTCCAAGTGAGCCAGATTGTTAGGTAAGCTTGTGGTTGGCCACATTTGCGGCACCTACTGTAGGTGGTGAAAGATAGGGGTAGGTCACAAGCTGAGGCACTGCCAAGGAGTAAGGAAGGAATTGGTACCACAATGGTACCTCTTCTGTGAGCGAGGGACCTTTAGGGAGCTATGATAAAAAAAAGTTCCTGTGAAGGAAGAGTATTAGGGTGGTAAGTATCAAAAAAGGACCAATTAGCCTGGGAATCCTTCTACTGTGTTTAATAATATTATCATTGGGAACTGTGTAAACTACTGAGAACTGGAGTCACTGTGCAGCTAGTTTCATTTTTTAATGTTCTACTATAAGTCTCTGTAATGGTGGTGTGTCTCTAAAGGATTAAATCAGCCATTAATACCGAAAGTTACAAAACGCCTGTGGTACGCCTTTATTGGAATTGATCCCGCCAACTCAAATTTGATTGACAAGGAACAGAGTTGACTAGTGTTCACATGTAGTTTTGAAACATTTGCAATTCGGTTTAATTTGATTTGATCACCAGTCAAGTAGCAAGGCCCTAACAAACAGGATGATGGGGAATGGATGTCTACAGGTGATCCCATCTGCACCCCACTAGCTCTGCAATGAAAGCACAGCACACAATAAATAACAGAATTCTACATCATTCTAAATCTCTCCATTATTCATTCATTAGCATTACCCTTGTTTTTCAGCATCACTAAATAGTTTTGTGGATCCATTCCGAGTAGGTTGAACTGGGGAGCCAGCAGAGAATTTTCTGTTGCATAAGACAAAGGTAGAATGAGTATTGTTGGAAAATAAACATATAACCACTAACTTTAAAAGCCAGTATTTTTACCTCTCCTCTTTGGTGTTAGTGGGACTTTTACAAGATGCAGAAGATTGGAGTGGGGAGCTGAGAGAGTGTCTCCTAGGACAGAGGGAAAATTCAATGTTTTGATAATGTGTTGAGACCCTTGCAGTTTGTCTGGAATTAAATAACCACCACCAATACTTACAACAAAGCAGTAGTGGGGCAAGAGAGTCCTGACTAGTGGTAGGCAAAAGAGGTACCTGCCCAGCACTCCACATCATTGCACCATAGACAGGTGCATACCCCTAGTTCCGGCCCTGCATGGTCCCGTTCCTCACCTACCCCGACACTGCTCCAACCCATACTAGCTCCACCCCCTGGCCCACACAATCCCCAACACCCCTCACCCCTGACTCTGGGACCTCTTAATCTTTGGCCCTGGAAGAGCACTTATTTAAGCCTTATCTAAATTATCCACTGTAAATCACGTTCACACTCACTAGGTTTCATTTTATGAGAAGCCATTTAACCTGCCTGTGGGTTTTTAGAGAGTTGCAGTAGAGATACAGGATATATTCTGCAAGGTGTTGTGTGATGTATTTTGTATGAAATTGCCATTGCATTTATCCTGCCATAATTTCTTGGGCATTATATGCTGAATGGACCCTGGGATATTATAAAGGAGTCATAACAAACCCTCCCCAAACACAAAAATCATCTACAGCCTACGTGTCAGATGCATACTCTCACTGCACTACAAATAAGAAGAGAGATAGATGCAAACTTTTTTACCTCTGGAATTTGGCAAGTGTGCACTGTTGACTAAAAAAATAACATGGGTAAATGCACCTGTTTGTTTTTTTAACTTCCTACAATGTGTGAATTTGTCCTTTTATATTTTGACGAACAGAGCCACAAATGTGTAAAAAAATATGTCAGTTTGATAAAAGGTCATTTTGTCAATTTCATGTGGTTTAATGCAATTAAGGTCTAATTCAATGTATTACTTAGTGTGATGAAGGACATTGATTACTACTTGCTGCAAAACAAATGGTGATTGCTTGAAGGTCACAGTAGTTGAAGAAAGCAGAATTTGAAATTTGTACAGGTTAAAATATGGGCAGGCCAATTAGGCCTACATTACTGCATTACTGACTTATAATGCAGAGAGATTTACACTATATACATTGTATATGTGTATATATATATATATATATATATATATATATATATATATATATATATATATACAGTTATCCTTGAGAAAGAGCACAGTTGGTGTTCGAAACGTTGGATTTTTTTCAATAAATCTTGATTTTCTTACAAGTATTCCCGTTGAGTGCTGCCCAATGTCACTTTATAAAGATATATATATATATATATATATATATATATATATACTGTTTTTCTGATGGACTTTCCCAACCACTTGAATGTAAGTAATAAACATAACTAGGTCATAAATGTGCATTTATCTGAAGGTGCATTTATCTGGAGATGCAGTAAGCTGAGAGAAATATAGTATGTCAGTGAAGTATAAGAGACCTTTCACATTCTAGCAGATTTTGATTTTCCTTTATTTTTGTTATATCTAAGGAAATTCCCCATTTGTTCACACACATCTCACCTCTCTGGCTTCTTTGGAATCTCAACAGTGGTTTGGGCATTGGTAGGGTGATTTCTGCCAGGGAAAAAAAACACAGCATAGTATACTCAGAATATTAAAGCTAAACCAGCACAAAAGTTTAACTCACTTCATGTTTATAAAGATAGAATGCTGGATTTGAACTTAGCAAATACAACAAATAATTTTCTCCCTCATCCTGTATATAATCCACACAATATATTTTACAGGGACAGTATATTCCCTTGGTCAACATGAGTGCAATGAATAGGGCTTGTGTTGAACATATGTTTTGCCTATTCTTTTAATCAGGAAAATGCCCTGTTTAGATCAATTAATAACAAAAATCTTAGTTCAATAAGTGCAATACATTGAACATTAGTTACAATAACTAATACAAGAGGTAAATAGATTGCTGCCCAAAAGAGCTAACAATCAATTTTAAAAGGTGAAATTTTAAAAGGTGAAGCTTAATTAAAGAAATATGTTATAAGAGAAAAGAAGACAGAAAGAGTGGGAGAAGGTTGGACAGAACCAGGGAGGGAATTGCATAAAAAGTGGGAAGCCTTTGCAAAGTCTTGTATGGGAGGAGGTATTGAGAGAGAGAGAGAGAAGTAGAAGAGTAAGTCACTAGAGAAGCGTAAAAAGTGTTGGTAAGAATTAGAATTCTGGTGGCACTTTGGGTAATAAACAATCATATTTGGGAAGTATGTCTTAAAGGAATAGTTCAGTGTGAAAATAAAAACTGGGTAAATAGATAAGCTGTGCAAAATAAAAAATGTTTCTTATATAGTTAGTTAGCCAAAAATGTAATGTATACAGGCTGGAGTGAACAGATGTCTAATAAAACAGCCAGAATCCAACTTCCTGCTTTTCAGCTCTATAACTCTGAGTTAGTCAGCGACTTGAAGGGGGGCCACATGGTACATTTCTGTTCAGTGAGTTTGTAATTGATATTCAGCATTCAGCTCAGATTCAAAAGCAACAGAAATGACCCATGTGGCCCCCCCCCTCAAGTCTCTGATTGGTTACTGTCTGGTAGCCAGGGCAACCAGTCAGTGTAAACCAAGAGAGCTGAAAAGCAGGAAGTAGTGTTCTGACTGACATGTTATACATCAAATCACTTCAGCCTTTATACATTACATTTTTGGCTTACTGACTATATTAGAAACATTTTTTATATTGCACAGCCTATCTATTTACCCAGTTTTTATTTTTACACTGAACAATTCCTTTAAGTGAAAGTGACATGGTTTATATGTGAATGAAAATGTGGAGTGAAGGACAGTGCAGAAATAATGATAAACCCCAAGCTGTCAAGCTTTTAACTGTGGCAGAAACTTCTGGGATATTATAGGTGTTGCATGTTCTCTTTTGGAGAGGTTTAATTTAAGGTATTGTTGGGACATCCATGTGTAGTGATATGTATGGGGCCTATGTATGAATGAATGATCACCTATTCCTGTATTCTAATCAAAAAAAAGTACATTCCAAAGTAGAACTGTTTGTACAGTTGTTATTGGCAAAACAACATCTAAGGAAATTACAAGAAAGATTTTGATACTTGATTAACTTGTTAATTAGCCAATCAGAACACATTCTTATTTTGGTCAGTGAGACTGTAACTGTATAACTTAGGCAGTTCTTACACAGAGAAAGGGTTTATAGGGCATGTCATCTCGGATTTGAACGTCAGGGAGGATGCTGCTCCCTATACAATTTTTTATAAATTTTTTATAATAAAGACCTATTTATAATTTGCTGTCTCTGGGCTGGATAATCTCAATAAATTGTTTCATCTCTGGGAACTTTGGTTGTATTCATTTACCTGGCTGTGGTAAATTGCGGAATCTATATTTTACACCACTATACCGATATATATCTATAATATTATACACAACACTAGTTAGGGACAACAGACAAGCAAGAAGAGACTGGAGTTAAAGGGGTTGTTCACCTTCAAACACTTTTTTCAGTTCAGTTGGTTTCAGATTGTTCACCAGAAATAAAGATTTTTTTTTCCAGTTATTTTTTATTTTCTATTTGTGACTATTTTTCTAATATTGAAGTGTAAAGGGGGGGGCACATGGGTCATAATTGTTGCTTTTGAATCTGATCTGAATGCTAAGGATCAATTGCAAACTCACTGAGCAGTTATGTCCCATGTTGCCCCCCGTTCAAGTCACTGACTAACTCAGAGTTAGAGAGATTAAAAGCAGGAAGTAGTGTTCTGTTCTGTTACATCCAGTCACTCAAGCCTTTATACATTACATTTTTGGCTAACTAACTATATTGGAAACATTTTATATTTTGCACATACAATCTATTTACCCTGTTTTTATTTTTACACTGAACTGTTCCTTTAAGCTAGTGCCACGTGTGGCGGATTCTCAGCCTGAGGATGAATGCAATCCGCCTTATGGTCCTAAAAGCTTTTTGATGTGCCTGCAACCAGAGCAATTGCTTTGGCCCAGGTGCAGCCACACGTAGCAGATTCTGGCAGCAAAACGCATATCCATAATGAAATCTGTTATTGTTTGCACCCAGGCATCCATACAAACTCACACACATAGATAGATAGATAGATAGATAGATAGATAGATAGATAGATAGATAGATGATAGATAAATAGATTAATAAGTAGATATAGAGGGAGAAAATAGTGCAAATTGAACAAACCTCACCTTTCTGGTTTCTTTGCAGTATGTAAAGTGGACTGACCATCAGTAGAGTGACTCCTACAACAAAGCAACATACCACTGTCTTAATATTGAAAAAATAAGGAAGAAACCAAACGGGCTGTTGAGTCCCTAAGCCTGCAACCATATGCCTGCAACCAGAACCATTACATTAGGCCAGGTGCAGGGACATGGAGCAAATTTTGTCACCAAACTGCACCTAGGCCAACGAATGGATCCATACAAACTCACACACGTATATGTAGATATATTAATACTTACAGACAGAAAGAGAAAATAGTGCAAATAAACACAAACTTCTCACCTTTCTGGTTTCTTTGCAGTGAGTAAAGAGGACTGAACATCAGTAGAGTGACTCCTGCAACAGAGCAACATACCATTTTATCTTAATATTGGAAAAATAAGGAAGAAACCAAAGGGACATTTAGGCCCAAGCCTGCAACCATGTGTCTGCAACCAGAACCACTGCATTGGCCCACTTGCAGGGACATGGAGCAAATTTTGTCATCAAACTGCACCTAGGCCAACGAATGGATCCATACAAACTCACACAAGTATATGTAGATATATTAATACTTACAGACAGAAAGAGAAAATAGTGCAAATAAACACAAACTTCTCACCTTTCTGGTTTCTTTGCAGTGTGTAAAGAGGACTGAACATCAGTAGAGTGACCCCTACAACAGAGCAACATACCATTGTATCTTAACACTGAAAAAGTAAGGATAAAACCAAATGGACTGTTGGGCCCCCAAGCCTGCAACCATGTGCCTGCAACCAGAGCCACTGCATTGGGCTAGGTGCAGGGACACTAAGCAAATTTTAGCACCAAAATGCTCCCAGGCCAACGAATGGATCCATACAAACTCACACACATACTGTATATGTAGATATATTAATACTTATAGACAGAAAGAGAAAATAGTGCAAATAAACACAAACGTCTCACCTTTCTGTTTTTTTTGCAGTGTGTAAAGAGGACTGAACATCAGTAGAGTGACTCCTACAACAGAGCAACATACCATTGTATCTTAACATTGGAACTGTTGGGACCCCAAGCCACTTATAGTCTTAGTCCCTTAATCCACCCACATATTACAATAAAATGTTACAAATTTACAAAACGGATATAAACTTGCCTTTGAATCTACAATATGCCATGATTCTAAAAGGGTGCCATTGCCCTGTCGTCATGGTGCTAATAAACTAAATCATCAGTGAATTATCCAACTAGAGGAAGAAGACCTTCTTCAATGACTAGTACTCCATATTAATTGCAGTTTAAGGAGCTGGTGAATGAGAAACAATACTGTATCAACAAACAGCCCACGCACTGTGCCCTTACTGTAGAAACAAACTAAATCAACACATTCGCTGTTCTTAGCAGTTACGTTTTTGCTGTGGTCGTCTAGGAAACCTGCCTGGATTTGCCAAGCTCATGTCTTTGAACTTTCTCCAGCTTCATTTAAGCCTCAGCATATTTCATCAGTTCATGAAATACATAAATACTGCCAAATAAGTTTCTGGGAAATAGTAAGTGATAAAAAAAATCCATGTAGGGGATATATTTCCCCAATTCACTGCAGTGCTAACAAGCTAAAATCACTGCACCCACACTCTGCTGACAAGCCTAGTCCGAAAAAGGTTACATTAACAAAACAACAGTTAACTAGCCTAGCACAGATAAACAATAAAGCAATTTATTCCTGACAACATCCACCTTTAAGTAGGGAGACTTATGGAAATGCATTGTGAATGGTTGGCTATGCAGTCCCCCCTCTCTACTCAAATATCTCACCTTTCTGGTTTCTTTGTAGTATGATCGGAGGACTGGACATCAGTAGAGTGAACTCTGCAACAAAAAAACAACTGTGTTGCAACTTCCCTGCTGTAACAAAGTATGCTGAAATCTTTACTTAGTTAACAATCTTCTCTCATGGTACATATGTCTGAGAAGTCCTAGCTTTTGGGTTTTTTTTATGTTCAGTCAGTCAGGATCTCTTCATTCATAACAGTCCTCTAGGGGTAGAGCCCCACAGTTAAGAAACCACTACTCAACTGCTCACTAAAAAATGTTTCTGTCTTCCCCTAACATGGACCAATGTTGAAGAGATACTGTGCATTAGTAATGTATTTCTCCTGTAGCTTTCTCCTGATGATGATGTTGGGAGTTTTGCTACAGGCTCTAATTTGGTAGCGTCTCAGATCAAATTCACACTGAAGCTTGAAATGAAAGGAAATACATTTACTATGGACCTCATAATATCAGATTTTCAAAAATACTCTTGCAGTTTATTGCTGGAAGAAAACTTTGGAGAATTGGTTATTTAGGGCAGGAGGAAAGATAAAGAACATGTAAGTAGAAAATAGACACAAAGCACTCTCATAGGATCCATACACAATCATATATTTCATTTTCAACATTGGGTTAGTATGCTATGTCAAAAGAAGGAAGAGTTTGATAGATCATACTCAAGAAAAATCTTTCAAACACGTTTGGCATACATGTACAACTAATTCTCTCTCTCTCTCTCTATACATATAGTCCTCCTTTTAAGAATAAAATTTTTCATTTTTTAAGACCTGTGAGTGCGGATCTTACTTGATGGTAGTTATATATATATACTGTATATCATATATAGTTAGATGTAGGACCATGTTTTACAAAAATTCCTTACCTTTCTGGTTTCTTTGTGGCATGTAAGAATGATTTATCATTGGTAGAGTGCCTTCTGGAATTGAAAAGCAGAAAATTGTGTCCTTACATAGGATTGCATGCATCCTGCCCTTCCCTCTGAATAAACACATAGCAACTTCACTGCATTCTCTGGTTGTATTTTCTTGCTTTCTAACATAAAACACCAATGCAATACACGGAATGACTGGACGAGTTATTGCAGGGAATTTTAAATCACTATGCACTACTGCAGTAACCATTAGCAACCAAGCAGCAGCTAGCTTTGGTCACCCATGTGCAGTAAAACTAGTGGAAGTAAATGTCAGAGCAAGATGATTACTGAACAGAACCTTGGAATAACAGTGCTTTGGGGCCACATACTCACCTATATTTGAAGAAATTTATATCAGAGTAGAACTTACAAGTATTGTAAGATGCCATACTTCACTGTATGATTACATTAGTTTTTGACTCCCTGATCTAGAAAATAGAAGCATTCTGAAACACATACTTAATACTACTGTTCAGCTGCTGTGTATGGGCTCTCTAAAAATATTGGGATATGGCAGTGTTATTTTTTGTGTTGTAAACACCATTTAGCCAGTTAAATCACTGCAATGAACCTTTTACTTCTGTAACAAACTGATCATACATCTTAATGCACCTAAAATTTTATACTATGTCCTCAAATATCTCAAATACTGAAACAAGACATTTATGGTAAAAAAATACTTCACCTGTTTTGAGCACATTATGGCTACTGATGAGAATACTATTGAGTTTTCCTGCTTTTCTGAAGAGTACACATGAGCTTTCTCGTATATTAAAATGTGCATAAAATGACGATGATGATTATTATTGTTATTATTTTAATAACACGAGTAACTTATAGGTGATTATAGCAGGCTAAAAATAGTTTGCATTGATTTCTCTGGGGTATGCCACATGGACTGCATGTTGTAGAACAGACTTTCATCATAACAACAGAATATATTTTCAGTCTTCTGTATGACACATTTTCACCCCCATGTAATATATGGCAATGAATAATGAACATTTAAATATCTGATTGAACATTTTAGTAAATATACCCCTCTTCTACCCTGATTCTGTTAACAAAGACAAAACAGACAAATGAAGTCAACACAACCCTCTCATCGCTATAAAGATTTCTATCATTGCAAACCTTTCTGGCTTCTTTACAACCTGCAAAGAGGGCTGGATGGTGGGAGAGTGACTCCTGCAGGAGAAAAAGCAACATCACATCATTAGACATGCAATTCCTTCTCTCAACCAAACTAAACAGCTCCATGATAAATTCAACAGGTATCAAGTTTTCTGCATCACCCTCATTGTACCTCCAACATTACCAAGAACACTGGACAAAACAACATATATTTGTTTTGTCCTTACAAATTATTTGCGGTTTCTAATAAACTAGGATATTCCATGAGAATGCCATTACTTTGGCTCATGGATTAGAGACTGATCTTGCTCCTTGGAGTACCAAGTCACTGGTGGTAACTGGGCATTCCAGGTTATTTATTCATCATTGCCTCAGTTTGGCTGGTTGCGACTGGCCTAGAAATATAAGCTGTCAGTTCCTCAAAAATAGAGCTGCCAGACTAAACTAGAACCCAATATACTCACAGTACTAACAAGCATAGCAGCTAGCAGAAGCTGATTTAAAACAGTTTTGTTCTTTTATGTATACAAACGCATGGTGTTGCTGTCACAATAAAAGATCCGCTGGAATCTACTGCTAATGCAAGATCAGATTTAGCAAACTAAAAATTAATTATTTATTTTTCTGTCTTAAACATTTTTGAACACATCTCACCTCTCCTTTTTCTTCTCAGTCTGGATGGAAGGCTGAACATCTTCAGAGTAACTCCTGTAAAAGAAGGACAGAGATTTGAACCTTGTGAATTTTAATCTATGAAAATGTTCATTAATCCAGGTCATGATATAAAGTATCTAGTAGAATTAAGGCTAAAGCAACTGGACTTCTCTATTTTTTGAAAACTGAATCAGAATACCTTCTCAGAGAGAATGCAAAGTAAATGTACTTATTAACTGTTGTAATGATCTAAAACTGCTCAATAAGCAAACATCATAACAACTATGGCAGTTAAAATATATCTAAAAATACAAATTATAAAACATTTTAAATAAAAATAATTACTTTACATTTTTAGCCTACAAGCCAAATCCAGCCACTTTCTGTTTCAGTACAGTTACAGCCCTGCACCATATGAATACCAATATATTATGTCTGCTATAAGCAATGCCAGGTACTTATACCCAAGGAAAATATCTCTTGTGCCCCCATCTTCTGGCAGCAGCCACTAGTTCTGAACCTGCTTGCCCTTTCCAAAACTAGTAAGCCAGGATGGGAGCAGAAACTGATTACATAATTCAGTATTTTTTTTTTTTTTTTTAAATGCACCCCCCCCCATATAAACAAGTTGCGCTATCCTTAGTTCAAGGTATGGCTAAAGGTGTTCTCATTTTGCTGTTTCCGCTAACAAATTATTGGTGTTATATAGTAACAGAGACATATACAGGTATGGGATCTGGAAACCAGTTATCCAGAAAGCTCCAAATTATTGAATGGCCATTTCCAATAGACTCCATTTTAATCAAATAATTAAAATTTTCAGAAATGTAATAATACAACATTACCTTGTACTAGATTCCAACTAAGATATAATTAATACTTACTGAATGAAAAACTATTTTTTGAGATTTCATTCGTTCTTAATTTTTATATTTTTGGAGACTTTAAGTTTGGAGATCAAAATTACTGAAAGACCCCTTATCTGGAAAACCCCAGGTTCTGAGAATTCAGGATAACATGTCCCATACCTGTATTACTATGGTGTATTTCTATAGCAAAAATGCAATATTTACTTTGAGTGTTCTCCCTCTACCTCTAGAATTGGTTGCTATGATTTACTTACCAAAAACCAAGAGAAATTCAAGAAATCCACCAAAGAATATACTGAATTAAAAAACAGGACATTGTGCAAATGAACAAAGTCTGTGTATATTATGTAGAGGATACATAATATACAGAGATCTATATATGTCTGCACATGAGTATAATTGACACATTTGAGTTGTGCAGGTAGTGAGGCAAGTGTGTGTTTTATACAAATCATTTTTGTACTGTCCACTCTGGTAGTAGGTATAAAAAAAGATTGCCCTTTAATAACACACAGTATTGGTGCTATGTTAGGCGATGTATTACTGGGCTATGACAAATTAGTACATTTAGTACATTTTAATACAGAAAGCAGGATAAGCTAACATCCTTGATTTCAGCAGCATTAGGCAGTATATTTGTGCATGAACCCTGTACCTCTACTACACATAACCCCTCATCTACCTTTTTAATTTGGGCTCCTTCGGGATATCTTGCTGAGTGTGTGATGGTTTATAACTTGCAGGGCACTGACTGTAGGAAATAAAAAAAATATAGCATCAGTGACATTTGTAGATAAAAATGTAATTAACATAAATCTAAAACATTTGTGGTACACATTTAATGTAAGCTTTACTTCACAGTTAGTTAGAAATCCAAAACTCACAGGGGGTAAACACAAATAAAATCAATTTAAAAGGTCTGTGTCCATTAAATCATAAAAAGTGCGAGTTTATTCATTTATTATTCATA
This sequence comes from Xenopus laevis, assembly GCF_017654675.1. Taxonomy (NCBI): domain Eukaryota; kingdom Metazoa; phylum Chordata; class Amphibia; order Anura; family Pipidae; genus Xenopus; species Xenopus laevis. The sequence goes on along the minus strand of NC_054374.1, from coordinate 68,559,630 downwards.
AATATGGGGCAACACCCGCCATACTCAACTTGCAACTACATTCTTATGGATTTCATGTTTTCAAGTTTTTCACAATTATTTTTGCTGATCTTCTGGCAGTAATTAATTTCCGCAGTTTCCCTATCACTTCCAAAGGTTCTTAATAGCCATCCTCTGCAATCAGACATGTCTGTCCCTTCCTACAATCCATTTAACTCTACTGCTAACACAAGACTCAAAACTGCAGAGCTATTGTAATTCCCACTTATAAATCCCTTCTGGCTAGTTCACCTCTTCAGAACCCTGTCTGGATCATTAAGGCTTAAGCTATAGGTGGCATGGTGTTTGAAAAAAGGGACTAATAATTTTACTGAGCCACAAAGAAATGCAAAGTTTAAAAAGCCAATGTGAGAATTGTAGGACAGCCTACCGCAGTGTACTATAATTTAGAAAATGAAAGTAAAGGCTGCACTTGTGCAAACTACCAACTATAGTATATCGAGATATATATATATATATCAACATTTAATTCCTCTAAATACTATTTTAGACTATACAGTATGCAACAGGGGTTTGATAAATACTGTACCTCACTGGCTTGAGTTTTCTGTTTGCTGCCCTGGTTTGTATCGGGGGGGGGGAGGACAGGTGATTTGTGGTGATAAAAATCTAGGTCCTGGACATTCCCTTTCTATGGTGCAAACAAACACTCCTTATTTAGTGGCTCCAGCATCCTGTGGCACAGAATGTGTGCACTGTCATCAGGTAAAAGAAAATGTTTCTATACACTTTGTATAGGGAAGAAAGCTAAAATACTATACATTATATGGAGGTGTGCAAGGGATATACAATTAGTTTTGCAAGCATGTACTTTATGTACCTCCAGAAAACGCAGAGAGACATCTACTAAGCCATAATTTAATTTAAAATCGGGCATTAAAAACTTCCTACAACTGATTCCCCATCAAAAATTTGCCATTTAGTAAGTAAGGATGACAATACATAAAATTTAAAAAGATACCTGGGTCTTTCTACATGTAGATTTTTGGATGTAGGAGACGAAATCCTGCAAAAGAGAGTTTAAAAAAAGAGAAATTGAAAAGCTAACTGAAAGTGATGAAGAGAAGTAAGATGATTTGATTTGCAAGGGTAGGAGGGAATAAAGTATAGAAGATGGTGCAAATTGAATGCATCACTCACCTGGCAGGACCTGACTGGGTTGGTTTAACCACATCTGAAGTTGCTTTGGTGCCTTTGTCTTTGTAAGAAGATTCTGGGTTGGAAAAGACATACAATTTTAGAGTGGGATATGGTTTGAATGTTTGTCTAAAGAATCCCATCAGCCCAGTCAGAAGCATCCGATATGGGTGAGATCTGAGGGTGAATACAATTTGTTATCCTAGATATTAGTGGAATTAGGATGACTGATGACAATGTTTATTATATAGTATTATATTTATCTTTATATACATTTAGCTCCATAGATATTTGGACAGAGGCAATTGTTTTTTTCGAATTTTGGTTCTGTACATTACCAAGAGGAGTTTTAAATGAAACAATTCAGATGCAGTTGAACTGCAGAATTTCAGCTTTAATTCCGTTTTAAGATTGCATAAAAATGTGAGGAACTAAAGCCTTTTTTTAACACAATCACTTCATTTCAGGGGCTGAAAAGTAATTGGATAAATTAAAAAACTGAAAATAAAATTTGAATTTCTAATACTTGGTTGAAAACCCTTTGCTGGCAATGACAGCCTAAAGTCTTGAACTCATGGACATCACCAGATTCTGGGTTTCCTCCTTTTTAATGCCAGGCCTTTACTGCAGCGGCTTTCAGTTGCTGTTTGTGGACCTTTCTGTCCGAAGTTTAGTCTTCAAGAAGTGAAAGGCATGCTCAATTGGGTTCAGATCGGGTGACTGACTTGGCCATTCAAGAATATTCTCAGGATGTACCAAAATGTAGATTTTGCCACTCCTAATATTGTAGCAATTTCTCGGATGGGTTTTGCTGTTTTTTCAGCTTAAGGATGGCTTGTTTCACATGCATGGAGAGCTCCTTTGAAAGCATGTTTTCTGTTCACAGCAAAATCTTCTACATACACGCATCCCCCCCCCTCAAATCAACTCCAGGGCTTCATTGATAATGACATAACGAAGGAATTGCCCACACCTGCCCATGAAATAGCCTTTGAGTCAATTGTCCAATTACTTTTGAGCCCCCCGAAATGAAATTATTGTATTAAAAAAAGGCTTTAGTTCCTCACATTTTTATGCAATCTTTTTGTTCAACCCACTGAATTAAAGCTGAAAGTCTGCAGTTCAACTGCATCTGAGTTATTTGATTTAAAATTCATTGTGGTAATGAACAGAGCCAAAATTAGAAAAAAAAGTTCTCTGTCCAAATATTTATGAACCTAACTGTATGTAACCTTAAAATAAGGGAGTACGTGACCAAACAGTGAACCATTAATTGTTGCTTGAACCCGAAATGTCTGAAGATTGCATAACAACAAAAAGAAGGGAAAAGGAAAAATGCTGTAAGGGCAATGGGTGAGTGGACTTGTTATCAGCACTTGTTTCCATACTAGGAGATAAAAAAAGAACATTATCTAAATACATTACAGTGTCATATTATACAATTTTACCAAATATTTTCTTCCAGTCCTTGATGATGGCTGTGGCAAGCTCTATGACCTTTCGCTCATCACTCTTCTTCTTAATTTTATTTACAGTCACACCAACTCTTGTGCTCTGTAAGTTGAATGGCGGAGACAATAGTTCACATATCTTCAGTAAACAATAACCCTCTCTGGTCCATGAGCAGTATGTCATTCACATCTGAGCTCTAATAAATAACGGGTTGTGCTAGCATGTACAGTGGTAGACGGTGTTAGCCTTACCCTCAAGAGAGTAACATTGACTTCAATTGCCTGCAGCTCCTTTAGCAATTCCAGAATACGGTCCTGAAGAAAAATCAGTGCATAATGGAGGGTGTCAGGAAAAACAAGTAAAGAAAACTAAATAAATAAAGCTTAATGCTTATGTTGTATGAATTGGTGCTAGTCATTAACAATGCACCCAGCCAGTCTGCTCATTTGAGTTGCATGTAGTATATATATTAATTGCCTGCATCAATACACACAGGCACTTGACAGGACGCGCGTGCGCGATCGTGCGCAAACGAGAGAGCGCGTGGGCGATCATGCGCATGCACGATCGTGCGCGGACTGCGTCAGAACGCTCAGTAGTCAGAGAGCATTGAGAAAAGTGTAAAGACACAAATTAATTTTGTCAATACTGACACTGATATAGCAAAAGTACAAAATAACGTCATCTTTATCAAAGTTTCACAGTCGTATGCATAACAGATATACTGCGTTTTCACAGTACTTTCCCCCATGCCTTACTGTATCCAGTTGCCAGTTTTCCCTCCGCCGTTGCTACACTTCATAAATAACCCAGAGCTGTCAGACTCCATTATGTGTCCTCTTTGCACAAACACGGAACTTTCTAATTGCACTTCACCAACTTGATTTTTCTTATTACTACTCTGGTACTTTTGTTATTGTTTTCTCTCCTTGTCCACCCTCAATGTCCACACATGCTCTAAGTTATTGTTTTTGGAACTCCCACCCACCAACTCCCATCTACTCACTGTGTTTCCCTCGCTGAATCTCCTTTCCAGCCTTCTTCCAATCTTCAGAAGCTCCTCTTCCAAACCCATTTCCTCATGAGGAGTAGAGAAATATGTAAATGTATATATGTGATTTGTTTTTGTTTGTTGACTGTGGGTGGAGTGGGTGTGGCTGAGTGCCTACTAAATGCGGTGTGTGTGTGTTTTTTTTATATAAACTTTGTCTGTGTGCTTCAGTACCTGTATGCTTTTGTGTATACAGTGCTGTGTTTATACATTAATGAGATAAATGCCCAAACTGTGTGTATATACCAGGACTAAGTATATACAGACTTTTCTTGGCTTGTTGTAAGACAGGAGGTGTGTCCCAAATTATAAATAGTCCCAAGGACTTTGAGCTTGACACAGGAGGAGGAGGGGTGGTAGTGACAGCTGGACACATGAAGTAGAAACTTTATACTGTACACACAGCAGACACGTTAAAACACATATACATAGTACCAAGCTCGCAACCAGCACTAAACACGTGTAGGTTTTGTGATGCAATGAATTCCATAAACATTTAAAAACTGAGAAAACACCAAACTACCAGACTAAATTATTATTTAACTAATGAGCAAAGAGCAAACATAACTTTGTAACCACAATCAAATATACTGTAAGACTATGCCCCCTAGTGATCGAGAAAAACTCGATCCGCACCTGACCTGAACCAGCACACCCCTGATCAGAGCCCGCACCCGACTTCTGCCTTCCTTTTATAGACCTGCGCCGACACTTCCCGCTAATGACATCACAAAAGGAGTGGGACAGGCAGGTGTGCACCTATAAAACTGGAAGTCGGAAGCAGGCAGGAAGAGCAGGCAGAAGAGTTCAACCCGAACCTGCCCATGACCCACAAATGGGGCAGCAAGGTTGACCCGAACCCGCCCGACCCATAGATAAATCCGTGGGTATCGAGCCAGCACACACATCACTAATTCCCACTACAGGATTCCTGATTGAGATATGTTCCAATTAAAAATAAACATTCATCTGTTTCCCAGAAGTTCCAAAGCCATTTCATTTCAAATACACATCAATTAGGCAGTTGGTATTTCCAATACACTCTAGTGGGCAACCATTCTGAAAGCAGATATTTGATTGGTTGCCATGGGTAGCTGCCTAGTGTTAGTAAATAAAACCCTCATTCACTGGAGTGCTCACATATCTATTGTATTTTCTGTTGGTATTTTGCAATTGGCACATTTTTGTTTATTAAGAAACCTAAAACAAGCATGACTATCATTTGTAAGGAGCTGTCGGGGTTCTGCCTAGGCCTCTCACCACCTGAGATGGCAGAACCAGTTGTATTAACTTATCCTGTGCTTATACTGTATTTGGACAAGAGGGGTTTGCTAGTGTAGAGAGCACAATTGCACTTGTAGAGTCCCAGTGGGTCTCTTTTATAAAAGTCAACATTTTGTTGGGTCTAGTAACCCATAGTTAATGAAATTTCAGCAACTTCTTTTTTTTTGCTTCCTATATCATATTATACAATTTCCTTATTTTGTGCTATGTAAATTCATGCCATGTATGCTGTTTTCGACTCCTAAGCAAAACTCTGTTTTGATCAACGCCTTCAACATGTGGCCCATCACCTGCTGCTAAATTTCAGATCTCAATGACTCCCTCCGTAACAGCTGCTAAGAAACAGCTTGTAGTTCCAGCCACTCTTCAGTCCTCTAGTCCTCAGTTTAGTGATTTTCTATTGAGGATTTTAATAGGGGCACATTTAATAATGTGAACCAAGTGCAAAATTTCAAAAACATTTTCTACCTGCTCTGCAATGTTTTTAATGCATTACAACATATTTGTTGCAACTCAAGGGACAAGACCTGGGGCTTCACTTACACATCCTTTAAATGAATATGATGTTAATGGCCATGGCAGGTACAGGGCTCATTTGTACTTTATTTGCAATATAGATTGCAACTGGCACATTGGTGCCGGGTGGAAATATACATAGATGAAAGCAGTTCCAGATTGGGATTCAAAATAGGCCCTGGCATATCAGATACACAGAGGTCTAAACAGTCCTCTCCAGGCTCGATATAGATGTATAGTCCGTTACATCTTAGAGCAGCCACTCTGGCATTTGGCAGAATCCACAGACTGCCAGTCTGGGCCTGGATGCAAGCATATTTTTATAGGTGCAATTATGTGCACAGTTTAGCAACTAATGCTCCCATAAACAATAAATGCATCAAGTTTCTATCGATGTAAGGTGCAAAAACAAGTTCAACTTTGTATTAGTGAAAAATATTTTTACCATACCAAATTAACATTTGCGATCAACCTTGTGGCAAACAGTAAATTAAAGGGGAGCTATAGTAAAAATGAAAATTTAATATAAGCTGCATACTGAAATAAGAAACTTTCTAAATACAACCAATTAAATATTCTGCACTGTTTCTGAAATAATTCACTATTCCTCTCTCAGCATCTGTTTCTTTTCATTCCCTCTTCATTCAGGAGTTGGGTGTCAGACAGGGCCGCTCCGGCCATGAGGCAAGGTGAGAATCTTGCCTCAGGCGGCACGGAGCGGCCAGTTACCAGGGGCGGCAAAAAGCCTCCTCCACCCGCTCCGACGCTGGTAGTTAAAAGAGCGGAGCAGGAGGAGGGGCGGCATTGGGGCTGCTGCCTCTGGCGGCAGCAGCCCCTGAAACGTGCCTGGTGTCAGATAATCATTTACAGATAGATCCAATATATGTTATAGGGGGCTCCTTGTGCCTAGAAGAAGTATAAGAGCCCACTCTATTAAAATCACCAGACACCATGTCTCTCTACATGCAGAATTTGTGCAAAAGGCAGTTATTTTGTTAGATTTTGTTTGTACTGGAATCAGTTATTTGAATAAGCTCTAATACATCTGCTAGGAAAGGAAGCCCTCCTATAATATATTGTATATTGGCTCTAACTGTAAATGAAAATCTGACACCCACCTGCTGCAAGAAGACAGAATGAATAGAAACAGATGCCGCTTGAGGGATAGTGAACATAAACTTGATTATTTCACAAACGATGTAGAATATTTAATTGATTGTATTTAAAAAGTTTCTTATTTCAGTATGATGAAGTTATATTAAGTTCCCCTTTATGTAAAGAAGAGGCCTAATATTGTTAAGGATACAATAATTGAATTAGCCATACTAGCAACTATGGTGACTGAGGAGCAGAGGGCAAAGTTAGACTTTTAATCCTATACCTATTAAAGGAGAAGGAAAGGCTTCGTACACTTTGTAGTGCCAAATGTTAGGCACCCCCAAGTGATTGTATTGACTTATCAGCAGAAAACTGCACCGGCCCGGGGTTATACAGAAGAGCACCACAAATCGATCCTCTTCCATCTTCCTCTTTCCTTCTCTTCCAATTTGAAGAAAGAAGAAGCCCAAAAGAATCACTTCGTGTTGCTCACCTGTATAACCCTGGGCCGTTGCAGTTTTCTGCAGATAGGAGCACTCAGTCCCTTTATGTCTATAAGATTAATTTATTAAACCTATTTCTGCACTAGCAGTTTACAAACCTAAGGGTTGTAATATTTAAGCACTTTTTTGAAAGGTTTTGTTTTGAATTTTTGCCATACTTTGTTCAAATTAACATTTAAAATTTGTAGTTAATCCTAACACATTAGAAATCAATTAGCTTAATTAAATAAAAACAATAGAATTAAATAAGGGGATATCTTTTCATCTTTAATTAACAATGTATAAGACTGTATCAAGGTCTTTAGTAATAAGAAGTATATCCGAATCTTCTTTTTTGCAGCGTCTGCCCAAAATGAACCTGCACACGTGTCACCAAGTTCCTCCTGTCACTGTGTGACCTATCAGTTTAGATTTTATGCAGAACATGTAAGCTTCGCTCCTCAGAAGTACAGCTGTTGCTTGTCTTTCCAAATACAAGACAGACTCCAGATCTGACTGGCTCAAATACTGCATCATTGCTCTTTCATATAAATTATGTCACAGTAAATCTAAACCTAAAAAAGAATTGATGTAAATGTACTCAGGATGCTATTCTGTGCACTTTTGCAGTTTACATTCATTTTCTATATTTAGCATTTTCTGTAATATTTGCAGTTTAAGATTGCACAGATGGCACTCCAAAAGCAAAAATTATGGTTTAAAAAAATTGCCCCCTGGTAACCCACTTGAATTCTCAGCTCATCTCATGGCAGCAGCACCCCTGTGTAAAGTATACAGGAGCAATAATAATTTGAAATTGTCCATCTATATTTATTCTGTTCAGTGAGTCAATTCCTGCACCTCACTGCGTCGATTGTAGTGTGATTGCACTTGTAATTTAGGTCATCAATTGTGTTCAAAGGGCCTTTAAAGGCAATCTCTGTGGCAGAAAAGCACACTCTTAAAAGTGCAAGAATTGAATGTTATAGCCTTAAAACTTTTCTTGAACACTTTGCTGCTACATGGTCTGTGTCCATACCTCACAGGTAGCTGGAATCACAGAACAAGAATATATCCTTGATGCTATGTGGACTGCATTTTTTTCTCCTTCACTGCTATACTGTCTTTGCCCTACCATTCCATTGATAGCATTCTAAATACTGTCATGGTGTTTGGATGATATCTAATATAATATATATTTATAATATAACGTGTACAATAAATGTGAATATCAAATACTTAGATGCAACATGCTTCTTTACACCAAACAAGTTTTTTATTTCTTCAGGATTTGGTCTAGAAAAGTTGTCTATATTTAATGGCAGATTTATTCATACTGTTGTATCCTGCTACTTTTTGTCTGTCTGTTTCCTTGGTAATCTAGCAGGCTCTATTATTTCCTGTGTTTCTGTCAATTGGTTGTTACAGATGGTGCCACCCCTGTGCTTTGTGAACACATTTCTAAAGCTCTTTAAGACGTGACATTCTTAAAAATGCGGAAATGTATGGAATTCCCACATCATTTTATAAGAAGCAGTGACAAGAAATTTACTTATCAAGCAATGTATCTCTCCTCTAGCTACATTCATTTTTCCCAGTGTAAAGAGTATTATTTGATGGCATACAATGACGCTTTTCTACAATCTGGCTTGCTAGAAAACTAAGAAAAAGATTTCAGCACATACAAATTTTATTCTGAAGTAACAGCCGACAGCATTTAAGTCAGCTGCAATAAGAGTAAGGGAAAAAAAACTGATGGTTACTATTGATTACTGCACCAGAGTAAAATATACACTTGCTTTATGAATTTTCCATACAGAGGTGTGGACTTCCTTAAAGAGATACTGTCATGGGAAAAAAAAAATTCAAAATCAATCAATCAGTTAATAGTGCTGCTCCAGCAGAATTCTGCACTGAAATCCATTTCTCAAAAGAGCAAACATATTATATTCAATTTTGAAATCTGACATGGGGCTAGACATTTTGTCAATTTCCCAGCCGCCCCCAGTCATGTGCCTGCACTTTAGGAGAGAAATGCTTTCTGGCAGGCTGCTGTTTTTCCTTCTCAATGTAACTGAAAGAGTCTCAGTGGGACATGGGTTTTTACTATTGAGTGTTGTTCTTAGATCTACCAGGCAGCTGTTATCTTGTGTTAGGGAGCTGTTATCTGGTTACCTTCCCATTGTTCTTTTGTTTGGCTGCTGAGGGGGAAAAGGGAGGGGGTGATATCACTCCAACCTGTAGTGCAGCAGTAAAGAGTGATTGAAGTTTATCAAAGCACAAGTCACATGACTGGGGGCAGCTGGGAAATTGAAAATATGTCTAGCCCCATGTCAGATTTCGAAATTGAATATAAAAAAATCAGTTTGCTCTTTTGAGAAATGGATTACAGTGCAGAATTCTGCTGGAGCAGCACTATTAACTGATTAGTTTTGAAAAAATTTTTTTTTCCCATGACAGTATCCCTTTAAGGATAAGCATTTGGTCCATTGCACCTTTACTCATAGCATTGTTACAGATATATTAACAAGTGCTGCAAATAGCCAGCTGTAGATCCAGGAATATAAAAAAAGTAAATAATTATTAAGCCTAAAGCTAATGACACTTGGGTCATATATATGCTAGCAGACAAAAAGTTGATCTGTTATCATAACATCATGCGCACTAACAGGCATGGGATGCACACATAGACCAGATTTAGGCATTTAAATGCATACTGTCGCGCTTCGTGCCAAAATCTTCTCTGTGTGTGCACTGGCAGGTGCCAGTGGGAAGAAAACTCATATGCCATTAGCCTAAAGTGTTTAACCCTTTAAGTGTTTGTTTTTCAGTGACACATTAGCCGGGACTTGTTAGGCCAAAGTGTAGTCGTTTACTTGGATGATATTCTAATTTTCTCTAAAAACTTAGAAGAACAGTTCGAGAGGTCCTCTCCCGGTTGAGGAGGAATAATCTATTCAGCAAACTTAAAAAATGCACTTTTGAAGTTTCTTCTATTCCCTTCCTAGGTTACATTATTTCCCAGCAAGGCTTCAAGATGGATCCAGCAAAAGTTTTGGCAATTCAAGACTGGCCTCTTCCCACCAGCACCAAAGCTATACAGAGGTTTATTGGCTTTGCCAATTATTACAGACAGTTCATTAAAGGTTTCTCGTCTAAAATTTCTCCTATCCTGTCCCTTATCCGAAAAGGGGGAAAACCTCAATGCTGGCCTCCACAAGCTTTGGAAGCTTTCAAGACACTTAAAGAATCCTTCTCATCTGCTCTGATTTCTGATCCTCTTTTGTCTTTCTGCATTGAGGTTGACGCTTCTGATGTTGGGGCTGGTGCTGTCTTGTCTCAAAGATTACCGTGTGATGGGAAATTGCATCCATGCGCTTTCTTTTCTAAAAAATTCTCGTCTCCGGAGCAGAACTATGACGTGGGAAATCGTGAGTTGTTAAATTGGCTCTAGAAGAGTGGAGACATCTGTTGGAAGGGTCCTCGGTGCCGGTATCTATCTTCACTGACCACAAGAACCTTGAATACATCCAAACACTAAAATGTCTTAATCCCGAGCAAGCCAGATGTGCACTCTTCTTCTCACGCTTCAACTTTGTCATCACATTCCACCCTGGTTCTAGAAATAAGAAAGCGGATGCACTTTTTTAGTTCCTGAAGTCCCTTGTTCCGAGGATCCTGAACCCATTGTGCCTCCCGCTAAGATTGTAGCTGCTTTGTTTCCCTCCATGGCTTCTCAGTTGTTAAAAGCACAATTTCTACTCCTTTGGATACTCCCTTGGGAGTAGCCTTTGTCCCTCCTGAACTTCGTCACACCATCCTTTCTCAGTCCCATAATTCTAAGCAAGCTGGCCATCCTGGAATAAGAAAGACAACTGAACTTTTATCTCACCTTCTTTAGTGGCCTTCTCTTCATAAGGATGTTAAAGACTTTGTTTCTTCTTGTTCTACTTGTGCAACCTCCAAGTCCAGTCATTCCCCTCCCAAGCGGTTACTCTTACCGTTACCCATTCCCTCTCGACCATAGACTCATTTGTCTCCCTTGGGCACACTGTCATCTGGGTGGTGATCGACAGGTTCAGCAAGATGGCCCATTTCATTTCCCTTCGCAAGTTGCCTGCTGCCCAGGAACTTTCAAGACTGTTCATTCAACACATCTTCTGCCTTCATGGATTTCCGGCTGAAATTGTATCCAACAGAGATTCTCAGTTCGTTTCTAAATTTTGGAGATCCTTACCATCCTCAGTCCAATGGAGCTGCAGAGAGAGTTAATCAAGCAATAGAGCAATTTCTTCATTGCCATGTGTCTTTGTGTCAGGATGACTGGGCAGACCTCCTCCCTTGGGCTGAGTTTGCCCACAATGCACTGCACGCTTCTTCTGAGAGATCCACCTTCTTTTGTGTCTACGGTCTGAATCCTCTGGCGTTCCCTCAAGATCTCCTTCTCACGAATGTCCCAGCTGCCAATGACCAAGCCACCCACATGTCCGTTATCTGGCAAGCCACAAATGCCAACTTGGAAAAGAGTTCTCTTTTTGAAAAAGACATTTGCCGACAGGAGAAGAGTTTCTTCCCCTCAATATAATCATGGCGATAAAGTCTGGTTATCTACAAGAAATATTCATCTCAGAGTGCCTAATCCCAAACTTGGTCCCAAGTTCATTAGCCCTTTTCCAATTATTGAAATTATAAATCCTGTGGTGGTTCGTCTGCAGCTTCCTCCGGAGATGTGGATTCCTAATGTATTCCATGTGTCCCTTCTCAAGCCGGCAACATATTCTTTTACTACCACTCCCACTCCTGTTCTTGTTGATGGTCACCAGGAGTTTGAAGTTAAGAGAATTCAGGATTCCAGTGTCTACAGAGGTGTCTTGCAGTACCTGGTCGAGTGGAAGGGGTTTGGACCTGAGGAGTGCTCCTGGGTGAGAAGTTCTGACATCCATGCTCCTCTTCTCATCCGAAAGTTTCACAAGCAGTTTCCATCCAGCCCTAGTCGTGGTGGTCCTGAGGCCCCCCCATAAGGAAGGGGCTACTGTAAAGGAAACCGATACCACCATGCTTCGTTCCAAGATGGCGGCGCCCTGTTCCTCCACGTGGATCCTGCTGGTCGCAGTGCTTTGACGCCAGCGTCTTCTCGCCCGCCGATTGGTCGCCAACGTTGGAATGGACGCCGGCGTCAGAACGGGCATTGGTGTCGGAACGCCAGCTTCAACATCATGACATCATCACATCCAGCTTTTGGCGGCCAAAACAGGCCTATTTAAAGGAGCTTGAACACTGCAACTTTGCCCAAGTATAGGTTTCACTTTGTGCATTCCTGGGTGTGACTCTAATATTGTTATATTGATTCCTGTGTACCGACCTTTGCCTGATTAACCATTTTGACCCTATTCTGCCTGGATTGACCCCTTGCCTGAACTCTGAACATTCTATTGCCGAACCCTCTTGTACCTTGAACTTTGTTTGCTTGAACTGGTCCTTGGTCCGCACTCCAACTGTGCCTACAGGCCCTTACTGTGCCTACAGGCCCTTACACAGCAACACATACAATGGAATGAAGTATAAAACTATAGTTAGAGAAATCTATTCTGTCTAGTTTTGTTGTGGATAATAACAAAGTTTAGCTAATAATGAGAAAAGTTCTGATACAGTTGACATAACCAATCCATAGTAAAAAAAAGTCCATGTTTTAAATGGATTCATTGTATTGGATGCATTTGATTAACTCACCTTACTTTGACTATCCTTCCTTTCTGCAATGTATTAAGCAGTTATTAAATATTTTCTTATGCTAAGGGGCACATATCCCTGAATCATTACTGGATGTAGCATGTACCATACATAAAGACCTATGTCCTGCAGCAGGTAAAGTACCTGCAGATTCCTCACAAGTAAGTGGGTAGCCTGCAGATGCTCCTTTAAATCATGCTTTTTTTGCCTCTGCCCACTTCTGACAAGTTCTAGTTTGCAGTAGCAGCACTTTAGTGGCAGTCATGCGTCAATATACAGAACTGCAAGATGCAAAGGACCCTTCACTATTGCTGGACGCAGGCAGCACTTCATACAAAAGGAGGTTCACATTTTATATAGCAACAAGGAATTTAATACAGCAAGATTCTTTAATGACCTCAATTTCTTAAATTTAATACCTGGTCATTGAATAGTAATAGTTTCATAGCTACTGTGGTTGAAATGTCCATGAAGTTCAAAATTGTAGTGGATCCTGAGGAAGGTAAAATACCCAATTATTCCTTGTAAACCTTTATTTTTTATATCCATAGTATTTTTCTTTTGACACAGAAAGCATTGCCTATTTGGGGTATTACATTTCCTGTGTCAATGCTGTTTTCCCACCTTTCCTTGTTTTAGGTACAACAAATAACCCTAACCTTAATGTAGCCTATGATTTCTTATGGTCATGCGTTTAAAAATGATAAATGTCAAACCACTCGCCTGCGAATGGCCTGCGATAATGCATCAGTATATGGACATAAACATACATGAATGATAAGTTGCAAAAAGAATATATTTTTATATACATATATATATATATATATATATATATCTGTAGAAGGTCACAATTTGGTCATCTCTACACTCTACACTCAAAATTTAGAGTGAACAGATACTGACTGCCCGACGCATTTTTCCATTGACATGGCAGGGATCCTTTGGGTGGCGAGTATCAATTTGGCGATTGCTATTGATTTTCATCTTGGGAACATCTTTTCTTATTTATGCCACCTGTAAATAAGACATGTGTTTTGATTAGAACAGGGGTGTCCAAACTTTTGGCTTGCCGGGCCACATTGGAAAACCAAAAATTGTCTGGGGCCACACATGAAATACACAAACACGTTTGATTTGTAAAAGTAAAGGAAATACACAGAAAAGAACTACAATGCCAGTTGGATAACTAGATGGAGCTATACACTGGAATATGGGACACCTGGATATTAAATAGACGTATTATTATATTATTATTACTAACTGGGCAATGGGCCAAGTCCCCCCTCCTCCTATTTCCTCGGGAACCAAGCGTTTCAAGCTGGGCCACATTCATATGCATCCTGTGCCGCATGTGGCCCTCAGGCTGCAGTTTGGACACCCCTGGATTAGAAGGATGTATAATTAGATCAAAACAACATCCAATTACAGTGGCTAATTGTTTTTTTTCTGCTATGTTAATAATGTCTTCCTTCTCTTTAAAGGATTCTCTTTCCTTTACAATGGTGATCATTTTTATTTCATGCTTATTATCCCTTTCACAATACAATTCACCTTGTTCTTTTCTATGTATGTTCAGCCTCAACTTGTACACCACTCTCTGTATCATACCTGTGAGATTCTCAGAGTCCGGATGACAGAATGAGGAAGTGCCAAGTAGAAGACCTCTACCATATGGTAGAAAATCTGAGTGGGGTAGGGCAGTACATGCTCCTTTAACTTTCCTGTATGACTTTACTCCATCTCTCCTGTAGGAACAAGTTAAACATATGCAATATCATAAGGCATCTCTTTTCTTGACACATGTTTTAAAGATGGAAACCATACCTGGATTTCAGAGGGGAAGTAGAATCGTCCATGGAGTACCGTGAAGGTTCAGATGATCGACGTTGCAACCCAGCTTCTTGGAAACCCTCCCATTCCTCATTTGTAGTGGGCTGGCTTACAGTACTGAGAGACGATTTTGGGCAAGAGAGGATTGGAGTGTAAATTCTGGACACTCTAAATAAGATGAGAATAAAGGAAAAGGTCTGAGTAAAAGCTGCATTAAATGATGAACATAATGTCAGGGTGTTCTTCTAGTTAGGTTGCACAAAGCATAGACCTTGGTTTTGGAAAATTCATCTATCGCATCTGTTCAAAAGAAGAGGCTGTTATCTATCTCACTTGTATGTTCCTTTAAACAAGTATTACATTATAATGCTCTCACTTATTATACACAGCACAAGCCTCAATTTTAGGGTCAGAAATATGGGTAGGAGCCCCTTAATAATGTTACTTCTATATCAATACTTCAGCTACTGGTTAAGACACCAAAAAGTGTTCTCTCTAGTGGATGTAGTTGGATATCAAAAAGACATTTTGTTCCACCATTTGGAATGTTCAGTAACACTCTTATGAGCAGGGTGAACATTTTTATAGTGTAAAAACGTTTTCATTAAATTCTTTTAAGACCTCTGTTATTTAAAATTAATGTAAAGCATTGTGTAATTTGATAGCACTAGATAAATAAATGATGGTTATCAGCATGGTTGTAAGTAGGGATGCACCGAATCCAGGATTCGGTTTGTGATTCTGCCAGGATTCGGCCTTTTTCAGCAGGCTTTGGATTCGGCCGAATCAAATATGAGGGCGGGGGAATTCCTTGTTTTGTCACAAAACAAGGAAGTAAAAATGTTTTCCTCTTCCCACCCCTAATTTGCATATGCAAATTTGGATTCGGTTCGGTATTCGGCCGAATCCCAAAAAGTGGATATGGTGCATCCCTAGTTGTAAGCCTCATTATGTTACCATAACCATCAATAAAGCACCATCAAGTGATAATAAAACATAGATGTCAATGCTAATGATCTCCTGATTTTATATACTGAGCTTGCTGGAGCTTGGATGTGGTTGGTGCGCAACTGAATGTGGTTGCAGTATTATGAGGGTAGTGTAAGTCAAAACTATCCCTAGAAAATAGACTGAAAACATTAGTACTTAAAGGAACAGTAACGTCAAAAAAATAAAAGTGTTTTAAAGTAATGAAAATATAATGCAGTGTTGCCCTGCACTGGTAAAACTGTTGTGTTTGCTTCAGAAACACTATTATTGTTTATATAAATAAGCTGCTCTGTAGCAATGGGGGCAGCCATTCAAAGGAGAAAAAGCTCAAGTTACACAGCAGATAGCAGATAAGCGTTGTCTGTCTAATGGTGTTATCTGTTATCCATTCGTTAACCTGTGCCATTTAGCCGTTTTTCAATTTCCGCCATTGCTCCACAGCAACTTGTTTATATGAACTATAGTAGTGTTTCTGAAGCAAACAGATCAGTTTTACCAGTGCAGGGCAACACTACATTATATTTTCATTACTTTAAAACACTTACATTTTTTGGTGTTATTGTTCCTTTAATAAGTAAGTTGAGCAGACGATAATGCAACCTATTTGGTGACTACACTCACTACAGGGATGAGTTTGGGACTCTGGGATCTGTGGGGAAGTGGTTCTCTTTGAGGAAAAATTATAGTTTCATGAGTCTTGTTGTCGATATCCAAACCCATGGAACTGTACAGAGGAGGGAGCTTGATAGGAGTTGAGATGTTCTGTGACAGAAAAAAAGAAGAGAAGTTTTTAGACCAGCGTATCATATTGTATCCCATTTACTTCACATCTCATCATTAATTAAGGTGTGGCTCACTGGGGGAGTGTGTTGGAGATATATGAGGCAATGCCCCACAAAAAGCAGCATACAAAGATATTGGGTTACAAACAAGCAAGAACACTGCTAGTATTTCCACTATTGTTAATAACCACAGGTGACTAATTACCTACTCATGCAACATTTTTTTATGGATACACAGACATTTTTCAAATGTCTTTATACTACATTTTATAGTGTGCTATACTAAAAAAGCAGAAAACATTGGGGTCAAGATTTCATTACAGCACCCAAAGCCAGTCCCTAAGCCAAAAGCAAGAGTAAAGCATTTTGCATCTCATTATTTTTATCCTATATGTCTATAAGTAAAAAAAAAAGCTATTTTTTCATGTATACAGAACAAGGTCAAGGGTGTTCAGCTTGTCTGTTTTTGGAAGGCAAGTGAGCTGGAGAGTGGCAGGTATGAGAATGGAATGCAGTTGGGCTGAATAGTAGATATGTGAGTGGCAGACTAAAGGAAAGCTACGGAGAACTGAGTTGTTGGAGAGGAGATATCAGGGTACTGGCAGGCTGGAGTAAATATGACAATAGCAGGCTGGATAGACCATATGTGCTGGTTTGTGTGCTTAAGTGCGCAAAGGGGTAAAAAAGGGTTGTCAGTTTAAATTTGGGGCAATGTTAATTTTATGGTGGGATAACGGAAGAGATATTAGTAATGTGTCACGGGAATAAACGACACCCAACTGAGAGAAGTAGGAAAATTAGCTAGTGAAGGGGCCTAGTTTGTGTAATAGCTCACTATAGAAGTGTGAGATCAGATAGGAGAGTTAGAATGAGCAGCTATAGCCCCATTAAAAAGTAATTGGTATAGTGACCCCAGCCAGTCAGGGTTGGAGTGGATAGTTAGGACACAGGAAGGAGATTGGTGAAAGGTGTCAGAGTCCCACTGGAAGCACCAGGCAAGGCTGATGTTTGGGCTAAGCCCTGAAGGAAAGGGGGAAGTGCTGTGACCTGCCTGTGTGTATCTGACCTGACTGTTGGAATGTGAATTCTATGCCCTGTTGGAAAAGTGGAAAAGTGCCTGCCTGTGAGCGTGTGAAGCGTAAGGAGAATTAATAGAACAAGCTTCTGTTTGATTGCAACTCCCCACCCCCTGGTTCTTTAGTGTGGCAACTATAACAGTAGGTCCCGCCTACAAGTGAGTGGATGAAAAAGTAGATATGAGAACAATGGCTAAAATTAGGAGCAATTATGAAGACAGTGAAGGTGGCCTTAGAGAGAATTATATGAGGGTATTCGGTGGATACTGTATGTTGTAGGATGGGTTTTATGAGGAGAAGAGATATAAGATGCAGTGCAGGTAAGAGAAGTGATATGATATTGGGATGTAGGCCACAGAGGAGAAATAAAGTTTGGGTGTACAATATGCATGACAATGGGATGTGGGCTACATAGGATATATGAGTATGGTTATATCTGGAGAAGTGATATGATGATGGTGTGTGGGCTACAGAGGATATATGAGTAGGAGGATGATGATGGGATATGGGCTGCAGAGCAGATAATTAGAGGTTGCCAGGAGACGGGATATGAGGAAAGAAGACAGGTAGGACTACACAAACATGGATAGCAGAAATGCCATAGAGCAGATATGACTGAATTTGGTAGAATGAAGATATAAGAATGTTGGAGAAAAAGTCAAAACATGGGCAGAATTAATATTCATGAAACAATGTTAAATTCAAAATTCAAATTTTAAAACTGTTTTCATATTTTTGTTTGCCATAACTGAAAATTTTTCAACCCAAATTAGTTATTTTATGATTGGGTTTGGCAAAACATTTCATTTGGCCCTTAAATACAAGAATATTAAATACAAGATTTGATTATGTGTTATACATCCACCACCTACACTCTGTCCAGTGATTAGGTGTGTGGGGGGTCTAAGAATGTACAGCTGTAAGTCTATCGCCCGAAGTTTCCTCGTGAGGCAACTTCGGGCGACTTCGGAAAACAAATCTCCACGTGTACCTTCCCCCAGACGATTTTCATTTTAGCCGAAGGGCAGGGGGAAGGCAGTTCAGGGAGATTGTCACTCTGAAGAAGAGGAGATTTGTTGCTGGGGCGACTAATCTCCCTGAATCTGCGTGTGTGGCCAGACCCTAATGCTTTCTGGCTTTTACTGAATGCAACATCAAAACAATGCATTTTGGGTGACATGAGCACAGGATGACATTACAGAATTTCCATTCCTACTTGTACAAACAGGAATTTTATTGCTGTTAAATATTTACCTGAGGTGGCAGCTCCAGTATTTGTTTAATGTTAAACTTCAGCTAACCAGAACTTATTTTATTCTGCATTTAACAATGTCAATGGTAAACAGAGACTGTGCCAGCAATCAGGTGATTTCCAAGGTCTTGGTGCCAGTTGTACAATATCAATAATGTGCACACATTTGACAAGCTTCCTGATTTTACATGCATTTATCGCAGTTGTTATATACCTTTTCTCCTTCGTCATCTTTGCTGTTGCTTTCTTCCTCATCTTGATGGAACCAATCGAATCCACATCACATAAAACATCCTGATGCTGCTTTTTCAAGCTGCAGCCAATAAGAAATGTTTTTAGATTTCATAGCCAACAGAGGGAAAAGGCCAAATTTTATCAAGCTCCGAGGAAGCTCTCCAGTAAGAACAAAGTATCTTGTGTGTTCAACAAAGCTTACTTACAAAACAACTTGTAACTCGCACTGCATCACTCTGCGCATGATAAAGCAAATAATAACTTGACTGTGCGCCCTTCTAACTTGAGAATCTTTCCACTGTTTCATAAATGTAGGAAGGAGCTTGAAGTGAATTTTTACCCAATGTTCATAAATTTTTTTGCATAATGACAGAAAATGTATTTCTAAGCAACATTCCAATAGAGATTTTTGAAAGGGTTTGAAAGTAATGCAACTGAAACAGTATCTGACTGGCTGTTTATATTCAACTTAGAACCACATATGGAGTAATAAAGTACCCCCCAGCAACCCAGTTCAGATGGCTAAATCTATTAAGTGCTCCAACCCTGACATTACTGGATTAAAATATAACCTTTATTAACACTACTAGATAAAAACAATTTATATGCACACACTTAAGCCACTGGCAAGTATGGCCAATATAAGTTTTGAGAGCCCCCTCCCTTCCATTCCATCCCATTCAGTGAATCCTGCCTGTCTATGTTGGGAACGGGTAGGAGCTGGTCTCACCACCATCCAACTATGTCTCCTTCCGCGTTTCGCAGTGTAATCGGCTTCATTGAGGGCATAAGGGATGAAGCCGATTACACGGCAAAACGCCTAGGGCGGCATAGGTTTAGCCATCTGAACTGGGTTGCTGGGAGTAAGAGGGAGAGCACACGTGTTGGCTGGGTGCTTACTTTATTACTCCATATGCGGTTACAAGTTGGATATTTTGATGTACAACCTTGAGAATGTGCTCAATAATAATATTTTTCTTTATTTTCATGCTCACTTTGTAATTGTTGTTGGCTGTTTATATTCTCTGCACTCATGAGCCTGAGAATTTTAATTAATGCATATTAAAAAAGCTGCTTTGAATGACAGTACCTTTCTTGTATTATACAAAAGAACAGTTTTTGGGCAAAGATTGACTTTTACATTGCATTTTACAGCTCTTCACACTCTGTATGCTTCATACTCTGAGCCAGCATCAAAGGGGTTAATCCATCCCCATTCACTGCACATGAAGTGAGAGTGTTTGATTACTAGAGATAATGAACATTACTGTTGTCAATGTATGATTGCATTTAGACAGAAAATGGATAAAATTGCGGTGGCGCATAGTACTGTTTATTAGTTTTTATTGGTTTATAGATTAATGTCCAAATGTCATGTAATTCCAAAGTGAAAACCTCATATTTTAACGTAGGGAGTACGTTATTTCCTGTAATACACAGGATTTAATGGATCATATGATACAAGGGACACAAAACTGTTTATAACTGATGACATCACTAAGCATTGTATTCTAAATTTTAAATCATTCAGAGCCCATGTTATGTTATGTTCTCTGTACTCTTCTGTTAGTCCTCTAAGGCCAGAGGTACAGTACATGTTCTTCTCAATTATGGAGACAGAGATAAGATGTGGCAATGACCTGCAGTCAGAGATGCTTTTGTTCTCAAGAGAAGTCAATTACAGTCCAGTTTGTTATATTTAACTCCTTAATGAAGTGCAGTATGCCCATCTGTAATTACTTTGTCCAAAGCGCCTCTGAGAAACAAACCATTATGAAAAAGTGTTCCAGAACAGACACATTACTCTTGAGGATTAAGTTCCAAGAACATGGGTACTTACCCATTCTGGATAATAAAATCCACTACTGGGAGGGATGTCCGATCAGACACATGGATGGCAAAGTGCAGAGTTGACTCACTAAGATCATGATATAGAAATGGAGAAGTAAGATGTAACATGATTTTTCAGGCAGTGAAGCAGGAAGTTCAGTGAGAGAGGTACCTGGCTGTCCTGACTAGGTATTGGCAAAAAACATACACAAAAGGCAGGAAACAAATAAAAGAATGTAAATAAAGAATAGGAGAGAAGATACCATAAATTAGGATAACTCACCTGGGGCTCCACAGTCACAGCATACTTGGTTCCCAGGTAAGGACCTTACCTCATTAATAATGTGCTTGTTTATTTGGTGGGGACTGTCAATGGTTCCACCATCTCCACCATATGCCACACTCCGGGATTCATCCTTACTGTTCTGTAGCACAGAGATCCAGCTGTGACGGAATGAGGGAAAGAAGAGGATAGTGGCTTACAGACAGAATGTGATAGTCAGAACTGGGCAATGACTTTAGGAAATTGTAAGAGACAGACCCAAACAGACAGATAGGGAATACATCAGTGCAAATAGATATCCTGCATGAGTTTGTTTTATTCTGAAGTAAAATGGGAGCCAACACTTACACCAGGGCCTCGTTTTCATCCTCAGCCTGAAAGTGATAGGTTCTGTTATCTGAAAGAAAAATACATTGCTAACAAGAAGAAACAGCAGTGATTGCCATAGGTGTCCCCTGTGTTGGTCATTTCTGGCCAGGATCTGCTGCCTCTTTAGAACTGCTATTGCAGTCTTACAAAACTTACTCTACAGGGCATATTTATCAAAAGGTCGAATGTTAGTTTTTTTTTCATTCGAATAACTTCAAAATTCGAATAGTATCTTATTTAAGAAAAAAATTTAATATCTAAAACTCAAACTAATATTACCGACCTAAAAACTCGAATTGTATTCGGCTAAACTCAAAAAGAGTTTTTTCTCTGAAAAAAACTTGACTGTCAGGAAGGCTTTTAACATCTTCAAATGGATAACTGGACCTCCACCGTTGACTTTTTCATGAACTCGGCAGGTTTTAGGTGGTGAACAGTCAAATTTGAATTGTTCCCAGGGTCCAAGTATGATGAAGCTTGAATTTGAGTTTAAAATTATTCCCAACTCGAATTGGAGAGTTTGTGATCAAAAATCCAACTCGAAAACTTGAATTCTAATTTCCAACTAGATGGTGTCGTTTCTGAAGAAACCACAAGATGTTGGCTTTGAAACGCAAGAGGTGTTGGGGCCAGTCGCCCCTGGTGCATAGAGAGTACACAAAGTTGGTAGAATCTGGTTTAAAACGGTGAAAATTGAAGCAGATCAAATTGTACCATTAAAATCAATATCATAAACCTGATTGGCTGTTTTTGGCTACACCCACTTTTAAAATTTGAATCCCAGTCCCCCTGTGACCAACTGTGCCAAGTTTGAGGACCCTCCCATTAACAATCTAAGAGCGGCGACAGTTTTAACTTTTCCCATTTAAACAAATGGCTAATATTTGATTGGCTGTGGTAGTCTCCACCCACTTTTCAAAATTTTAACTCCAGTGACCCATGGTGCCAAGTTTTGGGTCTATGGCTTTAACACTGTGGGAATGACAGTGTTTTACATTTTCTCATTGAAGTCAATAGGGAAAATCTGATTGGCTGTTTGTTGCTCCGCCCACTTTTTGGAGTCCCCAAAATGTGACAGAACTTTTCAGATTGACCGCATGACTAAGTGACCCAAGTTTGGTGAGTGTAACTTTAATGCTGTACGAGTGGCAAAAGTTTCAAATTTTCCAATGAAAGTCTATGGGAAAAAATGGGGTCTTTGGGGGGCCGCCACAGGGCCACGGAGGGTGGGATTGCTTAACAGAGCACAAGCAACCTATTTGGGTATAAGCCGAACAAGTGTGCAAAGTTTCATAATTGTACTCCTAAAACTCTGGGAGGAGTAGCGTATAGAAAATTGCTAAAATTTCATTGGCTGTTGGTAGCTCCGCCCACTTTGGGGTGCCCCCCCAAAATACATATTTTTATTCGGGTGGCACCAACAATATGTGGTCCGAGTTTGGGGAGTGTAGCTTCAAAACTGTACGAGCGGCAGCGATTTGAAAATTTTCCCTGTCAAAGTCAATACGAAAAAAGGCGTCTTCAGTGGTCCGCCGCACGGGCGCAGTGGGTGGGATCGCTTACTAAAGCACAAGCAACGTACTTTTCTATAGGGCGAATAGGTGTGGAAAGTTTGGCGCTTGTACCCCTAAAACTGTAGGAGGAGTAGCGTACATAATTAGAACCTTAATAAATCTGCCCCTACATCTCTACACAGTTATATCAACAGCAACTAGTGCACCAGAAGACATGATGCAGAATATTAAGTAAACTTTCCAGAAAGTGGGGCTTTATAAACCTTATAATAATAATAATTCTTCTTACAAAATGACCTAAAGACTACTAATACAGAATATGGATTATGAGTGCATTACATGAACATCTGATAAATCAAGGACACTCTTCAATTCCATAAGCAGGACAGAACTGTTTTGCTCTTAAACTACAACAGTTCTTAGAACACCTTGTATTTAGTTAAGAATGACTGCATATATATGTAGAGCTAGCAGATCGTACCCTTTACTGCCATATAGCGCCCTAGTTTATCTGGCAAATGGTCAATATAAGACCAGCGTACAGAATCTGAAATCACTATTGCTGTCACTCTAACTTTTTTCTCTTGGAGTTTACTCATGTATATCGTGTTATAGCCTCTAAAGTTTAACCTAGGCATAGCGTTGGCCTTGAAATGTGTCTCTTGTAGAAAAGCAATTCCAATTTTTTTGTTTTTCAGCTCTAGTTTTAAGTTATTTCATTTTACATAAGAGTTCAGTCCTTTCAAGTTGAGAGTCATTAAATTCATTGAATTATCACCCATAACCTTATATTAGGGCGAGTCTGCTAGATTTTGGCTTCATTTCCTTATTCTTCAAGTTTGTCAACCCATGGTCTTCCCTTATCGTTTTGCCTAGGTGAGGTGCCAACATAAAATATAAAAGAGAAAAAGGAAAATAAAAATAAAAGAGAGAAGAAAAATTCGAATAAGTACAGTTACACCAAAAAAAAATGTAACCGAGGCAGTTCTTTAGTTGATCCCTAAACTGCCCTGTGGACACTCCCCTAGTTATTCTGCTGAGCCTATATCCCAGTAGGGGTTGGCCAAAAACTGCGGATGATGTTCTAGGGGGGGTAAAACCAATGTGTGCTCTCCCCATTCCCCCTATTCCCCTATCAGGGTAAGGGAGATTCTCCCGTCTCCATATGTTTTATCATATTTTCCCTTACATGGGTACCACTTTGCCTCCTATTCTGTCTGTTCCTCACTCCTGTTATCAAAATTCTGTTCAACCAAGGTAAAACAGGCTCCTCATCCATATCTCCCAATTGGGAGTACTCCCTAGCTCTACATATTAATCCATTTCCTAGTATAATAATTAATAAAAAAAAAGAGAGAAAAGAGATTGGGGAAGAGAACAAAGAGGGGAAAAGAAAAAAAAAATTTAATAAATAAATTCAGAGAATTCAGCCTAGTGATCCTCATAATAAAAATGGAAAACCCTTATTTGTGTCTAGTCTTCTTGTGTGAGATATCTTACATAAAGTATCCCAGCAGGTATATTGTCATATGAAGAAAAGTAAAAAAAAAAAAAAGAAAAAAAAAAAGAATGACATATAACATGCTGTTCTAAACTTACGCATAATTAGGTCAAAGCTCCACTTGTCCTTAACATTTGGATGCACCTGGCAAGTTAGCAATTTTATCTTAGCGGGAGGGCGATCGATCTGAAAAGAGAAATCAAGTTACCACATATTAAGTTACTCTAATAATTTTAGAGAACATGCTTAGGCACTGGTAGGAACACTCCAGAAACTTGACTTGACAGTCATGAGGGAGATGGTGATGCAGTCCTGTTTTTTTGTAGGCCTGAATATCTCTTCACATTAAATAATAACATGAAATAACTTTTATTCACCATGATGATAAAATACCCAGGATCATTAGGCGGCAGATTTATCAAAGGTCGAGGTGAATTTTCGAATGAAAAAAATTTGAATTTCGAGTTATTTTTTGTGTACTTCGACTAGGGAATAGTCCAAATTCGATTCGAATTTGAAAAAAATAAAAAAGAATTGAATATCGAAATGTATCATGTACTGTCTCTTTAAAAATTCAGCTTCGACCATTGGCAATCTAAAACCTGCCAAATTGCTGTTTTAGCCTATGGGAGACCTCTTGAACCTATTTGGAGTCAATTGGTGGACTTTGAAAAATCGAAGTTTAATTTGGGAAAAATTTTAAATCGAATTCGATCAAATGCACTTTTCCTTCGATTTGTACAATTCGAATTTGGCTGAATATGGAAATATTCAAAAACTGACCTATTTGACCAAAAAAAAACCCTTTGACTTAATTTTATATGATCTTTTTGAATTCGAATTTCAAAGTTTTTTCAATTCGAAATTCGACCCTTGATAAATATGCCCCTATGTGTTTGTGTTACTTTTCTTTTCTCTGGTCTTCACTTAATTTAACTACTCAACAATTAGGACTAAGGAACCTGGATAATTTCTCCTCCTACTATTTTTTAGCAGCAGCAAGCAGGGGGAAGCATTGCAGATCACTACAAAAGGACTTCACTGGCAACCATCAGTCAACAGTCCTCTTGAAAATATATCCATACATATATTTTTATTTCAACAGTTACTTCATCAATTTTTTATTTAAAAACACTTCCAATACTTCTTTCATTTATGAAACATTTCACAGTGTTTTCAGACACAAAGGCCATAGTTTGTTTTTAGGATTAGCATTACCTTGAAGTGATGCCTTGTATTGTTATGACACCTGCCTTAAATGTGGCTAGGGCCACACAATGCTGATTTTCAGCCTATAGATAAAGACAGGCCAATAATCAGCACCCTATTTTCCAATCAATTTCCCCTATGCATGCACCCAGAGCCACTGCGTCAGCTGGGGTACAGGCACCCAAAGCAGATTTTAGCACCCAAATGCACATTCATTCGTTTAGATGCCAAAATCAGCCTGGAGTGGCATTAGCCTAAGGTTTATTGACCTAACTAAGCAAAGGATAATGTTTTGGACCAGGCATAATATTTCTGTGCTATTCCAGTATTGATTAGCATGCATTTAGGTACACGCTGTGCCCATAATATGAGGGGCAGCACACGGACATGCCATGGACAGAAACATGCACACCCTTTACTTGCGAGCTTTGTGCAGGAAGTACTGGCTGAATTGGCTGTATAGCACCTATTACCTAAGGTCTAAAGTAATTGCAACAGGAACAACCCGCACCCAGATATAATCAAGCAGTAGGTGACTTTTAGGGGTCATTAACAATCTTAGCACTTGCTAATATGTGTTAATAAGGACTAGCATCCATGATATGGAAACTTTCTAATGACACAGATACTGAGCCAGTAAGGATGCCAGAGGAAAATGTTACTTTGTTTGTGGAGTTATCGATTGCAGAGAAGTTTTGAAATTGAAATGTAACTTGTCTATGCTTGTCTCCAAATAACAATGGTATCTGTGGAAATAACTCTGCCAGAAATGAATGTTCGCCGTTTAATATCGTGCAAACAATGGCAGACTTCTACTATTATAGACACTGCAGCAATTGGGGTATAAAAGTGGTTAATGGACCACTATCTGTCACTGTGCAAAATTGTTTGCATTCTGTCAGTGGTTTTAAGATTTCCTTATACTGTATATATGGAAATATAATTGAAAAGGATGAAGATGTCTGAAAAGATTCAAGATAGAGTCAAGATAAGTGATAAGTGATAAAAGAGCTCATTTATGTTTGCAAGTGCAGTTGTGCCAAAATGTGCTCTCTGCATAAAGCTGTGCTCTGTGCCACTCAGTCTTTCCTGCCGTTCCTTCTGAATCAAGTGCTGCTGCGCCTATTAATGTAGGGCAGGGGACCCCAACCTTTTTTACCCGTGATCCACATTCAGATGTAAAAAGAGTTGGTGAGCAACACAAGCATAAAAAATGGGTGGTGCAAAATAAGGACTGTGATTGGATATTGATTGCCCCTATGGGGACTGGCAGACTACAGGAGAATCTATTTGGCAGAGAACCTGGTTTTTATGCAACTAAAACTTGCCTTCAAACCAGGAATTGAAAAATAAGCATCTGCTTGGGAGCAACATCCAAGGGGTTGGTGAGCAACATGTTGCTCACGAGCTACTGGTTGGGGATCACTGATGTAGGGGAACCTGGAGCTATCTCCACCTCCTGACCAGATGATAGCTCCAGGGTTCCCTTCATGAAACCAAGCAGACTTCAACATAATTGCATTTGATTAGCGGAAAAAAACGCAAGATCGATTGTAGACGCAGTGTAATTGCGCCATACACATCACCCCTTGAGACCAAAATGATGCAGGAATTTTGGAGGAAATGCTGCACTGTGGTACAAAAAACAAATTGGCACTCAAAATTAAATTTTTTCGTAACTTTATTTTAGTGAACAGTTTTCATTTTTTCAAAATTGTACTTTAATCGCTTGTAGACATTAGTGAGCCCATAAGTCTCATTTATAAACGTAGCACATTGCGCAAAGTACACATTTCCCAACAACGCAGCATTTTTTCCCAGATCACTGCATCTATGTACTGAGTTGCATCTGGTACAATTGTAATTGATACACCAAAAAGCACACCTTGCATCTTTCTGTGAATTGGGTACAGATTGTATCCAGTTTGTGATGCTAATGTAAACAGCATTAGCACATGATTAGCTAGCTTGCTGTATGTCAGTATTTGCTATTGATACAGCATGCTAATGGAACACTGGAACTACTGCTACATCCATGGTAATTCCAAGGTTCTCTAGCAGGGCTGCCATCAGGGGGGCAAAGGGGGTACAAGTGTCCCGGGCCCCCATTCAGGCCGATTGCTGAACTTTTCGAAAGCGCCGGGCCCCCCTTTACAGTCCCGAACAACTGAAATGCGGAAGTGGCGAAAAGCTGAACAGCCAAAGTCCTGAAGCGGCAAACAGACCCGAAGCCACGAAAATAGCCAAAGCTGAAGTCCCGAAGCACCGAAAAGACCCGAAGTTATGAAAACAGCCAAAATTGAAGTCGTGAAGCGGCGAAAAGACCCAAAGTCACAAAAACAGCCAAAATTGAAGTCCTAAACTTCAATCACTCTTTACTGCTGTACTGCAAGTTGGAGTGATATCACCCCTCCCTTTTCCCACCCAGGAGCCAAACAAAAGAACAATAGGAAGGTAGCTAGGAAGATAGCACAAGAAAACAGCTGCCTGGTAGACTCAATAGTAAAAGCCAAGTCCCACTGAGACACATTCAGTTACATTGAGAAGGAAAAACAGCAGCCTGCCAGAAAGCATTTCTTTCCTAAAGTGCAGGCACAAGTCACATGACCAGAGGCAGCTGGGAAATTGACAAAATGTCTAGCCCCATGTCAGATTTCAAAATTGAATATAAAAAATCTGTTTGCTCTTTTGAGAAATGGATTTCAGCGCAGAATTCTGCTGGAGCAGCACTATTAACTGATTCATTTTGAAAAATTTTTTTTTTCCCATGACAGTATCCCTTTAATGTAGGTTGACAATACACATAGGGGCTACCAAATGGCCAATCACAGCACTTATTTGGCACCCCAAGAACATTTGTCATGCTTGCGTTGCTCCCCAACTCCTTTTACTTCTGATTGTTGCTCACGGGTTCAAAATTTTGGGGACCCCTGCTCTACACCATAATAAAAGTTAATTTAAAGGTGAACAACCTCTTTAATGCTCATGCCATTTTAGTGTACCACATTAGCAGTTGCATTTATAAATGTGCATTCAAATGGTTTGTCAACACTTACCTCTTTATTCTATATCTGGAGTTGCTTCTATATCTTATCTCGATGCTCTGAAAGTTGCTTAATGAGTGACGGGGGCCCAGCCCCGGCTCATTTCAGACACATTTGTTATCTCATCATGACATTGTATCTCCCCGATAGCAGATTATATAGGGAAGCGCTGCTCAGACATGATAGATTTCCCTAAAGAACCACCGTGCTCTTTAATAGGATTCCAATTGTTTAGAGGAGCCGTGGGGGGGAACGGCTGAGAGGACTTGTTCAAGAATAAAGCGAGTCTAAAGAATGAACAATCTGCTATCTAAATTCGACCATCCATTTAAGAAACCCAAAAAGTGCTACTATTATTTTGGTTTTACTTATCTACAACTTTTATTTTTAAAGAATTGCCATCAAGTCCCTTAAGGGTAAGGTCACACTGGACGGTTCGGGGAGATTTAGTCGCCTGGCGACTAATCGCCTTGTCTTTGCGGTGACCAATCTCCCCGAACGCCTTCCCTCACTCTTTCGGGCGACTTCGGAAAACGAATCACCGCGTGTGCTTAGCGCCGGCGATTTTTAATTTTTTTCATTTAGTTTTCGTTTTTCCAGGCCAGCACCACCAAGTACCAGAGGGCTGGGTGAATATGAAAGAGTAAAGGATAAAAGTGAATGACTCGCATTCTCCACCATATTTTCAAGGCTTCAAGCTGTAGTCCAGCAACCAGAGAGATTCATTCTTAGAATTAGACTTAGCCAGAGCCAGGGGTCCAACTGAAGCCAGAGGATCCTGCAATGACCTTCTCATCTTGATTTATAGGTCAGGCTGTTGGTCTCCAGAAGGTAGTATCAGGAGTCAGAGGCAGCAGTGCAGAGAGGAGAAAGGGACAGACATAATGACAGTTACACAGAACTATAAACCCAGTGAGAATGAGTGGAATGAATGGATATTGGGAAGTTGTATCAGGAGTCAGAGGCAGCAGTGCAGAGAAGAGAAAGGGACAGACACAATGACAGTTATACAGAACTATAAACCCAGTGAGAATGAGTGGGATGAATGGAGATTGGGAGGTTGCTTAGGTATACATTTTTTCTATGGATGCACCGAATCCACTTTTTTGGATTCGGCCCAACCCCCGAATCATTTGTGAAAGATTTGGCCAAATATCCAACCGAATCCGAACCCTAATTTGCATATGCAAATTAGGGATGGGAAGGGGAAAACATTTTTTACTTCCTTGTTTTCTGACAAAACGTCACACAATTTCCCTCCCCGCCCCTAATTTGCATTTGCAAATTAGGATTCGGATTCAGTTCGGCCAGGCAGAAGGATTCGGCCAAATCCGAATACTGCTGAAAAAGGCCGAATCCTGGCTGAATCCTGGATTCGGTGCATCCCTAATTTTTTCATGATTTAGAACATGCAGTTCACAGGACAGACAACAGCAGTGACAGTTACACGTGTCTATACACCCAGTGAATGGATATTTGAAAGCAGTTTAGAATTATATATTTATTAGGCAAAAACTAGTTTTTGGATGAAGTTCCCATTTAAGAACAGTCTCTGGATTTACACATTAGGGACAAATATAGTGACATGTGATTAAATAAAGTCACAAGTTCCTGAGAAGGGTCACTAGACTGACAATCCCCTTTAAGCTACAGGGCTGGTGTGTGTATCCGCTCTCACACAGCTCAGCCTCACCTGCAGTCACATTTACAGCAGCACAAGGTGCACAGCTGAATAAGGTGCAAAGTGCAGGAAGCACTGGGTTTAGCACTGGGTTTAGCACTGGGTTTAGCACGGGACACTTCCAGGGCTCTTTGTGCACAGAACAGACTGCCCCTTGCAGTGTGGGTCACTTTGCATTATCAATAAGCTGTTGTCTAGCAGCCCCTGTCCCTAAAAATTATACATTACAGCCAGGAATTCTGGGAGCTGTAGTTCAGGTAACACTTAGACACATGATATATAGTTTAATAGGGAAGCAACACTGTGAGATGCTGCTCAGGTTAATGTGGGAGCAGATATCCTGATTTACAGGCACTGATTTGCCAGGAATGCTGGGAAATGTAGTCCAGGAGTTGCTTGAGATGAACATTGCAGGACAATGAGGAGCCGACAAAGGTGAGATTAGTTTAACAGACCTGTACCCTGTGTTGCCTTACAGGTGTCAGAGCAGCCGTGCATGCTGGGAGTTGTAGTAAAGAGAAGCAATGCCAATCTCACTCACCTTCCATGTCCCCAATCCTACAATGGGCATCTGGGCCCTGGTATAAAGCTACACGTGGGTTGGACCTTTCATTCCTGCAGCCGGTGCTGTGAGCTGAGACAGTGGAGGAGACTGAACTCCAGAACCAGAGACTGGGAGGACTTACAAGCCAAGGGAGCCAAGGAATTTCACCTTTAAATGAACTAAAAAAAGCAACTTTCATTTGGTCTACATTATTTATTCTGTGAGCTTTCTCCAATATTTGTTTATTCCCAGGCGACTTACTCGGCTTCTTATCGGGTTGTCAGGGGGTTGTTGACCCTGGCAACCCAAAGACACAGAATGTGACGGTTGAAAATTATCATTTAACCTAATTGTTTTGCCTTCCCAGCTGTGGCCTGGTTGCTAAGGTAATTAAGCCCTAGCAACCTGACAGCCATTAAAATTCCAAGCCTGAGCGCCGCGTCAGAAAAACCACAAAATATTTAAATTAAGGCTAAAAAGCAAAGAAATATATATATATATATATATATATATATATATATATATATATATATATTATATACCTGCTCTACGGCCCTTTACTTTGTTTCCTGCTTGTGGGCTTTACCCAACCTACTGTCAGTCAGTGTCTAGCTTTGATTTGAAAATGTCCTCATATTTCCCTTGGCCCAACATGGGGTTTCTATAGAGGGACGTGATCTATGCTGGGAGTTGTAGTTTTACCACATAATGAAGAACAATCAGCAACTGATCCTATGGTAATGGACAAGGTGGGTTTCCCTGCAGAGCTGGGGAAGAACCATGAATAAAATAAGCCCCTTACTTGTGTAGACATGGAGCCTGAGTGCATTGGCTGCCTAATATGTTTCACTGGAGCACTGTTACTTTAAGAATCCATCCCTGATGTTACTGCACTACAACTCCCAGAATACTTTAATCCCTGCCATAGCAGTGGAGCATGCTGGTAGTTGTAGTTCAGTAAGATTCATTCCTAACATGCCTGAAGCAGGGACCTCAGTAGCCCCCAAAGCTCACACTTTATTATCTTTCAGTTAATAAAAAGCATCACCTACTATTATTGGTTAAAATCACAGCTGTCTCACAGCTGCCACCCGGTGGCACCAGCCGCTCATTACACTCACATTCACATAAAGGGCAAGTGATCAATAACCACGACTGCTGCAGAAATGAGTTATGGGACATCCAATAGGGGGAAGATCTCCTTAAAGCTTTGTCTACAATAAATATCTGATTTAGTGTCTCTGATAAGGGATATTTTACCGGCAGCCTCTCGCTCCAACTGTTGTTTGACTACTACTCCCAGCATCCCCACAGGGCTGCACACTGGATATCTCTGCTCCTGAGTTGCACACTATGTCTTTCAAAGTAACTCTCTAATATACATTAATGAAACATTTCAAATTAATTTCAATTAATTTAAATGCAACGATACTACTGAAAGTGACATCTGGCTGTTTTGTATTCTCTGCACTGCTAGTTCTAACTCCTGAAACAAAGTAGCAGAAACCAGCTGATTAATCAGCAATGAGGAGAACTGGTTTCTGCTCCGTATAGCCAAGGGGTGTCCTGGATTTGGGACTTTAGCTGATTGTGCACAAACCTGTGACCCAATATAACTGTCCACATCAGGAGTGGCCCCATTGTAACTAACTGAAGCTGGAACTAGGGGTGGGCAGCAGAGGCAAGTGGCATGGGACAATTAGGGGGTGATAGTGAATGATTGGGGGGACATTCAGCAGGATCCCATATAACAGAGGTGACTTTACCCCTAAGGATTTGACAGTTGGTTTTGTCCGTTGGTTGTCACTGTGGGAGTGTATTTCCCTGTGAGAGATTTTTTGAAAAATAAACCTTATTTTTAAAAGGGGAAATAGTTGGGTGCACCCCAGACGACTGTATGTTGCTCCTCTCACTGATATTTGGTAATTTGGAGATTTTCAAAAATGGGCTTTGGAGATGTGTTTAATCTTAGTGTTGGTTGGGAGACACAGACCCAGGATTTGGCAGTTATGTCACCAAATATTCATTATTTTCTTAAAGCCTTCATATTTACCATCTCTTATGCATACTTTATTGTGACTTTCAAACAAATGGATGGTTGCTAAGGGCAGAGATCCTAGCAACCAAATATTATTATGTAGAGTAAAAAAAAAAAGTCCAATGGAAACAGTGGATTTGGTAAAATCTCTCCCTCATTTTATGTGAAATATGAAGTGTTAAAATGTATTATCCCTAAATTCTTGGGGGTGCCTGGCCTTGTGCCGGTCCCTGTATTAATTCCACAATCTCTGGCTTCTGAGTTTATCTGACAGGTAATAAATCCAACTGATACTTTCATAATCTCATTTCATATCTGTTCTACAACTCTGCCCCCTAACTCTGCACCCAATACACTATGGCACCTGTAAATGGAAATGCAGATAAATGACGTGTAATTAATGTTGTTTACAGACCTGAGACACCGTGCCAAAGGGCTTTGCCCCACGCTAACCCTAATAGCCCCCCAAAATGCTTTTTGCCTATAACCCCCATACATATACTGTACATTGTCTTCAAATCCAACACAATCACCAGCATTATAATGTGCCATTTAACACTGAGTGCAACAATGTGCCATACAATGGTAGAATAAAGAGAAGGAAATATTTGTCTCTTTATCTGGTACTTTATTTTACCTGATGATATTGAAACTGCACAATGAAGCCTGTAACATTCACATTAAAGTCATTAAATGGTGAAACTATTGTTGTGTCTAATATAATTCTGATTTGTATCATTTGTCCGCCTTTAGCTGCCTCTGAAACAGCATGGAGAGCACACGGGAGCTGCAGGTAAGCTTTTGTGATTCCAAATACAGAGAAAGTGGAAAAACATTCCCTCATCTAAACTGGGGTTTCTGGTAGGAGCTGCCATACCATGAAAGAGGCGGCATTTAGATTCATTCACAAATGTGCCTCTCTTTCTTTTCTTACAGACAATTTTGTTTTCCCTGGAGAGTTACCAGGAAGAGAAGACCAACATGGAGAGTCTCCTCTACTTTTACGGTAAATATTCGAGTAATCATCCATTCCTTAATTTAAGTTTATTGAATGTGAATGGCCTCCTTTATCTCATGCAAATGTGTTTTTCTCTGCAGAACATTACCATCGACGATACATTGGGAAGATGGACAACTTGTAAGTAAAATAAAAATCAACTTATATCATTTCTGGGAATCGTTTTCCATTTCCCCATTGGGCAATAGCAACACACCAGGGCCCTGTTTATAAATGTTCATTGCAAGAAAAGAAAACAGTCAACTTTTCCTTCTTCAACTGTCTCTAAAAAAAGATTATTTTGCCAGAAATTATTCTTTTATTAGTGCCTTTCTATTCTCACTGTTTTGGATCATTTGGACTCTCTATAGATTAAGCAGGGCCCAAACAAAGTAGAAATGCAATGCAGTAGAAGACAGAACCTTGTATTAATGCTCAATGGGAATTCTTTTTCAGGCTGAACTTCCTCATCCGATACGAAGTCCGGGGAGGATTGCCGCAAAGGGGGCGGGGGGGTTGCGGGGCTCAGGAAAGAGTCCCGCAAAGTCGCCCACGGGTAGGGTTAGGGAGGGGGGGTCCCGCTCCCACCAATGATAATGGCTCATCAAGCGGATCTGGGGGAGGTTGCACGGCCTCCATTACAAGGGGGGGAGGGAGGGATAAAGGTTCTTCCTGCAAATTTGGGGGAGGCTCCACGGCCTTTAATACAAGGGGAGAATGTAGGCAGTCGGTTTCGGGGGGGGGATTTGAGGATAGGGACAGCAACAGTGAGGACCCTGAATCCGAAGGGGGGTGGGTAAGGGAGGAGGAATCTGAGGACGGGGAGTGGGGAACAGAGTCTGCCCCTTCTCCTGCGGTTAGGGGGTTTGGGCAGGGAAGGGCAAGGGGGGGTTGCAGGGTGAAGCTCAGGGGTAATGGCCGTGTCCGATATATTCATGATTCTCAGAGGCAAAGGCACAGTAGAGGTTTCCAATACCGGGATCAGAGGGATTTTAATGATTATGGTGGTGATGAGGATGATGATGATGAATATGATGATGATGAATATTTTGATGATGGCATTTATGAGGATGATGGTGATTTCAGTTATTACGGCGTTCAGAATCATAGTCCTTGGCAATATGCAAGGAGGCCTAGGTGGGTGGAGCAGCGAGGCAATAGGTACAGTGGTAATAACTGTGGTCAAGGTTTCTTTTTCAGGAACAAAGAGGAGGAGGACAGTTGGAGACAGTGGAGAAAAGAGAGAAGGGAACAGCGGCAAGGTCACGGAGGTCAAGCTGGAAGTCTGAGGGATCAGGCGTCTACTTCGGCAGCAAGTCTTTCTGCGAGGGAGGAAAGTCGCATCTCGGCTAAGTCGCCAGCAGTTCATCAGGTCCAGAAGGAAGGTTGCAGCTCATCTGGGATGGTTGGTGCTTTGGGTGAGTTGAAATCTAATGTATTGGTTAATCGTGATTCAGAATCAGAGACTTCGGATAGTGAGACAGAAGGGGGAAAAATTTTGGCTTTAATTAAAAAATACTTTAAGGAAGGTAAGGGAAAGGAGAAAAAGGATAAGGCAGGGGATTCGGTAAAGGAGAGGAGTCAGTTGGTGCTGGTAGGAGCAGCAGATACTTATGCATGCGCCTTGACAGAAACAGCAGCACATTTGCCTAGGAAATTGAGGAAGGCAATTGAAGATGGGAAATTTGTCGATATATATGATTTGACAAGGGAAATGGTGCAGGCCAAGGAAGATGGGGTTAGGATTGATGGAGAAGGAAGGAAGAATAAGTCGTTTTTTGATTGGTTGAAAGGTTTTTTGGTTTTTACTAGCGTTTATTTGGAAAGAAAACCAGAGCAATGCCTTAATGTGATTAAGTACATTGATACCATAGTAGACACATATCTTTTTTACAAGGGCACTTCATGGTCTGATTATGACAGGGCATTTAGAAAAAAGATGGTCAATAGTAAGATGTTGTCATTTGGTCAAAAGGACATAGATTTATGGACCAGATGGGTAGCAAAGGAGCAAGGTGGTTTTAACAATGTGAGTAGAGGATTGATATCTCATAAACCAAGGAATGTTTGTTTTGCTTATAATGAAAAGCGCTGTAGCAGGGGGTATGCTTGTAGATTTAGACATGCATGTTCAGCTTGTGGTTTATCACATGCAGTAAGTGAATGCAACAAAAAGAAGGAGGGGAATAGGCAGCCCTTTCGAGCAGCTCAACAGAAGAGTGGAAACGCCAGTACAGGTGGGCAAGCTAAGTGAGGCTTTGCAGGATTATCCAGATAGAGATAAAGCAGAATTCTTGGCAAAGGGTTTTTTGGAAGGGTTTAGAATACCAGTTTTAGAGGTGCCGACTCCAATTAAAGTATATAAGAATTTAAAGTCGGCTACTCAGCATGAAGAAGCATTGAAACAGAAGCTGGAGAAAGAATTGAAGGCAGGGAGGATGGCGGGTCCATTTGAGGAAATGCCCATAAAGGATTTGGTGGTGTCACCATTAGGTATTGTACCTAAAAAAGAACCAGGGAAATATAGGATGATCCAGCACTTGTCATATCCAGAAGGGGCATCAGTAAATGATGCATTGGACAAGGAGGAATGTTCAGTTCAATATCAGTCTTTTGAGAAAGCATTGGAGATAGTTAAGATGCAGGGAGAAGGAGCTTTGATGGCAAAGGTGGATATAGAGTCGGCATTTAGGCTTTTACCATTGCATCCTGATAGTTTTAAGTTGACGGGTTGTTATTTTCAAGGAGTTTTTTATGTGGATATGTGTTTACCTATGGGGTGTGGGATATCTTGTTCGTTTTTTGAGGCTTTTCGCACATTTCTGCATTGGTTATTGTACAAAAGGTCAGGGAATGTAGCTATAGCTCATTATTTGGATGATTTTTTGATTGTTGGGCCGAGATATGAAGATACTTGTCAGAAGACGTTAATAATATTTTTGCAAATGCTGAAAGAGTTGGGGGTGCCAGTAGCGGAGGAAAAGACTGTGTTACCTACGACAATATTGACGTTTTTGGGAATTGAAATTGACTCAGAAGCAAGGGTGTGTAGGCTATCAAAGGATAAGGTGGATAGGACAGCGCAGGCAGTCAAGAAGCTGATAACAGCAGGGAAGGTAACATTGAAAGAAATGCAAAAATTGTTGGGTTTGTTAAACTTTGCCTGTAGAGTAATTCCCATGGGTAAGATTTTTAATAGGCGACTGGAAAAATCCATGGCAGGGATAAAAAAGTCATTCCATAAAATCAGAATTACAAAGGAATTGAGAGAGGATTTGAAGGTGTGGGACAAGTTTCTGGATAAGTTTAATGGAATAAGAATATGGATTGAGGAGGCTAGGCTTAGCCAGGAATTGGATTTTCTCACAGATGCGTCAGGGAGTATTGGTTTTGGGGCATATTTTGCAGGAAAATGGAGTGCTGGCAGGTGGCCGAAAGTATGGCAGGCGAAAGGGTTAACGAAAAACTTGACACTGTTAGAGTTGTTCCCTATTTTGGTAGCGCGGGAGAACTGGAGAATAAAGCAATAAGGTTTTTATCAGATAATATGGGAGTAGTTCATGCAGTGAATAATTTGTCATCCGATTCTCCTCCAGTAATTAGGTTATTGAGGCAGCTGGTGTTAATTTGCATGAAGTTTAATATATCATTCAAAGCACAGCATGTGCCAGGTGTAGAGAACACATTAGCAGACGCATTGTCAAGGGAGAAATGGGAGCTCTTCTTTAAACTGGCCCCTAAGGCAGAAAAAATGGCTCATGTGTGCCCTGGTCATTTGTGGCAGCTGGTGAACCCATATTAGAAGAGTTATATGCGAGGTCGTTGTCGGAAAAAAAACCCTCGCCAGCTATAAAAGGGCATGGGAAAGGTGGCGCCTATTCTGCACTGGTGGTAAGAAAAATTATGCGTTTAAGGATTTGTTAGAATTTTTGAAAGAAATGTACAAGGAGGGGTAGTCCAAGGCGATGGCGGTGACTACGTTAGCGGCAATATCGCATTTTTCTTTAGCAGAAGGGAGACCTGATTTTACACGGAATCCTATAATTAAAAAGCTTTTAAAAGGTTGGAGTAGATTAGAGGGTCCTAAGGTGGATAAAAGGGAGCCCATTGTTAAGACTAGGTTGCAACAGATATTGGTATCATTGGGGGGGGATTTGTTTTGACCAGTTTGAGTGTGTGTTGTTTAGAGCAGCTTTTGCATTGTCATTTGGAGGAGCATTTCGTATCAGAGTTAGTGCCACCTTCAAAAAAGGCAATGGGAAAGGGGTTAGGTTATAAAGATGTGTCTATACAAGAAAATAAATTGTTGATTCATATTCGTAGTTCTAAGACAGATCAGATGGGAAAAGGAAAATGGGTAAGTATACCGGAAACGGGGGAAGTGTCATGCCCTGTTAGGTTAGTACGGGAATATATGGTAGTGCGCCCGGAAGGAGGTCCATTATTATTATTACATGAGGATGGTTCCCCTCTCTCTGCTTTTCAGTTCAGACAGGTCCTGAAAAAGGCGGTGATCAACAATGGGTGGGATCCTAAGAAATTCGGGTCTCATTCTTTTAGAATTGGTGCAGCAACTGAAGCAGCAATGGGAGGGGAAAGTAGTGAGAGGATAAAGGCGTTGGGAAGATGGGAGGCTTACAAAAAATACATAAGACCTTTAAACGATGCAAGGGAAGATTTTAACTAATGTTCTTGTTTTTGTCGCAGCAGGAGGTGCGACAACTTGCAACATTTTGATATTAGGCCATTCATTTATTTTCTGGGCAATGAAGCATGCAGGGGTTGCAGGACAGCAGATGGGTTTGCCGAAGGAACACATGAAGATCACTTGGCTTGGTAAGAGAGGGATGAGATGGGAGCAGCTGAGAGGTATGTCCTTGGGAGCAGCAAAAAGGAATCCTATAGATTTATTAATCATACATGCAGGGGGGAATGATCTTATGTCACATAGGACCCCAGCTCTTATTGAAAACATGAAGGCTGACTTAACAGATATTTTGAGCAAGGGGAGAATCCGATGTGTGGCATGGTCAGATATGATTCCTAGAAGCAATTGGAGAGGCGCCTCTTCCCCAAAAGGCATTGAGAAGGTCAGGAAGAAGGTTAACAGGGCCATGCATAAATTCATGTGTTCTTCCGGCGGGGGGGGGCGTAATAATGCATGAAAATATAAAATGTAGGCAAACAAGGTTGTACAGACAGGATGGAGTTCATTTATCGGAAGAAGGTTTGCGCTTGTTCATTGGGAACATTAAGGTGTTTATTGAGGAATGGTGGAGGTCACAGGTGGTGTAGTGGGGCCATTGGAAAGGTTAGGTGTCACCCCTCCCCTTTTTTCCATTGGTTGGCATCAGTGCGGCTCTAGGTCTACGAAGCGGTTATAGTGCAGGCCTACCTTTGGTGAGTCACGAGTGTGCATCAGACTGGGACTGCACGGTCTTCTCTGATGCATGCAAGTGACTGGGTTAGCGCCATTATGCACAACGAGGGAGCAGGGGGATGGGCAAAAAGCCGGTCACTGAGTGCGCCCGGCCCCGTGATCCCTGCTTCAGGTTTTTTGGAAACTTTTTGGGCAGGAGCCCACGTTTGGAGAATGAGAGCCGCAGCTGGGGTCAGGGTGTACCTAAACTTTGAATTTTAACTGTTAAATAAAGCTTGTGACCTCCACAGATTTTTGCCATAACATGTCTCTGTGTTTTTTATTGAATGTAAAGGTGCAGATTGGGGGGATAGGGGGTTCCTTGGCCTACTGGGTGCTGCTGATAAAGAAGTTTAGTTAAAGATCTGTGAGGTTTCATATCTCTGCAGGGGGTTGTTAGAATGATTTCTGCTCTTGGAGTTCAGTGGCTACATGGGGTTAATATCTGTGCAGACGGCTGTTAGAGTTGGGTCTGATATGCAAATCCATTGGTTAATATGTATGTAATGGGGCTGATTGACACAAGGTTAATCTTTCTTCAGGGGGTTGTTAGGGGGGATTCTTCTATAGGAATTCATTGGTTAATATGTACACAATGGGGCTGAAAGACACAGGGAGCCATAGAAACAGATATGAGGACACCCTGCTTACTATATTTTACTACAATATTATTTAATTCCCCAGGCCACAATGCAACAACATTATGTAGGTGAGTGTATTACAAGCACCATATAGAATGGTTTCTCCAAAAATGCCACAGCTGTGTATCTGGGTAGCACTGGGCACACCGGGCTGTATTTAGCAGAGTGGGACCAGCCATTTGTGTAAGTCTAAAGAACCCAAGTTCTCTTTATAAAGAGTTTCATTGCTTCTTAATGTGCCTCACTGATCCGAAGGTGAATCTGTCCTGAAATTATATTATTGTATTGTATATACATTGTATAGTTCCCAGTGATCCTAAAAGTGCATCACATGATCCAGTGATCCCTGTACTGTATCCAGCATCAGACTCGGAGGCCAAGGGCCCACCAGAGAACCTTAAATCATAGGGCCACTATTTTACTCTTTAATTAACCAAGCCTCTACATCCAATGTACATGTATTAAAAAAGAAAAGTACTTACGTGCCAGTAATTGACAATGAAGCCCTAACTGCATTTGAATTGGTGGTCACTAATGCAATTAAAAAATTGTGGGAACATCCATATAAAATTCCACCTAATGTATCTTGTGAGGAAAAATTAGCCTTACAGTCTCTAAAAAATAATGACAATATTGTAATCAAAAAGGCTGATAAAGGTGGCGCCATTGTGGTTATGGATAAAGAAAAATATAGGAGAGAGGTGATGAGACAGTTAACTACACCTGCACATTATCAAAAAATTGGTAAAGACCCTGTACATGATATAGCTAAAGAAATTTTTAACTCTGTGACTGATGCATGGAATAATGACACTATTAACCAAAGTACAAAAGAATAACCTGACGATTGAACATCCACCTACTCCAGTGCTATATCTATTACCAAAAATACATAAGTCACTAGAGAATCCTCCAGGGCAACCTATTGGCTCAGGTGTAGGTTCTGTCCTAGAGCCACTCTCAAAATTTGTGGACTGTTACTGGTTCAGAATATCCTCATATGTCTAAAAGACACTAATGATTTGTTACAAAGGTTGCATCTTTTACCAACACTGAACAAAGTGTACACTATGCAGTATTGATATTGTAAGCCTCTATTCTTCAATACCACAAGATGAGGGGTTAAAATGTATAGAGGAGGCCCTGCTGGAAACAGCTTTAACCAACAATTTGATAGATTTTTTACTGGACTGCTTAACTATTGTGTGGAAAAGGAATTATTTCAGGTTTGAATGGGAGTATTGGCAAAACCAGGAACATTAATGGGGGCGGCAGTCAACGTCATTTGCAAATTTATTTGTCCACATGTTGGAAACAAAGTTTTTCCTGAAACATAATTATAGTAAGCATATCTTACTATACCTATGCTTTGTAGATGATATCTTGGTAATCTGGAAAGGAGATGTCTCCCTGTTCCAATAGCCAACAGCCAACATCCCACCATTAAATTTACGACAGAAACCTCTAACCTGTCAATTAATTTTCTGGATGTTAAATTATCATTGGAAAACAAGGGATTGACAACAGATTTGTATAGGAAAGCCACAGATAAAAATAACCTACTTAATGTCTCTAGTTTCCATAATCCCAGGTGTATTGAAGGGATACAAGAAGGACAATTTCTGAGAGCTAGGCAGATAGCAGATAAATACTGGGAGGCACTGATTGACAGGTTTAAAGCCAAGGGTTACAATGAAAGATCTTTTAAAACTTTTAAACTTAAAACCAAGATATCTACTCAAAAGTCTTCTGTTGGTAAGAACTATTGTTGGGTGGGGCAAATGTGGTAATATGAGGTTCTGCCAAACAGCAGTTGCATGTTTAATAAGTAGGGCGAGCAGGTACAGCAGACAAACGTAGTGACAGGAGGACACGGGGGCAATGGTGGGACATCACAAAGATGGCGGGACAACATTAGGAGAAGTTGGAGAAAGTAGGTCAGGATAGCAAGAGTAGGTTATAATGGCAAACATAGGACAACATGGAAACAGTATGGAAATATAGCAACAGTAGAACAAGACAATGATGTAGGACACAATGGTAAAAGCAGGATTGAAACAGTAAAGAAGATGGCAACTTATGAGCAGTATGGGGATAGCAGGACAAGATGGTGGCAGTAGGAACAAGTTGTCAACACCAGGGTCAGGTGGAGAGAGGACAAGATGGTGACAGTAAGAGAACATGGAGGATGTAGACAGCAGGCTAAGATGGCAAACATAGAGCAATATAGCGAGAACAATGAAAGATGGAGATGTATAGGAGGATGTAAAGAGTAGAGTAAGAAGGAGACAGAAGATTGAGATGGCAACCACAGAGCATGGTAGCCAAAGTTAGATGGTAATAGCAAATCAAAATGAAGACAGTAAAACAAAAATTGGGCAAGATGGAGACAGTAGGGTCAATGGCAAGTCCAGGGTAAGATGGGGAGCATAGGGAAATATCGAGACAGTTGAGCAAGATGTAAACAGTACAACAAGTTGTAAAGAGCTGAGCAAGCTACAAGACAGAGAAAGATGTTGATAGTAGAGCAAGGTGGACACAGTAGTGTTAGATGACACATGTAGGGCAA
Source organism: Xenopus laevis (assembly GCF_017654675.1). NCBI lineage: Eukaryota > Metazoa > Chordata > Amphibia > Anura > Pipidae > Xenopus > Xenopus laevis. Next base: position 68,517,038 of record NC_054374.1, on the reverse strand, counting down.
GATGGAGAGTGTATTGGAAGCAGTAGAACACATAGTAGAGCAAAATTAACATGGTAGCAACCAAGCTTGATGGCAAAAGTAGGATAAGATGGAGAGAGTAAGGTGGAGACAGCAGGGCAAGATGGAGACAGAAGGGTCAAGGGCAAGATGGAGAGTGTGTGAAAAGATAGAGAGGCTAAATAACCTCTTTTATATTTCTTTTATTGTGAAATTGCCTGTGCTGAATCTTAAGCTCTTCTTCCCGCACATGATGAATCTTTGATAGAACAAATAAGAGAAGAGACTGTGCTTGAGAGGCAGTAGTGATGCTTGACTGTAGCAGTATGTCAGATAAATCTAGGATCATGATGCAGATGGTTTATGTCACTCATAGGAATCACTAAACTAGGGCTGCCCTAAACTTACAAAAATTAGTACAGTGGGTACAGGGGGTACTTACATTATGCAGTGTAGCAGATAGTTTTTCAATAAAAGGAATGAGACTTTGTGCTGCATTTTATCCATACTGAAAAAAACTACAAATACATAGGAAAGATGAGGTAAAGTAAATATAAATATACACAGAGCAATAATGTGAAGCAATATTGTATGGTGAAAGCTGTATACTTACTTCAGCTGTGCCTGAAAGAATTTGATGAGACACTGGAGGAAATCTGGCCCTTGTTTTATCTGACCTTCACCCAGCTTGATCACTCAAGATCTTATACAATTCCCATGCAAATACATAGTTATCTATGTGACTCACATTGTATTCAAATGGGAAAACTTTTTTAAAAGTTTGTGTGAGGGATAATGAAGATCTGGATCCTGAATCAATTCAAAATTGCAACAAGGAAACTCTGTGCCTATGTTAGAAGCAATAGGATACAACTTAAATAGTGGAACTGACATTTTATTCCCGCACCACCTATCCTTTTTCACCACGTATGTATTTTATATAGCACAAGGCATGTAAATACATATCACTACATTTCAGTAAAGAGACCCTATCCTACTTACTGCCCTCAGCTTAAGATGGTTTTGTTTTTCCTGGCCATCCCCTGGCAGCATAACAATTTGGGTTTATCCCTGCACTGATCAGACACAGAAGGGTTAACAAGCAATTTTACAAATACCCGCCTCCTTCCCGCCCTTACCAGTCTTTTTATCTTCTGTCCTGGCTGGACCACAGATTGGTATGCTCTATCCCAGGGATCCCCAACCTTTTTCACCTGTGAGCCACATTCAAATGTAAGAAGGGTTGGGGAGCAACATAAACATGAAAATAGTTCCTGAGGATGCCAACGAAGGGCTGTGATTGGCTATTTGGTAGCCCCTATGTGGACTAGAAGCCTACAGAAAGCTCTATTTGGCAATGCAACTGTTTTTTTATGCAACCAAAAGTTTCCTCCAAGCCTGGAATTGAAAAACAAGCACCTGCTTTGAAGCCACTGGGAGCAACAACCAAGGGATTGGGGAGCAACATGTTGCTCACGAGCTACTGGTTGGGGATCACTGCTCTATCCACTTGGTTCTTTGAGACCAGATTCCAGGCACAGTTTTTTCATGCACTTTCTCCACCTGAAGCCCCTCCATTGTGATCACCATAGCGCCTTCTCAGGAGTGGGTCCAGTGTCAGACTGGAACACCAGGGGCCCACCCAAAAACCTTAGACCAGGGGCCCAACAAAAAAAATCTTAGACCAGGGGCCCACTCTCAGTACTATTATTCTTTCTTTCCTCACTCAAACTCTATTCTCCTAGTCTCTTTTCTTTACATACTATAATCCATTATTCCATCTATTTAGCCTCGTTTTCTCATAGAAATAGGGACTGACCATGAAATAGGCCAAATGCTTAGCAGCATGAGGGCCCACCGGGACTTTTCCTGGTATCCCGGTGAGCCAGTCCGACACTGACTGGGTCCCTATACAGCCGGAGGAAGGTTGCATCCGTAGTGGTGCAAGGAGGCACCATCGCATTGTGCCCTATCTTGCTTTTGAATGAGTGCAGTTTTGCCTTTGCATCCACATTGACGCATCTTTGAGATGGATTCGGCTGCTGAAAAAGCTGCTACCTCAAAGGGTTCAGAGCTACTGGGTATTTTAGCACCTAAAAAAGTGCATGACTAATTGGGTGTTTGTCACTCTAGGCTTACTTCACCTGTTGAAGATTCTGCTAGGAAAAGGCAAAGGTCTCAGGATAAGGACATTCTACATGCCTACATTACTGGGCAAGAGATTGTGTGGTGATTGTATATCAGGGGATGCTGACATTCCACCTGCTCAGAAATTCATTTAACATCTAAGGATGCTTCTTAAGCAGGCAGTAGCCTTAGGAATTCAAGAAGCAAAAGGCTCTGAAAGTCAGGTGCGTGCAGGCTCACATTCTAACCAGATTGAAGTGATTAACTCAACAAAGTTCATTTTTAAAATGAAGAATGTTCCAGACCTTATTATGGCAGTGAGACACACTTTAGTCCTTGAAGAGTAGGACCAAACAGACAGAGGTGTGTTTTTTTTGCCAGGAAGAGAAAACATCTCTTCCCAGTGCACAAGAAGGTGCAAGAGGTCATATCTGCGGAGTTGCAAAAAATGTCTAGAAAGGTTCCAGTAAAGGCTAAAATTGAGTAGCTCTATCCCTTTCCTCCACAGTCTCAGGAAATTTGGAGCAATCCTCCAACTGTGGATACTCCAGTCGCTAGACTGTCCAGGAAGACTGCACTAACATTAGACGATGCTTTCGCTCTGAAACAGCCAATAGAGAGGAGGATGGAAACAGAATTAAAGAAGTTATACATGATGATGGGAGCCATGTTAAGACCAGCAGTATCATTAGTTTCAGTGGTCGAGGCCCTGCCGATGTGGATCGAGGATTTAGAGCAGAGAACCAGAAAAGGGGAGCCTCGTGACAAGAGTTTGGCAGCTCTAGGGGATCTGAGGCTTACAACATCCTTTTGACTGGGGGCCACTGGTGATTAACAAGACTGTCTGCAAGATCTATGACCTCATCGGTAGTGGCTCATAGAGCCCTTTAACTTTCGTACTGGTTTGCCTCAAAGAATGCATTTTGCAGGCTCCCATTTAAGGGCAAGATATTATTCAGCAGACCTTTGGAGGAAATAATATCTAAATCATCTTGGATGACAGAGCACTTTCCTACCACAGACTCCAAGGAGATTGAAGGATCCCCCAAAACGTCAATCGGACAGGTATTCATAAAAGAAGAGGTCATCATCTTGGAAGGCAGGGCAGCCTAGCTTTTTTCTGGATGGAAAGACCAAGGCCCCAAGATCTCCCAAGTCCCAGCAGAGGTTGCAATGATGGGAGGCCTGTCCAACTTCCAAGAGTAGGAGCGAAGCTTCTTCAGTTTCAGGAAGTATGGGCAAGACATTTTCAAGACTCCTGAGTACTGTCTGTCATGAACAGGGATTATCGCTTGGAATTTGGGCAGAAACTGCTTCCTCACAATTTTGTTGTTATCCCTTGCCCATGTGCTCTGACGAGATGGGAAATTATGAAGCAATAAATTTCTGACTTACTTCTCAAGGGGGCAGCAGTAGAGATTCCGTTTGAAGAGAGGGGGAGAGGATTTTATTCCCCTCTGTTTCTGATAGGTTTCTCCGTTTTGCAATAGGTGGTCATCATCTGCAGTTCACCTGCCTGCCCTTCTGGTAGGCCACTTCTCCCAGGACATTTACCAAGGTGTGGTGCTGGTTATTGCGAAGCTGCGAGAAGAGGGTCTATAAGTGTATCACTATTTAGACGACCTCTTATTGGTGGCAAGAGAGAGAGACAGCTTAATACAGCACAGAGACTAGGCCAAAACAACTCTCCAAGAATTCAGTTGGATCCTCAACGAGGCAAAAAGTTAGTTAAGTCCAGTCCAAAGACTAACATACTTAGGAGCTTCTATAGACACAGAGTTAGGAATGATATCTTTTCCATGAGCGAGATACTCCAAGATTAGGGAGACTACTTTTTCCATGTTGGAACTAGACCATCTATCGCCAGGTGATTTATGAGATATTTAAGCTCCCTAACATCAACAATGGGATTGGTCAGATGGGCAAGATGGTAGATGCACCTAAAACAACGTGTATTTTTAAACCAGTGGAAGCCTCAAGGATTGGACCGGTATCAGACAATGCGGTTGCCTTGGAAGCTGAAGCATCATCCGTAATGGTGGACAACCCTTTTCAACCTAAGGATAGCGATGCCTCTGCAGGAACCAGAATATATAGAGCTGTTCAACAGTGCTTCAGGTCAAGAATGTGGAACCCATGTAGCAAATCTGTCAGTCCAAGGGACTTGGGCCAGAGAGATGTCCTATCTTCCATCAAATATCCTCGAGCTGAGGGCAGTGGCATTTGCACTTCAGGTTTTCAGGAAAGAGCTACAGGGTTACTCTGTCAGCTGTCACATATTTAAAGAAACAGGGAGGCACGAGGAGCCTCAGCATGATGACAGAATTACTTCCGATTATGGAATTTGCTCAGAAGCATTTACTACACATCACTGCTTTTCATATACCGGGAGTAATGAATCTACAGGCAGATCTCCTCAGCAGGAGGAAGATCGACAGTGGAGAGTGGAGTCTGCATCTGGATGTATACACTATGATTATAACCAGGTAGGGATGCCTGAAAGGAGACCTGATGGCTACGTCCTTGAACCGGAAGGTAAGGAACTTTTTTCTCCAGGATCCCTTGTCCCCAGGCCACATCGGTGGATGCGCTAGTCCAGAACTGGACAGGCTTATGCCCATATGTCTTTTCCCCCTTTTCATTGATTTCCAGGGTCCTACAGAAGATCTTTTTCACCAACATGGAAGCAGTGATGGTACTTTCAGGCTTGCCACGTTGCTCATTGTTGAGACGGATGGCAGTAGGCAATCCCTTACCCCTACCAGACAGGAAGGATCTTCGGTCTCAGGGGTCTCTGTGGCATCTGAATCCTGCAATGTTGAACCTAATGGCTTGGAAGCTGAGAGGGGAAGTCTAAAATAGCAAGGCTGTTCTGAGGCTGTGATTGACACCTTATTGAGGTCAAGAAAGGCAAATATGTTGCATCGATATTATGTGATCTGGAGAAGGTTTCAGGCATGGGCAAGTGAAAATTTGTGGATTTGTGGAACCCATTAGTGCCAAATATTCTTGAGTTCCTCCAGTCGGGCCTAGAGAAGGGTCTCATTCACTCCTGTCTGGGACTTGCCTTTAGTCCTGAATGCTCTTGCAGATAGTACTTTTGAACCTCTTGAACAGGCCACACTATGGCATGCCACCCTGAAGACCATCCAATTAGTAGGTCTGACATCAGCCAGGAGCAAGGCAAGCTAAAAGCTCTCCAAACCTCCTTATACTATTTTCAAAGCAGATTCGATGGTCCTTAGACCAATATTGCAGTTCCTGCCCAAGGTAGTCTCTGCTCTGTACAGGAATGAGCATATGTTTTGCCAGCCTTCATCCCAGAAGTTGGGACATAGAGAAATTGAGATGGAGATCTCTAACTGAGGGCAACAGGAAAACTGATAGACTGTTTATAGTCCCAGCAGGGTCTAGGAAGGGAGAGGCAGCCAAAACTGCAACCTTGAGGAGATGGATAGTGACGGCAATACAGAAGGCCTATAAAGAACAGGGTAAGCCGGGGCCTGAGGGGATCAGAGCACATTCCACAAGGGCCGTTGCATCATCATGGGCAGTGGAAGCAGGAGCACAGGAGTCAATTTGCAGGGCTGCAACATGGCCTACTGCAAACATAGTTATCAAGCATTAAAAATTAGATATTAGATCTGCGTCTTTGGTGCAGTTTGGGCTTTCAGTACTGCAGGCCGCAGCTGTAATCTAATTAAAGTTCTGTTATCAAGCATCAATCAGTTGCCCTCCCACTTTTTTTGCTAGGGTACTAACCCAAATTGTTATGCTGCCAGGGGATGGCCAGGAAAAGAGAAAATTAACTAATTACCGGGATTTTCTTTTCCTGGCCATCTCCCGGGCAGCATGCCCACCCTTTTCATTGTCCGTCCAGTACATCAGGTAAAGACTGGTGAGGGCAGGAAGGGGGTGGGGGTATTTGTAAAATTTCTTGTTAACCCTTCTGTGTCCGACCAGTGCAGGGATAAACCCAAATTGTTATGCTACCAGGGGGGTGGCCAGGAAAAGAAAATCTCAGTAAGTATTAATTAATTTTCTCTTTTCTAGCTCAACTTCAAGCTAGGTAGGAATGATTTGAGTGAATGGTTGCACTTGATGTATTTATCTAATTTCTACGATGTTTTTCAGTACTCTATTCAGAATTAACACCTTCAATCCATTTGATCACTGTTGCATGCCAAAAGAACAGGGTAAAATAAAACAATCACTTAAACGGAATGTAGATTGTTTTTTAAAGGCCAAGCCAAACCCAAATTAACAATTTTCATAATAAAAGAAAACATAATTCTCATTACAAATAACTTCAAAACCATAGAAATGTATAATGGATGTATATTAAGGATGCACCGACTCCACTATTTTGGATTCGGCCGAACCCCTGAATCCTTTGTGAAAGATTCGTCCAAATACCGAACCAAATCCTAATTTCCATATGCAAATTAGGGGTGGGAAGGGGAAAACATTTTTGAATTCCTTGTTTTGTGACAAAAAGTCATGTGATTTCCCTCCCCACCCCTAATTTGCATATGCAAATTAGGATTCGGTTTTGGTTCGGCCAGGCAGAAGGATTCGGCCGAATCTGAATCCTGCTGATAAAAGCCAAATCCTGGCCAAATTCCCGAACCAAATCTTGGATTCGGTGCATCCCTAATGTATATTGCAAAGTTGCTTGGAAATATTTTCATTTATTAGGCAAAACTTATTTTATGGGTTGCTATTTCCTTTAAAGGGGACATGGATTCTGTTTTTTATATGTTTCACATTTTTAGAAAATCAGATATGAAAAAGTGTTGTTGGGGAAATTAGCATTTTATGTCCATGTTTCCTAAGCAGATCAGGAAAGGCCAATACCATATCAGTCGCTTTGGGAAGTCATCATCCAAACACCAGAAGTAACAAGGGCTGCCATTCACTCTATCTACCCTTGCCACCCCCCATCATTGGCCATTAAGTTCTCTTGCCAAGCTGTAAAATATTCAGCTACCTAACCTTTTGTAATAGCCTTGTGTTCTATACACTTTTTTTTACTGCAGCTCGTGCACTTTGGCCTTGAGATGTCTCTGAAACATACAGGTTATTGAAGGGGTTTTAATCCTCCCATATAAAGGGTGTGAGAATCTGGCTTGATGTACAAAGACGAGCACAGTTGTATTCTGGCAGTGATATCCTGTAGTTCAATACCTGGCTTTTGTACAGAAAGAGCTGTAAAGATAATGCTAGAGGCATTCTCGTCTCTGGTGCAAAAGCAATTTGCAATTATTTACACCTCATAAGCAATTTGCGGTGTTGCAAAAAAACTATTTTGTTGTTTTTTTTAAGACATAGCCACGTTTGTAGATTATACATTCATAAAAAGTATTGTATTACATGCTACCTTCTTCCAGTTTTAGGATTCTAGAAAAAATGAGAAATAATCAGTGGTCCTTGTATAAAATATTAATGATCGATTTAATCCTGTGAAATTAAGGAACAACAATAGGGATATAGTAATCGTTTGCTTTTTCTTTCTTATTCCCTCCACACAGAAGTTGGCCGTACACAGGAAGATTTAAGACCCCTTCAGACTAAGTCGCCAGCTTATCTCCCTGTGTATGGGCCCTCCACGATGGCTTAGCCAATAGATATGCGGGCAATCAGAAAATTCAGAAACCCCCAGTCTACTATATAGTTTGCTACCAGTCAGCAGTTGCATTTATTAATTAAGCTGTTACAAGTTAATCTGCATTTTATTGGCTGCTATTGGTTACTGCACCTGAGTAGACTTTTTATTACATGTATTTTATTACATATGGGGACAAGAATGGAGAAAGGAAATAACAGCAAGCAAAACTGAAAGACAGCATTTTTTTTGTTAAATCAAAACATTTTACACATTTTATATGAGATTATATCACCCAGGAAAACCCATAGAAAATACACATTACTGTATTCAACTGTATAACTACTCCATTATGTCCCATAACTCACAATGGTGCTTCATGCTCAATTACCTAACTATATTGCCTCATTTTCCAAAATTCTACCCTAAAACCCACCACGAGTTTGCCCCATAGTGTATTGTTTTAATAATAAATTGCCAACTCTTGACTGACGCTCTTCTGCCAATTATTAAACATACTCAGTATGCTTCAAGCTGCTAATGAAAACCTCCTTACATTAATCACATAAATAAAAGGGGACACTTTTTAAAAACCTCTCAATGATATGCACAGTTAGTTTGGGTGCCTTACCCTGAACCACAGTCAGTAAAAAGGCATACAAACAGTGAAAGTCACTCACAACCACGTTCAGATGGTCGTGGGTGCAGAGCCAAAGGAAAACTCTACACATCAACAAAACAGTCACAATTGGATGAGTACTCTGACACTCAATGGACGTGGCTAAAAAAGAAAAAAAATAGTTCTTCGGAATGCACGTCCAATTGTTACTGTTGTGGTTTTAAGGTGTGATGCTCTTCTGCTGCAATTATAGACACAGTCTGGGTACAATTTAAGATTGATGTCACCTAATGAAGCAGAAATCCATGCTGATGAGAGAAGTGCTAGAATCTGTGCAATCTGTCATTGACATTCATGGAATTCACCAGACAGACAGAACTGTCTGCACAGTTGCTCTGCATGCTGAAGAAAACCAGTGAAGAATATTCCATGTGCCATGAGCCTCATCCTACTCTCTACCACAATAATTATATTATCCACTAGTTTACAGAAGGACACAGGAGACTGCAGAGATCTCCAAGCACACATTACATGGCTAATGATTCTTGCTAGTTCAAATACTTCATTTCCCATATGACTGAGAGATACTTTGTAAACCCATTACTAAAGTCCATGAGTAACTGATGCGAACAAACACACATTCTGCAGACACTCCGTGCAGACAGACAGCTGGTTACAGTTATAAACATAATTAACATTAAAAGGTATTTTTTAATCCTATTTCAACTGGATTCAAGTGGCATGTCAGTACAAATGGCAAAAAGTGTGTATCTATCTTAACATGAACTGGAAATAAGAAAGGGAGCATGTAAAAAAGAATGTATATAGTGTAGTATGTTTCACACCCTTCTGCTTCCAGTATTTACAAAGGCACATGCAGGTGAATATATATGATGCCACACCAGTATTCCAGACAATAAAATGAACACAGAAATCCATAAGAATAGGTACTCATGCACTTACTTACAAACCCAAATGAAATAATATGTGTCTCAGCCTGTTAATATAAAATATTTAACCAGCGGAGTAACACGATATTATTGGGCCCCACAACAAATTATTTTTCAGGTCCCCTAAATGTCTAAAAGTTGACCTGTCTTGCCAATATTGCCAATATGAATTAGGGCCTTATGAGGCCCCTATACCTCCTGGGCCCCCAGCAGCTGTAGGGTCTATTTCCTCCATAGGGTCTACATAACATTGCCCCATGCTCATTTTGTTTGTACTTTCCAAGTAATGTGAGTTGTACATATATGGGATCCATTATCCAGAAACCTGTTATCCCGAATGTTCTGAATTATGGAAATGCCAACTCCCATAGACTCCGTTTTATCCATATAATCCAAATTTTTAAAATGATTTCCGTTTTCTTTGTTACGATAAAAAAGTACCCTGTACTTGATCCAAACTAAGATATAATTAATTCTCATTGGAAGCAGTAAGAGCCTGGTGGGTTTAGTTAATGTTTACATGATTTTCTAGTAGACTTAATGTATGAAAAGAGCCAGAAAATCCAAAGTCCCAAGCATTCTGGATAACAAGTCCTATACCTGTATTATCTCCATATTGAAAGAAGGCTAAAGTGATAAAAGAATATGCCCTCCATCAACAATGCCAGAGCCCTTCTGCAGAACCCTCCATACAATCTTCAATGCTCCTGGTTGTGAAGCAGCTGCCTTGTCTCATTTAATGCAGACAGTAACATAGTAACATAGTAAGTTAGGTTGAAAAAAGACACAGGTCCATCAAGTTCAACCTTTTAACTTTTTTTTACCTCAGAGGGTGGAAAAATTCCTTCCTGGCTCCAAAATGGATCAATTTGTACTATGAGCTATCTCCCATAACCCTATATTCCCTCACTTGCCAAAAAGCCATCCAACCCCTTCTTAAAGCTATCTAATATATCAGCCTGTACAACTGATTCAGGGAGAGAATTCCACATCTTCTCACTGTAAAAAACCCCTTCCAAATATTTAGGCCGAACCTCTTTTCTTCTAAACGGAATGGGTGACCTTGTGTCAGCTGAAAGGACCTACTGGTACATAAAGCATAAGAAAGATTATTATATGATCCCCTTATATATTTATACATAGTTATCATATCACCCCTTAAGCGCCTCTTCTCCAGCGTGAACATCCCCAATTTGGCCAGTCTTTCCTCACAGCTAAGATTTTTCATACCTTTTACCAGCTTAGTTGCCCTTCTCTGCACCCTCTCTAATACAGTAATGTCCTGTTTGAGTGATGGGGACCAAAACTGTTTGGCATATTCTAGATGGGGCTTTACCAGTGCTTTATAAAGTGGAAGAATGACCCCCTCCTCCCGTGAATCTATGTCCCTTATAATACAGCTCAAGACCTTATTTGCCCTTGATGCTGCCGACTGGAATTGCTTGCTACAGCCAAGTTTATCATTTACATGGACTCCAAGGTCATTTTCCATAATGGATTTGCCTAGTGCAGTCCCATTAAGGATCCCTTAACAAGCCTTCAAATAATTTGCCCACCACAGATATCAAACTTACTGGCCTATAATTGCCAGGCTGAGATCGTAATCCCTTTTTAAATATTAGAATGACATCAGCTTTTCTCCAATCCATAGGTACCATACCAGATCAAAGTGAATCTGAGAAAATCAGACATAAGGGCTGGAACTAAAGCTCTCTTAGAACCCGGGGGTGTATGCCATCAGGCCCTGGAGCCTTGTTTACATTAATTTGCTTCAAAGCTTTATGAATCATATCCTGAGTAAGCCACTGACTAGATTGAGCTGAGCCATGAGTGCGTATGCAATTGAATTCTGCAATTGAAGCTGAGATGGCAAACTTAGGACCCATATTTTTACCCATATTTTTACTGCCTATTTGTATATCTTTTGTTGTAAACAGGCCATTCCTCACTATAGGGCTGTGAAACTAAAGCTAGTTGTTTCAGTCACAGCTTTACCTCTGAACATTGGCTTACTTGCATTCTGTAATAAAGCCCTGTAGTTAAAGTGATAATGACACTAAAAAACTACTTTTTATAATATGAATGAACATTAAAAGTTTCCTATAAGTCAAGTTTTTTGTTGAGACGTTTGTTTTTGTTAGTAATTGTTAGTCGATGTTCCTAAACCTGAGTGTTTTACCAACCCGATTGTCCCATCTCAGCCTGTTAGTTAAAGTTTCTAATGCTAACGGAGGCTATACAAATGTGGCAGCCCCCTCATAGACGATCACAGGGAGTCAGATAGGTAATGTTAAAGCTTTTAGCAAATAATTTATGACAAAATTATAAGTAGCATGCAAAGTCAATTTTATTATAGATGTAAAAAATTAAATTTCTGGTATCTCTTTAATATATAGGCTGTGTTCAAGAATTCATACTGCAAGGAAACAATTTTCTCTGAAACAGGCACAAAATGCTATAAACAATAATTGAAAACAAGTCACTTTTTACTGCTTTACGCACAGAAATAAAAATCATTTTTCGCTGGCCTCTTTGAATGCCTTCCAGAATTTCTTCACTAAAATTATTATTCACTACAGCTACAATGCTGCCTGATTTAAAGGTGACTTTACATAACAGTTGACTAGTTTGTTCCAAAAATGGCTGCAAAACATTCTTCATGTTGCCAAAACTACATGATTTCTATAAGACATTCCATCTCACACTAGTTACCAGGGGCGGCAAAATACAGCTCCTGTCATTTTAAGAACCTTCTAGCAATTGCATTCTCTGCTCAAGCGAAGGGGCCAGGATCGTTGGTGTTTAGAGTCTAGGAGAAGTTGTCTGGCACATGCACTCCTATATCTGCTGTTGGGTGGTACTCTCATCTACCACAAGTAAGTATGGTGCATCTTTACCAGTGCAGACAATTACTGAGTGAATTTTAAACTACGGTTTGCTGAAATCTACTCCAGAACTGCATTTTGTAAGGGTAAGGGAGCATCTGGGATGTCAGGATCCATTGAATATTACTGTTTTTAATGTACTTAGGGCTAAAATTACAATGTATCAGAAAGAACATACCATTTTAAAATGTACACAATATATTTACCTGCCCTTAAACAACATGCAAAGAAATATGACAGCTGCGGGACTCCATCTGCTGGCTGACTAGGTTTCCTTCCCCTTTAAGGCACAGTTCACTAGCACAGGGCACCCTTGCCCAGTTTTTGCAGCACATTTAAAGAGGTGCCAGGACTCATTTTCTTGTGGGTACAACTCACACACCCGGGTGTTGGACATCCTATTCCTAAAGGCACAGTGCATGAGGATTCCTTTGACATTGCAGTTTTGGAGTTCAGAGATCAGACGGTAAATGCTATAAAGTTGGGTGTTCAATAAATACACTGTTTATTGTTGCTGAGTATATGAGATATGGCATGTGTAATGTGTCCTCCTTCACTCTCACATTAACTTTGTGCTGTGGCTTCCTATATAATGAATTGTCCCTTTAACCCAGTGAAACACAGCGAGTAGTGAAACATAGATATCCCTTATCATTACACTTTGTCCTATGTGGTGTGTTTGATCACCTTGTTAGTTCATTTAGTCACTGTCATAACACTACCACACAAAGAATCAGGCTATATCACCCAAGGGTATTTCACCAGAGGATAACCTTAAAAATAGCCTACATTTGTCATGTGTAAATCAACCTATGGCTAAACATTTTCATGTTTATTGCAGATGTTTATCTGCATCATTGGACAGTAAAATACTTTTTGCAAAATGATCTTTGATACAAAATGTCTTATTTTTTTCATTTTGTTTCCAGTTGATATAAAATAATATTTGTTTTTTTGTTTTGTTTTTTGTTCGGTATGTTTCATTTGGCTTGTTTGTTATGTTGTGACCATAGGAAAAGGGTGCATCGGGGTCTCCTTTTATGTATATACCAAGCAGTGATAATTGGGAACTGAAACTAACATTAACGCCAGGCCATTTGTATCCTGTTCATCCATAGTTTGGTTTTGCCAAAAAAAAATTTAATATTTGCCACAAAATAGAAGGTGGTCTTGGTGTGCTTGGTGTGCTGCAGAGTCTTGGTGTGCTAAATACTTTGATTACTGTAGTTTCATTAGGCTACCTGACTGCACATTGACTGCTACCTTTTTTAATATAGGATGATAAACACCTGTCAGGACTGCCAGAAGTACCCGACCCAGAAGTACCCGACGGCACTGTTTACATTCCCGGCGGTCACAGTGAAGATCCAAGATGGCGGCGCCCATGCGGAACACATGGCTGCAGCGTCGCTGCATGATGATGTCATCACTGGTGCCGGGATCTCATCATAAAAGGGCGCCCAAAACACTGTGACAGCGCCCAAGAATAGGATTCATTCCTGTGAAGTTTCCTGGGTTTCCTGTCTGCTTTGCTGAAGACTTATCTTGTTCCTGTTTGTTGCTGACCTCTTGCCTGGACCTTTGGACTTTGCTAATATTCTGCCTGCCTTTGAACTCTTGCCTGGATCCCGACTACTCTTTTGATTAACCCTTTGGACACCGCGACATTGCTCCCTCAAGAGCGCTTCCTCCTCGATCCTGACTACCTCCCTGGAGGGACCTCCCGGCTCCCTGACATTATTCTTGGGCCATGGATCCCACTGAGGAAGCTCAGCCAGATTTCGGCAGGGCCTTTCGAGGTCTGCATACTCGCATGGAGGCGTACGAAGCTCGGCAAAATTATGCCGGACGCACGCTGGAGGCGATTTTGGAAAAGTTATCTATGCTGACTCCGACTACTCCAACGCCCACGCTAGTTCCTGCCGACATGGCTACACAGTCCTCCACTTCTGGTCCACGTATTCCTGCACCGCCTCTCTACAGTGGCGACCCTCAAGCCTGTCGTGGTTTTGTGAATCAGTGCCAGATACGGTTCGCCCTGCAACCTGCAGAATTTAACTCTGAACGAGCAAAGGTTGGTTTCGTGATCACTCGTCTGGCTGGGAAAGCACTCGAATGGGCATCTCCGCACTGGGAGAAGGAGTCTCCTTTAATTGATGATTCCAAAGCCTTCCTTCAAGAATTCCGGACTGTGTTCGATGCTCCCGGTCGGGTGGCAACCGCTGCTTCTCGTCTGTTCCAGATCCGCCAAGGAAATCGCAGTGTAGCAGAATATGCCATTGAATTCCGTACTCTCGCTGCAGAGACTTGTTGGAACAATGACACCTATCATGCTGCCTTCTACAATGGTCTCTCTATCCGCCTCAAAGATGACCTGGTCTCCCGTGAATTACCCACGCAGGTTGAAGACCTCATTGCTTTGTCTGTCAAGGTGGACACCCGTCAGAGAGAACATCAAGCTGATAGGGACCGAGTCAAGAAATTTCAACCCATGTTGGCTCCTCGCTTTCAAAGACCTCTATTACCTCCTACCCCCCAGCAGCCTTCTGTTATTCCTCCGGAGGAACCCATGCAAGTCGGAAGAGCTCGTCTCTCTGAACAGGAGAAACTCCGGAGACGTACGGCTGGACTTTGTCTCTACTGTGGGGGTCAATCTCACTTTGCCAACTCCTGTCCTGTGAAGCCTCAGAGTTCCTCTCTTCAAGGTAACCTTGCAAAGACTCATGTAGGGGGTGTTACTCCCAAGTCACAAGAGAACTCTCATAGGTTTCTTCTGCCTTTACAGATCCGTCTGTCCTCTAAGACCATTGTTGGCTCTGCTTTTATTGACTCTGGAGCTGCCGGCAATTTCGTGGACGCTCTCTTTGCCAAGCATATGAATGTTCCCCTGTTTCCATTGACTCCTCCACTTCGTGTAACCGCCATTGATGATCGACCCCTTGAATCTGAGTTTATCTCTATGACGACTGGGGAATTGCCTGTACAGGTTGGGACTTTACACAAAGAAAAGTTATCGTTCCTGATTATTTCCTGTCCTTCTGTTCCAGTCGTCTTGGGGCTTCCTTGGTTACGCCTGCACAACCCTATTATTGATTGGTCCTCGGGGCAGGTTTCCCGTTGGAGTCCTTACTGTCAACAGCACTGCCTTCCTGCTGAACCCATCCAGAGGGTGAATATTTCTTCGTCAGATTTGAAGACGCTTCCCTCCTTCTACAAGGAGTTCGCTGATGTCTTTTGTAAAAAGTCTGCAGAATTTCTCCCTCCTCATCGTCTCTACGATTGTCCAGTTGATCTCCTGCCTGGAACCATGCCTCCTAGAGGTCGCACTTATCCTCTCTCCCCAGCAGAGACCTCTGCCATGAAAGAATATATTCAAGAAAATCTACAGCGGGGGTTTATTCGCCCTTCCACTTCTCCTGCAGGGGCTGGATTCTTCTTCGTGGAGAAGAAGGATGGAGGCCTACGTCCTTGTATTGACTACCGGGGTCTAAACAAAATCACCGTTAAGAACCGGTATCCCTTGCCTCTGATCGCAGAACTTTTTGACCAACTGAAGGGGGCTAAAATCTTCTCTAAGTTGGATCTCCGTGGGCCGTACAACCTTATCCGCATCCGGGAAGGTGACGAATGGAAGACAGCATTCAACACTCGTGATGGGCACTATGAGTACCTCGTAATGCCCTTTGGTCTCTGCAATGCCCCCGCTGTCTTTCAGGAATTCGTGAACGACATTTTCCGGGATCTCTTGGGAAAGTTTGTGGTTGTATACCTAGACGACATCCTGATTTTCTCCAAGGACCTTGCAAGCCATCGCTCCCAGGTGAAGGAAGTACTCTCTCGTTTGAGGAAGAACTCTCTCTTTGCCAAGCTGGAGAAATGTGTCTTTGAAGTGTCCAAGATTCCTTTTCTGGGCTATATCATCTCCCCAGAGGGATTCGAGATGGATCCTGTTAAAGTGTCCGCAATCCAAGAGTGGCACCTTCCGCTGAGCACCAAGGCGATCCAGAGATTCAATGGTTTTGCCAATTACTACCGGCAATTCATTAAGGGATTCTCTTCTTGTATAGGGATGTCGCGGACTGTTCGCCCGCGAACTAATTCGCGCGAACATCGACCGTTCGCGTCCGCCGAATGTTCGCGAACGTCGCGCGACGTTCGCCAATTTGGGTTCGCCTTAGCTGGCGCTTATTTTTGCCCTCTCACCCCAGACCAGCAGATACATGGCAGCCAATCAAGAAGCTCTCCCTCCTGGACCACCCCCACACCCCCTGGACCACTCCCCTTCCATATATAAACTGAAGCCCTGCAGCGTTTTTTCATTCTGCCTGTGTGTGCTTGGAAGAGCTAGTGTAGGGAGAGAGCTGTTTAGTGATTTGAGGGACAGTTGATAGTAACTTTGCTGGCTAGTAATCTACTTGATACTGCTCTGTATTGTAGGGACAGAACTCTGCAGGGATTTGAGGGACAGTGAGTTTAGGTTAGTTAGCTTTGCTGACTAGTAATCTACCTTCTACTGCAGTGCTCTGTATGTAGCTGCTGTGGGCACTGCTTCTGATCTCATCTGCTGACTGCTGCCTGTAACCCAATAGTCCTTGTAAGGACTGCTTTTATTTTCTTTTTTGTTTTTATTACTTTGCTACTGTAAGAGCCCAGTGCTATTAGTCTAGCTGTGTTGGGGAGTGGGACTGGTGTGCTGCTCCTCCTAGTAGTTCACCACTACCAGCACCAACCAGAGTCAAAATTGTTACAAAGTATCTTATTTGCACCTGTTAGCTGTTTTGAGCTCTCTGCCAAAAGCTAATTAAGTTAGAAACTGTTTTTTTTCTGGCTGTTCAGTTCAGAGAAAAGAGGGACTGGTGTGCTGCTCCTCCTAGTAGTTCACCACTACCAGCACCAACCAGAGTCAAAATTGTTACAAAGTATCTTATTTGCACCTGTTAGCTGTTCTGAGCTCTCTGCCAAAAGCTAATTAAGTTAGAAACTGTTTTTTTTCTGGCTGTTCAGTTCAGAGAAAAGAGGGACTGGTGTGCTGCTCCTCCTAGTAGTTCACCACTACCAGCACCAACCAGAGTCAAAATTGTTACAAAGTATCTTATTTGCACCTGTTAGCTGTTCTGAGCTCTCTGCCAAAAGCCAATTTTTTTCTGGCTGTTCAGTGCAGAGAAAAGAGGGACTTTCCAGTACAAAAGAGGGACAGGGGGTTGAGTGGTCAAAAGAGGGACAGTTGGGAGGTATGCAAGTGCCACCTAGCTGTGTGAGCTTTTTCACATTCTGTCTAAATAACAATAATAATTCCGTGTCCGTAAACATCACCTGAGTGATGTTTTTACAGCAGCAATAATATATTCCGTATCCACTACTGTATACGTTGCCCTTGCAGGCATTGTTTGCCCAGTCTTTAACCAAGTGCCACCTAGCTGTGTGAGCTTTTTCACATTCCGTGTCCAGAAACATCACCTGAGTGACGTAGTGTGATTTCTGCCCTTTACAGCACAAAACGCAGCGCTGTGTCAACAATGTATTTTTCAGATACATTTTTGCCCTTGATCCCCCTCTGGCATGCCACTGTCCAGGTCGTTGCACCCTTTAAACAACTTTAAAATCATTTTTCTGGCCAGAAATGTCTTTTCTAGCTTTTAAAATTCGCCTTCCCATTGAAGTCTATGGGGTTCGTGACGTTCGCGAACCGTTCGCATTTTTGGACGCATGTTCGCGAATATGTTCGCGAACATTTTTTCCGCCGTTCGCTACATCCCTATTCTTGTATAGCTCCTATCCTGGCTCTCATCCGAAAAGGGGGTAAACCCAGCTCTTGGCCCCCATCTGCTATTGAAGCCTTTCAATCCCTGAAGGATGCCTTCACTTCCGCTTCGGTTCTCCGCCATCCTGATCCGGGGTTACCTTTCTTCATTGAGGTGGATGCTTCTGAAGTTGGAGCTGGAGCTATCTTGTCCCAAAGACATCCCTCTGATGGAAAGCTGCACCCATGTGCATATTTCTCTAAGAAGTTCTCGCCTGCTGAACATAACTATGATGTAGGAAATCGAGAACTTCTGGCTGTCAAGCTTGCCTTAGAAGAGTGTCACCTCCTTGAAGGTTCTTTGATTCCAGTCACGATTTACACCGATCATAAGAATCTCGAATTCATTCAGTCTCTCAAGAGGCTGAATCCCAGACAGGCAAGGTGGTCTCTCTTCTTTTCTCGATTCAACTTTATCTTGACTTATCGCCCTGGCTCCAAGAATCGGAAGGCCGATGCTCTGTCGCGAAGTTTCTCTCCGGTGGATCGTTCTCCTGAAAGACAAGAGCCAATTATTCCTCCTGTCAAGATCATCGCTTCATTGTACCCTCAGTTTGCTGATCAAATCCTGGCTGGTCAATCTTCTGCCACTCCTGATACCCCCATCAGAATGGCTTTTGTACCTCCTGAGCTTCGTCTGCCTATCCTGCAACAGACTCATAGTTCCAAACAAGCGGGACATCCTGGTCCTGTTAAAACTCTTGAACTTTTACGACGTCTAGTCTGGTGGCCGACAATCCGTAAAGATGTCAAAGACTTTGTTTCTGCCTGTACTGTTTGTGCCACTTCCAAGTCCAGCCATTCTCGCCCCAGTGGGTTACTACAGCCGTTGCCTGTTCCCTCTCGTCCTTGGACGCATTTGGCAATGGACTTCATTGTTGAACTTCCTCCCTCCTGTGGGAACACCGTGATCTGGGTTGTCATTGACCGCTTCAGTAAGATGGCCCACTTTATCCCTCTACGGAAGCTTCCATCTGCAGTGGAGTTGTCACAGTTGTTCATCCAGTTCATTTTTCGCCTGCATGGCTTCCCGGCCGAGATCGTTTCTGACAGAGGGTCCCAATTCACGGCGAAGTTCTGGCGTTCCCTGTGCAAAGATCTGGGTATTAATCTTCAGTTCTCCTCAGTTTATCATCCCCAGACAAATGGAGCGGCTGAGCGAGTGAACCAAGCCTTGGAACAGTTCTTGAGGAACCACGTTTCCCTTTGTCAAGATGATTGGTCTGATCTCCTCCCGTGGGCGGAATTTGCTCATAACAATGCCTGCCACACTTCCACTGGAAGATCCCCATTTATCTCGGTGTATGGTCAACATCCTCAAGCCTTCCCACAAGACTTTGTGTTGTCTGATGTTCCGGCCGCTGATGACCATGCAGCCCACATGTCTGCTGTTTGGGCTGCAACCAAGTCAGACCTGGAGAAGAGTGCTCTGGTTCATAAGACGTTTGCAGATCGTAGACGTAGACCCTCTCCTCCCTACAAGGTCGGTGATAAAGTCTGGTTGTCTTCCAGGAACATTCGGTTGAAGGTACCATCTCCTAAGTTGGGTCCGAGGTTCGTAGGTCCATTCTCCATCTCGGAGGTGATCAATCCTGTGGCTGTCAGACTTCAGCTTCCCCCTGAGATGCGAATTCCCAACGTGTTTCATGTCTCCTTGGTGAAACCAGCTACCTCCAACCACTTTTCTGTTGACCAGTCTCCCCCTCCTACTATCTCTGTGGATGGTCAACAAGAATATGAGGTGGAAAAGATCTTTGACACCAGAATCTCCAGGGGTTCTCTTCAGTACCTCATCAAGTGGAAGGGCTTTGGCCCTGAAGAATGCTCCTGGGAAGGACACTCTGATGTTCATGCTCCTCGTCTTGTGAGGGATTTCCACGCCAGGTTTCCCCAAAAGCCTTGTCCTGGTGGTCCAGAGGCCCCCCGTGGGGGAGGGGGTACTGTCAGGACTGCCAGAAGTACCCGACCCAGAAGTACCCGACGGCGCTGTTTACATTCCCGGCGGTCACAGTGAAGATCCAAGATGGCGGCGCCCATGCTGAACACATGGCTGCAGCGTCGCTGCATGATGATGTCATCACTGGTGCCGGGATCTCATCATAAAAGGGCGCCCAAAACACTGTGACAGCGCCCAAGAATAGGATTCATTCCTGTGAAGTTTCCTGGGTTTCCTGTCTGCTTTGCTGAAGACTTATCTTGTTCCTGTTTGTTGCTGACCTCTTGCCTGGACTTTTGGACTTTGCTAATATTCTGCCTGCCTTTGAACTCTTGCCTGGATCCCGACTACTCTTTTGATTAACCCTTTGGACACCGCGACATTGCTCCCTCAAGAGGGCTTCCTCCTCGATCCTGACTACCTCCCTGGAGGGACCTCCCGGCTCCCTGACAACACCCCATGTGTTACAGGCAGCATGATTTCCATGATTTGAATTCCCTGATACAATACCCAGGACTGGATTAATATGAACCAAAAACTAACTTTCATTATAAATCTGACACTGTCACACACATTTTTCAGTATATATTTCAGGCATGATAGATAGTATGTAGGCAAGGCATTAATAGATGAGGAAATGAAATCAGCTGCAGCTATTCCACATTCAATTATTAGAACTGGAATTGACACAGACTTGAGGAGGTTTCCTTTGCATGTTGCATATCCTTTTCATAAGGAACTGACTTTATGAATGACATGGCAAAGCAGAGCACATCAGTGCCTCGAATCCCACATGATGAAAATGGGTGTTGCCACTTTTTGCAATTTTTTTTAAAGGTTTTTATTTAAGTTTTAAAGGGAGGGTGAAAAGGGAGTGGGAAAAGGGGGGGAGAGAAAACAAGTAATTACACACTAAACATGGTTCATATCCAAAGTACATAGCATATAGAGGTTTCGCAATTGTACTTGTGAGAGTACGTCAACGTCAAATAAAGTATATTCATGGCAAGTTACATCGTTCATATCACTGCCGGGGTGAGGCACAATTATGCTTTGTTAGCCTATGACATTAGTTCGGCATCTCTACCTGGTTGGCATCTAGCCACGGGTTCCATATCTTTTCAAACTTGGCCGGACTTTCGCCGGGCTATGTAGGTGAGTTTAAGGGATGGTAGGGTTTTGTTAATTAAATTGATCCAAGCTGCAATTGTTGGGGTGCTGTTTCCCATCCAACCCATCACAACCAATTTCTTAGCATAGTAAAATGTTACTCTCATGAGTATTCTCGTCCTATTCAGAGTAAATCCTCTACTAACCCCAACAAACAGACCTCTGGGGAGCATACATGTGGTAAGTCAAGGTGTTCCGCTAGGTACGTGAAACCTGCTTCCAAAATTTCTGTATTGAGGGGCACTGCCATGCTAGGTGCAGGAATGATTTAGAGATTAGAAGTCAGCACTCACCCATAGGGTATATTGGACGCAGGTGCAGGTCTAAGGTGGCCACTTCCACCCGTTTTGTAAACACAATGTAGAAAAGCAGACAGCACCACACTTGAGGTAAATTCTTAAAATGCCTTTATTCCAAAAGGGCTTATTTCAGCATGAACAAAATAGCAGCTGCTATTTTGTTCATGCTGAAATAGGTGCAGGAATGATGCAATAGGCTCTTGGCATCTTGGACCCTGTCTGATGGGTGATGAGTGAATGTATATTGCACTAGTCTGTCTCTGAGAGAAATTAAGCCATCATATAGGGAGTCAATAGCTTCGTCCCATTGCTCCTCACTAAGGGGCAAACTCACTAAGGCGCGAAGCGCTGAACGCTAGCGTTAATTCTCTAGCGTAGTTTCTCTAGTGTTACTTCGCAACCTTACGCCAGGCGAATTTTCACTAGTGACGAAACTACACAAATTCACTAACTTGCGCAGTGTACTGAACGCTAACTTTTACGCTAGACTTCCTTCGCCACCTCAGACCTGGCGAAGCGCAATAGAGTAGATAGGGATTGTTTAAAAAAAAGTAAATTTTTTTTCAAGTCCCAAAAAACGCTGGCGTGTTTTCTACATGATGGCTGATAGGCTGAAAAAGATCGAAAATTTTTTGGGGCTCCCCTTCCTCCCCCCTACATTTCCTGACTCATGGCAACTTACCTAGACAGTGGGCACATGTGTAGGGCAAAATAAAATTTTTATTTGCTGATTTGAAGGTTTTCTAGGCATTTGTAGTGCAGATACGTGTTCCTCCATTGAAATTTGAATTTCGCGCCGTATGCAAATTAGCCTTTGCTAGCGTAACTTCGCTTTATATAGCGAATCAACGCTAGCGCAAATTCGCAACCTTACGCTACCCCTGTGCGCAACTTCGGATTTTAGTGAATTTGCGGAGCCCTGGCGAAACTACGCCTGGCGAAGTGTGGCTAAGTGCGGCGAAGTTGCGCCTGGCGCAACTTCGCAGCTTAGTGAATTTGCCCCTAAGGGTTGGAATAGATTGCTGCTAGCATCTTTTAGCTCTAATAAAGTAGGGAGGATATCTTATCCACCAGAGCCTGATATAGTCTTGATGTTAGTTTCTTACGTTTAGGGTCGTGAAGAATTACCTCTAATGGAGAATTAGCATAGGATATGGACAGATCAGCGAATTGTGCCCTAAAGGCATGTTGAAGCTGGAGGTACCTATATAATTGAAGGTGTGGAACCCCCAACTTCAATTTAAGTTGTTGAAAGGTAGGGAAGGTTTGATCTATTAAGACCTTTCCAAGGACTTTTAGGCCAAGTGATGGCCAATAGTGAAAGTCCGGAAGATTTTTAAGGTGAGGTAGGTTGGAATTTCGGCAGAGAGGTAGGTATGGTAACAGTAGTGATGGCTTGTGACCAGTGATTGTGCAGGCCATTTTCCAGGCTCTGAAAGGGTTAGATACTGT
This sequence comes from Xenopus laevis, assembly GCF_017654675.1. Classification (NCBI taxonomy): domain Eukaryota; kingdom Metazoa; phylum Chordata; class Amphibia; order Anura; family Pipidae; genus Xenopus; species Xenopus laevis. The sequence continues at coordinate 68,494,198 of NC_054374.1, read as the reverse complement.
AGTGGGTAGTCCTTATAGTCTACTGATTGCCGATACGGCTATAAGGGGAGCGAGTTTATTTTGCAAAATGCACTTTCAGGGATCCATATCGGGGAGTTATGTAATTTATATAAAATAGGATGTATTGGGAGTATGACTGATTTAGATTTGTTTATTATCAACCCAGAGTATCTCCCAAATCTCTCAATGTCATGAAGGGCCGCCTGCAATACTCATAGGGATTTTCCAAGAAAAAGTAAAAGGTTATCCGCATATAGGGCCAACTTTTCTTCTATTTGACCATATTTGAGTCCAATAATTCCTGGGTTTTGGCGAAGAATAAGTGCAAGGTGTTCAATGGCCACTGCAAATAGCAGTGGGGAGAGGGGACAGCCCTGACGGGTTCCCCTGGCAAGTGGGAGTGGGTAAATTGTTCCATTGACACATTTTGTAATTTAATAATTAGCATCCCCTTTGGTAAATCATGCACAATTTGCACATATAAATGTGGGTAAAATTATGGAAATTGGAATGCATTATAGCATTTAGTACTTTTACTAATGAGCCCACTTTTCTGTCTGTTCAGTCCTCAAGCTGGGTAGCTGTCAGGTTTTCTTGTGTATAACCATCTTTATACTCTAGGGTTGCCACCTTTACTGAGGGGCAGTAATGTAAGGAATATGGCAGAGACAGGCCCGGATTTGTGGCGAGGCGGACCTAGGGCGGCAAAAAATAGGGACGGCATGCCGCCCAGCCGCATTATGGGGACGTGTGCGTCCCCATTTAATTACACCAGCTGCGCCGGCGCTTTTTTGCCGGCACGCTGGGAAGGGAAAGTGTAGGCGGGCGCTAGGACCACGCAGCCACCTGGTCGGACGACATGGCCTAGGGGCGGCTGGCAAACAAATCCAGCACTGGGCAGAGATATGCTGTCATAGACAGGGTGATAACATTTAGAAAGAGGGCTGTGAACATAGCAGTGACATGGGGTTTTGACATTTGTTCCAAAACTGCACTGGTTGCAACAGTAATACAGTACCTACAGCACCTACTAGACTTGCCCTGTTATAAAAAAAATCCATGGAACTTTTCACATTACAAACTACCTTAATGGAGAAGGAAAGGTTAAAACTAAGTAAGCTTTATCAGAAAGTTCTATATAAATACACCAGTAAACCCTCAAAGTAATGCTGAACTGAGCCCTCTGTCAAAATAAACACTGCATTTCTTTCATTCTATTGTGTACACATGAACTTCTCTATCAGACTCCCTGTTTTCAGCTTCAATCATGGCTTAGGCTTTAGCATGCTCAGTTTGCTCCTCTCTCCTTCTCCCCCTCCACTTTCCCTCCTCCCCTCCCTGCTGTAATCTGAGCCTGAGCTATGAGTGATCAGGGAGAGACTCAGGCAGGAAGTGATATCACACCAAGCTAACATGGCAGCTGCTAGCCTAAACAAACAGAGAGAGATTCTAAAGCTGTTTACTCAGGTATGGTAAAGTATTCTACAGAATAAATATAGCATTCTAGCTTGCACTATTGCAGCTAATATATTGGTAATAAACTCATAGATAGCTTTCCTTCTCCCTTAAAGTTTACTGCAACACTGTTAAACTTTTTCAAATCCCAATCAATAGTGAACAGCCCACTACTTTATTTCTCATGGAATTATAAGTCTTTGTAAATATAATCAAACACATTATCCAGAATCTACAAATATTTAAGTTACTCTTCCCCACACCCCTCTCAGCAATCTGTCTCTCTTCATGCAGACATTGGGGTCAGATTTTAATTGACAGGAGAGTATTTCCTGCTATTTTGAAAGAGTGAACTCTAATATTCTAAAATACTCAAGTTTTGATCCTGTCAATCAAATCTGACTTTGACTCCTGCATAATAAGAGAATGGAGACAGATGCTGAAAAAGGCAGACAGTGAACAGTAACTTCATTATTTCAGAAATGATACAGAATTTTTCAATTGATTATATTTAGGAAGTTTATTATTTTTTTGAACTGCAGCTTATATTTAATTTACATTTCCATGAGCTTCCCTTTTAAGACAGTTGCTATAACTACTGCTCTAAAGTTATTTACAACTGACAAGTGTGGTAAAGCACATAATTCCATTCACGGATTGAAACTGTGACATCACACACACTTTTCATTCATAAAGGTACGTTTTAACGAACTTATTTGAATAGTCTTCTATTCATGTGCTGTATTGTTGGAAGAAGCTAAATCTGCACACTTACATGACATAGAAAACAACAGAAAACATTTGTTTTTGGCAACCATGTCAATATCCTATTGTCCCACACCTATTTCTCAACCTTTGAGTCACCCACAGAATTTCTCAACCTTTGAGTCACCCACAGAAACCCCTCCCCTGCCATAGAGTATGGTAAGGATTTGCTTGCATATACTCCACTCTGCTGTTTTAATGACTACCTTTTATAATCTTTAATTCAAATGCACTGCTTTGCATGGGAGCATAGTGGTGGCTTTCATGTGAGTGTATTGGTTCACCTGTTAAACTTCTCATGGTATTCTGTGTATTTAATACTTACTTTACTTTTCAATACAAGTTCCTTGGTATGATTTCTTCTTTTTTTTTTTTTAATAGTCTGCACTGTTTGGTCTATGAAATGATCCCATGTCATGTTGCTATAAGCACTGTTCCTTCTTCTAATTGAAAAATAAAATGTTCAGTGATACAGTATGTGAGATTAACACTGCTCTGTATAAATAAATGCTGACTTCTCCATTTCCATTTATATATAGCAGTGCTTCCCGGTGGATACTTGCTCTCGTACATAACCCAGGCCTGCCTGTATATTATTTATACTACAGTAGAGTACAGTATTATATTTATAGTAATCCTTCAGAAGATGCTGAGGTACAATTTGTAATGTTTAGCTGGCTCTCGGTTTAGTTTTGTGGAATTTATTTATTTGCAGATAAGAAGACAGCACATTACTAATTACATGTTTAAAACTTTAAATAGCACATTATGTGGATCTGTCTGCTCTATATCTGCTCTATATCTGTGCTGGCGGGGGTGAGGGGGGAATTGAGTGTACAGTTCCGCCACTAAGTTGAATCATGATGAAACTAAGGGGCGCTTTTTACTAGCAATCAAATTTTGTTTTTTCCTGAAAAATTTAATTTCCTATATTTTAAAAAAGCTCTAAAACTTTAAGATTTAGTAAGTGTAAAAACCATGAAAACCTCTAAGGTTAAACCCACCAAGTAAAAGTTGTTGGGGTCCTATAGAATGGGAGCTGTGCTGATCCTATTGGAACTGTGCTGATCCTATTGGAACGCTTTAAATCAGTTTGGATTTTTAGAGGTTTTTGGGGCCGTATACATAAGGAGCATTATTTTTAGCCGAATCCTTGGTGCCCTTTAATTGCCCTTACAGGACAACATATCATTCAGTCATACCTTGTGGTATCACTCTCACCCTTAATGGGAACCCCCAGAATTATTGTCATTTCCCTCAGCAAGAACCTCCAGTTTAGGTACAGAAATGGGGTAAGCCTTAAGCTCCCCATAGACGCGACAATTCTTCTTGCCGAACGACCGATTTTAGGGAAGCCCGACCAATCCTTCGGAATTATTGTGCGGTTAGTGGATTTCGATTGATCGTACATCTTACAATTATTCGGCCGACATCTGTCAGGAAATTGATCGGCCAGGTCAAAAAATCTTTATCGGTCCCAGTGCAATGTATCTTTGTTTGCAGGGCCAAGCAGGCAGCTCCCCTTTGTTTTCCTGGCAAATTTAGTAGATGGTAAATTCGTACTCTGAGAAGATCGTGGTCTCATGATCAGGATCTGGTCTTTTAAAAATCTCAACATCTATGGCCAGCTTAAGTCACTGGGTAATGTGATATAAAATGAATCTTCAGTACCTATCCTATGTAGGTGTGGTGGTAATTAAAGAAGTGTGAACACCGCCAGACCATCATAAGAACTTTTAGATTTCACCTAATGTGCTTTTCTTTTGCATATATTCATGTAATATGTTCACTTAAAAAAACAAACATTTAAGATCTCAATATGTGTAAAACAATATTTTATTAACTATGCACTTAGATACAATTTCCAATAACACAATTGTACCTTTACAAAAGTGAAATCCATTGTTTAGATGTGCTGGACTTTCAACAAAAAAACAATTCTGAGCACATTATAGCTCATAATATATCAATGATTAAAATTCTATTCTAATGATTAAAAATCTGCTAACAGCCTAGGCTCCCATTGATTTATAGTCCTTTTACATGTACAGTAATTAGATGTTTCTAGTGTAAAATCACAGTAGGATGTCAGTATCCAGCAGCTGTACCCAGTGGGTTTCTCTGCTAGTTGTAACCATAAAGGAATTAGCAATTCCCTTACTTTTTTTTACTATACTACTATATTATTTTATATACACTAGCTATGTCACATGAATCTGGCTAACTTGTTTAAAAAATGTGTAAATTTCATTCCCATCTTTCTTTTTACGGATCAGTTTTTTATAAACTCATTGATAACGTGTCATCCTTCCTATAAAATAATATCAACGTGCTAGTCAGAGAGTGATTCATATAATTTTTTCTATTGTTTGCAGGCATGCATGTTCACAGCCAAGAAAGTGTGTGTTGCATTAAATTCTAATTTAATAGAGTTGTAACATCTATTTATATGCATCATATTCATAAATATTAGTAGCAGAAGTCAGTTCTCCAGGTTTGTTAATCAGCTGGTGTCTGTTATAAGAACTAGAATAAGAACTAGAATTGCAGAGAAAAAGAACAGCCTGACAACATAGAATAGCATGTTTTTAGATGAAGATTATTTCACCTAGGTAGACAGAGGGGTTATTTTTACACCCCCCAACACCTTTGGTGTAGTTCCCCATTTATTGAGCACATACAGGGGCAATTGGTGTAGTAAACGGGTACAAAAAACCTTTATATTATCCAAGGGATTCTTCACCTAGTCAAGTTGAGACTCAAAGATGGGTACCCTGTTTAGGGTAGTCCTCCGTGATCCTCCAGCTAGTTCTTAATCATTTTTTTCTGTCTTAAAACTGGTACCTTAAACATGCCTTCCAGCTAAAAGTTGCTAGTTTTCCCCAAATGTGTTTTCTATGCTGTATACATCACCAGCATAGTCCCTGTATAGAAACTGTGGGCCTGTACAGAATCATAACTGAAACGGCATCCAGTACTTGCTCTTTATCACTGCACCACCATACTTCACATCTGCCAAGGAGAAGTTGTTTATATTGCCTCATGACTTGGTTTGCCACCTGTTACTAATGTTACTTGATGCCAATGCTATTGGGAAAGACAGGCTAATATATTATTTCTAGAAAAGGTGGAAACCTAACTTACATATTTTATACTGTGAGATTTCATCCTGATAAATGTTTTGTTTATTTAAAATTGGCAGGACAACCATAATCCCACACACAATAGCAAAACTGTACCTTGTGTTTTCAGGTCCCCTCCCTAAGATGTGTGAATTCCTCCCTCCTTACGAGGGTAAGGTGGCGCCATGCAGTAAGGAGCAGGTTTTCTCCATGCAGAGAGCTATGCAGGTGTGGTATGTGGGTGAGGCTCTGTAGGCAAAGAGTCAGCTGAGTTTCAGTTGTAGTCAGTGTGAAACACACTCAAACAGGGAATGATAGGGGGAAATATGGGCTATGCTGTTGCTGATGGATGGGGACCCTTGGAAACAGTGGGACACATGGTTATTAATCTACCAGCAGAGCAGGTGTGTACCTATATCCACTGATACTTTGTTATGCTTTATGTGCATTTCTGTAAGACTGATGGTGTGTATATAAAAATGAATGAACAATAAGCATGAAAAATCGATGGAACTTGATAGATGGTAGATAGATGGCAAGATTATATTCCCGTAATATGTGTATTATGTTTATGTGTGTGTTACGACATGATTTCACCCTTTCTAGTCACTATTATGAGGTACAGGCTTTACAATTCTAGGCACCCATAAAAACCCATAATAAGTAGTGTTGCATTGGATTCTGTGTCTATATGTTACACTTGTAAGGGCCTCCTGTAAAAAAAGTGGGTTTTCCAAGCTGACCCTGATGATGAGCCGTGGCATTACAACTAATATATTCGACACTGCAGTAAGGGCTCTTACACACAGGCATTTTTTAGACACATGCTGTCGTTTTATTAACGCAAGGGCAATTTTTTTGTTCCAAACGCAATCCTCTGTTCTATTGATAGCCGAACACCAAGGTAAGAAAATGCAACATGCTGCGTTTAAACAAGCGCAATAAAAAGCAAATTGAGTAAAATGCAACTCAGAATGCTCGTGAGTACAAACAGGCAGAATATAATGGAATCAATTAGCGACTGCGTTTATTTGTGATCTAACCTGCATTTAAGTTAAATAAAGAAAAAAAAATGGCCATGTGTAAGAGCCCTAAAAGATTTAGGGGATTATTTATTAAAGTCAGAATGCCAAAAACTCGAAACATTTGAGTTTTTATCAACTATAAAATCCGAATTTGTAGTGAAAAAAAAAAGATTTATTATACCCTGAGGCTGCAAAAAGTCCAAATCCAAAAATTCGCCATCCCAGACCTGCCGAGGTGGTATATAAAAAATATGAAAAATAGTACGATTCGGATTTTCGCTAGATTTTATCGAGTTTTTCCCCAATCCGAAAAAAAAAAATCAAGCTTTTTAAATAATAAATAAGGTCAAATCATGGATTCTAGTTTGGTCTGACTTTTTTAAATAAAATAATCAGAAAAATCCAGATTTTGATAAATAACCCCCTAAATACTGATAACTGGATGTACATAGGCATGACTCTTGTGACTCAAAACTAAAACTTGGTCAAAGTTACACTTTACAACACGCAGAGTAAAATAGTAAATGGCTACATTTGCTATATTTGTATAAAACTGTGAGATAGAATTATTTACATGTAAATCCAATAAACTGCAAACAAGGTGCCTGTAGTGGCCAAATAATCAGGACGCATGAAATAGTACTAGTGTAGGTTTGCTAGATACAACTAAATGTCTGGCAGAAATTGCATTACTGGTGTTTTTTTCCATTATTAAATCCATTACTGTTTATAAAACCCACATTTGGTTATCTTAAGAAAATTATTTAACAGACTGGTTTTCTGAAGTTCCACATGTATGATCTTCCTGTTATTCCTTCTGCCCCTTCTATTTTTATCTGTAGATATAGTTGATAGTTGATAAACTGGTGTTGCAAGATTGGTTGTAACAACTATAAGTCAGTGTCACCTGTGTGCACAGAACTGGAATCTCTCATGGTTCACTACACATATTAAGGCCAAGAACCACTTTTATATAATGTATATACAGTATGTGGTGCAGTGGATAGGTAAACCTGTCCGTTTGGAATTACTTTACACCCCACCTGCACAAAAGGAATGTTAGGCATATATGGCTCGCCTCCTAAAATTTTTCTGTACTGCAGGTTTGTATTTCTATTATATCATACCTGTTTGGGTCAGGTACAACATTCATGCTCTGATACAGTGCCGTTTAATTGTGTGCATGTTATGGGATTATTCTCGTACTGTATGTTCAAAGTTAAAATTATGTTATATAAAGTAGTCTAATTAGTGCTTGAGTAGACCGGAAGCTTTAAAAAATCCCCTGTAGGATCAAATCCGGCCCTGATTCTAAAGTTGGACAGCCCTAGTATAGTAGATATATTTTGGTATATATTGGTATTTACATCAGTCCCCCAGAGAGCCATTTCTCCATTTATGAAATCCATTGGGGCTCATTTATAAACGTTGCGCAGGGTAGATTGGTTCACACACTGAATACATTTGCCTTGTGTATGGTTATAATTATAAAGCTGGATAAGTGTGTTCAAATCATGAATATATATGCAAAACTCTGCATTTAAGTTACACCACAAGTTTGGTGGTTGAGAAAATTTTCGCAAAACAGTTTTCGCAAGTTGCAAATTGAATTACTGTCAACACTATTTTCACGCATAATGACCTCGCACAGGGCCTGCACTCACACAAACTGCCATCTTATTTGCGAGCCGTTTGCGAATATTTTTTCCGCAATGAGAATTTGCAAAGAACGGAAAGACATGCATTGCAGTGAAATACAGTATGTTAGCGCTCAGGAAAAAACATGGGCAATATTACCATTTGCTAAAAAATATGCACAGCGCAAACTTTATTACTAACCCACACTGTGCGTTATTTGTACTTCTTAAAACAAGGGCTTCTGGTAAGTAATCAGGGGGCTACAAAGAAGTTTAAGAAACCTTGGTTGCCATGCCATTGTTTGGGCATAGAATTTGGAATTTTCTGCAGAGTTAGTAGCCTGCTGGTAATTTTCTGATGCTGCTGAGAAATATATCCACAAAGTTCTCACATTTTAACACTTTAGGAGAGTAGTGACATAGCTTATATCAGAAGGAATAAAATAAAATTTAAGGATTATAAAAAAACCTCTTTTTTATTCGCTTTTCAATTAACGTTTAGTATGATTAGCAAGTGATATTCTGAGACAATTTGCAATTGGTTTTAATTTTTTATTATTTGTGTTTTTGAGATATTTAGCTTTTTATTCAATGGCTCTTCAGTTCAGCAATCTAGTTGCTAGGGTCCACTTTAACCTAGCAACCATCCATTTATTTGAATAAGAGACAGGAATAGGAGAGGGTCTGAATAGAAAGATGATTTGCTTTTAGATGGGGTCAGTGACTCCAAATTGAAAAATGGAAAGAGTTAGAAGAAAAAAGCAAATAATTAAAAAACTATAAAAATAAATAATGAACACCAATTGAAACGATGTTTAGAACTGGCAATTTTATAACACACTACAAGTTAACTAAAAGGTGAACCAACCGTTTAAAAATAAAAAATAGAAAGGAACTGAAAAAAATCATTATTCTGGAAAGAAATTAGAAAATGCTATGTTTTATAAACTGTTATTTAATAAAAAAAAATTTGGGGGAAAAAACTGGGGTAATGATTATAAAGGAAACCTCCAGCAAACTAAGCGTCAGATACTGTTAGAATGTAGGTGAAATACATTTCTGTATATCTTGCAGCTGAACAGTGGCCTGATAATGTTATCATAGGATTGTAGTTTATAAACCTTGATTAGTATTGACTGGTTTAGTGTTACTAAATGTGAATTTACTCACATTGTATTGACTTAACAATAACTAATCTCTTCTAATATTTTACTTATCTTTACAGTACAGCATTTTACCTTATTGATTTTTTCTATACAGCATTTGCAAACATAAAGGAAAATATTGTACAATATTGACATGTTCTGAGACAATTTGGAACTGTTATTCTTCTTACTTGCCTTTCTTCCCAACCTGTGCAGATTCATTCTGATGCTTGCTCTTTATTGTTTGATTCTGTTCTTCCTTTTTATCAGGGCAGGCCCTCTCCCAGTCAGCTATTTGGATTACTGTCTGGTTGCTAGGATAACTGGGACCCCTGCAACCAGACACCAATTTATATTCCCAGCTTGACAATGATGCAGTATGTTGGTTGCTATCTGATGCATGGATACTTCTAAGTCAGTGCTTGTCAGATTGTTTTGTTCAAGCCTCCCTCGGACATCAAACCTTTAAAGGCCCATTTATCAAAGTTCGAATTTATGTGAATTTTTTTTAATTCGAATATAGTCACAATTCAACTGGGAGGTTAAGAAAAAAATTGAATGTCTAATATTTGATCGAATGGTTCCGACCCGAAAATTCTATTTGTATTTGATCTGACGAATAGAGTTTTTCTCCAAAAAAAAACAAAAAACTTGAATGTCAGGAAGGCTATTAACATCTCCAAATGGCTCAACAGACTTCTGTCATTGACCTGTACATGAACTCGGCAGGTTTTAGGTGGCGAATATTCAAATTAGGACTGTTTCCATGGTCGAGATTTGATAAATCTCACATTCAAATTTACTGTATATTCGAATAGGGGGATTAAAATTAGAATGTATGAATTTTGAAACTTGAAAATTTGAATTTACTATTCGACCCTTGATAAATCTGCCCCTTAGTGAAGGTAGCTCATAACAGGGTTCTGGGTATATGAAAATATTGTTGTACCAGCCATAGTTCCAGCAATACATAGAAGAGCAATTAAGTGCTTATGATCAAATCCCCTCTGTTTGACCTGGAGTATCTAGAAAAATAAATAGGCATTGTCCCCAAATCTCACCACCTGGCTTCCAGGATCTCAAAGTTTGGGAAACCACTGTTCTAAAGCCTGAATGTATGATTTGTGTCCCACTGATTTGCATGTTTGAAAATTCTAAACATCATTTTGCAAAGAGGTGAGAGAATGCAGTATAAAATGTAAATACAGAGAATTAATTTTTTTTATCATTCTTTCTTTATATCACACCTACTAAAACGCTTTATGTTTATGGCAGAAAATTAAAAAGTGTTTTTCTGTTCACAGCGCATTTTCCTGACTGGCCAGGTATCAGCCTTGGCCCTGGCATTCTTGTTCCGCTGGTATCTACCTACCTCACAATATGGTCCAATATTCAGACACAGCATAGCTTCTCTGTTTGGCATCTGCCTGTCCATCTACTGCTTTGGCTGGTGAGCAACAAAACATTGTCTTGTAAATAAGCAGTGCTTTCTAGGTATAGAGGTTTTATTTTCTAGCTGTGGGAATTAGCCTAGGGCAATAATTCTTGGGTATTGCTCAACTTAACTGGAAATCAAGTCAAGAGTATTGTTATCCACATTCAGTCCTTCCTTATCCATACAATTATATTTGGATGGGAATCCACAGTGAATTAAGTTTCAGGGGCACTTAAACAGGGAAGTTTGCCTTAAAAGTCATTTTTATTTTCTTGCAAAATTCATCTTAGCCAACATGCTTGTCTTTACTGCTAGGATAATATGTGTTTGCTAAGGTCAGTGATCACAGAAATAAGAAGCAGACTGATTGGATGGCTAAATATACATTTTTTGTCTGTTTGTGTTTTTTTTTATATATCTTTCAGTTCAGACCCTCTGCTGTGTTTATTGCTATATGTTATACATGTGCTCCAGCAAAAAGACGGCATTGCAAATTCCAAAATGCATGAGCAGAGAACAAAAAAATCAAGTGTTACTGAAATAAAAAGAATAATAATGATTAATACCAAAAGGATATATGCATGTTCTGCTTTTGGGAAGTTTAGGTGTGAAAAGCAGAGGTGAACTTTAGCTAATATTTGCAAATCCAGAGAGCACCATAATGACAAAGTAAGGCAGTGTTATCAACCACAGGTAACCTTGCACCCTCCAAAAAGAATGTGCGGTGTTACTTAGACCTGCACTAGGATAAATGTCTTGAAATGCGCTTCTGTTCCTACATATGCAGTGATGTGATCACTATATAGAAGACTAAATAGATTAAATAATATTGCATGTTGTAGCCATGTGGCCCAGCCTAACTCTACAATGGGCAAGTCCTGATATTGGATTGTATATTAAAATATTGCAGTAATCCACTTGTGCATGTATGTGTCACTGATTTACAATCTCAGGTTGCACTATATCTCTTTACATCACAATCCACCTATAATATATAGCACAGTGCCTTTAACCAACAGGGAACTTTTAGCTATAATTCACCCGATGCAATGAATGGTAGCCTAAAAAACTGGGTAAAGGTCAATGGCAACAACAATACTAGAACATATGTATAGCCTAAGAGCGATGTTTAACTAGCCTATTTTTTTTTGCACAAGTCAGTGGCTATCTGACTTATAGAATATACATTATACATGTGTATATAGTTATTTAATAGCATTATAAGACTGACACAACTCATTTTTTCCAGAGATAAGATTCAGTGATAAGCCTATCAACCTATACTTTCCTTGTAAACACTGCAGTGACACAGTCACACAGCCTAGGAACCTATGACCCTTGCAGTAGCATTTTTTTTTTAAAGTGAATCACTTGCAATGTAGTATTGACAAGGCCTTAATCGGATGGTCTGACAGGGTGAATAATATAAATCAATGGTGTCCAACCTGCTGATTTAAGTTGTTGACATACAGCATCCTGCTATTAGTGGGATAGGAAGTTTGCAGTTCGATAACACCAAGATATATATTCCTTATGTATAAACTGTCACTCCCTAATCTTGATATGTTTTGAGCTTGTGGTGTACTTAAAAGATCATCTGATTATGAGTGTGGTCCTCACAGATGGAAACGCAGTGATCAGTCTGCTTGTGTCTGCTGAGAGCTATAACTCATTCACGGAAAACTCAATAATGTCTATAGTAGACAGTGCTGTCAGTAGGCAAAAAAACAAAAAAGAGAGATTAGCATTGCTAGCGCTCAGTGTCGCAAACAACTCTGTGCTGCCGCCATTGACACCACCCCTCCCCGTGCGCATGCACAAGTTTTACTGGCACGGCAGCTAGTTCGCAGGTTTTACCGGCACGGCAGCATGACCAGAAAGGGAGTGGGTCTGAGCCAGCTGGCTCCAAAAGAGAAGGGGCCCACCAGATATTTTCCCAGTGCCCCGCCGGCCCAGTCCAACCCTGCTAGCGCTCAAGTTCAGCCTATGTGAATCTCTTTATAAATAAATAATGGCTATATATAATTTATAGCAGCTGGTCAACTCCAGAGTGTAGGCTAATCTGAGCAGCTTGTTAGTACTACAGCATGGGTTGAAGGGTAGTTTACCTTATTGTTAACTAAAGTATAACAAAATTAATTTAGTTGTTAAGTTGTTAAGGTTTGAGGCAGTTGTTAAGAATCTTTCTTGTCAAGAAAATTATTTCACCTGTATTTCTGTACATTTCCTAGGCTTACCCTATTTCTTATTGGAGAACTGGTCCTAGGATACCTTCTGCTGCTGCTTGCGGATTCTAGAAGAGTCCATGTGTAAGTTTGGCAGTGGGGGGTGGTACCTAATTATGCTTAATTCTTTGTTAAACTTTTGGCATTAGGAATACTAAGTCTGCCTCTCTTTAGGTATACTCTGTTCCTAACTATGGCATATCTGACACTTTTCCATGTTCAGAGATTTCTATACCCTGCAGAAGATCAGCTGGACTTCACTGTGTAAGGATAAGCATTTATTATTTTATTAGCACATGTTTATATGACCACTGTCTTTCATCCTGTTGTGATAATCAACATTTAATATAATTTCATTTTTGATGAAGCACACCAACATATAAAACTTTCTAAATAGAATTAAATAAAATGCTGTACCATTTTAATCAAATTCTCCCAATTTCAGCATCTGTTTCTCTTCATTCTTTCTTCCTGCAGGAGGTGGGTGTCAAGATTTTAATCCGGCACATATTTTAAGGGGGCTCCCTTTCTTATCAGATGTATTAGACCTCACTGAAATAACCAATTCCAGTACAAACAAAATATGACAAAATAACTAAAGACAGGGTTTCTTGAGATTTTGAGTGAACTCTAATACATCTTCTAGGGAAAATAAGCACCCCCACCCAATGCCATGTTAGACCTAGCTGTCAAACTCCCAACTTCTGTATCAAGAGTGAATGAAGAGTGATAGATATGGAGAAGTGGATAGTGAAGAGTAACTTTATTATTTCAGAAAAAAGTCAGAAATTCGTAATTGATATTTAATTCTTAATTCCGTATGATAAAAGTTATAATAAATGTGTAGTTTCCCAATAGTTTCCAATGAAAGATTTTTGCTTAGCAATTGTGAGAGCGTCACTGGTTGTCTATATCTATGTGAATTGACAAAGTGACCATTTACAATCTCATTTTTTTTTCTTATCTTATCAAGACCCTTGATGATGTTGACTCAGAAAATAAGCAGAGTGGCTTTCGAATTTCATGATGGTAAATCCACTAATTGTCAGTTATTTTTACTTATAAAATAGGTAATAGTTCTAAACTGGTTCAGAATTCTACTTAGTATGAGACCTGTTATCCGGAAACCCATTATCCAGAAAGCTCAGAATTATGGAAAGGCCGTCTCCCATAGACTCCATTTTAGCCAAGTAATTCAAATTTTTAAAATTGATTTTTCTCTGTAATAATAAACCAGTAGCTTGTACTTGATCCCAACAAAGATAGAATTAATCCTTATTGGAAGCAACCTCAGCCTATTGGGTTTATTTAAGGTTTACCACCCAAATAACAAATATCCATTATCAGGAAAACCCCAGGTCCCAAGCATTCTGGATAACCGGTCCCATACCTGTATTGTCAAATAGCACATCAGTCTAGCATGGCCTGGACTCCTCTGATTTCCACAGCTTATGATTCCCCACTTACCAAAAAGGGTATTATTGATATTTAGCGTAGGGTAATATGAACTCAGTGCAATACTGCATTGTATTGGTCTACTGCAAAGGATAATATAAATCCTCCCTATCACTAAACCATGGTGGGGTTTTACTGCAGGTATATGCACATAGCCCATCAATGAACTGTATTGGTAGTGTGTTTGGAAAAATATCATGAATGCATTGGGTTCCCTTGTGCTTGTGAGTCCTGGGAAAGAGATGATCTGCACTTGTGCCAGTTTTAACTTTATGGGGAGCTATCTATCTGTATGGGTAAATATGTGATAGTGGATGTGGATTTTAATTGAACTCATTGGCATTCAGACCTAAAAGGATTTTCTCCAAATCCACTTTATTTCCATGCCAAATAATTAAAATGTCATCTATATCAGTGCTGTGGATAGTGTTTATATAGAAAAAGATGTTCCCAATGCCTTGGGTATAAATTGGCAAAACTGGGAGCAAACGGGCTTCCCATTGCCATACCCACTTCCTGATTGTAATAGGTCCCCTCTACAACAAACTAGTTGTGGGATGATATAAAACTTCTCTTCCAATATAAACAACTGTAAGAATACCCCAGGCGGAGATCCAGAAAAAATGGACTGCTTGGTTCCCTTTAAAATGTGGGATGCATGCATATAACATACCTCCCAACTGTCCTGTTTTTAGAGGGACAGTCCCTCTTTTGACAGCTCAACCGGCAGTCCCTCATTTGTACTGAAAAGTCCAGTTTTTCTCTGCACCAAGCCCAGAACAGCCACCAGGTGCACTTGGAAACGTTTGTAACAATTTCAGATAAGCAAATAAGTAATTGTAACAATATAAGATAACAGGTCTCTTGGGGAAACTGTGACTCACAGCTTAAAGGGTGATTCACCTTCATTAGCAAAACTGTAATAACCGGAAAAAAAACCCACAGAAATGTGTTCAAACTTTCACAACCTGCCAAATTTTGTAAAATGAACATGGTAATTCGAGGGTGTGGCCGCAAAATTGGGCGTTGTCAAAAAAGTTTTGGCCGCGCTACGTGCACCAACTTTTTAATTCCAAAATGTTGGAAGGTATGCATGTAATAAGTGTACACCTAAAGAGACCAGGATAATGTCTGATTCCCAGACTACTGAAATTCAGCATCTTAGCTTCTGTGGCAGTGTATAGGTTTTTCCTTAGTTAACCAAATTTACATTCTGCTGCAGCCTTCTATTCCCTATCCCTGGGATTATTTTCTGTGTGCATTAGATAATCTGCTAAATAACATTCTGTGCTGTATTACAGGCCATTTCCAGACAGAGAAACCTCTCAGCCCATTACAGAGACGTCTTGTTATTCGGTAACTTTTGTGCCTCCATGTTTGCAATTAATATACATTCTTACAGCTCTCCTGCCATTTATCTGAAAAAAACATACGTGTGCTTTCAAGACAGACAGAGTGTATATTATTGCTCAGTAACAAAGAATATAATTTCCATCTGCAGATTTATATTTCTCTCTCACTCCATTACCTCCTGATTCTCGTGTCCTCTCACATTCTCTTAATTTGTCTCCCTAGGCCCCTGCCTTCCCCTCTCAGCTATGTCAGCTACACCCTAGGTTTCTTGGGACTTCTGGCTGGTCCTGTGTGTTCATATAATGACTACCAGATATTTATCCATGGGAATGAGAAGACTGGGAACCCAAATGTGAGTAGCAATAAAGCCAAGCTATATTCTGCAAGTATTTCTACTAGCTGTGACTTTTAAAAGTTCTTGATGGGTTATGATAATGGCAAGCTATAGAGAAACCAATTAATAGCTTTGTCAGATCAACATTTTTCCACGTATTAGTTAGTAGGTCATTTTTATATGGAAACAGGTGGCTTTACCAGGCTGGTAGTAAAATGGATATTCCTTTCATAAAGGATGGGGGTGTAATGAGGTGCAAGACTCTGTACTTATACTTAACTGATATCAGGGTCCACATTCTTATTAGCAAGCATCTACTGTATGCTGTGTGATGAATACCCAATGTTAAAGGCCACCTGCTGAGAACCTGTTGGCAAAAAGTTAACATGGCAAAGGGAGAGAGCAGCTGGTTTTAGGTGAAGCACCTGTCTAGATAATTTTTGTAGGCCAAGATTTGTGAAAATCTTTGTGTATTTGTAATAAAAATGTCTATCAATGATCTACAAATTTAAAGTAGCAGACTGAAAGGGTTGGGGAATAGGAATAGAAATATTTGCTGCTGGGTAGAGAACGTCATCCAAATATGAATCCAAAGCCAAGAATTAACTGAAGAAATGTTAGGAATAATTATAATATGCATGAGTAATGCTACTAATTTGAAACATACATCATGGTTTTCAGGGCAGTCCGTAGGACTAGATAGAATAGAGTCTTCCACCTACATTGTCGAATTACTTTGAAACCTCACTTAGCAACCACAGATCCATAATATGGTAGAGATCTTTAGACACAGCATATGCAGGCCCATAATTATATTAAGGCCCATGAGGGCCTGTGCCTAGGGCAGCACGGTTTTAGGGGCGGCCCTCGGGGTGCCTATTCTTTTTTGTTTTTTTTAACCCCCCCACCCTCCTCCATAGGGGGACTGAGGAAGCACGTGGAAGTGACTTCACTTCCGCTGAATACGGCGCGTGACGTCATGGCGCAAAACCTAAGGGCGGATTTAGGTCCGATGCCTAGGGCAGAATCGGACCTAAATACAGTCCTGAGCATATGGCCACATACATACTGCTGTATATGACCATCATTTTTTGCAGGTTTAGCCCATTATTTTTATGTGAGAATCTCTTATCATATGAATTTGCCTACAAAGCTTAATCATCTAGGAACCAATCACCATTAGAAATGTGCTGAAGATATTACAGTCTGCGCTGGGTTTCGTAAAATAATCCATAAAATAAACATTTCAGGCTTTTCCCTCAATTTCCCAAAAAATGTGGTCGTCAAATCCAAAAAGTTCACGCAACAATCCGAAAAAGTTGTGGTCTTTGTTGACAATCCGAAAAAGTTGCTGCTTTTCCCCGATCCTATATTTCCGTGTTTTTTTAATGATAATTTAATGATAAGGGTAAATCGCGGGTTCTAGTTTGGTCAGACTTTTTTTATTTAAAATATCCGAAAAATTAGGATTTAGATAAATAACTCCCATAAAGTAATATCACCTTTAGTTAATACTTTAGTCAACAGTTGACCTCTTTGTAAAAATAGTAATACCTGGCTTTTGATTTTTCAAAAATATTTGCGGATGATTGATTATAGTTTAACCTTTCCCGTATTTTGAGTACTGAATGTTATTTCATGTGTAGAAACACATTATGACATTTGTTAGATCTCAAAAGAAGACTATCTTGTAGGTTGCAGTTAAAATAATAAATAGTTTTA
Organism: Xenopus laevis; assembly: GCF_017654675.1. Classification (NCBI taxonomy): domain Eukaryota; kingdom Metazoa; phylum Chordata; class Amphibia; order Anura; family Pipidae; genus Xenopus; species Xenopus laevis. Next base: position 68,476,525 of record NC_054374.1, on the reverse strand, counting down.
TGACATGTGATGTGTTGTGATGTTAGGTTGCTGTGTCCAGAAAGCTAAGTCTCTGCTGTCTCCTTCTGGGTGCCCACCTTGTCCTATCAGATCGTTTCTCTATATCTGATGACCAGGGTTGCTCTGTGTTTGGTCAGTACTTGGATCTTTACCTAATGGCAGCCTCCAGAAGACCGAAGTATTATTTTGCATGGACCCTAGGTAAGTCTTTTCTTAATGGTTACAGTTTAACCATATAATTGTACTCTAAGGTCTAAGCTTAATCTTTTGTAGTCCAATGAATGCACCACACAGGAGGAGGTGGAGGTATGTCAATGCAGAACAGAGTGAAAACACATTAATGCACTTCTTGCCTTAAAGGAACAGGAACACCAAAAATGAAAGTGTTTTGATATATAATGTCTTGTTGTGCTGCACTGGTAAAACTTGTATGTTTGCTTCAGAAACTCTACTATCGTTTATATTAACAAGCTGCTGTGTAGCCATGAGGGCAGCCATTCAAGCTGGAAAAAGGAGAAAAGGCACAGGATACACAGAAGATAACAGATAAACTGTGTAGTATACAATGGAATTCTTCAGAATGTATCTGTTATCTACTATGTATCCCATGCTTGAATGGCTGCCCCCATGGCTGCACAGTAACTTGATTATATAAAATATAGTTGTGTTTCTGAAGCAAGCACACCAGTTTTTCCAGTGCACGGCAAAGGTACATTATATTTTAATTACTCAAAATCGCTTTAATTGTTTGATTTTACTGTTCCTTTAAGGAATTTTCCAGTCTTCTTGTTTGATAGTTTACCAAGCTCTGATCAAATCAACTGGGCAGGCCATTATTTTCTGCTTTTATACACTAGCCAATAAGTTGCAGGTCTGGTCAAGAATGACCAAACCAGTAGTTAATATCAGCCCCCCTATGGGCCTATTTAGAATTGACTGTGGTTAACCCAGGCTAATTATTATATCTAGTTTAATTTGTATCCAAGCCTTCTATGGATATGTATTACAGTATCATAAAGTTTATACAATGTCACAAATCAGAGCACATTACCGATACATATATATATAAAACAAATAATTTTATAGAACACAATTTTAAGAATAAAACTAGAGAATTATCGGATTTCTAACATGAACAATTGAGACTGCTAATGCAGACTCTCCATCAGACCATAGATGCTGTGAATAACAACTGCTCTAACACATAACTCTTATATCTCTGTGTGAGCAGCAGACGCTATTAATAATGCAGCTGGATTTGGATACAATGGCATATCTGAAGATGGAACAGAGAGATGGGATCTGCTGTCCAATCTGGATATTGTGAAGATTGAGGTTAGAGAGAAGTATACTGAGTCAGGCTATCCAAACATTTAAATATGGGATCTACTATTTGGAATGATTGCAGATGAGGGCTTTTGTGTAATTTGGATCACCATACCTTTAGGCTTCTAAATAATATTTTAACTTTAACTACCCCCAATAGGATTTTTGTTGCACTCATGTTATTAGTTATGTTTTATTAAGACAGTTAGTTACTGCATTACAATACTAAGAAAAAGAAAATCATTCAAAATGAATTATTTGCTTAAATTTGACTCTATGGAAATCCTCTACCCATAATTTTGAGGGTTCTGGATATAAGGATTCTGTTTTATGTCTTTCTGTTTAATTTCAATCATCATAATCTCTATGCTTTTCACTTTGTTCCCATTCTCTCTCCCAGACTGCTACAAGCTTCAAGATGTTTATCGATAACTGGAATATACAGACTGCAGTGTGGCTGAAAGAGTTACGTACCAAAATTAGATAAACAATAATCATCCACTAGTTTTCCATTCCTAGGTGTGTGAAAACTAGGCCAGGCAACACCATATTTCATCCTAGCTCTCAGTGGTGTAACTAGATCTTACTAGACCCCACAGCAGATTAATTTTAGGGCCCCCAAAATATCCAGAGGTTGGCCTTTTTTACTAATATATGTTGAAATTGCTAATTAATTAGGGCCTCCTGGGCCCCACTGCAGCCATATAGTCTGCTCCTCTGTAGCTATGCCTCTGCTAGCTCTAAAAAAAAATTTGTGTGCCATGTATTTATGGTCTGATCTTCTGATGCTACATGCTACATGTAAAAGTAATACACCTTAAGATTATTCAGTACCCTCTAAATGTCAATGCATGTTCAGTCTTTGAATTTTGTCCTAAGAGGATTTTTGTTCTGCTACATTCCATGACTTAAAAAATTTGGAGGCATCCATTTCAATGTTATTTTCTAAGATTAAGTACAGGTATTGGATCCATTATCCAGAACCCCATTATCCAGAAAGCTCAGAATTACGGAAAGGCCATCTCCCATAGACTCCATTTTTTATAAAGAATACAAATTTTTAAAAATGATTTAATTTTTCTTCATAATAGTAAAACAGTACCTTGTACTTGATCTCAACTATGATATAATTAATATTTATTGGAAGCAAAACTAACCTATTGGGTTTATTTAATGTTTACACGATTTTCTAGTCGATTTAAGGTATGAAAAGAACCATTATCTAAAAAACCCCAGGTCCCAAGCATTCTGGATAACAGGTCCCATACCTGTAGTGCCTATCTCTATCAAATTTTTCTTACATAGGATCAGATTCAATTTGATGAGAAAAGCTTGTCTACTAATTCAATTACAGATTTTCCCAGAGAGCTAAATGCAATTGCGGCAACAATTAAGAAGCAGCCATGGCGGAGCTCACCCTAGCGTGCAGCGTTCCCTTGCCAGTCGCAGCTATCGCGAAACTTCGGTTACTCCTCCCGAATACTCCAATTTGTAAAGGGTAATACTTGCTTACATCGCTGACCACTCTGTAAAGACGCTGGTTAATATTACAATATAATATTACATTGTGTCTTCCTTACGGAACAGTCAGCACTGTAAGCGAGTATTATACTGTACAACTAAATGCAATTCACTTACTTGTATTACATGAAAACTGTGTTGAAGTCTATGGGAAAAATCTGGATCTGAATTAGGAAAAAAGTTTTCTCCTCAAATTGAATCTCACCCATCAGTTTTCATGTGATAAACCATAAACAATGTTCTCATGGAATTGAATCTGGCCCTATCTGATAATAGAAATGGTACTCTTTAATAATAATTATACCCATAGTAAGCCCAGGTGAATGGCACCCTATGTAGCACCTCATACATAACACATTAACATTCCCATCTTCTCTTTCAGGGTTTGTTATGATCGAAGCACATATAACCCTCTGTTGTCCACATTCATGTTGTCAGCTGTTTGGCATGGAGTACATCCAGGCTACTACCTCACCTTTCTCACTGCTGTTCCTATCACTTTGGCTGCCCGGAATGTAAGTAAATTATATTGATTGTAATGCAAAAAGCATAAAAAACAAGTCTAGGAAGATAACGTATTTTCTATCTTTTATCCTGATTGTCAAAGATTGTCATACATGGGCTCTGATGGGAAGTGTGCAGGCTCTGGCTGTAGATGCCCCATACAAGACCCAAGGAGGGCCATCTGATGTTACAGTTCAGAGAGACAAATTGCAGTCTGATGGGATTGCAGAACTGTTTAAAACTGAATGCCTGCGGTGGCATAAAAATGGCCAAATAATATGGCCAAAATTAGACAAATTGACCAACCAAATCTCAGCATGATGGATAACCTGTATGAATAACTCATTGCAAGACTGTGAATGTAAACACACATTGTCTCTTGAACTGCATTTTGTCTCTCAATATATAAAATTCATGTAATGAAGCTGCTCGAGTTCTGGGAAGTCCCTCTCCTCTGATTGATTCCCTGCAGAGCAGTTACGCACTGACTGAAGTTTCCTATAGGCAGCAGTCAGAGTAAGTAAATGAAGGGAGAATTTAACTGCATTCAGTCAGATTTCTTATAAAAACGGTATACATTTTTAAATTAAAGTATATTGGAGATAGGTTTCTTTTTCTTAAAAAAAGTAAAAATGGGATTTTATTTTTTTGCCTTTACATCCCCTTTAAATGTAAAACCTAAATAATGTACATAGGGCAATTCTGGAAATTTTCTTTTTAACACAGAAAAAGTGGACAAAATATCTGAAATGACCGTGTGTGCCTTTTCCCTAAAACTTTTGTAAATTGCTGTGTAAGATTTTGCTACTGCCTTGCCCTATAAACTTCAAGGAAAATATATCCCCCCCCCCCTTTTTGACATGAGATCATTAAACTGGGCTTACGTAAAAGATGTACATAAAGAAAACCATGATACTATGACTGTGCTGCAGAGACCAGTTCCCCATTCCCATCCCCGTTAGGCTCACCATATTCCATTGTAAAGTGATAGATTCTTGAATTCCTCTTACTTTACAAAGATTCTGTGCACCACTCTCTATAGAGACTTCAAGTCCTAGAAACTACCCATTATCCAGAAAGCTCCCAATTAAGGAAAGACCGTCTCCCATAGACTCCATTTTATCAAAATAACCCAAATTCTTAAAAATGATTTCCTTTTTCTCTGTAATAATAAAACAGTTCATTGTACAAACTAAGATATAATTAATCCTTACTGGAAGCAAAACCAGCCCATTGAGTTTATTTTATGTTTAAATGATTTTGTAGTAGACAAAGACGAAGATCAAAATTACAACAAAAGATAAAAACTGAAGGTCAACTGAACAGGGAAATAAATCTAAAACCAGATCACTACTTGTATCAAGAGGCAGTCGCTGCCTTTCTTCTTTGAAAAGTTATTGCTAAGGCTACCAGATATCACTGGATTCATGGAGCTATGATTCAACTAAAGCTTAAGGCCATCATTTACTTCTGGGTTTTAATTTTTCATTATTAACTCTTTCCTCTGTCACTACAGGCGAGGAGAACCATACGCCCATGGTTCCAGGGTAATGCTCTAAATAAAACAGTCTATGATGTGATCACCTGGTTGTGTACCCAGATAGCAATGAGTTACACCGTGGCTCCATTTATGCTGCTTGAGCTGGGTCTGTCACTTAAACTGTACAGGTAAGATAAAAAAAAAACACAGCTTGCACAAATAAAAAGACAGTATAGGGGTTTGCAAAAATGATTTAGTATAACATTTTGGATACAAAAATGATTTGCTGGGTCAGCTCTCAAGATGGAAGAAGGGAAATAAAATTATACTAATGATTAGAGATTTCAGTGGACTTTGAGGGTGGGGTTACATTCCCAGAGCTGTCAACATAGACAGCTGACAAGCAGAGGGATTGTGGTTGTGGCTCAAGGGGGTCTCCATGTAGTTAAATTGGGTTGAAAAAAGACAAAGTCCATCAAGTTCAACCCCTCCAATTGAAAACCCAGCATCCATACACACACCCCTCCCTACTTTCACATAGATTATATATACCCATATCTATACTAACTATAGAGTTTAGTATCACAATAGCCTTTGATATTATCTGTCCAAAAAATCATCCAAGCCATTCTTAATAGGCATTAACTGAATCAGCCATCACAACATCACCCGGCAGTGCATTCCACAACCTCACTGTCCTGACTGTGAAGAACCCCTTACGTTGCTTCAAATTAAAGTTATTTTCTGCTAGTCTAAAGAGGTGGCCTCTGGTACGGTGATCCTCTTTATGGGTAAAAAGATCCCCTGCTATTTGTCTATAATGTCCTCTAATGTACTTGTAAAGTGTAATCTAAAAAGCATCTTTTTTTCCAGAGAAAACAACCCCAACCTTGACAGTCTACCCTCATAATTTAAGTCTTCCGTCCCTCTAACCAATTTAGTTGCACGTCTCTGCACTCTCTCCAGCTCATTTATATCCCTCTTAAGGACTGGAGTCCAAAACTGCACTGCATACTCCAGATGAGGCCTTACCAGGGACCTATAAAGAGGCATAATTATGTTTTCATCCCTTGAGTTTATGCCCTTTGACACTGCCCAGAATTAGACAACTTGTTATCTACAAAAACTCCTAGATCCTTCTCATTTAACACACTGCCATTTATATCACTGTGCATCCACTGAATGCTAATTGTGCGTGTGCAGTGAGTGAATTGGGATAATTTCATAACTGTCAGGAAACTGTGGCAAGAGGGAAAATTGGAAATTTTTGGGAGAGTTGACATCTCTGCATTTTTGCCACTTACATTATTTTCCTTGCAGATCTCTGGGCTTCTCGCTACATATACTCCCTGTGTTCTTACTTCTGGTACTTCCCAAAACCTTAAAACCTCACAGTGCTGAGAAAAGCAGAAGCACCACTACAGTATGTGAAAAAAAAATGAAATGAAGAAAGAAGCTTGAGGGAGTTAGTGGAAGATGGCAAATGTGTGAGTGTGTAGGAGTAACAGCAATGACAGCTTTACTTTTTTCATTCTGAAGGACAAGATGTGATTAAAATACAAGGTTCACTTCTGTGATACATTCAGCATTGTGCTGCTCTAGAATATGTTTATAGAATTGTGCTGCTTGTGATGTCTGGATGCAGTCTTTTGCACAACTGTCTTCCTTATTAGGAAACAGAGCTCATTTACTAACCGGGGCATATTTACACCAGTGTGGTAACCAATCATCATCATTTATTTATATAGAGCTGTCAAGATACGCAGTGCTTAACCAATGCAACTAATGTAAAGCTTAAAGGGGTTGTTCACCTTCCAAACACTTTTTTCAATTCAGTTGTTTTTAGATTGTTCCCCAGAAATATAGACATTTTTTCAAATATTTTCCATTACTTATTTTTTAATGTTTTTAATGTTTTTCCAAAATCTACGTTTATAGTTGAATGTTCGTGTCTCTGGTGTTTGAGTCTGGCAGCTCAGTAATTCATGCGCAGACTCTAAACTGTTACAATTTTGCAACATTTAGTTGATCCATTTCTCAGCAGCATCTCTGTAGTATTAGCAACTATTGTATCAATTCTAACAGCTGCCTGTAATGAAACCCAGAGATTCTGCTCAGCAGGGACAAAGATAAGAAATGTATCAACTAAATTTATACATTTAGAACATTTCACAGGGTCGGCGACCCCCCTCCCAGAGCTGCTTCAGACGGTGAAAAATGACACTTTGCACTTCAATATTAGAAAAACGGTCACACATAGAAAATAGAAAGACATTGGAAAAAGTTGTTATTTCTGGTGATCTATCTGAAAACAACTAGTTGTTTGAAGGTGAACAACCCCTTTAATAGTATACTGCTGTTGAATAGCCAAAGTAAATTAGCTGATATTAGTGATGCACGGGTCAGGAATTACCCAACCTGCTGTCACACTAACCCACCCTTTCTCAACCCATGTTCAGAAGCAGGGTCGGACTGGCCCGGCGGGACACCGGTAAAAAACCCAGTGGGCCCCAACCCTCATGGGCCCCCACCTGGGCCAGACTCCCTCTCCCGATATTTACATTTTGGGGGGGGAAGTTTTCGGCGATGTGCAGCGCCTTCTGCGCATGCGTGCCGAGTGACGCTGCTCACACATGCGCATGGTGCCGGTCATGCATGCGCACTGAGCGGCGCATTCACACAGCTCGGCGCGTTGCAGCAGGGGCCCTGGACCAGCAGTCCCGGTGGTCCCCAGCCCTCCAGTCCGACCCTGTTCAGAAGAGATTTCAAGGCCAAGTCTTACCCACCCCTCCCCTCAGATGATGTTAATGATAATGTCATTGGCTGCACAATCACACCAACAATGAAATAAAGGATGGGGAGTCACAGACAGGTACTGTGCAATGGGCACCCAATTTGAATGTAATTTATTTTGTTTTGACCTGCAAATAAGATTCAGGCCAGCCTGTGTATAATTAGTTGCCCTGGGTTATCTTATTGGTCCAAATTTGCCCTATTTTAGTAAAGTAGTCTCAGTGGGGATGATTTACTACCATAGTGATCAGTTTCACCAGTGCACCTACATTTAGCATAACTTGTAGTTGACTTATCAAATTTGTAGTCAGTGTGTAGTTAGTTGCTCTTTGCTAGTATAGAGTAACATCACTGGTGCAATTTAGAACCTATGTTAGTAAATAAGCCTTTTTTGTTCTCTATGGTGCTGATAAGCATATACAATTTTATATAATACAATATGCGCTTTATTTATGAACAGCTGTGCCCTTAAAAGGCCACAGACAAATCTCTGTGAAATACAACTTTGCGGTATTATTTAGGTATTTTGTGAAGCATTGGCCAGCAATCCTTGAAATTGCTGTTAACTTTATGGTTTTGTTTAAGGTAGTACTAGTTAATGTTTTATATTTATAACAAGACAAATCGCAAACTAAAACAGAACCCTAATTTACACATTCAAATATGATGACAATCAATGCTTTAAAATACTAGCTAGGCCTCCACCTTAAAATATGAGTTACAGCTCTTCTTTTTAAACAAATAATTATAAAATGTAAAAAATGTGTTGTTAATATGTGAATGAATTGGTACATTGTTATTTTGTAAAGATGAGGCGTGCATGTAGTAAGGCGGAAACAAGAATATCAGATCTTCCTCTTTAATAGATTTTTTTTTATATATAAAGAGCTAATTATTTTATTTAAAAATATTTTTACTGAGCACTTATTATAAACATCGGAGTAATGTGTGTTGATAATAGAATACACAGAGATTTTAACCGACCAAATGTCATGAAGTTGATCCACTCCAGACATTTCTGCTATCATTTCCCATAGCAGCCATATTTGCCATTTTTTAAAAACGTACAACATTATCAATGATAAAAGTTAAAAACTGCAAAAATCTATTTTTTATGTCACCATAAACAGAAGAACATTGTCACTGTCTGCCTTCATTTCAAAAACACACGTTCTGATGTCACCCGCGTGCTCATAATGAGCAAGTTGCGTCATCCGCTCATTATGTGCATGTGTGTGCCCCAGCATGGCACTCCAACCAGGAGCCCTCGTCTGGTGCAGGTTGGCCTAGAACTGGTGGGGGGGGCAATTTTTTTTTCTAAAACTGTTTTTTGCACAGGGGCCCTTTAAGTATGCAAAGTTGCTTCTTAAATTATTTTAATTATAGTCGGAAGCAAAGAAAAAAAGGAAAAACGGGTTGATAAGGAATAATGACAATAAATGTTGCTAAAAATGTTTATATCATGTAATATAATTGCAGTTTTTTATAACACAATAAATTTTGTACTTAAATTGTTTCCTGGCCTTAATTCTTTGGAAAACACACCATTTACTAATACTGATGAATCTGAATAGGGCAGAGTTACATTTTGGAACTTTTTAGCATGTTTCCTACCCTACAAGAGATTATTCATTACTCTTTGCTCCCAGGTTGGTAGTTATCCACTAACATGTTCTTATGGACTGGAACACGACCTATGGTCTTGGAACCAAACGCCCAACAACTTCAACAGGTCAAGTACAAGGCTTTATTAGTGCTGTGTCAGACTTTTGGGTTCAGGACCACTTTTGATTACCAATAATGGGTTAGGGACCCCGTTAGAGAATAACAAGATTAAAGATATATGAAAATATTGCTGTATTAGCCATTTGGTCATTGTTTTAAGTAAGGCAGCATGATAGATCAGTGGTTACCCACTGCTGCCTTGCAGTGCTGGGGTCAATTCTATGTGTGAGCAGGCAGGTTGTTTGACTCCTGATCAAATTGACCCTATTGTGTTTTGTGATAAGGACTTAACATTGTAAGCTCCACTGGGAGAGGTATTGATGTGAATGATAAACAATCTCAGTAAAAGGTCTGCATCACAATGCTGGCACTTGCCCAGGTATGGGACCTATTATCCAGAATGCTCGGGATCTGGGGTTTTCCGGATAACGGAACTTTCCGTAATTTGGGTCTTCATGCCTTATGTCTACTTGAAATTAATTTAAACATTAAATAAACCCAATAGGCTGGTTTTGCTTCCAATAAGGATTTGTTATATCTTAGTTGGGATCAAGTACAAGCTACTGGTTTATTATTACAGAGAAAAAGGAAATCATTTTTTCAAAATTTGGATTATTTGGATAAAATGGAGTCTATGGGAGACAGCCATTCCGTAATTCGGAGCTTTCTGGATATCAGGTTTCCGGATAAGGGATCCTATACCTGTACCATTTCATTTAAATTGCTCTCCCCAGCTGCTTGCTACTACTTTTACATAATTTGTGTTAAACTAGTGCTAGGAATTAGAAAATGTTCTGTTTAGTGGACAAAGAGCCAAACAGTCACCACTATTTTGAGTGTTTAAAATTTTAAAACAGGTGGCCTGATGCTCCCAAGTTACATCACTGCCTACAAGTTAAAAAAATGGTGGCCAGGGTTCCACCATACATGTTAAAAAACCCACTTGTGGCCAGATGACCACCCCCTTTTTTAAAAACCATTGGTGGCCAGGGCCCCCTACAAATTAAAAAAAATATTTGTGGTCAGGGCCACTCTTGAAAGTAGAAATCCACCAGGCCTGAGACGACTGTCCTCCATGCCACCCCTGAGCGTGGCCCTGGAAATAAAGGATTCAAACTTATTGAAACTTAAGTTGAACTAAATTAGGTATAAACAGAATAATGTGCTTGATAAAAAAGTGTATGAATTCATGTTTTTATTGAATAAAGGAAACCACACATAAAAAACAACAACAAACAATAAAATGAATTGAAAGATGATGTGAATGTGAAATTGATTGAAATGAAATGTGGTGGGAGACTGCAAATCAAACTGCTGAATTAAAACCTATATTTCCTTGGGTTTATTGCCACAACAGCTAAATTGTAAGTGAACTCAATAGCATAAATTGCATAATGAATATACTAATACTATATTTGAGTAAGAGTATAGAACCACAATTCAACAGACTCTTTGAATAAAAGTCAAAATCATAATCCCATAAGCAAATTAGTCCCCAGCAACCTAATGCTGTGCTTGTTCCCCCTTACTAGAGCTAGTGGCTTCAGATAGAGCCAGGCAGGGCAACTTACCCAGACCTACTAACTCCAAAGACTATAGTGAGAGAAACAATGGGTTACAGGTTGGATGTGTGTTAGAATGTTTTATTTTAACATTTAGTCATATGAAAAACACTCACCTTTCGAGACCTTGTCCACACATTAATGATCTAAGCAGCAACCATTCCAGCTTTATGTGCAAAGGGGAGCACAGATTACTCTTCCACATTATATTTTGCATTGAAATTGCCACCAACTGGCAGTAGTACTAGTTTTTTTCCCTGCATATTTTTGTTTTACAAAATGAGTGGGTTGTCTCATTATTTGCCTAAAACTCTTTGCTTGCTTAGAGTTGGCAAAACACCATGACAACCTATGGCCAGAATTGCTGTATTCAATGACAATGTAGATTTGGATAAGTGTTGACTACTAACACAGAGCTGGAAAGTCACTAGACCCAAGTGTGGAACGGACTATTTAATTACTATGAACTAAATAGTTTATCAATTAACCGCACCAAACGGTTCCTGGTGTTTTAATGTCATTGTTACACAGTCATGTTAATATCTTACCCTCACAAAAACAAGCTTGTAGAGTTCCCTAGACCTGCATGGATGTGAGAAGGAAATACTCCAAAGCAGGATCATTTTCTCCCACCCATATTCAAAAGTATTTACCCAAAATTTAGGGGTTGGACATACAACTACTACCAAGAATTTTCCAAAGGAAGAAAAACCAACATATTTGTTTTATTTTACCACACCAATTATAACAAAGAAGAGAAAGGCTGAGCATCTACAGAGTAGCACAGAGTATTATAATCATTAGCTTCAAGATTGGCCTTTAAAGCACATATATATATATATATATACACATACACACATACATACATACATACATATATATATATATATATATATACAAGAGGTCCTTTGCACTCAACCCATTATCAATATATTTAAGACAGAGACATTTTGTGCATACTGCTACTGAAAAATGCCTTACCCTTTAAACAAAACAGGGATCCCATATCTGGCCAGTCCTATGCTCAATTGTCATCTGATTCAATAAGAATTCTATTGCTTCATTATACATTTTACAAAGGGACTAAGGTTTACCTGCAACTTACTAGCTGCTTTCAAAGTAAAACTCCCAAACTTGGCTGCCCTTTTATTAGACACCAGTGGGATCACCTGACTATAGCTGGGAAGGGTGGGAACTACAACATGGAGCTGGTCACTGCTCCTGTATAAACTATAACAAACAAGGGAAAGTTGTGCTCACCACTAATTTTTAAAAACATTAGGCGGGGGTGCAATGAGGCTGTGACCACAAAATACATTTAGACAAATACAATATATATATATATATATATATATATATATATATATATATAGAAAATTATACAATGGGTGCCCCAGCACTCTTAGAAGTATACTTGCTGTGTTAGTCGGTGCTTGCTCCAATAGGAGACGCCGTCACATCCCCACATCAAATAGAGTATGTAAAGAAGAAGCAGCACTCGTCAATTGCAAAAAATTGTATTAAAAGATCAGAGCATCACTCAAGGCAACGTTTCGGACAACATATGTGCCCTTTGTCAAGCCAAAAAAGTTCTCTCAGCTTATCACAGGTATCACATTATATAGGCAACAAACAGGAAATGACCTCAAAATTTGCATATACACAGGTACAGAGCATTATCATATACATGTATCTATAGAAACAAAAACAGGTCATAATCACGATTTAAACCCCGAGGATATAAAGATTTGAGCATATTGATCCACCATACCTCTCTTCTTTTAAGTTTCAATTCTCTATCCCCCCCTCTTTTCATGGGCGGTACTACTTCCAGAACCATAAATTTAAGCTGATCCGCCGTGTGTCCCAAATCAACAAAATGCTTTGAAACAGGTAATGTGGTATTGCCACATACTCTATATATATATATACTTTACATACTCTATATATATATATATATATATATATATATATATATATATATATATATATATATATATATCTATATATATATATATATATATATATATATATATATATATATGCGTCCTGTGGGTATCAGCACTCGATACTTGTATGAGTTTGAGGTGCAGGATCAAATTAATGATACAGATAATGCAAGGATCAGCACACTCGTTTGTAGAAAAGCAAAGTGTATTTTATTTCAACACAGCATTGTGTCCAACGTTTCGGTTCCTCCTGGGAACCTTTATCAAGGATGCAGTGCCTTACAGTGCAAAGGTTTAAATACCCACCCCCACATGTGGATTTTGGCGCCCTGGTGACGTCATTAGTCCATATACAGATGTTGTTTACCAAAAAACAAAGTCTTTCCTGTGTATAGAGTGTCCTTTTGTTCCTACACCACTAGGTGTCAGCATAGTGCCTTGTGTCAAATCTTCTGTGCGCATGTGTCCAATTGGTAACATGGTTACACGATTAAAACAGTGTTACAATAAAGCAAAAAAAGGAAAAACAAATTACTTACAGATCAAAGGAAAAATACTTTGTATGCATTTCAGATCAAGAGGAGAATATTTTGTATGCATTTCCTGAGGAGCAAAAAAAAGTTTCAATCAATATTAGGTGTATATTAAGAAAGTTATTTAACATGTATATTATTCATGCCAGGAAACAATTCAATGCTAACTGTCCATTGAGTCCCTTGGGTGTAACGCAGTCCAGTTCATGTATCCAATGCGCCTCACGTTTCAGCAACAAATTGTCAATATCACCGCCTCTGGGCGGTTTCTGTATACAATCTATGGGCATACATTTAAACGTGGTAGGGTCATGTCTGGCCTCTTTCCAATGTTTGGCAACTGGCTGTTGCGCTATGTCCTGTTTATTGGCATCGACCTTTCTGTCCGTATCCAATGCTGCCCTTATAGTGGCCCTGTGCATATTTATCCTCTCTTTCAATTGTCTAGTGGTTTTACCACAGTAAATTAGTCCACAGGGGCACTTAATCACGTATATTACTCTGGTTGAGGTGCAAGTGAGCCTATGTTTGATCTCATATCTCTTTCCAGTTCTAGGGTGTCTAAATTCTTTTCCTAGTATGAGAGTGTTGCACATCACGCATCCCGTGCATTTATATACCCCCGGGCGGTTGGATAAAAAATGTTGGACCTTGGGTTGCGAATATTTACTTACTGGGTCGGCGGGACTCAAGTGTTCTTTTAAGTTGGTGTTCCTCGCGAAACTGAATTTCGGTCTTTTGGGAATCCTGGGGGCTAGCGCTTCATCTTTGGCCACTATATCCCAATGTTTGAGTACAGCTTCTTTGGTGGCCTTACTGTGGGGATTAAATTTACTGACGTAATAAATGTCATTGATATCGTTGTCTTTACTGTTCGTGGTGGCCGTGGTGCTTTGTAACAATTGTTCCCGTGACATAGCTGCTACTACTTTTGTAGTGTCTTTGATCAAATTAGTTGGATAGCCCCTGGCCAGGAATTTTTTCCCCATTATTGTTAAATCCTCCTTACACTGTGCTGGATCGCTGTCGATTCTAATGACTCGCATCATTTGCGATTTGGGAAGTGATTCTAGGAGATGCCTGGGGTGATTACTTTTGTAGTGTAGCAGGGTATTTCTGTCAGTGGTTTTTGTATATATTCTTGTGTGTAAGGCCCCATTTGCTTTGTAGACTTGAACGTCCAGAAAATTTATTTGTTGTACGCTGTAACTCAAGGTTAGCCTGATTGGAGAGTCTAGAGAATTTAGACTATTCACATATCCCTCCAGTGATTCTGATGTACCTGTCCATATGAAGAACAGGTCATCTATATAGCGCCTGTAAAAACTGCCGAATTTTTGAAAAAGTTTATTGCCATAGATATGCTTATTCTCATAGCTGTGCATGTATGCATTGGCATATACTGGTGCCACTTTAGAGCCCATGGCGGTGCCCGTACGCTGTAGGTAGAATTGGGTCTCAAATTTGAAATAGTTGTTGGTTAATATGAAGCCCAGTAGCTGCTTCATATATTCAATAGGTGGGCCAGTGTATAGGAGGTTGTTTGTTAGTAATTGCTCCATTGCCTGTAAACCTGCCTCATGGGGTATACAGGTATAGAGGCTTTGGACATCCATCGTAACTAGTATTAAGCTGTCCACTGGCATCTTCACACTCCCAATTACTTTTAGGAAATCTGTGGTGTCTTTTAAATAACTACTGGTGGCTACTATACTGGGCTGTAACAACATGTCCAAATATTGTGCCGCTTTTTCATTTAGTGAGCCCGTAGATGAGATTATTGGCCTTCCTGGTGGTCTCTCAGGGTTCTTGTGTATTTTAGGTAATGTGTATATCACGGGCACTACTGGGTGTTTGGGTACAAGGTAACCCGCCAGTTCCTTGTTTAGCCAACCCTGTGTTACCCCCATCTGTATTAGTGTCATTAATTCTCTTTTAAACTTCTCAGTTGGGTCATATGTAAGTTTACAGTAGTTGTTGGTGTCCGATAATTGGGATAAAATTTCCATTTTGTAGTATGAGTAGTCCATTATTACTATGGCCCCACCTTTATCCGCATTCTTGATAATAATATCAGTATTGTCTTTAAGGCTTTTTATGGCCGATTTCTCTTCGGGGGTCAGGTTACTACGCCATGTATGCCTATCTGGTGCACACACATGATGCACCAGATAGGCATACATGGCGTAGTAACCTGACCCCCGAAGAGAAATCGGCCATAAAAAGCCTTAAAGACAATACTGATATTATTATCAAGAATGCGGATAAAGGTGGGGCCATAGTAATAATGGACTACTCATACTACAAAATGGAAATTTTATCCCAATTATCGGACACCAACAACTACTGTAAACTTACATATGACCCAACTGAGAAGTTTAAAAGAGAATTAATGACACTAATACAGATGGGGGTAACACAGGGTTGGCTAAACAAGGAACTGGCGGGTTACCTTGTACCCAAACACCCAGTAGTGCCCGTGATATACACATTACCTAAAATACACAAGAACCCTGAGAGACCACCAGGAAGGCCAATAATCTCATCTACGGGCTCACTAAATGAAAAAGCGGCACAATATTTGGACATGTTGTTACAGCCCAGTATAGTAGCCACCAGTAGTTATTTAAAAGACACCACAGATTTCCTAAAAGTAATTGGGAGTGTGAAGATGCCAGTGGACAGCTTAATACTAGTTACGATGGATGTCCAAAGCCTCTATACCTGTATACCCCATGAGGCAGGTTTACAGGCAATGGAGCAATTACTAACAAACAACCTCCTATACACTGGCCCACCTATTGAATATATGAAGCAGCTACTGGGCTTCATATTAACCAACAACTATTTCAAATTTGAGACCCAATTCTACCTACAGCGTACGGGCACCGCCATGGGCTCTAAAGTGGCACCAGTATATGCCAATGCATACATGCACAGCTATGAGAATAAGCATATCTATGGCAATAAACTTTTTCAAAATTCGGCAGTTTTTACAGGCGCTATATAGATGACCTGTTCTTCATATGGACAGGTACATCAGAATCACTGGAGGGATATGTGAATAGTCTAAATTCTCTAGACTCTCCAATCAGGCTAACCTTGAGTTACAGCGTACAACAAATAAATTTTCTGGACGTTCAAGTCTACAAAGCAAATGGGGCCTTACACACAAGAATATATACAAAAACCACTGACAGAAATACCCTGCTACACTACAAAAGTAATCACCCCAGGCATCTCCTAGAATCACTTCCCAAATCGCAAATGATGCGAGTCATTAGAATCGACAGCGATCCAGCACAGTGTAAGGAGGATTTAACAATAATGGGGAAAAAATTCCTGGCCAGGGGCTATCCAACTAATTTGATCAAAGACACTACAAAAGTAGTAGCAGCTATGTCACGGGAACAATTGTTACAAAGCACCACGGCCACCACGAACAGTAAAGACAACGATATCAATGACATTTATTACGTCAGTAAATTTAATCCCCACAGTAAGGCCACCAAAGAAGCTGTACTCAAACATTGGGATATAGTGGCCAAAGATGAAGCGCTAGCCCCCAGGATTCCCAAAAGACCGAAATTCAGTTTCGCGAGGAACACCAACTTAAAAGAACACTTGAGTCCCGCCGACCCAGTAAGTAAATATTCGCAACCCAAGGTCCAACATTTTTTATCCAACCGCCCGGGGGTATATAAATGCACGGGATGCGTGATGTGCAACACTCTCATACTAGGAAAAGAATTTAGACACCCTAGAACTGGAAAGAGATATGAGATCAAACATAGGCTCACTTGCACCTCAACCAGAGTAATATACGTGATTAAGTGCCCCTGTGGACTAATTTACTGTGGTAAAACCACTAGACAATTGAAAGAGAGGATAAATATGCACAGGGCCACTATAAGGGCAGCATTGGATACGGACAGAAAGGTCGATGCCAATAAACAGGACATAGCGCAACAGCCAGTTGCCAAACATTGGAAAGAGGCCAGACATGACCCTACCACGTTTAAATGTATGCCCATAGATTGTATACAGAAACCGCCCAGAGGCGGTGATATTGACAATTTGTTGCTGAAACGTGAGGCGCATTGGATACATGAACTGGACTGCGTTACACCCAAGGGACTCAATGGACAGTTAGCATTGAATTGTTTCCTGGCATGAATAATATACATGTTAAATAACTTTCTTAATATACACCTAATATTGATTGAAACTTTTTTTTGCTCCTCAGGAAATGCATACAAAATATTCTCCTCTTGATCTGAAATGCATACAAAGTATTTTTCCTTTGATCTGTAAGTAATTTGTTTTTCCTTTTTTTGCTTTATTGTAACACTGTTTTAATCGTGTAACCATGTTACCAATTGGACACATGCGCACAGAAGATTTGACACAAGGCACTATGCTGACACCTAGTGGTGTAGGAACAAAAGGACACTCTATACACAGGAAAGACTTTGTTTTTTGGTAAACAACATCTGTATATGGACTAATGACGTCACCAGGGCGCCAAAATCCACATGTGGGGGTGGGTATTTAAACCTTTGCACTGTAAGGCACTGCATCCTTGATAAAGGTTCCCAGGAGGAACCGAAACGTTGGACACAATGCTGTGTTGAAATAAAATACACTTTGCTTTTCTACAAACGAGTGTGCTGATCCTTGCATTATCTATATATATATATATATATATAATTCAAAAATTAAAAAAAAACACCTTATACAGACCTATTGCAAATTGTCTCAAGAAACCTGTCTATGCTCTACACTTTAATCTGCAATAAACATTTTGGGTCATATATTAAAACAATTAACAATAGAGATGTCAATATTTTCCTGACCATTTCTTTTAAAAGAAAGACTAAAGCTGGCCATAGATGCAAAGATCCGATCATACGAATCATCGTACGATCGGACTTTCCCATCTCCCGACCCGCCACTAACCATTCAGATCAAAGTCTTACCAGTCAGATTAGTTAAAGAACAGATCAGCAATGTTTTGCCCCTGACAGCAATCGTACGATATCTATGTCCAACCAAAGCTAGTGACAGTCTCCCACTGAAAATCGTACGATCGGCAATACACGCAGAGATATTATCGGCAGCCGACAGAAATTTTCTAACCTGTCAGATCGATCAAACGACCGATCTACGCCGGACGAAAAATGGCGGGACTCTCCACACACGGTTCGAAAATCGTACGAATCCTCGATTTGTACGATCAGATCTTTGCGTCTATGGCCAGCTTTAGTTTCTAAGTGTAACTTCAGCAGATATTTATTGTTACAATGCGTGCTAATTGTCATGCATTTATGACATAAAGGTACATTATATAATGGTAGGGTTCTGGAACAACCTAGGCTTTAAAATACACACAGTAGCACTGTGCAAGTGCCTTTTGCAATTTATAGTATAAATCACCATAATTCAGAAGGCAATGGTAATCTCTCTGGAGTAGGAAAATGCTCCACATGGAGCTGGGTATTGAATACATTTGAAAGCATATACAACTGCACCCTATGTAGCTAAGTGATGTGAGCTGTACCCTTCTTTGTCTGGTAAAGGTATAAGTCATCACTGCTTGACCTGCATTTAATGCCCCTGCAGCACCCCTTCAGCTACAGTATGCCAAGCAGTCAAATAAAATAGAGGAACAAAGGCATAATATAACAATGGCAGATAAGGGTGCAGCCATAAGTTTGATACAAAGCTTGGTTCTGAACAAAAATTGCAGAAACGTTTGTGAAGAGGTCTGTGAAAATGGTGCTGTTTGTCTGTGCTGGCATGGACATGTGACGAGCCTAACACTCAGTAACAGTTTGTGCTAAATCTTTAGATCAGATCTTTGCTGGGGGCTCCCATGCAAACCAAGGACCATCAGGGAGGCAAAGAAGAAGAAGTGAAAGAGAAGAATTTATTGGAAGAAAGAACAGTAAGAAAAGCAAGGAAATAAACAAGAAGAGGACAAGAAGCCTGAACAGCAATGTCAGTGTCATCATCATTGTTAAGGGAAATGGATTTAATAAGATAATAATGATCATAAATATGGAATAATGTTCCCCTACTGTAAGATATTAAGTTAAATATATTAGACAGACCTCACTGCATTGCAATGAATGCTATATTACTCAATGTTATCTTCAGACTGGTATAGGTGTCGATCACGTACCTAGGTTTGATGCTTCCATTAGATGTTCTCAAGCAACACCTTCAGATTTCACAATACAAACCCCTGGGAGTGAGAACAGGGGAGAGATTGTGTAAATAGGCAGGAGTGCCGGTTGTGGATGGAAATGGATACAGGAAACCAGACGGAGATCAGGGTTCAGGCAGAGACGAAATCAAGATCAAGGTTCAGGCCGAGGTTGGTTCAGGTAGCGAAGGATCCTAAACGAAAAGCAGGCTGGGGTTGGGTCAGACAGCAGAGAGTCAGAAGTTCAATAACAAGCCAAAGCCAAAAACCAGAGAAAAGGTTTAGAATCTGCAGGAGCAAAGATCACTTTGTCAAAAGTCGATGGCGTCATTAAATAGGCAAGGAGCATGCGCTGAATTGACACAGGCAATGAATCAGACGTACACCTGCATCACCTGCGAAACCCTTACGCCCATATGTCACGACGCTGGTGTCAGTCGAAGGCACTGAACCGGACGGGCGCCTCGGAACCCGCGCAAGACTGACAATCGTCGTGGACGAAGCGGCACAGATAGGTGAGTATCTTTACAGTGTCAGGTAGAAGTATTTGTATATGTAATACCAAAAGGGCATGTCTGTAGCATGAAGCAAAGTGTTAAAATAATGAAATGTACAAACTTTGCCAAGGAATAGTAACCTGCAACAGCCAATCAGCTTTTTTCTGTCAGGTGAAAAAAAAAGGGAACCAGATTATATGTCTTCTTTCAAGCAGGTGAATAGTAAATGTGAGGCTTGGATTGGTTACAATAGGTAACTAGGCGACTGTAAATTATGCACCTTCAACTGCATTACCCCCAAAGGGTCTAAGTGACATTTTTTACTATATAGAATTTACCATGATTCATTTCCCAAAGGGGAGCAAAACTTCTCAAATGCATACTTTAGGGCAGAAGGAAATATAAGATTAGAAATTGTATTTTTCTTAAAAGTGTTAGACCGGTGTTTTTACTTTTGTTATTTGTGTTAGTGTTTTAGGTTGAAGTGTTAAGAGTAAACAACAAATAGGTGTCATGTAATCTAATGTAATAAAGTAATGAAGTGTAATAATAACTGATACTGCTCAATTATAAGGCTGTATTTATAGGTCACCTGCTTGTTATCTGTAGCTATGGGTTTATATAGTTTACATGACCCCATACAAAGTTGCAAACTTACTCACCAGAGGGGTCATGTTTGTTGCACTTCTGCAACCTGGGGCCAAGACTCTTTGTGCCCCAAAATGCAATGACATATATGTCTGCCTCATGAATACATTGTTGCCTGCAATTAGCAGAGCTACATTTCTAAAGAAGTGAGGACAGGAGTTCTATCCCTTAAACTGCACATCTGTCAGATACACAAGTTTGGTAGTGCCAGCAGATGTAGGTCACAAAGGAGTCTGTCTTACACCCACCAGCAGAGCACTCTGCACTCTGCACCAGGTTATCTATGAGGTGTAGAGTACAGCAAGACCCAGGTGCAAGTGCAACTTAAATTAACACAAAAATGCTCAATTTTGCACTGCCAATTTTAAAGTTCCTTAAACGTGAATAAACTGACCATAGTAACCTGCCCACTAGTGCTTTTAATAGTCATAGTATTGAGTAAGTACTGCATAATTGGTTTCTCTCTCTCACATACAAATAACATTTCTGTTGAATTATCCATGGCAATGGTAGCAGTTACAGTTAGCCCAAAGTCATTTGTGACTTCAGTTGGTATACACTATAGCACCTACAAATAGCACTTTCTCTTATCTAAACTATTCTATTTTGAAAAGCTTCTACTAAGCGGAGATGATTTGTGGACTACAATATCTACATTCCCAGGAGGATTATCCATTGGTAAAAAAAATGATGGTTCTTTTGTGCTCTCTATAAACATATGTATATAACATTGTAATATCTCACAATGGATCTAATTCTCCTGCTGATATGGGGCCTGTGCTCCACAAACAGCAACAAAAAAAAAAAAAATTTTTTTAATTATACTACAACCAGGCCTAGAGTAGAAGAGGGATTGTTTTTTTTTCTTATTGACAATGGCGTGAGGTTTGTGCTTCTTAAAGTGATACTGACATCAAAAGTTTCTACCCCAAAAGTTACATATAGGTCATGTTGATCGTTTTTTGCAGATAGTTCTGCTTTTGTAATTATTACTTGAAGTTCCTAAACCTGACTGTTTTGCCAACCTGACTGTCCCATCTCAGTCTGTCAGAGTTTCTAAAGCTAACAGACTCCTGCTGGCTGCACAAATATGGCAGCCCCCTCGTAGAGGAACTGGGGGTAAGAAAGGTAATGTAAAAGCATCAGGCAAATACTTTTATGGCAAAATTATAAATAGCATTCAACAGATAATGTTATGATGGATATAAAAAAAAGGGTTATATTCTGGTGTCAGTATCTTTTTAATATTAACTTGTCCTTCCTGTGTCCAGGTACTTAGAAAGAGTACAGACCCATAGATTATTTTTAAAAAATACATGGCAGTCACCTGTATAGCCAATGAATCTTACATCATTTTATATATTCCCACCCACCTTTAATGACTCAGGTCTTTCTTCTCTCACATCCCTTAGACTAGTTCCAACATGGGGCTGATTTTGGCCTGCGTATATGATCGTGGACTTTGTTTTGGCAGTAGAACGACTGTATGGCAATAACACCATCAACAGTAGAATTTGTATACTTGTATACTTTTGTATACATGACTCCAGTGGTAAGAAACTCACATTAATCATTAACAACATCTAATTCAGGGCAAATGTGGAATTTTTGAGGGATTACGTGCAATTTAGAAATGATAATACAGGGTTAATCAGATGATAACTCATATATTCTGCAAACGAAGAAAAAGCCTCTGGGTGCAGGCAAGTATTGCAGCTTCTCCTCTCGTGAGAAATAATCAAACGGAAATAAACTGGGCACTTTGTTGAAAATTTCTTATCCATTTCTTTAACTGTTCACAGAAAGTGAATATAAAGCCCATTTTCAGGGGGACATATTTTTTAAACCTAGCAATGATATATTTCATGACATTTGCAAAATTACATATATCAATATTATTACTTCTGCCCTTTGGTGGCCTTTTGAATTCGGGCGGAGGTTGTGTCTAAAAAATAATGTGCAGGAACTATAAGAGCATTTGGCAGGTTGGTAACACATAAAAGCCCATTCAACCTTTCATAGTCTGGCTTCTGAGGTGCCACCTTCCTTTAGGGGAATAAATGCACATGAGCAAACTGGCTCTCACCTAAAATGCACAATACAATATTCATAGGACATATACTGTAAGAAGATGCATGTGTGTACAACGCCTACACCTGTCCCTGTAGGTTTGCTATGTAGCAATTTCTAAGTACACACAATATTGGCAGACGGGTAATAATGCACGGAATTTGTCCATGCTATGGAACCCCAATACTAAGGGAAAACCTTCTGATTTGTGACACACTGATAATATTCTACATCTCAAATCCCTTCTTAAAATGTATGGATCCTTTGTTATGCATGTGCCTTGTAAACCAGTTGTGTTGGAATGAGGCCCAGGTGAAATCTTGATCCAAAGAGGGGCCTGGTAGTTTAGCTAGAGTTAAGTAAATTGTCTAAAACCATATATTCCCTGAAATTGATGGGGATCTAAGACAGCTGAAGAGCACATGAACAGATGAAAAGTGTGATCTACATTTTAGCCAGGCAAGTCCTTGGAGTGTTTGGAGGCTAAAGTTAAAATTATTGCAGCTATTAATATTTTTGCAAATATTTTCACAGTAACACTGTTAGTATAGACTAATTTATAGACTAACAATTTGTACCACAGTATTCCTGATCAAAATGTGCTCAGTAAAAGCGCTTTGTAAAAATAATAACTTCAACATGAAACTTGGGCATCTCGCATTAACTAATGGGGACCGTGCTACGCATACCATATGCATAATTTGTGATGTCATTAGTACTAGGAAAAAGTGGGTCACAGTTAGTAGAAGGCAGACCCAAAGTTTGCAACCTTATGCTATAAAGGAAGCAATAACAGGTCAATATCAAGCTTGTAAGTGTTCACAAAAACAGGAGGGGAAGGCAGTATGACACTGCATGATACTATCCTAATAGATTTATGCAGTATATAAAAAGATCAAATGGCTTGAGGGAAGTCAGAAAGAAATCGAAAAGGTGGAAGAGAATGGGGATGCAAAGGAAGACGTTTGCTACCATGCATGGTATTCAAAAAGAAGCACCTACTTTGAGGCCACACTGAGCAACATCCAAGGAGTTGGTAAGCAACATGTTCCTCACGAGCCACTGGTTCAGGATCAATGCCCTAAGAAGAGCTAGAGGATAATGGCATAGCAGAAAGAAAACACAATGGGAGAGATAGAAGGAGAGAAAGGAGAAGGTGAACATGAATGGATAAAAGAAAGAGAGTAGGGAGAGGAGACGAGGTGTGAAATAAAAGGAAATACCAAAAATAGAGAAGCCATAAAAATGGAAAGAGTTGATAAGATGGGAGGAAAAGTGGGATAAAATCTTAAATAGAAGAAAAAGAAACTCTGGTAAGGATGCCTTTGTAGCTGGGCGCTAGTAGCTATATGGATATGGATGAGTACAAGAGAACATGTGCTGAGTAGGGATGTAGCGAACGTCGGAAAAAAAGTTCGCGAACATATTCGCGAACTTGCGCAAAAACGCGAGCGGTTCGCGAACGGTTCGCGAACCCCATAGACTTCAATGGGAAGGCGAACTTTAACATCTAGAAAAGACATTTCTGGCCAGAAAAATGATTTTAAAGTTGTTTAAAGGGTGCAACGACCTGGACAGTGGCATGCCAGAGGGGGATCAAGGGCAAAAATGTATCTGAAAAATCTGCCTGTGTGTGCTTGGAAGAGATAGTGTAGGGGGAGAGCTGTTAGTGATTTCAGGGACAGATGATAGTAAGTTTGCTGGCTAGTAATCTGCTTGATACTGCTCTGTATTGGAGGGACAGAAGTCTGCAGGGATTTGAGGGACATTTTAGCTTAGGTAGCTTTGCTGGCTAGTAATCTACTGTTCTCTTTAAACAACTGCCATACGTTGACCTTGTAGGCATTGTTTGCCCAGTTTTTTTGGACGCAGCCACTGAAGCACAGTTGCCAGAAAAAATATGCCATATAAATGCTGAAAATAGTCATTTTTCGCCATACGTTGACCTTGTAGACATTGTTTGCCCAGTTTTTTTGGACGCAGCCACTGAAGCACAGTTGCCAGAAAAATTATGCCATATAAATGCTGAAAATATAAATTTTTTTGGTTGCAGCCACTGAAGCACAGAGGCCAGAAAAATTACGCCATATAAATGCAGAAAATATGCATTTTTTTGGTCGCAGCCACTGAAGCACAGTTGACAGAAAAATTATGCCATATAAATGCTGAAAATATAAACTTTTTTGGTTGCAGCCACTGAAGCACAGAGGCCAGAAAAATTATGCCATATAAATGCAGAAAACATGCATTTTTTTGGTCGCAGCCACTGAAGCACAGTTGACAGAAAAATTATGCCATATAAATGCTGAAAATATAAATTTTTTTGGTTGCAGCCACTGAAGCACAGAGGCCAGAAAAATTATGCCATATAAATGCAGAAAATATGCATTTTTTTGGTCGCAGCCACTGAAGCACAGTTGCCAGAAAAATATGCCATATAAATGCTGAAAATAGTCATTTTTTGCCATATACGTTGAGTCAACGTATGGCAAAAAATGACTATTTTCAGCATTTATATGGCATATTTTTTCTGGCCTCTGTGCTTCAGTGGCTGCGGCCAAAAAAACTGGGCAAACAATGCCTACAAGGTCAACGTCGTTGACCTTGTAGGCATTGTTTGCCCAGTTTTTTTGGCCGCAGCCACTGAAGCACAGAGGCCAGAAAAAATATGCCATATAAATGCTGAAAATAGTCATTTTTTTGGTCGCAGCCACTGAAGCACAGTTGCCAGAAAAATTATGCCATATAAATGCTGAAAATATAAATTTTTTTGGTTGCAGCCACTGAAGCACAGAGGCCAGAAAAATTATGCCATATAAATGCAGAAAATATGCATTTTTTTGGTTGCAGCCACTGAAGCACAGAGGCCAGAAAAATTATGCCATATAAATGCAGAAAATATGCATTTTTTTGGATGCAGCCACTGAAGCACAGTTGCCAGAAAAAATATGCCATATAAATGCTGAAAATAGTCATTTTTTGCCATACGTTGACCTTGTAGACATTGTTTGCCCAGTTTTTTTGGTTGCAGCCACTGAAGCACAGAGGCCAGAAAAAATTAAACCAGTAGGGTTTGCACCCTAGTTTGTAACGGTGGCGGAGGGAGGAGGAGGACGCTAAAGGACAGCTGTGTGTGGAGTCATGAGGCTTGAAGAGAAGGACAGCTGCATAGAAGTCAGAACAAGTCTTCCGGCGTGCAGTAACCCTCCGAGATCCACCCCTCATTCATTTTAATAAAGGTCAGGTAATCGACACTTTTGTGACCTAGGCGAGTTCTCTTCTCAGTTACAATCCCTCCTGCTGCACTGAAGGTCCTTTCTGAGAGCACACTTGAGGCTGGGCAAGACAAGAGGTTCATGGCAAATTGTGACAGCTCTGGCCACAGATCAAGCCTGCGCACCCAGTAGTCCAGGGGTTCATCGCTCCTCAGAGTGTCGATATCTGCAGTTAATGCCAGGTAGTCCGCTACCTGCCGGTCGAGGCGTTCTTTGAGGGTGGATCCAGAAGGGTTGTGGCGCTGCCTTGGACAGAAAAACATTTGCATGTCTGACGTTACAGACTGGCCAAAGGGCTTTGTCCTTGCAGGTGTGCTCGTGGCAGGATTACTGGCACCTCTGCCCCTGGAATGTTGATGAGTTCCTGAAGTGACATCACCCTTAAAAGCATTGTACAACATGTTTTGCAGGCTGGTTTGTAAATGCCGCATCTTTTCGGACTTGTGGTATGTTGGTAACATTTCTGACACTTTATGCTTGTACCGAGGGTCTAGTAGCGTTGCGACCCAGTACAGGTCCTTCTCCTTAAGCCTCTTGATACGGGGGTCCTTCAACAGGCATGACAGCATGAAAGACCCCATTCTCACAAGGTTGGATGCAGAGCTATCCATCTCCGCTTCCTCATTATCAAGGACTGCATCATCCACGGTCTCCTCCCCCCAGCCACGTACAAGACCAGGGGTCCCCAAAAGGTCACCACTAGCCCCCTGGGAAGCCTGCTCCTGTTGGTCCTCCTCCTCCTCCTCCACAAAGCCACCTTCCTCCTCTGACTCCACTTCTGGCACCTCTCCCTGCGTTGCAGCAGGTGCCTGGGTTCGTTCTGGTGATTCCGACCAGAAATCGTGCGCTTCCAGCTCCTCGTCACGCTGGTCTACAGCCTCATCTGTCACTCGTCGCACGGCACGCTCCAGGAAGAAAGCGAAGGGTATTAGGTCGCTGATGGTGCCTTCGGTGCGACTGACCATATTTGTCACCTCTTCAAAAGGTCGCATGAGCCTGCAGGCATCGCGCATAAGCACCCAGTAACGGGGGAAAAAAATCCCCAGCTGTGCAGATCCAGTCCTACCACCCAGTTCAAAAAGGTACTCGTTGACGGCCCTTTGTTGTTGCAGCAGACGTTCCAACATAAGGAGCGTTGAATTCCAGCGAGTCTGGCTGTCAGAAATCAAACGCCTGACTGGCATGTTGTAGCGCTGCTGAATGTCAGCAAGGCGTGCCATGGCTGTGTAGGAACGTCTGAAATGGGCCGACACCTTTCTGGACTGGGTGAGAACGTCCTGGAATCCTGGGTACTTGGAGACAAAACGTTGGACTATTAAATTTAACACATGTGCCATGCAGGGCACATGTGTTAAATTGCCTAGTCTCAACGCTGCCAACAGATTGCTTCCATTGTCACACACCACTTTTCCGATCTGCAGTTGGTGTGGGGTCAGCCACCGATCGGCCTGTGACTGCAGAGATGACAGGAGTACAGATCCGGTATGGTTTTTGCTTTCCAGGCACGTCATCCCCAAGACAGCGTGACAACGGCGTACCTGGCACGTCGAATAGCCTAGGGGGAGCTGGGGGTGCACAGGTGTGGAGGAGGAGAAGGAGGACCCAGCAGCAGAGTAAGAAGAAGAAGAAGACGAGGTAGAGAGCGATGGAGGAGTAGAGGTGGTGGCAGAACCGCGTGCAATCCGTGGCGGTGACACCAACTCCACTGTTGTTGTTGAGCTACCCATTCCCTGCTTCCCAGCCATTACCAAGTTCACCCAGTGGGCAGTGTAGGTGACATACCTGCCCTGACCATGCTTGGAGGACCATGCGTCAGTAGTCATATGGACCTTTGGCCCAACACTAAGTGACAGAGATGCGGTAACTTGGCTCTGCACATGTTGGTACAGGTGTGGTATTCCCTTTTTAGAAAAAAAATTGCGGCTGGGTACCTTCCACTGCGGTGTCCCAATTGCTACAAATTTGCGGAAGGCCTCAGAGTCCACCAGCTGGTATGGTAAAAGCTGGCGGGCTAAGAGTGCAGACAAGCCAGCTGTCAGACGCCGGGCAAGGGGGTGACAGTCAGACATTGGCTTCTTACGCTCAAACATGGCCTTCACAGAAACTTGGCTGGTGGCAGATGACTGGGAATGGGAACAGGTGGTCAAGGTGGAAGGCGGAGTGGAGGGTGGTTCAGACGGGTCAAGGAGAGCAGAGGTAGAGCAGTAAGATGCTGGACCAGAAGGAGTGTGGCTTTTAGTTTGCCTGTTGCCTTTGAGGTGTTGCTCCCAAAGTGCTTTGTGCTTGCCGCTCATGTGCCTTCGCATAGAAGTTGTACCTATGTGGCTGTTGGGCTTACCAAGGCTCAGTTTCTGACTGCACTCATTGCAAATTACAATGCTTTTGTCAGAGGCACACACATTAAAAAAATCCCACACTGCTGACTTTTTGGAAGTGTGCGATCTGGCGGTAACAGTAGAAGTTGGCGGAGTTGGCGGTATTGGCGGCAATGGCGGGTGCGTTGGCCGGCTGAACACAGGTGCCGATACATGTTGTTGCCCTGCTGATCCCTGCGGGCTGTCCTCCCTGCTTCTTCTAAGTCTTATTCTCCTACTGCCTCTCTGACTCTCCGTCTCTCCATCTGAACTACCCTCCTCTTGCTCTCTTCTACTAGGCACCCACAAAACATCAATCTCCTCATCATCATTCTCCTCAGATGCATCAATTTCTTCTGACACATCACAGAAGGAAGCAGCAGCGGGGACCTCCTCCTCATCACTCATTATGTCCATCTCTATCGTGTTCTCTGCCAGAATTAAATCTGGTGTAAGGTCCTCATCTCCTTCATCTTCTTCTGGCAATAATGGTTGCGCATTACTCAGTTCAAGAAACTCATTGGAAAATAACTCCTCTGACCCCAGTGAAGAAGGGGCACCGGTGGTGGAGGAAGTGTTACGTGGGGTGGCCATAGCAGTGGAGGATGAGGAGGATGTTGTGGTAAAGTTAGAAACGGTAGAGGATGGGGTGTGCTGTGTAAGCCAGTCAACTACCTCTTCAGCATTTTGGGAGTTCAGGGTCATTGGCTTTTTAAAACTGGGCAATTTGCTAGGGCCACAGGATTGCATAGCAGCACGGCCCCTAGCACGGCCTCTGCGTGGCGGCCTGCCTTTGCCTGGCATTATTTTTAAAAAAACAACAACAACAACAAAAACTCAGTTGGTTTTTCTGGAAACGATAATACACACAGCTAGATGGCGGGTTGAAGAAAACACTGTGCAAATAATGCCTACAAAGTCAACGTATACACTACTACAGCGGTGGATACGGATTACGTAAAATATATGAATGCTGCTTGAAAAAAAGTAACTCAAGTGGTTTTTCTAGAGACGATAATATTATCAATATTTAGACAAAATGTGAACAAGGTCACACAGCTCGATGGCGGGTTGAAGAAAACAGTGTGCAAATAATGCCTACAAGGCCAACGTATACACTACTACAGCGGTGGATACGGATTACGTAAAATATATGAATGCTGCTTGAAAAAAGTGACTCCGGTGTTTTTTCTGGAGACGGTAATATTATGGATATTTAGACAGAATGGGAACAAGGTCACACAGCTCGATGGCGGGTTGAAGAAAACAGTGTGCAAATAATGCCTACAAGGTCAACGTATACACTACTACAGCGGTGGATACGGATTACGTAAAATATATGAATGCTGCTTGAAAAAAAGTAACTCAAGTGGTTTTTCTAGAGACGATAATATTATCAATATTTAGACAAAATGTGAACAAGGTCACACAGCTCGATGGCGGGTTGAAGAAAACAGTGTGCAAATAATGCCTACAAGGCCAACGTATACACTACTACAGCGGTGGATACGGATTACGTAAAATATATGAATGCTGCTTGAAAAAAGTGACTCCGGTGTTTTTTCTGGAGACGGTAATATTATGGATATTTAGACAGAATGGGAACAAGGTCACACAGCTCGATGGCGGGTTGAAGAAAACAGTGTGCAAATAATGCCTACAAGGTCAACGTATACACTACTACAGCGGTGGATACGGATTACGTAAAATATATGAATGCTGCTTGAAAAAAGTGACTCCGGTGTTTTTTCTGGAGACGGTAATATTATGGATATTTAGACAGAATGTGAACAAGGTCACACAGCTCGATGGCGGGTTGAAGAAAACAGTGTGCAAATAATGCCTACAAGGTCAACGTATACACTACTACAGCGGTGGATACGGATTACGTAAAATATATGAATGCTGCTTGAAAAAAGTGACTCCGGTTTTTTTCTGGAGACGGTAATATTATGGATATTTAGACAGAATGTGAACAAGGTCACACAGCTCGATGGCGGGTTGAAGAAAACAGTGTGCAAATAATGCCTACAAGGCCAACGTATTCACTACTACAGCGGTGGATACGGATTACGTAAAATATATGAATGCTGCTTGAAAAAAGTGACTCCGGTGTTTTTTCTGGAGACGGTAATATTATGGATATTTAGACAGAATGGGAACAAGGTCACACAGCTCGATGGCGGGTTGAAGAAAACAGTGTGCAAATAATGCCTACAAGGCCAACGTATACACTACTACAGCGGTGGATACGGATTACGTAAAATATATGAATGCTGCTTGAAAAAAGTGACTCCGGTGTTTTTTCTGGAGACGGTAATATTATGGATATTTAGACAGAATGTGAACAAGGTCACACAGCTCGATGGCGGGTTGAAGAAAACAGTGTGCAAATAATGCCTACAAGGCCAACGTATACACTACTACAGCGGTGGATACGGATTACGTAAAATATATGAATGCTGCTTGAAAAAAGTGACTCCGGTGTTTTTTCTGGAGACGGTAATATTATGGATATTTAGACAGAATGGGAACAAGGTCACACAGCTCGATGGCGGGTTGAAGAAAACAGTGTGCAAATAATGCCTACAAGGCCAACGTATTCACTACTACAGCGGTGGATACGGATTACGTAAAATATATGAATGCTGCTTGAAAAAAGTGACTCCGGTGTTTTTTCTGGAGACGGTAATATTATGGATATTTAGACAGAATGGGAACAAGGTCACACAGCTCGATGGCGGGTTGAAGAAAACAGTGTGCAAATAATGCCTACAAGGCCAACGTATACACTACTACAGCGGTGGATACGGATTACGTAAAATATATGAATGCTGCTTGAAAAAAGTGACTCCGGTGTTTTTTCTGGAGACGGTAATATTATGGATATTTAGACAGAATGGGAACAAGGTCACACAGCTCGATGGCGGGTTGAAGAAAACAGTGTGCAAATAATGCCTACAAGGCCAACGTATACACTACTACAGCGGTGGATACGGATTACGTAAAATATATTATGGCTGCTTGAAAAAAGTGACTCCGGTGTTTTTTCTGGAGACGGTAATATTATGGATATTTAGACAGAATGTGAACAAGGTCACACAGCTCGATGGCGGGTTGAAGAAAACAGTGTGCAAATAATGCCTACAGGGCAAATAATGCCTAAAAGGTCAACTTATACACTACTACAGCGGTAGTAAAATAAAAAAAAGTAAAATAAAAAAAAAATGAATATTAAAAAAAAAAAATTAAAGTTGGTGCTGCTGAACTACTAGGAGCAGCAGATTAGCACACCAGTCCCACTCCCCAACACTGCTAGACTAATAGCACTGGGCTCTTATAGTAGTAGTAGTAGTAGTAGTAGTAGTAGTAGTAGTAAAACAACAAAAAAATAAATAAAAGCAGTCCTTACAAGGACTACTGTTATTGCAGCAGTCAGCAGATGAGATCAGAAGCAGGACAGCTGCCCACTGCAGCTACATACAGAGCACTGCAGTAGAAGGTAGATTACTAGCCAGCAAAGCTACCTAAGCTTAAATGTCCCTCAAACCCCTGCAGACTTCTGTCCCTCCAATAACAGAGCAGTATCAAAACGATTACTAGCCAGCAAACTTTCAACTGTCCCTGAAATCACTAACAGGCAGCAGCTCTCTCCCTACACTATCTCTTCAGCACACACAGGCAGAGTGAAAAAACGCTGCAGGGCTTCGGTTTTTATAGGGAAGGGGAGTGGTCCAGGGGAGAGCTTCCTGATTGGCTGCCATGTACCTGCTGGTCTGGGGTGAGAGGGCAAAAAAAAGCGCCAACAATGGCGAACCCAAAATGGCGAACGTCGCGCGACGTTCGCGAACTTCCGGCGAGCGCGAACACCCGATGTTCGCGCGAACAAGTTCGCCGGCGAACAGTTCGCGACATCTCTAGTGCTGAGAAAGAGAGAAATATAACAGAATAAAAAAGAAAAACAAAGTACATAATAAAAACAAATTAGTCTTTAAAAAAGAAGTGAAAAACAGAAGGAAGAGCAAAATATAGAAGAACATAAGAATCAATGCTCCATATATATACATGATTATAACTGTAATAATCGTCGACCTGTGCCCCATTCCTTCAGTACCTAGTGGTGCACCTGACTGATGATGCAGCGGGTTTTGATTTTTAAACCTGCTATTCCGGTTTGGAGAACCTACATTTCTGTCAAAGTAACAGGAATTAAACTCTCATGGTGACAGATATTTTACAGAAGCTGTCACTGCATGGCCTTCCATGCAGTGGGTAGAGGATACGGCAAGACTCATACTCCAGAAATCCTGATTCTCTGGAGGAGAATGGGGTTGGGGTGCTTAGGCTGCCTGTAACTACTCCTTCTTTTTGTAAATACATTAAATATATTCATTCTGGAGTGCAAGACACTAAACTTCAGTCTGTGCATTAAAGCAATTGCTGATGCTTCTGCTACCCTTTTCACTAAAATCTTGTAAGGGCAAGGGCACGTGGAGCGTTAGTTCTGCTGCTCTCAGCCTGTGTTTTTTCTGCATGCTAAGAGAAACGGATCTGCTCCCATCTGCCTCTCCGTATAGCTGCATTCACAATCACAGCTTCCACAGCAGAGTGGATGTGGAGGTCGGACCAAAATGCCTGCTTTACGGCAAGGGCAGACTAGGGTATTGAACACTTCTTTCCGCCTGAGGGAAAATAAATGCGGTGAGCAGATGAGAGAAGCAGATCTGCTGAAATCAGCTTCCTATATCTGCTCATAAATGTACAGTTTACGCCTGCGCACTGCCACAGTTTTTTTAAAAAAATATTGATTCTGCAAACCAGAGTGTGGGCTCAATTAGACTGCACCTCTGGAGGGGGAAAACAATTTCAGGGTGGCAGGTGCCCTTTAAAGGATAAGTAAATCTTTAAAATAAGTGAATGTAAAATTGATGAGAGTGCTATTCTAAGAAATTATGTAATTTAGATTCATCATTTATTTTTCTTTAACTCCAAGATATTATTAATTAATACATGTACTGTTAATATTAATGAATTTTGTTACAACAAAGCCACCTGCTGGTCAGTTTCTGCTTAGTAAAAGTTTGAGGAAGGTGTCTAATTCTTTTCCAAAGCAGAAGAACATCAGAGCAGCCTCTTTCTTTCTCCTGACAACTTCCTTGACTACTTGGTGGCCAGACTGGTCAGATACTGACCAGCAGATGGAGCTGTTGTAACAAAATTAATTCTTATTAACAGTTCATGTATCCCTAAATATGGAATGAAAACAAAATACTGTAAATAATGAATGTACATTAGGATAGCACCCTTGTCAATTTTACATTCACTTATTTTAAAGGTTTACTTATCGTTTAAGTGAGAGAGAGGGAGGGGACAAGAATGTATGTTCTTTAAGTAGAATAAAGCTTACTATATATACACATATACACACTCCAATACAGCCATATCCCAGGTGCTGTCTCCCAGTTTTCTACACACATGCCAGTATCTAGACTGGAGATCAAAGGTCCCACTTCTACAAAATCAGTCACTGCAATGCCTCTGTTATAGCACAAAGTGACTGTTAGTCCAAATATTCACTTATTTTATTGCTCATTCACTATACAGTAAGTACTATACACTCTCAGAAAAAAACACATATTACATAAAAGCAAATGGGAGATGGAAATATTTCAACAGCACCTGCCCCAGCAGTATAAAAACAACACATATAATATCTACTATCAGAACTTCACCAAATACGATTGATTAAAAAACATATTGTGGTCATTATATTTTATTTACTTTATTATTTTTGTTTTTTTAGGCCAGTCCTACATGGCAGCCACCACCCTGCTAAGCAGTTCTGCATTTGTAGGCTAAGTACATGTGGCCTGTAAAGTTTGAATCAGTGGCAGTGATGTGGTTGGGGAAAGGGCACTGGACCCTGTGTGTGGGGGCTAGAGGTGGCCATACAAGGGCCAAGCAGGTAATAAACGATCAATCAGCCTGCGGCCAAATGGATTGATACAGCCATACACAACATAGGCACCTTTTTATGATTCCACTCATTTAGGCAGACAAATGTTAGAAACAACAGGAAGTGAGTGGAGCTGTGAACTTCACTTTTATCTGCCAATGCACCATATATTTGTAGCTAAGAATCTTAAACATGACAAACTGAAAAACGTTTCCAATGAATTGCATTCATGTTTTTATGATGCAATCAATCAGGGCCAGAACTAGAGGTGAGCAGAAGAGGCATATGCCTAGGGTGCAAATGTGGGGGGTGCCAGGCACACACCTCTTCTTCCTTCATCCCCTAATCCTGTTGCTTTTATCACCCACCACCTGCATCTATTCTGTTCTGTTCCCATTAACAATGGTCTGTGCGTGTATGCACTTGACTTCACGTGCACGCACACAAGGGGGGGAGAGTGACATAGTAGGCTGAGTTACTAAAAACAAGAAAAAGCAATAAAACCCCACACTACCTTACTAAAATTAATTTGAGATCTAATTATATAAGTGCTTAGTGCTATTATAATCATATGCTTAGTTCTAAATCAGATTAGATGTTGTGACTTTCAATAAAATGAAAAGACGATTTGCCTTGATAAAGCGTATGCGAAACATGCATCCGCGAGCCTTCAAACCTTTTTTTAAAAAAAGCTTATTATTGAAATCTTACCTTTTTTAAACTTGAATTGAATCTCGGATCCAGAGAAATTTAATGGAATTGTAGCGCTACTAGCGCAACATTCATTCCTTTTATTCTCTTTTATCTCTAAGGCACTGAGGATTTGTTGGTTTTATAGCAAAGTTAGCTCTCCTTACAAGACAGTTAAACGAAGTAATGAGACGACAGTCCTCAGTATTCTGCCTTTCTCCCACGTGTGGTGTCCCAGGACTAAGAACAACCCAGCCAGTTTCTTCGGGACAACTCCACCTCTATACTATTTTCTAATTTCTAACTTTTATTCATGAATTGCTGACGCTTTATTTTTAATTGTTTGATACCATGAACTCACTTTAATATTATAACTACAGCACTAGCACCTTATTTAATTCATATAAGAACCATGACCTTTTAGATTATTCACAAATTGTGTGTAGATACACAGCACCTAATACATAGCACTTAAGCACTTTAATAATTTTAATTATTTGTATGTAACACACTTATATAGTTAGATCTCAATTAATTTTAGTAAGGTAGTGTGGGGTTTTACAAAAGGGGGGGTTGTGGGAGCACCCGCATGCTAAGTAAAAATATATAGAAGTATAAGGGAAGTGCTACTGGCATAACCAAATGGGTCAGTGCACATTCCCTGGGCCCCTGTCTAAGTAATTCAGTAGATATGCAAATGCATGTGTTTAACAAAGACAGGGGTTTTTAGTTACAAAGTTATGATCATAAAGTTGAAAAGTTTAAAGTGTGGGGTTTTACTGCTTTTTCTTGTTTTTAGTATCCCTATTCTGGTGTATATACCTCTATACAGCCTAAAATTGGGTAATACAAGTGAGTGAACATTAATTACAAGTGAACTATATTTTTATAGGCTGAATTGCCAAGGATGCCCGGCCGGCTTGACCCACCACTGTCATCAATGTATTATATTCTGACAACAGTACATGTGTATAATAATCAACTGCTAGGAAACTATTAGACAAAACTGCAGTAGAGAAATACTCCACAGTATCCCTGTGGTAAAATCAGGGACCCCCTTAGAAGTTAAAAAACAGACACTGTTGGTCATTCCCAACTAGATTTTGGTAGGGATGCACCAAATCCACTATTTTGGATTCGGCCGAATCCCCAAATCCTTTGCGAAGGATTCGGCCGAATACCGAACTGAACCCTAATTTGCATATGCATATGCAAATTAGGGGTGGGAAGGGGAAAAGATTTTTTACTTCCTTGTTTTCTGACAAAAAGTCACGCAATTTCCCTCCCCACCCCTAATTTGTATATGCAAATTAGGATTTGGTTCGGCCGGGCAGAAGGA
The DNA here is from genome assembly GCF_017654675.1 of Xenopus laevis. Classification (NCBI taxonomy): domain Eukaryota; kingdom Metazoa; phylum Chordata; class Amphibia; order Anura; family Pipidae; genus Xenopus; species Xenopus laevis. The sequence continues at coordinate 68,440,095 of NC_054374.1, read as the reverse complement.
TTCGGCCGAATCCGAATACTGGTTTCAATGACCACCACAAAAACATAAAGAAATACAGAAAGCTCAAAAAGACACACTCTGCATCTAAACGCATTCATAGCGACCATAACTCTACATACATATTAGAAAGCAATAAACTGGACATAAAATAAGAAAACATGAAATGCAATAAACTTTTAGCAAAAACATACCTATGAGACAGAAATATCAAGAGATAAACCCAACACAAAAAAGACATTATTGAACATTTTTGTCATATGCAAAAAAAGATGCGGATGTAGACCAAGTGCAACACTACTTTAAGTCACAAGTGAAAAAAATATTCAGCAGGTCCCTTCGCATTGCTCCACGTTAAAGGACCAGTAACATCAAATTTTTTTTTTCAAAAATTCGTTAGTACATAACGAAAAAATAACACCAACACAAATTAAAATTTAAAATAGCAAAGCCTTTATTAAGAAATAACTTACAGAAACTCCACTTCCTGTCCTCTTCAGAAATGGCGAAAAGGCGACCATCCTTCCTGCAGCGCTCGATTTGTCCTCCCTGGCTAGCTCCAATATTCTACTGACAGCGTGTGAAGAGAGTTGAAGCTGCGGATCAAGACCCTGCGGGACCGACACATGAAGACCTTTCTGCTGTGACACGACGGGGAACTTGTAGAGGAGACGCGCGTAGAGCCAGTCGAAGTGTTTTTGTAGCGGCGATGAACCTGCAGCCCCGTGTGACTGGGGAGGAGTCGGTACGAGATGCAACTCTTTATGCCCTTGAACTTGGTCTGCTTCGTGGGCTCGTCTATGTTACAGCGGAACGGGTAGGGATTCTCCTGCCACTCAGGCCCGTCCGGCCCCTGCACCAGACACAGCTTGTCCCCGTCACGCACGAATCCCGCCGCCTCCCCCAGTACGAAAGCCTCCCCGCCGCTCTTCACGAAGGCCGAGAAGCGGTTGAGGTTGCGGCTGACCGTGGCGGAGCCTTTGCCAGGGGCTTGTGAGGAGGCGATGGAGGCGGAGGTGGAGTAAGGGCCGGGCGGCAGGTCGGAGCGGGTGGATAAGCGGAATCTGCTGCTGCCGGAGCCTTCGAAGTCATGGTAACCGCCCGAGTAACTGCCACACGTCGGACCAGCTGGTTCCTCGGCCGCAGTGGAGCTACTGTCGTCCCATTCTTTTCGGCCTTCGTGCAGAGCGGCTGGGAGGCTTTCGTACTGGGGGAGGCGGCGGGGTTTGTGCGTGACGGGGACAAGCTGTGTCTGGTGCAGGGGCCGGACGGGCCTGAGTGGCAGGAGAATCCCTACCCGTTCCGCTGTAACATAGACGAGCCCACGAAGCAGACCAAGTTCAAGGGCATAAAGAGTTGCATCTCGTACCGACTCCTCCCCAGTCACACGGGGCTGCAGGTTCACCGCCGCTACAAAAACACTTCGACTGGCTCTACGCGCGTCTCCTCTACAAGTTCCCCGTCGTGTCACAGCAGAAAGGTCTTCATGTGTCGGTCCCGCAGGGTCTTGATCCGCAGCTTCAACTCTCTTCACCTCACTTCACACGCTGTCAGTAGAATATTGGAGCTAGCCAGGGAGGACAAATCGAGCGCTGCAGGAAGGATGGTCGCCTTTTCGCCGTTTCTGAAGAGGACAGGAAGTGGAGTTTCTGTAAGTTATTTCTTAATAAAGGCTTTGCTATTTTAAATTTTAATTTGTGTTGGTGTTATTTTTTCGTTATGTACTAACGAATTTTTGAAAAAAAAAAATTTGATGTTACTGGTCCTTTATTCCTAGAGCAAATGAAAGGGCCAGGGAGCAACCTGTGTGCCAAGTAAATGCCCCAGGCACACACGTCAGCCCGCTGATGCCACCTCTCTCCGCCCCTAAATGTAGGGTTGCCACCTTTCATCCTTGGAGAAAGCTGAAAAGGGACGGGCCGCGATGTTGGGGTTTAGGCCGGATGATGTCAGGGAACAAGCCGGATAACATCAAGGGCAGGGTGGAGATGTTGGGGTGCAGGCCGGATAACATCAAGGGCAGGGCAGTGACGTTGGGAGCAGATCGGATGAACCCGGTGGCAGCGTGGGTGACTTAGTCACAGATGATGTAGGTGCGGGACAGACGACGTGGGGGAGGGACTGATGACGTGTCGATCAGCGATTGGCTGATCAACATGTCATTCACTTCAATGTCCTGTCCGGATTTCCAAATGTGGATATCAGGAAAGGTACTTTTAACCCAGGCAGCCCCTCCAAAAACTGGGCTGTGTGGGTGAAATCCAGAAAGGCGGCAATCCTACCCGTATCTGTAATAATAAGCAAAAATGCCTGTCTGCACCTATGTCGACACGCATCAAGTTTCAATGACCACCACAAGAACATTAAGAAATACAGAAAGCTCAAAAAGACAAACTATGCATCTAAATGTATTCATAGAGACCATAACTCTACAAACATATTAGAAAGCAATAAACTGGACAAAAAACAAGAAAACATGAAATGCAATATACTTTTAGCAAAAACATACCCATGAGACAGAAATATCAAGAGATAAATCCAATACAATAACGACAATATCGAAAATTTTTGGTCATGTCCAAAACAAGATGCGGATGTAGACCAAGTGCAACACTACTTCAAGTCACAAGTGAAAAAAATATTCAGCAGGTCACTTCGAATTTCTCCACGATAATCCTAGAGCAAACGAAAGGGCCAGGGAGCAACCTGTGTGCCAAGCAAATGCCCCAGGCACACACGTCACCACCGCTGACGCTACCCCTCTCCGCCCCTGTATGTTTAATAATAAGCAAAAATGCTTGTTTGTACCTATGTCCACACGCATCAAGTTTCAATGACCACCACGAGAACATATAGAAATACAGAAAGCTCAAAAAGACACATTCTGCATCTAAACGCATTCATAGCGACCATAACTCTACATACATATGCGAAAAGAAATAAACTGGACAAAAAAAAAGAAAACATGAAATGCAATAAACTTTTACCAAAAACATACCCATGAGACAGAAATATCAAGAGATAAACCCAATACAAAAAAGACAATATTGAACATTTTTGGTCATATGCAAAACAAGATGCGGATGTAGACCAAGTGCAACCCTACTTCAAATCACAAGTGAAAAAAAATTGTCAGCGGGTTCCTTCGCATTGCTTCACGATGATCGTAGAGCAAATGAAAGGGCCAGGGAGCAACCTGTGTGTCAAGTAAATGCCCCAGGCACACACGTTGCCCCCGCTGACGCCACCTCTCTCCGCCCCTGTATGTTTAATAATAAGTAAAAATGCTTGTTTGTACCTATGTCCACACGCTTCAAGTTTCAATGACCATCACGAGAACATAAAGACATACAGAAAGCTCAAAAAGACACACTCTGCATCTAAACACATTCATAGCGACCAAAACTCTACATACATATTAGAAAGCAATAAACTGGACAAAAAATAAGAAAACATACCCATGAGACAGAAATATCAAGAAATAAACCCAATACAAAAACAACAATTTTGAAGATTTTTGGTCATATGCAAAAAAAGATGCGGATGTAGACCAAGTGCAACACTAATTTAAGTCACAAGTGAAAAAAATATTCAGCGGGTCCATTCGCATTGCTCCACGATAATCCTAGAGCAAACGAAAGGGCCAGGGAGCAACCTGTGTGCCAAGCAAATGCCCCAAGCACACACGTCAGCCCGCTGATGCCACCTCTCTCCGCCCCTGAATGTAGGGTTGCCACCTTTCATCCTTGGGGAAACCTGAAAGGGGACGGGCCGCAATGTTGGGGTTTATGCCGGGTGACGTCGGGGGAACGCGCGGGATAACATCAAGGGCAGGGTGGTGATGTTGGGGGGAAGGCCGTATGATAGCGGGGGCAGGACGGTGACGTTGGGGGCAGATCGGATGAACCCGGTGGCGGGACAGATGACGTAGAGGAGGGACAGATGGCGTAGGGACGGGACAGATGACGCGGGGGAGGGACTGATGACGTGTCGATCAGCGATTGGCTGATAAACATGTCATTCACTTCAATGTCCTGTCCGGATTTCCAAATGTGGATATCAGGAAAGGCACTTTTAACCCAGGCAGCCCCTCCAAAAACTGGGCTGTGCGGGTGGAATCCAGAAAGGTGGCAATCTTACCCGTATCTGTAATAATAAGCAAAAGTGCCTGTTTGCATCTATGTTCACACGCATCAAGTTTCTATGACCACCACAAGACCATACAGAAATACAGAAACCTCAAAAAGACACACTCTGCATCTAAACGCATTCTTTGCAACCAGTGGCGTAACTAGTTGTTACTGGGCCCCATAGCAAATTCAATTTAGGGCCCCAAAATATTTATAAGTTGGCCTATTTTACCAAGATATATTAAAATTGCTAATTAATTAGGGTCTCACTGGGTCCCCTACACTCCTGGGCCCCCCTGCAACCGCAGGGTCTGCTTCCTCTATAGTTACACCCCTGTTTGCAACCATAACTCTACATACATTTTGGAAAGCAATAAACTGGACAAAGAAGAAGAAAACATGAAATGCAACGAACTTTTAGCAAAAACATACCCATTAGACAGAAATATCAACAGTTAAATACAATACAATAACGACGATATCAGAAATTTTTGCTAATGTCCAAAACAAGATGCAGAAGTAGACCAAGTGCAACACTACTTCAAGTCACAAGTGAAAAAAATTGTCCGCGGGTCCCTTCGCATTGCTCCACAATAATCCTAGAGCAATAATGAATGAATACTTTTAGCAAAAACATACCCATGGCACAGAAAGATCAAGAGATAAATCCAATACAATAACGACAATATCGAAAATTTTTGGTCATGTCCAAAACAAGATACGGACGTAGACCAAGTGCAACACTACTTCAAATCACAAGTGAAAAAAAAAATTGTCAGCGGGTTCCTTCGCATTGCTTGACGATGATCCTAGAGCAAACAAAGGGGGCAGGGAGCAACCTGTGTGCCATGCAAATGCCCCAGGAACACACGTCAGCCCGCTGATGCCACCTCTCTCCGCCCCTGAATGTAGGGTTGCCACCTTTCGTCTTTGGGGAAACCTGAAAGGGGGCGGGCCGCGATGTTGGGGTTTATGTCGAATGACGTCGGGGAACGCGCCGGATAACATAAAGGGCAGGGTGGTGATGTTGGGGGGCGGGCCGGATAACATCGCGGGCAGGGCGGAGACGTTGGGGGCAGAACGGATGAACCCGGTGGCGGGGTGGGTGACTTAGTGGCGGGACAGATGACGTAGAGGAGGGACAGATGGCGTAAGGGTGGGACAGACGACGCGGGGGAGGGACTGATGACGTGCCGATCAGCGATTGGCTGATCAACATGTCATTCACTTCAAAGTCCTGTCCGGATTTCCAAATGTGGATATCAGGAAAGGCACTTTTAACCCAGGCAGCCCCTCCAAAAACTGGGCTGTGTGGGTGAAATCCAGAAAGGTGGCAATCCTACCCATATCTGTAATAATAAGCAAAAATGCATGTTTGCATCAATGTCCACACGCATCAAGTTTCTATGACCACCACAAGACCATACAGAAATACAGAAACCTCAAAAAGACACACTCTGCATCTAAACGCATTCTTAGCAACCATAACTCTACATACATATTGGAAACAATAAACTAGACAAAACAGAAGAAAACATGAAATGCAATATACTTTTAGCAAAAATATACCCATGAGACAGAAATATCAAGAGATAAACCCAATACAAAAATGACAATATCGAAAATTTTTGGTCATATGCAAAACAAGATGCGGATGTAGACCAAGTGCAACACTACTTTAAGTCACAAGTGAAAAAAATACTCAGCGGGTCCCTTCGCATTGCTCCACGATAATCCTAGAGCAAACGAAAGGGCCAGGGAGCAATCTGTGTGCCAAGTAAATGCCCCAGGCACACACGTCAGACCCCTGATGCCACCTCTCTCCGCCCCTGAATGTAGGGTTGCCACCTTTCATCCTTGGGGAAACCCGAAAGGGGGCGGGCCGCGATGTTGGGGTTTAGGCCGGGTGACGTCGGGGAACGCACCGGATAACATCAAGGGCAGGGTGGTGATGTTGGGGGGCAGGCCGTATGATAGCGGGGCAGGACGGTGACGTTGAGGGCAGAACGGATGAACAGGTGGCGGGGCGGGTGACTTAGTGGCGGGACAGATGACGTAGAGGAGGGACAGATGGCGTAGGGGCGGGACATATGACGTGGGGGAGGGACATATGACGTGTCGATCAGCAATTGGCTGATCAACATGTCATTCTCTTCAATGTCCTGTCCGGATTTCCAAATGTGGATATCAGGAAAGGCACTTTTAACCCAGGCAGCCCCTCCAAAAACTGGGCTGTGCGGGTGAAATCCAGAAAGGTGGCAAACCTACCCATATCTGTAATAATAAGCAAAAATGCCTGTTTGCATCTATGTCCACAGGCATCAAGTTTCTATGACCACCACAAGACCATAAAGAAATAGAGAAACCTAAAAACGACACACTACGCATCTAAACGCATTCTTAACGACCATAACTCTACATACATATTGGAAAGAAATAAACTGGACAAAAAATAAGAAAACATGAAATGCAATATACTTTTAGCAAAAATATACCCATGAGACAGAAATATCAAGAGATAAACCCAATACAAAAACGACAATATCGAAAATTTTTGGTCATATGCAAAACAAGATGCGGATGTAGACCAAGTGCAACACTACTTTAAGTCACAAGTGAAAAAAATATTCAGCGGGTCCCTTCGCATTGCTCCACGATAATCCTAGAGCAAACGAAAGGGGCGGGGAGCAACCTGTGTGTCAAGCAAATGCCCCAGGCACACACGTCAGCCACACTCTGCACCTGCAGTTTCCTTAATCCTACCTTACCACAAACACATGTGAAAGGATAATGTACTCTAATGTAAAGTGATTTGAGTACTAGAGCGAAATTTCCAAACGTGTGTTAATATTAAGGTTGATGGATCTAAAACAGCCTAATTTGTAGCTACTGTGTCACTTTTAAAGCTACCTCGGGATATCCTTTTTATTTAAGTTTTTTCATGAATTGATACATTGATACAGAAAACTCATCACAAACTAGACCAATGACATAAACACAAATCCAATTCATATTGCCATTTTTCAGCACAGACGCAGCCCTTTCGGAAAATTGTATCATAGTGCATAGTGCTGTATTTGTTTTCACACTGTTCAGCACCAAATGGGAGGGTTCTTCTGAATTTTAAGGAGAGCTGCTACATTCTGTAGCATATCAGCATAGTCTAGTTCTTTTACTTCTACATATTAATAGACAGTGGGCCAAGACCTGTGTGAGGGTCACTCTCCTCCAATGCCACCCCTACCTGCCCATGCATGCTTTTGACTAATGCTATACACATTATAGGCTGCAATACTACAAACCATTAAAAATACTATAAACTATTAAAACATATCGAAAGAAAGATATAAACACTGCAGATAAACTATATTACATCAACAGAGATGCAGAACTGCAAGATCAAACAGGGTGCAGCAGCCGCATCTACACAGTTCAGCCCTATTGTCCCCTCCATGGGTATAAATTGACTCGTAAACAAACCATAAAAGACGACAAATTTACAAATTTACTACACCTCTATGCTGTAATGCTAAATAAATATTGACTTAACATACCAACAGGCTACGCATAAAAAAACACTAAAAACAACTACATCATAAACTGAACTACTATCATAAAGTATACAATATTTGATAATATATAGACAGTGCATTGACATTACTCCCACAGCTAAAAAGAAATACAATCACATTGCAATATATTTGACATCTAAATTCTCTCTCAAGAAAGAGCAGTATCACCATTTATCGTAAGCAAAGTGCCCACTCACACTTTACCAGATTTGTATATACATCTCTAGCAATTTAGAGATAAATAGGTAAAAATATAATAAAGCATAAAAATATATCTTGCCACAGATCACTAGTTCTCTGTTCACACATATACAATTTTTAGGATCTAAAATATCAAGTTTTTAAAACAGAGTTTGCCCTATTTCCCCCATTTCAAAACTATGCCCCTAAGGCAGTGGTCCCCAACCAGTAGCTCGCGAGCAACATGTTGCTCACCAACCCCTTGGATGTTGCTCCCAGAGGCCTCAAAGCAGTTGCTTATTTTTGAAATTCTGGCTTGGAGGCAAGTTTTGGTTGCAAAAAAACCAGGTCTACTGCCAAACGGACCCTCTTTTAGGCTGCCAGTACACCTAGGGGTGACCACATAGCCAATCACAGCCCTTATTTTGCATCCCCATGGACTTTTTCATGTTTGTGTTGCTCTCCAAGTCTTTTTTACATTTAAATGTGGCTCACGAGTAAAAAAGGTTGGGGACCCCTGCCCTAAGGGAACGGAGAAACAAACAAAATTTCCTGTGTGCCAGGGGCCTAGTGTATAAGTACCTAAAATAGCCAAACAAACAAAATTTCCTGTGTGCCAGGGGCCTAGTGTATAAGTACCTAAAATAGTCATTTCTGAGTGAGCTGCCCATACTGCTTTGGGACCTGATAAAATTTTTAATAATTCCAACATACCTTGCCATGTATTTTTCTCTGGAGCTTTATCCTTTTCTTCTGGAATGAACCAGCCAGAAGAACCAGCAGCTGTAGAAAAAAAAAAAAAATTAACACAAAAAATATATATATTTTTTTACTATAAAAAGAGTAACTGCATCAGAGCATATTCCAATAACAACCAATCAAAATCTTCCTTGTAGTAGACGGATCAGAACTATTTCCATATTTTTTCGCTATGGGTAACTGCACTAGCATTTAGCCACCCTATATATATATATATATATATATATATATATATATATATATATATATATATATATATATAGATTAGGACATTTCTATTTTTTCAAGCCCACCATCAACACACACCCACTGCTGTTATAATAACCTTGCCATCACTATCTGCTGGGCTACTAGCTACAGTAATAGTGATATTCATACATATGTAAATACAATGCCAACACCCTTCATATACTCACAGATATTATTTTCTAACCAGGCATAGAAGATGGACCCATGCTACAGAATTTAGGCATGCTGGGCAACATGCTGCAAACCAGCAAATCAGCAAACCATCCTACTCATTTCTCCTGCCAACTGAAATAACTGTCATCACTATCTGCTGGGCTACTAGCTACAGTAAAAGTGATATTCATACATTTGTAAATATAATGCCAACGCCCCTACATATACGAAGAGATATTATTTCCCAACCAGGCACAGAAGATGGATCCATGCTACTTATTGTTCAATACAGAATTTAGACACGCTGGGGAACACCCTGCAAACCAGCAAACCATCCCACTGATTACTCCTGCCAACGGAAATAACTGTCATCACTATCTGCTGGGCAGGTCAGCCCAGAAATTAGGCATAATTTAGTTAAACAAAAATTTAACCTTCATGGTTATGTGTATTTTGTCAACCCCTGCTGCTAAAACTATAACAGGATACTATGTCACCTTCCTGCCATTATTGGGAATTCTATTGGAATTAAAACAATATACAAAATTATTTATTACAGAAACAAAAATCAAACAAAACTGATATTATCCATTAACAAAGAACTAAATCATTACATTAACCCATCCTACTGATTTCTCCTGCCAACGGAAATAACTGTCATCACTATCTGCTGGGCTACTAGCTACAGTAATAGTGATATTCATACATATGTAAATATAATGCCAACACCCCTACATATACTCACAGATATTATTTTCTAACAGGCATAGAAGATGGACCCATGCTACAGAATTTAGGCATGCTGGGCAACATGCTGCAAACCATCCTGATTTCTCCTGCCAACAGATATAACTGTCATCACTATCTGCTGGGCAGGTCAGCCCAGAAATTAGGCATAATTTAGTTAAACAAAAAGTTAACCTTGATGGTTATGTGTATTTTGTCAACCCTTGCTGCTATAACTGTAAAAAGCTGCTCCCCCGGTCTTTCTTACTTTTCTTTCTCACTCTCAATTGTCAGTTTCCCCACTGGGCTCCTTTTTCTTTCTCCTTACCCACCACCTTCCAGTCATCCCCTCCGCTGCCTTCATTGCTGCCATTATTGGGGTATATGCTGCTGTCTGCTTCCAACTAGTCAGACCACACAACCATGAATCCATCCTACTTATTATTCCTTAAACTAACTGTCATTGCTGTCTGCTGGGCAGCTTATCACAGAAGTTAGTTACAATTTAGTTAATCAAAAAGATAACCTTGATGATCATATATTTTCAACCCTTGCTGCAATATAACTATAAAAAGATAATATCTCACCTTCCTGCCATTATTGGGGTACATGCTGCAAGATACTAGCGAGACCACCCAACCAGCAGTTCATCCTCCTGATTCCTCCTTCCAACTGACCTAACTGTCATTGATGTGGGCGTGGCTTAAGAAAGGACTTCCTCCTTCCAACTGACCTGTCATTACTGTGGGCGTGGCTTAAGAAAGGAGGACTTCCTCCTTCCAACTGACCTAACTGTCATTGCTGTGGGCGTGGTTTTAGAAAGGAGGGCTATGTGTACAGCACATGGGCAGAGACAGTTGCACCTCAGAAAAACTGTCACCCTGCATTATTCCTTGGATCCCATGCCCAGCTTGCAGCTGTACCAGTGAATCATATTCACACATGACAAGAAACCACTTGCCTGACATATTGAGCTCACCCTGACACACACCCTACAGCTGTTATACATACCCCAATAATAACAGGGCAATTTCTAATCCATAACAACGTGCAGTCCCACTGTGGATAATGGGATCAGATTTAGTACCATGAAAGTCGCCTGAACTAAAGAAGGGAGTGCAATAGCAATATGTAAGGATATCATCACATGCACAAATGTAACACAGCTGTACTGTACCCTTCAAAACTGCCTTCAAAATTGTTAAACTTTTCTCCCCTCGACATACCTGGCTCTGCAAGTTGGCCAGACACGTTCTTCGTCAGTTGCTTGCTCCATGGACCAATAGAAAACAGGGGGTGTGGCTTCGAGTAACGCAGCACCGCCCCCTTTCACTGGTACATCAAGCCGCTGTCCCTAAATTACTCTTTCACCAGCCAGCACTTAACTATAACTTTAACTAAAGTTAACTATAACTCTCAGCTGCCTCGGCAATTCGTTTGCTGTTTTACGTACCCCCAGCAAGGGAGTAGTGACTCGTCCGACCCATTGGCATTCACTAGAAAGTCCTGAGAACTCTTAAGTGACGGTGTTGTAAATGAATATATAAAGTAAATCCGAAAGGAATTGAACCCATCAGCGTTCCCACCTCAATGAGCAAAATAAACTAACACTACAAAATACAGTGAGATAAACATTAATCTTTCTTTAAACAAGTATATTGGGCGCCCGGGATGACGACCACAAGCAGCCCTGTTCACAAAAATTATGCTTTCGAAATCTCTTGATATCGATTCCGCACCGCGATTCTCCAAACAGAAGAACCACAGTGTGCCATACACAGCACAAGCCCTTTTTACCGATTCATTGCGTTCCGCAACCACCAGGGGCAGCCACACCATCAACTACTATATGGCGACAAATATTCGGCTTATGAAAGATTTATATTTGCATATTAGTCTTTCATGGGAATGCCTAAGAATATAATATACTTTACTGTCACGAACACAACAGTAGATTACGTTGTTCTTTATTGCCAATAGTTTGCCTTATGCAAATATATGCTAAACAGAGGGATGATGGGAAGTCCGCCATTAAAAATCGCGATAAGAGGGCAGCTCTCGTAACTGCGACGTTTATTAACCTTACTTGTTCCGGTTCCCCGCTCATTGTCTGAATTGTTCGTGTTAATAAAGTTTGGAGAGCTATAGCTATGAGCGCCTGAGCGGAAAGAATGCATGACGTAACGTCCGCCGCCGGGAAAGCGATAGCGGAACCAGAAAGCAGAGAGATTGGTAAGTGAATGTTGTGTTTATTATGTATATTTGCGAATTGTACAGGATACTCCTGTGTGTAACTTCTGTGCAGCCATTTTCTTGGCGCATCACTGCTTACAGTGACCAACTGCTGGTGCGTAGCAGGTAACATAGACTAATGCTGGTCCCCGTCTCTATTAACTTGTTTAAATTCAGTGCGACTTTGATATCAATTGAACACTATACACCATATATAAGTTACTTTTATCTATAACTGTCGAAAGCACTATCTATTTGGCTGATTATATCCTCTGTCTCATTAGTTCTGACTCCAGACACAGTGTATTAGAAGCCAGCTGATTAACAGACCCGGAGGAGGACTGCCTTTCAGGATTGTGTCAGGAGTCAGAACCAGAGAGCAGGAGGGATACAAAAATACTGTAGTCACTTGCAAAAAAAAAAGAAAAAAAAACACACACACATAATCTTCTATTCTGGATGTTCTTTCTTTCTGCATTTGTGCATTCTGTGATGAGTTTGTTGAGCAACGGGACAAAAAAAAGGATATCAATTAGTCATTTTTTCCCCCTCATTTAAATGTGTGTATAATAACATCCTATTTTGGAATATTGTATTAATGACATCATTATCAGAACTTATAAAGGAGCTGCAAATGTTATCTACCCACTTAGACTATGAGCTCTACAGGGCAGGGACCTCCTTCCTACTCCCTCTCTCAACACATGGTACTTGTACACTCTATGGGGCAAATTCACTAACTTCCAGAAATTCACCAGCGGCGGCTTCGCTCACATTGCCACACTTCGTCAGGCGACAATTCCCCAGGACAACGCTAATTCACTAAAATGCAAGTTGCGTTCAGGGCACCAAACGATGGCGAAGTTGCGCTAGCGTTAATTCGGCAAGCAAAGCGAAGTTGCGCTAGCGTTGGCTAATTTGCATACGGCGGGAAGTTACATTTCAATGCAGCAAATACATTACACTACACAAGCCCAAGGAACCTTAATAAAATAAAATAAAGTTGTTATATTGCCCTACACATGAGCCCAGTGTATAGTTTATGTGCCATATGTTAGGAAATGTAGGGGGAAAGCCAGGTACCATAAAATTAAAGATCTTTTGCAGCCTATCACTCTGAAAAACTGAAAAGTCGCCAGCATTTTTTGGGACTTTTCACATTTTTTTCGAGGAAGTCCCATCTACTCTATTGCACTTTGCCTGGTCTGAGGAGAGGAAGGCAACTCTGGCGCAAGAGGTAACGTTCATTAAAATCCGCATCTTAGTGAATTTGTTTAGTTGCGTTTATTCGCCAGAGCGAAAATTCGTCTGCCGTTAGAGTGCGAATTAGCGATACAGTCTATCTCCTTCACTAGCGAATTTATGCCTGTTAGTAAATCAGTGAAGTCCCAAAATGACGTCGCGCTGGCGAATTTTCGCCAGCGTTAGGCACTTCGCCTTTCGTAAATTTGCTCCTCTGTACTTATATAGTAAATAAAGTACCCCCTCTTATAAAATATAAGGATATTATAAGTTACCGAGGAGTTTATTATTATAATACACAAGTTTCAGTGAGTCATGTGACAGAAATGACATCAGAACTCACCGTTTATAACTGATGACATCAGAAATCACCGTTTATAAGGATATAATTTACAGGATATTCATGGCTTTTGTCTATTATAGCTATATAAATTGTATTTATTATGTTACTTGTCCTCCCTGTCTGTACTTAATGTACAGGTTATGGAATCTGTTATCCAGAATGATTGGGACCTGGGGTTTTCCGGATAATAGATCTTTCTGCAATTTAGATCTTCATACCATGAGTCGACAAGAAAATCATGTAAACATGAAATAAACCCAATAGGCTAGTTTCGATTCCAATAAGTTTGGATCAAGTACAAGGTCTTGTTTTGTTAATACAGTGGAAAAACCAAATCGTTTTTAACATTTGGATTATTTGGATAAAATGGAGTCTATGGAAGACAGCCTTTCCGTAATTTGGAGCTTTCTGGATAATGGGTTTCCGGATAACTGATCCCATACCTGTACATCACTGTGTGTCCTTGCATTGTTTTAGTTATATACTAGTAACTTCCAGGTTAAATCATTTCGATAGTGTGAGTTATAGCAAGTAAATGCCAGTGTTCCTGTGGAATATACGAACAACCTCACACAATGTTGCCCAACTGATGCTGTTATTGTCTGCAGAAGGCCGGTGATCATGACGTGTGTGCTCAGCGGTTCCACCGCCGTGTGCGATGTCATTGCAGAGCTAGATACTCAACTGGCTGTAAGTAAAAAGTGTATTAGCATGTGCCACTGTATAGAGATACAGAGTATCTCTGTACCATACAGCCTTATTAACCATCTTCTGCGCTGTGCAATGATGTGTGTGTGTAGTAATACTGTATGCGTGTCTCTCAGTGCTGGTTTTTAATGTATGCACAATGAAAACCTACTCACTGGGACTCTCTTCACACTGCAGAAATTGAAGCTTACAGCTGATTAGTTGCTATGGTACAGAGGCAAGTTTGCACAGTGTTAATAAATGAGCCCCTCTGTCATTTATTGTGTTTCAGCCTGACTTTGGATATTTTCCATTGGGTATTTAGGCAGAGCAGCTATATAGTAAGTAGCACTAGGTTGTGCTTTATAGTTAGCAGAAGAGCAACAAGCAACCTTGTTAAAAATGTGTTGCTGCAGTTATTAGGTGCATAAGATATTCTCACTCCAATTATTAATATAGATGTGTTATAGATTTGTTACCCTGAAGGGATATAAAAAGTGATGAGATATTTTTTTCACCAAGTTTCATGCAAAATGCCGCCCATAGACTTTAATGATGCACTATAATGGGAGTGCTCCACCTGTAGGATTTCCACTTGTTGAAAGTGGTGGGTGCTCAACCAGAAATCCCCTTCCTTGCACGGGGACAGTAGTCAATATTAGAAAAAATCCAGAAGCACACCAAAAATTGCTGTGTGAAAATATGGGATTTATTTAGCCCATAATTCAAATGTAAGGCATCGTTTTGGACCCCTCCGGCCCCTTTATCAAGCCTACAAGCAATTATTTGGTGTGCTTCAGGATTTTTTATAATATAGACTTTAATGGGTGAAAAAAATTGTCGCCCATAGACTTCAATGCATTTCAACGAATTTTCGCCATTTCGCAAAAACGGGTCAGATTCGCCCATCACTAGATCTAAACATAAGGGAGGTTGTGTATCTCTTAATATTATGCTGTATATAGCACTGACACAATTACACAGCACTCTATGCAGAAAGTTGAAATTATGATTTGTTTCTTATAAACTGTGCATAGTGAGGCCTCTCGTCACTTGTCTCCTTTAAAGCTGTGTCTTATGAGAAATAATGTATCATTTAACTTTAAAATGTGATGTCACCATGTAGTTCCTTGACAGTATAGAAACTTTTGCCCTAGGGCTGTGTAAATTTATATGGTCATGGAGGATCTTGGTGACTTAAAATATTTTACATATATCTTACATTATTGCTGAAAATGCAGCAAATTACCAGTTACAACATAACAGACATTAAACATATGCTTCACAAATTGTACAGTAAACCTCTAAAGCCTAAAAAAATAAATTTACTGTTACACTTAAAAGTAACTGTAATAATCCGAGTTAAGGTACACCTAGTGTATTGTGAATTCCCTCAAGGAAAATTGTGGGCTGTAGCTCTTAATACTGTGCTTTTTGCATCTTGTCATGTTAGAAAGCTGTTTAATATTTACCTTAGATCTATGGCACATAAGGCATTTTGATCACTTCTATATATACAGCATAAATATATATATATATAATGAATGTAATTTGCCAACATAGGTGCTACATTGCAGTTACCCATAGCAACTGATCAATTTACAAAATAAATGCCAAAGAATTGATAATTCTGGTAAAATTTAGCATCTGTAAGTAAACCCACTATGCTTCACTTTTCATTGGTAGCAATTCAAGTGCAATTTAGCATTGCCAATTTATGTTTTTATTTAATGAGTTTTAAAAAAAAAAAGCAGTTTGCGTAAAAACCAGTGCAACACTACATTAGGTATATTTCAAAGGCATTTGTAATTGAAAGTATTAGCCTACAGCCTACACACACCCAGACAGATGACTATCCACAACAGATGCAGCTGGCCATGTCATGCCATAAAATCTTGCAAGATAAAATATTGCATTTAAAGATGCAGGACCAACAATTAAATATAAACTGGTGGAAACAAGAGGAGAAGTGTGCAGTGTATATAAAGTACTTCCAGTAAATGTTTTGAGAACAGTCGTACTGTTAAAAGTGATTATATTTACTTCTTTACACTAAACACATAAATGCAGAGGCTTTCATCCAGTGTTCAAGAAGGTACTGCTCTCTAAAGACATTTCCAGGCAATGAAAGGGTGCTGTTGATGTGGATATAAAGGTGGTTCTACATGGCTGGATTCCCTCATTTGGCAAAGTAGTCAAAATTAACATATTTGGACCTGATTTGTCAACCCACACGCTGGGCGATATTAGGATGATCCCATTGTGATCTCTGGTCCCTATGCACATGAATTAGGAAATTGAATGAAGTCTGGATCATAGTGGGTGGGTAAGTGGAGAGGATCGATTGTTTCTTTGCAAAATGTGGCCACACCTTTATTGAGCCCTTACTTTTTATTCCTGAAGATATCTAAACAATGAGTGTGACTTCCCCTTTGTATAGTAGTATGTTTTGTTTAAGCACTGTTTTGCATTAATCACTTCTCATTCAAGAGGCTTCCGTCTAAATCAAGTGCTCTTTTTTTGTAAATGACACCTTTTAACAACTCTGTATATACAGGTATGGGACTTGCCATCCAGAATGCTCAGGACCTGGGGCTTCCCAGATGACGGATCTTTCCATAATTTGGATCTTCATACCTTTAGTCTACTAGATAATCATGTTAACATTAAATCAACCTAATAGGCTGGTTTTGCTTCCAATATTGTTTAATGCTATCTTAGCTTGGATCAAGTACAAAGTACTGTTTTATTATTACAGAGAAAAAAAGGAAATCATTTTTAAATATCTGAATTATTTGGATAAAGTGAAGTATGTGGGCCTTTTTTGTAATTCAGAGCTTTCTGGATAACAGGTTTCTGGATAACATATCCTCTCTTACTATTATCAAGCAACCAATCTCACCAAATCCTAACAAATTATCATGTTCCTGCTTGTATTGTAGTGTATTTGTGTCATGACTGTTGGTAAGACCACTGCTAGGCTGGATTTAGGATATATATATATATATATATATATATATATATATATATATATATATATATATATATATATATATATATATATATATATATATATATATATATATATATATATTGTTTGTCCATATATTGCAATATATTTAAGCTGGCCAACTACGTCAAAGTCATCCCATATCTGGCCAGTCCTATGCTCAATTTTCATCTGATTCATTAAGAATTCTATGGTTTAATTATACATTTTATAAAAGGGACGAATACGTTTTACCTGCAACTTACTAGCTGCTTTCAAAGTAAAACTCCCAAACTTGGCTGCCCTTTTATTAGACACCAGTGGGATCACCTGACTATAGTTGGAGGGGGTGGGAGCTACAACATGGAGCTGGTCACTGCTCTTGTAGAACTATAACAAACAAGGGAAAGTTGTGCTCACCACTAGTTTTTAAAAACATTAGGCGGGGGTGCAATGAGGGTGTGACCACAAAATACATGTAGACAAATACAAGATTCCTCTGCACTCAACCCATTATCAATATATTTAAGACAGAGACATTTTGTGCATACTGCTACTGAAAAATGCCTTACCCTTTAAACAAAACAGGGATTGTTTGTCCATATATTGCAATATATTTAAGCTGGCCAACTACGTCAAAGTCATCCCATATCTGGCCAGTCCTATGCTCAATTTTCATCTGATTCATTAAGAATTCTATGGTTTAATTATACATTTTATAAAAGGGACGAATACGTTTTACCTGCAACTTACTAGCTGCTTTCAAAGTAAAACTCCCAATATATATATATATATATATATATATATATATATATATATATATATATATATATACACACACGTAACGTTTTGGCTAAGACAATAGCCTTTATAAAGGCTATTGTCTTAGCTGAAACATTAGTTTCTCTTTTTGCTTAATAAACTTTTTTGCTTTTATAAGACCTGAGAGTAGGAGCTTCAATCGAGCATGTACATGATTTTCATAGCTTTGCACCCAGGCAACCTACAGTCCCAGACGCACTGTGCCAGCATTGTTTGGAGCCGGCACTTCTCGTATAACAGGTGTACTGTGCCTGGGTGCTATCAGCAAGAAAAATAGATATCCATGAAAAAGACGAGCACTCTCAGGTCTTATGAAGAAATAAGGTGAAATTTTATTGAAGCAAAAAAGAAATAGCTGACGTTTTGGCTAGCCCTCTAGCCTTTCTCAAAGTGCAACACACTTTGTGGCGGGAAAACCCAGATGACGTCAGCACTTACGGTTTCCCGCCACTGGGTGATTAAATGATTGGTTTGTACTGTGTGTTTGTAAGGAAGGCTTACCTTCCACAGCATGACTGCATTTCGTCCTCCAAAGATGGTGGCGTCCCTTCCTCCCATGCAATTCTTCCTGGGCGCAGTTCTGTGATGTCATCATCTGGACGCCAGCGTAAAGATGCCAGTGCCGGATTGGACGCCAACACAGGGACGCCAGCGTGATGACGTCATCACATACATTTTTGGTGCCAATGAACGGCTATTTAAGGTGCCAGAGCACTCCAGACTTTGCCCAACAATAGGTTCCACAACGTGAGTTCCTGGGTGCGCTATACTACTTCTATTGATTCTGATCTTGACCTTGCCTGAAAACCATACATTGAACCTTTGCCGCCAGAACCGACCCTTTTGCCTTGACCTGACTTCACCTTTCTCTAAACCCCTTGGATACCTTTAACCGGTTGAACTGTGCTTCCTCCTTGGTCCGCTACTCCTGGCTGAGCCTTCGGGCCCCTTACAGTGCTGCACTTTGAGAAAGGCTAGATGGCTAGCCGAAACGTCAGCTATTTCTTTTTTGCTTCAATAAAAAAAAATGTATTGGCACTCTTTTAATTCAGCCTAGTCAAAATGTTTATTTGTGCCCAATTTGCCTTTATCCTTGGTACAAATACGCCTAATATACATGTACCTAAAATCATATGAAACCTACATCTAATTAGCTATATTATAACATTTTATAATCGTTGGGTAAACATGGCTCGCAAACATAATCGGTATCTTGTCTTAGTAATGTCGATGGGTGACTTTTAAACACTAGAACAGGTCTAGCATTTAACAACTTATAATGAGCATTAAATTGCAAAGTAAATGCAAATATCTATTTAAAGGTATTTCTGTAACTGATACATTTATATTTAGGTAAATGAGCCCTCTTATTTGTCTTGGCTGATGCATAATGACTGTAGTATAAAAAGCACTACCACCATATATTTCTTCTGTATAGGATTCCTTTTGGTTATTCTTAGTAACTGCAGTATAGGCACTCAATTGATATATAAGAGCAAATAAAGAATATTTTTTTAAGGGCTTTTTGACTTGAAGCCTACGGTTTTCTATCATATTTCACAGTTTCTAGGCCCTGGGCCTCATACCCCAAAACAACGTGCTGACGTGTCCCGATTGGGTGAACTGCGAGCAAAAGCCCTCCAGATTATGAACCAGTTTGGAGCATCCGCATTGATCAACCTGGCAAGTTTCTCCTCCTCTACCACCACTCCTACCTCAGTCGCTGTCAAGCAGGAGGCAGCCATGGCAAATAGTACTCCAGTGGGTAAAGTGCCAGTACCAACAGCTGGAGGAGGGCGTGCAAGTCCAGATGCAAATCAAGTGAGTATATTTTACAATAATTGTGTAATAACTGTGTAAGGGGTTTGCAGCACACCATGAGTTTTGAATATTTCCTAATGGTAAAAAAAACATAAAAACCATGATTGGGGAACATCAATCAACTTACTTTAGGGATCAGCTCCAAGGTTTGATGTGTGTAGGGGTCCCACATATCTGCAAGGTTAATGTTGCAAGATTATAGTAGTTTATAGATTTGTTGATGCCAATGTTTTGTGTTTTGTTTGTGCACTCATATTTTAGGAACAGGACAGAACACAGTGGAGGTATTGAAATAATTAGTTAACTCTGCATTTCTTTCCTTTGACATGTAGCACTGTTAATAGATTGTAGATCACTGTGCTTTAAAGGAACAGTTACACTAAAACTCCAATAACACTTCTATCCTGGGCAAAGTCAACTATCCAGTTGTGTACTATGTTTTAAAAAAGGCAATGTGGCGACGTTCACTTACGTGTGCGCTTCAATCTCTTGCTAGATGACTTTTCTGTCTACGATTTATTTTGCGAAGAACTGCAAGCGGTGAAGCAGTGGAATGTGAGACACGCTAACTTATTTGGCGGGTCTTCTCTGATCCTTGCAAGATTTATCGCTGAGCTGGCTGGTGTCTTCTCTGCTCACTGCTCACTGCCTTTAGAGAAATAAATGCTGCTGAGGAAATAATTCTAGACGCACACCCTATTGACCTGAACATGAATGCAGGGATACAAACAAGGGGGAGAACAATGCAGGCAAAGCCTCCCTGAAGCCAGGACAACTAACTTCCGGTTTTAAAAAGAAAGTCGGCTAGCAGGAGACTGGAGTGCGCACTTAAGTGAATGTCGCCACATTGCCTTTTCTAAAACACAGTACACAACTGGAAGTGGGATTTTATTGCATTATTTATCATGAAAGATAGTTGATTTTGTCCAGGATAGAAGTGTTATTGGAGTGGGGTAGAGTGGGGTTTTCCCATATACATTTTTAGTGTTACTGTTTGTTTAATCTATGGAGTGAGTTATAGGACATCCAACCAGGTGGACCCCTCTTTACTGCCATCTACTGCCATTTGCAATTAATTTAAATTATTTCCCTTTTAATTAAATAAGCTGCTCAACACACAGAAATAAAATGGTTTCCCTGTTTGTATAGAATCTAACAAATCCTAAACATGGGGATATTCCTTGCCACATACTATGGGACAATTAACAGTCAAAAAGTCAACCATTATTGTGAAAAGATTATCATGTAGTGACAAAAAAATACCTTTGTTTACCTCCATGGTAAACAAAACTTTCAACACCTGTATTATCTATGTACCGTTAGCAGGATTCTAGTCATAATATATAATGTAAATGTAAACATAAATATAGGATGTACAAATGTCATAATGCAAAAAAGACTTTGCCAAATGGTACAATGTATTAAATGTATAATCTGAGTGTTTGCAAATTCTTACCAGGAAATAGGTTTGATATAATATAGCATGTTATTTTTAAAAGCATTTATTGCTGCCACTTGTAGGGACTTGCCTAGTCTCTATCTGTACATGTTTGAACCAAAAAATATACCAAAGTTTTATAAGGTTTATCTTGCAAGTAAAACAAAAAAAAAGTATATAAAGGCTGTTATCCACTATCAAAAATGTTCAGTGGCTTCTGAACTACTATTCTCACATAATATGATAGCCCAGTTCCATTTAATGGGAGACCTGAAACCATCTATATAGGATGTTCCAATCGTGCCAGACAACACCATAGATAAAGTAATATTTGGTGCACTGATATAAACTTATACAGAAATTCTTAGCTGCTACATCAGATGCTTAACGCAGCCATTTTATACCATGTAAAATACTCCGTGTCTCAGACATTTGCTGCGGTCACCACCCTCCAGTATCGATCTGCCTTGGAAATTTTACACTGTAAATTCAACACCATCATCACATTTATCCATTAGGTTCTTACTAAGAAGAAGCTTCATGAACTGGTTAGAGAAGTAGATCCCAACGAACAGCTGGATGAAGATGTGGAGGAGGTAAGATATCCAAAGCTGAATGAAAGAAATCTGCCTCGTACTCAAATTCTCCTCTGAATATCAATGACTTTCCTCTGTCCACACAGATGCTTCTACAGATCGCAGATGATTTCATTGAGAGCGTGGTATCTGCAGCCTGCCAGCTTGCCCGACACCGCAAATCCAACACATTAGAAGTTAAGGATGTACAGCTCCATCTTGGTATGCTAATCATATGATATGATGCCAACTTTTCTTTTTTTAATTCCAATATGCCATCTAGATGAGCTACACGTGATCCGCTTTCTCACTGTGTATAGAAAAATCCTGTCATGAGCTAAGCAAAAAGTTCCTATGTGTTTACCTTGCAAAATGTAATGGGGAAAGCAGCAGATGCAAAGGTTTTGTTGATATTAAAGGGCAAGTCAACCCCAAACTAAAAATTTGCCTAATAAAAGAAAACATTATTCTAAGTAACTTTGCAATATATGAATTTATTTGTATATGTATTGCTATTGAAAGCAGTGTTTGTCCCTTTCTCCTCTCTGCCTTGATGGCTAAGACTGTTGATACAATGTAAGACAAGGCAGCTGATTAACAGACCTGTCTTTGCTGGGGAACCAAGACTTTCGCAACATTGTTTAAAAAGTAAAAAGCAGGAGTTAAGCAAATGCTGCTTTTAATAGCAAACATTTTTACAAATAACTTTAAAAGCACTGAAAATTTAATAATGAATGTCTAATGGAAAGTTACTTACAAGTATGTTTTCTTTTATTATTCAAATTCTTATTTTGGTGTTGACTTGCCCTTCAAGGAACGAAATTCAGGGGATAACCAGATACTTTAAGCCTTCTATACTCTTGTTGTGACACTTCAACCACCATGTACTTCTCCAAGCAACTGTTTGATGAATTTAAAAAAAATAAGCCTGTTGGGGGTCTGTGCACATCTTTATTAATATAGTAGGAAATTGAAAAAATTGGCAAACAAATGCAGAGCAATAGACATTTTTTAGTTTAGAGATTTGCTTTATTGTATAAAGATATATATATAAAAAAAAAAAAAAACACCGGCCACTGTTCATGCACTTTGAGCCCCACTCTGTCTGTTCATATTTATCATTTGCACTGATGCTGGAGCAGAACATGCACAGAATACTCTTGACTTTATTATCATGTGTATAAAAAGGGATCCTGGGGAAAAACCATCAACATGGCAGTGCAGTGTTCAGAAGGAAAGTACACTAGGTTAAAGAATAAGCAATTGTATTCACCAGAGAAGCTGCCTAGCATTGTCCATTATGCATTGTCTGTTCATGGATTTACTTTGCAAGGACTAAACTGGAGTAGTTTCAACATTTGCCTGTTTAGCTAAAAAAATAACATAACATAGATTTTTCATGATTGAAACAATAGTCAAAAAGTAATTTCAGCACAAGCCCTATCCATTGCTTTCACGCTGAACAAAGGAGTATACTGCCCCTTTGTTAATAACGATAAGGTTGCATTTATTTATGAAATGAATATACCGGTTTGTGCCACCTACTGGTGGAACCTAAGGAACACAGTGCTTATTTATATTTCATTATGAGTAGAAATAAAAGTATATTTGGTTGTTTTTTCTTTTATTATTCTTTCACCATATTCTCTTATTATAATAATGTAAAATAGACATATTTAAAACAAAAAATCCTTCCACCTTGACTGTTGTATAGCATATGATACGGACATCAAATGTGAAACTAGCCATAACCATACATACAAGTCATAGATGTTCATTTTGTCTTCTTGGTTACACAGAGAGACAGTGGAACATGTGGATTCCAGGGTTTGGTTCAGAAGAAATCCGGCCTTATAAAAAAGCTTGTACTACTGAAGCACACAAACAGGTAATCAACTATCCATTTTCTTTTAAAATACTGTCTGGAACAGTAATACCTAAAAGTGAAAGCATTTTATAGGAATGGCAATATAATTTAGTGCTGCCCTGCACTGGTAAAACTGGTGTGTTTGTGTCAGAAACACTACTATAGTTTATATAAACAAGCTGCTGTGTAGCCATGGGGGCAGCCATTCAAGCACAGGATACACAGTAGATAAACGATAAGTTCTGAAGAATCCCGTTGTATACTACAACGCGTATCTGTTATCTGCTGTGTATCCTGTGCCTTTTCAGCTTTGAATGGCTGCCCCCATGGTTACACAGCAGCTTGTATAAACATAAGATGTATGGCTGCTTCCAATAAATGTATAGTTAGACACTTAGATCTTCTTACAGTTGGGGTGCGTTTCATCTGAGATACCTTGCACTAAAGGGTTGATTAGAACTTTGGCTGGAATATTTGCAATAGACGTAAGATATATGTATCCATATTGCTTTGGGGCATTGCTGGGGTAATGTGAGCATGGCTTAAGAAAATTAAAAGGTGAGATGAGTAGAAAATTGGATACATTTTGGGGCAGATTCACTAAGGGTCGAAGGATTTAGCGCTAATCCTGCGATCGATCGATCGAAGGATTTTTCGTTCGATCGAACGATTAAATCCTTCGAATCGAACGATTCGAAGGATTTTAATCCAACGATCGAAGGAAAATCCTTCGATCAAAAAAAGGTTAGCAAACCTATGGGGACCTTCCCCATAGGCTAACATTGACTTCGGTAGGTTTTATCTGCCGAAGTAGGGGGTCGAAGTTTTTTTTAAAGGGAAAGTACTTCGACTATCGAATGGTCGAATAGTCGAACGATTTTTCGTTCGATTCGTTCGATTTCGTTCGAATTCAAAAGAATTTAACCAATTCGATGGTCGAAGTACCCAAAAAATACTTCGAAATTCGAATTTTTTTCATTCGAATCCTTCACTCGAGCTTAGTGAATCGGCCCCTTTGAGTAAGTTGGAGAGAAAAATGGTCTAAGGCTAGAGCGAGAAGAGAAACTGAAATCCGCTGGGCAATCTCAGCCCCTCACCGTGCAATGTATCCTTCTTTTGCCTCTGGAACCTTTGTGTCTGCTCCGGCCCAAACTCTCTCGTGGATTTTGGCACAAAATGCAAAGTGTCGCATTTCTTTGCCAAAATCATTTGAGTGTGATCGAGCAGGAACCAACAAAAGGATACTGGTCACATAAAAAGAAGGAAGATGCTGCTCATGGTGAGGGGTTAAAGTTGGCCTTTGAATTTCAGCAGGCTGATTTCGTCCTAGCCTAATAGGTAGTAAAAAGAAAATCATTATCCATCCATTCTGGTAGAACGTCAGTGGTGGCTGTAAATATGACTTGTGTTTCAGAAAATAGGAACTTTCATTGTCCTTTAAACAATATCAGTTCAGCTGCAGTTAAATTAGTTTTTTTAATTTTTTTTTCACTTTCAATTTGCTCTGCCGATTTTTATGTTTTACCTGCCCACTTACCATCCCCTCCTCATCCTTTTTTTTTTTTTCTTGTGTTTTTCCAACAGAGAATGGCTTTAATTAAGAAAACGCAAAAGAAATAAAATCTATTTGTGACTTTGGACTTCTGCAGTCCCTTTGCATTCTGATCTTGACACCTTCAAACTGCCACAGATGAGTGCGGAGGCAACCTCTTCAGAGAAGAGCCTAATTTAGGGGACAGAAATTCTACAACCCTCTGGCTGGGAAAGGGTTAAACGATCCCCTGACTACCTTTTGTATATACATAGGATTGTTTGTTTAATTAAACATGGCTGACATAATTGCTGTGGCTACTGACTCTGTTTGTCCATCCATAATATCAGTCCAGGTTAAAGCAGCAAAGAGTATGATAGTGCTGATAGTGCTCCTGTAGTGAGAATAAAAGTGTAATAGAAATGCAAAGTTGCTATATAGGCATAATCAACCTTGTTTTCAACATGTGCACTTTGTTTCTTGCTTTTTCTGCATTTCTTCATTTGTACAGTAGGCCCTGCTACACTCCTCTGCTGATGCCTGGGTCTGTGAGCGAGCAGCTCTGAGCAGTTCTCTGCACAAAAGTGAAAGTGCCGCAGACACATTACTGCCTGTTTGGGCAGAGGTTTCTAAATAAGGAGCCCCCAGATTTTCTGCTAGTCTCTGTGCCTCCTCCTGGGTTACTATCCGTTTCTGCTTCAGGTCATTCTTTGCTCCAAGCAGCATGAAGACCATTGGTTTGGCTTGGGTTCGCTCAGATACCTCCTTGTGCCATTCAGTGACATTATCAAAAGATTGCCGTGTGGTGAGATCAAAGAGAAGGAGAACCCCAGCAGCATTTCTGTAGTAGGAACGTGTCACAGCTCTGTAGGCAAAGAGAAAAAGAATCAACTGGAAGCTATTTCACATACAGGAAGAGAGCAGTGCACAGAACATAGTCTGTTGCAGTCACTCAGGGAACTGGAAAATTGGGTTCCAATTAATGACAAAAAGTTCCTTCAAATGCAAAAGTGCACATCTCCCCCAATTCCCGTTACCCCTCCTGACAGCTAATGTTTGTTTCACCAATAATAATGAGGCATCTCAGAAGTTAATAAAGGTGCAGGTCATCTTCACAAAACATATTTTCTAATAGTACACCACAAATAATTAATCGTAATTGTTTTCCCAGAGCACTGCCAGGAACCAATTCAACAATTGTTGCTCTGTTACAGGC
Organism: Xenopus laevis; assembly: GCF_017654675.1. Taxonomy (NCBI): domain Eukaryota; kingdom Metazoa; phylum Chordata; class Amphibia; order Anura; family Pipidae; genus Xenopus; species Xenopus laevis. The sequence continues at coordinate 68,413,566 of NC_054374.1, read as the reverse complement.
ATAAACAAAGTTGAGGGTGCAGTTAAAGGGGTTAACCTTCAAGTTAACTTTTAGTATGTTATAGAATAGCAAATTCTAAGCAACTTTTCAATTGGTCTTCATTATTTATTTTTTTTATAGTTTTTTGATTATTTGCCTTCTTTGGACTCTTTCCAGATTTCAAATGGGGGTGTCCCTGACCCCATCTAAAAACAAATGCTCTGTAAGGCCACAAATGTATTGTTATTGCTACTTTTTATTAATTATCTTTTAGACCTCTCCAATTCATATTCCAGTCTATTTTTCAAATCAGTGCATGGTTGCTAGGGTAATTTGGAACCCAGCAACCAGACTGCTGAAAATGCAAACCGGAGAACTGCTGAATTAAAAGCTAAATAAGTCAAAAACCTTTAATAATAAAAAATGAAAACTAACTGTAAATTTTATAACATCATACTAAAAGTTAGCAGATATTGCTCATAAGCTATATAGTGAACAGTTAGAAGGAAATGAGTCCGATTCTGCTGTGTCCAGATGAATATGGGAAAATTTGGAGGTTTGCTCCAAGCCCGCAGGTTGCAGAGGTGCAGGGGATACATATTTTCCTGTTGTAACTTGACAAATAGAAGATAGGAAAGTTGTAGTTAGCTGAAAAGACTTGCACAGGGACTAGAGGCCCATAAATAATAATGTATATGGTATTAGCTACAGTGTATCAGCTTGTACAGCATTCGTACCTGGTATTCTGATTTCACCGGATCAGAGTATACTGTAATGTTTTATGTTTAATTTACTGTACATAAGTACACAAATATCCCACAACAATGTTGTGTTATAGTATACGAGTGTTTCTAAACAACCCCCCTTCCAATCTCATGCACCAATCTCATGCACCCATCTCACCTATATCGCTCTTGCCCTGCAGTGTCCCAGAACTGCAGTCTGACTTTGACACCAGGCTCTGGCTCTTCTTCCTGGCAGCAGAAATCAACTCCTACTGTCTCTGTTGTTGTGTCTGTGAACTGTCCATCTGTGTAACGATGGAGTAGAGAAGTCTTACCCACTCCTGAGTCTCCCAACAAAAGTACTCGAAACTGAAAGTCCCAGGCACATGCCATGCTGAGACAAAAACGTGATCTGCAGACTATGTAAATCACAGTGGCTTGCAGAAGCCTGAACGGTTCATTCTGTCTTCACTCACTTACTGCGTTTACAGTATATCCAGTTAACAGACTCTGTTTCATGTTTCTTCTTGTCTTCCACATTCTTGTTTCTTTCTGCCATGTCTGGACAAGAAACTCACACTGCAGAAATATTTTCCTCTTCTCTTCCGAATCATGTTACTTCCGCTTTTTCTTTTTGCTTGCATCTTATTGGTTAAAGAGGCATGACGAAAAAACACCTTTGCCTCTGTAAATTTAGTGTTTTATTACAAAAAGTAGTTTATGTTGCTTTCTACCCTTATTCCACTTGTTGGAGAGGGGCCTCTAGCTATCTCCCACTAACCCATCATACCGGTTGCGGTTTTTGCTCCTCCTATTGAGCCATTCCATGAAAACCTATAAAATAAGAGCAAAGAAGATACAATGGAACTGACCTACCAATTTCCAAAACTGTTCTTAGCGCGACTAGATTCGGTAGTCTCATTCACAATATGCCCTTACACAGCTCTGGGGCATCTAGCACACCTGATCTCTAAGGCTGAAAAACTTTACTGTCCTAAACAGTCCTAGCAGAACAATGATCTCTGTAGGAGACAATACCCATATAAATGGAATATAATGCCAGCTCTAGCCCTCGGGAGAAATCTGAGCCCTAATGCTCTGCATTTGAGCCCTAACATTCACTACTTGTTTGTTCTAACCCCTCCAAAAATGTGATTAAATTAAGGAGCCTGTTGAGAAGCTTAATTTGGAAAACAATAAGCTAATGGATATGGAATTATGGGTTTCCTTTATTGAGCAGTGATCAGTCAATTATAATATTTTAATTATTTAGATTTTAAGGTGATCCTAAATGCCTATTCCTCAACATAATAGGTTGGTAGTCGTTAGAAGTATATAACAGTATATGTCTTGCGCAAAAATAAAACACTGGATGCGCAAGGTACAGAGGGATTCCACCCCTTAAATAATGTTAAAAAATTGGTTTTGTATGCGCTTCCGTTTACAAATAAAAATACACCAACTTTTGCGTGCCCCAAATGTCTCAAAAGTCCCTGTATTATGCAGAGATCCGGAGCCAAAAGGATCTGTCCGAATATTATGTTCACAATCCCTGCAGCCAGCGATCGTTTCTTGTCTTAAAAAACAAGAGAAAAAGGCACACCAATGTGAAATATCGTAAAAGCCAGTATCAGGGCCCTGCTTGGTTGGTACTTACAGGATTTCCCGGACACAGCTGCAAGTTAGTATAGACCCACAGTGTGGTAAAGCTGAACCCTTTCCTTATACGCGGTGTCACTGCTCTCCTTACGGTTTCACATATGCTGTGCTCGCTTTCCTTGCGATCCTGCTCACGGGAGCATTAGTTGACTCATGTCCCACAGTCTCGGCGTCTTCTCATCTACTTCCTAGTTCAACCGTGGTCATATCCTCACGGGGTCAGTCAGGGGATAAAAGATACTTTGTACTTGCTAGTGGTTGATGAGCTTATAGGGGGGATATACAGCAGTTTCTTGTTCTTCTTCTCCCCACATAAAGGATGAGATTCTATAGCATTTTAAGTTCACAGTACTCTGAAGATTCCCAGTACATTATCTGAAGCAGTTGCAGCTCACTCTCAATGGCAGCAGATAATAGCCAGTCCTTGCTACCAGAGAATATATTTCCCCAGTTGTCCAGCAAGTAATTCTTATGCCAAAACAACAAACTGTTGCTTTTCTCTCCCAGAACTGTTCTGAATATTTAGCCCTGTAGCAACAGTTTATATTACAGACAACCCTAGTTTTCTGCTTGATAATTTGAGACAACTCCTAAGTTTAGCTTCTTAACAGCTGCTCAGAGCCCACTGAGCATGTGAGTGTCACAGACACTTTCCAAGATGGTGTCCCCCTTTGACAAGTTTGAAGTCCTTGATCATTGCTGATATTGAGAAGCTGAAAATTTAGGCTGGTGTAATAAGTATATAAAATGTGGCATTTTTAGACATTTTTATGGTTTAGTTCTCCTTTAAAGAAGAGAAGTACAGTTTTTTAGCTATTGATAGAGCAGGATAGTATGCAGGATAGTATGACCTTGAAGTGGGTGAAGTCAGAATCAGTTTGTGACTTTCTCCACCGTCATTCAGCTGATCTACTACATCTTCTGAGGTACAGAGTTACACTAGTGTGCCAGGGTTGGTGTTTTGCTGGTACACTGTGACAGGTGGTAGAAGGAGCAATCGAGTCAAGAGCATCTATTCTATACAAAACATGCAAAAACTTATTCCTGAATAATTTCACAGATTTTTGTCTTAAGGCATAGACACTGTCTTGGAGATAATAACCTGGGTGTTCCTTGCCTTCTTTATGCCTTATTTAATTATAGTAGGCTAGAAAGTTCCTTTATGCAAGCAGCTTAAGCTGGCCATAGACGTGCAGACGTGCCTTGTATCGAATGATTGTACGTTCCAACCTGCCACTAACCCTTCAAATCAAATAAAGTAGTAAAATAACTACTGTTCTGGCCCTTAAACTCCCCATAGACGCAACGATTCTTCCTGCCGAACAACCGATTTTAGGGAAGCCCGACCAATCCTTCGAAATTATCGTGCGGTTAGTGGTATTCAAATGATCGTACATCTTACGAGTTTTCGGCCGACATCTGTCAGGAAATTGATCGGCCAGGTCAAAAAATCTTTGTCGGTCCCAGTGCAATCTATCTATGTTTGCAGGGCCAAGCAGGCAGCTCCCCTTTGTTTTCCTGGTAAATTGGTCTTTTTAGTTGATGGTGGTCTCACGATCAGGATCTGATCTTTTAAAAATCTCAACATCTATGGAAAGCTTTACAGCAATCGTACTCAAGTTATGTCTGACAAATAGTAGTGACAGTCACCCATTGATATTGTCAGATAGGCAATATATGTAGAGGTAGTATCGTTAGCCGTCAGAAATCCTCTAACCCAGGGATCCTCAACCTTTCAAACCCGTGAGCAACATTCAGAAGAAAAAGGAGGTGGGGAGCAACACTAGCATGAAAAATGTTCCTGGGGTGCCAAATAAGGGCTGTGATTGGCCATTTACTTGCCCCTATGTGGATTGTCAACCTACATTGAGGCTCTGTTTGGCAGTGCACCTGGTTTTAATGTAATACAACTTGTCTCCAAGCCTGGAATTCAAAAATAATCACCTGCTTTGAGGACACTGGGAGCAACATCCAAGGGGCTGGAGAGCAACATGTTGCTCACGAGCTGTTGGTTGGGGAACACTGCTCTAACCTGATCGCCAAAGTACAAAAAATGTCGGTGCAATCTTCACAAGGTCCGAAATTTGCACAAATCAAAGATTCTTTATCTTTGCATCTATGGCCAGCTTTACTCTGCTGCTATGTAAAACACATCTACCTGTATATGCCAACAGAGTTGTCCCTAGAGCTTACTATCATTAGTTACTGTATATCAGGGGTGTCCAAAAGGTTGATCAGGATCTAACAGTAGACCTTTAGTTGGTGATCAGTAGATCTCAAGACACTGTTAACAAACAGCTTGTCTAAATCTCCTATTTCATGCTTTTTATTCAGATTTTTATTACGTCAAGGTTACATAAGAAATGGGTGTTTGTTAAATATAACATCATACATTTTCTCATAAATCGATATTTATGTAATATGTCACATGGAACAGTATGCTAACAAAGCTTTTAGGCATGTAGATTATAATGGGAAATCATGACTAAAAGTAGACTTTGCATTAATAAAGTCTGGGCACTCCTGCTGTATATACTGTAAGTATCTCTACAACTGCCTGTCCAAGGCTTATTTTAAACAACGATATTAACATGGAATTGGTCCTCCCTTTGTGAGGGTTGCTCACTTTGACATTGGAAAAGCTTTTGATTTGCTTTCACTTGGCCACTAATATTCACGAGGTGGGGAACTGATGATGAGAAATGAGGACTGGACCCCTAGTCTGAATTCCATTTCATCTCAAAGATGTTCATCTGGATTTGGATTTCTGGATTTTAGGGCTTTGTGCTGGCCAATCAAGTTCTTCTATTCTCATTTCAGTGAACAGACTTCACTTTACACAAGCATTAAAAAACAGCCAGACAATTCTTCCTTCTTTAGTAAATTGTATGGATTCAGGCAAGTAGTATTCTCGTGGCATGTAATGAACCCATAACTACCAGACTGTCAGATGGGGAAGCAAAATTCATCACTCCAGAGAATGCATTTCCATTGCCCAAGACTCCAAGGACTGTAACTCTTACACCATTTCAGCAAACGCTTCGCATTGCATATAAAGTAGTAATGATAGGCTTGAGCATGACAGCTTGTCCACTAAAACATAAACAGAGAAGAAAATATGACCCCTCCCGATGGATAATATAATAGAGTTACTTGGGACGAGCACAGGGACACTACCTTCATGGGAAGTGTCAATGAACATGTGCATTGTACATATGCTTAAATTCAGATATTTTCCTTTAATGCGTATACGATTTGTATAGTGTTGGGTAATAATTATACTCCATGTATTTAGCAAAATAGAAGTCATTTCTACGCAGCATTTCAGATCAACAAACACACTATATACTATATTTTTACATACAGCACAAAAAATCATATTATTTGCTATATGATAGGCTTGAGCATGACAGCTTGTCCACTAAAACATAAACAGAGAAGAAAATATGACCCCTCCCGATGCATAATATAATAGAGTTACTTGGGACGAGCACAAGGACACTACCTTCATGGGAAGTGTCAATGAACATGTGCATTGTACATATGCTTAAATTCAGATATTTTCCTTTAATGCGTATACGATTTGTATAGTGTTGGGTAATAATTATACTCCATGTATTTAGCAAAATAGAAGTCATTTCTACGCAGCATTTCAGATCAACAAACACACTATATACTATATTTTTATATACAGCACAAAAAATCATATTATTTGCTATATGCCCGGACTGCATATAATAGTACAGACCGGAAATAGTTGAAACACGAACGACCGGAAATAGTTTAAATAGGGTAACGGATTTTTTAGAAACTAAGCCTCTGATGAAGCTGTGAATAACAGTGAAACGCGTTAGGAGAAGGAGATCACTTACCAGTTCAGCACGCACACCACAAGGAGGTCTGGATCCGGCTGGCAAGGACCATCCCTGGTGATTTCGAAAAACCATACCAAACTGGACTGAATGCGATTTTATTGAGAACAAAATGTGAGTGCTTTTACTGTTTTTAAGATTTTTTAAATAAAACGTTATTACACTATTTCCGGTTTTTCTATCCTTCCCCTGGAGCCTATGGAGGATACAAAGTCAAGCTAAGACCACTCGGGAGGAGTTAATGAATACGCTTGACCACGAGAGTGGTTTGTAAGTAGGCAATTTTACCAAACGGTGGAGGTGTTGTGTTGAAAACTGTATTCACCCATCGCTGCACCGAAGAACTCTGCTTTTTAAATCTGCTTTTTAAATTCTGCTTTTTAAATTGGCTTTTAAAGTTGTTTCTAATCTGCACCCCCCCTGCACCTGTTCCCTTTAACCAGCTGTGTATAAGGGAAATGGGAGCACTTATAGAATAACCTAACCCAAAAAAGGGGGAACACACATAAAGTAAGCTAATTAAAAGCACACGGTGATATATACCATTGTACATCGAACGTATTACGCTATGCGAGTTCCTCATTTCTGTTGCCACAGGCGCTGATCCCTTGTGCATATTTTATCTGGAAGTATACACATTTGGTAGTACAGACAGTGTGCAGACTGAAGTGCTCGATACCTATAATATCTCTATTAGCTCTTGCTCTTCCTCTCTCTGTGCAAATCCTTCCTGAGAAACTCACCCTGAATTCTCCTGCTTGTAAGTGGCAATAAATTTAGCTTGTCTTTTACTGTACACCAACACAGACTTTATTAACTTCTAAATTATCTTTCTAACTGCTGGTAATAAATAAAAACACAAGCAAACCAGTAAAAGGGGTAAAAAAAAAAAAAGGGTAAAAAAGGAGTTAATGCTTTGTGCTCCAGAAAGGTCAAAAGGCCCCGGGGAAAAATACCAGTACCCCAGCAGGCCAGTCCAACACCCTGAAGAGTGAGGCCTGAAAAGGGAAGAATAAAAAAAACTAACAAGCACACGTAAAAAAATAAGCAATGTTATCAAGATATCAAAGAGACACAATTTTAGTGGCATTTGTGTTTTTTTTTACTTCTACCATTGGCCTGAGGTTTTCCAAAGCTCATTTGAAGCAACATCTCACATACTATCATATTGTATTAAGATTTACTATACTATAAGATTTACTAGATAAATAACAATTCAGGGTACAAGTACCCTCCAATTTGTGCCTGCATGTTGGCCACCAACCTACTTAGATTGCAAGCTCTATGGTGCATGGACCTCCTACCTACTGTGTCTCTTAACTCTGTGCCCTTATATAAGCTCTGTGTATGTGACGTGTCCTCCCGTGTGTTCTTTTTATATATTGTACTTTTATGAACTGTACAGCGCTGTGGCTCCTTAACAGCTCTTTACAAATATAGTTATACATACAAAGTACCTGCCAATCAAAGTGTGCTAAAAATATCTACATATAATAATAATGTTTTAGTAGACAATTGATAACATTTTCTTAGATTGCACTTATTATAATGACATTTTCTTAGACTGCTTTTGGACATTTGACACAATTTCTTTAAAGAATATTTAATTTGACAAAACCTTTAGTTTATCTGGTACAGCTTTTTGGGGCACTTCATGAACACAATAGACTGGGCTGGCTAGATAATAGATAAAAGAAGAACCAGCAAATGTACCAAGATACAAAACTTCTACATCAAAGAAAATCTGTTTACATGTACAGGATATAAATAAAATGTAAACTCAGGTTAATAAATGCCATTGTTGTTGTTTGTAGTCCTTTAAAGGAGCAGTAACACCAAAAAATTTAAGTGTTTAAAAGTAATGAAAATGTAATGCACCGTTGTGCTGTACTGGTAGAACTGGTTTGATTGCTTCAGCATCTCATACAATAGTTTATATAAACAAGCTGCTTTGTAACCAAGGCACCAGATACACAGAGGATAACAGATAAGTTCTGTGGTACACAATGGAATTCATCAGAAAGTATCTGTTATCTACTGTGTATCCTGTGATTGAATGGTTGCCCCCATGGCTACACAGCAGCTTGATTATATAAACTATAGTAGAGTTTCTGAAGCAAACACACCCATTTTATCAGTGCAGGGCAACAGTACATTCTTTAATTTTTTGGTGTTAATGTTGCTTTAACATTGCCTCCCACTTATTGTCATCTCCTTTATTCTTTCTACCTCATGTGTATGGAAGCCTGTTATTATAGGTTGCAGTGGGGGTGGATGACATTGGATGAACGTATGTTTAATGTCAGCAGCAGAATTAAAACCATACCAATACATTAAGTTGCATTATACATACAACTTTAAAAAACAAAAAAAAAGGCAATTCCTTGTTGTAAGGTAGATAAAGAGAAGCTATAGAGGAATGCTGGAGTAACATTAAACACTAAAGGGCAAATTCACCAAGGGTCGAATATCGAGGGTTAATTAACCCTCGATATTCGACTGGGATTATCCTTTGATCAGAAAAAACTTGAAAGCCTATGGGGACCTTCCCCATAGGCTAACATGGACTTCGGTAGCTTTTAGGTGGCGAACTAGGGGGTTGAAGTTTTTTCTTAAAGAGACAGTACTTCGACTATCGAATGGTAAAATAGTCGAACGATTTTTAGTTTGAATCCTTCGATTCGAAGTCGTTGTCGAAGTAGCCCATTCGATGGTCGAAGTAGCCCAAAAAACACTTTGAAATTTGAAGTTTTTTTACTTCGAATCCTTCACTCGAAGTTAATGAATTGGCCCCTAAATGTAACAGGTAGTATGTATTTCATATATGTACACATATGTAAATGAAGTTTGGCATACCTTTGTTCAGATTTGTACTGCCAATTCTTGCCATATGCTTGTATTTCATGTCAGAGGAATGAGACAAGTAAAAAGTGGTAGGAATATATATTCAGTGCTGTTCAGAAACCTAAGAAATTGTTGCCCCTGTGTGTAGTCCCTGGTATTCCGGATCTGCAAGGAATTCTGACGCTTATGCATGCAAGTGTTACACTGAATTAACTGCATTATACTGAATTGTTTTCAGTATTTGGGAACAATACTGAATAAAGACACCCAGAAAGAAAACAATAATGTATCACTGAAATTTATATTAATACAAAAAAGTTCAATAACTTTCTACATTCATTTTTATGTTTTTACACACTTTATATACAGAAAATGTTGTAAAGGAGAATTAGGCTTGTCATTTTTATTTTCCTTCAGTTTAGTCTAGCAGAACAGTTTCTGACTTCAAAAAGTTCATTCTCAAATGTAGAGGTATACTGAGCTTACCAGAAACTTACATTTTTTTATTTTATTTTACTTTGATTCTCCTTAGGGCTAACCACAAAGGGTCACCAAATTATGTTTCTTTCTAGGTTGGACCATTCACAAACTGCCCTCAGTTCTAGTCATCCTCCAGGACCACAATCTCCACATTGTGTATTCCATCAGGATTAACACCTAGGACTTTTCCATCTCCCAGTTCCATCACTTTAGATCCTCCCTCTGGGTCTGGTGCTGGATCTATCTGTATGATTGTTTGGCCTTCTTCACCCACCCCATCTTGACCAAGTCCTGTATCCATGGCCACCAACTCTACAGGGCTCATTACCCCAGTTAGTTCACCCGATTCTTGCATATCTGTTGTGAGTACTGCCAGTGTATCCCCGGATCCAGCTTTACCCAGTAGAGTGGCATAGCGTACCCCACCCAAGGAGAATTGCTGACCAATTGATGCCAGTGTTAAAGGGGACAATACAGTATAGTGGGGCTGGGAGGAAGGGTTGTTTATAGAACCAGCAGAAACTGGGCGCTGGAGACGTGGTCTCTTGGGTGGTTTCTGTGCGCTCACAGGCATCAAGACAACATTTTGAAGGAGAGGGGACTTGCTGCCCTCTTGCTTTTTTTGCTCCTCTAGCTGCCTCTCCAATTCTGGAAGAAAAATTCAATTCACTTATGTCAGAAACAATGGCCTAAATGTACAGTTTTGTTGAGAATTACCAAAATAAAATATCAAATGTGTGTATCTAATGTATAGTGTGTATCTATAGAACACAGTTCAAAGCTGGAAAATAATAAAATTTAGCAAATAATGGTACGCAACAAAGAGAAGATGGAGAGAATTCAAGCACATTAAAGAAGCATAAGAGGTTGAGATGTCCATAATTATGTTTTGCTAATAATTTTCATTAGTTCAATAAAATAAGATAAGATAGAGTACTCAAACCTTGCAAGCAAATAAATATTTGTGGCAGCAGGTGCTCACTAAGAGACCTAAATCTTCACATGGGTCAAAGTCTATAACAAAAAATTCTAGTGGTGCACTGGAGTTCTATTTATATAGCCTAATACCAGTCAGGTTCTTCACAGTCAGGACAGTGAGGTTGTGGAATGCACTGCCGGGTGATGTGATGGCTGATTCAGTTAATGCCTTTAAGAATGGCTTGGATGATTTTTTGGACAGACATAATATCAAAGGCTATTGTGATACTAAAATCTACAGTTAGTATAGGTATGGGTATATATATAATTTATGTGAAAGTATGGAGGGGTGTGTATGGATGCTGGGTTTTCATTTGGAGGGGTTGAACTTGATGGACTTTGTCTTTTTTTAACCCGATTTAACTATGTAAATAGTATACCGTCTTTAGTTTCAATATATATGTATAGAAGGTGCTGGATGGAGGTGAGCAAAATAGAGGGTGAAAGCAAACTGAAGTTTTCCAGAGCAGATCAGAAGATGAATGAAGCAGGTAAGAAGGGGACAGGATAAATCTATTATGTAGAAAAGGACAGGGCAGAAATAAACCAGATTAAAACTTGGTTTGGCATCAAACCAACAATAGCACTCCTTTAGATCGTCTTTGTTTAAGAAAATAAAGGATGTAATAATGCGCCAGTATTTAAAGAATGCTGCATCAGTACAACAAAACCTTGATACTGTACCACCAATGTCTTTTAGTTATATTATATTTTAGTTATATTATATGTCTTTTATGTTATATTTAGGTACCTACCAAGCTAAAAAGATTACCTGCTAATGCATAATGATATTGTTCTTCACTCTGTTCGGTTTGATTCTTCTTTTGTTCCAGTACTTTTTTCACAGAGTCCAATAATCCAAAGCTGTGAGCAACGTTATTTAGCGCAGTGGCATCTGACAAAGAATAAGCAGACTGGAACATTGAAAGAACAGTATATATTGTAGGTTCCCTATTTGGGATAATAATTATCATCTAACATTAACATAAAGATTATTCAGTACATATATCCCCAATATTTATTACATGTAGCTTGAAGTGAAACATGAACAAGCATATTTGATGTTAAATATGCATAGATGTGATCTGCCAACAACCATTAACTGCACAAATTAAAGGATAAGTAACACCAAAAAAGTGTTTTAAAGATATAAAGTACTGCTTCCACGCTCTCTTACAACTGGTATGATTGTTTCAGAAACTCTACTATAGTTTATATAAACAAGCTGCTGTGTAGCCAAGGGGCAGCCAGTCAAAGCTGAAAAAGTAGAAAAGACACAGGATACAAAGCAGATAACAGATCTTCTCTGTAGTAAACTATGGGAACTTATGTATTATCTACGATGTATCCTGTGTTTGAAATACTGTCCAATGGCCACACAGCAGCTTGTTTATATAAACTATAGTAGTGTTTCTGAAGCAGTTTTACCAATACAGGGCACCAGTACGTTATATTGTCATTCCTTTAAAAAGCTTTAATTTTTTGGTGTTACTGTTCCTTTACGAGAATGAAGCAAAGTTATCAGACGGTGTGTATGACATTCGATTATTCATTTATTTTTTGCACAAAGTATTCCTCAGATGAGAGGTTGCAGGAACCATTTCCCAACACTCCCTTGGAGTGTTATTCAATACCTTCTTCAATGAAGCGATGAATTCTGTGACTTAAAGGACCAGTAACATAAAAAAAAAATGTTTAAAAATTCGTTAGTGCACAATGAAAAATAAACACTAAGACAAAAGAAACTTTTAAATAGCAAAGCCTTTATTAAAAAATAACTTACAGAATGTCCACTTCCTGTCTGCTTCAGAAACGGCGAAAAGGTGACCATCCATCCTGCAACGATCAACTTCTTCTCCCTGGCTAGTCACTGACAGGCATCGCTTTCATCCACCTGCTGCTGTGTGTCTGTGGCTGCTGCTCCCGCTGTGTGCCCGTGACTGGCTGCTGACACTGCTCCCTGCGCTGACTCTGCCAAGCCGTCCTTTTCCCGTGGTCCAAGCGCAGCCGACACTTCAGTACTGGTGGCGGCGTAAAAACACTCAGCGCCAGGCTGATGCAACAGTGACTCATTGGCCGCAGAAAGCTTTGCGCACTCATTGGCGCAGCAGCTGCACATGAATCGCCGGCACCAGCGGGACAGAACCTCAGCTTCATGGCAGTTGGGGCAGTCACAGGTGGTAGCGCCGAGCTGCGGACTGCCCGGGCCTCCACCACTCCCTGCCCCAGCCGCTACCCCTCCGCTTCCTGCACTACGCCGCCACCAGTACTGAAGTGTCGGCTGCGCTCGGACCATGGGAAAGGGACGGCTTGGCAGAGTCAGCGCAGGGAGCAGTGTCAGCAGCCAGTCACGGGCACACAGCGGGAGCAGCAGCCACAGACACACAGCAGCAGGTGGATGAAAGCGATGCCTGTCAGTGACTAGCCAGGGAGAAGAAATTGATTGTTGCAGGATGGATGGTCGCCTTTTCGCCGTTTCTGAAGCAGACAGGAAGTGGACATTCTGTAAGTTATTTTTTAATAAAGGCTTTGCTATTTAAAAGTTTCTTTTGTCTTAGTGTTTATTTTTCGTTGTGCACTAACGAATTTTTAAACATTTTTTTTTATGTTACTGGTCCTTTAAAGGTCCTCCCAGAATCCATCACTTCACCGTGGAAGGAGGTGAAGGAGGATATTTGGTTATTTTGATGCAGACCTCTCCTAACAAGTTTCCATTGGCCTCCCATTAAACAAATTGCTCAGGGTGCTCTTTTGAGCACTTTTGCAATTTACATAATTTTTTTTTGTTTCAAAGCTATTAAGCTTTTTTTTTTATAACCTGGTAATACACACATTTTAATGAAACAGTCCCACCTGCTTGTCAGTTCTTTGGCATGTACAGTTGCAGAGAATATGTTTAGAAGGAGAACAGAGAATTGTTCTGAAGTTTCTGCTCAGGAAATAAATGAGGTTTCTTCTTTCTTTCTCGAGTACAGCAATATCAAAGGGGTTCTAGGTTTTCCTTCTAAAAATAGCTATAGGTTTCCGATCTGTTCCTCCACTAAAAAGAACTAAACTCTAAAACCTATCATGGATAGAAATGCCATATTTTATTTATGGAGCGAAATTGCACCAGCCGAAAAGTTTCCACATCTATATAACAGTTGTGATCTAGGTCAGGGGTCCCCACACTTTTTATACTTGTCAGCCACATTCAGATGTAAAAAAAAAAAAAAATAAAATTGAAGAGTTGGTGAACAATGCATAGATAAACAATGTTCCTGGCAAAATACGTACTGTGATTGGCCATATGTGGACTGGCAACATGCTCTGTTTGGTAGTACACCTGGTTTTTATGCAAATATTAATATTAATAAAACTTTCCTTCAGAGCTGTGGAGTGGCTACATAAATCCTTCAACTCAGGCTCCTCAGTTTATGGTCCCCCCGATTTATCTGTTTTTAAAGGAACAGCAACACCAAAAACTGAAAATGTATCAAAGTAATTAAAATATAATGTACTGTTGTGCTGCACTGGTAAAAGTTGTGTGCTTGCTTCAGAAAGACTACTATAGCTGTTGTGTAGCCATGGGGCAAACATTCAAGCTAGAATAAAGGAGAAAAGGCACATGATACATACAGATAAACACCATTGTGTTGGACAGGGCTTATCTGTTATGTGCTATGTAACCTGTGCCCTTTCTCCTTTTTTCCAACTTGAACGGCTGTGTCCAAAGATTCAGGTCAATCAAGTTCCCGAGGAAAACCAAACTTTTATATGCATACAGATGCATGTGATTGAATAATGAGATAGATCTTTTTTCCAAATTATATGAGAATGCTAGTCCCCATAACGAATGCACATACAATATTGACCATGCACCTCAAAAAGCAAGTTTTGAAAGAACACAGGCACATTATTATAAATATTTCTAATTAAATTTTATTACAAAAGTTTCTTTGTATCTGGAGGATTAACCATTCGGATTGTTAAAAACAAAACAAAAAAAAAAAAGAACGAAAGAATACGGACACATACCAGACACTTGGAAGGGAATCTGTCCCGCTCGTTGCTGGACACCATTTAAAAGTTCCTCAATTTCATTGTGAATCTTGTTTATTACTTCATCCATTAGCCCCACATCAGAGATACCTTTCCAAAACAACAGTGTTTCTTCTAAAGAGAGACACAGAAGAGGTTTAATAATTTCTTCTATTTAATTCAGGTAATATCTAGAACCATATCGAATACCATATAGTAGGTCAACGTAGGTCACTTAATATATTGCATTAAACAGCTCATATGTAAAACCTTGCTCCATGTAAATACAACATGCAATAATATATTTTTTTGTAGTATGTGCCATTGGGGAATCCCAGTTTGTTAAAATTCTTTAATATGCCACTTAATATGATGTGCATCTTTTGCTTAAGTATTTATTTTTAACCCTGTTCCTCCTGTTTAATTAATGTGCTCATCAGGGCTGCAGTAACCTTGGACTTTTGTCTGACTCATTTTCCTTCCCCACTTCCCCAAGCTACTGAATAGTAATTACAAGTCAGCATATGACTTTTAATGTGTGGGTGATGAAAGGTAGTTTTTAAAATGACAGTTGTCAAGCTGTGTTTCAGAAAGAGAAAATTACAACATGTACAGTTTTATTTATAATACATTTACATTCTCTCCTAAAAAAATAGGAGAGTTGGTGAAGAAAAATAAATAAATAATGATGCCCTTCCCCAAAAAATAATATCAGGAAGATTGCAGACACCAATACAACTGTGCACTAAAGGAAGCTTTAATTCTTACTGGCTTCTGATAGAACAACAAGCATGCAGTAGGGAAAAATTGCTTGGTTATGCGACCGAAAAAAAAAATTAAAACCATGGGAAAACATTGTAATGCCCACAGAACAGCAGAGGTCAGGTGCTCCAATTGACCCATGGGTCTTCAGTCCCCCACTATGTCTGCAAATATTTTGAGTGTCATTAAATAGTGCTTGAGTAGAACCATTTAAAAGTACTATTACTCTTTTGCCTAGTTATTACCAGATATCTCTTCCCCCTCCTTGGTCATCTCTTCTCTGTTCATCTGCAAGGTGGCAGTAAGACCTGGGCCCCACTCAACTGTAGTATCCTCCACTGTCTGTTCTGATACAGTAACAGATGAAAGGCTGCCTGAAAGAAGTAAAATCATATATACATTTACATTTTCAATTCCACACATGTCCATAATATTCCAGTAGAAAACTATGTGTAAACTAATTTAAAAACAATTTGAAAGAATAATAGCACAAAACAAATGACTAGTACAATAATAGTACAATATTATTGTACTAGTCTTTACAGTATTTTCCCAAATCCAGTGGGACAGGCCCTGAAGCTGTGCTCAAACGCAATGCACCTTCAACATAATTTTAAAGTGCAAAAAAACAATAATGTGCATGTAGCCCAAGTGTCAATCAACAATATTAACAGTGTTTCTGGACAATACCCAAGCCTACACCATGTGCAATAATTATTGGGGGTGATGTATGGATCTTTACCACTGGAGAAGTGAAAATAGGTTTTCTGAAGTGATAAATTGTGCTTCATGTCTGTGTTTAGTGGATGCTTGCAGAACCCATACCTCCATACACAAACCAAGGTCTGTCAAGTCAATTTGTAAAGATGGAAGTGGAAAAACTTGACTTGTTCAGATCGCTGACCTTAACTCAACACCACTGGCATGAATTGGATCACCAAGTGCAAACTTTGCCTGATTCATCAACACCAGTTTCAAACCTCACTTATCCTCTTAGGAATTAACTGAAGCAAATTCCAAAAACATTGTTGTATAATATAATCTCAGAGCAGAGATGGTTATAACAGGAGGACCAACTTCATATTAAAACCCTGGATTTCAGAATGGGAAGTTGGACATGTGAATAGACACGTTTTAATATCCAGTAAAGTTTGCATTACAATCCTCTATATTAATTATATTTTATGCATTATGAGTCATATATTGTCTGTTTCAGAACTACAATTAAAAACTGACCTATAATTTTGCTAGATGAAGTAAAAACTGCCCCAGGAAAAGCCCCTAAACTGAAAGAGCACAATATGTTAAAAATGTGCTTGGCAACCACAGTGTATGTTAAAATATTTTCTCCATACCTTCTGTAGTGCTGGGAGTCTGCACTATAGTACCCTGTCCAGGTACAGGGGCACGAGCACTGTTGATCAGCAGGTCAAACTTAGTACTGCGGCATGTGTTTGTGCAGACTTGGTCATGCTGGTAGAAGTCAATTTGGCCAGTATCCATCATCTTTCTACAAATACACAAAAACTATGAGCACAAACCACAGTCTGAACAGAACAAATATATTGATTCTACTACAGACCAAGCAATTTGCCTACCTTAGCATTGTTCCCCCAAGACGAATGGCTCTCTTCCAGTCCTTTAAGGTGGATTTTCCAGCCAAATGAACAAAATGTTTTGGACTGATCAGCTGATCATTAAACTAAAAACAAAAGAGGTAAAAATACAATATATAAATAAGGGAAAAGGGAAGTATTTTTCTTTTGAAACACAAAAGCAGTAAATGACACCTACTGTTTGGTAAGGTTTACTATAACCAAAGCATGTAAAACAATTTTGGAACACTGCAAGCTGTTTAGCACAGTTATTGTATCATGACAAGGTCACACAATATTTTGGGGTGTGTACCTTTGTCTGTGTTATGTAACAGGGGTTATCACCAACCACTTCCTGTGTGACAGTACTATTTGTTTATTAGCTATTGGGTTGCTCCTAAGCCCTTTTCACCCCCCCCCCCAATTACTGAACATCAGATATGTTTCTGAGGACTGTGTGCATGAGAATTACTGCTAGTTAGTGGTTCAAGAAGGAAATGTTGGACCAGTCCTATTATACATAAAGCAATTTTGACACATTCAAGTTCCCCGCAAAGCTGCCCCCAGCCCCGCAAACCTGTGTACAGCAGACTGGCTGACACTACTAACAGATCTTCTGCGTTGCTTCAGTAACGCTGGGCTGGGGGTGGAGCGATCCTTCCATAGGATGAATTCCTGTTTTCATTCATAATCAGCCTATGGAAAGATCGCTCCGCCCCCAGCTAAACGTCACTGAAACGGTACAGAAGATCATTAAGCAGTGTCGGAGGGTCGGATGAACGCAGGTTTGCGGGGGCGGCTTTGCAGGGAACTATTCTGGGTGCAGCATTTACTTGATACTGACACGTTCCAATAATTTTTATAGGAATGTGTCAGTATCGCTTTAATAAAATAATTTACAAAATTGTAAAAATTGTTATGTGCTAGGAAAACCTCTCTCTGGCAGTTACCTTAACACATTTAACGTTGATTCCTGGGCACACAAATTTCTTCCACAGCAAGACAGCCTTGCTATCACCACATGTTATTGGGTAAGCAATGTCAATGTCCTCACTCAGCTCCACCGTGCCACCATCTGTGCAGAGATTTAATAATGAGCCAATGTCATGTAACGGTTAAGTCCGAAAATTAACAGAAACTCACCTAGGGTGTCACCCATCTTTAAGGTGTGAGTCTCCAGTGAAACA
The DNA here is from genome assembly GCF_017654675.1 of Xenopus laevis. Classification (NCBI taxonomy): domain Eukaryota; kingdom Metazoa; phylum Chordata; class Amphibia; order Anura; family Pipidae; genus Xenopus; species Xenopus laevis. The sequence goes on along the minus strand of NC_054374.1, from coordinate 68,395,465 downwards.
ACAGCTGCATTGGTGTCAGACATATCCCCATAAATCCTATATGCATAGAAATTAAATAAATATTACAAGTAGTTATAAGTGTTACAAGTAGTAAAAGCAAAAAGGAGAATATCTAGGTAGAAATTGATGGCAGGGGGTGTTAATGTGGTTGACCAATTAAATAGCACATCTGTAGTCTGTACTAAATTGAGAGTCCCAGCTGCCATACTATTCTCTCATCTCAGGCGATGTCCTCCCTTAACGGGGTGGTTCACCTTTAAGTTAACTTTTAGTATATCATATAATTTTTAATTCTAAGCTTTTCAATTTGCCTTCACTTTTTCTCTTTTATGGTTTTTTAATTATTGCCTTCTTCATCTGACTCTTTTCAGCATTCAAAATGGGGGTCGCTACTATCACTTATGTTTCTATTCAGGCCCTCTACTACTCATATTCCAGTCTCTTATTCCAATCAATGTGTGGTTGCTTTACTAATTTGGTCCCTAGCAATTGGATTACTGAAACTGCAAACTGTGAGCTGAATAAGAATCTAAATAACTCAAAACCCACAAATAATAAAAAATAAACCAATTGGAAATTGTTTCCGAATATTACTCTCTATATCATACTAAAAGTTAATTTAAAGAGTACAACCCCTCTCCGTAATAAACGTACAAGGGGTTGCACCCCGGTTTGAATCGCTTTGTGTGCCAGCCTGTATTGCTTTCTACAACCCCTCTCCGCACAGCTTAAATAAAAAAAATTAAGAGGAAAGTTTTTCTAGCAGGATTATATTGCATTTGTTTTTTTTATCAGTGTACTTTTACTAAAAAAATCATCATTATTGTTTTTTTGCTTTAAATTTACCAAAGCATTATACCAGTAAAAATTAGCCGACACACAAGTCGTGTACACTTGGGGGCTTACTAAGCTCGAGTGAAGGATTCGAAGTAAAAAACGGTCGACTATTCGATAGTCGAAGTACTGTCTCTTTAAAAAAAACTTCTACTACATCCTTCGCCACTTTAAACCTACCGAGGTACAATGTTAGCCTATGGGGACCTTCCCCATCAGTTTTCTAAGCTTTTTTTCTAAGAAAAATCCTTTGATCGATTGATTAAAATCCTTCGATCGATTGATTAAAATCCTTTGATTGATAGATTGATTGATTGATTGAAATCCTTCGATTCGAAGGATTTCATCGTTCGAACAATTTTTACTTCGATCAATCGTAGAATTTTCACAAAATCGTTCTAATTCGATATTCGAAGGATTTTACTTGTATGGTCGAATTCGAGGGTTTATTAACCCTCAATATTTGACCCTTAGTAAATGTGCCCCTTGGTTACTATTTTGACTAATCAGAGAATTGTGTAGAGATGAGAGAAACAAACCACATAACAGACCTAAAAGGAATCAATTTGGTGCAAGTTCCAATCAAAAACGTGCATGAAGATTGAAATATAAAAGAATTAAGAAAGGTTTATTGTATGGTTCTCTTATCAGTTCTCTTATCAGTTAGGCATATTTTGTAACCCTAACAGTTTATTTTAGAATAGTTCAAATAATATGAGTCTATGCAATATTTTCTAAAGCAAAGTTGTTGTTTTTTTTTTTTTTTCTTATAAAAGTAATCCTTGGTCTTTCGCAAAATGTTTCCCTTAACCATTTCCAACAAGTATAAAAAAGGATACATGCTTTATATTTCAAATGTATAACCTTATGTTTATTGAAAAAGTATCTCTGCTGCCACCCATGCCAAAATATTCTGTTTAGATCCTTCTACGAACAATACACAACTTGAAAAAATCTACTAAAGTTCTGTTTTATGTCAGAGGAAGCAACACTATGTTCAAATTCAGTTGAATTGGTATTGAGAACAAGTTAGTACAGAAATATTATTTACTGACATTGGCAAGCTAAATCCTTGTTGACACTTTTTATGTGTGTTTTAAGCCTGACGAGACCCCAAGACCACTTAGATTTTAAGCTCTGGAGGGGAGGGACCTCTTTATCCTTGTGTCTAACACTTAGCACCTGTACTTTGTATGTATTTAACTATTATTTCAATGACATTTTTTATCAATTTATTGTTCAGCGCTATGTGCATAATTAGTGCTATGTAAATAAAATCATATTTAATTTAAGGGGCAGATTTATCAAAATGTGAGTTTAGAGCTTAATAAATAAAAACTCACCCATGTTCTGTTCATTCCTATAAGATTTAGTGGATGCATTTCATTAAAAGCAGCTGTTATAATTGATACAATAGTTGCTAACATTCCACAGATACTGCTGAGAAATGCATCAACTAATTGTATCAACTAAATGTAGCAAACTGTAACAGTTCAGAATGCTCCTGGATCACTGAGCTGCCAGACTGAAACACTAGAAACAGAAACATTAAACTTCAATTTTGGGAAACGGTATAAAATAAAAGATGGAAAGCAATTGAAAAAAAGTCTTTGCTTAAGGTGAACAATCTTAAAACGACTGAACTGAAAAAAGTGTTTGGAAGTTAACCCCTTTAATGTTCTACTTTAACCTGGCTGGAAAAAAAAGCTATTAACTGGTTGGTTGCTATGAGGTACTGTCCTACTGAATAATACTGCAATCTTGTTATTTACAAATATTTTCAAATATATCCCTCACTTCAAGTGAAATGTGGATAAATAGATAAGCTGTGCATAATAAAAAATATTTCTAAAATAGTTAGCCAAAAATTTAATGTATAAAGGCTGGAGTGTTCTGGCTATTATGTTAAACATCCAGTCACTCCAGCCACATTTTTGGCTAACTAACTAACTATATTGGAAACAGTTTTTATTTTTATACTGAACTATTCTTTTAAGTTCATAATTACTATGTTTAAATAAAATACTGGGATTAAATTTGCTTTTCTCCACTCTACTGGCACCATAACACAAATGAGCCAAGGTCTCCATTAACTAATTTAACCAGGTTTTACATTTTACTAAATTATTAAATATTGTGCCTTTTAAGATAGCTGTTTTTTTATCATCCAAAGAAAAAGCGTTTGTGACAGCATCATGTCATGCAACACATACCCGTTACCTATCCCACCATTTTACACACCCAGGGAAAATGTATTTGCCTTCACAGAGTTCCTTCAGATTCACTCCCCACCAACAAGTTTTTGGGACTGATATGTTTAAAGACTTTTGGGGATTACCCAGTTTGGAGACTAAATAATAATTTTTGCTAAACTGATTACCTAACAAATCCCTCGGTAGAGAGAAAGCTCATTTCTCTGGCAAAGGTAAATAGGGGTTAAAATGACATAGAAGACAAGAGATAAATAAATTACACCTACCCATGAGGTATGGGCTGCAACTGCAGAATGACCTGTGTCTTGGTATCCTCTGGATCTTCCCCCTCAATACAGTCACTGGGAATCACAACCACGTCCCCCATAGGGACTGTCACCTCAGCATTGGCCATGAGTTACACAGATTGAGCAGCGTTACTCTGAAACCTAATTCATACAGGAAGGAAGAGGCAGTTTTATTGCATGATCTACTCCTACTGTATATAAGGATCAGGACACAGATGAACAGTGCTTTGAACTGCATTTAATGCCATATACAACAGAGTTGTTGTAATTCTTGCGCAGGAGGAAACCAGGATTTTTTTTGTAATTCTGCTTTTAAAGCTGACATTTTTTAACCGAAGTGATAAAATGATTAAATATTGTGCTAGGCACAATAAAATTACTTTTCTTTGTTGATGCTTGTTAATCCATCACACTGTTGTGCCTGCAGGATTCTTCAGCCAAGTTGTAGTAATTTCTAACATAATTAGAAGCTACCAACACAGGGTTGTCTGTGTGGATTTTCCCTGAATTTTGACAATGCTCCAAATCAAAGCAGGCAAGTTAACAGTTTATGGATATGTTTGATGCCTGGCTGGTACTCACAACCAAGCCAGTAAAAATAATTGTTATTACCAAGAAACATGGGAAGGCAACCCTCTCTTCTCAGGAGACAAACCCATATGAACATAAGAAGTTGCTCTGGGGTAATGTAATAAATAGTGCAACGGTTGAAAAAAAAGGCTACTCACTCCAGTGAAGGAACTAATGTATAATAGACCCCCAACTCCTTCCATTGTCACAACAGGTTCCCATTGCAGCACTACAGTTTTGCACCTAGTAGTCCCCTACTGATCTGCACATTGGATTAAGTGATTATCAGAGGTACCTTCATTACATTAACAATCTTCATGGTAAGACCAACTTGGGCAGGGACTGATGGGATGTGAATTATACACTTTTTTTTTATCTCCATAAAGAAAAACAACAAGAATTTGTAAATTAACTAGAGACACCATATCCTTTCCGATTGTGCCTACCCTCCAAGTAGGAAGATGTCACAGACTTCCACCTACTACTAGAGCATTATTCCATTCTCATACAGTCAGTGCTTGAATTGGAGTGAGAAAAGTGGGGGGATGCTTTGTGTGGTGAGCGCAGCGCAGCGTGCTAAAACAAGCACCTCCCACAACCATAAGCCACACCCACTGTTATTACAAGCCTCACGCCTCAATACTAATTTAGTAAAACCATTTTGCTATTTCCATTTTGGTATTTCCTTCTAATGCCCAGTTAAATGCCCAGTATGTATAGATTTTCTTTATTATTGACCTATAGGAACCCTAAAACTAAAATTGTGCATATGACTTTTCTTGGCGGTCAATTCAGCTTTTGCAAACACAGCTCCTTGCTTGTGTATTGTGTCATAACTACCCCATCATGTTCTATAATACCCAATTATTTCATATACATCATTCTCTCACTATTCCTTAATTTGCTGTTGTTTAATACCTTCATTTTCTCTTTTGTTTTCTGCTTATCTCTATAACCCTCTCTGATGCCTCCACCTCCTTGCTCTCCCAGCAATATTGTCTCTCCTTTTATCTTCTATATCAGAGGTGTCCAAAAGGTAGATTGGGATCTACCAGCAGACCTTTAACTGGGATCAGTAGATCTCAAGAAAATGTCAACAAATAGCTTGTCTAAAATAGCAGTATCCGTCATGCAAATCTTTAGACATTCATAGAAAAAGTGTTTACGCTCAATGCCCAATCTTTACTTCAAATGTACGCAAAGATGCAGGCGCTTACTGCGCAAGCGCACCAGCTCACCGTTCCAACACTTCCGTGTGCTTCAGGCGGGGCGCATGCGCAAAGAGAATTTAATTTGATCCTCAACGTTCGGCCCTTTGGGTGTTGAGAAACGACGACACACCCGATATCCCCCGCCAAGAAGGTTGCAGGAAATGGTTGCGTTGAGCAACTGCAGAGCAATCACTTGATTTATTAAGAAGTCATTAAGAAAAAAAAATGACCGACATTAAAAGAAAAAGTAGCCGAAAATAGCCCGGCAATTGTCAACAGAGTGACAAAGTCTTAGTTCAGTAGTGTGTCAGGAATATACAACAAAACTCACAGCAAATAAACCAATAAAGCTTCCATACCATAATCTAACACGGCTCCGGGGGGGAGACGGGCCTCTGTCCTTCACAGCGCATGCGCTTCCTGGCTGTAAACTCCACCCCTTTCCTGCTTTCAGGGCGCGCAGCTCCGGCATCTCTTCCGGTCACTGAGCTGCCGCCATGTCCGCCAGTAGTCTTCTGGAGCCGGTAATAAGAGTTTGTTTTCCTTTTCTTCTTTTATAGCTCTCATAATGTTACGCGTCTTTGTTTTTCTGTCTGCGGTAGTAAATTTAGCTCCGTGGTTTTTCCCTTTGCCTATTCGCGTAATTCGTTCCCGGTGTGTCGCCTTCATAGCCTGGTCTTTCCGAACGACTTTGTTTCCTCCACTGCCACCGACCCTGATCCCTTTTAACTTCCTCGTGCCTAGTCTATGTTCTTCCCCCTCTCCTACTCGTTTGCTTCCTGCAAACCTGAAGAACAATCTGGTTCCCTTTATTCTGACTCGCTATCTTCCCTCCTCACTGGATTAGTGTACCTTTTACGTCCATTTCATGTTATTTATATCCCATCTAAACAAAGGGGCATCATTAGGATCTTTGTTTTCGTTCTTTTTAAATGTACTGAAGACTGGTAGGTCAGGCCTCATTTGTAAGGCATGGGCAAGGTGGGTTTTATTCATATTGTGTAAGTATGCTGGCAAGGAAGCACCCAGGGCAAGAATATTCAATACACTGGATATAGCTGCTCTAGACGCTTTGCAAGTAGAGAGGGCTATTGACATATCTCTAGTTACTAGGTAGTGCTGCTACTAGTAAAGTGGTATGCACTTGTCTTCCTGTTGCTATTAGTTTCTCCCATAGGGGACAGCTGACTTTGTGGCATGAATTTATTATTATTAACATGTATTTATATAGCACCAACATATTGCGTAGCACTGTAAAGTAAATGTGATTATACAACTAAATCACATGAATTATATACATAGAACATATGGAGTTACATACATCACAATCAATACTGGTACAAAAGGTGAGGAAGGCCCTATGCAAAAGAGCTTACAGTCTAAAGGGTAGGGCGTAATACACAAGGAGTGGGCAAGATCGAATTAAGTGGGTGAGAAATGTGGTACTGTATGTGGTGTTGTGTTTGGTAGTTAAGCAGAGTGAGGGTAGGCTTCTCGAAAGAAGTGCGTTTTAAGAGATTTCTTGAAAGCAGAGAGGTTGGGAGAAAGTCGGACAGACCGTGGGAGCGAATTCCAGAGGAGGGGTGCAGCCCTTGCAAAGTCTTAATGCGAGCATGTGAGGAGGTAATGAGAGCAGAGTTGAGTAGCAGGTCAGGAGAGGAGCGTAGTAAGCGGTTGGGTGAGTATATAGAGATGGGTTCAGAGATGTAGGGTGGGGCAGAGTTATGAAGTACTTTGAATGTCAGGGTCATTAATTTGAATTTAATGCTGAGAGGTAGTGGAAGCCAGTCTCTGGAGGGGAAGGCAAATTAAAAGAGCGTTACAGTAGTTTAGATGTGATATGACGAGAGAGTGAATAAGAATTTTGGCAGCGTCTTGGGTGATATTTATCAAGCTCCAATATTGACACCGCTCCCTTCAGAGATTTTAAGTTTAAAAAGCCCTTATTTAGAACATGGCTTTATGATCTTCAACAATACAACATTTCAGGCCAGCTTCCGCCCAGTTTTTCAGGCCTAAAACGTGGTATTGTTGCAGATCAGAAAGCCATGTGCTAAATAAAGGCTTTTTAAACTTAAAATCTCAACAAGAGGTGGAAAGTGGGTGCTGGCTAGAAAACTGCTATGCACTAAGTGGCATTCCTATGTTAGGTGAAGCTGGTCATACAAACTCCAAATTTTGGTGCTTGTATGATTTGTGTATTGTCTAGGGCAGTTATCCCCAACCAGTAACTCGTGAGCAAAATGTTGCTCTCCAGCCCCTTGGATGTTGCTCCCAGTGGCCTCAAATCATGTGCTTATTTTTTAATTCAGTGCTTGGAGGCATGTTTTGGTTGCATAAAAACTCTGCCATACAGAGCCTCAATGTAGGTTGACAATCCACATAGGGGCTTCTTAATGGCCAATCACAGCACTTATTTGGCACCCCAAGAATATTTTTTTATGCTAGTGTTGCTCCCCAACTCCTTTTACTTCTGAATGTTGCTCATGTGTTCTAGAGGTTGGGGATCCCTGGTAAGGGCATTAGCCTGAACAAGCACAATAGGCAGATGTGCCATGTACTGCCCCTTGTACAGTATATTTGGATTCCCCTCATCCAGTGCTTGAACTAATGTTAAAGCTCAGGCTGATGCTCTTGATGCTGCACTGCAATGGTGTGAAACACCCCAGCAGTCCACCGTGGCTGTCTGGACCAAGCACATGTGCAGTACTGTAAAATTGTTGACTTTTACTATACTGCGCATGGTCATCCAGGACTGTAACAAGAAATCTTTCATAACATCCTGGTGCTATGCTGAAAGAAATATACCATGGGCTGGTTTAAAGGGATACTGTCATGGGAAAAAAAAATATTTTCAAAATGAATCAGTTAACAGTGCTGCTCCAGTAGAATTCTGCACTAAAATCCATTTCTCAAAAGAGCAAACAGATTTTTTTATATTCAATTTTGAAATCTAACATGGGGCTAGACATTTTGTCAATTTCCCAGCTGCCCCAGTCATGTGACTTGTGCCTGCACTTTAGGAGAGAAATGCTTTCTGGCAGGCTGCTGTTTTTCCTTCTCAATGTAACTGAATGTGTCTCAGTGGGACATGGGTTTTTACTATTGAGGGCTGTTCAAAGATCTACCAGGCAGCTGTTATCTTGTGTTAGGGAGCTGCTATCTGGTTACCTTCCCATTGTTCTTTTGTTTGGCTGCTACGGGGAAAAAGGGAGGGGGGTGATATCACTCCAACTTGCAGTACAGCAGTAAAGTGTGATTGAAGTTTATCAGAGCACAAGTCACATGACTTGGGGCAGCTGGGAAATTGACAAAATGTCTAGCCCCATGTCAGATTTCAAAATTGAATATAAAAAAATCTGTTTGCTCTTTTGAGAAATGGATTTCAGTGCAGAATTCTGCTGGAGCAGCACTATTAACTGATTCATTTTGAAAAAAAATTTTTTTTCCCATGACAGTATCCCTTTAAAGAGGAGCAACTGGGTTTATGTTTAGTGACTGGGAAATGTCCAAAGTAACATTATTTATCATAAAAAAAGTGATAAGCCAAAGAAAATGCTGGTTCTCGCAGCTTACTGCATCTGTCATACACTGATTACATTTGGGTAACTTAGCCACAGGGTTGGGCAGAACATCTTAGAAGTTGCTATACTGCAATATCCAGCACTCCTCCATGATCTAAAGTGGAGTTGTACTTCTGCTAGTGGTCCCAAGACGGACTTTCAAGACAGGACTGTAGTGAAAAATATAGTACCGCCGATAACATTTATTTTTGTGAACATTCATAAATATTGTGTAGTTGTGCAGCAGTTGTCAGTTCCATCCTTGCTCGTAGTACAGGTATGGGACCTGTTATCCAGAATGCCCAGGACCTGGAGTTTTCCAGATAGGGTATGGAGATCCAAATAAAAAAAATATATCCCTCAAGTTTACTAAAAAGTAAATTAAACATTAAATAAACCCAAAAGAACTGTTATGCCTCCATTAAGGTCATATATTAACTGGGATCAAATACAAGTTACAGTTTTATTATTTGAGAAAAAGGAAATACATTTTAAAACTCAGAATGATTTGATTAAAATTGAGTCAATGGGAGATGGCTTTCTAGATAATTGGTTTCCGGACAATGGATCCCATAACTTTAACGCTTGATTTCTCTGTCTAGCCTCACTACTTTACTTTTGTTTAGCCATGGCATGTTTGTGGACTTAAACCTAACTGCTCTCTACATATGCTGCTTGTAGAAATCACACTTTTCTCAACCGTTTTTAGAATTCAAGTTTTTTTTGGACTCCAACTCCATTATCAATCATATGAGCAAAAACATTGTTTCCCCCACAGACGCTTATTAAACTGGTAGTTCACCTTCCAAACACAAACCACAAATAAAGATTTTTTTTTTTTTAAATTGCTTTACATTTTAAATTTATCGTTTTTCCAAAATTGCAATGTTCTTGTCTCTGGTGTCTCAGTATGGCAGATCAGTGATCCAGGAGCAAATTCTGGACTGTTACAATTTCCTACGTTTAGTTGATACATTTCTCAGGAGTATCTTTGTAATATTCGCAACAATAGTATCAATTCTAACAGCTGCCTTTAATGAAACTCAGGGATTCCGCTCAGCAAAGGCAATGATAACAAATGTATCAACTAAATGTTTCAATTTATAACAGTTACAGTCGGTGACCTTTCCTCCCAGGGCTGCTTTAGAAGGTGAAAAATGAAACTTTACACTTCAGTATTAGAAAAAGGATCACAAATAGAAAGTATTTGCAAAAAGTTTTTTTCTTTCTGGGGAACAATCTGAAAACAACTAAACTGGAAAAATGGTTTGAAGGTGAACAACCCCTTTAATCACTATCAGCAAACAGAGGTATGGATGGAGCACGTAAGACGCAGTCTCTGCCGCTTTATTGCATCACAACATGTTTCGGATCACAAGGATCCTTTATCACTACTCATTTCTCATAGTTCAGAATAACCCCAGAGGAGAAACTTAACTCTGCCTCTTTCATCTTGTGCCTATTGTAGCTCACAGTATTCAAATGAAACCGGTTCTGCCTAAAGTTCATACCCCACTTACTATCTTTGTTGTTCAAAACAATACTTTGTGCCTGTTAAAAGAACACCACAAAATTAAAGCATTTCAAGTAATTCAAATATAATGTACTGTTGCCCTGCCTTGATAAAAACTGGTGTGTTGGTTTCAGAAACACTACTGTATATTTTATATAAACAAGATACTGTATAGCCATAGGGACAGCCATTCAAAGCTGATAAAAACAGATAAGCTATGTAGTATACAATGGGATTCTACACAGCTTATCTGTTAACTACTTTGTATCCGGTGCCTGTATGTCTGCCCCCATGGTTACCCAGTAGCTTGTTATATAAACTGTAGTTGTGTTTTTGAAGCAAACATACCAGTTTTAAAGTACATTATATGGGCATTAATTTAAACCCTTTTATTTTTAGATGTTAGTGTTTAAGTCTCTTGTCCAAATATTGAATAAGGCAAAGACTTGCCAGCTGACTCTTCCTCTGTATTTACTATTTTATTGTGTTAATACATACAACATTTCTTCCACCCGAAACATTTGCAGAGGAAGGATCTGCTGTACGAGTCTGTCTGGATAAGTGATAAATTACTTATTGTAACTCAATACATTTAAATATGATATCCGTGCCCTAAATGCTCCTGACACATCAGTCATGGTTTGTTTTTGTTTTTTTAAATGCTCTTTCTGTCGCTGTTCATTATGTTCACACATGACAGTGAGTAGTAGGTAAAGGGATACTGTCATGGGGGAAAATAAATTCAAAATGCACCAGTTAATAGTGATGCTCCAGCAGAATTCTCAAAAGAACACTTTTTTTTTTTTAATATATTTAATTTTGAAATTTGTCATGGGGCTAGCTAGACATGTTGTCAGTTTCCCAGCTGCCCCCAGTCATGTGAGTTGTGCTCTGATAAACTTCAGTCACTCTTTACTGCTGTACTGCAAGTTGGAGTGATATCACTGCCCCCCCCCCCAGCAGCCTATCAACAGAACAATGGGAAGGTAACCAGATAGCAGCTCCCTAACACAAGATAACAGCTCCCTGGTAGATATAAGAACAGCACTCAATAGTAAAATCCACATCCCACTGCGACACATTCAATTACATTGAGTAGGAAACCGTAGCCTGCCAGAAAGCCGTTCCATCCTAAAGTGCTGGCTCTTTCTGAAAGCACATGACCAGGCAAAATGACCTGAGATGGCTGCCTACACACCAATATTACAAATTAAAAAAAAATACACTTGCTGATTCAGGAATTACATTTTATATTGTAGAGTGAATTCTTTGCAGTGTAATTTAGAAATAAATCTACACTATATAAATCATGACATAATCCCTTTTAAAGAAACAGTAATACCAAAAAGTTAAAGTAATTAAAATAAAATGTACTGTTTTCCTGCGCTAGTAAAACTGGTGTTTTCAACTATAGTTCATACAAACAAGCCACTGTGTAGCCATGAAGGCAGACATTCAAGGTTCAGGTTTCATAGCAGATACTTTGTAGAATACCATTGTATTTCATTACAGAGCTTATCCGTTGCATATCCTGTGCTTTTTCGGCTTAAATGGCTGCCCCTATGGTTAGACAGCAGCCTATTTATATAAATACTTGAAGTCTTTACCCACCACTATTATACATACAAATTAGGGATCAGTGATTCTTATTACAACCTAAACGTGGTATCTACTATTGTAGTATGGTTATTATATACTCGAGAAGGATTAATTGGTTTCACCTTTATAACGTGTTTTCTTTTTTAGTTTTAGATAGCCTCTCATTCGAGCATAGGTTTAGTTTTAAATTTGAGACCACAGTCGTGGTTATCCTGCCTGCCTTTGCTTTGTGATGTCCCTTGATAGAAAAAATATAGGCAGTTTAACTTTGAGACAACGTCATCGATCTTTTCCGTTTTCTATCCCTATTTTCATGAACTGTATCTCAGATTGGTGCTGGTCACATTGATTAATTTATTCTCCTATTACAATTTGCATTTTTAATTGGGGATTCAAATTATAGGGGTATTTATTGCGCGGCACTTTATATGGATAAACTATTATCCTAATTAATGGGGATGAATTATATGTGTATTAAGTGGTAATTAAATTGTAGTACTACAAGTTTATAATTAATTGTGGTTTGTTCACTTGATTACTGTCAGCACTGCTAATAGAGAACCTTTGTGGGTTTAAATTAGTAAAACTCATATGTTACACTGCACGTTATAAAGGTGAAACCAAATAATCCTTCTTGAGTATATAATAATCATACTACTATAGTAGATACCACGGTTTAGGTTGTAATAAGAATCACTGATCCCTAATTTGTATGTATTATAGTGGTGGGTAGAAGAGAAGGTGACGTGTGACAGAGTATTTTCTGTGGGGTGCTTTTCCTTTTTTTTCCCCTTTGGAAAAATTATTTTGTTGAATTTGATTACTGCTGACCTAGGTCAGACCTCAACAGAAACTAAGATATACAATTATAAATAGGCAATCAAGAGTACTGTTTTGTTTTGCTATTACTTGTAGTCTTTTTAAAGCAAACACATAACTTCTACTAATGCAGGGCAACAGTACATCATATTTTAATTACGTTAAAATGATTTCCTTTTCTTGTGTTATCTAATATTTTCCAGTGGTTATGTATCTAGAGTTGCAGGTATCCACACTGACTGCTACAAAATAAATAATGTGTTGCTCATTTATTTATAACATTTAGCGTTGATTCTCATTCCTCTTGGTACAGTCCCATCTTTATTCTAGCTGCTCACACAATTTTGGACCGTTGTTTGGGTGTGAGGCAACAGCGTATCTACTACGAAAGGACGGACAAACACTGCTTTCAATAGCAATACATATACAAATAACTTAAAGGAGTACTGACGCTTAAATAAAGAATTGGGCTAGATATGTTGTACATTATGTTTTCTGTGCTTCCAAAGATGCCCCAGTAGTTCCCCATCTTCTTTTCTGCTGATTTATTGCACATGGTTTGTACTGCTGTTAGTTGCTGAGCTTAGGGACCACCCCACAATATAAGGCTGATTAGTAATTAATAAAGATAATTACTTCATGGCATCACAGAAACCAGTGCAACCAGCATCCAAATGTAATAATCAGCCTTGTAGCATCTGCTTATATTAACGACAAACCTCTTTTCGGTTGGATAATTTGCGACAACCCCTAAAATAGGGGTCTCCAAACTTTTGGCTCGCCGGGCCACATTTGAAAAATTGTCTGGGGCCACACTTGGAATACACAAACACATTTGATTTGTAAAAGTAAAGGAAATACACAGAAAATAACTACAATGCCACTTGGATAACCAGATAGAGCTATACACTGGAATATGGGACACCTGGATATTAAATAGACATATTACTAACTGGGCAATGGGCCAAATATTAGGCACCCAATAGTGAGTATAATTGCTTACCTGTACCCCAGACTGGTGCTCCTGTTTGCAGTAAACTGCACCATTGGAGTACTTCTGTAGAAGCTGATCCACCACAATCTTCTTCCTCTTCTATCTTTTCTTCGTGCTTGGGCATTTTCAGCTTTCACTTTACTGCACATACCCAGACCTAATCAAAGAGAAGACAGAAGAAGCCAAATAAGATGATGGTGGACTTGTGCAGCAATATTCTGGAGCGGAAAAGTGTTTAGTGAACAGGAGCAGGTATCGGGTAAACAACGTTAATCACTGCAGGGTGCCTAACATTTTGTGTAAAAAGTGTTATTGGTTCCATTTAATGCACTGTGAGTTAACTTTCTTCTGTGTTTTTACCAATGAATATATAGCTTTGTTAGTTCTGTTGGGCTTTTTGAATGGTTTGTATAGCTGTTTTTGTTAATTATCTTTCTCTGTTTTATTTTGCAGAGACCGAAAGGACAAGGAAACAAAGGTAAGAAAATGGACACACATTGTATGAGCAAATGAGAAAAAGCTCTGTGAATGCTATAAGAGAGGCAGGAATAGGCAATGGAACATGGGATATTTCAAACACAATCTTGGAGATTGGAGCATCCAGCACTGTGGACATTACTTTCAGCTGGAATGGTAGAGCCTTAGAGATTAGGTGAAAAGTGGAGCACAACCAAGAAAAAAAGGGGTCACAAATTAGAATTTTGCTGGGGGTAGGGTTGTAGAAGAACAGTTTCATTTTCTTTAGCCACTTTTAAATATGCTGGTAAGCTTCCCGTTTCTTTTTGAGGTGCAGTAAAAATGTTATGTAAAAAAAAGTAGTTGGGAGAAGTATTAAAAATATGGTACAATGGGAGATGTAGACTTTAGCAGTCCAAGGCAAAATAATACTTATAAAGGCAAAAAATACTATACTACAAATATCAAATGTCTTAATTTTTTAGTGCAAAATGGATCTCTCCACCCAAAGGATGGCTTGAATGATGATGAATTTGAGCCATATTTACATGCACAAGAGCGGCAGGTAAGTTAGACCTAAATTAGATATTCCAACCAATCCAACCTAATACTTAACAGTTCTGCATTTGTGGACATTGTTTTTTTTCTTTATTAAAAAAAGAACCTCTCCATCTGTCCTTTCCTCATTCAGAAATTCTGACCTCACAAATGAAAAAAAATATTTTTTTTGTACATCTTACTTTAACTGCAGTAATCCATGATTGTTAGAAATTCAAATGGACAGGTCAAGAAGTGACAAGTAGGAAAAAAACGCATCAGTGGAAAAACGATCAACATGATCTAATGATAATTTTTAGTGTACATTATTATTTTGAGGAGTATTTTATTCAACTACTGTATCACAATTTTTGTTTCTGATCACTTCATTTCTTAAACTTGCATTTATTTTCCCTCTCTTTTAGAACAGTGCTTACACAGCCCTCTCCGACTCATACTTGCCGAGTTATTACAGCCCATCTATAAGTTTCTCATACTCCCTAGGAGAGGGAGCTTGGTCTACTGGAGGCGATCCTCCACCTACTATGCCGTACCTAACTTCCTATGGCCAGCTGAGCAATGGAGAACCGCATTATTTGCCAGATGCTGTGTTTGGAACATTGGGCAGTGCCCCATTCCTAGGACAGCCCGGGTTCAATTTTTTTCCAAGTGGTGTAGACTTCTCAGCTTGGGGCAGTGGAGGAAACTCCCCAGGAGCATCTGCTCCTAGTTCTGGATATGGGGGAAGCTATGCATATGCCCCTAGCACTTTAGGGGGAGCTGTTTTGGAAGGGCAAGCAAGCTTTGGTGGGGGAAAAGCAGTGGGAAGTATAGAACAAGGAATGGGGGCTCTGAAACTGAGTGGAGAAGGGGGTGGTCTGAAGGCAGCTGTGGGTAGTCTGCCACCTGCATCTGTGGCACCACCGAAGCAGGCATCTTGGGCGGACATTGCAAGCAAACCTGCTAAGCAAAACCTTTCTAAAATTCTTCCTCCTCATCCTCCACATCCTCCATCCTCCAAACACAACATGGAGATTGGAACTTGGGACAACAAAGTATGCTCAGTCAGCGTCTGCCAGACATCATCTCCACCGATGCTTCAGCAGACTCTTCCCACTGCACCCCAGGCCCCTACACGTTGGTCTGCCCATCGTAACAGAAGCTCAGAGCAGACACAGCTTCCACCCTCAAATGCTGAGCCTCACCCTGTCCTGGAGAAATTGCGTTTAGTCAACAACTACAATCCCAAGGACTTTGATTTCAGCCTTAAACTTGGTCGTGTGTTCATTATAAAAAGCTATTCAGAGGATGACATTCACCGTTCCATCAAGTACAATGTTTGGTGTTCCACAGAGCATGGCAACAAGCGTCTTGATGCAGCTTTTCGCTCTCTTAATGGAAAGGGTCCGCTTTACCTGCTTTTTAGTGTTAATGGTAGTGGCCACTTCTGTGGAGTAGCAGAAATGTGCTCAGCAGTAGACTATAATACTTGTGCAGGAGTGTGGTCACAGGACAAATGGAAGGGTCGTTTTGACGTGCGCTGGCTGTTTGTCAAGGATGTACCTAATGGACAGCTACGTCACATTCGTCTAGAGAATAATGAAAACAAGCCAGTCACCAACTCTCGGGACACACAGGAGGTCCCGTTAGAAAAAGCACGTCAGGTGCTTCGAATCATCGCCAGCTACAAGCACACAACCTCCATCTTCGATGACTTCTCTCATTATGAGAAGAGACAAGAGGAAGAAGATAGTGTCAAAAAGGTAAGGGCCTACAATAAATCTAGTGAATTTTGTATTCTTCCGGTTGATGGGCAGCTAACTGAAAAACCGATTAGCCGTCATACATTGTCTAGGTAAAGAGTACGCATAATAATAATGATGTAATAGAGAGGTCAGTCAAACACTTCATAAAGTCAGTGTCCGTATTCTAAGAGGGTGAAATTGAAGATTAAAGCTTCCCTTTCATGGGTACATTTAAGCTGCTGATTCAACCCCTCTAGACAAAGTTGGCAGTTTATCTACCTGTGTATGACACTTGCTAAACTACCCTCCCAATTAGGTTGGAAAATTCAGCTGATGGCTATATTGGCATGTTGATGCAGGTCTTGCCTATCAGGCCTACGCTTGCTGTTATAATTTGATTGAAAAAAAAAAAGTTAAATGTATCTGTATAAGTAAATTTTTTTTTGTACACGTCTAAAAATATGAATAGTGTGGACTAGCACAATATTTTGTTTCACAAATTGTCAAATTGAGTAATTTGGAAATATTATCCTGCCAAAACAATGTTGTGTAACGCTATTTAGCATTATTTCTGTCTGTTAAAGGAAAATTTTAATTGCAATGATAGTGCTGTTAGTGATTAAATAACAGAATGCTGGAATCAAAGCAATTTCTGAATACTTGTTTTAACAAAGCAGATAATCTTTGAATTAGCCAGATTAAGACCACAGGTTTGGTTACTAGCTTCAAAGTTTGTATCCTATGAGAATGCCTAGGGAGACTTTGGGTACACAATTTCTTGCCACACCCCAACAAACATCCAGCCATTTTAATTGTTCCCTAGTTAAATGTGTGTGTTTTCTACACACTGCTAAATTCTACCTGTGTATTATTCAGGCATGTCATTCTAAAGAATTGAGCAGTCACTTGCTCAACCTCAAAGATGTCATCAGTTTATTTATTTTAATTCTTGCTTGTAATTGTTTCAAAAGTTCTTGTGTTTTCTTCTTCCTTTTAGGTGATCAAGAATTAGTGGGAGAAAAAAACAGGTGAGGTCCATATACTTTCAGAATGCTTTTGTATTTAATTCAGATGATATGGTTTGTTTTCCAACATAGGTACTCTATAAATTAATAGAATTCTAAATGAGTAACCAAATAAATTCCTTTGGCATTTCAGATTTGGCATGGTCATAATGGTTCCTATTTAATGTTAAATGCCATGGAAAGGAAGACTTGTTCCATGCAGGTCACCCTGAAAAGATGATTATTACAAAATTCTGTTATTCCATTGTCCTTATACAGGTTTTGGTTCTGCTTGCCAGCCTAGGCAATAGGAGATTTATAGTCCATGTGCACCAGAAATACATTCCTCATAACTATTCTTGGAATAAACAAAAACATTTTTCCATAACTTGCATAATTTAACTCCATTACATATAGCTTTTACCTGAAAAAAAATCTTAACATTATCCCTTTTGATCCTTGTATTTTTCTTCCAGAAAGCATACTTTTTTTTCATGCTTGGTTTGGCAAATGCCTTACTGTATAACAGAACCTTTAGACAACAGTGATATGAGAACTGCATCCTATAGTTTATATCATTGACAGATAAATAGCCCTTAAAGAAGAACTAAAGCTTAACTAAAAAAGTAGGCTAGAAATATTGTGCATTACGGTTTCAGCTTTTGTGCCAGCCCAAGGAAACCACAGCTCTTTAACAGTAAAGATCTGTGCCTCCAAAGATGACCCTGTAGCTCCCTATCTTCTTTTCTTTCACTGCACATGCTCTGTGCTGCTGTCACTTACTGAGCTTAGGGACTGACTCAAAATATACAGTACACATAGAATATAAATGTCACAATATAAAGCAGATTACTAATTAATACAGATAATTACTAAATGGCACCTCAGAAACTAGTGCAATTAGCATCAGAATTTAATAATCAGCCTTGCAGCATCATCTTATATTACTGACCAACCTCATTTTCTGCTTGATAATTTGCGACGAACCCTAAGCTTAGCTTCTCAATTGCTGCTCAGAGCCCACTGAGCATATGAGTGTCACAGACACTTTCCAAGATGGTGACAAGTTTGAAGTCCTGGATCATTGCTGCTATTGAGAAGCTAAAACTTTAGGCTGGTGCAATAAGTTCAGTATATAAAATGGCATTTTTAACCATATTCATTTTTAGGGTTTAGTGCTCCTTTAACGGTGAGCTAATGGCTCACATACTGTGTACTTGCATGCAGAGTGCATGTAAGTAGACAACATATTATTCTTAACCAAAGTCGAGTTATATGGATGCAGCCGTCTTCTACTGTCTGCTGGGGTTAATCTCCCACATTCCTCTGGAAAAAATAAATAGTGGTATTTACAGTGTAATATTGCTGTTATATTCACACATGCCTTTACGTGTCAGAAAGCCAAATACTCGTTATTAATAATTTAAATCTTAGGGAATTGGTCGTTTGAACTGTAGTATGAAGTTTTAGGTATGTTCCTAATTTGTCTCATACGAATAATTAAAAACCTGTTAAGATTTTTGTATTTTGCAAAGAAGTGTTTAGATATCAACCATTAACTCAGATCTATTCTTTTGAATTTCAGGACCATCCACCAAATTATGTCCCCTTTAAAAGATGTTCGGTGGAGACAAGATGGACTTTAGCTAACGGGACCTGCAGTTATCTTGTTGAAGGACAATAGAAGAGGGTTACAGTCCCTTTACTTGTGTGATTTAAATGCACTTCCAGAACCCACAAGAAGGATTAAATACTGGTATTCAAATAAATCTGGGTGTTAAACTTCAGATTACAGATCAGGTTAAAATAGTATGCTCATTCCCGGCATCTGGAGATGTTTTGTTTGTATCATAAGCCCCTCTTGCCTTGGTTTATTTTCAGTTTGCGGCAAAAGCCCTCTTTCTTTTTCTCTGCTCCAAATGTATGTGTGTTTTATACGCATGTACTGATGGAGCATACTTTATTAAAGAATATGGTACACAGGGTCACACCTGTTTCCCTGAAAAAAAAAAATGTGTTTGTGTGCCAGGTGCATCAACAAAATCTGCTGCATCTGCATATTGAATATTATATGTATGTATTTTCATTTGTTACTCCCACAGCAGGAGCATTGACTGGGCAAATTCAACATGAGAAAGTTTAATTTAATCTGGAAACTTTTATTTTGGATGGGATACAGTATAAATAATATGTTTGGAGAAAGAGTTAAAAAGAAAAACCTTATTTTAAACAGGTTTATTCCATTAACTTTAAATGAACCGTTCAGGATACAAATAAAAACTGGGTAAATAGGCTGTGCAAAATAAAAAATGTTTCTAATATAGTTAGGTAGCCAAAAATGTAATCTATAAAGGCTGGAGTGAAAGGATGTCGTACAGAACACTACTGCTTTGCAGCACTCTAAGGCTGAGTTAATCAGTGACTTTAAGGGGGGCCACATAGGACATAACTGTTCAGTGAGGTTGCAATTGATCCTCCGCATGCAGCTCAGATTTAAAGCAAACAGTTATGACCCATGTGGCGCCACCTCAAATCACTAATTGGTTACTGCCTGGTAACCAATCAGTGGAAACCAAGAGAGCTGAGAAGCAGGAAGTAGTGTTCCAGCTATTATAGTAGTATTATAGTAGTAGTGTTCAGTCACTCCAGTCTTTTTTACATTACATTTTTGCCTACTTATTAAATTGAAAAGTTTATTTTGCACAGCCTATCTATTTACCCAGTTTTTATTTTTATACTGAATAATTCCTTTAAGTCAGAGGAATGAGTGCCAAATTTGGCATCTGCTGGGTTGGCAACCCAACTTTTGAGTGTGAAAGGTTATGTCCACCTAAAGTCATTTTGTGCCCCTTTTCTCTTTATAAGAAGCCATTTCTCTGAAATAAAACATCATGTTGAAAGCAGTCTGGTGGTATGTATATAAGTAAATTCATTTCATTAAAAAAATCTATCTTCTGATTCAACACAATAATAACTTTGCCAAAACTGTAGGACCTGTGTGCTGGAGTGAGCTACACAGGTTTTTGGGCTGCTTTTTCATTAATTTTTAATGGTGTCCATGGGACCATTTTCAATTGCCATTATCCATTTCAATGCAGTCTTATCGTATGAATTTATGCTTCTGGGTCCCCCATAAAACAGTATCGGCAGTGACAAACTTTATAAATGCAGAAGCCACTCCCACAGTTGGGAAACAACCTGATTATTTCTTTTTTTGGCAGCAGAAATTGGACTTCACATATGTCCCCTTCCTGCTAAAATCTGCTGTATAATTGCACTTCTATACAATCACAGAATTGTTTCAGCACACAAACCTCTAAAGGACTCCCTGGATGTCTTACAGCCTCCAGCCCCTGCTGATCCAGTGAAGTTGTGACAGATGGGGGTCTAGACCCTACTTGGTTTTCTGCATCACAGCATGAGTGGCAGGGACACTTTATAAGCAGGTCCCTTTGGGTAGGGGCACACTGGGCGATTCGGGGAAATTTAGCCGCCTGGCAACTAATTGCCTCATCTTTGCGGCGACCAATCTCCCCAAAGGAGAGTAAAGTAAAGTTGCCTGCGGCATAGCACACGCGGCGCTTCGTATTCCGAAGTCGGCCAAAGTTTCCTCGTGAGGCAACTTCAGAATATGAAGCGTCGCGTGTGCCATGCCGCAGGCAACTTTACATTATAGCCGGCGCAAGACAGAGGGAAGGCGTAAGGGAAGATTGGTCGCCGCAAAGACGAGGCGATTAGTCACCAGGCGACTAAATCTCCCCGACTCGCCCAGTGTGCCCCTACCCTTACACTCATCACAAGATACTCGATGAGATTAAATGCAGCATTGATTTTTTGATCAGTGCTTAGTGGGAAAATAAAAATAAATGACAACTGGTTTATTGGCTGAACAAGCAGACCAGCACTTGAAGCATGCGGAGGTGTAAGGGGGAAATATATTGCAGTAGAAGGAGATATACATCAGGCTTTTTTATTTGTTGCTACAGGTATGTGATCAGTTATCCGGAAACCTGTTATCTGCTAAGCTCAGAATTATAGAAAGGCTGTCCCATAGACTCCATTATAATCAAAAAATACAATTTCTCTTTTTTAAATGATTTCCTTTTTCTCTGTAATAGTGATACAGTACCTTGTAATTGATCCAAACAAAGATATAATTAATTCTGGATGCAAAGCCTACCTATTGGGTTACATGATTTTTTAATAGACTAACAGTATGTAAATCCAAATTATGGAAAGATCCTCCGGAAAACCCCAGGTCCCGAATATTCTGGATAACGGGTCCCAAACCTGTACAGGGCCACAATAATGTCTTCTAACCATGCCATGTATGTATTAAAAGAAAGGGGGGAGGGACATTGTAGATCAAACCCAGTTTTATTGCATTAAAGAAGAGCTGAACAAAACTCACAATTTTAAGTGATCAAATGCATGTATCAAATTTGTCCACATATAAAGTCCACAGGGATGTTAAAGATATCTCCCTGGTTGCTTTTGATTCTCCGTAAACCAGTATACTGTACTATTGTTTTTACAAGACTGTTCTTTTAATAGTTCCCTTGTAGTGATGTGCGGGTCGAGAATTTCTCGGCCCGCACCCGACCCGGGCCCGCTGTTCTCCTTTATTTATAGGCCTGCCCCACAGTGACAAAAGGGGTGGGGCAGGCTGAAGTTTGTAAATTCCAGCGCCGGCAGTACTAGGTCGCAGGCGGGGAGAGCAGGAGAAGAGTTCGACCCGCGCATTTCATCCAGGGGTCGGCCCGCACATCACTATTCCCTTGCTTGCCTATATACCTCCTTAGCCCCGTCTAGTGTATTTTTTTTATGACACACAGAATTCTTAGAATTAACAATTTTTGAAAGATGTTAACTAGGGACGAGGGAAATATTTTGCTGCATTTAACCCACCCCAAAAATAAAGGCCCATAGATTCTAATGTGTAATTAAAAAAAAAAAAATGTTGTGCGACAAATGCCCCATTGACTGAAATGCATTTGGACAAAGCGAAATGGGTCAAATTCACCAGTCCCTAATGTTGACCTTATAACTAATGCATTTTGTGATATACAGTTGTGTTAACAATAATAGCAGTGTATTTAAAAAAAAAAAGCAAATAAAGCTCAAATCCTTAAAATAGGTTTTATTTCCATACAAGCAAATGCATTGCGAACACTGCACATTCTATTTCAAATCAAAATATGAAGAAACGTTTATCAAATGTTATTCCTTTACAGAAAGTGAAGAAAAGGGAATATTAGGCTGTTCCAAAAAATAGCTGTGTCTGAATTCTTCTTTATAAACTTACATTCACTGTATAAACTGATAAAATTCAAGATTTTGCTTTCCTTTGAATCACTGAACTAATATTTAGTTGTATAATCAGTGTTTCTGAGAACTGCTACACATCTGTGTTACATGGAGTCAACCAACTTCTGGCACATCAATCTTGTTAGTCTGGAACCAAGATGTTTACTGGTGTGTTTGGGGTCGTTGTCTTGTTGAAATACCTATTTCCCATGCCCAACTCCATAGTTTGAGAAACATCCCCATATTATGATATTGTGCCACCATGCTTCACTGTCTTCACACTGTACTGTGACTTGAATTCAGTGTTTGGGGTCATCTGAGAAACTGTCTGCAGCCCTAGACCCCAAAAAAATCATCAGTCCACGAAATGTTGCACCATTTCTCTTTAGGCCAGTCAGTGTGTTCTTTGGCAAATTGTAACTTTGTCAGCAAATGTCTTTTTTTCAACAATGGGACTTTGCGGGGGCTTCTTGAAAATAGTTTGGCTTCACATAGGCTTCTTCTAATTGTAACAGTACTCACAGGTAACTTTAGACCTTCTTTGATCTTCCTGGAGCTGATCACTGGCTCAGTCATTTCTTCTATCCATTCAAATGGTAGTTTTCTGTTTTCTTTCAGGTTGTAGTTGCCATTTTAAAGCATTTGAGATAATTTTGTGCACTTATATGTTTTTCCCTTTCCAATCAACTTTTTAATTAAAGAACTCTGTTCTGAACAATGTCTGGAACAACCCATTTTACATTTTATTTTCAGAGAGAAATGCACTATAACCAGCATGGACAACATTTGCTGCCTTTCTTCCTTAAATTAAGGAATGTAATCGACACGTGTTTTTTCACAGAATGAATGCCTCATAAATCGAACTCCGTACTGCTGCTATTTCAAACAAGCTATTATTTTACCAAATTATCTGACACCTTCTAGGTAGCCTGGCAAGGTATGGGTTCCTTTAACAGCCTGGTACAAAGTAAAGATGCCACACTTAGGTAATGAGAGTGAATGCAGAACTAAAACATGTAAATCGGAACCATGAACATACATATCCAAATAATGTCAGTAAAGACGGTTATTAACCTAATTTGACCCAAAACACTTCAACCTTGGCATACTGCTCATACAAAAGCATTCTAAAGACACTTGCGTGCACTTGAGCGTTGCTGGCGCAAATCCCGCTCAGAATTGGACTTTTAGAGCTACAAATCTGCCCTGCGCTCCTAAAACACCAGCCTCTTCCAAGCCAAACACATACTTTACTTCACTCATTAACTCCCTTTCTAAAAAAAAACAGCACAACTTTTCTCCACCTTTAACACTCTCCTTTCCCCTTTTTCACCCCCTCCATGCACATCTGTCTCTGCTCAAGATATTGCTGAGCACTTCAAAAACAAAATCGACAGAATGTCAGAAGGGACATTACACTACTCAACACCCCTAGACTTCCATCACACTCCCCAGTCTCTCCTGTGCTTCACCCTTGTCACTGATGAGGAAGTCTCAAAGATTTTGGCCTCTTCTCACCTTACCACCTGCCCGCTTGATCCAATTCTCTCAAAACTTCTCTGCAATACCAATTCTTGTTTAATCAAAGTCTTAACTCACCTATTTAATCTCTCACTCTCAACTGGACTGTTTTCTTCTCAACTAAAACATTCTCTTGTTACCCCCATTCTGAAAAAAACCCTCTCTTGATCCCTCAGACTTATCTCTCTGCTACCTTTCATTTCTAAACTACTTGAGCGCCTAGTCTACAACCGACTAACCTCTCTGACAATTACCTGCTGGACCCCCTACAATCTGGTTTTAAGCCACAACACTCCACTGAAACTGCCCTGACCCGACTAACTAATTTCCTTTTAACCGTTAAAAGCCAACAATCATTTCTCACTACTAATACTGCTTGATCTCTCAGCTGCATTTGACACTGTAGATCACCCTCTCCTCCTCCTTATCACCCAAGATGCTGCCAAAATTCTTATTTACTCTCTTGTCATATCACGTCTAGACTACTGTAACTCTCTTTTAATTGGCCTTCCCCTCCAGAAACTGTCACCTCTCCAGTCCATAATGAACACTGCTGCAAGGCTCATACACCTCAGCAACTGCTCCTCCTCTGCCACTCCATTCTGTCAATCCCTGCACTGGCTTCCACTACCTCTCAGGATTAAATTCAAATTAATGACCCTGACATTCAAAGCACCTTATAACTCTGCCCCACCCTACATCTCTGAACTCATCTCTATATACTCACCCAACCGCTTACTATGCTCCTCTACTGACCTGCACTCAACTCTTCTCTCATTACCTCCTCACATGCTCGCATTCAAGACTTTGCAAGGGCTGCAGCCCTCCTCTGGAACTTTCTCCCACGGTCTGTCCGACTTTCTCCCAACCTTTCTGCTTTCAAGAAATCTCTTAAAACGCACTTCTTTCGAGAAGCCTACCCTCACTCTGCTCAACTACCAAACACAACACCACATACAGTACCACATTTCTCACCCGCTTAATTCGATCTTGCCCACTCCCACACCTTGTGTATTACTCTCTTCCCTTTAGAGTGTAAGCTCTTTCTGCATAGGGCCTTCCTCACCTTTTATACCGGTATTGATTGTGATGTATGTAACTCCATATGTTCTATGTATAGAATTCATGTGATTTAGTTGTATTATCACATTTACTTTACAGCACTATGTGTACACTTTAAATTGGTGTGCACTTATCTGTAATCCCAGCTTTAGCATCCATGTAATCCAGTACACAAATATGTGTATCCATACGGTTTTCCTAATGGGCATTGGAACCTGGAACTCTAACCTACTCTGCTCAGAGAAGAGGCTTGACTAATGAACCTTCTGGTTCTTATGAGACCATTCCCTGAGTCCCTAAATGAGCCCTAGATCTGCTACAGCAAAGTCCTATTGGAACATGAGGGGCCTAAAGTCCTTCCCTGACTGACACTCACTGGCACGCTAAGTGGAACCTGCAGTTGGTGCAGTCTCTCCTGCACGTTATTAACTTTATATCCCAGGGGATTTCTGTCTCCCTGCTGCTGCTGCCAGATATGTGCCTACTCACAACTTGCCTTCCTCTTTCCATCGTCCCTTACACAGTCACACGACATCAGCCTTACTGTTTCTTGATTGCCCAATGCTGTCGTCTGCAAGCTGGAGGTGACCTTTGCATTGTCCTCATTTGTCTGCCTATTACATTATTTTGAACACTGCTGTTATTTGTAAAAAACCTCAGTTAATGATTCAATTACATTGAATAAGCAAGCATGTCATGACTACTTCTACATCTACTAGTAAATTATGTGTTATGTAGAAATATAATTTCTACCAAAAACAGTGATTGATCAGGTTAGTGATGTGACTGCTATTATTGTGAACACAACTGTATTTTTAAAAACTAAAATAGGCTGCATTATATTTAGTTATTTTTATGTTAACTTTGCTAATGTTGAAAAAAACTATAAACATACTGCATACCACTTAACAGATGAGAGAAAAAAAACTAAGATATAAAAAACTATAAGATATAAAAATGTAAGAAAAAAAAACGATATACTTACTGCGGACCACTTAACAGATACTTAAAGGGCATGTAAAGGCAAAAAATTAAATCCCATTTTTACTTTCTTTAATGAAAAAGAAACCTATCTCCAATATACTTTAATTAAAAAATGTGTACCGTTTTATAAGAAACCTGACTGTATGCAGTGAAATTCTCCCTTCATTTACTGCTGTGGATAGGAATTGTCAGACGGTCCCTAACTGCTGAGCAGGGAAACAATCATACTTATGAACAGCAGGGGGAGCCCCCGCCTTACTTCCCAGCCATGCAGAACTCAAGCAGCTTTGTTTATGACAATCCCTAAGCAGCCCAGACCACACTGAGCATGCAAAGATGTTTAACAAAGTTACAAGATGGTGACCCCCTGTAGCCAACTTTGAAAGCATAAATTATTTGTTTGATTAGGCTTGTGGTGCAGTAAGTTCATGTTTATATTTAGTATACAAAATACAGCATTTCTAGCCTTATTCTATATTAGACTTTACATGCCCTTTAACAGATAAGATAAAAAAACTATAAGATAAAAATAAAAGATAAGGTAAAAAAACGATATACTTACTGCAGGCCATTTAACACATCCAATAGGATGGTTTTGCCTCCAATAAGGCTTTATTATATCTTCGATAGGATCAAGTACAAGCTACTGTTTTATTATTACAGAGAACAAAGGAATCTTTGTTTAATGAATTATTTGATTATATTTTGTTCTATGGGAGATAGCCTTCCCGTAATTCGGAGCTTTCTGGATAATAGGTTTCTGAATAACTGATCCCATAGCTGTACTGGAAAGCAGGCAAATCCAGTATAAGTACTTCTAATAAAAAACTATATTGCTATAAAGCGATAGCAGGTGTAAAATTTGATTTAGGCCTAGCAGCCAATCGGCTTTTGCCCAAAAAGAGAGAATTAAAGGGGTTGTTCACGTTTGAGTTAACTTTCAGTATGATGTAGAGGGTAATATTCTGACACAATTTGCAATTGAGGATCATTTTTTGTTATTGGTGGTTTTTAAGTTATTTAGCTTTTTATTCAGCAGTTCTCCAACTTGCAATCTGGTTGCTAGGGTTCAAATTACCTTAGCTACCATGCACTGATTTGAATAATAGACAGGAATATGAACAGCAGAGGCCTGAATAGAAAGAAGAGTAATAACAATAAATGTGTAGCCTTACAGAGCATTTGTTTTTAAATGGGGGTTAGTGACCCCCCCGCCCTCCCATTTGAAAGCTGGAAAGAGTCAGAAGATGAAAGTTAATAAATTAAAAGCTATTAGAAAGAAACAATGAAGACCAATTGAAAAGTTGCTAAGAACTGACCATTCTATAACATAGTAAAGGTTAACTTAAAGGTGAACCACCCCATTAACTAACAAAGGTTGCTGCAGGCACTTTCAGGTGCTTTTAGTCTATAGATGGGTATTTCGGGAATTCTGCGCCCACGTGCATGAGCTAGTTAAAAAGTCTAACTATAATATGTAGTTATATATATTTATATAATACACAAAAGCCATGAATATCTTGTAAATTATATCCTTATAAAAGGTGTGTTCTGATGTCATCAGTTATAAACGGTGAATTCTGATCTCATTTCTGTCACGACTCACTGAAATTTGTGTATTATAATAAATAAAGTACCCCCTGTTGCAAAATATGAGGATATTAGAAGTTACCTTGGAGTTCTATGACCTGTATAAAAACACTCGGCCTTCGGCCTCATGTTTTTATATGGTCATGAAACTCCTCGGTAACTTATAATATCCTTATATTTTACAAGAGGGGGTACTTTATTCACTATATATTATGTATCACTGATCTGAAGAGAATGTAGGTGCATTACAGTTGAGGCAGTGGCGTTACTAAGAGGCCTGGCCCACAAGCAAAATATTTTTGGCTGATACCCAATTGTGACTCACAGTGAAAAAAAAATTGCGGGTCACCCAGGGGCCCTTCTGCATAAGAATCAGACCTGCGTTCCCTTGTGGTCACAGGGTCAGGGTCCTCTGTAGCTACGTGAAAAGCAAGAAAACACTGGCACAGCATGGGTTGCTTCTAGCAGGGAAACCCCTTGCTCATTTATTGCTACACCACTGAGTTGAGCTGTTGCAAAGTGTTTTTGTTTGGCTTTGTAGCAATACAAAAATAACTGCAGTGTGGCACTGACTTTTAATCCAGTAAACCTTTTAGTTGTTTGTCTGACCTGGGTTGCCCCTCAGATTTGTCACTGTTAATTTGTCCTTTATCAGATTAACACTTTATATTACCGGTGAACGTCAAAGACTGCGTCAGGCCTCTTATTAAATCATGACTGGATTAGGCCAGACATTTTAAAAGCAGGATTTAGACAGGGAAGTCTGTACTATTCTAGTGATTTAGTAATGAGGATTTTGTGATCCTCTTTTAAGAATAAACCCAATTTGCACAAACAATATATAAGAATTAGAATTTTTTTTAAGTTACTATGTGCGGTTATTTTTAAAAGGTGAGGGACTCAATATGATTCTATTGATAATTACCCATTTTATAACAAAAAAAAAAAGAAATCCCGTGTTTGCATTGAGGTCCCAATACAATCTTGTGGTTGCAGCCCCTATCTGGCCCATTTGAGGAATGGTTGTGAACTTCAACTAAAAAGGGTTGTTCACCTTTAAATTAACTTTTAGTATGGTATAAAGAGTGATATTCTGAGGTCAATTGCAATTGGTTCTCATTTTTTATTGTGGTTTTTACATTAAGTAGCTTTTTATTTAACAACTTTCTAGTTTGTAATTTTAAATTAACCTAGTCCTAGTATAAATAGGAGAGGCCTGAATAGAAAAATGAGTAGTAAGTTGCAATAACAATAAATGTGTATCCTTACAGAGCATTTGCTTTTAGGTGGGGGCAGTGAACCTTTATTTAAAAGCTGGAAAGATTCAGAAGAAAAAGACAAATAAAAACTCTAAAAAAATAAATAATGAAGACCAAATGAAAAGCTGCTTAGAATTAGCCACTCTATAACATAAGTTTATGTAAAGGTGAATGACCCCCTTGAATGCCTTTAGGTAATGGTTCTTAAAGGTGCAACTCATAATCACAGTTTGGATTGTGTTTGTGCTAATTCCATATTGAAGGTAATCGTAATATGACTTTTATAACAATATTACATTCAGTGCAGTTCAAATTTCATGTAGAGGGCGCAGTACACTCTGACGTAAGGAATCCCTATGCAGAACAGTATTCCATTTGTGTTTTACATGTATAGATACTCGATATTACACCAGCTCAATCACTTACCTTACCTACTTGCCTACTGCCCCTTCCTTCCCAGGCCCAAGTTACACAAACTTGCTCAGAATTTAAAAAAAAATAATTTTTAACCTCCGGTATCTGGCAAAAAATAACACTGGAAATTTATGTTAAGCACTGCGTATCTTGACAGCGCTATATAAATAAATGATGATGATGTGCACTTTTTTCAATAAAAGATCACTAATGTTTATTTTATGGGGCAAATTTACTTACCTCCGAAATTGTGCCTGTGATTGCTTCGCTGACATCGCAACACTTCGCCGGGCGTAGATTTGACAGGACAACGCTAATTCACCAAAATCCGTTGCGTTCCGGGGAGCCTGAACGCTTGCAAAGTTGCGCTAACGTTACTGAGGCAAGCAAAGCGAAGTTATGCTAGTGTTGGCTAATATACATATGGCGGAAGTTAAAGTTGAATGGACATATATGTTGCAGCCAATACATTACACTACACAAGCCCAGGGAACCTTAATAAAATAAACTTGAGTTGTTATATTGCCCTACACATGAGCCCAGTGTATAGTTTACGTGCCATATGTTAGGAAATGTAGGGGGGAAGCCAGGTACCCCAAAAAAATACAATTTTTGCAGCCTATCCTGTAAAAAGTAAAAGACGCCAGTGTTTTTTGGGACTTAGAAAAAAATTCAACAATTTTTTGACCAAGTCCTATCTACTTTATTGCACTTCGCCTGGCCTGAGGTGGCGAAGGCAAGTCTGGCGCAAGAGGTAACGTTCAGTCAAATCTCAATCTTATTCAATTAGCATAGTTACGCCAACAATTTTCGAAGTTACGCCAGCGCCCATTAGTAAATCAGGAAGTTCCGAATTTTCCCCAGCGTAAGTCACTTCGGAATAAATTTCCCCCTAAATCTCAAACATAATATTCCAAAGCCTGACTCTTGCTTTAGATTTCTGATCATTAGGGGTACTGGCTCACAGGGTTAGAGTTTTAGTGGCCATACACGGGTAGATAATTCTGCCGATATCGGTCGTTTGGACCAATTTGACAGCTTATCTGCCTGTGTATGGGGGCTTCCGACGGGTCTTCCCGATCAATATCTGGCCACGATATGGATCGGGAAGGTTTGATTTTTACTCGACCGACACGCCGGAGACCATTGGCATATCGTAATTCGATTGTTCGACCATACAGCCGAACATTCGAATTACCCCCCATATAGCCCTGCCGTTAGTGGCATATCGGGGAAAGATCCGCTCGTTTGGCGATGTCGCCAAACGAGCGGATCTTTGAGTCTATGGCCAGCTTATATATGTTACAGCGGGCAAAAAATCTCCCTGAAATGCTTTCCCACAGGCAATAAAGTAAAACTCCGGTGAGAAAACATACACAGCGCTTCATTTTGAAAGTTGCCTTGCCAGGAAAACAAAGCAAAACTACTGTTTTCCTATTGGAGATTTCCCCCCAATCCTAGTAGCATTAGGGCTTAGCACAAAATAAATGTTTTGTGTCCATTAAAATCACACAAAAAAAATCACACTGAAACACAAATTGCTGTTGAAACAACTAGCGTTATACTGTCAATGTTTATTTGGTCATGCAACTCTATCTGTATAAACCAACATACTGTATGAATTATTAAAAAAAAACTTTGGATGTCCAACTACTTTCCAAAATCATGCATTTTAGTTCTTTCAACTTTTAATATGAAAATAATCTCCGTACTTCTGTAGTGGCTCTAGTTAAAAGTAAGACATGAATTCTACTGTATGGCTTTATGGTATACTGTATGGGATGTTGCATGGTGAAGGTTATCTTTCCCTTTGTCACGATATTAAGCATCCACCTTTCTCCTTAAAGGGATTCTTGTCCTCTGGGACTCCTTTTATCAACAGATCTTCCGTCATACGGGATTCAATGTATGATTTCATTTCAGGTATTGATTTGGAAGCCTAAAAAGGAAATACAGAGTAAATACAAAACAGACCATTATATTAACCAGATGTGCAGAAAGTTAACTAAAAGGTAAACCACCCTTTTAATATTAACTTATAATACACAAAAGCCATGAATATCTTGTAAATGATATCCTTATAAACGGTGAGTTCTGATGTCATCAGTTATAAACGGTCAGTTCTGATGTCATTTCTATCACATGCAGGGCTGGGCCAAGCTATTTTGGCACCCTAGGCAAGTGCTTCATTTGGCGCCCCCCCCCCCCCACTCCAGTCACTGTCACAGCACACCTAACCCCAAAAAACATTGCCCAGTCACAGCTCAGGCACTCTCATCACTCTTACCCAACTTCAAGATAGTTACTGCATGTCTGGCCATGATAAAACCAAATAGTCAAGCCAAAACACTGCAGCTCTTGGTTCTCATACATCAAAGTAGAATTGGCAAACAATTCTAGTAGCAATTGAATGCAAGAGCACTTTTGTAATGGGTTATATTCTTCACAGATAGTTGCAACAATTTAATTATGATGTAATGAGCCTTTTGCCCATGTCCATGTGTTATTATGCATCAATGTGGAAAAATGTTAAAGCAAGAGACAACAAAATAAAAATAAAAATAATGCTTGCATGAAGAAAAATGTCACCCTTTTGCACATACTGACTGTAGAATAGCTTTAAAGTCAGATGCACAACCTTGATTTTTAAAAAAAATTCCACTCGTCCCAACCCCCCTCTGAATTTTCCCTTTGAACCGCAATACCTTTTTCCCCCCTGTGCGAGCAGCCAGCCACTCCATAAATCACCTAGAAAATCTATTCGGTGCAAGCTATACCAGAGCACCAAGTCCTGCTGCTTATCCTGCCGCCAGTGTCTTGTTGAACGATGTAAGCAGATGCTAACAGAGCATGCGCCAACTAGGGTCAGAGAGCATCGGATAAGGTACAGGCCAGAATGGAGGGGGGGAACAGAACTCAAAAGCGCAAAAGAGTAACAAATTAAATTGTCACTTCACACACCAGACAGGGTTGGGAAGGTGGGAGGCTGCCCCATCAAAATAAAATACAGTAGTTTATCATTTAAAGCCAAATAAAAAACACTGTTAAAAATTAAAAATAAAATAAAATTCCCCCTGAAAAGTGCGCCCCTCCATTATTGAGCCCTAGGCAGGTGCCTACTCTGCCTACCCCTAGTTCCGGCCCTGATCACATGACTCACTGAAACGTGTGTATTATAATAAACCCCCAGTTGCAAAATATGAGGATATTGGAAGTTACCTCTGAGTTCCATGACCTGTATAAAAAGACTCGGCCTTCGGCCTCGTGTTTTTATATGGTCATGAAACTCCTTGGTAACTTATAATATCCTTATGTTTTACAAGAGGGGGTACTTTATTCACTATATTATCTCCATACAGCGGAGACACATAATTGATAAATGGGGCTAACTTGTTGCACCTACTTCCCCATTTTAGTCATATTTTAAATGTAGTCAAGTGCAAATCAGAGGTAGAGTAGGAGGGTTTGGTACCACCAAAGAGCTCTACCATTGGACAATGTGTTATCCTCCATGACAGGGGCCCCCAACCTTTTTTACCAGTGAGTCACGTTCAGGTATAAAAACATGTGGGGAGCAACACAAGCATGAAAAAAGGTCCCAGCGATGCCAAGTAAAGCCTGTGACTGATTATTTGATTGCTCTGTGTGGTCAAAAGTTTACAGGTACAGGAGGAGTTTGGCAGTAACTTGGTTTTTATGCATCTAAAACTTCCAAGTGAGAAATGCAAAAGAAGCACCTGCTTTGAGGCCACTAAGAACAACATCCAATGGGTTGGTGAGCAACATGCTACTCATGAGCCACTATTTGGGGATCACTGTAATTTTACACTGAGGAACATTATTCTTAAATTGTTGCAATATTTGCTTCCTGTACAGGGTATCACAGAGTGGTGTCCCCCTCCCCCATCTTTACTTTTAAAAGACTCTCTTGGATCTGCTCATTTTATACCCAATCATGTTACTGACCTGTTGGCAAGTGTTGAGATGTTCCACTGCACTTGGTATAATCCAACAAGGATTTGTCAGTCCACTCTAAGTAGCATTTTTATCTTGCACTTGTTATAGTCTGGGTGAGGCAGCAATGACTAAAAGTTATGTCTCTAAGGAAATGAAAGTACATTACAGGTATGGGACCTGTTATCCAGAATGCTCGGGACCTGGGGTTTTCCAGATAAGGATCTTTCTGTAATTTGGATCTTCATACATAAAGATAATAGAAAATCATTTAACCATTAAAAAAACCAATACACTGGTTTTGTTTCCTGTAAGGATTCATTACTGTATATCTTAGTTGGTATCGAGTACAAGGTTCTGTTTATTATTCCACAGAAAAATACTATTCTAAAAGTCCCATAGGAATGAATAGAACATGGGTGAGTTTTTCTCTGGTTAAAACTCACATTTTGATAAATCTGGCCCTTAGAATTTATTTGGAATCCTGCATTGACTTTGCTGACTGCTGATATACTTTCTGATTGCAAATATATTTGTCCTGCTGCTTCCACAAAGTCTTATCCATCCAGCCTTTGGGCAAATTCACTAACCTCCGAAAATTTGCCAGCGACGGCTTTGCTCACAGCGCAACACTTCGGCAGGCGTAGATTTGGCAGGACAACGCTAATTCACTAAAATCTTAAGTTGCGTCCAGGGCGCCAAACGATGGCAAAGTTGCACTAGCGTTACTGTGCCAAGCGCAGCGAAGTTGCACTAGCGTTGCCTAATTTGCATGCGGCGGGAAGCTAAAGTTCAATGGACATATATGTTGCAGCAAATACATTACACTACACAAGCCCGGGACACATTAATAAAATAAATTTATATTGGCCTACACATGATCCCAGTGTAAAGTTTATGTGCCATTTGTTAGGAAATGTAGGGGGGAAGCAGGTTACCCCCAAATATATGCTCTTTTTCAGCCTATCACCCTGAAAAAGGAAAAGACGGTAGTGTTTTTTGGGACTTATTCAACTATTTTTTAGGAAGTCCTATCTACTCTATTGCACTTCGCCTGGTCTGAGGTGGTGAAGGCAAGTCTGGCGCAAGAGGTAACGTTCAGTAAAATCCGCATCTTAGTGAATTTGCGTAGTTACGTCCATTCACCAGAGCGTAAATTCACCAGGCGTTAGGGAGCAAAGTATCAATAGAGTATATCTCCTTCGCTAGCGAAGTTACGCCAGCGACCGCTAAGAATCGGCAAAGTACCGAAATGACGTCACACTGGTGAATTTTCGCCACGCTAGTCACTTCGCCCTGTAGTAAATTTGCCCCATTGTATTAAGCAAGCAGGTAAGACATAACTCGAATATACACATACACAGACTGATAAAAATCTTCTTTCATACGCTATTTTAATCACAGATATCCAGTTAGATGTGATCTCCCATTTTACATTTTTTCCAGGGGACCAGAAAAAACAGTGTAAAATTCTGGAAAATGTAAAATCAGGGAAATGTATTATGCATTATATATTGATGGGATGACAAAAAATGGTGTAAAAATCAGGGTATGTAAAATTGAGGTTTCACTGTACAGTGTATCTGCCTTTTTGCTGCCCAATTATTGAGTGACACCATATTCAGCAGTGCTGTACAAGAGATTATTTACTTATACAGGAAGAAATGAGGGTGGGAATGCCTAATGTTTTCGACCCCCAAATTATATATTATACCTTTAGTTCTTTAATGTTTAATGTGTCAATGCTTTCATATCTCTGTAATGTAATGGAAATGATTAGTAATAATAATGACAGGGACATTTAATGTATTTTATAAATGTTAAGTAAATTACAGCCTAATTCATTTTAGTGATCTGGTTTATTCATAAAGTGTTGGACTGAGCCCCCCCCCCCAGTCATTGGTTTTATTTCTTAGTGTCATGCCGGCCCATTTTGACCCTGTATTCATATAATTAGGCATACATTTATTATTCATATTTGAAAATTGGCCACTTATTGGCCAGGCAGGTATCATACATCAACCAATAATAATGAGATTATATGCAGCAAAACAGGATTGATATGCACATAAGCAGTGTAGGGAGATCAAGGTTGCTCTAGGTTGCCTTCATAGAGCAGTGGTATAAAACATTTTGACAAAGATGCATTCCTAAGTCTTCACACTTATAATAAATATATTGTTATTGCCATATACTGTAGGAATGTGCATATAATAGCATTGGCATAACCATTATAATGCTTCATTTTCCCCATTCTAAATGAAATCCCTTTATAGGTAACACAACAGAGAGTGAAAGGAACACTATATAATGAACTAGTAGGGGATATTGGTAGACATGTGGTCAATTCTCTATAACTGGTATAGTAGATTAAAGTCTAATTACCATTATCCTTTCAGTTTTGACCTCTTTTCTGAGCTGTTCCACTTCCATCTTTAGCAGATCTTTCTCTGTCATGTCTTGAGCCATTTATATGAAGTACTGCAGCAGGAACCAAGATACAGTAAATAGTTTATAGCTGATGTAAATGGTTTTTAAGAGCTCTTGCGGTGAAATGTAGGGACAGCTGAGAGAAAAGTAAGGTCTTCCTTATAATGCAGTGAGAACTCTGGAAATTTAGGTCCACGGGGATAAGGCTGGTGTAAACTGAGAATCCTTTGAAGCAGTTTTCATGTATTACGAGAGTGGAACTAAATAAAAGATGCCTGTGACATGGGTGTTATTGGTAGTTAGTTAGCTGGAGATACTCAGCTTGCTGTAAAATCTGAACCGTTCTACTTTGTTCCACTCAATATAAAACTACAGACAGAAGACATTTTGCTAATCCTAATCCGATAAACGGCTTTAATGTCTAACCTGATTATAGCACAGAAAGAAGGTAGTGTTTATATTTAGTTGAGGCACACAACAGTATATTTGCTGAAATTATGATTCAAAAGTTTACTTGTCTGTTTGCAAAGCAACTGTTGGAACTTGTATTATATATAGAGAAGGCTATTGGAGACATCACTGTGCATCAATAAACCATTTTCTTTCTTGAGTTTAAGGTTTATTTAGCATCCAAATCCAAAATGTACTTCTTTTCAATAATACCAACTTTTTCATTTACCCTTTCTGTTTTGTTTTGCTTTAGCAGATTATAGCAACCAAACCAGAAAATAAATAGGGCAAAATACAGTATTCAAGCTTACCTTCAGGCACAAGATTCCTATAGAAGTCAGAGGAAGAGCCCACTGCTAATAGGGAAACATAAGAAATCCCAACTGGAGTGCACCAAAACATATGTGAATAAACCAAGAGAGAATGCTATTTAGACAGGTGGGGTGCAATTGTTCAAGTGGTTGTTCACCGTCCAAACACTTTTTTTCAGCTTAGTTGTTTTCAGATTGTTCATCAGAAATACTTCTTTTTTTTTTTCCATTTGTTGGCGTTTTTTTTTTTTTTTTTTAACAGTTTCTGTCTGGCAGCTCAGTAATCTATAAACAGACGATACAGAATTGTTACAATTTGCTCCATTAGTTGACGCCTTTCTCAACAGCATCTATTTTAGAAAGACATAAGAAAAAAAAAGTGAAACTTTAAGGGGCAGATTTATCAAGGGTCGAATTTCGAAGTGTAAAATACTTCAAAATTCGACCATCGAATTGAAATACTTTGATTATCAAAGTCAAAGTATTTTTCACCGAATTTGGCCATCGAACAATCAAGTAAAATTGTTCGATTGTACGATTAAATCGTTCGAATCAAACGATTCAAACGATTTTAATGTACGATCGAACAATTTTACTTTGCTGTGTGAAGACTTAGAAAAATGGTCTAGAAGGTCCCCATAGGCTAACATAGCACTTCGGCAGGTTTAATTTGGCGAAGTATTGATGTCTAAGTTTTTTTAAAGAGACAGCACTTCTATTATCGAATGGTCGGATATTCAAACGATTTTTACTTCAAATCGAAGTAAATTCAAAGTTATAGTATCCTATTCGATGGTCGAAGTATCCAAAAAATTACTGCGAATTTTTTTTACTTGAAAATTCCCTCGAATTCACTTCAACCCTTGATAAATCTGCCCTTAAACTTCATTATTAGAAAAATGGTTACAAATAGAAGCATTTTAAAAGGTTTTTTGGTGAACTATCAGAACATCTGAACTGAAAAAATTGTTTTGGAAGGTGAACAACCCCTTTAGGGTGGGGGCACACTGGGCGATTCGGGGAGATTTAGTTGCCTGGCGACTAATCGCATCGTCTTTGCAGCGATCAATCTCCCAAACGCTTTCCTTCTGTCCTATGCCGGCTCTAATGAAAAGTCTCGGGGGTGGACCCCTTTGTCATACAGATTAGCATGCTCCCACAAAATCCTTATACCCTTGTTAATTAGCCAATTAGTGACAATCCATGTGCAAAATTCAAAATATTAAAAAAATTGAAATCATATATTTCTCATTTTTCTATTATTCTATTATTCTTCTATTAGTCCCTTGCTTTGTATAGTCCATATAAAAAAATCAATTAGCAAAAAAAGAGTGAAAAAGACATAAAAAATCACGTGAATTCCATACTCATACACAATATATAATATCAAATATAGCAATGTCCAATCACTTTCTGGAGACCATTCGGTTAATGTTCATATGTTAATTAGATCCTAAAATCAGTGTATAAATTAGTGAATAAGTTAATACATAAACAAAACCAAATGGCTTTACCAAACACTTAATACTAAATAGTGTTCAAAAATGATTGTTGAAGTTCTGTCGTGGGTAAGGGTACTATGTTTGATAGGATTTGGGTTGTCCTGCTGGCACTACATACATGCAGCGTGCAAACAATATTCTATGCACACAGCTCTGGTTAAAGTTCATTAGGATAATTCAGGCGTTTATCACATCATTGTGTACCTAGCTAACTGGGCTGAAATCAGGCATAAGTCAATCAGGTTCAACATTTGCTAGATCTCTTCTAAGCTGGTTAAAGACAAATAAGCAACCCAGTGAGGCTTCTCTAATTTTATCTCCAAATGAGGGGGGTCTGTCCTTACTGGCAGTCTGCTCACATTTTCACATCATCAAATTGTTTGTACTAAGGGTAATGGGTTTAACTTAATTGTAGTTCCATTCTGTTAACAACCACCAGCATGAACCCAATATTCACCAGCCCTATCTGTTCCTTGCAATATTTCTCACATTTGTACAAGAATGTACTAAGTTATTAAAGGGACAACATGCTTACTGGTTCTGATTCTGAAAACAACAGATGTTGCTTATGGCTTTTCTGGCTATAGCAAAGTTATGTCTGTTCAAAAGTTGCTGCTTACTAATATCAAACAAGCTTTGTACCATTTAAAAAAAATGGGCATCTTGTATTTTATTAAAGGAGAAGGAAAGGTTAAAACTAAGTAAGCCTTATCAGAAAGGTCCATCTAAATATACCAGTAAACCCCCAAAGTAGTGCTGCTCTGAGTCCCCTGTCAAAAGAAACACTGCATTTCTTTCCTTCTATTGTGTACACATGGGCTTCTGTATCAGACTTCCTGCCTTCAGCTTAAACCTCATTGCCCTGGGCAAGAGCATGCTCAGTTTGCTCCTCTTCCCCACCCCCCTCCCCTTTCTACTGTAATCTGAGCCCAGAGCAGGGAGAGAGACTCAGGCAGGAAGTGATGTCACACCATGTTAATACTGCAGCTCCTATCCTAAACAAACAGAGCGTTTCTAGAGCTGTTTACTCAGGTATGGTAAAACATTCTACAGAATAAATATAGCATTCTAGCTTGCACTATTGCAGCTAATCTATTGGCAATAAAATGCCTCCGTAGCTTTCCTTCTCCTTTAAGGTGGGTATTTAACTTTTAGTATGATGTGGACATTGATATTCAATTGATCTTTTGTTTTGTGGGTTTTTTTTAAAGTTTTTATTTATTTGTTTGTACAACAGCATATTTGCCGATGGGCACAATAAAACATTCCTTCTTTACATGTGAGTCTTAACCATCTTTTTTGCATTTGTCCGGCAGGCCGGAGTACATGTGAATGAACAAACCTTTTTGTGTGTTTTTTTTAAAATTATTTAGCTTTATTTATTTGGCTCCAATTTGAATTTTTATCAGCAAACTAGTTGCTAGGGTCCAATCTACTCTATTAAAGGAGAAGGAAAGGTACTGAAGCAGTTTATTGTCAATAGATTAGCCACAATAGTGCAAGCTATAACACTATTTATTCTGCAGAATGATTTACCATACCTGTGTAAATGGCTCTAGACACTCTCTCTGTTTGTTTAGGATAGCAGCTGCCATATTCACTTGTGGGAGGGGAGAGGAGCAAACTGAGCATGCTCAAGCCCTGCCCTGGAGGTTTATGCTGAAAACAGGAAGTCTGATACAGAAGCCCATTACTGGTGTATTTATATAGACCTTTCTGATAAAGCTTACTTAATTGTAGCCTTTCCTTCTCCTTTAAACGGTTAGTGGTATGAATGGAAGATGAGTTGGAAAGGGCCAAAATAGAAAGCAATATGTAGTCTTAAAGCTCTGGAAGAAGGGAGAAGATGAAGGTAAATAGTACAGAAAGGAACATTTAAGACCAATTGAAAAGTTGATAAGAAAAACACATTCTAAAACATGCTAAAAGTTAACTTAAATTTGAACAACCCCTTTAAATGACATTTGTTTGAAGTGTTGTGCACACAGCGCCGATCCGCGCCTTTATGCCGCCTGAGGCGGCCTTCCGTTGCCGCCCCGACCCCTCCTCACGGCGCTCACATTTTCTGCGCAGGAGGGGGTCGGGGCGCTGCACGACGCTAGTGCAGAGAGCGCAATTGCGCTCTCTGCACTAGAAGAGCCGAATTTCCGGGTTGAAAACCGGAAATTCGGCTCTTAGTTACCAGGAGCGGCATTTTTGCCGCCCCTGGTAACCAGGGGGGCGCTGCCGCCTGAGGCGAGTGTCTCAACTCGCCTCATTGGTGGAGCGCCCCTGTGTGCACATCATTCTTTAATGCCAATAATTTTAAGACCTATGGCACATTAATGTTTCACCGGCAACAGAGAAATAAGTAATACCTCCGCATTCCACCTCCGCATTCATGTGAATGGAAGCCATCTGTCACAGGTGGTTTTTGACCCAGAAATGAACAACTATGGGTTTTCAGGCCAAAAGACCATTATTAACCTCTGGTGTCTCCATACAGTATGGGGCACGTTTACTAAGGGTCAAATTTCGAAGTGCTAAAACTTCGAAATTCGACCATCGAATTGAAAAAATTCGATAGTCAAAGTTTTTGGTTTGATTAAATTTAGCAGTTTTCGATCGAATTCAAATCGCTCAATCGAACGATGAAATTGTTCGAATCAAACGATTTCATCAATCGATCGAACGATTTTCAAAAAAAAAAAACTTTGACTTCTAAAAACTTAGCCAAGATATTGGCTATAGGTTCTAGGAGGTCCCCATAGACTAACACAGCAATTCGGCAGGTGGCGAAGTGTCGAATTAGAAGAGACAGTACTTTGATTTTCAAATGGTCTAATATTCAATGTTTTTTCAATTCTAATCTAATTTTGGCCTATTCGATGATCGAAGTACCGAAAAAATACTTTGAAATTCAACGTTTTTAAATTCCAAAATTCACTTGAATTCACTTCGACCCTTAGTAAATTTGCCCCTATATGTTAACTCAAAGGTGAACAACCCCTTTAAGTTGCACTGAAAAACCACAAACACCACATAAAACTGGGGTTTAGTATTGAGTCTGGCCAGACTAAATCTGTCTGTAGTCTGCATCATGCTAGTACCATGCATATTTCATAGCTGTGTTTGCTTGCAACATGTTCCCACCAAGATGCACATAACTAGAGATAGGAACTAATGTGGGAGTTTTGAGGACGTGTAGAAAGAAAGCTGCGTTGAAAGAACTTTTTTTTTTACCAGCGCTCATGGAGATTCTGTGATAATACTATTGAATACACAATCTTCAGGAGGTGAGGATTCATCCCTGCTGTTTTTATTCTTTGCTGATTTGCTTTCATTAACTGAGTCAGATAATGACATTATAATACCAAACAGGAGTGTTATCTCATTAATGACCACGAGTTGTGATCACAAAAACTGTCACATACAGATAAATGCAAATACAGTATACAAACTCTTTCTTTGTAGTTAGTCAATTAATTACTACATGTCTGTGATTATATCAAAGTTATGATGTCATAACAATCCTTATAATCTATAAAGCACCAAAGGCCAGTACAGGTAGGCTAGGCCCACACTACATGGATCTCGGCCTGAGGAAAAATGCAGGGCGAGAATCTGCTGCCCAGCTGCTGCTGCTCCACTTCTGCTGAGCTGTTTGCACCAAGAATAATCACCAAATCTCCAAACATTATCTTGTCCATTTTACAAAATGTGGCAGGTTATAAAAGTATAAACACATTTTTGGGGGTTTTAGGGCCATGTTATATGTGTTATGACAGTTTTGCTAATGAAGGTGAAATTGCTCATTTAGCTGTGAGTCACAGTTCTTCCAAGACACTCGCTTATCTTAAATAGTTACAATTGTATGTTAGCTTATCGTAAATTATTACAAATGTATGTAAGTGCAGGTGCTGAGTGTTCTGGGCTCTCTATCAAAAAGCCTCTTATTTAAGTTTAAGAAACTTTGTATCTTTTTCTGGCATCAGTGCAGGAGATTAAAGAGAAACTCTGGACTAAATCTAGGACTGCAGGCTGACATGTCAAAATAGGGATTGTCCCACAGAAAATGGGACAGTTGGGAGGTATGAATACATTATCTAATTTCGAAGCCGGAAACCATTGTTTCTGCCTGCACCCGTGCAGAGGTAATGCTTCCAGGTGCAGGCAGCGCAGTAGAAGAGGAACAGCGGGGCAGTAGATTCTTGGCCTGCGTTTCTCCGCAGTGCAGGATCCATGTATGTGTGGCCCTAGCAATAAGGAGGAAAACATATCAATATCGGGCAAAATCTAGCCTGACACCTGACTTAAGGTGGCCATATATATTTTACAATTACAGTCTTTCCTGCGACCATTTGTCAACGGAAATATTGTTTGTTTTCTCTACTAAAGTTCAGTGCTGAATTGTCAGATATGCAGGTAGAAACAAAATAATTCTACTTCTATCTAATGATTCAGCATTAACATCTTGCTAAAGTTTGGATGCCTTCAAAAGCACCCAATAAGAATTTTACAGTTCGATCAGTGAGACAACCACAAATATAAAGTCCTGTTGAGCTGCACCGGTGAAACATGTGTGTTTGCTTTAGAAGTTCTACAATAGTTTATATAAAGAAGCTGCTGTGTAGCCATGGGGGCAGCCATTCAAAGCTGAAAAAGGAGAAAAGGTACAGGATACACAGCAGATAACAGATAAGCTCTGTAGTATACAATGGGTTTCTTCAGAACTTTTCTGTTTTCTACTGTGTATACCGTTCTTGAATGGCTGCCCCCATGGCTGCAGCTTGTTTATATAAAATATAGTTGAGTTTCTGAAGCTAACACACCAGTTTTACCAGGGCAGGAAACAAGTACATTATATTGGCATTCCATTAAAATATTTTCCTTTTTTGGTGTTACTGTTCCTTTAAACCTAGTCAAACTAAGTGCAGTGTTCTGATAAAGGGGTTGTTCACATTTAATTTTACTGTTAGTATGATGTACATTTTCTGAGACAATTTTCAACTGGTCTGTATTTTTTTATTCTTTGTGTTTTTTTCAGTTATATAGCTTTTTGTTGAGCAGCTCTCCAGTTTGTTTATTTAGCAGCTACAGGTTTCTAGGGTCTTATCTACCCTAGCAACCAGGCAGTGTTTTTAATGACTGAAATAGAAATAGATGAGATACTCAACTGGAAGTTAAGTAAAAAAATAGAATTGCATCCTTACATAGCAATAACCATACTTGCATAGCTTTATGGTACTTTTATGGTACCTGTTATGAGAAAGCTAAGGGAGTATTCCTTGGTTGGGAGAGTGCCATTATTGCCTCCATTAGACACAATATTCATAGCAAATACATGCCATGCCCTTGATTGCTAAAAATTTCCACTTTTGGTGGATATTGATGGTAAAGAGCTTGTGGCTGCTGGAGGAACAACAGTTGTTTAGGCATGGTTAAGTGCAAACTAAACAAGGTTGGGGGAAACCGCACACCTTAAGTACCCAGTCACCTTATCTTGGTGCCCAGTGATAGAGGAGTCGGCCACCTCACTTACAGAATACAAAGAAATTCAATGCCACACAAGACGTGCTTTAGCAGGGCAAGCCCTTGCAGTTTTTTAATGCAATGTGCAACGTTTTGGGGACACTTGACAAAGGGGAGTGTCATTGCACACTGCACATTGCATTAAAAAACTGCAAGGGCTTGCCCTGCTAAAGCAGTGTGCCAGTGAATTTCTTTGTAAGTGCAAACTAAGCTGTTAATACCATGTATGCTAGGCAAAATTAGGCAAAAAAGCAAATATTTATGTACTTAATATTTCCAATTTACTAACACATAAGGATATAAATTATGATGGTATCATGGCCCTATAACAATAAAATTGTAGCAGTATGGGAATTGGTTCATAAATCTCCATTGCTTTCTATCTATCAAGTCCATATTGGCTGTGGGCCCTGTCAGGTCCGGACTGAGAATTAAAATAGACCCTGGCATTTCAGGTACAAAGAGGCCCAATCAGCCCACACAGAGGCCCAAACAGCCCTCACCAGCCCACTAAATACTGACTTTCTATAGGACCTTATGGCATCCCCTTATTCACAGATTGCAGGTCCGGGCCTGGGCCCTGTCATGTAGTTGCTCTTACTCTGCCATTGTAATTGGGTTAAAAAATGCCCACTTCCACATTTGTCAGAGCAGGAGGTTTTTAGCCGTACAGGGTAAGAAAGACTGCAGTGAAAAGAGGTAGAAGTCTGGGAGGCCCGTTATTTGCAGGTTGCAGTAGTCTAGGCAGGAAAATGAGTGTATGTGTGAATGTGTTAGTATTTTCTTGAGAAATAAGTGGGTTATTGTAACATTGTGATTAGTAAAGGAAAGTGAAAAGTCCAAGATTAGTGCCAAATCAGTAGGGTCCATCAGGATCATTATCATAATGGGGGAATAGGACACAGTTCAGGTGAATGCTTATTTTATTACATTTAAGCATAGTGAGATGCCCAGACAAACATCTTTCCTTACCAGTAATCAGTCCTTTATTTACAGGAATGGAGCAGGGAGAGGATGTAGGTACTCAATACCGTTCAATGATATTCACCTATAGAGATAAGATGAGAGATGCTGCTCTACAATCTAGGGACGCCTTTCAAAAAGTATGTGCAGCAGCGCTCAACTCTGTCTATGTGCAGCAGCGCTCAACTCTGTCTACAGGGGGAGCCACCTGACTGCTACAGACAGCTAAAATTATATTGTAATAGACCAATATGGTCAGTAGAGGGAATACTTGACCAACAATAACAGTTGTACAAATGTGAAAGGTTTCAAGGCTCCTAAATTAGAAACAACCAGGTATATAATGCATCTGATTTGAATTCAAAATTACTTATGCATATGCATA
Source organism: Xenopus laevis (assembly GCF_017654675.1). Lineage (NCBI taxonomy): Eukaryota > Metazoa > Chordata > Amphibia > Anura > Pipidae > Xenopus > Xenopus laevis. The sequence continues at coordinate 68,350,477 of NC_054374.1, read as the reverse complement.
TTATGAAATTGGGTAGAACTAGACAGTGCCCCAATGGCTGGCACCCTAATCAGCAATAATTATTCCCAGAACCCTGTTATATTGAATGAAAGCTCCTCTTATAAGGTTAAAAAGTGAATGTTGCATGATGTTATATATATATATATATATATATATATATATATATATATATATATATATATATATATATATATATATATATATATATATATGATGTATATAGATCAATAAAACATTTGCTTATAGATTATTTCACACAATTTAAATGCCCATACACTGGCTAATCCTCTGTGGCATTCAGCTGGTTGGCTTGCTGCTCGAAAACATACATTTAGCCATATCTATGTATAGTCACCTACCAAATGTTCTATACAGAACTGCTAGAGACAGAGAGAGAAGTATGCCCCTGCTCTTTAGAGATTACAATCTTTTATGTATTTATCTGATATATTCACATTTTATTAGCTTCCATACATCTCATTGTAAAATTAGCAATATATCCCAATGAAACACCAGTCCAAAAATTGAGAATGCTAAGCAATAACCAGAGCTGGAGCTAGAGATAGTGGAACCATGGCTATAAACTAAATGGATAATATGAGTATTTATTGATGTCAAGAGTAGTAATTTGCAGTTCAACAAAAGCTTGAGCAATGCAGTTTGGTCATCCCTTATCTATATATAAAATATCTAACAATTGTTAAACATTAATACATTCTTTTGTATCAGCCTTTTACCCCAAGGGCCCCCTGTGTGCTGAAATGTGGTGCAGTCACCTCTAATTCCATTCTTCTAAAGAAAGGCAACACATGAGATTGAGAAGAAGATTAAAGTTCTCGGTTCACTTGGACCATATTTATAGAGTTCTGGTGAACTGTATTTTCTCTCTTTACTATAGTAAATTTATATATATGCCGCTGAATGGTCAATGTACAGAGCTGTGTACAGTCAGTAGGACTCCCAAGAACAAGGCCCAAATTGTGGAGTAATGAAGGGGTCAAGACTGGTATAAATATGCTCAGTGTTGACAGGGGCCAGTACATAAATATGATCTATTGCAGTTTTCAGACTCATAAATCAGAATGAGCTTTGCGTTGATAAGTTATCTTTAGTTTTTTTTTTCTGCATAGACTAAATATTTGGGATAGAACTGCATTAAAATGACAATGTTCAAAGAATTCTGAGGATCTCTTGGCAACTCAGAGACCATATCTGGTCAAGTATTTAGATTTCTTGATATATATATATAAATGTTGATCTGCTCCGAAGTGTTCTTGTGTCGCAGTATTCTCTGCCTGTCTGTCTTTTATAGCCACACTATAACACTTTACACATCAATTTCTTGCGTGCAGGAACTCACTGGCTATGGCCTAGGACCCATCACAACAGAGATTTGTGCTGCACCAATCTGTTATTATGGATTGCTGAGGATTATCACCAGCAGTATCTGCACAAGAACCCAGGGGTTTCTGAGAAGGACTGGAGCAGCCTGTCACTAAATCAATATGTCTCTGATATCACACTTTCAGTCTTCCAGTATGCTGAAATTGTCACAATATACCAGCTAATATTATTTTATAGTCTTTTACATCTGTGATACCTTTAAAATAAACTGAAAGACACAAGCAGATTCAATAAATGCTGCACATACAAGCATTGGTGTCTATCTACAGCTGTTTATATGGTATGCATTTACCTTAACATTTATAAGGTATGCATTTACCTTAACAGAAGATAATAAGATAACTGTGATCATCAGAAAGAATCAGACAAGGCTATCACTAGCTAGCTTCTACGTAGGCACAGCATCAGATATCCTTGGGTAAGAAAGTGGGCGAGTGATCTCCTGACTGTGAGTGACACATTCGATGTCCCGCTTCCTGGAAGCACATATGCTGTTTGAGTGCTGAATTCTGACACCCACACACTTCCTGGTGATGTACACCTGTACATATCTCTGCAGGTGTCTGCAGGCTGTGATGCAATGAGTTGGTGTCGGTGCTTTTTGCTCCAAATATACAATTACAGATCAAACATAAGATGTTTGACGCATTTGGGACAATGCTATTAACCAGTTTCAGTATTTTTTGACCCAACTGGCCCAAAACAGCTGTTGAATCAAACATATAATCAGGTTCAAACAAGCTTTTTAACATAGAGGTGCTTGTGGCTATTCTATTTCCATGTACTTTCTGCACTGTAACATGACCCCAAAAGGTTAAGTACCAAATCTGAATTCATCTGCAGGCAGTGGGATTCCAGAAGGTACACAACAGCGAAGCTGTGGGATGTTATATTACCAAGTACTGGGATAGCTTTATATTGTTACTATCAGATCTATGTGCATGTGTTTTTCCGTCCAATAATTGTGAGCTCAGGGTGACTACTGACTAGTGGCCCATCAAAAGGAAGTGATTGATTGTCACCTTTTCCTTGGGTACCAAAGCTCCTTGGCCCAGTTCTCAAGCTCAGATTCCAGTGGTAGCGGCACAGAGCCTGGAGGACTGGGCTGCACTGTCTGAACTGTTACCATAGCTTGTCACTATGTTCAGTATCTTCTGTTTCTGCCTTCTGATATATTAGAAAGTAAATGAGGACATTTAGCTTTCAAACAGCCAGTTTAATTATATTGAAGCCATTTGCTCTATAAAGGAGGGACTGCAGCTGTATTTTTCACTGGTTGGTAGATGGATTAGCGGGTGTTTGGGCCCACTGGGCTGGGTGCTAAGGATGACAAAACCGAGGCAACAGATGGCTTTTGTTCCATCTATGCACTGTACCAAAAAGGGTGCCAAGGGTGCCATACTTGAAATAAGTAATACATTGTTGCCTGTTCACCTTCACTACTTATATTTGATTGCTTTAGCACAAGCATTGTACGACACAAGCTGCATGGTGAAACTGTTAGGACAAAGGTTATTGAGTTCCATTTAGAATGTTTGTTGGATTTCTCTAAATATTATTACAATGTATTTTAGTAAGCCTACATGTGCCACAGAGCAGTATAGTAGAAAGGTGTATACATCAAACCGTCGTCTAAATATAAATGCTGTCAATATAGAAAATAAAGAGGACCCTGTTTGTTAGAGGTTGCAATGCATTTTCTTATATTATTGTTCCTTTTGTTTAAAATGAACTGTATTATTGGCATGTCCATAAGGTATGATAGGTATGAGATCCAAATAATGGGAAGACCCCTTATCAGGAAAGCCACAGGTCCTGATCATTCTGGATAGCAGGTCCAATACCTTTAATAATTGTATATTGAAACTTACTGTAAAAATATAAAAAATGTATAATCCGTTTAACAGTTTATTATATAGGCCTGTGTATCTTACATAGTACACCTCATTCGTAACCTACTCTAAGCATATAGTCCAAGTACTACAGAAAATGTGAGCATCTACTGGTTTGCTTATACCTAAGGCTGCAAGGGTCCTGATTGCTCAAAGGTGTTGAGTACAAAGGCCCTGTGGTCCTTGCTACCCCATTGTATAATGATCCATTGAATTGCCAAATGCTTAGTGCACAATCTTTAACAGCACTTTGGGTGCAGTACAGCCATTAACATGAAAAGAAACAAACTGTCAATTTGTGGTGACATTGTAGCCAGAATAAAATGAGCCCCTCTGTCAATTGGCTTCTCCATTATTGGATCTGACTTTGTATACAAGTCCTATTGTATTATTCATTGAAATCTGAGCTCTGATATTGTGAAGAAATTACTATTACTTTAGGCTAATCTCACAAGGACCAATGAGTAACAACAAAAAAAGCTTCATTATGTGACAGATTTTCCCCATGGGACAAGGTGAAAGCAAGTGTTATTTTAGTATATCTTTTGTGCAAGCAGCACCAGCCCCCTCTGGAAAGAATCACCAGTTCATGAGAAGTCACTAACATGCCTAGACTGTGTTTGAGATCTCCGATTAGAGACTTAATTCTAATATGATATATATATATATATATATATATATATATATATATATATATATATATATATATATATATATATATCTATCTATATATATTTTTGGGAGGGTGGGTTTCAGGCAAAATTCTTTGTACTTAACCATAGACAGAAATGTCTAATTAGAGACTAGATCCTAATATGATATATACAGATAAAGGAATGGGACCTATTATCCAGAATGCCTGGGATCTGGGTTTTCAGGATAAAGGGTCTTCCAGTAATTGGATCTCCATATTGAAGTCTACTAGAAAATGATTTAAACATTAACCCAATAGGATTGTTTGCCTCGAATAAGGATTAATTATATCCCCACCTGGGATCACGTAAAAGGTACAGGTACAAAGAAACAGAAAATAATTTTTTAAAATTAGATTTATTTGATTAAAATGGAGTCTATGGGCAATGGCCCTCTGTAATTTTGAACTTTCTGGATAACAGGTTTCTGGATAATGGATCCCATACCTGTATATATTTTTTTTTGGGGGGGGGGCGCATGCAGAATTGCTTTGTACTTAATTGAAATCATATTTGTCATTGAATCTTGAACAAGGGGGGTTTATTAACATAAAAATATGCCTTTAATATATTGCTTGATTTCATTTTGTCTTGCCTACTTTTTTTTACCCAGAGTTCTGTATCTTAACAGCAGTTATGGAATTTAGCATGCAAACAAAATTCTCCCCATGTGTTATACCTTGCATCTACCCTGCATGACTCCAGCCACTCTCGGGTCAGTGGCACACCAGTAACTAGAGATTCACACAAATAATATGTCAGTCACTCAGTAGTGCCGGCTGGGTTATTATGAGTGATTAGTCAATAAGCCCCAAGAACCTTGAATGGCCTGAGGCTGCTGTGTAGGCGCAACACAAAACTTGTGTCTGTACAGTTAAGATGATTAGAAATATCAGAGATTCCAAAGGCTATAGGCTGTCAGTTGGCACGCTGCCACAGAACATGGCTTACATTGTGTATTTTTCTATCTGACACAAGCTGCGATTTCCTGCTATCCGGTCACACTCTGGGTGTGTTCTATATACACACAGCAGGTGACAGGTGCCAATTGCCTCTTGCATCTTCCATGCACTCAGCGCAGATACACCCAAATGTTTTCTACACATACACAAAGGTGCACCTAGATACACACACTGGTGGGAAATGCCTTATGCACACCAACACACACACACATGGCATGAATACAACAAAGATGAAAAGCAAACACACACACAGCACAAACACACAGTGAAAGGCATACACAGATGCACAGATACCAAAAGAACAAAACTCAATGGCACAGCTAAAAAGCCATACCCACAAAGCATATGGTAACACATTGCTTAGTGCTCTCATACATACAAAACAAAAAGCCTTCTAATAGAAAGCCATTCTGTCCTCACATGTCTATGGGAATCTGTATTCCATATGAAGCTCGGAGACAGACTGGAGCCAGGAGCTGGAGGGGGGATTAAGGGGGGTGGGGGCGTGAGAGGATACAGATTGCACTTCCAGAAATAATAATACAGGCTTTGCTTAAGTGTGTGTAATATGGAGTGTGCATTCACTTATTTATAGAGCGCCACAGGCTTACAGCAAGTTTGAAAAAGAAAGTTAATAGATGTAGAGAAGTAAAAAACAAATATAGTTTAATACATTGCTATAACATAAGCTATAAGCTTACATATACAATTGTTTAACTAAAAGTCCCTACTGCAAAGTTAATTCTGGGGACCCCAAAAAATGTTTTGAGAAGATAACTGGTTTGTTCTCATATTGTCACGGTCGGCACCCTAAATCCAGAACCAATGTTAAGCCCCCTGTTCTCGGCTCTTGCTTCTGCCTTTAACAGCCGCCTTTCACCTCGGGAGGAGCCCTCAGCTAATCGGATGCTGCCAGGTCTTATTAAGAGAGGTGCCAAGCGAAGGGTTCTGGACGAGCAAAGGGGCACAACGGTAAAGCAAAGTCTTTTTGGCAGAAGGTCACAGTACAAAGCGTAGACAGAAAGCATAGTCAAATCAGGCCGGGTCGGGGCAGGCAGAATTCAAACGGAGTCAGACAGCAGAGGCGGACCTGGCTGATCGGGCGCCCAAGGCAGTCCAGCCAATCAGCTCGCCTCCATCGCTGCCCCACGCAGCGCAAGCATGCCATCAGCGTGTGCGAGTTACTAGTGCTTGCGCGCGCCGGTATCAGCGCTCGTCTGCGCATGTGCGGCCCGGCATCATTGCTCGCATGCGCATGTGCGCCATCAGCGCTCGCGTCAGTGGCAACTGCTTTCACATATGCAGAAGGGCCATACTCAGGCGCAATTCTAGTGCCTGGTTTGGGAGTAGGCAGAAGAGGTACCTGCCCAGCGCCCCCCAATCGTTGCGCCCTAGGCAGCTGCCTCTTCTGCCTACCCCTAGTTCCAGCCCTGTCAGACAGGCAAGGGTCAAAGCCGGGAGATCAATCAAGAATGGTCGAGACAGGTACGGGTCAGAATACAGATATCAGAATAGTTGGTTACCAGGCAGAAGTCGGAATCACAGAAGTCAGGAAAAGTCAGGCAGGCAGGATCAAACAGGTATCAGAACACAGGATTTACACAGGAATAGAACCAGGAACTCTCAAAAGAAGAACCTATAACGGGCAACGAGAAATTGTGCAAGGTCCCTATCGCGCCATTGCGCGCTGACATCATATGTCAGTGCCAATGCACCAATAAAAAGAGAAGTCGGCAATGAAGAGGATCGGCAACGTCGCGCCCATCCCCATCGAGGGGGCGGCAGGTGTCCCCGCCGACCCTCTCGAACCACTAGACCACCAGGGAGGTGAGTTGTGACACATATACCGTCATTTCTCATTTTCAATACCCTCTTTACAGTAGGGTTGCCATCTGGCGGGTATTTTACCAGCCTGTCTGGTAAAAATGATGCTTGATGCCAATGTCATTAATAGGAAAAAACTGTAAGAATATAGGAAAGCCGGTATTTATTTATTTATTTTTTCAGGTGGCAACCCTATTCCAGCCTTGTTGAAGAAACGGAGACGATTTGTGTTATGCCTCTGATCATGCATACATAAAAAAAAAATTTTTTTTAAATAAAATCACACGTAATATAATTTTGTAGTAATGTGAAGTAATAAACAAAGAATATTTATTCTATACAAATACTGTGTGTATTTATTGAATGTATTTATCTACCGCACTTTATAACAAGATCTCTGTTGCACAAATGAGAATAAGGCAGGTATTGCGATAAGGGATCACCAGCCTAGAGCACTTACACTCTAAAATTCTTTCACAGGACTTGAATATATCATCTACACACACTGCCCTTCCTTGATTCCACTCCTTTCTTCCAGGAAGCACTGGGAGGGATCAGGACATGGACCCCTCTCTCTCTCTGGCGTCTCCTGTGTCCGGCTCAGACTCTATGGCGTCTCACTGCTCCATTCCAAAGGATTTCCCAGAATGTAGAGGCATTCAGCCATGTAACATCTGGGGAGGAGAAGACCCCATCGTATTCACAAAAAAACCCTCTAATTTGAGATCAGTCAGCAGTGGCACAAAATCCCAGTAAAACTGTAAATTCTCTGTAGATAGTCTACATGCAAATGCAGAAGAAAGTGTACTTTGGTGTCTAATTAAAAAATATTTCATTTTCGATGTGGTTTACAGTTACAATCCACGTTACACAAGAATAAGACAGAAAAAGGTGTATATAATATAATCATGCCTTTACATTAATGTTTATTTGCTAAAAAGGAAACAGAGATCCTTATTAAGTAAACAAATATTACATTTCACACTGCTTAGCCCTGCACAGTGTGTTTTTTTCAATAGAATATTGTAGTACAGGGCAACTGTATAAATATAGATTGAATAATGGCATTTCTGGTACTTTGTCTAGGGATTTTTTCCCAGGGAAAACAAATGCTAAGACAAAATGCCACAAATTTTTTCTGAAAGAAGTCAATGAGAATCGCCATGGTTATGACACATGCAGACAATTATTGCCTCAGAAAGCAGATATCCATGTTTGGAAGTTAAATTCACCTCTCAGAAATCTTTTTAACCTTTCCTCAGACAACTTCTGGCATTTTGTGTTGAAATTGTTCCTTCAGGAAAAATGCAAATATATAACGCTCCATATAAGGCATGTTTTAAATAGGGGGTACAGAATAAGGCCCTTGGCGGTTAACTACACAGCACAATAATTATCTGCATATTTGCATTTATCCCTGCAACTGGGGTCTGCCATCTTGCTTAGCTAAACCGTCTCTGCAGCCATGAATGAAATAGCATTCTAGTTTTTGTAACAAGGCCAACCCATGGATAAATGATGTGCTAAACATTGGAATAAAACCCATTTAACAAGCATACAATGATATACAATAGAATGAATCAGTCATTTCCAATTATTGCAACAACAGTTCATGACAAGAGCATATACAATGAAGAATCGGTATAGAGCCATCTTTTTTCCTGACACCTTGTAGATTTGAATTATTAGGCCATAATTAGATTGCCGGCTCTTCTGAAACATCTGCAGAATGCCTCAGCCATTACAAGCAGCATGGGAGCACCAGCTAATAGATTTAAATTGGATGTTTGCAGAGTTTACATTTGGTTATTTTGACAGTTTAGTAAGGTGGCATAGACAATTTTTGTGATGTTCTTGATAACAATACAATATCACATATTTTTCTATCAGGCCAAATAGGAACCCCTACTTACTGATGTTAAGAAAGTTAATACAGTATTGTATTGTACAGCTGGTGGCATGCAAACACCCTATTATGAGTTAAGCTAAAGTTCTGACATAAACCTTTGTGCTTCCTAGTGCCACACACGCACACAAATACACACCAGTGCAGAGGATGCAGTGTATCCGCAAATGGAAAAATCAGAGCTCAAGATGAGAGATAGCCATGTGGCTGCCCCAACAGTACAAGCTAAAAATGTATCAAGGGAGATTTAAAATAAACAACGCTTTTAAGGCACAAAATATCTGTTAGTGGTTTAACTGAGGATGTGGGTGGCAGAGGAAATGGACGATAAGGGCTGTACATAAAGATATGCACAGCTATAGAAGAGAGAAGGCTTTTACTGCCTGCCCAAACTACCATTCATAAGTACTATTTTAGTATTAAGGGCTTGCACACTTACAAAAAAACTGAGAAAACAGACAAAGGTTGCAAGAAATCTTCTTTATATGTAGTTAATTTAATAGTGAAGCAAAAATAGTACATACTATCAATGTATATTAAGAAAAAGAATCAAATTAACAATAGCATTTGAGTACATACCACCAAGTCGTGACCAAGAGATAAAGGGGAATTCTCTAGCTTGGATAAAGGCTACATGCCGAAACGTCGGGGTAATTCTCATTTTCAGGTGAGAGTATCCGCTTCCTTGTAGAGCCTTTATCTCTTGGTCACAATTTGCTGTTGTAAATTTGATTATTTTTCTTGATATACATTAATTGTATGTAATATTTTTGCTGTACCATTTAATGAACTACTAAAATAAAAGAGTTCTTACCACCTTTGTCTGTTTTCTCTATTTGTTTGTAAGTGTGCAAGCCCTTGATACTAAAATAGTACTTTTGAAGTTCCTTATGGGGTGTTGTTGGAGCTTTATGCATCTTACTTTAACGTACTTATCTGTATGAGAGTGCCCTCCAAAATTTGTTTTCTGCATTCTACCATTCATGCCAGTACCTGTTTACACAACACAAGTTTGATGCATATTTATAGTAAAATACAAGGTGATGTGGCATGGGAGAACATGCTGTAATTTCCCCAAACCAAACTAAGACTACTCAACTAGAAGCTCAGGGTCTTAATGAGACTCCACAAGGTAGCACAGACTTCTTTTGAAAGGATCATTTAAATATACAGTAATCTGGTTTACGGACATGTTGTTATAATGGTATTATGTGGTCCTTTTGGGCTCATGTTTCAAAGTTACATTATAACAATAATTTGACACTAAGAAGTGCAAAAAGGATACATATACTGTACCCTTGCATTATCTCCCCAAACCAGGTGTGAGAATGTTCCACACAGACCCAATTTTTGCATGGGGGAGTGGTGGTACATGCATACTGGGTTTTTTTTTTTTGGTTGGTTACAATGCGAGAACTCAAGCACATAAGACACATTCAACAATTAAGCCAGCTGATGCCTAACTGAATGGGTTTTACATGGTTAGTGAGACTTGTGCCTGTAAACTTTACATGGGAAGTGGCCTCTTCCAGGTCCAGACTGAGAATTAAAATAGGCCCTGGCATTTCAGGTACACAGAGGCCCAATCAGCCCACATAGAGGCCCAAACAGCCCCCACCAGCCCACTAAATACTGACTTTCTATGGGACCTTATAGCAGCCCCTCTGGCATTTGCCAGAACCCACAGATTGCCAGTCCAGGCCTGGCCTCTTCACATTAATTCACCTACATGGGAGGATAGAACAGCATTTGTAAATGAGTAAGAAGGGCTGGAGTGCCATTATGGGCATTTAAACAAAATCCATGAAGCTGGCGGTGCCATATCAAGCATATCAGTAGAATCACCTCTTTCTGTGAAATGCAGGTACAGATACATCCTGTTTATTGCCCCTTGTTTATGGGCTATTGCACACATGAGGTTTGACAGCTGAAGTGCTTGGGAATGCCAAAGTGAGCAGTGCCTACCTGTCTTAGGCAGAGGAGTTTAGCAGCAGAGAGTGCAGAGCTCTAGTTCTTAATTACAACATTGCTGCGGTTGAAACACCACATATAGCATAGGCCTAAAGAGGACTCCTGGCTTTCCATGTGCAAGTGTAATCTACCCACTGAGATGAAATCTTTATAAGTTCCCATTTCACTATAAGAAATGTAGGCAGGGCTGTCTAGGTCACAATCATTGATGAGATGGGTGTGCAATTATTTCCAGTTTTTCTCAATTGAATTTAAATAATAGCTCCCAGTTCTATACCAGTAGCCAAGCAATCACCTGCTCTGAGTCCTTTGAATCAGTCAGGTAGTTTGGGCCTGTACAGCAGTGCTCTACAGCAGAAGAGTCCAGAAGTGGCATGACTATCTGGGTGGCAAGGTGAGGCAGCAGTGGTAGTTTAGGAGCAATGACTGGGATTCAAAATAGGCTCTAGCATTTCAAGTACACAGAGGCCCAAACAGCCTCCCACAGACCCAATAATTAGTGATTGTCTGTGGCATCTTACAGCAGCCGCTCTGGCATTTGCCAGAATCCACAGGTAACCGGTTCATGCCTGACTGGGAGCAGCTTCCTGCATGTGGTTCTCTAAGGGGCATATTGTATTTATATGCATAGTTATTATGCTGTGTATAATTTATGTGTGTAATCTTACACCATGCGAACGCCAGATTTGACGCCGCTTTATACATTGCTTCTGGCGGAAGTCATTCTAAGAAACAACGCGTAACAGATTTAAACCTTTTTTACGCCATTTTTTACACAGCAAAGCCTGGCAATGTGTGGTGTATTATCTCGCTGTTTTTTACACAGTATAATAAATATGCCTCTAAGTGTGTTACTGACTGGAGGCTGACACTGATCGGGATTGAGGCAGACTGTGGGGTACAGATTGCCACCCTTGCCTTGGGCGGCATTGTCAGAAATCAACATGTGTTCAGCACAACAGAGGCCAGTTCCACAGGTTCAGAAACCACTGCCCTAAACAATGGAGTGAGTAAATAACTGAAAGAAAAAAAAAAATGCTTTCCTTTCATGCTAAAAAAAAGTACACAAATATTCATACGACTTAAGTTATGGAAACTATTACAGTATGTATTTTATTATATAAACAACTTTTGGTTTAATGCTAGTGATCCTTTCACGCTTTTACATCCTTTCATACATTGCTTTGTTCTGTGACTATTGTTGAGTGGTGGGAAAGTGGATGCTTTACACAAGTGCACGGAGAGCAGAACAGCACTTCCACATAACATGCACTGCTCAGCGGCTCCACGTATCTGCTTCAGTGGGAGGGGAGCTACACTGCAGAGAAAAGGAGGATTAAATGGAGCGTTGTGAATTGCTTTTGATTTTTAGAGGGAAAATAGTGGAGGAAGTTGCCATCTGGACCTGACTTGCTATTTATATAAGGGAGTGAGGGGTGCTTGATTTCTGTCAGTCACAGGATGTTGAATCTATTGGTTCATGTTTGAATCACTCCAATATTCTATGTAAATGTTGTCCAACTTTTTACATGTTGGGCCAATTATTTGTCATACTGCAAGTATATTGTACCAGCGACTTGCAAAAAAATTATATTAAAATTGTACAGTCCTAATATATTTTATTTAACTCTCCATAACCTTGATCACAGGAGACTATCAAAGTAATTTACCTTTGGGGGGACTAAGGTATCTTAAAGCACAAAGGATATACACTATAATGTAACACTTGTTAGATATGTTTAGCATACATATTAGGGATTGCATGGAGACAGACTGATGCAGAAGCAGCTGTGATCGCCCTGACCCACCCTGCAAATGCAGTGTGAACTGGTGTGATTGTCATGGAGATTGAGCCATTATCACCTCGTTTATGGACAATTAGTCCTATCATTCTCCCTCTCACAATGCAAGGGTTTACATCTTGACACAGACAGGAGACAGCATGGGACAACATAGCTCAGTAATATAAAAGGGACCTGTGGGATAAAAGTCTGCTCCTCCTAGTACTGGGTGGCAAATACAATGGAGGTAGAGGACATAAAGTATGAGTTTCCTATTAAAGCAACAGTATTCCACCTTTTTCAATATTAGTTTTATGATTAGGTTTGGCTTTTTTTGTACCAGCACAATAAAAAAAACTGTCTACATAGAAGTCTTCTGTATAAACAACCCCCCCACTCACCTGTTAGGCTGTAAGATAAGGATCAGCTCGTTACTCATAGGGCTTCTCAATCGAATGCTGGTTTGTTACAAGGAAGTTATAGGATATCAAATATGGCCTTCCCATTACAGAGTGGAAAAGATTCAATGCTAAGTATGGCCTTTTTTTTTACATGGTGGCATATTCACAAGGAAGGATGTCACATATGTACCTTTATCTATTATATTGTAGCACAGATACAAGGTAATTATGGAATATTAAGTATGGCCCTTTTTTTACATGGTGGTATAGATACAAGTTAGTTATGGGATAGTACAGGAATACGGAAACAAAATTATGACCCTCCTACTGGTGTTAACTGATCTAAGGCATCTGTAGGATCTTTGAGTATTCTTCTGTAGTATGACATAGTGGCACAGAAGGGAGATTATGGGATATATCCTGACTGGCACATAGGTCACCTTCTGTGTCCACTCTCTGTTACAAGACAACGTCCAGCTGACCTTATTGGGGCGTGAGAAACATATCTTAACTCACAAAGTTTCTGCAGGAAGTTTGATGTTCTATGTCCCTCAAGGTGACATCAGATAGCAGGAAACAGCTGTCACCCAACAACAGCCTGGGAACCTCACCCCCTCATGATGCTCTGAATCTCTATGCATTGTTCTGTGTTCATTATCAGTGAGTAGATACTCAGCATCATCATAAAGTGAAGAATGCACAGATGGCAGGGTCACAATACTCAGAAGCATTTAAAAAAAAGTTCATTGTCAGCATAGAGGGATGGAGTGCCAGAATGATATGCTAAATATCAATGTACATTCTCAGCTGCACAGAATAATGCTATACATTCTTTAACATTGCAAATTCATGTGTCCATATACAGAACGCGATCACAGTTCAGGAATACAAACTATCAGTTTATTTCAGCACAGTGTGTCCAATCAAGACATTCAGTACAATACACTTTATTATCAAAAGCTCATCCTTAGTATTGTACAGTGTCCGACTGGGACACCAGGGTCCCACCAAAAACCCTTAGACCAGAGGGTCACCCAAAAACCTTTAGACTAGGGGCCCATTCTCAGTATTATTTTCTTCCACTCCTAGGGTTACCACCTTTTCTGGAAAAAATACCAGCCTTCCTATATATTTATCTTTTTACCCTATTACTAACATTGGGATCAACCATCATTTTTAACGGCCAGGTGGCAACCATATCCTCTCCTCACTCAACCTCTGTTCTCCTATTCTCTTTTCTTTACATACTATAACCTATTATTCCATCTATTTAGCCTCTTTATTCTCATAGAAATAGGGAATGGCCATGAAATAGGCCAAATGTTTAGAAGCAGGAGGGCCCACTGACACCTGGGCCCATCTGGAGTTTTTCTGGTATCCCGTTGGGCCAGTCCGACACTGGTATTGTAACCAGATTATATAATTCCAAATTACCATCATCTGTATATAGGGTTGCCACCTGGCCGGTAAAAATGATGGTTGATACCAATGTTATTAATAGAGAAAAAAGATACATATATAGGAAGGCTGGCAGGCCCGAATTTATGGAAAGGCCCAGGCCTAGGGCAGCACGACTTTAGGGGGAGGCATGCCACCCAACCACACCCACATTGGTTCAGAAACACCGGAGATGCACAGGAGATAAAATAGTTTTTTACGTTTCCCATGCGCCAATCCCCATTGCTACTAGGGTTACCACCTTTTATGGAAATAAATACCGGGCTTCCTATATATTTATCTTTTTTTCCTATTAATAACATTGGGATCAACCATCATTTTCACCGGCCAGGCCGGTAAAATACTGGCCAGGTGGCAACCCTATTTGCTACGGTCCTGATGATAAAAAATTTCGCGAATAAAAGGGAGGAGACGGGGCGACAAAAGACAGGGGTGCCCTCTATGGAAATCCGGCCCTGAAGGTCGGTATTTTTTTCCAGAAAAGGTGGCAACTCTATCTGTGTATAAACTACAGCTGTCACCATCTCCAGATTGAGGCACCACGTTTTCTGGAATTCAGTTGCAAAGTTAACCAGTTTCACCAAGATATATTAAAATTGCTTATTATATAGGGCCTTATTGGGACCCCTGCAGCCGCTGGGTCTTTCCTCTGTAGGTCTATCCCTGGCTGACAGGCTCATATATTTGGGGCTGTTTGGGCCTCAGCAGGGGCATAACTATAGAGGAAGCAGACCCTGCGGTTGCAGGGGGGCCCAGGAGTGTAGGGGGCCCAGTGAGACCCTAATTAATTAGCAATTTTAATATATCTTGGTAAAATAGGCCAACTTATAAATATTTTGGGGCCCTAAATTGAATTTGCTATGGGGCCCAGTAACAACTAGTTACGCCACTGGGCCTCAGTGTATTTGAAATGCATGGGCCTGCTTTGAATCTATAGTCCAGATGTGGCTCTGTTCCAGAGCATCTGCAAGGCCACATCTTGGACCCAATATATTCTGCATTACTATATAGACAGCATAAAACACGCAATACAAAAGCAGAAGAAAAACACATTTTCTCCTTTGTCCATTTTCAAGTACTGATCATCATGATGATTATGCTGCAGCCCTTGGGATACTCTGTGCCCCTATACACAGCACACGCTGTCCCATATAAAGATCTCTTTGTGGGGTCTGGAGCCGGCTGGGAGGGGGCGTGGCCAGGGTGCAGCTGCAGCTCAGGCAGGAGAGGGGGGTGGCCGGGCAGCAGACAGACTGACGCCGGCCTCTGCATTGTTCTGTGTCCCTCCCAGCACCTGGGCTCAGCAGGGAGGGGGGTGCTGGGAGCGAGAAACCCCGCGTGTATTAACCCTTTGTGTGTTGCCATAGAGCGTTTATCCGCGGGACTTTGAAGTTCTTTCTAAAGTTTCCCGGATTATACCCCTTTACTTAGGAAGCCTGTTGCTGAGTTTCACTTTAATAAAAAGTATGAGTATACCATAATACTTCCTCACTCCTTATCAGAACCCGTCAAGATATTACACGTTGACGTTTTCCCTGAAATAAACATATATTATTGGCACAGAGGAGAGGTACTAATATAGGCATTTACAGTTCTTTTGCTATCATTGAAAACAAGATATTTCCAGGGAGTGGGACTTTTCTAATACATGGAAAAAAAGGACATTTGCCAAGGGCTCATTAGTACCATCAATCCTTTCAGCCACCACTACTTCTTCTGAGAGAAATGGCATCCAAAAACCATGAAAGCAATACAACGTTGTTTTTTAAATGTTGTAGTTTAACATATTTATAAGGAGGAATTATGTAAGAAAAGACACAGAAAAGTGGCATTATGGGGAAATTGGTGTTACATTGTAGCAAAATGTTTGTTTATTCCAGAAAATCGTCAATCAATAAATACAAACTACAAATACAAATTTATGCCACATTATTCAGTAATTTTTTTTTAAAAAAAAAAAAGCTAAAGTGGAGCAATTTTGCAATTTTAATGCCATCTTCTTGAATTTGGTATTATTGACTTTGGGAAAATGGCATTAATTACACCAAAACAAACCAAACCAAATTTGCATAGAGAAAGTTTTTTCTCCAAATCATTCTCAAATGACAGTTTATCTCTAAAGCAGGCATGTCCAGGGGCCAATTGTGGCCCGTTTTCAAATTTACACCGGCTCTCAGCCTCCATCATGAAATTAATAATAATGCGACCCGCCACATCCTGCGATCAGGAATCGTGTAGCCGTAGCAGTAATGTTTGGGAAAATTTGTGAAATGATCTGCCACTTGGTCTATACTGCTGCCTGTGTGCTGAAGGTGTTAGCAATAGACACGTACTGGCAAGGAGTGAAGTTGCTCTCGCATACTTCTTTAGGGCTGAAGGTGTCAATAGACGCAGGCCTGGACTGGGAGTCAATATAGGCCCTGTCATTCCAAGTACCTAGAGGCCCAAACAGCCTCCTACCAGCCCAAACAGACCCCTACCAACACGCTATATGGTTACTTTCTATGAAACCGTACAGCAGCCCATCTGGCATTTGCCAGAACCCACAGATTGCCAGTCCGGGCCTGAGATAGACGTACTGACGTGCCAATACAGTAAACTAAAGACGTATGCGAGAGTGGCGCATCACTATGTGCCAGTGAGTGTCTATTACTAACACCTTCAGCACACAGGCAGCAGTATAGACCAAGTGGCAGATCATTTCACTAATGTGCACAAATATTACTGCTACGGCTACACGATTCCTTGTTTAAATGAGTTAAATGATGTCAATGGTTCAAAGAAAGTCAGGCTGAATGGTCGGCCCCCACACATTTTCACCTCACCAAATCTGGCCCTCGTTGCGAAAAGTTTGGACACCTCTGCTCTAAAGTGTACAGAATTGCCATATTCCAATAATATTTGTAACTCCAGTCTGTTTACTCCACTTCTGTGTATTCCCCCCACTATGTTTGTCCTATCGAGTAACCTATAGCAACCTAGCAACTGGTATCCTTTATTGGTCACCTGTTCAAAAGCAAACACCTTATTGGTTGCTATTGGTTACTGCACCTGTGCAAACTTACTGCCTTTTATCACATATGGGGGTTGCACTCTTCTCCACCTAGTGCCTTCCTGTCTCTCTTATCCTTCTTTCCTGTTAACATTGGTATCAAGTATTATTTTTGCCTGCATAGCCAGTAAAATATCAGCCAGGTCGCAACCGTATCTTCACAGACTTTTACAAAAGTATGTTGGCTGGGGGTCTGAGTGTGAGGAAAAGTCCAAAAAGCAGTATTGACGCTGAAGTGGACTTTGGATGTTCTGTTTAGTTAGGCTGCTATTACTTATTACACCTGGGTTTTCTAGCAGACAAGGTTAATAATATATTCCCATCCCTAGGTCTGCTTCCACAGACAGTAATGGGTGTGTGTGTGTTTGTATAAGGTTGGTTTGGGAGCCTTAATGAACCAGATTTGCCTTGTGTGTAGAAAATGAGGGATTTAATGGACTTCCAATAGGATCCTCACCCTGAGCCCTCCAGAATCTGTAAGTGGACCTGGCAAAGACATGTTGTCATTGTTCCTATGCAATGTAGTAGACATTCATCTTGGGCACTATATGCCACAAGCATCATATTTAACTTGCTTAGGCTCAGGCCTAGACTGGTAATCTGTATAATTTGGCAAATTACAGAAAGGTCGCTGTAGTATGCTGTGGACGTTCAAGTTTTATTGGGCCAAACATGGTTAGGCTGATGAGCCTATGATTACGTTCCTAAGCGCAAAAAACACATAAAGCTGCGCTGCTGTTATGTGTCCTATATTTGCTTAAAATAAAAGTTTGTAGTTTACTTTGTCTGTCTGTGGGATCTCGGAGTGCCTGCTGTTCTTCAGTGGTATAATTCTTCATTTCAAACTGTAGGTCTGGGGCATGTGCACCCAGACTCCATCCATGTAGTTACGGCTTAGCTTTTTCACCTTTTTTTGTGGCTACACACTAGTCTTCTTTTATACTACATATTTAGGCACAACTGCAAACTCATCCATCACAGATGCATGGGAAACACTATGACTAAGGTACTTGCTGGCTATGATCAGGGCTATATTTCTATACAGCCAACAGGAACTTTAGGGGGTGGCTGTCTTGTTCCTATACAGAAAAAAATGCTTGAGGAAAAAAATCCCCCTAGCTCACCAACCCTATATCACCCTGTCGTTGATGGGCATATTGGGAAAGATCCGCTCGTTTGGTGACCTCGCCAAATGAGCAGATCTTATCATGTATGGCCACCTTAAGGCAACACAAGACCTAAATACAGGCCTGGCTGTAACAGAGAGCCCACCACTCACCACAGCCCATACACTATTTTGTGCATGCCCCTGATCCACCCAAACTCTGACCCTTTTGCAGCAGTCTGGTATTATAAATTATATCCATGTTCAGTTTAGAATATTGTATGGAGGGACTTTTACCTTTTGGGAACTGTAGATTTGCAGCAGCAGGCACATCAAAGTTTTCTTGCACCTGACAATCTTGGACTTTACGCAAAATGTGAAATTGGCTTCAGAAATAAATAAAATAATAAGTAATGGAACATGATGACTATATAAAATCAGATGCCCAATAGGGTTTTCACCAACTGTAAATGTTCGTGTTTTCTGCACTTGTGTAAGCTACAAATTGTAATTTATTTTACAAACATCCTTGCCTTGGCAGAGTCTACAAATCACAGTTAAGAGGAGCCAGTGCAGGTGTCCCAACTGTGAAAAGTCATGCAAGTTTCATCTTTGTATTTTAAACAGTCTGTTTTGTATTTATGGTCTGGAGGGGTTTCTATGCACCTGTAATTCTTCCTGTACTTGTCTATTATTGTACAGTGTATTAAAATGCATTCTAAAGTCTGTAAGACAATTTGAAAAACACATGTTAATCTTGTATTGTTTTCTGGCAATATTTTGGCCATGCGAGGAGCAGTGGTATCTATCTATTTATCTATCACTATCTGGATTCTATTATCTATCTACCTTCTGAATGCATTTTAACATTCCCCTGAATTCCGTTTATCTGCGTTCAGTCATAGGGGAGTGCAGAAATAGACGCATTTAGCTTTTTTCAATGGGGCTATACTCACACAGGCGCATGTAGGCGCCGAACACAGTTTCGGCGCCTAAAATGCAGCTTGTTGCGTCTCAACCTGCGTTCGGCGCCTACACGCGCCTGTGTGAGTACAGCCCCATTGAAAAAAGCTAAATGAGCCTATTCCTGCGCTCCCCTGCGGCTGAACGCAGAAAAACAGAACGCAGGGGAGCGCAGCTTCAACTGCTCTTCATTAAGAGCCCTAAAACCGTGGGCCAAAAAAAAAAAAATATATATATATATATATATATATATATATATATATATATATATATAGCAAAAGGGTCAAGATCTAACTCTCAGCTTTCCCTTAAGCCACTAACACATGACTGCTTTTTCCAGGCAATTAAACAGGAAAGTCACCCAACTGTTTACACTGGCTTTCATTTTAACCAATGGTAGGCATCCTTATTTTGATTCTGTTCTATGCAATTTCTCTGGGAACACTGGTGTAATTAAAACACTGTTAATCAATTTTCAAATAATATACTATAAAAGTCCCATGATCAGTATAGGTTTATATTTTCTAATTTCTGTGTGCTGTACACCCTTGCTTTTTAATGTATTTTCAGGAGATTTTAATCATTTCCCTGAGAGGTTTGTACTAGCCAAAATATTGTCTGTTACACAGCATTTGACATGTGAAAGAGGGAACTTGCATTGGATATCTAGATAGCCAAAGGTGAAGTAAGACAAAATGTGGCCCTAGGCAAAGTATTTGAAGGCTCATCATAGCTCTGTCTATATAGTGTTTTTTATTTTGTGTATGCCCAGTTTAGGGAGCTTTTTAAATAATCTATCTTTAAGCCATTGGCGTAACTAGATGTTACAGGACCCAACAGCAAACTAATTTTAGGTCCCCCAACATAACCAGAGGTTGTCGTTTTTTTTTTACCAATATATGTTGAAATTGCTCATTAGGGCCCCTATACCTCCTGGGCCCCTCTGCAGCCACAGGGTCTGCTTCCTCTTTAGATATGCCCATGCTCTAAGCAGCACAATCTGGCCCACTCAGATGACTGGTGTATTGGCTTGTGAGGGGATGAAGAAGAAGAACAACTCCTCTTTACTTCCTGCAGCTCCAACAGTTCTGCCTGTTGACCCAAACTAACAGATCAGTAGCCAACCCCTGCGTATGGCCTGTTGTGCTGTATCTAAGGTGATCTATTGGGTTCCCTGAAGTACTGGATAGCCAGCGCCTCCTGCAATATCATCCCCCCATAGCAAATAACCACAAGTCTCTACATTTTTGAGCTGAAAAACCACAAAAGTCTGTTTTGTGGCAATCAAGTCCAATGTGTAAAATACAGATGGCTACTGCCCTGATTTTTCAGATGACCTGTTAAATATAGCTTAAAAAGTTTCCCTGTCCACAATAAGGTATACGAAATTGCAAAAACCTTTTATTTCACATTTCTAGAGAGAATTAAGGGAAAGTAATGCATGCTTGCAATTAGGGTACATGTTTCCTTATAAAACAGTTCCACTGGTAAACACTATCTTGGAGCTAATCAGTCTGACCCTACAGAATGGTTTCACAGCTTGTATCCTGAGGCGTTACACACACTAAACAATTTGCTTGGTGATTTAGATAAAACAGAATTAGTTAATTGCTTGTCAAATGGAGGAATTCCAGCTCTCTGGCCCTTTCAGTGCATTCTATACAGGTTACAGTAAATAGATACAGGCCTGGATTTGTGGAAAGGCCACCAAGGCCCGGGCCTAGGGTGGCAGGATTTTAGGGGGTGGCATGCTGTCCAACCACACCCACATTGGTTCAGAAACACTGGGGATGCACCGGAGATACAATAGTTTTTTAAATTTACAGTGTGCCAGTCCCCATTTTCCTGAATAGAAGGGAGGGGATGGGGCGATGAACGTCAGTGGGCCTAGGGGTGCCCCATATGTAAATCCGGCCCTGAATAGATATTCCTCTAAATCAGAGCAAGAAAGGCTTATCTGCCGATTATCTGAGGGGAAAAAAACTTTACATTTGTCACCCTAGTAGCTCAGATTTAATGTGAGCTACAAATCTTCTGTTGCCCTCAGTTTGGTTGGGAACCATGGCTGTAAAGCATGTGGTAAAAACAAATCTGCACAATCAACACTCCTGTGTATATCAGGGTTTGGGTGCACTATACATCCATGGTCAGGCCGATACAAACATTTATAATAATAAACATGATGCAGGCATACCATGAGCCTTAATGGGCAGGCTAGCAAGGCCTCAGGGCATCACTTTTGACATGGCCGTCAGGCTTTTGGGCTTACTACAATAGACTGGTAGCATGAAGGTCAGAGCTTTCCCTGCAGGAATGTCCCTCAGCTTATAGCAGAAATAGCCCTGCATACAATCATATCTCTGACTGCATTCCTAGCCCAAAGGGTTTGTGGATCCTCTGTGAGTATTCTCCATCCAGCCCAATCAATGCCTGCCCAATGTTAGTGAAATATTGATCGGGAACGGCAAAGTTGTCAATCCACACACTGGTCAATAGGCTGGTAACTGAGTCAAAAATGGGCAAGGTGAAAGCAAATACCTGCAGGTGTATGATCATCTTAAATATGAGTAATCTTAATGTGCAATATTAATTTTGCACTTCATTTAGTTGTAACATTTAACCAAACAAAAAAGTAGAATTGATTGGAATCTTTTTCCAAAAAAATGACTTGCCAGAAAACATTACAGGGATCACAGTCAGTATAAACTGGACGGTTTGTATTCCATACCATTTGCCATTGCAAGTGGGGAGGATGTATGTTTGTTTGTTTTCAATTTTACCTATAAATGACCAGATATTTCCACAAGTAAAAAAAAAAAGTTGTAAAGGTTCAATACCAATGTAATGTAATGACATTTACAGATGTATCTATTGAAAGGTTTCATACCATACTAGACTAGAAGATATGAGAAGCTTCCAACCTGTTTGTAACTGACAGTGAAAAGACAAGAGTTTCATGTTTCAATCAAGTTAAAGGATGCTACAAATGCTTCACCAAATCACTTGCATTGTTCTCAGACAAATGTTGTATAAACTGCCTGTTAAAAGGACACAAACTCACACTTTTTTTCTAAGAGGAGGTTGTAACAACTGCAATTTATTAAACACAAAGTAGTTGAAGTGTCTAATGCACCCAAGCAGAAAGAGGTGTGAGAAAATATGTTTTCCCAGGAGCTGAAAAAAAATCTAAAGACAAGTGAAAAAAATCTTGACCCCAATGTTATTAATAGGGAAAAAATCGAAATATACAGGAAGGCCGGTATTTTTTTCAAAAAAAGGTTGCAACCCTAGTTGGGAGCCATTCTCTCAGCATTTACGCTCTGTGGGAAAGTCATCAGAATCAGTTGAGCACCTACGGGTGTTCAGCATTCAGCACAGGTTTGGGGGGTTTGTGTGCATTTCATGTATTTCATATGTTTTGTGTTTGAGAAGCAGGTTTAAGCGCTTGCGTACTAACACATTATCAGATCTGCATTTTAGTTGTACAACTTTTTTTTTATTTCACATGCATTTGTATGTACTTGATGCACCTGTGTAAAGGCTCATAGGCAGCCTGTTCCCAGTCAAACAAATGTGAAGCCATTGCAGGCAAGGAAGAATGCTCTAACCATTGGATGGAGAGGTCGAAATGTAGGGGGCCTGAGGGTAAGGGGGGCCCGGCCACACCACACTTACTTGATTAGCCGGGCCCCCCATCTTTATGAGAGCTGCTGATTTCGGGAAGGCATGGCCGTTTAAGGGGCCCTGGCCACCAATTTTCTCATAATGTGGGGGGGGGCCTTGGCCACCAATTTTTTTACTCATGTGGGGTCCTAGCCACCAATATTTTTTAATGGGGGGCCCTGGCCTCAAATGTTTTTTTATGGGGGGCCCTGTCCCTGACCACCAATATCTTTTTATTTTTTATTAACATGTGGGAACCCGAGCCACCAATATTTAGTTTTTTTACTGTGTGGTGGGGGGGCGGACCTGTGGGGTGGGGAGGGCAGACCTGTAGGTGGGGAGGGCAGACCTGTAGGTGGGGCTTGCGGTGGGTGCAGCCCAGGGGGCCCAGGAAATTTTGTCGTATGGGGCCCTGTGATTTTCTGCACTCCCCTGTGTTGCGATATCTTCTGTTCAGCCGCAGGGGAGCGCAGGAGTAGACACACTAAATTATTGTGAAGGGGGCTGTACTTACACATATGCATGTAAATGCCAAACGCAGGTGGGATGCAGCATGTTGCATTTCTTGTGCGTTCGTTGCCCTCTTCACAATAATTGAGTGTGTCTACTCCTGCGCTCCCCTGCAGCTGAATGGAAGAAAGCGCAACGCACAGGAGCGCAGGAAAAACCACCATGTGTCAGAGCATTTACAGCCAACGGGTCTGGACTGGGATTAAAAGTAGGCCCTGGCATTCCAAGTACAGAGAGGCCCAATCAGCTCCCCACCAAGTGACTTTCTATGGCATTTGCCAGAACCCACAGATAGCCAGTCCAGGCCTGACAGCTGACAATTCACACGGACGCCAATGCTAAGATGCTTTTGGAGAATTGTTGCTAGTGGGTAGAGCATATAAAAACACAAAAAGTGCCTGCTTGAAAGCTTGCCGCAAGAGCAACTTTAAAATGCCTTAGGGTAGGGACACACTGGGCGATTTGGGGAGATTTAGTCGCCTGGCGACTAATCGCAGCGACTTTTCTTCCCGAATGTCTCCCCTCACTCTGCTCCTGGATAAAATGAAAAGTCGCCGGCGCTAATCACACACGGCGATTCGTTTTCCGAAATCGCCCGAAGTTGCCTCACGAGGAAACTTCGGGCGACTTCGGAAAACGAATCGCCGCGTGTGAGTAGCGCAGGCGATTTTTCATTTTAGCCAGGCGCAGAGCGAGGGGAGGCATTCGGGGAAGATTGGTCGTGGAAAGTCGCGGCGATTAGTCGCCAGGCGACTAAATCTCTCCAAATCGCCCAGTGTGTCCCTACCCTAACTACTACCTTGCAATATGAATATCATTTTAACTTTGACATAAAAATTGCCAGCTGTATTGACACTGCAGCAGCCTATGTAATCCCTATAAACACCTTTCCTCTTATGTATACAGACACAGCTGGGTATACAGAGGTGTGGAAGCTACATTTGTGCTGCCCCTTTAAGTGCTGCGGCACTTCGGCGCCGTTGGTTACTTTACTTATTTCAGGCTACTTGTACAGCTGCAGCTGTTTGACAGAAGGCCCGCCCCCAATGCTTCTCTAGTCGTTTGTGGGGCCGAAGGAGTGGTTGCCCGTGGAGACGCGTCTCTGGGAGGGAGGGGGAGCGGGTATGTGACGTCACGGGCTGGCGCCAGGCTGTCTGACTCGGGAAAGAAGGGGGAGTGTGAGGAACAGCATGGATACAATTACATTCATGGGCTCATAGATATACACAAACACAGATGTACAGGGTATGCTGGTATGTCAGTAGAAAAAAAAAACATGTAAAGATATGCTGCTACAGATGTGTATGCATACCAACACAGGAACACACACATACACACTTTTGTGGGTTTCCATGCTGTTTAACATGATTACTTTTAATACAATTTATCTTTTTGGTAGCAATGATTCAATTTGTAAGCAAGGGTTATATTATATACAACCTATTTGTAAATTATCTGTAAGACTCCTGAATATTACAAAATTATAGATTATAAACTCTTCAGATGCCTTATTCCAACTAAGCATTGAAACTATCTCATTTATAATAAATATATCATTGCCATATATCATTGTTTGTTTTTATGCCTTGTAAAGCACTGTACACAATTATATAAAAAAAAAAAAATACAAATATTAAGGGTCGAATTGAAAATCCGAAGAAAAAAATTAAGATTTTGACCTATTTTTGTGTACTTCGACTAGGGAATAGTCCAAATTCGATTTGAATTTGAAAAAAATTCGAAATTTCGAATATCGAAATTGATCATGTACTGTCTTCGACTTTGACCATTCGCCATCTAAAACCTGACGAATTGCTGTTTTAGCCTATGGGGGACCTCCTAGAACCCATTTGGAGTCAATTGTGGATTTTTTTCCGAAAATACTTTGAATCAATTTCGATCGAATACTATCTTACTTCAAATCAAACGATCGAATACAGCCTATTCACCCGCATTGCAATGCATTTTGGTTGGTCTTTTTTTAATTCGAATTTCGAAGTTATGGCAGTTTGAAAAAAACTCCCATTACTTCGAAATTCGACCCTTGATAAATCTGCCCCTAAGGGCAGGGGCACACGGCAGATTCGGGGAGATTTAGTCACCTGGCGACTAATCGCCTCTTCTGCGGGGCGACAATCTCCCCGAACTGCCTTCCTCCTCGTATAATGAGAAAACGCCTGCGCGAATGCACTCGCAGCACTTCGATTTTCAAAGTCGCCCGCAGTTTCCTCGTGAGGCAACTTCGGGCGACTGGAAATCGAAGCGCTGCGAGTGCCATTGTGGAAGACAGTTCAGCGAGATTGTCGCCCTGCAGAAGAGGCCATTAGTCGCCAGGCGACTATATCTCCCCGAATCTGCCGTCTGATGTGTTGCATTCTGACACTATAAATAACTAATGAGGATACTAAAATCCTGTTAAAAAATATGAGAATTTGTGTGTAAGTGTGTCTGGTTTAGCATGTAGATGTATGTGCAAATCTGTGTGGGAATGTAAGTGTGCAAATGTGTCGGTATGTGCAATTATCTATAAACGTTTTTCTCTCCATAAAAGCCTTGAATAGAAATCTATAGCCAGTCCATTCTGTCTGTTTTGCTCATTCAGTTCCCAGCCTGTTCCTTTTCTGGTCACAGGATAATAATCCTGACGCCAGAAAGTCTGGAGGTCATACAGCAGGGGAGGGGGAGAGGGCAGAGAAAAGATACAGAATAATGGCTTTTACACTTAAGAAAACAGCCCGTACAAAGGAGGCAAAGAAGAAAAGCCTCTGCACTCTGTACTTAGGATAAACAGATAAAGCGCTGAGGGCTCATTGGTTCCATTTTGGAGCCGCTTCTCTGAGGGGCTGAAAAATGATTTACCCGCGCACATAAATATCGGCTCCTCACGTTAAGTCATTCATTACGAAATTATATAAGTGTACTATTGTACATACAATGTAATAATAATCAATTAAGACTGTAGCAGTCCCTCGTGTTTATGTGGCAGAAACAGATCAATTACTCTCCTCAGAAAAAAAACTACATATGTCACGTGTTTATGAAATAAAGTTGCATTGCGATATAAACATATTTCCCATTAAAATAGTAAGTGTTTGCCCATAGAAAAGTTTGGTAAACGAGCCCCCCCTCGCATTAATGACACAGTCCGCAGCCCTTGGGAGAAGCTGCTTGAAAGTGTCCAACCAGCTGTTATGACAATATTATGAGGCGGAGGGTGGGAAGCAGAGGGAGGTCTCATTTGCATGGGGGACGAGGGGGGTGAGTTGTGACTATAAAAAAGCTGCAGGGAGGAAGGTTTGACAGTTACTCGCACAGCTGTGGATATAGGACGACGACAAGACTTTCTCCATTCGCTTCATTGTAAAGATCCAGATAGATTTTTAATCCCGCTCCAGCAATCTTCTCCGACATCACCACCATGAAAGCCATCAGCCCAGTGAGGTCCATGTCAAGCTGCTACCAGGCTGTCTGCTGTTTGTCCGAGCAGAGTCTGAGCATTGCCAGGGGCAGTAGCCTCAAGGGAGCAGGTATCGATGAGACCATGGGACTCCTGTATGATATGAACGGCTGCTACTCCAAGCTGAAAGAGTTGGTACCAGGGATCCCCCAGGGGAGCAAGCTCAGCCAAGTTGAGATCCTGCAACATGTCATCGACTACATCTTTGACCTGCAGATAGTCCTGGGGGAAGATCAGCAACAAAACAGCATCCTTAACCTGCAGGTATGTACCGTCTCCCCATCCCCTCCACCTCTTCTGTGCACCTTCTCCCTTTGATAGTAGTGTTACTAGTTTGACTAGTTGTCCCTTAGTTTTCCTTGTGCTTCAACCCCCATCATCTCATTCTTATGTAGATCCTAACCAGATTTGATTTTACACATCCCCCGAAGGCTCAGTGTCCCATCCAGGCTAAATGTGAATGTCTCTCTGCATGTAGGTTGTGTGATAAGTTTCTTAATCACTTTGTTTTCCATTTACAGAAATCTGATTTCTCAGAATTGGCAACACAAGGGGATGCCAGAGTCTGCCACTGACCTCTTTTAACCTCTCTGGTAAGTATCAGTCTCTGCTGTTTGGTATATCTGATATAACCTGGATGTAGGAAATACTAATACTCAGGTTGATTTAATACTCCAGTATCAGGCATGTAAATATGAGCTTTCTTCTAAAACAAAAGCTTTTAACATTGGGCCATGTTTTAAATGATACAGAAAATTAATTGTCGCCCCGTGTGCTTTAAACCACAATTTTAATACATTTCCAGGCTATTGTAGAATGCTGGGAGTTGTAGTTTAAAGCAGTTGGTAGGCAGCAAGTCTGTCGTCACGTGTGGGGCTCGGCTAGTGACTCTTTGGTTTCTCTCACACTCTCAATTAGCAGTTGAAAGATGTTATCAGGCCCACAGGCAGGGTTGATTTCCTCCCGGGCGCCAGGCAGTCTGCTCCCCCTCCCTCCTGTGACTGCCATTAATATACATGCACATTTCTTTCTTTGCAGGTGTGGGAAACTTTGAGAGAGAGGGAGAGGACTAAACCTTCCCATTTCCATGAAGCAGAAGAATTCAGATTGCAAGACTATTTAACCCTTTGGGACCCAGACAGACCTACAACATCTCGCCAGTTCTGATCATCACTTTGCCGCTGAACTTTTCATTCTTCAAATTTAAGTTTTAAAACAACAATTTATGGACATTATTTCATTTACTAATTCATTTACCTGGGAATCACCTTTTTATGAAATCCCATGATGAGACTTCCTACTTTAATTCCAGTGATTGTTATCAAATATCTACCTTCCTTTTATTTTCATGATTTTTTTAAAAGGCTTGATTATTTCTAAGCCGGTGCCTTATTGTAACAGGCAACTGTAACATAACTTACTGTAACAGTGACATTCCTTCTAGAGACCAAAAATAACTCCTACCAAACCAATTCCATTTTAACCATTTTCTATATTTCTTAAGTCCTAGCTGAGTTTCCATGACTGAAATTACTTTGCTTTAACCCATTTTTTTACTCTTTGTTAACTAAGAGCTGTATATATATATATTTTTGTATAAAATAGCCTTTCATGTATCTAGCTATGTTCGAACGTGAAAGCCTTAATCTGTGGTACTGACCCCAGAGTATCCCACTCTCTAAAGTAGAGAAGATTGAGTTGGAACTGCATAGTTTCTGATTGAAGAAAAAAAACCTGAAAACTTTTTATAAAAGTTGTTATTTTTGTTTATGTGTAAATAAAATTACATTATTTTTAAAAGAAATAATATTGAGTTGTTATTTTCAGACTAAATGAATACTAGCCATGAATATCCTGTACAATATATTTCAATAAACAAGGCTAAGTGATGTCATTAGTTATAATTGGGTCTTAACAATGTATTTAAGTCATATGAAATGCACAAACTGTGCCCCCTTTGTAGAATACTAGGATTTAGTCACCACAAAATGTCATTGCAAACATAAAAGCACTCTGCCAGTGGTCTGGCTTCTTTATATGGGTATATATATATATATATATAATAACATTTATTCCACCATTTGGTCTAGTGAGGTTGCACTCAGTGTTTGTTTAGCTAATAGTAGACCTGTCTGCCCCAGATTGTTGGTTATTAAATGGTTGGCCAACAAATATACAATATATTGGTGGATTAATACATATATTGTGTATTTTACATGTGAAGACTTAAAGGGTAACTAAACTAAGACATTGGAATAAAACTAAATGGCACTGATTTAAACTTAAAGAAAGATGTTCTCCTGGGTATCGTATACAGTGGTAGTGTAATAGGTATAACTGCACCCACAGTAGGTTATCCCTGTTCATCTAATACTAATAGATAATAATCCTGTGCCCACCACATTTTAACACTTATTTGTGGCATTAATTACAGTGGTATAACTAGATGTAATTCGGCCCCACAGCAAATTAATACCCCCCCCAAATGTGCAGATGTTGTCCTGTTTACCAATACATATTAAAATGGCTCATTAATTAGGACTTCACAGGGCCCCCCATACTTCCTGGGCCACCCTGCAGCCACATTGTCTGCTTCCTCTGTAGTTACACCCCTGATTAATTAGAAGCATTATGTTAATGCTACTGGGTAAAATGATCAAGTATACCCTGAGAGAGCCAACTACAATTACAGACCCACTGTTAGGCCAGGACCTATATCCATAAGTAGTTTACACCCCTAGATACCATCATTGCCCCCCATAAGGTGGTACTGCCTAAAAAGCCTCTAAACTCACTCAACACTTTATACTGTATCACAGCCACATCATTATATCATTATACATCATTCTTCATTATACATCATTATGTCACAGAGGCAACATTGTATGGAACTTGTTTAGATAACTTTAGATCACACTATTACCAATGTGTGCACAGAACAATTTAGCCCAAATGTAGCAATAGATGTGAGTCCCCATTTATAGATACACATCACCTTTGTTTGCTCGAGTTAATGCTATTCACAGCAAATATTGTTCTTGGCGGTGAGTCTGGCACTATGCTTGCTGTGTCCCCCATTGCAAATGATAAGGTGAGCGGCTGGATGTTTGGACTATGTTGGCGCCTACTGAATAAATGGAGATAAGTTTAAGAACATGCTAATGGGTTATTGCCATAGGGCTCTGTTTTATGGAATGAAATGGGTCGAAAGGGGAATTAGGGATTAGGACACAGGGCAATGGCATTTTAATGGCCCATGTATTTCTTTAATACACAAGGCTCCTGGGAGAAATAAGGCTGTGCCTGACCCTCCAATATTTCTGCTGGGAGGGGATTAAGCATATTCTGTGGGAAGATGGATCTAAACTTCAAATTCCGTTTTTTTTTCTTTCCTTGAGAATATTTTATCCTAAACATGTGAAATCCACACACAATCTCTCGATTAATCCTGAGACACGGCTGGAATGTGCTGGGAGTTGGGAATAACCCAGAGCTTCCCATCAGGGCTGCACTGTGTTTACTGTTATGTACTGTAACTGTCATCTACTGTAACTGTAATGCACACAGACTCTGAGCCCCTTGCCCCCCACACTATAAGTTCATTTTAGGTGAAAGGCTGACCATTACCCCCATTTCAGAAAATAGGTATAATGTGAAGGGGGCCTGATCTTCAAGTGGTGCCCATTTATTAGCTGGTGTGCGCCCATTTATCTATGGGTTCCCATTACATGAATGGAGCGTAATAGAGTGAAAGTCCTATGTATATTGATATTATTGTATGCAAACTGCTAATTGAGTGATTGATAGTGTGTGTGTGGGGGGGGGCTGAAGGGTTAAACACTATTCCTGGCACTGTATTCCCAGGGCCCGTGATCCTATTAGTTGGCATATAACAGTTGCAGGGGTTGTTAGAGATAATAGGATTCCCTGGGCTTTTGTGGAGAGGAGAAAGCAGGAGAAGGGAGGGGGGGTCGGTGCAGCTGGAATCAGCTGTGATTAGTAAGGGGAGGCCGGGGGGATGTTAGGAATTCCTCACCTGGCCCTGTCATTGTTTCCCAATCCGCAGGTGTCTCCTGGCGCCAGGCAGTCTGACTGCCCTCCCCTCTCTCCCCCTCATCTGTCTCCATTTGCATCTATTCACTGGCTCCTCCACTCGCTCATTTCCTAAATACAACCCCCACCCGCGTGCTCAGCTCTACAGGGTACAGCGCTGCACCCATCCGACAATGAGCCCCCCCCCAGGACTAACATCAGGACCCCATCTGGACGCATGTGATTTACAGAACAATTTCACCCTTTGCCGTGTCCTTTCCATACAAACCCGCTCTTACACTCTTACATAGAGAAGCTCGGCTGGGGCTCTAAATAACCCGCAGGCTCTGGATTGTATAAAGCACAGATGTTTCCCTTGTACTGGGAATCCCTCTTATCTGATCTCTCGCACTCGGCCCATAGCTCTGCTCTCCCTCTGCCTGTGCCTGGCCCTCACATGTACAACACTCTATCTATCTATCTATCTATCTATCTATCTATCTATCTATCTATCTATCTATCTATCTATCTATCTATCTATCTATCTATCTATCTATCTATCCTCTCTCTCTCTCTCTCTCTCTCCCTCTCTATCTATCATCTATCTATCTATCTATCTATCTATCTGTCTGTCTGTCTGTCTGTCTGTCTGTCTGTCTCTCTCTCTCTCTCTCTCTCTCTCTCTCTCTCTCTATCTATCATCTATCTATCTATCATCTATCTATCTTTTATCTATCTATAATCTCTCTCTCTCTCTCTCCCTATTATCTATCTATCTATCTATCTATCTATCTATCTATCTATCTATCTATCTATCTATCTATCTATCATCTATTTATCATCTATCTATCTATCTATCTATCTATCTATCTATCTATCTAATCTATCTATCTATCTATCTATCTATCTATCTATCTATCTATCTATCTATCAAGCCCCTGACATGACTCCTGGTCGATTTGCTGGCTGCTACATAATTTGAGGATTTTAGAGATCACTTTGGGGGTTCAGTGACCTGCATAACCTGCTTTATATTTTAAGCAGTACAATAATCCTTTATCACATCCTATTGTAGTCTATATTGCACACACAATTATCTGACAAAGCAAGTCCCTTTCCCCACAGAGTTTGCAAGCTAAGTGTCGTTCTTGAGGCACAGGTGCATGTTTATGAAGAGAGTGCCAAAAGCTCCATCTCTATGTCTGCCACTAACTCCATGATAGGTCGTTTTCCTACTATGCTGGGCTCTAGGGGAAGCTTGTGATTGTGGGTATACATGTTTTATACCAAACGATGCATTACCTTCCGAACTGATGAGTTTTCTTATTGGAATGATCTGCTTTATTTAGGAAATCTATCAAGTAACAGTATCTAGTTAAGTAACAAACACAACAGATACATTGTATAGAAAGAAACTTTGTTAGATTGTAACAACATATTTTTATTATGTTTTGCAGGATGAATTACATATGGAATTTTAAGAATATGTTTAAAGATGATTTGGGATGTTTGAAGGGACACACCAGGTGGTGATATTGGCATCAAGTACTGTATATTTAAATTATTTATTATAGCACCATGTATTAACACTTTACAATTTTTAACTTTTTAATCCGTAAAATCTTAATGAACTATATGTAAATGAGGTGTATTCTGGTTGTAACACATTAGCACCATGACATCATTTTTTGGTGCCTTTTAGCACTAAGTATTTAAGCACAGTTTGCACATAACATTATATCCTTGAAAAAGGTCCCAATAGAGGACCGAAACGTCGGAATTGTATGAGATGTTTGTGAAATAAAATTACACAAAGGGTAGTGCTGGTCCCGGAATTTCATTCCACATAGACTGTATGAATTAAGCTTGACCTTGCACCCCGCAAGTTAAAACGACAGAGTGCAGGTATTCTATGAGATATATATATATATATATATATATATATATATATATATATATATATATATATTCCTATATTCCTATATTCCTATATATATATTCCACGGGGCTACCAGCACTCACGACAAAGTTAGTAAGTATCCTGGGTGCAGAAACGACAACATTTCCACAATACCTCCAAAAGAATCCGCACTCTCAGGACTTATATATGAATAAAATTGGTCTTTATTTACAGAACTTCAGTCTGACGTTTCGGCCCTATCCAGTATAGTTAAATACATACAGTGTAGGTGGTCCGCTCTCCAAATATCCATATTTCTCAGAGTGCTTTATTACACCAACGTTTCGGCTCCTGATTGGGGCCTTTCTCAACGTTGGTGTCATTTATAGAATAAAGCACTTTGAGAAATATGGATATTTGGAGTGCAGACCACCTACATTGTATATATGCAACAGTACCATGTGAATAAAAACACACTGATGTACTTGCCAATTGAACAAATCATCTTTTCTTATATGTCATGAGTGATTTCATAGTTATTTGATTTTATATATATATTCTTTAAAGCTATTTCTATACAACTATAATGGACTATGGACAGCATCAGGTCTGTATCTGTATTTCTATACAGCCAGTTATCTATCCAGCACATGAATGGCACAAAAATACCACACAAAGGGGAATTCACAGCAAAACAGCATCACTGATAATACTATCCTGCCCCACAGAGCTGACAATCTGTCATTTAAAACCTTGTTACAAATGCTGGAGAGGGCCCTTCTAACAATCTAAACAGTACATAGTTCCCTTGCAGTGATATACTTTGTTAATGTACACTGGGGCTGCAGCTCTTCTCTGTAAGCTCTGCTACCAGCACTGGCCAAGTGGAGCTCATTAGACCATGCATGACTTCATGTTTTTGGTGGAACCTGGCCTGTGAACGTGTAGGAAAACAGGTTTGGCTCACTATATATCTACAGATGCTGGCAGCACTGACTGATCAAGGAATGTGTTATAGCACCATCTGGTGGTTTCATTGAGTCACTGTGGTCTAATGCCATCTAGTGTTGCTGTTGTGGAAATACACTACAGAAATCTTACTAGTGCAGTGGATAAAGACAACTAGATTTATTCTTATTCCCTTTAATTTTATGGTGCAAACCTGTTTCTGTACAGAGATTATAGATCATTCATCATCATTCACATCAGAGTTTACAATCCACGGTTGCTATCACACAACACACTATTCAGGGCCATATATATAAATAGGCACCCAGGGGCTTGTGATTAGGTTTGCCACCTTTTCTGGAGAAGAATACTGGCCTTCCTATATATTTATCTTTTTTCCCTATTAATAACATTGGGATCAGCCATCATTTTTACAGGCCCAGCTGCTGAAGAAAACTTCCCAGCATCAGAGCTGGGGGTGGTACTGGGGCAATCGAAGTAAAAACCAGAAGTGATGTTTGGTGTGTGACATCACTTCTGTATGTTGGGGGAACTGATAGATCTGGTGCATAAGGGGTACTGGACCTAAATACAGCCCTGACACTATAGTCTGTTTTATCAGGATCCAGTTAACTTCCCTATGCTATGTTTTTGGAGTATATGTGGAAACTAGAGTACCTGGAGGAAACCAATGCAGACAAGGGGGGAACCTAAAAGCTCCTTGCAGATAGGGCCCCACTGTGCCAAAGGCTAAATTGTTTTTCTTTCACCAAAAAGGGCCCTGCAGCATTCTATCCTATGGACCAAATATTTGGCATCTGAAGGGGGAAGCCATGAACAGTTTCCCAATAATGTAACACAATGCAAGTCTATGGGAAACACTGTTTTTGTGCATCTTTTCACTCTTTGATAAATGCAAGAAAAGAAGGATAAATGTATGAAAATATTTTTTATTTAAACATAGGTTTTATTTATTACATAGGTTTTATATATTTCAAACTAAAGTCAGGTGATTCCCCTGGTGGCCAATAAAAGGGTAATCAAGTTTGGGAGTTTTACAAGTAAGTTGCGGATAAAACTCAATTTATAAAATGTATAATGAAGCAATATAATTCTTAATGAATCAGATGCAAGTTGAATGTAGGAACTGGCCACACCGGGGATGACTTTGATGTAGTTGGCCAGCTTAAATATATTGCAATATATGGACAAACAATGCCTACTTTGTTTAAAGGGTAAGGCATTTTTTAGTAGCTTAAAGGAGAACTAAACCCTAAAAATGAATAGACCTAAAAATGACATTTTATAAACTGATCTTATTGCACCTGCCTAAAGTTTCAGCTTCTCAGTAGCAGCAATGATCCAAGACTTCAAACTTGTCACAGGGGGTCACCATCTTGCTCAGTGGGCTCTGAGCAGCTGTTGAGAAGCTAAGCTTAGGGGTTGTTGCAAATTATCAAGCAGAAACTGAGGTTAGTCTGTAATAAAAGCTGATGCTAGAAGGCTGATTTTTAAATTATGATGCCAATTGCACAAGTTTGTGTGCTGTCATGTAGTAATTATCTGTATTAATTACTAATCAGCCTTAAATTATGAAATTTATATTCTATGTGTACTGTATATTTTGCGTCGGTCCCTAAGCTCAGTAAGTGACAGCAGCACGAAGCATGTGCAGTGAATCAGCAGAAAAGAAGATGGGGAGCTACTGGGGCATCTTTGGAGCCACAGATCTTCCCTGCTAAAGGGCTGTGGTCGTCTTGGCTGGTACAGAAGCCCAAAACACAATGTACAACATTTCTAGTCTACTTCTTTAGTTTAACATTCCTTGTCCTTTAAAGTACAAAATGTTTATACAATATCTATAATGGGTTGAGTGCAGATTGAAGTTTAAAGTTTAATGCTGGTGTCTCTAGTATTTCAGTCTGGCAGCTCAGTGATCCAGGAACATCTGAACTGTTACAATTTGCTACATTTAGTTGATAAAATTAGTGGATACATTTCTCAGCAGTATCTGTGGAATAAATACGAACTATTGTATCAATTCTAACAGCTGCCTTTAATGAAACTAAGGGATTAAAATCAGCAGGGACAAACATTAGGAATATATCAACTAAATGTATTTTACGTTTAGAACTAACATAAAAAGGTGAGAAATGCAACTTTAAACTTCAACATTAGAAAAATAGCCACAAATAGAAAATAGAAGTCTTTATTTCTGGTGAACTGTCTGAAACCAACTGAACTGAAAAAAAAGTGTTGGAATGTGAAAAACACCTTTGAACCAATGCACTGGTAACAATTATCGATTATTAGATTAATTATTCCAATAGGAAAACATCCTTTGGTGGATCTTTTCACTGCTCTGTTCTAGCCAAGTTCTGGATATACAGTAAACTCACTTGTAGTGTGAGGCCCTGTTCCTGACTGGATCCCTTATCAGGGTTACCATTCCTGGTTCTGGACTCACATCCTCTGTGACGGGGATCTGAACAACTGAACTAAACCACTCTCTTATGGGAGTTACCTAATCAAGCCTCTACCACCTTTTACTCCAGGTAAACACAATCTCATTGGAACAGGATTCCAACCCTGGGGCACATAATGTTAGTTGATAGGGAAGTCATTTTACCACACCCCTACACAGGACACAGGAGTCTATCTCAAGATATCAAACCATGGAGACAGCGAGATCATGTTCTGTCATTCAATGTAATATGAGACACATTAGGGCAAATTGCCAAGTTAAGTTCTCTTCTTTCTATAGAGAAGAAGAAATCCAGATGTTTACAAGACTAGCCTATTTTAAAGCTCCCTAGATTTTATAGCAAACTGCATTAGGCAGGCACCAATCTGGAACATCCAACGAAAATAGATTCCAAGAGCCAAAAATTGTATATTAAAAATATGATACTTTATTTTACATTACATCTAAAAAAAATAACGGCAAGGCGTTAATTTTTAGATGTGATATAAAATAAAGTATCATATTTTTAATATACAATTTTTGGCTCTTGGAATCTATTTTCGTTGGATGTTCCAGATTGGTGCCTGCCTAATGCGGTTTGCTGTGAATTACTCCCCTATGCTAAAGGTCTGGGGCATGTGCACCCCGACCCAACTGGGAAAGCGGTAAGCTTATCCTAATGATACATTAAGATTTATGCTTTTCGTGAAACTTTGGTTTATTCACTAGATTTTATTCCTATATTTCTTATCAGAAAATACATTATGGAGAAATCTCGGGATTATTGGAATACCATATCCCATAGAGTCCATTTTAAGCAAATAATTCTAATTAATGACCTTTTTCTCTGTAATAATAAAAAAGATGATTTTTAAATCTTACAGTGTGGAGATCCAGATTACAGAAATACCCCTCGTCTGGAAAACCTAGATTCTGAATTACAGATCCCATACCTATACTTTCCCAGCAAGAGAGGTATATAGAAAGGCCACCCATGTCTTTGCCACAGTCTGCTGATCCCATTCTTTCTCTACATACAGTTGTGCTCAGAATAATAGCAGTCCAACTTCACTAACCTGAGCAATCACTGTTTTAGGTAGAAATTATATTTATACATGTCAAATCATTTACTAGTAGGTGTAGCAGAGTGATAGAAAACCAACAGACCCAACAGTTATGACATGCTGCTGATTCTGTGTAATTAAATCAATTGAGGCTTGTTCCAAATAAAAGCAGTGTTCAAAATAATAATAGCTTGTTCCAAATAACAACAGAGTGGAGTGAAGTCATTCATTCTGTGAAAAAACAGGTGTCAGTTATGGCCCTTATTTAAGGAAGGAAGGCAGCAAATAATTTGCATGCTGGTTATAGTGCATTTCTCTCTGAAAATCTGAGTAAAATGGGTCATTCCAAATTCAAGTCAAAGTACACTGAAGACAGTGAAGCATGGTGGCACAAGCATCATGATATTGGGATGTTTCTCACACTGTGGTGTTGGGCCTATTTATCTCATACCAGGGATCATGGATCAGTTTCAATACATCAAAATACTTGAATAGTTCAAGTTGCCTTATACCAAAGAGGAAATGCTCAACAAGACAACAACCCCAAATACACCATGGGCAACATCTTGGTTCCAAACCAACAAGATTGACGTTATGGAGTGGTCAACCCAATCCCTGGACCTTAATCCAACAGGGTGGGGTATATATAAACCCCACCCACAACACACATCCGATGTGCTAGGCTATTCCATGGGACTGCTATCATATTGGTCGAGCATATCAATTTCCTCCTGTTGTGCTAGTGAGCACTTTTTGAAATTTGTATCTCACATACAGTACACATGGTACTAAGATTGTATTTGTATATGTTTTAATGTGTAGCATGGCAATGTTTTATTATTGGCAACATGAGCAGATACAGACAGCCAGCAGCTTGCAGAGAAGTATAAGAACTGTGCAGGGAAAAGTTCTTATACTTCAGGGAAAAGTTTCATTTGAGGAAGAGAATCGTCCTATCAATACTGCCATTCTGCCAGTAGCAGTTCTGATAAAGGGGTATTCCGACTTGGGGTTTAGGTCCCTTTACTGTATGTAAGCAATGCTAAAATGTATAAATACTTTCACTTTCCTATGGTTCCCTGAATGCACAAATGGCCCTTGGATTTTATCCCCTATTTGATCTTTGGGCCTCCACTGCGCTAGGGCCTCAGGTTGAGAATCACGGTTACTAGAGCTGTGGTTTGAAGAGTCCATTACTGCATATCCTTATCGTTTTGGCTCTTTTTATACAGCAAATTTTCTTTTATATTTGATCGGCTTCTGTTCAGTACTGGTTCATTTAGGGCTCATTGCCTAGAGTTCAACCACAGCAACAATATCATGGCACCATTCAGTTGTTTCCCCTGAGCTGCAGCTTTTACACCACACCCTAACAATGTATCTGCCCTTTTGATTCAACATTAGGGGGCCGATTTATTAAGGGTTAAATTTTTTTATTTTATCTTTTAATTCGAATTTAGAGATTCATCACACTCTGGCCCTTTAAGAACTCAAATTCGACTATTCGCCACCTAAAACCTGGCAAGTTCATGTTTAAGTCAATGGGAGACAATTGGACATGTTAGTAGCCTTCGTGACATTCGAGGTTTTTTTTTTCGGATAAAAAACTCGAATCAAGTGTGGTTGAATTCGGTTTGAGTTTTTGTCTGTAAAATTCGTGCGAGTTTAAGATATTCTATTTTTTTTTTATCACATAAGCCACCAATCGAATTTCGAGTATATTCAAATTTTATAGAGTTTAAAAAACACATGAATTTGAAATTCAACCTTTAATTGATGTGCCCCAACGTGAAGCTCAGGGACTGAATAGCTGCCAAGAGGAAGCAGCAAGAGGCACTGGCGAATTCTTTGCATGCAAGGAGTAATTCCTTAAAGGAACACTAAACCTTTGCATTAAAAATTCATACACCGGTGTGTTTATAAATACAGATGTCACATGGCAGTTGTCATAGAGTAACTGTTGGAGCTACTGACTGCATGTGAGATAGCAAGAACTCGGTCACTATATTTTACAAGAAAGAAATATCAACATTATCACTAAAATAATCATTTTTTATTTTATGGATTAAAATTCAGATCTAGTCACACATATACAGACTCGGTTCAAATGTACAAATTTGGGCAGAATTTTCCAGTTGCGTGAGTCACTTGATGATGTCAGGAGGAGACCTGCATTTATATAGATGAATAATATCTCATTCATTCCATCTCAGTGAACAGGTTAATAAAGCACATTAAAGTTATGATTAAGGCTTAGTGTTTTACCTTCATTGCCTCCATTATATGCAAGAAACATATAAAGGTTTAACTTATTAGGAACCAACTGCATGAATGCCTCCCACCATTGATGGCCTAATTCTGGCATATATGGAGTATGCTACACAGTGTACAAACACAGATGAATCTGTAGTACAATGCGTCAATAGTGGAAGCCCTATTCTTAGATTAAATCATTATCAGTTAATTTTGTAATATTTGGGTCGCTAGACCTACCCAAAGCTAGATATTTACAAGACAATCTGATGGGCTTGGGTACGTGTTCTGTAAGCAGCCAACTGTAGAATTAACCAACTCAGCATGATTTAAAATACATGTTTGCAAGCCTTTTTTTCCCTGAGACAATCCTAAAAAATGGGAAGCCCTAGAAATGGAGGCAATGGAAAGCCTGTCACATGGAAGAAGTGCCTTCTGGGTCCCTGTGACATTTCAAAATGTAGTGAGACTTAAAAAGAAAGGAGGGAGGACCAGCCCTAACCCTCAGAATATCAACAATAAGGCACCATGGGAAACCACAGACAACAAGAGGAGGAATGTGATATCCATATTACATGGAAAAATGGTTAACTGATGCCCACAAGTAAAAGGGAATGATTCTTCCAGTTTTACAACTTTACAGTCCAATGTACACAGAGGGAATAAAGGCAACAAGTAATGGCGTCTCCTGCAGTTCTAATCAAGATACTCCCCCAGGCATGTAAGATTCAGAATGCAGAAATGAGGTAAGTCAGTAGGAGGGCAGGCTTGGTGTTGGCACAGCTTGAGGAGTATGTAAGTGCTTTTTGCTCTAATACTCCTCTGCTCCCCTCCCAATGCAGCAGACTAAGGTCGATGGAACCTAGAAATGGAAAGAATGCAGAGATTAGGTTTGCTTTTAGACACAATGAGGCATACCTGCACAGTGGGAGACATTGCAGGACGGCTCACCGTGTGAAATGCTTGCTCTCCGCATGAACAGCCATCTCTGTGCTCTTGAACTCATTCAGTTCCTTACGGATTGCAGCCTGGAAGATAGAACAGCGAGGCTTACAGTGGGTAAAGGAAAGAAGATGCAACTGAATAAACACAGAAGGAAAAGGCCACATCATACTAGATGCAGCTAAGAATAGTTTTACTTTCTCCAGATAACAGGACATATATTTTTCCCTAATATATATACAATTGGATTTTCACAAATCCATGCCTTTTATGGTCACAAAGGTTCTTGTTCTCTGTGATATATGTCACTCACAAAACACCAGACAACAAAGGGCAGTATTCACAGACGGACAGACACACACCTTTTTGCTTAGGTTTATTTAAAAAGTTGAAGTGACATTTCATGACTTTATGAATTAACAATAGATACTAGAGCAGAATGTTCCTACCATGCTTAGTCAGATATACTAACCCCATATAAAATTAACTTTCAACCTTTTTACTGAATTATACAAGTCTTAGCATTAATACTTCAGGCCACTAGTATCTAGCTAAAGCTGGTCAGAGACACAGGAAACCTTCTTTTGGTCTGACAGTTGGCCAGGTCTGAAAATCTGATCTACCTATGCACTATGGCAGCACTATATGATATGGATGTGACTAGGTGCCTATATCCCTCTTCACTTTCTGCTGTTCTGATTCTAGTCTCAGGGATCGACTAATGCATTTTGGCCTGTGTATATAACTTTATCTTTCTAATCTGTCCAATATTTATTCACTTTAAAAGTCCTATTAAGCCCATATCAGTGCGGCAAACTTGCTATGCAGCAAACAGAAGCATGCACAGTGAAACCAAGTGTTTCATCATCCCTACTGTATTACAGCAATCATAGAGACATAGCAGACAAATGACTCCTGCTTATCTCCACTTAATAAAAAGTATTTTATTCTATGCAAGTGGGCCCTACTGGAGTGTAACAAAGCCCTGATGGAAACTTAAAGAGCATATTTACAGCAGGGAAAAGAAGTATTGAACACGTGAGTTATTTATAGTATTTATTGTTATATTGCAGGCAATGAATTTTCCTAAAAGGATTCTTCTTTCCTTCATGAATTTTGGGATATGTATAAACCATTATTTAAAGAGGAATGGGATCGAGCACTAAACAGTTAATTGTATCACATGATAGCTCACATGGTGTTAAAGGTATTTAATGCAATGATGTTCACTTGATTTTTATTGCACCTGAGGAAGGGGTTGACCCCGAAAGCTTGTGCCAACACTGCTGAATAAATGTCCTAAAAGGCAAAATCATATGTTTGGTGTGCTTCCTCCCTATGGGAATTGTTGTATTGAACACGTCAACATTTTTCTCAGTAAATATATTCTAATGGGGTTATTGACATGAAATTTACACCAGATGTCGGTAACACCACAAGTAATCCACACATACAAAGAACTCAAAACAAATAAGTCCATAAATTAGGTTATGTATAGTAAAGTGGAATGACACAGGGAATAAGCATTGAACTTATTTAATACTAAGTAGAAAAGCCTTTGTTGGTAACGACAGCTTCAAGACTGTATGAAGAAACTAGTCACATGCATTGCTCAGATGTGATTTTGGCCCATTCTTCCACATAAACGGTCTTCAAATCTTGAAGGTCTTAGGGGCCTCTTCTATGAACTCTGATCTTCAGTTCCTTCCATAGATTTTCAATTGGATTCAAGCTGGGCCATTCCAGCAGCTTAATTTTCTTTCTCTGAAACCTAGAGTTTCCTTGGCTGTGTGTTTGGATCACTGTCTTGCTGAAATGTCCACACTCACTTCAGCATCCTGGTAGATGGCAGCAGATTCCTATCAAGAATGTCCCGTTACATTTCTCCATTCATCCTTCCTATAATTATATAAAGTCTGCCAGTACCATATGCTAAATAACAGCCCCACACCATGATGTTCCCACCTACAAACTTCACTGTTAGTATGGTGTTTTTGGGCCGAGTGAACCTTGGCTCTTGGACAACTCTTCTGATTATTATTTTGAATCCTCTGTCAGAAATATTGCAAGGAGCACCTGGCTGTGGTCGGTTTAGGGTGAAATTAACTTCTTTGCAGATTATAGCCTCAACAGTGCTCACTGGAACAGAAGCTTAGAAATACGTCTGTAACCAATGCCATCAGTATGTTTTGCAACAATAAGGTTGTGAAGGTCGAGAGAGCACTGTGCTTTTACCCATCATGAGATGCTTCTTGTGTGATACCTTGGTATTGATGAAAAAACTTTTTATAGGCCACCAACTAGGACTAAACCAGCTGATATTAATTTGCACCGATAGAGGACAGCATTGCTTTCTAAATACTGAAATTTCAGCAGGTTTCTTGGCTCTCCATGTCTTTTTGCACCTCCTTTTCTTCATTTCTTCAATATTTATTCCCTGTGTCATTCCACTTTACTACACTTAAAGGGCACCTATCACAGCCCAAATCAAACACATATTAACAATCTGACCAGTACAAGCTAAACACGTTTAATTAAACTACATATATCGTTTTTTGAAAAAAATGGATTTTTGTCAAATGGGTTCTTTCACTGAGTGAGTCTATACTGAGACTATAACAGACTATAACATGCAAATTTCCGGAGCATACTCAGATTGTAGCACTACCTTGAGTATTCTACCCAGAATGCCTTGTTTTAGTAAACTCCTCCACTAGAAGTATCAGGAGATTTCCCTATCTTGTCCCCTGCTGGTGATGCGATTATGCAAATGAAGGGCACACACTAACTTCCAGCAGATGGCAGCACTACTGAACAGCAGCTAACACAGACGTTTGGCTGATTTAAAAATAGCTTAGAAGGGTTGATAAGCAACCAAGGAATTTCAACTAAGCATGTGAGAGATTTCAGCACTGCAGTTGGCTGGGAAGATATAGGTAGGAGGAGCTAGTGAAATCCAAGATGCCTGCCTCAGCTAGAACTGCAGTAAAGCACTGCGTATCTTGACAGCGCTATATAAATAAATTATGATGATGATGATGGAGATAGGGGAGATCTTGCAGAAGGTATAGTGAGCTGATGATTTACATTATACAAACAATTCTGTTTTAAAAATCTGATTTCTTGAACTTTCACATAGTGTATTTACTTAGTAAATGATTTTAGTTATGATTGGTGCCCTTTAACCTAATGTATGGATTTATTTATTTTGAGTTCTTTGTACATGTGGATTACTTGGGTTGTTACTGACATGTGGTGTCAATTTCATGCCCCATCAGAAATAGATTTACTGAGAAAAACGTTGACATGTCAATACTTATTTTCCCTAGTGTATGTAAACTATATCTGAGCTTTTGAAGCACACCCAGCATGTAGGGGCAGATTTACTAAGCTCGAGTGAAGAATTCGAATGAATAAAAATTTGAATTTCGAAGTACTTCGGGTACTTCGACCAATCAAATGGGTCAAATTTGATTGAATTCGAT
Source organism: Xenopus laevis (assembly GCF_017654675.1). Classification (NCBI taxonomy): domain Eukaryota; kingdom Metazoa; phylum Chordata; class Amphibia; order Anura; family Pipidae; genus Xenopus; species Xenopus laevis. The sequence continues at coordinate 68,306,348 of NC_054374.1, read as the reverse complement.
CAAATCAAATGTTTTCGAACGATTCGAATCGTTCGACTATTCGACCATTCGATAGTCGAAGTACTGTCTCTTTAAAATATACTTTGACTTCATACTTCGCCACTTTAAACCTACCGAGCTGCAATGTTAGCCTATGGGGACTTTCCACAACACTTTTCTAAGTTTTATCGTTCGATCGAATGATTTTTATTCGATCGTTCGATCAAAGTATTTGCGCTAAAAATCCTTCGAATTCGATATTTGAAGGATTTTACTTTGAGAGTTTATTAACCCCCGATATTCGACCCTTGATAAATCTGCCCCATAGTATAGCACATTATATTTAAATTTGGCAATCACGGATCTGGACTTTAGATGTGATAAACATATAGCCATTGTGCCCAAAATCAAGCCTATGGCATTTTAGCAGAGAGGACCAGACCTCAAAGGCAGCCCTGGTCACAACCACGTCTACATAATAAGTGGTTTAAGGACTTCGCAATTAGGTTATCCACACCTTCCTGAATGTAACAGTCTGTAGGCTTTGTTTAGCCAAATTCAGAACAACACAGCTGATTTGGAGCCAGAAATGTTTGGCCACAACATATCTGTTCCCAACTTCAAGTACTATGATCAATATACTGGTGCATGCAATCTGTGTTCTTGGCCCATCACACATGCTCCTGGTCAGCAATATAAACAGTACAGACAGGGAATGGTGCTGCCAAACAAGACCCCTACCCTATTGTGCTACAATAGCCTACCAAGGGAACAGAGTTTGGGGGAACGGGCAGGGACTCTTTGCACCAATTCAGAATGTAAAAAAAACAGGTAGGAATGGAGCCTGGAAGGGGCTGTAGTTGCCTTTAAGTTACATTTTCGATGGCACAACAAGAGATTAGTTGCCCATAATAAATCTCTTCTGTGGGCAACAAATCTCCCATAAATGCTTTTCCACCAGTGGTTAAACTTTCTGAAGTTGCCTCACAAGGTGATTCACTTTATCACCAGTAGGAAAGCATTTACGGGAGATTTATCGCCTGCAGAAGAGGAGATTATTCACAAGCGACTAATCTCCTGGTGTGCCATCAGCCTAACAGAATACTGATAATGCCACGCAGTTATGCTAACATGAAGTTATAGCAGCGCTAAAAGTAGATCAGACATAATGCAAGTTGCTTAGGGTGGATTAGTAATGGATTAGTAATGTTGTTGCCCAACGCTTATGGCACATTAAACCTTTTCTCTGCTGGTGGAAACGCCTGTCATTGTCCACGCAGCCTGCTATTAACTTGAATAATAACCTACTGTTACTACATATACTGTAGGATTTTGGTCCAAAAATGTGTCCTTGAGCATTTTAGTGCAAAAACCCACTTGAGTGGTAACAGGGAGTTATGTTCAAGTCAATCACAGGCTTCATGAGCAAATCTTGCGTGCCATTAGGCTTAAGATTGGTATACCCTCACGCTTCTAAAGTAAGTTAGGGTTGAAAATGATATACAGAAACAATTGAATTAAAAACAAAACTAAAATTAAAACTACAATAAGTGGTCACTGTGTGTGGAGTGAGGGTATGAGAGAGTCTTCTACATGCCTTATGTTTTCAAGCTGTGAGCTCTTTCTATCAAGAAATATGTTTAAGTCACCTTATCGGCAGGGGTTAGCCTTGTCCACGGTTTGTCTGCTCTTCTATCATAGTCATGAGCATCAGTCGCCTCCACATACTCATTAAACCGAAGTATCTTTCTTTCCACCAGCTCTGCAACTGTTGGCCTTTGGCTAAGCTGAAATACAAGAACACAAAAATATAAAAATGGATGAATTGGAAAAGGTGTTATCTATAAAGTCTGACATTTAGGCTTTGTAACAGAGCAACAAATGCTTAACACTTGAATGCACCAACAATCCAGGCAACTGCCACTTAAACAAATAAATAGCAATCTAGAAGTTTGACATCAGCAAGCAGAGCTATTAAATTTCCCAGGTACTGAAAGGCACTTTTGTGGCCTGGTTAACCACCTTGCTGTTTTGCATGTATAAAAATTACAATCTTAGCTAAATAAACTGAATATATTCCATAATACAACAAAGTCAATATTAAAAAAAATGATGAGCCTATTCATGGATTATTAAGAGCATTCTACAGAGCAATGAAAGTAAACCAATGTATTCAAACACCAGCATGCTATTGATTCCATAAGACAGCATCTTACCCAGAATCTTCCTATACTTACAGTATTGGCAGCAGAAATTGCTTACATAAAGCAATGGCTCTCACATTACCCTTATACAAACACTGTACTCCAGACCTAATATGTGGGTTTGATGGAAACACTAAGAGGGTTATTTATTAAACTCCGAACACCAAAACCCCCAAAAAATTGTGTTTTTTTTTTTTACTATGAAATCCAAATTTTTAGAGGGGAAAAACCCCCCAAATTTTTCGATATTTTATTATACCCAGAGGATGGGAGAAGTCCTGAAGATATCTTGATCTGCGCTGGGTTTCATGCAATAATGCAAAGGTTTTGTGGTTTTCAGGAAAAAAAATCAGATTTTTCAGGTGGAAAATGCGGAAAATTTGCATAGTTTGTTTTTTTCCACAATTTTTTTCCAGCAAAGAAGTTTCAGGAAAAAGTATTGATAAATAAGGAGAAAAACTCGTATGGATTTGAAGGGACTATTTTTCAGAAAATAATGAGATAAGTTCGGACTGGAACTACTCATATCTTCATGTATTCTTTAACGACACACATCTGTTCATGGCTTCTTACATGCCACTCATCCAATTGTCTTATCTTTTGCCAGAACACATGCTGCAGCCTCATTCATTTTACAGTGAAAAAAAAAAATGTGGTCGTTTGACAAATCAAAACACACAAATAGGTCTGTAGAAATGATTATCTGAAGAATTTATTCCACACTGACAATCATGTGAGGGGTTCAAACGAGTACACAAAAATGTTATTTTTTCAAAGCAGTAATAACTTGGCAGAGTCTACAAACAAAAGTATTACAGCTTAATACTGCCTCTTCAATAAAACAAAAGTACAAAAACTAATGAAAGCTTCCCAAAAGCTATTTTATGTAGCTACAAATATGCTTGGTGCACTCTTGCTTCTGCCAATACTGACAGTTTATAAACCAAGACAGCAGCTCTAGCTGCAACAGACAGACAATGGCCAAAAGGTTTGCAAATAAACAGCCTCATGTTTGAAAACAAGATTTTTTAAAATCAACCCCGTTGTGTAATTCAAGCTCTTCTAACTCCGCATACCATCAGGCTCACAGGTGCTGATCCATAATGTAGGATCATTGTAACACCTTAGTATGCATTAAGATCAGGTGACAAGAAAGAAAGATCTCTCTCACACAGTTAATCAATAAATCAATACATTAATCTACTGGCATTAAATGGTTACTAATACAAAACAATGACACACAATTCTGTAACTATCCCTTACTGTGGCAAAAACACACGCAAGGCTAGGATTTTTAAATATATATAAAACAGCAGCACAAAACAGTTAGAGAGTCTTTGTCTCAAGGATATGGTTTGTTTTGTACTTCCTGCTACTCGTCAGCTGTCAAAAGACAGCAGTCTGGACATGCTTTATGGCCTATATTCTTTCAGGGGTTTAACCGTGTTTTATCATGGATCCCAGATTCCCACCAAGGTCACATTTGCAACTTAGATCCCTTGTTAGGAAACATTCCTGCAGTATTCCGTGAATACACCATGCATTGAATACCAAATTGCAGCAGCACAGAACTTATTTACAGTAGCAGGGGCACAATGTAACCCCACAAAGATTTGCAGCATCCAATGGGCTAAAAATGGAGCCACCTGCTTTACTTTGAAGCACTGCAGCTGATGACACAAAAGACAAATAAAGGGAGTATTCAAATCTATTTTAATGGAAGTTCTTTTTTCACTAATGTATGCATTTTATCATTTTGTTTTTTAAATCATGCCACTAGAGTGGACTGTTTTTTTTTTTTAGTGGTGCTTTTCGCCCTGATAAAAGTACTTGACACATACAAAATTTTTTTTTTATTGTTGCTGTTGTTCTTATATTTTTATAGATTTATGGGATGCGTATTTTCAATGGCATAACTAGAAGTTACTGGGCCCCACAGAAAAAAAAACATTTTAGGGCCCCCATAAGCCCTATTGCAAATATGTACTGAAATCACATGTCTTTTAGGGCTCCACTAGGCCTTCCACAGATCTTTACCCCTACTCTTACATCCATCTACTTTTTGTTTATCAATGGAGATTGATTTGGAATATAAACAACTAAGCAAAATAGGTGTGAAAAGCTTTGCGCTTGATTCAATTTAATGAGAGCAGATTATCTTGTAGTTTACCGCCAAAGAAGTCAACTGGGAAATTATGAATGTAGCCATCTAAATATTGCATATACGCATGGTATTAAAATGAATGGTATTTTTTAAGGTTTTACACAAGCTGTTGATTAATAAGTATATTAACATATGTTATTCTAAGAAGGGAGACTTGTTCATGTTCTTACATGTGCAAGCTAAGTCACTAGTACTTTAAATTATGTAATTTCCTTGGCTACAGCAGAATGGTAAAATACATGGTCATGTGTGTGTCCAAACTGAAAGTGATGTTGCTGCATTGTGGAACCGATATCATCAGAAACGTCGAAAAAAAGTCGAAAAATGGGGGGGTTTTAAAAAAAAAATCCTTTAGTACTACCAGCACGTACCTGGCCCCTGAAAGACTCTAGTACATGTGATGGATAGGCAAAGAAAAAAGGAGTGCTATTAGTGAAAGCATCTGATGTATCTTCTATATAAGTGATGGAAAGTTTGAATCATATTATTGAACATGATGTTGAATCTTAACAAAAAAAAAAAAAAAAAAAAAAAGCATAGCAACAGTACAAATCATAATATTTTCAGGGTGTATTTCCATTAGATACAGCAGCTAAATTGCAATTAAAAAAACATGATACCTTGCGCGTTAGGCGTCTCTTAATCTCCTTTTTCTCCGCCAGACGGTCGGCTTCATTTTTTTCTATGAAAAAACAACATATGCTTTTATTTTCACCAGTGTAAACAGAACTACATCTGCCTGGATACCTGGCAATACTCATGGTCTATGACACGGCAGCACTCAGTCCACTGTACCTTTTATGAACCCTGATATTAGGGGGAAAATATGATTTTATGGTAATAGGCAATACCTATACTGGTATACATTTATGGCAAAAATTATATCCTCCATGGAGAGTGCTTAGTACAGTATTAATTGGCTGGAAAATGGAAACTTAGTCAGTGACACTAGAAATCAGTGTTCTTAATTCCCATTGCATCCTTATATCTGAAGCCTGATGCCTAAAGATAAGGGCACATGTGACATATTACCCACTGGTGAAAAAACCACCAGGGCCTACCGGATACTACCTGTGCATCCAGCCATTCACTTTACTTAAGTGCAGCCCGATACTGCACACCAACGATATATTTTGTGGTGTGCAGAATAATAGGTGGATTCAAGTAAAGTAAATCACAGGAAGCAGAATTAGATGTCCACTGTCATTTCCTAACTTGTGGAAAAATGCCAGTGGAGGAAGGACATGTGCAATAAGAAAATAAACAAAAGAATAGACTTATAATGTCCTTAAGGCCCATGGCATACTAGGCATTCTTTCTTCCAGAAGAGAGGTGTCCGATTGTAGCCAAGCAACTTGAATGGAACCTACCAGTCCCTAGCGGTGACTGGTGGATTTGAGACTAACAAAGCTCAAATATCTATTTTATGACTGGAAACAGTGTGTGAATGTAAGTATCAGCTGGATTCCACTTAACAAAAAGCTGCATGGTCATGCATTGGAGTGTGCCCAGTACGCGGAGACTTAGCCTTTTTGTTTCTTCCCAGTCTTTTAAACAGTATAAACGGCTTATATAAAGACTATTCATCAGTGACCCCCAATTGAAAACTGGAAAGAGTCAGAAGAAGAAGGCAAATTGAATTATATTGGCATAACTATAGACATAACAACCCACTATGCTTGTCCACGACCAATGCATGACCTGTAGTTATTCGATTTAAGAATTCATCACTAATAAATGTAAAGGGGAAAACACAAGCCAACAAAGCAGCCATGTGCTAATTAACTAAGCCAGGCCTAGGCCAAGATGTGGCCCTATATTTTCTTACGTAGGATGTTCCTCTGCTCCAGTTCCTCAGCAGTAGGTCTCTGACTCAATCTTCTGTTCAGCTGCGTGCCGATGTCCTGCCGGATCTGGTTCCATTCTTCCCGGCTTCTCTGAGGAAACTCAGAATTAGAATCTTCGGAAGCCATCCGTCCACTTAGCTTCATTGCTAGTGTGTCTTTCCTCTTCACCTTATTGGCTAAAGCACCTACAAGCAAGTGGAAAGATAAACCTATTTGTAGGCAACTTATACTCAAACTCTCTCTTGTCCTCAAATGTAAAATATATTATTCTGCCAAAAAATGTGTTCTCTCATCTACAGCTAGTAGAATTTTGAAACATATTAATGTGACCTTATGTATCTCTAGAGAGCCTTTAAAGTTTGAGAGCAAATAATTTTTGGAAGCCCTGTTTTTTACTCATGCAGGTCACTGGCTAAGGCATACAATGCAAGTACATAGATCTGTAGTATGGGCCTAGTGGTCTCTGCAGTGCATCAGCACTATGTAACATGCATTTTAATTCCGTGAAAAGGCCTTAGTTCAGCTTCTCACAATGAGAAAGGAACAGGAAAGAAGCCAACACTTCAGGTAACAAGGGGATTGGAAGACAGAACAATGGGAAAGTAACCAGATAACAGCTCCCTGACATCTGCACTGCTAAAATGCTCCCAATACCGAACCTAGTGGTAGAACAGCACTCAATAGTAAAAATCCAAGTCACAACTCCTGCAGTTGCATTGAGTAGGAGAAACAATAGCTTATCTGAAAGCAGTTCCAGTATGAAGCACTGTCTCTCTCTGAAAGCATATAACCAGGCACAAAGACCTGAAATGGCTGCATACACACCAATATTACAAGTTAAAAAAATATACATTTATTGGTTGAAGAAATTTTAAATGGTACAATGAATTATTTGTAATGCACACAGTGTAATTTAGTATTAAAGGAACAGTAACAGCAAAAAAATTTAAACTGCTTTTAAGTAATGAAAATATCAAGTAATGTTTCCCTGCACTGGTAAAACGGATCTTTTTGCTTCATAAACATTACTATATTATACTACTATACTATATTAACAGGCTGATGAGTAGCAATGGCGGAAATTGAAAAAAGGCTATATGGCACAGGTTAAATAGTGGATAACAGATAATACCATTATGTTGTACAGAGCGTATCTGCTATTTTGTGTAACTTGAGACTTTTCTTCTTTGAATGGCTGCCCCCATTGCTACACAACAGCTTATTTATATAAACAATAGTAGTGTTTCTGAAGCAAAAACAGCAGTTTTACCAGTGCAGGGCAACACTGCAGTATATTTGAATAATGTGTTATACTTTTAATTTTTGATGTTACTTTTAATTTTTGATGTTTCTTTAAAACTACACATGAAGGGGATCAGTTATCCAGAACCCCATTATCCAGAAAGCTCCAAATTATGGAAAGACTGTCTCCTATATACTCCATTTTATCCAAATAATCCAAATTTGTTAAAATGATTTTGTAATAATACATCAGCACCTTGTACTTGATGCAAACTAAGATATAATTAATCCTTATTGGAAGCAACAGCAGCCTATTGTGTTTATTTAATGTTTACATAATTTTTTAGTAGACAAAAGTTCTAAAGATCCAAATTGCGGAAAGATCCATTATCTGGAAGACACCCAGGTCCTGAGCATTCTGGATTACAGGTCCAATACCTGTACCATAAAAATCATGACAGAATCCCTTAATTTGGCAGTCATATCAGTTTTCTCTCCTAAAAATACATATACACAAGATAGATTGCACATGTGCAGATATGGCTCTCCATCATTGGGGAAACAAAATTAAAGTACATTAACAAGTGAATGTGTCAATGCATATGTTAATATGTATCATTACTAGTTAGTAAAACGTAACAAGAAGGAGAACATAAGTTTATGATAGAGCAGTGGAAGAGCAGAACAGCTAAAATCATTTTGTATTCTAATTATGATCACCCTATTAGCTGCTAAACTGTCATAAGCTTGTTATACTATCCTTTGGTACTTTTGCTTGGACTTCTTTTCTCCATGTAACTACTAATTGTACTGTTACTTTTGTATCGTTTATACTGTATATTTCATTTTCAACAAATAGTTTTATGATTTTTTTTTTATGGCATTTTGTTAAGTAGTGCAAATTGTTGTTATAACAAATTCTAACATATGAATGCAAACATCAGTAACTATGGTAAACGGAGAAACAGTAGGCATCTCTGAGGCAGGAAGAAATTATGTTCATATAATGTATTTTCATCACAACTTATAACAACCAATACATAATATTCCTTTTCACTCACTTGTTTCCTCTTCCTCCTCCTCCTCCTCATCGTCTCTGTAGAGGACTGGTCCCTCTGAATCAGTGTCACTGACTCCCCCTTCTTCCTCCTCCTGCACACATGTTGGTAAATAACTTGGTATTACTGTCACTGAAGGCACATCCCCAATGTAAACCTTTGATGTATGACTTTCAGAAGATTCAGGAGACAAGCTTTCATCTTCTAGGCTTTCATCATCTTCATCATCAGGTCTGAAAAAGAGACACACACACACACAGCAGTTTCAGAAATTGCATCCAGGAAATAACTGCAGGTATGAATTAAAAAAGGAACAGTAAATAGAGGGAGAAACAACCGGTGAAATTCTACGACAAGATAAGAATGAAAAATTATTTTACAGATAAAGCAATGCTCACACTTTGAGTAGCTCGATAGTGACAGGAAGAGACCTCACTCGTGTTCCTTCTTCAGAAGGCCCCATGTCATTCTGCATAAAAAGCAGAGACTGTGCTCGTTGACTACTATCCAGCAAAGGCAGAGGTTGGGGGCTGTTCAGTGCCTGTTGAATGCGAATGTGAAGGGGTATAGGAGATGCAGATTGCTCTTTCTCCACCTCTGTGTAGGGTGGTGCAAGCGTAAGAGGGGGGACTGGGGGATTTGATACAGGAATGTGAGAGGAGGCAGGTGGGGAAGGAGGAGACGGTGTGATGATTTCATTTGCTGGTGTAGGAGGAAGAGAAGCAGGGCCAAGAGCATTTTCTTTGTTGGTTACAGCATCTGTCGAAGGGGGCATTGCACGCTTTGGAGGAAGAGGTGGGGAAGGACGAGAGCCAGCGGGTGATAATGGGCTCCCAGCAAGTGCCAAGCTCAATTCAGCTGAAAGAAACACATCTATTAATAGTAATAAGCTATGTAATGCATTTAAACAGTCATTTCTTCAAAGCATTTCTTAGTAGGAAAAGTGTAATTCAACTGTTCTACTTTAACTCCAGGCCTTCTTATATGATGCAGTACACAGAAGCACCGACAAACTTGAGAACTTACAATCATATCTTGGATACAAAGTTGAATGAAGTTACATTTTCCATGAATAAACTTACCCATTAACGGATTGCTGTTACGGTTCTGAGGTTTAGGAGGAGGGACAGGTGGTTGTTTAGAAGATGCAGGAGGGTGAATGGTCCTTGGTGTGGGCACAGGGGCAGAGCTTTGCAGTCTGTTGCTAGAATCAGATTTTTGTCCTGCAACTGCAGATTCCTGAGTAACTGAAGTAGAGATGGATAGTGGTCTCTTTGGGGGTAAAAGGGGTTGCTTTGAGAAATCTCTGGATACTTTCTGCACTGGGGCAACCTCAGAAGTTGGACGGGAAACCACAGAAGCCACTTCAGAGACATGGTGGGGCTGCTTTGGGGCCACTTCATTGACAGGGAGGGGCTGCATTGGGGCCACTTCATTGACAGGGAGGGGCTGCATTGGGGCCACTTCAGAGACAGGGAGGGGCTGGACAGGGGTCACTTCTGCACTAGCTTGCGGCTGTACAGGGGACACTTCTGCAGTTGCATGAGGTTCCAAAGGGGCAACTTCAGCGGTAGCACAGGGCTGCACAGTGGTCTCTCCAGATTTTGGACGGGGGCCTGTTGAGTCTTGGAAAAAGAAAGGTAAAAGGTAAGAATCCATTTAGACTATGAACTGTCTTATATAACTAAATATATTCAACTTTTTCTACATAAATATATACAGGGCTTGGAACATAACAGTTTTTACCCCCCCACACACAATTTTCACTTTAATAATTGTAATTGAAATAATGAAATGTCTGATTTTTGTCTGTACAAATTTGTTTCTTTTGACAGCTTAGAGATTGAACATTGGACAGACTTTTGTCAGTCACAAACATCTACTAATATTGGAGTTCAATATATTCAAGGAAATACAGCCTAATTAAAAACAGAATCAGTGCTTGTATTTAGTAGAAAATGTGACTTTTTCTACCACAATGCTATTAAGCAGTTGTAAAAAATATTCTTTGTGTGATTTTTGTTATGCTTTCTAAACTGAAATACACCCATTACCAATGAAGTAGACGGCAGGCAACAGAGTTTGTGTCAGTGGAGGAAATGAGATGTGCGCCATTAACCACTGAACACTTTAGGTATGCTCCAGAGGCAAACTGTTCTAAAATATTGTAGTTCTTACTAGTAAGAATGTGAAGAGGGCTGGTTTCAGTATCCCTAGTGTTTTTACTACGTCCTTCATTTATAAATATTAAAACGTTAGGGTTGCTTTATAAGTATTTAAATGGATTTAAATCTCAGTAAAATAATACTCAGAGCTAAAAAGAATATAAATTATATCTTTCTTTTACATATTTATCACTACTGACAAAGCAATGTACTACACAAAGTTTTGTAGCATGAACAGATTTGATACGAAGGAAAAAGGTTTTTTTTTTTTTTTAGAACTAACTATTACATGTTATGGACAGCAGTTGATAAGCAGTATCTAACCTGGTCTTGTCTTTCTTTTTAACCCTCCACTGTCCTCTGGTGGGTTAGCAGGTTCTACGCTCATGTGACCATTCCTCAGTGGGGGTGATTCTGATGGTATACTACCATCTGTAGGGAAAAGAACGATGTATATAGTTATTACTTGTAATAAGCAGCACACTGACGTTCCAACAGAGATGCAGAAAACTATTATTCACCTTCCTCAGGGACCTCCACGAGTAATCCTCTCTTTATCAGCTCTTCACGAGGCTTTCTTGTAGAGATTTTCCTCTCTAGAACTAAAAGGAAAAAAAAAAATAGATGAAATTAGAGACAGAATAAAGGAAAAGCATTGCTGTTGGAAGCATTGAAGGGATCATGGGGGTGATGCTTTTTATTTCTATGTTTGTTTACTTTTTGCAAATATTTTAGCATTCAGGTTTGCAATTACCCTCTGATGTCTCTCGGAAGGAATCACTGCTTTTTCGCTTTCTCCATTTCCAGGGTTTAAAAAATTTCCCAAAGCCAGCAAACTTGCTCTTCCTCTTGCTGGGGGGTGTTGAAGGAGCAGAAGGCATTTCTGAGTGGTCCCCCCCCTCCTCTGTTATGAAACAAAAAAAAACCATAAAGACTTTGTACTGAATCAAAAAAACAACTAATCAAAGGAAGTGGTCACTGCCACTGTATTTACAAAGGCAAGTCTAACAATCTAAGATGTATGGAAATAATATGTTTAGCCTGGCACAGTTTTTGTTTATATGCAGTAAATGGCACTATTGTATCACTGGTATATGTAATATGCCTGCAATAAATGGGATATTCTCAAAGAACAGGTAGCAGTCAAAACACATAAAATATAAACACAGGTCACTTCCGGTTGAATGCAAGTTTAAGTGTTTCCCCAATGCCTACAATCAGTCCATGTGTGCACACACAATCTTGAAAGGTTTTTGCAAAGCAATTCTTACTGTTGTAAGCTGGCCATAGATGCAAAGATACGATCGTACGAATCATCGTACGATCGGACTTTCCCATCTCCCGACCCGCCACTAACCATTCAGATCAAAGTCTTACCAGTCAGATTAGTTAAAGAACAGATCAGCAATGTTCTGCCCCTGACAGCAATAGTACAATATCTATGTCCAACCAGAGCTAGTGACAGTCTCCCACTGAAAATCGTACGATCGGCAATACACGCAGAGATATTAATCGGCAGCTGACAGAAATTTTCTAACCTGTCCGATCGACCAAACGACCGATCTCCGCCGGACGAAAAATGTCGGGACTCTCCACACATGGTTCGAAAATCGTACGAATCCTCGATTCGTACGATCAGATCTTTGCGTCTATGGCCAGCTTAAGTGATTTGGGTTTTCTCTGAAAAAGTAAGCAAAAAGTACCTTGTACTTGATTGTACTACTTTTTTTTTTTACTAATGTTTTTCGTAGCCTTACGGCATGTTGATCCAAATGACATACTATTTATCAGAGAACCCCCAAATCAATAGCATTCCAGAATACACATCACTCTACTAAACAGTTTTGTGTTGCTGTGCACATAGTTACAATTCTAGGGGAAAATCAAAAAGTGCCCACTTACAATGCCAGTTTTTCACTGTTTAATGGCCTAGAGGAGGGGTCCCGAACCTTTTTTATCCATGAGCTACATTCAAATGTAAAAAGAGTTGGGGAGCAACACAAGCATGAATAAGTCCCTATGGATTCCAAAAAGGGACTGTGAGTACAGACGGCCTCCAAGCCTGGAATTCAACAATAAGCACCTGCTTTGGGACCACTGAGAGCCATATCCAAGGGGTTGGTGCAGGGCCATCAGGGGTGCACAGGGGGTACTGTTGTACCGGGCCTGAAGGGGGGCGCGGCTGTGCAGCACTTTTCGAAATAGCCGGGCCCCCTTTGACAGCGCTAAAGCTGTGCCACCTCTCCTGAAATCCCGAACAGTCAAAATGTATAAGTGCCGAACAGCCGAAGTCCCGAAGCCGCGAAAAGACCCGAAGTCACGAACACAGCCGAAGTTGAAGCCCCGAACTGTCGAAAAGACCCGAAGTCACGAAAACAGCTGAAGTTGAAGTCCTGAAGCGGCAAAAAGACCCGAAGTCACAAAAACAGCCGAAGTTGAAGTCCTGAAGCGGCAAAAAGACCCAAAGTCACGAAACCAGTCGAAATTGAAGCCAGGAAGTGGTGAAAAAACCAAATACAGTCAAAAAAAAGTCCTGAAGTGGAAAAAAGACCCGAAGTCACTAAAAGAAATGAAGTCGAAGCCCTGGTGCCAATGTTTTGTTTGTTTTTTTTAACTTATAGGGGACCCTTGTCACCATTTTTTTTTTTAACTTTTTTGGGGGCCAGAAACTTTCAAGTACCACTGTAGATCTGTAAAACTGTTACTATGTGGGCAGCCTATTCTTGGAAGGATTACAACGGTGCTGTGCTCGGTCCATTTCACAGTGACTGATTTATCTGTACTCCAGGGGATAACCGGTGTCTTGGAAATTTTCTTGTGTTTTTTTTTTTAAATATCGGTTTCGCAGTTGCTTGAAGTGTTCTTTATTCTTCAAAGTGTAGGTTATGCTATGATACAGAAACTGGAACTTCCAGATACACAATCAATGAGACCCCTTAAAGGGGTTCTTCACCTTCAAAACTTTTTTCAATGGAGTGGATTTCTGATTGTTCATCATAAAGAATTTTTCCAATTACTTTCTATTTTCTATTTGTGACTGTTTCTCTAATATTGAAGTATAAAGTTTTATTTTTTACCTTCTAAAGCAGCTCTGGAAGGGAGGGTAGTCGACTTCAACTGTTTTAAATTGATAAATGTAGTTGATACATTTGTTATCTTTAGTGCTGCTGTGCAGAATCCTTGAGTTTGATTAAAAGCAGCTGTTAGACTGATACAATAGTTGCTTACATTCCACAAGATACTGCTGAGAAATGTATCAAGTAATTGTATCAACTAAATGTAGCAAAATGTAACAGTTCAGATGCTCCTGAATTAGAGTCCTGTGCGGAACCAATTTCTAAGACCTGGACCCGACCCAAACACGCAGTCCGCGACCCAAACCGCAACCCGCATATTTACCCACTTTGATCTGCTACCCAACCCAGAACTGCCTTATCCGCAACTAGCTGACCACCATCAAACAGGAAGTGATGCTGCTGCAAACCGGAAGTGGCATCATTAAAAGTGGGCGGGCAGAAACACGTTTTATAAAACTTTAAAAGGAGTAAAATATAGACAATATTGCACAAGATTTTTCAAGGGTCGAAGTGAATTCGAGGGAATTATCGAAGTAAAAAATTTGAAATTCAAAGTAATTTTTTGGATACTTCAACCATCGAATAGGATATTACGACTTTGATTCGAAGTAAAATACTTCGAATATTCGACCAGTCGATAATCGAAGTACTGTCTTTAAAAAAACGTTGACTTCAATATTTCGCCAAATTAAACCTACCGAAGTGCTATGTTAGCCTATGGGGACCTTCTAGAGCATTTTTCGAAGCTTTTTGAAGTTGAAGTAAAATCGTTCGATCGTACATTAAAATCGTTCGAATCGTTCGATTTGAAGGATTTAATCATTCGAACGATTTTACTTTGACCGCAGAATACCCAAATTCAATGAAAAAAGTTCAAATTCGATATTCGAAGTATTTTAATTCGATGGTTGAATTTCGAAGTATTTTTTACTTTGAAATTTGACCCTTGATAAATCTGCCCCTTAGAGGAGATCCGCAACCCGACCTGCATCTATACCCGCACCTGAAAATCCTCCCCTCATTCCGCATGGTGCCCGCTTTTTTTTTTGCGGGTAACCCGGGGGTACCTGACCAGTTGCGGGACTCTATCCTGAATCACTGAGCTGCCAGACTAAAGACAGGATCATGAAGCTGTAAACTTAAATTTTGGGAAAACAGTTAAACATAAAAGATGGAAAAAAATTTTAAAAAAAAATCTTTGTTTATAGAGAACAATCTGTAAACAACTAAACAGAAAAAAAAGTGTTTGGAAGGTGAACCCCTTTAACTACACATGGGTGATCTCCATTTAAGTAAATATTTGACTTTGGAAAAGCATCGGCTGTACCACTGATGATTTAAGTTTATTAAAGGGTTATTTTGTGTGTGACTGTGGGGTTCATTGTAATCCATTCAAATTTGCTTGGACATGAGGAGAGCATTTATCATGAGAAGTGTAAAAAAACATACTGAAATTCACGATGATCAATGTTCTGTGACAATAAATGATGACCTCCAGAAAGGTAAATACTTTCATAGTCATTTAATTAGGCACTAAGGGAAATGCTGCATGGAAACATTTTCAGCATGGATAAAAGCAGACTAGTAATTCAATGGAGATTGAATGAGTATAGCTTGAAAACTGAAAGTGTTGGCTGCAGGTTTACCCACTTCAGAATTGCATTTTGGTACAGAAGCATTTAAGAGTTTTATTAATGGCAACATTCTGTATTTGATGCTTGATAAAAAATCTATTTCAATAGATGCAAGTATGCTGCATTAATAAATGCATATAAGTCTTTGAAACTTTCAGTATGAACTTCAACACATACATATCCAAATGCATATAAGTAAGCTTTCCACAGGGAGAAATGCTTCCACTTTTTAAAGTGTTGACACTATTTATAACCATGCCATGATATAAACATTCATGCATGATCAACAATTAACTTAGATAAATGCTTCAGCCTGCTTTGGGTAATGCTTTGGTTAATGCGAAGCCATGAAATATGAATGTACATTAGACATTTAACATGACAATTCAGTAGGTGTGCATTGAATTTTTTTGCTTTCCTGATTTCAGTTACAAAATGTTCTTATGAGATGAACCTATTTGTGCTGCTATTTCAAATGTAATCTCTGTTTTAACACTAGTAAAATGTTTTATGCCAAAAAACTTTAATATTGTGCTGCACTACTTCTCAGAAATTACTGGATTGCAATTGTGTGTGTGTGCATACAAAACTGTTGTGCTCTCCGAAGTTTGTTTAATGCACTTGTGTTAAACCCTTGTATGCATGTACATGAGCAGACAATGCTTACTGGAAATACAGTATATTCAGCAGTATATAAGCCAGTAACGAACGTATATGTAACAAGTAAATGGTATGGCTTTTCTGTCTCTGTCACAATTTACAACTTATGCTGTGTTGTTGTTAGCAGTACAACAGCAACCTGTGACTTTTGATTTATTCAATGAAGCAGGCCGAATACGAAGAAACTATTGCGAGGGAGGCAGATTCTATTAAAAGGGTTGTTCACCTTTAAATTGAATTTTAATATGACGTAAAGAGGGATATTCTAAGACAATTTGCAACTGGTTTTCATTTTTTATTATCTGTGTTTTTTGAGTCATTCAGCAGTTCTCCAGTTTACTGTTTCAGAAATCTGGTTGGAGGGGTCCAAATTACCCTAGCAACCATGCATTGATTTGAATAAGAGACTGGAATATGAATAAGGGCCTGATTAGAAAGATGAGTAAATAAGTAGCCATAACAAGACATTTATAGCCTTACAGAGCATTTGTTTTTTAGATGGGGTCAGTGACACCCATTTGAAATCTGGACAGAGTCAGAAGAAGGCTAATAGTGCAAAACTATGAAAAAGAAAAAAAGAACGCCAAATGAAAAGATGCTTAGAATTAGCCATTCTATAACATACTAAAAGTCAACCACTAAAACTTAACCCCTTTAAATATGTGCAACGGTCCTCCACTTAACAGTGGTGCTCCATTTTGAGGATAAATAGAATTGCCTCTGTAAAGTCTGGCAGCCCCCCCCCCCGCCCCTCCAAGTCACTGATCCAGTCCTCATGGTAGCTGTCATAGACTTTGTGAACCGCTCAGAAATCAGCTCCACAAAACAGAAAGAGCAACGACAGATGCTCTACACCTAACTGCAAAAGTCAGACGCCACTCAGCCTCAGTCACAGCAATAGTAGCTGTTTGATGAACAAAAGCTTTATACACATTGCTGCTGTTAATATCATTAGCTAGCAAAAACTGCAATAGTTCATGAACAGCTCAATAGTTACAGGTTACATGTCTCAGCTGTATACCAAGGATATACAGCCTCAGCATTACAACAAAACAGACATAGCCCACTGAAGTTCACATGAGAGAGACATTTTACAAAAACATAAAATGTGCGACAATGAATAACAAATTGTTTGCTCTAGGGCAAAGGCTGTATTATGTGCTTTACTTATAACTAAATGCATAGTATTGAATGCAACAGACTCCTCATTATTCATAGCTAATATACAGCAGTACTAAAAGTTAACATACACCCCACCTCATGTAACCCAGGCTCAAAAAGCACAAATAAAGTGAGGCCAACCCCCCCCCCTAAGTATACTCACCCCGTGAACCTGAGATCGCAGGCCTGGAAAAAAATGCACGCCCCATTGGCACCCACAGATGTGAACCGAGATGATTTAAGGACCACTGACTTGTGTGGATGTACACACTTTAGGGAGGCAAAAGGATGGAGGTGTATTTATACTGAACAAAGCAGTCAAGCGACACACACCACGCATACACTGGGAATTTAATACTACTGCCACCCTCTTAACCCTTTCTACACACCCTGCCTGCCTCAAACAGGATTAACAGGATCCTTGACATAATTATTACTTCTGTCAACAGAGAAATATAGAGAGAAAGAACAGAGGTTCATCAGCTTGAGGGAGGTACACAGCTCCAACTGATTATATGGCATAAACAGAAGAAAGGGCTTTTTAAACATAACTATCCCGGCTCTAAATCTGTACTCAGGGTACAGTGACATTTAGGACAGTGCCATGCTTTCTACTGCAACAGATTGGGGATTGCTTTTAAAATCTATACAAATAACTCCATTATATCCAAGTGATTGCTCAGACTAATTTTCCATCTCTTCAATTTTTTTTGCCCTCATGCTCTGCCTGTCTTCCTATGTAACTATCTGTAAGATCAGCAGTTGCCACTTTATACAAATCACTCTATAGAATACCAATCAAACCTCTCCCAATAAAACTCCCTCTGGCAGACAGCTGGTTACAAGTGACTCAGTCCCAGTGATTCAGCCCCTGTCCCTCCCTTTTTTTCACATAAGCCTATGTTCTCATGGAATGAGCAATTCTTTTGTTTTTATAACCTCCCTGTTCCTACAGCGATCCTGTTTTTGAGACTGCTGTAACTAAGTTATCTTTAAAACAGCCTGCCAGCTGCTATACAAATACATAGTAGAAGGAACCGTAATTATTTAAGAATATCAAAATACTGACTGATGGTGCTGGGGCATAATGCTTACAAAACATTGTTAAGGCATCAAAGCCACATAAATGAATTGATATAAACTTAATCAACACTTTTGCAATGTACATTCATTTTCTATTTTTCACCAGCTCCTAAGATATTTGCATTTTTAAACCAGGCTTTTGGCTTAAATGGGAGGCAGCAATCCAAGTGCACAGAGTTACAGTTACAGTCCCTGACACTCAGTCTTAAAGTAAAAGTAACACCAAAAAAGAAGTGTTTTAAAGGAATGGGGTTTGGCCAGGATTCAGCCTTTTCAGCAGGATTCAGCCAAATCCTTGTGCATGGCCAAACCGAATCAGGATCATAATTTGCATATGCATATTAGGGGCGGAAAGGGTAATCACGTGACTTTTCGTCACAAAACAAAGAAGTAAAATATTTTCCCACACTTTTTCCTTTCCCTCCCCTAATTTACATATGCAAATTAGGATTCCCTTTTGGTTTGGTATTCGGCCAAATCTTGCAATTTCTGGGCTACTTAAAACACATCTGTTAAAGCGTCAGGAAAAGCCCAATGTCCCAAATAATAGGTTAGAGCAGGTCTGTCCATACTTTCCCACACATAATGTGAGATACTACATTTGAGGGTTGGATACAGTAGTAGTAGCGTTAGAAAATGTAAAAGAACGTTGCCTGGAGAGGTACACTAAAAGTGGACTAGCCCAGTTTAGACAATCAAAGCTAAATATCAACTGCAAAGTGGGAAAAAAGTTGACTAAACGTAACTGCTTTAGCAGGATCTCTGTGTTGTTATACTGCCCTCTGTTGGATAAGGAAGAAGAGGGGCTGACCATTCAGCCCGACATTCTTTGAACCATTAACATTACAGGAATCGAGTAACCGTAGCAGTAATATTTGGGCACATTAGTGAAATGATCTGCCACTTGGCCTATACTGCTGTCTGTGTGCTGAAGGTGTTAGCAATAGACACTTACTTTCATAATCACCTTCTAAAGCAGCTCGGAGGGGGGGGGGGGTCACCGACTTTTAAGCTATTCTAAATTGATCCATTTAGTTGATCCATTTGTCATCCTTGTCCCGGTTGAGCAGAATCCCAGCGTTTCATTAAAGGCAGCTGTTCGGATTGATACAAAATTTGCTAATATCCCAAAGATACTGCTGAGAAATGTATCAACTGAATGAAGCAAATTTTAACAGTTCAGAATGCTTCTGGGTCACTGAGCTGTCACACTGAAACACTAGAGACACCAGCATTAAACTTTAAACTTAAATTTTGAGTTAATGGTAAAAAATAAAAGATGGAAAGCAGTTGAAAACAACTCAACTAAAAAAAGTGTTTGGAAGGTGAACAACCCCTTTAAAATGCACTTATTGAAAGAGTTACATTTTTAAATGGTAGAATGAATTACTTGCAATGTACAGATTGCAATTTGTTAATAACTACATCAATGATGACAGAATGCATTTAAGCTACAGCTATTAAACAGATCTGCAGGCAGGACAATGGCAGATGTACACTGGACTCTAGAAGCTTTAGGGTAAGGACACACTGGACGATTTGTCGCCAACGTTTTTAAAAAGTAAATCGCGGCGACAAGACGATCGTCTTTTTTGAACAGACGATTCACAGCGACTATTGGCACAGAGCGATTTGTATCCCATTACTCTGTGCAGTACGTGCTCCACCCAAACCGGAAACGGTTTGTGCTTCCCGCTGTAACCTGGCGTATTTACGTGCTTGCGTTCTTGTGTCATTGCGTTCGCATTGTAATTTGAATACAATTGCTGCTACTTATCTGTATGTGTGCGTGTCTAGGAGATTTCAGTGCTTTTCTAAGTACATGCTATTTCTGATAAATTGCTCGGAAAAGGGTCTCAGTGCGTTTTGGAGCTACAGGCGATTCACAAACGTGCTGTGGGCACAGGAGCTGGCGTCTTTCATTTGGTTTTGTTCAGAGACAAAACGAGCGATATGTCGCCGCGATTTGCTTTTTAAAAACGTTGGCGACAAATCGTCCAGTGTGTCCTTACCCTTACAATAGATAATACAGAGCTGCTGAACATGCTGCCGCCAGTTCTGTACTTAAATTATCCTTATGCCTTTAAGTACAACAAACAATTAAAGCATCACCATAGCTTTGTACATTAAAGAGAACAAACCTATACAACATCCTTATTAAATTAATGCACAATGGAACTCATTGATCAAATTAAATTTTTGTACATGAAAAGCATATGAAAGTTGTACATGAATAGTATAATCGCAAATAGATCATACTATTTCCAAATATCGGCAGGTATTATCATGTACATAGGGACTAAGGTACCCTCTCATACACAACAATTATCCTATCCATTTGAGCTTTGTGCGAACTCAATTTCCACCTTAGTTAATAAAACTACAATATGCTCAGCTCAATCCTTGGGCATAAAGCAGAATGTCTTCTCTAGTCAAGTGTATAGTGGTTCCTTTATTGTGTCACAACCAGACTGACCATGTCATTTACAGCAAGAATATTCATACACACAAATAAGAGAACTAAAGGAGATAGCATTCCAGAAACAGATCACCAAGATACTATAATGGTGGTGGTTTTGCTGGTACAGGTATGAGATCAGTTATCCGGAAACCCGTTATCCAGAAATCTCAAATAAGTGAAGGCTGGCTCCCATAGACTCCATTATAATCAAATAATCCAAATTTTTAAAAATAATTTCCTTTTTCTCTGTAATAAAAAAACAGTACCTTGTACTTGATCCAAACAAAGATAATTAATCCTTATTGCAAGCAAAACCAGCCCATTGGATTTATTTAATGTTTATATGCTTTCCTACTAGACTTAAGGTATGAAAAATTACAGAAAGATCAAATATCCAGAAAACCCCAGGCCCCAAGCATTCTGGATAATATGTCCCATACCTGTGAACAGTGGCTACATAAAAAGTGAACACTGAAAAAAAAGTGACTGATGGTGTAGGACTTATTATCCAGAAGGCTCCCGACATGGGGATTTTACAGATAAGGAATCTTTCTGTAATCTGGATCACCATAATTAAATCTGCTAAGAAAAACATTTAAATATTAATTTTACCCAATCGGATTGTTTTGTCACCAATATGTATGTATGTGTGGATAACTTTATGTGTAAAGCGATGTTAAGGAGCCGCAGTGCTGTACTTGAATAAAATATATAAGTATGCAGTAAATACAATAAATATACACAGTGCTATGTGGTAGGAGACACAGTGGGAATGAAGCCCTGCCCCCTAGAGCTTACAGTGTAAGAATTGTTGCTTAGTATGAATCAATCACAAGGCACAGTTTTACTATTATAGAAAAAAAAAAAACTTTTTAGAAAAATGAAAATTATTTGATGATGGAGATGACCTTCTTGTAATTCTGAGGTTTCTGGATAATGGATTTCTGGATAAGAAAGCCCATACCTTTAGATAAATAAGGATAGATATAGAAAGATACATATAAATACATAAATATAAAAGGATCTGAAAAAAGCTATAGTTCCAGCAGGTCAAGCCAAAATCTTTAGGAAAAGTAAAGTAAAAAAATGCAGAATATTCTAATTGAAATAAACTCTGACAATCTACTTCACAGAAAAAGCCGTTTTCTCACACATTGAGTTGTGAGGTGAAAATGCCCAACATATATATCCAGGCTGCGTGAACCACTTAGTCCCACTCAAGAACTCACCGCTCCGGTCCTCCATGGCAGAGGCTCTTGGGGAGGGGGAATCTGTGAAATTCTTTGGCAGACCTGTTGAGATAAAAACACAGGTCAGTGATAGGAAGCAGAGAACTGCAGCCAAAGAAACAATGAATGATTCATAACAGCAATGTGACAAGCTCACTGCCAGATCTAGCCCTGCATTACAGCAAAACCTCTTACATGGTCTGGGTTGCCTTGCCCTGACTATTATCCATAGAGACTTCTGATTTGCACCATTCATCACTAGACCACACAAACCATTATAGAAAACAGACACAAATAAGTCTCCTACCCCTGCTAAGGTGGGTAGATCAGTTCTCTGTACAGGTTAATGGACCTGTTTAATGTGAGATCAAATCAAAGGCTTGCTATAAGAATCATCAAATGGGGAAGGCAGCACAGATGACTTCAGTGTTTAAAATTGAAAGCAAGGCCAAGAATTTAGGAACGTAAAATCATGTCTGGACAGGTGCAGTAGGCAGATTAGCAAAGAAACACTTAGGATAAAATGTTAGCAGTTAGTAAGAAAGCGTGAAGTGCAAAATATATTCTATGAGTGTTTATATATAGATACATAGGAAGGTAGGTATGTAGATAATGTGTGTGGGTATGTTTGCACATGCACATGTGTTGGTGATGTGCTGGTCGAGTTTTTCTCAACCCAAATCCGGCACGCACCCGACTTCCCATTCCGTTAATAGACCCACGCCACTGAAGACGTCACAAAAAAGGCGAGCAGATGCGAGTCTATAAAACAGGAAGCCAGAAGTCGGAAGCCGGCAATCTAAGGTCAGGGGGGATAGTAGGCAGAAAAGGTCCACCAGAACCCGCCGAAAGAGGAGCAGCGAGGTTGGCACAAACTCATCCGTCCCACGGGTAAGCCTGCGGATATCGGGCCAGACTGCACATCACTAATACATTCACTAAAGAAACAATAAGGATGTGGCTTGCCCCTTTTGAATACTTATCACAAGTTCTGTATAAGTCATACATTTAAATTAACTCAAAGCTGGAACGTGACTACAACATAAGCTCTTCCAAGCAGTACTATTGGTTTCAATGTGGGTAAGTCAATGAGCTATATGTTAGAGTCCTGCAAGGGTTCAGTTGGGCCAAACTGTGTCCAACACAGACACACTGACTCACAACCTGATCCCATCCAGCCTACCCGCACTACCCCTTCCCCAGAACTACTACCTGTCCCTACCTGCAAGTCGTTAAATTCAACCCAACCCAGGATTGGCATAAACCAGAAGTGTTGTCACCAGAAGTGAAGTCACTCCACAAGGCAATTGAACAGGTTTAAAAAAAAGAAAAACCTCTTGAGAGGGAGTGTGGTGGGGCAAGCCCCTAATAAGAAAGATAAAAAAACAAAAGAAAAGGGTTGAAGAAGTGTCTCTCAAGCAATGTTACAGAGACAGACCTCTGACAAAGTGCCAGAAACGCGCCAGGTGACCATACATCATAGTCCAGGAAATGAATCTCATAAATGATACCTGTTAGCCGTTTTTTTTTTTTTTAAATGTTTAACTTATTGCATGAGAGACATTTCTTCAACCTTTTTCTTTTGTTGATTACCCAGTCAAGGTACCCACCCACTTGGTCAGAGAATCAAGGATTTTACATCCTAAATCTGACTTCTTTGTGGGTATTCCACCAATTCCTAATCTGATGCAGGATCCTATTGTATATTAGAGGCTTTTTTTGAGCACTGAGCAGTGGCCCCAAAACTGTGGGCCTGCAGAAGTGCCAAGGGGTACTGAGCCTGAAGACCAGTTAGGGTCAGATTTGGGGAGGTCATTGTCCTAGATACACTTGAAGCTTTGCATGATGGTCAATTAGAGTGAAATTTGGGTTTAACACTTATTTGCTGTCACAGACATTCTGAATGAATTTCTAATGTTATTTTATATAACCTAAGTCTTGTTACAATCTAAGGGGTGACCAAAGTCAGTTCCTTTGGCAAAATAAAGTAAGAAATGTGAAAGATAAAAAGGTCCTTGCCATAAATAAACTCCATACACAAAAAAACAAAGGACAGCAATTCTAGAAACAGCACCACAGTGCCAATATTGAACTTTCTGCAGAAGACAGCATTATACTCTACACAGTTATGTATAAAACACTCTAACAAATTAGGAAAAGTAAAAACATCAGAAATATATGAGTTTTTCTTATTTTTTCAGGCTACATACAGCAAAGTAAGGAGGAAAAAAAACAACACATACACCTGCCATACACTTGTACTCTTAATATTTACCTAGCGCTCACTCACCAACATCGGAGTGCTCCACATGCACAAAAAGAATGCCTGCCTTATGCACACCTCTACTGATCATGTGGGCTTCATAAATTATGTGCTAGAGTCAAAATTCCCTCCAATATAAGAAATCTAAATAAATCATCAGGTGATCCCCAGGGCAGTCTGAAAAACAATTGCAAAGCAATAAGAATTCAGGAGGAACTTCCTCCTACCTTATAACTTACCACTTATTGAAAGGAAGTGGGAGAAGCCACCATGCCCATAAATGTCACATAAACAAATGACACTAATACAACACAGATAAAAAAAGCAAGCCATGCATAACTCACATGTTCCACCTACAGTTAAATAGAGTAAAGTAAGCACATTTTACTCCTTCTGCTCAAGTCTGCTTGTTTGCTCCACTGACTACAATAATGGATTTTTGCAATGGAATCAAATCAGTCAGATAAACGCATTTTCCCCTCCAACCTTTAGTATATTAAAGCTTAAAAAAACTGTGTTTAGGAGAATGTTAACCTAAAACACGCCTAATAAAAGAAAACCAAATTCAATGTAATTGCTATTGGTTTGCCATTTAAAGCAGCATTTGCTTTTCCCTTGCTGTTTTCTGCAATGGTGAGGCCAGAATTTTGAAACAATATATCACAAGCCAGTTGATTAACAAACCTGTCTTGACAGGAGGAGGGCAGTCTTCTACATTGTTTCAAGAGTAGGAACCAAGGGTGCAGAAAGGGACAGTCTGAGGGTCCGATTTAAATGGGTTTACAATTATTTGAATATGTAATCCCATCCTTAAGTAGTATATGTCTCTTTCGCACTCCTGATTCTGACTATTGAAACAAAGTGTGCAGTGCTGACAGTGAACATTTGATGTGTATTTAATACTAAATTTAAATATACATAAAGCAATACGCCAAAGGTTGACAGTCAAACGGACAGAAAATCAATGCAACAGTACAGAAAAACAACACAAGTACAGAAAAATAACTTGTAGTATGAAGAAGAGTGATAACATGGCAAGTAAAAACCAGAGGAATAGCACATAAAAGTATAGGATACCTTTGACAATGCCTGAATATAACACCCCCCTCCAAAAAAAAAAAACTCCACTTAAACTCCATTATCCCAACTTTCTTTATGTGCAAGTTGTGAAACTCATACAAATTTGATAGCTGATTCACATTATTTACTTCACTGACAGTTACTATGCATTACTCCATCAAGTGTCTAAAGATGCACTGTATTGATAGAAGTAAACATGTTCTGATAGAAAAATGCTGCACTATATGAATATGGACAGAACAAACAGGAAGATCACACATTGAGCTGACATGCATCCTTATATGTACCAAATCCAAAATGCTTAGGAGGATTTCCAGATTTGAGACATTTTTTGTTATTTGGAGCACTACACCTTACAGGAGAATGAAAGCTTGCTGACAACCTCAAGTGCACTCCATAGGCCAGTGATCCCCAACCAGTAGCTCTTGAGCAACATGTTGCTCACCAACCCCTTGGATGTTGCTCCCAGTGGCCTCAAAGCAGGTGCCTATTTTTGAATTCCAGGCTTGGAGGCAAGTTTTGGTTGCATAAAAAGCAGGTGCACTACCAATCAGAGCCTCCTATAGTCTGCCTGTCCACATAGGGGCCAACAATAGCCAATTACATCCCTTTTTTGGCACCCCAGGAAGTTTTTCCATGCCTGTGTTGCTCCCCAACGCTTTTTATTTTTGAATGTGGCTCACGGATAAAAAATGTTTGGGGACCCCTGCCATAGGCCTTTCACCCATCTTCCAAACTGTACCACCAAAGACTCGCCAAACACATTTTCTGCGCTATGATTCAGGGGAGATTAGTCGCCCAGCGACAAACCTCCTCTTTGGGGCGACTAATCTCTCTTTCCAGGGATGTCTGGCTGCTCCTATACTAATCTCTCTAAATGCTGGGAAGAATTTGAATCACCGGCGGGATGGCATACGTAGTGTTCGTTTTCCGAAGTCGCTCGAAGTTCCCTTACGAGGCAACTTTGGAAAACTGAAGTGATTCGTATGTCATCCCGCTGGGCGACTATTCTCCCCCGAATCGTAACGTGTGCCACCACACTAAAGGCACGATTTACGGCAATCTTTGTCACAAGATCATGCTCCATTGAAGCCAATCCAGACCTGGCTTCAACTGCACATGGTCCATGTTGGGGATCACAATGAAGAGAATGATACTACTAAGTACAAAGTAGTCAAATTATTACAGAGATAAAGCAAGTCTGTAAAAAAAATTATGAAAGTGTGTGTCATGCCAGAGCATTGCACTGGCATTATGGGGGTTAATACTGGAAACATTTGGTCTCAGGCTCACAAAGAGACTCTTGATTGGATATCCCATCAGGGGGCTGTGGAAAGGGGACATCCATATCTGTCTCCTGAGACAATTCGGAGTCACACCATTTGGGCAAGGAAGTTGTGCTAGACTAGTCCGTTCTTTTGATCAATTGATCAATAGGAAAATAGCCAGGAGCCTAAGCTGCAGGGGGGGGGGGAGTTAACAGAAAATTCCAAAGCAAATTTGAGATTCAGTGCATCCCTAGTTCAAATGCAGAAACATACTTGCTAGCAGGAATGTCCAGTATTGTAGTTCATACAGAAAAGATTCATGTAATACATCAATAGGAACACTAGTGCCAATGGTTTTGCAGCAGTGCAGGAAATAACATAATAAAGTGGACAGCATGTACAGTTCAGCAAGTTGCTGTAACATTAACAGTTAGGGAACCTGTTTTACATTCTAAAAGTGAAAGTTCTAGGAAAGGGAGGAGAAAGGGGTGAATGAAAGGATGAGCTTATAATATACAGGGAAGTGGGTGAAGGGGATAGAAATGGAGGAAGAACGGATGAAGAGATAAGAGACAAGGTGGGAATGGATTGGGGAGGAAGTTATTGAAAGGGTACGAGTCAGCCAGTTCCTGTATTCAGTGCCACTAACTCACCTGAAGTTTCCAGGGATGTCTGGCTGCTCCTATACGTCTTGCTACTGCCCTTCCCCGTCTTCACTGCCTTCTTGCTCTCTCTGTCCCGGGGTTCACTCTCTGTCCCCTTCTGACATCACCGGAAGTCCTACCTGGAGTGGCGTGGCTTGAATCCGAGCCCCAACAAGGAACGCGCGCAAAGCCTTGTGGGAAATGTAGTGCTCGCAAACCCAAACAACTTGAACTAATACAGTTAACGGTGGGCACCGCCCCTGATAGAGAGTGTAAATGGTACCGAAGCTGTACCTCGATCGCTGGCGGAATTGTTTCAAGTTTCCTTACGAAAGGGTGTGGCAGTGGCACCGCTGAGAAGACAAAATGTAGCCTCTAGGGAAAGGGTGTAGGCTCTTTTTCTCTCCAAATAGTGCCTTACGATAACAGTGACCTCGCCTTATAGGTTTAGGGCAAAGCCATATAAATGTTTGCTTAACTCTGGCATTCTTGCGGTTTTCTGGTAGTTGTAGTTCATGATGCAGAAAGTGAGGACTTGTCCAGGCTGTGATTGGAAATAAGTGGCTTCTGGCAAATGCTAGAGTGGTTGCTGTAAGATGCCACAGACTGTCACTATTTATTGGGCTGTTTGGGTCTCTTTGCAGTGGAAATGCCAGGTCTTATTTCGACTCTCAGTCCTAACCTGGACTTGTCTAATATTGACAGACCTGTGTTGGAACATTATTATTATTATTAGAGTTGCCACCCTTCCTATATACTTATCTTTTTTCCCTATTAATAACATTGGGATCAGCCATCATTTTGACCAGCCAGGTGGCAACCCTAATTATTATGCTCTTTGGGGTTACTTGTGGAAGTAGTGAAAATGTGCACATTCTTATATATTGCAATTTATACACAGGATGACTGGAATGTAAAAAATGCTTTCTGATCATTAGAAAAATCTAATACTCCCACGCAGTTACTCTGTTGGGAGATTCCTTAAAACGAAACATTATTCTGAGCGACTAGTTATTAGTTCCTTCCTTTAGCACAAAGCCTTCCCAGAAAGTAATGTTCTAATCTTAGAACTGTGAAAACAGCTGAGCTGAGTAAATAAACCAATTTGTTGTAAAACAAGTATCTACTGCTATATGGGTCATACATATATACAGTTAAAGGGGACCCATCACCCAAAAAAATGATTCCAATTTCTATTTTATCACGTTATTTAAGCAAAATTAACTTTAATTAAACTGTATAAATGATATGAATCTTGTTTCTATCAGTCTGGGAGTTTATAATTATAGCAAGCAAGCAGGAGCCAATTTCGGGTCTTTTCGCCGCTTCAGGACTTTAATTTCGGCTGTTTTCATGACTTCAGGTCTTTTCTCCGCTTCAAGACTTCAATTTCGGATGTTTTCTTAGCTTCGGGTCATTTCGCCGCTTTCGGAGTTCGGCTGTTTTCGTGGCTTCGGGTCCTTCGGCTTTTCGGTACTTCTGCATTTCGGCTGTTCGGGACTTCAAAAATGGGCGCATGGCTTCGTCGCTCTCAAGGGGGGCCCGGCTCTTTCAAAAGTGCAGCACTGCCAAGCCCCCCTTCATGCCCGGGACACTTGTCCCCCCCCCTGATGGCGGCCCTGTATATAGAGAGAGAGAGAGAGTAAGAAGGATCAGCACTCACTGTATTGAGGTGAAGAAAATTCGCTTTTTATTTGAGTGTTATTAGAGTGTTCAAGATTAATACTGTTATGGCTAAAGCAAAACAGCAGGCTATTTATATTCCTGTGATTTAATCAACAGTTAGATGGAAAAGGCCCATAGAACTTGTGGAGCACAACAACGGATAAGGAAACGGTAAACCAATCAACTTGAAAGTATGGTGTTCGTTACTAACTATATGCCAGCGAGTCAGCAGGTAAATACTACTATTAAAAAACATTGGCCATTTTTACAATTGGACTCTAGTCTGCTGTCCACTGTGATGCCACCCCCTATAGGTGCCTATCGTCGAGGCCGGTCATTGAAAGATCTACTGATGGTGACTCTACAGAATGGGAATGCTGACACTTGGTTACCAGTGAGTAAACCAGGATGTTTTTGATGTGGGGGATGTAAGACCTGTGGATGTTTAATTACTAGTGGAACATTTCCCCATCCTCACACTGGTAAGAGATTTAAAATTCAATATCGTTTGACTTGTACTTTAGACCACGTGATTTATTGCATTCTATTCCCATGTGGCTTGTATTACGTGGGAAAGTGTTTGACTTCTTTCCAGAATATAAGTGATATCATATAAGTTATGATTATTATGGCTGAAGAAAATGTTTTTATGCTAATATGAATATTTATTGCACTATGAAAACTTTTTGGGATTACTATGGGTATATATTTATAACAGTGTACCTTGCATATTTATGAATTTGTTTTAAACTATGACACTGCACTTTCAATTGATGAAATATTGATTAGAGGTTGATTAAGAATGAGTGATTGAGTCATTTCTGGATGATACATGTATGCATAGGATGATACATTTTGCATGGATGTACCATCCGAAGTGGGCTCTTAGACTAATGCTCTATAATTGCTTAAACCCCTTTGGGGTTACAACCACATTGGAGGAGTGGCATGAGTAACCACTGACCTTCCTAATTGGTTTTGAGCCAGTAAAAAGATTACTGGGATTGATAATTATGTTGCCTTCTTTCCAGAGGGACAATGATGAAATTGTAGATTTGTACCATGAAAATTTAAAATCAGGGAAGTGCATTTTGCATGATATATAGGTGGGAGCACAAAAAATCAAGGGATGTAAAATTGAGGTTTCGCTATAGTGATTTTTCTAGGCTAGCAGTCTAGAAAAATCTCCAGTCAGGAGTGTACTATGACAGAGCTGCATCTCACTACCTTTACGTTTTTATGGGGTCCCTGCTCCCCTACTTTTCTAGAGTCCTTGGTCACCTTAGGGCTCACAGCATAGAACGTGGGCCTTCTGCTCCAGGTTGCCCTGTAAGCTACCCCTGGTACTTGGTGAAGATCAGAGAGGGTGAGTCATGTGCTACCTCCACTTACACATGACCTGGTCACAGTACCAATGAGTGGATCAGGAAATCTCCTTCTTATATGCAGGGACATATTTTGTTCTAGAGATGCACTGGACTGCTACCCACCCCTTGTAAATGTTTACCCCAAATATTGCTGTAACTGACCTACATTCAAACATTGTTATATTTTTTGTTTCAGACAATCCTCACCACATGTGCTTTGGATTCCCCACAACAGATAAGCACTAATGCCGATGTTTCAAACACACCCCACCTTGGCGCAAAGGCAAAAAAAGGAAAATATTACAACCAGGCAAGAACTACTGATTTACATCATGCATTTGCTTTTAATATTGCCTCTAAACTGAGGAGGATGGAAGAGGAACAGTGTTTGCTTGCTGAAAGCCTGACCACTCAAGTTTTACAAAAAATCTGACAATAGCACATTTATTGAACATATAGTAAACCTACATCTATACAACCATCTAAAACTTACATATTCTTGACTCCTTACACTCAAAAACAAGCTTCTAACTTTGCCTCATAACAGAATCACCCCTGCATATATTTCCCATGATTAAGCAGGTCTGGACTAGGATTCATAATAAGCCCTGGCATTTAAAAAGTCAGAGGCCCAAACAGACCCCCACCAGCCCATGAAATAATGACATCTTGCAGCAGCCCCAGAACTCACAGATTGCCAGTCCAGGCCTGTGATTAAGTAACCAATTTCTTTCTCTTAAGAACCTACTGACTCCACACAGCTGCAGAGCTATTACCCTACAACTAAAATTTCTAGTGTCAGGCAAATCTGGTCAATGTACTGATTGCTCGTGTTTTTTCTTACATACTTGCTGCCTCTGTTATATTATTTGCCTTCCACAACTAGTAAAAGGTGGAGTTTCCTCCCAGTCTGTTGCTTAGGGATGGCTTCCTGACTATAGGGGTAGAGAATAAATATTTAAGATTCTTTTTTTAAAGGCTTATTTATTCAGTTTAGGTATGTCATACAGTATAGAGTATAGCGACAAATGAGTAAAGCTCTACAGAATGAACTGGTAGTCTTACCTACTAACATGACAGTAAGCATGCAGAGGAAAACAAAGAGTTGGGGAGGGGGCTTTGGGCCCACTGAATTGATCAATTAAATCGATACGATTTGTATCTAGGGGGGGGCGTATCTTCTCAAATTTGGTATGTGAGTTAATAGAGGGGTAGAGCTAATGCCCATCCCACCCGTGACCCCACGCTGCCCCAATTCCGAATCAAGCCTTTGCCTTTTAAATATGAGCATTCTACCCCCTCTGTAACATCACAGCTGTGTAGGTGTGGGCCTATATTCTGTATAGGGACACTAGCCGGGTTAGGGTCGGGTGCAGTCTGCAGGTAGCAAAAGGATGAATTAGGGTCATGTGCGAGTTAATGTTTTGTTGACCTGCACATCACTACTAGTGATGGGCGAATCTGACCTGTTTCGCTTCAGCAAAAATATTTTTTTCACCCATTGGTGTCTATGGGCGTCATTTTTGCAGTGAAACACTGTGAAAAATTATGCTCATCACTAATCACTACTAGTTATGTCTTAGAAATGTCTTCTACTATTCCCAGCAGTCAAATCTCTGGGGTGTAGTGATTGGGAAAACTTAGAATATATCACATACAGTCATAGGTACATTCTGCAGTGCTTTAAAGGGATTATTATATGTCAATGACATAAATCCCTGTCCCAGTGGAGCTTATAGGCTAAGGTCCCTATCATTTATCAGGTTAAACTGGCTGTAAGTTTTTGGAGTGTGAGAAAAAAGTATATTATACAGGGGAAACCCTCACAAGCACTTGGAGAATACAGAAGATTACATACTTCTTTCATGTCCCACAGGCACAGTACTAAGCACAATTTGTGGTCAGCATGTTAATTCATGACTGTGAAAATTTTTTTCTAAATCAGCAATTTGCTGGGAAGGTTGAATTCATCATGGAACTCAAAGTTTGGCTCCCAACAAGTTTGATTCTAGAGATTTTAGAAATGATTTAGGGTGAAACTATGTAGCATTGGCTTCCTGGAAAGGGAAATGCATGCCATGAATACCCTTCAAAATGACAGCAGTACATGAAACATGGACATTATGTAGCTGTGAGGGAGAAAACAACATTAGAAATTATTACTTCAAAAGGTAAAGGCAGAATTCAGAAATAAGTGTGCCAAATGAGGGACTTTGTAAGTTAAGGGCAATGACACAAAGGGTGATTAGTTGCTGTGAGTTTTAAAGATCCTGATTGCGGTGACTAATCACCAAAGGTTCCCTCCCATCCAAAGAAATACAAGTCGTCACATGTACAAAACACTGCGATTCCTGAGCCGCTGTTACTCCAAGTCACAACTGGATCTTGCTTTTAAGTGTGTAGCCGCGACTAGCCGTAAAATATTTACTACAGGAATGTACAAATCGGCAACACTATCAATATAAGGCAATTAGTTACCGCAATCAGGTTTTTAAAAATCACCCTGTGTGTCACTGGCCTAAAAGAAGGATTTTGTAAATTATTTAAGTAGTAGTGAGTAATGACAAAGAGTTTAATGGTGGAGGAACAATTGTCTTTTAAGTATATGAGAATAGGCCATTGCCTAATATAAGCAAATATGAGGGACTAGTGACCTATTAGTAAAAGGTCATAGGAATCTAGGCTTAGTTCTATCAATATCCCAAATATATTTCATATTGGACAATGTGAAAAGGGATTAGATAAAAAATCATATTTCTTTTTCTTGGGATATAGGTGGCTCAGTAATGGAATGCAGTAAGTATGCATGTTGGATTATATGTAATATAGATCAGCACAGGTTTTCTTTCCTCCTGTCCACCATCTCTTTGACAGTATCCTGACCAACTTGCCTAACTACCCCTCAGTTTAAGTCCCATGCATAAAAAATTAAATCATAGGGGCAGAATGGAGTGTCTTTACATCAGCATTTGTCTGCTATCCTGTAGGGCCCCACAGGGTGCCATGCCTTGCATCCCCCTCAAAGATAACTATGGTCTAATTTATGTTTTCCAAACATGTATATTTTAGTCTTATCGCACAAGTTAACTTAATTACAAAAAGTAACATTTTGATCTTATCGGACCAGATAATTACACATTTGTAAACATGCTTAATTTTTGTCAGCCTTGGCTCTTTTCTCACCACTCAAGTATTTGGGTTTGGATTATTTTATTGATAGTTTCTTCTATAGCAGTTGTATATCTCCTCTGCTCCTTCAGTGTTACAACTGATCTTTTGGTTTCACTCTGACTAAAGTTGGCTATACGTGCAGAGACCTGTACATTTGGAGATCACGCCAATTGAATGAATCTCTCCCCTCTATTCACAGCACCGAGAATACAGGCAGTCCAGGACTGTGTCAACGAATTGATGCGGCCCTCAATCCGATGGAATTTTTAAATCTGCCTTTTGGAAGACAGTCTTCTTTAGGCAGAGTCACAGTTGAGCCAAAATCTCTTTTTTTTAATAATGGATATGACATGTTCAAAACGTGTTGATAGCTCCTTTATCTTCATATGTTCCTCTATTAAGAGGCCACCATATTTATGCTGTAGTATTATACTCGTGTTAGAAGTTACTGTATGGATAGTAGAACAGGCACTCACAGAGCAGTCCTCCAGGCAAACTTGTAAAAATTCAATGATGGTTATTGAAGTACAAGTAGCAGAAACAGCCTACCACTTTTCATGTTCTCAAAATACTTAATCATAAAAGATATTACCCATAATTATCTCAGTGGTAAAAATTCTATCAGTCAGGAAATTCCAGAAACACAAAAGCAGGCCACGTAGTAATGGATGATCTATATTTTGTATAGTAGTTTTTTAGTGTATCACTTCAAATTTAAATTCAAGAGGTAATATGACCCCTTGTTCAAGATAAGTGCAATGGATAAGGCTAGTTCTGAATACTCCTTCCTTATTCTTTTAATCATGAAATGAAAGGGGGAAGCGTCTGTGTTGTATACTGGAAATTTAATTATCTACCTTGCAAGGACCAAACATGGCCTAGCTTCCATCTTCCCTGTTTAGCTCAGGAAATAAAGCTTTTTGTGATTAAAACATGTTTAAAACAAGCCCAATTTGTTGTACTCGTTAAATAACGGGGTATACTGCCACTTTAAATTCATTTTAATTCCAGTTTGTAATACAATATTGTCACTGGTTCTTAAAATTCAGTTTGAAGGATGTCTGCTATAAATGGAGAACCTTATTAGAAAGAAAAGTTAACTCTTACGATAATAAATGGGTACTCTACAGTCACACACGGTATCAGTTAATTGTGATGAAAAAGAGAGAAAGAAAGAAAAGAACCTTGTTTTGTAACTGTATCAAATACTACACCTCTGTAGTTCAACCACTTCTCTCCAAATATAGTTTCAATTCGTTGTATAGTTTAGAAAAGGAAACTTTGTGACAGTGCCATTGAGAATTCAGCTACTGACCTTTGGTATCTGATGACTATAGAAATACTAGGTAAAAATGGCACTG
Source organism: Xenopus laevis (assembly GCF_017654675.1). Taxonomy (NCBI): domain Eukaryota; kingdom Metazoa; phylum Chordata; class Amphibia; order Anura; family Pipidae; genus Xenopus; species Xenopus laevis. The sequence continues at coordinate 68,271,565 of NC_054374.1, read as the reverse complement.
CAAAAATGTCTTAAACTGACAGTTATTCAAATTATTACTTTGGAGAATGCCCTGAACCTGAAGACGAGCCATTAAAACAGGAACTGGTAATTTCTTGGGGAAAAAAATAATTTATAAAAAACAGGTGTTCTGGAACTATAGGCATAAACATACCTTTGCTTAAAGGAAAACTATACCCCCCAAACAATGTAGGTCTCTATTAAAAGATACTGAGTAAAACAGCTCATATTTAAAATCCTGCTTCATGTAAATGAACCATTATCATAATAATATACTTTTTTAGTAGTATGTGCCATTGGGTAATCATAAATAGAAAATTGCCATTTTAAAAAATAAGGGCCGCCCCCTGAGATCGTAAGATTCACTGTGCACACATACAAACCACATGTAAGGTCACATGAGCCAATTAACAGACAGAGTTCTGCCTTTTGCTTCCTCACTTCTTCCTGTTACAGTTAGTGTTGTAGTATTTCTGGTCAGGTGATCTCTGAGGCAGCACAAATAGAGTCACAAAATGGTGGTTCAAGGCAAGAGATGTAAAATGGCAATATTTATGTAAATATATATTCCAGTTTGGTAAGATTCTTTAATATGTCATTCAATTTGATATAAACTATCTGTTGCTTAAGTATTCATTTTGGGGGTATAGTTTTCCTTTAAGAAGTAAGTATATTAGCCACTGTGAATATCAATTCCCATAGCTGTCTAGATCTCCATATTGTACTGACTTACAAGATTTCCAATAGGGGGCAGGACTAGGAGTTTTCTTGAAGTCTTCTCGACTACACGGATGGCTACCTGTTTGTTAGGTAATTTATACCTATCCATACAAATGAGAGTGCTCTAAATGTCTATAAGTTGTTAAGCCTTTAACATAATCGTGAAAAAAATTAAGGATTTTGCAACTAACAATTTAATACACATTTTAACATTATTGAGGAGAGCTATGGTCAGGACAACAGTCAGCTGATTGTTTAGGCAAGTTACTATATAGGTAAAATATATAAACAAGCTTAAATGAAGAACAAATAATATTATAAGATGGGTAATAAGGATAATTGTCAAATGGGATAAAAAGTAAATATTTCTACACAGGTGCTTTGGAAGCTGATGAACAATGGGAGGTTGCTGAAGATCATTTATACAGGGTTTTAGTGTAACCCTGAAAACACACCAGGCACTCACAGATCACACAATACGTGTTACATATACACACACGCCAGTTTCATGGGTTCTGATTGTGCCTATTGTGTTGTTATTCTTTTTTTTTGTACAAATTCCCTCCTTAAGATATAGGTCTGGGGCATGTGAACCCACACACTACATTTTAACAGATCAGCCTTTTCTACTGTGGCTGCAACACTATATTCAACAAAGTCTTTTGTAAATACGTTAAAAACAGTTAGTTAAGATGTAGAAAAATAGCAAACATATAAGGATTTTGAGAGCTGACCCACAGAGAAAGGAACTACCCTGAATATAAGATGTGCATTTGGCCCATCAGATTCCAATACAAAACAAAAATGTTCCCCAGTGCAGTAACCCAAAGCAACCAACCACCTATTAACTTTAATAACAGAGAAGTTAGGATGGCTATAGTTAATGTTTGGTGTCTTGTGGCTTTCTGCAGCGTGGCCAGTTTGCACCAGATTTGTAAAATGGGCCCAAGAGAAAATGATTTATAGCAGCAATAATGTCGTGATTTCCCCATTTAATTCATTTATTCATATGACAGATACAAATTTCTCTATTTATCAAAACTGTTTGTATAGCTTATACAATAGCTTCAGTGAAATGGATATTACTGTTATTTGCAAATGGTAGACAATACTGTGGGGCCTATTTATGGAATTTAAGGAATCCCCCATGAGTTTCCATACTCACACTGGATTTTGGCAATAACAAAATAAACTTTTGTAAGTAATCACAAATAGGTCCCTTTATCAATATGTATATTATCATTACTAAAATTTTAATCGAAGGCATGTTTCTCAGCGTTAGTGCTGGTATATTTTTGGACTCAAGGCAAGGTGTTAGGGTCTCACAGTATAGGGCAAATTGTGAGATAAATACTTTTTTAATGTTAGTGTGGTTAACACTGTAATTATGTTTTTATATATTGTTTAGCTTGTATTATATATGTTTTTTTTCTGCTTAAAACAACCTAACTGAAATAAGCAGTCCTTGAAAGCTGTCACAAAATTACTCCAAAGACACAAAGCTGAGTAGCTAAAGCATTTCCCCCAGGGCTTGATAATAGCTGCATCTTAAACTTTTAGTATTTTCCCTTATTTTAAATAACTGTTGTGTTTACCAGGGATGACACCCTGGTTTACCTGGGGGACAGGGGCCCATTGAGGCACTAGTTGAATTTACACAGCTGTTTGGTTTGGTCTCCGACCTTAAAACTGTTATTGCCAAATCAGTGTTATTCCTTGTGGACAAGAATTGCCATGACAACACTGCTGTCACAACCTCTACAAACAGAATGTATTTACTTGGGAATCCAAATTACCATACTAATTAAATGGACCCAGAACAAATTTAAAGGTATGGAGGTACGGGAGACTCTACCTGTAGGCCTAGCAGGGAAGATTTAACTGATTTAAATGTTTATATCACCTAAACTGCTTTATACCACTGGCACTCCCCAGGCCCCATACCAGGGAATTTTTGCCTCTGTGAACTCTCTTTTCAATCAGAATCACTTTACAATAAATGCTCCAACTGAGCTTTCTATCAGGTTTGGGTGCCCGTGCGCTGAGCCTCTCACTTAAGGCAACTTCCTTACTTTAATAGGCAGGCAGGTCACTCACCCCCTCTGTTTCTGTGGCTGGGGTGCAATGGACCAAACCTGCAGCACGCAGAGAACTGCACCGGCAAATATGCAGCTTTCAGAGTGCACTCCACAGACTCCCAAATAGCTGTGAAATTGACAATGGTAGTGAGGCTTGAGTACTCCAAGATGTCTCTCACTAATATAGGCATAGCCTACTCTAACTATACCCCACACAGCATGTATCATCTGGACTTCCCTGTCCAGATGATACATGCTATGAAATTCTTGAACTGTGTCAAAGGTGTGTGACACAGCAGTAGACACTTGAGCATACCCTTTGGAGCTGTCCATGCCTGCAGCAATATTGGAGGGGAATTACTGAGGGTTTAAAAAAAAAAAAAAAAAAGAAGCCTTCCTGGGGTGGGGAAACTGTGATGGCAAAAACCAATTAGCAATAGACCTGAACAACTCTATTACCAAAGCTTTGTTCCAAGCTAAAAGGCTACTTATGCCTTACACTGAAAGGATCAAACATTTTAGGAGTTGCAAAAAGCCATGGACGTCATGGTATTGCTGGAAAGAACGATACTTGATAAAAAAAAAAAAAGACAGCTGCTTAAAGCCATACTGACACGTTCCTATAAAAATCATAGGAACGTGTCAGTAAGAAGTAAATGCGGCACGGAATAGTTCCCCCGCAAAGCTGCCCCCAGCCCCGCACACCTGTGTGCAGCAGACCGGCAGGGTTGAGTGAACCTTCCATAAGCTGAAGTCCTGTTTTGATTCGTAATCAGCCTATGAAAGGATCGCACCACCCCCAGCCCAGCTTCATTGAGACGGTAGAGAAGATCATTTAGCAGTGTTAGAGGGTCAGGTGAGCGTGGGTTTGCGGGGGGCTTTGAGGGGAAATATTCTGGATGCAGCATTTACTTGATACTGACACGTCCCTATGATTTTTATAGGAACGTGTCAGTATCGCTTTAAGCATACACAAATCTGGCATCCCTGGACTGACAGCCGCAACCACAGCTGAGGCGTCGGCTGTACAGCTGAGTGGATAGAATCTCATTTTCAGTGTTTGTAGTTTAGATAGATAAAATAAAAAGCTATGGCTTAGTTATAGATTTCAGTTGAAGGTACCATAAATTGAGGAGTCAGAGGATATTTAATTTCTTTAGCTTTGCCTAACATAACCATGCTTACTAAAAATGGGGAATGCATAAGTTATCTATAAGCATCAATATATATGAATTCATTATATACAGTATATATGGAAGCGTTTATACTATACTTTAGGTGTTCCTGGCAACTTGATAATGCTGAGGGCACTAGGAACAGATACATGGGATTTTTTCAATCTGTGGCTTTTCTAAAGTGTTCTTTTGGCCAGCTTCACAGTTGCACTCTGATGGAGAGGGGATGTTCACCTTCCGGCAAAAATGCAGCATTTGAGAACATACAGTATATACATTAATAACAATTAATGAGACAGCCCTGGAACTGCCTAGTCATTGTATTCTAATTGATTTCTGGTCTATAGAGCTTAAATATCCTAAAAACCAGGCAGCAGTCGATCTGTGTTTTTGATTGAAAGGACAAACCAGTCAGGAGATATTGTGGTCCATTCTGCCACGCAGATTTGCTTCCAATTGTTCAGGTTTGTTGCTCAATGCTTGTGTTTCTCAAATACTGCAGATTCTCAATTTGATTGAAATAAAGGACCTTCCCATTGTAGCACATTCTGCATATAATTTGGCCTGTGTTTGTCCTCGCTTAAGTTCAGTTAAGCAGACTGGAAGTTGCTGCAAAGACTGCAGCCATGAAGATCCCAAGTAGTCACACAATGAGGAATGACATATAAAGATCATGGAAGCCATAGACAATGCCTGCTTCCATAAAACATACCCTATATATTTCTTTTCAGTTGGACAATGATACTAAACATAAGGCCAAAATAGTACTGGAGCGGCTGTACACACACACACAATAAAATGATATGTTGTAGAAAAAACTAGAAATGTGGACTTACAAACACACAGGCAAAAAACACTCCTGTATATATTTCACAGTCAATACCCAAAACCATTTTTGTTGCAATAGGCAACTCTACATAACAAAGCCAGAGGATTAAATATGTATACAAAAACATTCTTTGTCCCCAGCATAAAACAAAGTCATATTAAACAATAAGTGAGTTTCTGTGTGTTAAACTATTGCAGAACACAATTTCAGTGTAGGATTTTTCAGAAAAAAACTAGAAGAATCATTCAAGATCTAAATACCTTTGCAAGGCACTGTATAGAAGTCAACTAGTTTGAAATGTATACATTGTAAATGATAATATCAGAAGGAAGACAATCGAGACTTGAGAAAAAATGTAAAACATTTAATAAAAGAGCTTTCTATTCTGGTTCTGCACAATATAGCAAAATATACTGTCATATGTCACAGTGAAAACAGCAGAACTTGGCATTTGTCTCTTTAAGAGAGCTGTCATACCATCCCTGTTTATGAGCCAAACCAATTATGGCAGTGTAAACTGTTTTTGCCAGAAACATATGTGAATGGTTTTAACATGTCCCCTTCACATGACACGTTTAGGGTCTATTTTCTCCAGCTGCACGAGTGGCCTGAGCTGTTCAGCAAACCCTCGGACTTCATCAGCTATATTGTCCTGACCAGCTGGTGCCACTGCACTGAGCTCTACAAGATATGAAAGTGACAAGGGTTCAGCTCCCTCTGCTGCTCCGGACACCAGTACACGAAACACCTTGTACACTGCCACCTTCATAACCCCTTTCCGGAACAAGTGGCCTCGTGCCACAAACTCATGGTCCATACGGAAGCCCATCTCCTGCAGAAATTCAGGAAGAACATCCGAGGTGGCAATGTCAACACAATTACGCACTAATGTGTGGCGGCTTCGGTCTCCAGCTTCAGGCTGACCCAAATACCTAAGGTGCCAAGGAGCGCCTGGCCGATCTAAAGGACGACGTGCACGTAGCACAAATGGGCTGGCCTGCTGACCCTTGAGAAGGTAGACACTCTCGTGATCTGCAAAGGTCTCAGGTTCCATGTTGTCACATAAACCACGTAAACGATGGAGGAGGCTTTCTAGACCCTGGTCAAGGATACTACCTGAAAAATTAAAATGAAAGACTTGAAACATTTGACTAGAGTTACTGGTAAATCTTTGTAATACGTTAATCAAGAGTAGAAGTGATAATTTAATGTCAATGTTTGCCACAAACAATTAAAATGTGGTTGTTTGATGTGACTTCGGCAGGGTTACTGACCTTATATTTATATGAAATTTGGGGATCTGGACAAATGCAACACAGGTATAAAAACAGAAAAACAAGTAAATACTTTTAAAAAGAATTTTGTTTCAATAAATATAATTGTAAACAAAATTAATTCCCCCTATAATAAAACCAAATGTGTCTCGACACCCCTTCTTAATTGTTTGGGCCAACAACCCAAATGATCAGAAAAGCAGGAAGTGAACAGGCGCTGCAACTCTTCTTCACTTTCTCATTTGCTGATGCACAAAGTACTGATCAATGGGGTATAATTAAATTATCAAACACGCCCAATTGATAAATCAACCAATAACTATGGCACAGCAGGCTGTGCCAAAGAGCTTACAATTGAATATCAAGGGATTTTATGGCCAGTGGCGGATTTTATGGCCAGTGGCGTAACTACCGGTGGAGTGATTGGACCAGGGCCCACACCCCCTCAGGACGCCACGGCAGCTTGCACACCACTGATTCCGGCTGCAAAATCACGTACAGAGGGGGGTGGGGGGGCCCAGCCCAGCTGCACGTCCCGCACCAGGACCTGACCCCCTCTAGTTACGGTTTATGGCTAGGGCCACACCAGGACTGCCTTTACTAGGGGGCTGAAAGGAATCATTCTTTTGATATTTAATAGAAGAGTAAAAGGGAAGTCTAAAAATCTTGTTATATTTTTTGTTTCGTTACAGGCAAATGGATGCCTGAACGAACATTAAACGATTACACTCAGAAGGCTTTTCGGTTAGAAGGGACACAGTATTACCATTAATATAGTAAAAGCACAGTTTATTAGACCGTGGTTACCTTGTAACAAGTACTCCATCATGTTAATAGTGCCTCCAGATACAGGCATTGTGGTGACTGGAGGAGCCTCCATGGCAAAATTCTGTTTCTAAAATAGAAAGTCAAAAAATTAACCAAAAATACACTTTATACTACATTTATAACTGTAATCAAGCCAAGGTTGAATCTCCACTTATATTGTAAGACATTGTAAGACAGGGCCTTAATTTAGGGTCAGGTTTCATGTCACGCTATGTGACCTGACTGAATCCAGACTCCTGGACTATTTACAACCCACCCTAATTCATTGTATTATCTCTACATTTGATCTCTATCTATCTGTAATGTCCTAATTTATTGCCCATGAATTAGGGATGCAACCCCTTTCCACCCCTAATTTGCATATGTAAATTAGGGTTTGGTTCAGTATTCGGCCAAATCTTTCATAGAGTTCGGGGGTTCGGCCGAATTCAAAAAAGTGGATTCAGTGCATCCTTTATATATATATATATATATATATATATATATATATATATATATATATATATATATATATATATATATATATATATATATATATAGTCTGGAAAATATGCAGGTTTATATGGAGGTTTAACATGAATAAAAAGAGAACAATCCTTTCACACTGCCGCTGCAATTCCCAGGTATAGTGTACTTTAACCCTGGACAGTTCTTTTGGGGTGCAGTCGGTCATTGTTTACCTGGAAGAAGCCTCTTAATTAAATGAAGTCTAGCTCACACCTGTCACTTCTCCGCTACCAATACGTCTTATAGACTAGTGATGTCTCCCTACTTTCAGATCTGTCCAGGGTTGCCACCAGGCTACTCAAAAGCTTACTTTATTCCAGTGTTATTAATAGGGTATACAATAAAGACTGGTATGTTATGTGTGGCCATACTAAAATGCTAACTGTATATGCAGAGCAGTCCAATTTGATAATTCATTTTCAGTACAGACACAAGGTATAAATAAGAAATATATACACACTTACAAAAACTGCCTGACAAAAATTGGCAAATAAATAAACGGAACCGGAATGCGATCGGATCAGATTAGAGCATGGCCCGCAGGATCAAGGGATGGCTATTAAAGTAAAAAAAGAAAAAGTTCTGCTGCACAGGGGATCTTCCACGCACTGGCTTTCCCTCGCAGTCCTGCAAGATGCTGCCTGAATACGTAGAGTCCAATTGTACTATTTACGTAGCTGCGTGCGTCTGACGGAGCTTTGGGTGGAGGCGGGATCCTGGCGCTGGGAGAAGCAGGAAGACGGGACAGTGACGCAACACGCTCGTACGCGCCATGGGGGCGTGGTGTCAAGAAGAGAGGCTCGCAATAAGAGTGGCACAGTGTCTGTATTACTTGGTCCAGGCCAAGTAAGAAGATTATGGACCCTTATATGGAGGCCACCGAAAGGCCTGATAATCCAACTTCTGGCTGAAAATTGACCCGATATCAACCAAGCAGGTTTATGTTAGACAAGTATGGGTGGTCAAATCAGGCCAAGATCCACTTATTTGGCAACCTTGCAAAACTACCAGATCTAGCAGTGTCCCAGCGTAAGTTGGAAACAAATAGTGTTTGCAATTAGTTATTTTCGCTTTGTGATCGTTTTTCTAATATTGAAGTGTAAACTTTCATTTTTCACCTTCTAAAGCAGCTCCTGGAGGGTGGGTGGGGGTCGCCAACTCTGTAACTGTTCTAAGGCTGGCCATAGATGTAAAGATTTTTAAATGATCCGATCGTCATCGTGAGATCACGATTATCTCGAAGCGATCGTATTAATTGTCCATAAACTAAAAAGACCATTTCAGGCGATATTGCCAGGAAAACAAAGGGCAGCTGCCTTCTTGTCCCTGCAGACATAGATAGATTGCACTGGGACCGATAAAGATTTTTTTAACCTGACCGATCAATTTTCTGACAGATGTCGGCCGAAAAATCATGCGATCGTTCAAAACCCACTAACCACACGATAATTACGAAGGACTGGTCGGACTTCGCTAAAATCGGTCGTTCAGCAGGAGAAATCTATGCGTCTATGGGGGGACCTTAAATTGATACATTTAGTTGATACATTTCTTATCTTTGTTGCTGCTGAGCAGAATTTCATTAAAGCAGTTTCATTAAAAGCAGCTGTTAGAATTGATACAATAGTTGCTAATATTCCACAGATACTGCTGAAAAATGTATCAACTAAAGGCAGCAAATTAGAACAGTTCAGATGCTCCTGGATCACTGAGCTGCCAGACTGAAACACCAGAGACAGAAACATTTAACTTTAAACTTCAATTTTGGAAAAACAATAAAAAATGGAAAGCAACTGAAAAAAGTCTTTATTTCTGGTGAACAATCTGAAATCAACTCAACTGAAAACAGTATTTGGAGGGTGAACAACCCCTTTAATGCAGCAAAGCTATGGATTCCCAACTATAGGAAATTACAAGTGCCAACTTTAACCCATGCATAGTTACTAAAAGTAGAAGAGCTGCAGCACTTTGAAGAAAGCTCGACTTATACATAAAAGCATGTTCTGTTATTTATCGCTTTACAGCTAGTACCAGAGGGGAAGCTGTACCTTGGGATAATATTTCTATGTGCAAGCTATAACAGAAAATGTTTGTGAGTACCCACCTGCAAAAAACCAGGATTATATGAAGGGAAGCCAATCCCATTTCTTTTTTCTGATGGTGGCGTTGTAACTGGAAGGGGTCTAATACACATGCGGTGTATTGAGTAATCTTCATAAAACACCATACGGGGTGTTATTTATTAAACAATATTACTCTATATATTTCTCTGTTTGTCACTGTGCCTTTGTTTTTAGATACTGTGATTTGGACTTGAAGTGTAAGCCGTAAAAGTAATGTGAACTTTCCAAACCTTGGAACCTTTTTTTTTTTTTTTGGACTATATTTACCAAGTATGTAAGCCTCTGGTAGCAATCTTTGGTGACTGTCTTTCTCCTCCCCTTTCCAATTACCCCTTCCCACAGCCAGTTTCTATTGACTGCAATGATTATATGGTCATATTATCCGTGCATACTTTTTGCTTAAGATCTTATGCCTTCTGTCCTGTCAGGGTATTGGATGACACGATAAACAAAGGACCTGAAAAGCCACCTCTCCTCCATGGCCTTCTCTTATAGCTACACCACTGGTAACAATGTTCTTTATCTCAGATAGTCAGCAAGGTAGATTTGAAGGATTATACCCCGATTTATACTTTCATATTATTTTTTGTTTAAACAAAAAAGAAAAGCTAAGCAAAATATTTTGGAACATTAGTTTATTCTGCACAGGGAATCATATTTATATCATATTGATGTGTAATTGTGGCTGGCAAGTGCCACTTTAAAGGGAAAGCTAAAAAAATGGGATAAATATTGGAGTAAAGTAAATTCATACTCTGTAAATTTGTCAATGTACACTGCAATCATCCATTAAAAAGAAAATTACAGTATTTAAGTTATGTATTGCATTTATGCTATCACCTCACACATGGTTTAACTTATTCAAGTCGCTGGGAAAAACTGCAAGTAAATTGTGGTGTGAATTAGTGTTACAGGAACTAGCTTAAAGGACATGTAAAGGCAAAAAAATAAAATCCCACCTTTACTTTCTGTAATGAAAAAGAAACCTATCTCCAATATACTTAGATAAAAAAAATGTGTACCGTTTTTATAAGAAACCTGACTGTATGCAGTGAAATTCTCCCTTCATTTACAGCTGTGGGTAGGAATTGTCAGACAGTCCCTAACTGCTCTGCAGGGAAACAATCATACTTGAACAGCAGGGGGAGCCCCCAGCCATACTCCCAGCAGCTTTGTTTCCCTGTAGAGCAGTTGGCGACTGTGTAGAGATTTGTATTGGATTTTATTTTTGCCTTTACATCCCCTTTAATGTTTCCAGCTGCAGGGACAAAGATCATGGAGCCAGATTTAAAGGAACAGTAACACTAAAAATGTTTGTGACAAATCCACTCTAAACTGCTTCAATAACAGCTCTGGTGTGCATAAAGTTTATTATATTCAATGCTTTGTCCAAAAAACATATTAAATCTCTGCTTCTGGATGTACACTGTAGAATGCCGAAAGGGCGATTTTGCAAAATCTGAGGTGCGGCGCTCCACATCTCTGCCTAGACTGCTGAACCGGAAGCTAGTTCTTGCTGCTGTACTGAGGATTTTAGAGACCTCTGCAGGACTTACTTCTGTGCTGCAAGCAGGGAAGGAATGTCCGCAGCGTAATTTACTTCTGTGAGTGCTGCGAGTGGAGAAGGAATGTCTGCAGTGGTTATTCCTAAGCTTGCTTTAGCTCGTTCAGTGCTGCGAACGGTAAAGGTAGCACGCAGACCAGCCATAAATCTAATACACAGGACCCAGTAAATTACGCTGCGGACATTCCTTCCCTGCTTGCAGCACTATTAACTGATGCGTTTTGAAAAAAACTTGTTTTCCCATGACAGCATCCCTTTAAACAATACAAAAACTGTAAAATCCACATTAGATTACAGGACCCAGTGCAGTCTGTATACTCTGATAATTAATCAATCAGTCTTGCTGTATCGATTTCTGGCAGATATTTGACTTGTGTTGTTTTGTTAATTTATGATGATCCTTAAGCAGCCCAGTCCACACTGAGCATGTGAACAGTCTTGGTCTTACAAAGATGTTTAGGCTGGGAGGAGGAGTTAGGGGGGGGGGTCTACGTGGGGTGGGGGGGTACGGGTTTTTTCATTACAGGGTTAAATACTCCTTTAAGAAGCGGCAATGGACAATTTCCAGTTTTATTCAAATTTTACAAGTTAGCCCCAGAATTTTACTACACAATTGCTTAAAACCAATACACAACATTATAATTATGATGGATTTGGCATTCAATGAGTGATGTGTGGTGTATTACAAAGCTGTTTTGCTTCAGAGCTTCATATATAGGCCCCACAAATGATCTCATGGAGTTTAGTAAATCATTGCAAACCAACCATCTTTATTATATTAAAATATCTTGTACAGCATTTTTGTTGTAAATTATTTAGTCACTCTAATGTCCTGTAAGGTTATATTTTGAACAGCAGGTGACTGAATTTTTCTTATGCCAGCGCTTTTAAACCTTTATAAATAAAGTGTGCTATTATCTCATACCGCATGTTTATGGGCCTGATAATATTAAAATGACATCATATAATGAAATTTATGGATCCTCTGACCAGACAAGATGCTATAAACAGCTACTGAAGGTACAAGTGTCTACAAGTTTTAAAGCAACAGATCCCATACCTGTACAATTTCATTAAAGTGGACCTGTCACCTACACGTAAAAAGCTGTATAATCAAAGTCCTTTGCAAATTAAACATGGAACCCAAATTCTTTTTTTCATTAAAACATCCATACCGTTTAGAAGGGGGTTCAATTTCCGAGCTGTCAATCAAATATAACCTGCACATCTCTATGTCTGAGATGGGGCAGTCAATTACTTTCACTTTCCATTGAGAAATTCCTAGATGTCAATGCACTCCTCACATTCCCCCTCCCCCACATACTCTTTAATTGTGTAGGTCACTGTGCATGGGCATTAGGTCCCCCATTCTGGTGCATACACAAAATTTTGGCGTGATACACAAATTGATAACTATGTCCACAAAATGACTCCTGTCTGCTTGCTGTGATTGTGCAATTCCAAGACTGAAGGAAACAAAATTGAAATAAATATAAATAAAGTTTATTTTGCTCGACTAACATGACAGTAAAGAATTAGGGTGACAGGTCCCCTTTAAGTTGAAGTGTTTTAAGCTCAAACCAGTTCACCATATGTATAACCAAAATCTTTATTTCACAAGGTTTAACAAACGGCAAAATATATTGTTTCAACAACATTTGTGAAAGAAAACAAACATGCAAAAAATAACTTATAGGGGTTGGATAAACCCATCTGCTAATCCTGCAAGACAAACATTCAACAAGAGCAGTAACCTGAGAAAATGTTCTTCACAGTCTAAAACTCACTGTGGTTAAAAAGGTGCCTTGAAAGAGGTAGACTACTGGGGAGGGGAGTGTACAAAGATTTGCTGTTGAAATACTGCAGTCCAACGTGTGGCCTTCTAGCTTTTGATGTGCTCATTCCCAAATCTTCCAGGAGCCCGAATAGCCTCAAGTAGAAATAATATATATATATATATATATATATATATATATATATATATATATATATAGATATATATATAGATATAGATATACACTTTTTAAGAAGTGAAAGGGTTTACGATTTTGGAATAAAATGGTGCTATTATTTAAAGCAGCACCCTGTGTAGACACAATTTCTTTTTAAAAGAACAGTAACACCAAAAAATGAAGTGTTTTAAAGGAATGATAATGTTATGTACTTTTGTCCTGAACTGGTAAAACAGGTGTGTTTGCTTCAGAAACACAACTATAGTTTATATAAACAAGCTGCTGTGCAACCATGGGGGCAGCCATTCAACCATTCAAGCACAGGATATACAGTAGATAACATAAGTTCTGAAGAATCCCATTGTATACTATAGAGCATTTTGGTATCATCTGTGGAGTATCCTGTGCCTTTTGTCTTTTTTCAGCTTTGAATGGCTGCCCACATGGCTACGCAGCAGCTTGTTTATATAAGTTTATATAAACTAAAGTACTGTTGCTGAAGCAGAGCAACAGGACATTATATTTTCATTACTTATTTTTTTGTGTTACTGTTCCTTTAAGAGACTAAATTAAAGGCACTGGACCACACTGAGGGAGTTAGTGCTGATAATGCTTCAGTGTAGCAGTTTAAAGTAATTATTGCATCTTCAATGCTGCATAAAGTAGTGTAGAAGTATGCATTGCTGAGTGCCAATGTATGTTTAACATATCATACCATGTATGTTTAACATATCATTCCAAATGTAAACAATGCACAACATTCCAAAAGGTATAGCAATTTAGTGAACAGTGCATTTAGTGGCCACAGTTCCTTAGTGAACACAAGGGAGTGTGAGGACTTTCCTGCAAAATGTCAAAGCTTGCTACATTTAGACATGGAGAAAATGAGGGAATCCCTCCACTTAAAGCAGACTAAGAAGCTCTCTTCTCATAAGTGAAGACTGCTTTGCCAAGTTAGTGCAAATAAGCTTTGGAGACCGCAATTATTGGATAGTTCTGGTCCTAAGGCCATTTACCAATTGCTTGCTTAATATGTCCGCAATATCACTTAGAAGCTCACGTCATAAAGCGTGTGATGGCTCTGAGACAGTACAACAAAGCAGCCTGCAGTCGAGCTTCTAACAGAAGAAAGTTCAAGTGAACCTGAGGGAGGAGAAAAGAAACATTATGAAATCCAATTTTGCACCCACAATCTCAGTTTTTAAAAAAAGGATAATATACCCAATTTGTAAGAACAGGGGTTAGAATTCTCTTTTATTTTCCTAAAAAATCAACTGAAACAGATTCTTATGTACAGGGGTGCTTTATGGTAATATTTGTGTGTCAAATAATACAACCAACATCCAAAAAGTTAAAGACAATGGGTGTGATTTATTAACCTGTTATTGTTTAAGGAGGAAAAAAATAACATTTACCACTAGGTAATGGCGGTAATGTCAGAGCTGCACTGGAAACTCTCTTCTTTCTAAGCCCTGAATTCCCAGTCTGAGAATATACATAACGTTTCCACCAATCCTACATGGGAAACCAGAATAAAAATATTGCACCCATCTACCATTTAAGCACTGATATATACAGGTAGATGTGTAAAATGTTTTGCAACTGTAATGAAGTGCAAAAATATAATTTGTTTTCTCCCAAATGTATAGATCATAGGATTTCACTTAAAGTGATACTAAATATTTTCTTTTCAAAATATGAATCTACATGAAAAGTTACCTAAAGGTCATGTTGATTGTTTTTCGCTGATAGTTCTGCCTTTGTATGTAATCGTTACTTGAAGTTCCTAAACCTGACTGTTTTTTCAACCTGACTGTCCCTTCTCAACTTGTCAGGGTTTCTAATGCTAACGGACTACTGCTGCACAAAAATGGCAGCCCCCTCATAGAGAAAAAAGGAGTAAGAAAGGTAACATGAAAGCATCAGGCAGATACTTTTATGGCAAAATTATAATTAGCATTCAAAGATAATGTGATGATAGATATTAAAAGAGAAAATACCCCATTGGTATTCGTGCTTATGACATACAGAACTGGCAAAAACTAGTGTGGGATGCGTTAAAAAGACTGCCATTATAAACATTAGTAACATGGTCATGTTTCCTATTATTAATAGAAATGTGTTTTTCTGCAAAGCAATTTTATTTACATGAGTGGGTGCTGCCACTGTTCTTTTTGGGAGGTAAACGTATTCATGAACCCAAACAAGACTTGTCAGCACACCCTAGATAGAATAGTAACACTAAAAAATTTAAGTGTTTCAAAGGAATGAAAATAATTTGTTTTATAACTTTTTATAATACTTTCATTATTTTGGTGTTACTATTTCTATGATGCTGGTGAGACCATCACCCTCCTATTCACACTGAAAAAATTTACACTCAACCATACTAAAGTGTGAAAGGAATAAAAAACAATATCACCAAGAATTTTTTTTATTAAAATGGCCTCAAATGCAACATTTACTAGATTAGTAAACATGTACTAGATAGTAAAAGTTACATCATTTATTGGGTTTAGTTTTATAGAAATACTGGTGGATTCTAAAAGCAGAACGAAATTATTGTCTCTTAATTAATTTGCAATTCATGTTTTCATTAGAGAAAGGAAGAATTGTGGGTCTAAAAATCTCAAGAAGACCAGATGACATTTTACAATAAGTCTAGGACCACTTATCCTTTTTGTGTAGTGAACTAATTCCTAAAGCAATGTACAAAACATATGAATTTATCCTTAATCTCTAGCAGTCTGGTTGAAGCATCCAACATTGGACCAATCAGAATTAGGATAATTTACAATGCACTGACAATCATCAATTCAGGCGCAGGCCTACCATATGTCTGATCTTGCCTCCTGAGGTCACTACTAAAACTTTGGGCTGTGGTGGTTTATAGCTGTGGTGAAGAAACCGGTTTTGCTAATCTCTGATCTCCCAATGGTAGTAGCTATATAACAGCATTCCCGAGACCCCCCAGACGAATGTCTGAGAAACTGTGATTAATTATGCCAACCAAATAAGAAGGGCTTATATTATTAACTTTACAGGTTCTATAACAAGAAAGGAGAACATTTTGTTGAAATATTCAGACTGGGCTGACTAAACATTAATAATAATTAAGACTTGCAGAAGCCTAAGTTTAACTAGATTTACCTTTTCTGAATGTTTAAACTGCCTCCAAAAGTCATTATATAGCAGTCGGGTCACCCGCTCTGGGTGACATGTGACCGTCTTCATATAAACTTTCAGACTCCTCTCAAGCAGTTGGTTCACCTCTCCATAATCATAGTCATCGTACCTAAAAAGAAAGGCATGAGACATGATTTAATAATATTCCAGCCTTTCAAGGATATATACAGGTTATTTTGAAACCACAAGTTACCTTATTCCATAAATGCACTGTATATAGTTCCATATTGCACGTCTTAATTTGGATGTGTCCACACCACTATGAGTGGCACAAGTGTGGTAAGTTAGATTGAAGGCCACTTGGAATTTATCATCCAGCAGCTGTCCAACTTCTGGATTTAATCTCTGTAGAAGCGAGTAACCATGATCTTCCCATGTGTAATCCTAATAAAAGAATAAAAGGGAATAAAGCAAAGTAAAAATTTACTTTCTGGGCTGCATCTGCACCACTGACTGGAGTATATACTTAGGCTAATGGCACATGGGGTTTTTAAATGACTAGTGTGCATCATTCACACCCATTGTCAGATTTCATTGTTTTGCTGCCAACATTTTTAAGGTTCTTTTTAAAATAACTAAAGTCCATCAAATGCTGCACTTTATATTTGGGCTTCTGTACCAGTACCAGATTCAAATTATATGCATCCCAAAATACCCACTGTAGAGCACAAAACATATGCGGATTTCACCCTGGGCTGATACTCTCTATGATACCCACTCACTTTTAAGTTTTTCATTTTTTTTTAAAGGTTTTCTTTTCTGAACTTCAACCAACAGGTTAGAAAAGCATTGGCTGGTCATATATAAACAAGCTGTATACTCTGTACAGAATTGTCTGCAGTAGCCAATGCTGTCAGTAACGGGTAGGGTTACCCTAGTAACAGGTCAAACACTTTTATTGAACCTTCAATCCGGCAACATTACACTTCTCTGAGCCAGTTAGTACATAAGTAAATACAACTGAGTATGTGCTAAATGCACAGGAGGAGAGGGGGCAGGGCTGGCAGGAGGTCTAGGGCAGCAACTTAATTTAAACCCACCACAGGCTAGAAGCACAAGAAATTACACATGGCTCAATGATGTTAGGAATGCTGCTGACTATATGATATGCATACAAAAAGTTGCAGGTATAGGATCCATTTTCTGGAATGCATGAGATATATTGTTTTCCAGATACAGGTATGGGACCTGTTATCCATAATGTTCAGGACCTGGGGTTTCTGGATAACAAATCTTTCTGCAATTTGGATCTTCATACCGTAGGTCTACTAAAAAAATTATTTATACATTAATTAAATCCAATAGGATTGTTTTGCCTCCAATAAGTTTTAATAAGGATTAATTATATCTTAGTTGGAGATCAAGTACAAGGTGCTGTTTTATTATAACAGAGAAAAAATAAATAATTTAAAAAAAACGGAGTGGGATATTGCCTTTCCGTAATCTGGAGCTTTCTGTATAACAGAACCTAGACAGGATCTTTCTGTAATTTGGATATTCTTACTTTAAATGTGCTAAAAATGATTTAAATATTAAATAAACCAAATAGGATTCTCTTTTAGTTAGCTTAGTTATGATCAAGCACACATTTTATTAGGGAGAAAAAAGGAGAATAATGTTTAAAAAATTAGAATTATCTGCTTAAAATGGACTATGCGAGATGACCTTCCCATAATCCAGAGTTCTCTGGATAACAGGTTTCTGTATAAGAATAATTGTTCCTGCATACTCCAGGGTAAAAATGCATTATCTACTAAAATGTGCACCATATGCAAAGTGAAAGTAAACCGCACCCTGTACACCTATACAGTGGGCAGGAAAAATGGTGCAGACCAGATGTGGACTTGCACATCTGCAATTGTTGTCTGGGCAGACAATTGGACATTGTGGGTATAAATTTTTTTTTTTTTTAAGAAGCCTGAAGACATGGCCAAATGGCCATACTTGTTATTTGGTTAGGCAATTTGCTCAGCTCTGATCTATTTTCTTACGTACTTCATACTGCAGGGATAAGGTTTGCCATATTTCAGACTACTGTCAAGACTGACAATTTGATGACCCTAATAGCATGTGTAGCAAACATCAGCACAGGAATCAGTACAAGTCCATTCTGTCATCTCCTTGTGCCATGGCCCTTATACTCACAAACTGAAGGAGAAAATTCAAAGGTAACAAGCCTTCGTGCAACAGCGTGAACATATATTGTTAGGCTGTGAATCTGCTAGTGCCCAGAAGGCTAAAGATCTGTTTTTGAGCATAACAAGTGAAGCCTATTATTCCAATAATACTTACATGAGCACGGAATGTAGGTGGAGCCTGCTCACCCCGACGAGTAAAATCAATGTAGCCAAAACCTGGATCTTCCAGAAAGTGCAGGATGCCAGGAAAGCAGACTGCCTTACTGTTATCACCTGCCATACAGAAAATAGAAACATGCATTAAAGTTAAAATACATGTAATCAAAGTAACATCTATAAACTGCATACTCAAAAATACAGTTACAGTAACTTCTAACCATTGGTTGGAACCATTGCACATTCTCTCTTCTCCCTCTCGAACCTGGTTTCCATTTCTTCTTGGCTGGTCTCTTCTCCTTCCTCATCCAGTTTCTTTATCTCAGCAAGGACTCTCTCTGCCTCTTGCAATTTGCTGCAGCCCTAAATTCAAAAATATACACACATTCACACATATCTTGCATATTTAAGGGTACATACAAGAATGCCCCAGCATCAACTAACCTTCCCTTTATACATGCTAGAAATATTGACAGTAATACAGAGAAATGGTATTCTAAAATTGATTATAGTAATTAAATGATATACATTCTTAACCTATTCTTGAGTGGAAATAAATAGAAACTGCAAACAATGAAAATGGTTTATAAACCCTGTGATAGTAACTAGTAAAACACAGGTTATTGGCTTTAGCCTATAAATATGAATGCAGTAGAAAACTAAAGTTCTGATATGGTTCAAGGAACCCCCAAACCAGATGAGCTGATGGATGAGTACATTATATGATTAGGATGGGGCCCTTTTAAAAAATTATAGGGCGTTTCCATTTATGGTATAAAGTAATGGTAAGGGAAGGGAACTCACAGACTGAAAATTACCTCCTGCCATGGCTTCCAATGTTGTAATGGATAGCACATTAGCATTCACCCCAATGCTGCATGCCCACTTCCATCTATTAGGAAATTCATTTCTGAGAACATCTGACACTTGGTTTTACTTTTTTCTACTCACCTCATTAAGAGGGATGTCTGGAGAGGGAGGGCGTGGAACAGCATTATTATCCTCCGAAAGGTAAATTCCACAGCCCAAGATAAAAGAAGAAAGTGCATGAAAATGAGTAAGCAGCAGCAAAGCATGGATTAGCTCTGCAAGAGACCAAGAGTGGCCCCCCTGTGAGCTCAGAAGAATCTGCAAAGGAAGACGCAGGAGAGCAGATTGTAAGTATTTTGGCACAGGAACTTATCAGACCTGCTGTCGCTAAATCCTTGCATTTCTGCATGTAAATTCTGCATGTATGTGTATATATATATATATATATATATATATATATATATATATATATATATATAATATTGATGATTTTATTATTTTATTTTTGCCCCTGACATATTCTACAAGAACTATACACTACATATATTTATGCCCATAGATTGTCTTACATCCCTCTTACTTCCTAGGTTTATTTCCTTTTTCACCTCAATATGTTCCTTGTTTATCAACCATGGCCTGTGAGCAAGGATCTTATTCAGGTCATTAAGTTTGCGCAGTTTCAGAGGGGCAGCATCAAATCCTTCTAGCCAACGGGGATCCCCTCCAACTTGCAGAAAGCAGGACGAGTGAAGAGACACAAGATAGGTGCACTGATGTCGAGCAGAGGCCTGCAATATAAATTGTAGATATATATAATAAAAAAGGTAAAAGGTACAATGCCACAAACTATGGCGGGGAAATACGACAGGAGAAAAATAAGGGTGATCTTGCAGAATATAATCAATAGTGCAGACGGATCATTTACCATTATTGCCACATAGTGTCTCTCTGGAAGGGAAAGAGCTCCGTCCATACGCAGCAGCTGATGCTGTGTCTTCCAGAAAACATGCAGATAATCAGGATGCAGACCCATAACTGCTGCAATATTGTCACCAACATATGGACCAGTTATCTATAAAAAATACACAATGTTACCTGTGACACAAAAGCATTGGATTTGCAACTGCATATACCAATTTTTTCATTGTAATGCCAACCAAGCAGTACATATTTAGTTAAACTATTCTAAATTCCAGTATAGGCTCCATTATGCAGAAGCTCCGAATTACAGAAAGGACACGTTCCATAGACTCGCTTTTAATCAAAAAAAACATTTTTAACAATTATTTCCTTTTTCTCTGTAATAATAAAGCAGTACCTTGTACTTGATCATAACTAATAAATAATCATATAATATAGGCAAAAAATCCTAAGAACCGTAGTTTAATTCATGTTTAAATTATTTTTTTTAGTAGACTTAAGGCATGGAGATCCAAATTACAGAAATATCCCTTATCTGGAAATCCCCAGCTCCTTAGCAATCTGCTATGTCTCATATCTGTATTAATATTTTTTCAACAACAGAGAAGGAGCACTCGTTTTACTTAAAGAAAGTCCCGAAGTATAAACCATATACATTTCTTGTATACATATCAGTGTCTTGCTCTCAGTTAAAGGAATGGTAACATAATATCAAAGTATTAAAAGGCAAAGTAATTCAAATATAAGGTACTGTTGCATTGCACTTGTAAAACTGGAGTGTTTACTTTAGAAACACCGCTATAGATTATATCAGTGATCCCCAACCAGTAGCTTGAGAGCAACATGTTGCTCCCCAACCCCTTGGATGTTGCTCTCAGTGGCCTCAAACAGGTGATTATTTTTGAATTCCAGGCTTGGAGGCAAGTTTTGGTTGTATAAAAACCAGCTGTACTGCCAAATGGAGCCTCCTGTAGGCTACCAGTCCACATAGGGGCTACTAATACCCAACACAGCCCTTATTTGTCATCTCCCAGGAACATTTTTCATGCTTGTGTTGCTCCCCAACTCTTTTTACATCTGAATGTTGCTCAAGGGTGAAAAAGGTTGGGGACCTCTGGTTTATATAAATAAGCTGCTGTGTAATCCTGGGGGCAGCTAGTCAATGTGAAAAAGGGGAAATGGCACAGCTTAGCAGATAAACTCTGTAGAATACAATTTGTTTCGTTTTTACACAAAAAGATAAACAGTTTAAATGTCATCCATGGCTCTCCACAGTACTTCAGAGTTAAAATATTTCTCATTTAAAATAGGACAGTTGTTGCCAAGAAATAATTTATAGGTTCTAGAATAAATACATACTTTAAATGTAAAAATTTGTGATTCTTCAAAGGGCTCACAATTTATTCAACAGTTCTTCTGATTTACATTACTCTGTGGTAAGTGTAACAGCAGACATCCTACCTGTGATACAGGGATATAAGCACTGGGTCCTCTGGTACCTCGACGCCACATCTCCTCTCCTTGTTCCTGCTCCCAATAAAACAATAGGAGGAAACAGCAGTCATTAATATGAAATCGACAACCCTCCGTAGATGCTGTGCAGTGAAATTTTACACAGAGTTACATCAGTCAACAATGTTCACTTTAAGCTCCAGGCAAAGGGAACACCCATCAATTGGAATGCAGGAAGACCAGAGACAGATACACAGCACAGTACCTATCCAAACCAAAATACGATGATGGAAGGTAATTAAAATATATTTACATATAGTGTCACATTATCAAGACTGATAACTGGTCTTAAGAAGCAATTGAATCTGTGTAAAAGCATTTGTTTTCAGTTTTTTTAATGAGCAGTTTGCCATAGCTGGGGAGTCATACATTTTTTGGCTGATGTAACCTTGGACCAGAGTTGGAAATGGTTGAAAGGAGGGAGGGGTGTCCTGAATAAGAAGTATTTTGTTTGGAACCAGGTTCATACACACTTAACAATTGGAGAAGCAGAACCATCTTTACTTCTTTTTGGCCAACCAATTGAAATTTTCCTTGACTGTTAATCCCCAATCCACCAGGATCAATGGTTATCTGCCATGCCAAGACGGATCAGGCAATATGGGTGACATTTGGATAAACTGTCTTAGGCTAAATTCACTTGCATTTTCAGGACAAAATCCTATAGTTGCAGAGACTGGTGGATGCCATTAAAGAAAGGAAGAATAAGTAAACTTTTTTTTCTTTTTTTAAATCACAAAAAAAATTATTTTCTAATTCTAGTTTTCCAGATAATGGATCTTTCCAGAATTGGATCTTCACACCTTAAGTCTACAAGAAAATCATGTAAACATGAAATAAACCCAATAGGCTGGTTTTGCTTCAAATACGGATTAATTATATCTTAGTTTAGATCAAGTACATGGTACACGTATGGGACCTGTTTTCCAGAATGCTTAGGACATGGGGTTTTCGGATAATGGATCTTTCCAGAATTGGATCATCATACTTAAGTCTACTAGAAAATCATGTAAACATTAAATAAACCCAATAGGCTGGTTTCGCCTCCAATAAGGATAAATTATATCTTAGTTGGGATAAAGTACAAAATACTGTTTTATTATTACAGCGAAAAAGAATCATTGTTAAAAATTTGGATTATTTGGATAAAACTGAGTCTATGGGAGATTGCCTTTCTGTAATTCAGAGCTTTCTGTATAAAGGATTTCCGGATAACGGATCCCATACCTGTACTCTTATTATTACAGAGAAAAGGAAAATCGTTTTTAAAAATTTGGATAATTTGGATAAAATTAAGTCTATGGGAGACTGAATTCCATAATTCAGAGTTTTCTGGATAATGGGTTTTTCAGATAACAGATCCCATACCTGTACTAAATACTGCAACTTATTTCAGCTAGTTCCTGGTCTAGTGTGAACGTCTGCCTCCTGTTCTTTTATAAGCTCTTAAGGTGGCCATAGACGCACAGATAATATCGTACAAAACAAATTTTTGATATTCCCTGATATTCGTTGTATGGTGGAAAAAGAGCCAACCGATATCGGCAGAAGACTTGGATATCGGTCGACTCATCGATCGGGCTGGATGGAAAATTTTGATCGGGTGCCTTTGAAGGGACCCAAACCTCGCCCATTGTTAGTGCTGAATCGTCAGATACAGGTAGAATTCTATTGTTTCTTCCCGTATATCTACCTGTATATCTGACGATTCAGCTCTACACGTGTGTATTGAAACTAACGACCTTTCTTGGAAAGATCTTTTCCAAGAAAGATCGTAATTGTTACGTCTATGGCCACCTTTAGACTATAAAGACAGTCAAAAAGGTGCCTGTTGCACATGCTAACTTCACTTCCACTGAAGCAGGAGGCAAAAATAATAATCAAAAATGTAAGGAGAGCACAAATGTATTAAAAAATAGGCTTATTATTTACAGTACTACTTTTCAATGGTTTAACCAGTGGTCATTTGTTCCCCAAAATACAATTCTGCCTTGATTGGTGCTACAAATAAAGCACTGATTATTAAAATGTAATAATGTTTGCACAAATCTACTTAAAGACATTATATTGACCAACTACTTGATATAACCCATACACTGTATGACATAACAGTTGAATTGAATAAAAGAAATCCTGAGTCATAATGTTAAAGCTGCAGTATAACTCATTTTCAGACACAAAAAGATCCACTAGTTTGGCAAGTCATTGTCAATGACCAAATCTTAACGATTTGCACACCAATGTACTGGGACAGATCAGAATGATAGCCAACAATCAGATTATAATGCACACCTGTTGGGAGAGGATCCCATTAAAGGGCATGTAAAGTCTAAAATAGAATAAGGCTAGAAATGCTGTATTTTGTACACTAAATATAAACATGAACTTACTGCACCACAAGCCTAATCAAACAAATAATTTATGCTTTCAAAGTTGGCTACAGGGGGTCACCATCTTGTAACTTTGTTAAACATCTTTGCAAGACTAAGACTGTGCACATGCTCAGTGTGGTCTGGGCTGCTAGGGATCGTCATAAACAAAGCTACTTGAGTTCTGCATGGCTGGGAAGTAAGGTGGGGGCACCTCCTGCGGTTCATAAATATGATTGTTTCCCTGCTCAGCAGTTAGGGACCATCTGACAATTCCAATCCACAGCAATATATGAAGGGAGAATTTCACTGCATACAGTCAGGTTTCTTGTAAAAACGGTACACATTTTTTAATTAAAGTATATTGGAGATAGGTTTCTTTTTCATTAAAAGTAAAAATGGGATTTAATTTTTTGCCTTTACATGCCCTTTAATAGGTTGGATGAGACATCTGGCCAGCAATCGGTCAAGCAGAAAATCATAAGAGTCCATATACAAACCACTAAGCTGTGGATCCAAGTTTTCTCTGCCACTGTATTTATGCCATGTGTAACAACCATAAGGAAGACCACCCCTGCACCTTATGATAAAAGGCAGTGAGGCACACCTGGGTTGCCAGACTTCACCTCTAGCGGTTTGCTTTCCTCTCTCTAGCTCTTTGGTGGCCAGAAACATCTCCAATTGAACCTTCAACTGCACAAGTTCCTGCTCAGTGGCTGCCACAAAAGAGAAGTCAAGCAAGCTGCCAACCCGGCTGTGTTTCTCTGATTTTTGAGATATAAAGCAGTATTGGGGTGCATGGGAGGAAGGTATGTATAGGGAACCAAAGTGGTAAAAAAAAAGGTTACAATAAGCTTACAATATGTATTTTACACTGATTTTGTTTTTTAAAGGAGAACTAAACCCTAAAAATGAATATGGCTAAAAATGTCATACTTTATATACTGAAATCATTGAACCAGCATAAAGTTTCAGCATCTCAAAGCATCTGTAATATAAGCTGATGCTACAGGGCAGAAAAGAAGATGGGGAGCTACAGGGGCATCTTTGGAGACACAGATCTTTACTGCTAACAGGCTGTGGTTGCTTTGGGCTGGTACAGAAGTATAACATTTCTAGTCTACTTCTTTAGTTAAGCTTTAGTTCTCCTTTAATGGCAATTTAAAGTAAAGTTTGGTGCTTTAATTTATGCAAACATCTGTTATCCACAAAACTCCAGGTCCCAAACATTCCAGATAAGTCCCCTGCCTGTCGGGGTGTAGTTAAGCAGTCCATGTCAGGACTAGGGTGATTAGAAACCGGGGTAACAACTACCAAAGACGAGCTAAAGATGCCCAGACATGTCTAGATATGCGCACGGGTTCCTAACTCGTGATCCTGTGATTCCCAGCATCCTTAGCGGACACGTAAGGCACAGAACTAAGGAAAACAAAAGGCAAACTCACATAACTGCACTTGACGAACATACACGGAAAAGTACAATGACGCAATAGCAACCAGAACTGCGTTTCAACAACAAGTAAACCCCCCGCCCCAACTCAATGGACAACAACAACTCTTTCAACATTATGATCCGCATACCTTTAACCTCCTGCTGGCAGAGCACGGCTGGTAACCGGTGTAACCCTCCTCCAGATAACCAACATTATCTGCCACCCTAATAGGGGGCACAGAGCAGACTGCCTCCAGGATGAAACTGTGCCCTGAACAAATGAAAATTAAACTTCTGTAAGGTACGAAGGGGTAAGCGATCACGGCTGCCCTCTCTTCAGCTGATCCTGCCGGTGACGCTACGGACAACCCCTGGCCACGCCTCTTGTTGCCTTCCTTATATAGACTCGCAGCGGCGACGTCACCCTCAAAGTCCAACAAATGTTACGGAGGCCTCGCCCCCCGAAAACGCTCACGGGAATTGTAGTTTTTGCATTGATATAGGGTACTACGCAAATTTCAAGCAGAAAAACAAGATGAAATGACTTGAGAATTCATTGTGATTAAGACATTGTTTATTCGAACAGCAAACGTGGTTTTCTAAACAGATCTAATTTATAATAGCAGAAACACTGTCAGTAAAAGATAAAGATTCCCATACCATTTGTATAGATGTACTCTATATAAAAATGGCATACCTCCTAACATTTTGGAAGTAAAAAGAGGGACAACATTTTTTTTCCGCACGTAGCACAGCAATTTTTTGACCACACCCCTTTCGGTGGCCACACCCCCTAATTACCATGTTTGTTTTACAAAATTTGGCAGGTTATGAAAGTTTGAAAATATTCCTCCTTATCTAAACTGTGTTTTTGTGTCTCAAAATTGTTACAAAGTATCTTATTTGCACCTGTTACCTGTTCTGGGCTCTCTGCTTAAAGTGAGAAACTTTGTTTCTTTTTCTGGCTGTTCAGTGCATAGAAAAGAGGGACTTTCCAGTACAAATGAGGGACTGCGGGTTGAGCTGTCAAAAGAGGGACTGTCCCTCCGAAAAAGGGACAGTTGGGAGGTATGCGTAATGTATAGAGGCTGGAGTGATTGGATGTGTAACATAATAGCCAGAACACTACTTCCTGCTTTGCAGCTCTCTTGGTTTCCACTGATTGGTTACCAGGCAGTAACCAATCAATGACCTGAGGGGGGGTTACATGGGTCAAAACCAGGCCCATTGTGGGTTCTGGCAAATGCCAGA
Source organism: Xenopus laevis (assembly GCF_017654675.1). Lineage (NCBI taxonomy): Eukaryota > Metazoa > Chordata > Amphibia > Anura > Pipidae > Xenopus > Xenopus laevis. The sequence continues at coordinate 68,244,741 of NC_054374.1, read as the reverse complement.
TGGGCTGCTATAAGTTGCCATAGACAGTCACTATTTTTTCGACTGGTGGCGGGCTGCGTGGGTCCATTTGTACTTGGAATGCCAGGGCCTATTGTGAATCCCAGTCTGGACTAGGGTTGCCACCTTTTCTGGAAAAAAATACCGGCCTTCCTATGTATTTAACTTTTTTCCCTATTAATAACATTGGGATCAGCCATAATTTTTTTTTTTTTTAAACTTCTTTTTATTGATTTTAACAACAATGTATCCACACGAAGAGATACAAATCACAAGAAAAAAAAAAAAAGAAAAAGGGAAAGGAAAGGTAGAAGAAAAGGAAAGTAAAGTAGAGGAGAGCGGAGGGGGGGGGTCGAACATACAGAGTAATCATACACTATAACACAATGCCAACATTCTAGACCTCAAAAAACATGTGGGCTGTTAGTTGCAGGGTTGAGCACCCAGATCATCCAAATGTCTATGAACTTGTCCATACAGCCTCTAGCAAAATAGGCAGCTTTGTAGCATGGCAGTGCCTTATTAACTAATTCTTTCCAGGTTGCAAGTGTTGGAGGATCAGGCCTGTTCCATTTCAAAATTATCTGTTTACGTGCATAGTACATTAACAATTGAAGCAATGTTCTGTCGGAACCCTTGTCAACAAATCCCTTAGTCAAACCCAAGAGCGCCAGTGCTGGGTCCATAGGTAACTCGAGGACCATTATTTTAGATATAAAGGCGGTTGTGTCCAGTAGGTCACTAGTTTGGGGCAAGCCCATATCATATGTATCCAAGTCCCCGGGTGGCCGCACCCTCGAGTACAATTGGCGTCTCTGGTGGGAGTGATGTGGTGGAGGCGCACAGGAGTTAAGTAGGAGCGATGTAGGAATTTCACCTGAATCAGCTTGTCTCTGCTGGCAATCAAGGGTTGAGTCAGTAACCGGAGAATTTCCGACCACTTATCGGGGTCTAAATCCACTATGTCTAAAAGCCATTTGTCATAAGTGCGGAGCTGCTGTCTATCTTGCCATGATTGAATGGTTTGGTAGATAATGGAGAGAGGTTTGGGTACATCCTGCAGTTGTAGTTTGGTTTCCAATTCGGAAGCTTGGATAAGTGTCAGAGGACCAACGAATTGCTTTTTTGCTGCATGGTGGAGTAGGCAGCTCCGGAAATATGCCGCCTGGGTAACTGGAAACGAGGTTTGTAGTTGGTCTCTACTGAGGAATTGGTCCTGAGGGAACAAATCCTTCACAAATCTCAGGCCGGCTGTGGCCCAAATATGATAGTCGGGGATGTCCAGCATAAGAGGGAAATTCATATTGCGCCATAGTGGAGCGTGAGGGGAGTACACAGTCAGTCCCTTGGGGGTGAAAATAGATTGTGTTACTTTCCAGGCTGTGATAGTGGTGATCATGGACCTGGTGACCATTGGGTGTGCCTCCCTTCCCCTGTATACCAAGAGCCGCAGGGCCTCCCTCGACCCCCAAAACGGCAGCTTCCAGTGTCACTGCCGAGTTCGAGCAGTCTGACTCAAACCACCATCTACTTGTCACCAGAATTGCCGCCAAGTAATAGTGGTATAGGTTGGGCAATGCCAGGCCACCTGCCTGGGTTGAGCGTTGTAAAGTGGAGAAGCTTATCCTCGGGTTTTTGTTGCCCCAAATGAAAGAGCTGAGTTGTGAGTCCACATGAGAAAAAAAACATTTAGGCAAGCAGATCGGCGTATTTCTGAAAACATACAAGAATTTAGGGAGAAATTTCATTTTGACCAGGTTGAGTCTGCCATACAGCGAGAGCGGAAGCGAAGCCCAAAGTGAAAATTTAGTTTTCATGTCAGTGAGGATAGGGTCAATATTTAATTTCCTATACTGGGTGACATCTCGTGTAACCTGAATCCCAAGATATGTGAATTTGTCCACCCATTGGAGTGGGGAGTCAGGGGGTAGGTGATTTTTGGCCTCAACATCTATCGCGAATAGGGTGGATTTTCCCCAGTTCACTTTCAAGCCCGAGAACTTACCGTTCTCATCAATAACACTAAGGAGATTGGTCAAGGAGCGCTTGGGGCTGTCTAGGAAGAGAAGTAGATTGTCTGCGTAAAGGGCAATTTTTTCCACTAGGTTACCCCTAATGAAAACCGCCAATGTCCGGCTTATTTCTGATTATCTCGGCCAATGGTTCCATAGCTAGGCAAAACAGGAAGGGTGAAAGCGGGCAGCCTTGCCTGGTGCCCCTCTGTAGTGCAAAGGTGGGGGATAGCATATTATTCGCTCTAATTTGGGCCGTGGGAGCGTTATACAGTGCCTGAAGCCAGCAGAGGTACCCGGGACCAAAGCCGAAGCGCTTTAAGGTCTGCCAAAGGAAGGGCCATTCGACCGAGTCGAAGGCCTTCTCCGCGTCCAGAGTCGCTATCGCCCGGGTACCCACGTTATCATGTTGCAGTTGGAGGTGAGTAAAGAGCCTCCTGATGTTCACATCAGTAGCTCTAGTGGGTATTAGATCTTTCATAAAAGGCTTGAGCCTGTTCGCCAGGATCTTAGCTAGCAATTTGGCGTCAAAATTTATAAGGGATATCGGGCGATAAGCGGAGCACTGAAGTGCGTCTTTCCCTTTTTTGGGTATTAAGGATATGAAGGCCTGCGACATTGACAGAGGTGTGGCACCCCTGCTGGCTATTTCGTTCAGTAGATCAGTTAGGTGGGGTCCCAGCAATTGTAAGTGGTGTTTGTAGAACTCGGCTGGGAGCCCGTCTGGGCCCGGGGCCTTGCCTGTGGGGGAAGCTTTCACCGCCTCTTCCACCTCCTCAATTGTTATGGGCGCTTCCAAGAGTATCTGGCTGTTGTCAGAGAGGTATGGCAGCTGAGCGGCTCCCAAATATGTGAGAATGTCCTCATCAGTTTGCACTGATTTGGCAGAATATAAATCTTGGTAAAACTGTTTGAAGGCATCTAAGACACGGCGGGGGTGCATGACCAGGGTGTCAGTGGCATCTCTGATTAGGGGGATCGTGGCCGTGGGTCTGTCTTCCCTGGCTAGCATTGCTAGGAGTTTCCCCGCCTTGTCCCCAGACTCAAAAATCGTGTATTGCTGTCTGAGTATGTGTGCCTGTGCACGTTCTATGGAGGCTAATGAAAGGAGACGGGCTGCCTGGGGCCACTCATTCCTCATCTCTTCAGTGGGGTCCCCTAGGTAGGCCTGCTCTTTTTCGGCGGTCTCTGCCTCTAGTGAGTCAATCTTTTGAGCAAGAGATTGTTTGGCCTTGCTGATCCCCGAAATATAGGCTCCCCGTGCTGTGGCCTTGAAGGCATCCCATACAGTGAAAAGATCTGCTGTGTGAGGGTTTATTTGCCAGTAGTGAGAGACTGCGGGGTGTACTATGGCTTCCACTGTTGTGTGTCCCACCCAGTGAGGGGGAAGCCTCCATATCCTATCGGGCGGATCAGGGTGCAATCTAAGTGTTAGCGTAAGCGGGGCATGGTCCGATATGCCTCTCGGCAGGTATTCTATCTCTTGTATGAGCGGCAAAGACTCAGGGAGGGCAAAGACCAAATCAATGCGGGAGTGGGTTTTATGAGAGGCCGAGTAACATGAAAACTCTCTTTTTAGGGGGTGTTTCCACCTCCAAAGCTCCGTGAGGCTGTTAGTGCAGGCCCAGGTGCCTAAGGGAAGCTTGCTATAGTGAGTACCCGTCAGGGTATCGGTTGCCGGTTGCAGCACCGCATTGAAGTCCCCAAAGAGCAGAGCTGGAGCAGGGGTGAAACTCGCTAAGGAAGTAGTGATTAGTGTCAGTAGCTGGTCAACGGCTGCAGGGGGAAGATAGATGGAGGCTAACGTAAGGAGGAGCCCATTAATCTGTGCTTGCACTATGACGTAGCGTCCGTTGGGGTCCTGTTTGACTTGCATTACCTGGAAGTTTAGTTTTTTGTGGACTAGGCTGCCACCCCCCTTGAGTAGGACGAGTATGTGGATTGAAAGGTTCTGCCTACCCATGCCCGTTTCAGTGCCAAAATTTTCTGTCCAGTTAAATGGGTCTCCTGCAAGAGACGTTTCAATTTGTCACCTAACCCCCTAACGTTCCAGCTAATGATCTTTAGGTCCGCCATGGGAGTGGTGAATATATGGTTGGAGCCGCTCAGTGCCATTCCCCTGCCTGGAGCTCGGTCCCCCCCTCAAGAGTGCATAGAAAGAAGAGAGTTGAAAAAGAAAGGAAAAAGAGTAGAAGAAGAAACATGTAGTGATAGACATTTCAAAGTACATAAAATATTACAGGTACACGTATCGAAACAGTCGAGATTATCCCGTGTCCTGTGAGTCCCAATTTTCTTGGCTGCTTTCAAGAATCCCCCCACCCTGACCCTTCTGGAACACGAAGAGTCCCGATACCCTAAACTGACTGCCTAAGCGGGAGGCACCCCGTAACTATCTGGAAAGTTAGTTCGTAACTTAATAACAGTGAACGGCTAGAGCCAAATAAGCAATTTTACCCTTCTGGAAAGAAGTGTCGTAGGCACTTGGATTGCCTTGTGAGGGCCGCCCAGGCCGATGCCTGCATCCAGGGACTTTGCCGTGCCCCACCATGATGACTGTCTTAGCGCTTGTCAAGCCACAGCCCCACTTCCTCAGGGTCTGTGAAAAATCGGACCTGCTGCCCATCAACGACCCGGAGCCTGCTAGGGTACAACATACCGTATTTGATGCCTTTGTCACGGAGCCGCTTCTTGACATCCTGGAACGTGCGGCGTTGCCGTTGGACTTCTGCAGAGAAGTCAGGATAAAATTGTAGGGTTGCGTTGAGGTATTTAACTTCCCCTTTCTTCCGCGCTGCCAGCAGGATGGCGTCTCTGTCGCGGTAATTCAGTAGGCGGAGGATGAAAGGCCTAGGCGGAGCCCCTGGAACTTGCCTCGTGGGGATCCTATGGGCCCTTCCACCGTGTAGGCCGTAGACAGGGCAATCGGTGCCAGGAGGTCTTTAATCAGTTGTTCAATAAAGTCAGCCGGGCTTAGGCCTTCGGTGCCTTCTGGCAGGCCTATGATGCGCACGTTGTTGCGACGCGTTCTGTTTTCAGCGTCCTCTGCTCTCTGCGATAACAGCTTGACTTGGCGCTGCAGCTCCGCTATAGCCGGCTGTTGTTGGCGCAGGGTGTCCTCAGCCTCACTGATGCGATGTTCCGTCTCTGTCACCCGGCTGCGAATTTTCGCCAAGTCGGCCCGGAACAGAGCGATCTCCGTTTGGATCTCAACACGCAGATCACGCAGATTGGCCGATATCGCTGTCTGGGACTCTTTAATGGCCCCCAGCAGCATGCTGGATTCAGGCGAGATATCGGCCGGCCGGTCCGTGTCTGTGCCGGAGGGATCAGACATACCTGTGCGCGTGTCTGTGCTGGTGCAGGCCGCGGGCCTCGACAAGATGGCGTCGCCCTCGCCCCGGCGGTGTTGTTTAGGGGCAGTATGGAGGGACCTTGAGCGGCGGTTGCGGCTGCGGGCACTCATATGACTGTCCTGATAGTATCCCCCAGGGTCTGGAGGGTGAGATGCAGCTCTAGGATGTGGCAGGGTATGCAATCAGGATGGGTTCCACACAGAGCTCTAGCCGAACACGTCTTCCCGCTCGCCCTACATAGCCACGCCCCAGCCATAATTTTTACCGGCCAGGTGGTAACCCTAGCCTGGACCTGGCCTTTGAATCTGAGCTGCATGCTAAGGATCAATTGCAAACTCACTGAACAGTTATTTCCTATGTGCCCCCCCCCTTGGTTAGAGAGCTGAAAAGCAGGAAGTTGGTTTGTTCAGTTATGTCAGACATCTGCTCACAACAGCCATTAGAGATTGCATGTTTTGGCTAACTAACTATATTAGACATATTGTTTGAATATGTAATATGACAAATAATGGGGATCCTAACCATACTAAAAAAGTTTACACTCAAGAATTGTTAAAAACATAAATTTTTAACATGGTTTTAAAGACATTGTGTATCACAAGTGATATGTCAAAAGGGCATTAGTACTAGCTTTATAGATCACCTACCCCCTCCATCAGCCTTCTGTTGCAGCAACACTGATAATTTTTGTCTGTCAGTGCACGTGTAGAGTGGCAAGAAAATATACAAATTTATGTTTTTGCACCAAAACCCATCCATGTGCATGCTGACAGGAGGATGCTATGTTGCTGTGGCAACATGCAGTTGATGCAAGTGGAAAAGTGCTTCCTCTGCTGACGGATGCCTATTTTCTGTCTTCTATGCCAGCCAATGTCAATGGTGTTAACCATTTCTCACTCTTCATTCACCACATCCTCCAGGTACAGGGCTCAGCTCAGGTACTACCAATTCAGTGTCAATTGGATTATCCCCCGATATTGTCATCTTTCACTCTTCACCCACCACCTTTCTCTGCACGTGGTACAAAGTTCAGCTCAGCATTATCAATAGCATGTAAAGCTGAAACTTTGTATATTTTTCTGGTGTCAGTGTAGGAGATCAAAGAGAACCTCAGGCAATTTCATAAAGAAACCCAGGACTGTGGGCTGAGCTGTCAAAATCGGTACTGTCCAACTGAAAATCTGCCAGTTGGGAGGTATCATATTTGCCTGTATCTGTATAAGTTAAGGGGAGAAAGTTAGACTTAAAAATGGGTCTTGATATGAAAAATACTGACAATCACTGACCTAGTGGACACCATGAAAAGGATTTAGACAAGGTCAGGAGAGCAGAACTTGTTGATTAGAGAGCAAAAACTAGTAAAAAGTGAGGCCAGAAGTCAGAGAATAAAATTGAAGTGATCAGAGCATAGCCCAATTGGACTAGATGGCTTTTTAAAAAAGACCCCTGGCAAATGGGGCAATTTGTCTACAACTGCCCTCAGTCAGACAAAAAAACATCTTCTCTCTTTTACTGCTTTTAATTGTACTCAATGACCAGCCCCCCCCCCCGAGCTGCATCCCCACTCTGACACCCCCGCATCTACTGTCTTCTTCTAGTGGGTGCACGGGGGGGGGCGACCAGGGAGCGAGGTTGGAAGCCACAGGCTTTTGCGCTTTTCCCGGTGTCCCTCCAGCAAGCAATCCTTGCCTGCACCTGGAACCATGGCATCGGGCTGGGTGAAGGCAGATGCATTGCATTTTGGCATTGATACAAAAGAGTACATATTTTAGTAACGAAATCTGACAGATGTGCCTGCGCATGGGTCGAAACAGTGGTTTTGAGAGCAGGCATGGAAGGTAGCTGAATTTCAGAGTAGGGAATGATTCTTTGCCTGTGTTTATCCCAGAGAATCTGCCACATTTGGCATTAGCCTTGAGTGCAACCATAGAATCTACAGTGCTGGCAAAAAAAAGTACCATTGTTATCTGTAATTAGCTGCAAGTACCCAACAAGTACCTAACAGCAGGCTGGTTTTTTTCATGAACATTTTTATTTACAATGTAGGTACCCCCTAAAGCTACTACCCTAGGCACAGACCTTCAAGTGTCTATATGGCAAATGCTGCCGTGGCTTACCAGCACAGAGGTTCAATAGCTCTCTAATAACAATGAGCAGTAATGACCTTTCTCAGCTGTCAACAGCAGCTCTTTATTTTGGGTATAGTTAGCCTGGCTTTTATGTGCCAGTGACACTGCAAGTTATGGGTTGTAAGTTTTTCAGTGCTTGATGCTACTCTCTTCTCCAGCCTCCAGCCACTTATTCCCCCTATGCTAGTGCAATAGCAGAGGGATGAGGCTAGGTATTTTGCTGGGGTGAAACGCTCTGATCTGGGGAGACATAGCAGGCACTGCAGTGAGAGCCTGGCTTGCAGTGTGAAGATTAGTTGATTCTTACTGTTGTGAATATGGGAAGAGAGTAAAAACACAGAAAGAAATAGAGAAGTACAGAGAGAAATCAATTTATAGCACATAAACTGTCAGACAGAAAAGAAAGGTTGTTAGGAGTTAATTGCAAAGCATTTACCACAGCTGGGTCCAAAAAAGTTAAGCATCTGCTCTAGATACAATACTCTGAGAGATAAATTGTTCTACAAATTATACACAAGGTATAGACTTATTATGTTGTTACTACTACAGGTATGGGACCTTTTATCCAGAATGCTTGGGACCTGTGGTTTTCTGGATAACGGATCTTTATACCTTAAATTTAGTAGAAAATCATGTAAACAAGCTACTGTTTTATTATTACAGAGGAAAAGGAAAATCAATTTTAAAAATATGAATTATTTGATTATAATTGGGTCTATGGCAGACAGCCTTTCCATAATCCAGGGCTTTCTGGATAATGGTTTTCCGGATGACGGATCCCATCCCTGTACTGTAAACTTCAGGTTCAAAGCCACTTTCTGGCTTTGAAGACACTCAGTTTATATGGCAGCACAGTGAGCAGTAAACACAGTGTGGAACTGGATTTTTTGGAGCCCACAGGGGACCATGGCCCAAGGTAAACAATAGTGTGGACAGCTAGGGCAGGTTGTTAGCTGTCTTGTTCTACTAAACTCTTGTGTCACTGTGAGGTGAGAAAGACAAGGCAATGGCTGTTGTTTTGTAAGTAATTAGCTACGTGCAGATTAAACTCTGACCCCCTTGTTCTCTGCCCCATCTTCAGCAAGTGATGTCATCTGTTTTTGTGCCCTTTCAAATGAGTCAGCAAATTCAACACAGACATCAGTGTTCCACCAGCGGAGAGAATCAAACTGGGTCTACCCAGGGCCTGGTGGCCAGATATGAAAGTCAGTTCATTGGTATTGCATGCACTGTGACTGTGGTTAAGCAGTAAAAAAAAAAGAGTGCTTTGCCTTTGTGAATGTGTCAATGTTTATTCATTCCTGAAGTTTGCAATCCTTCCCGTGCCAAAGGGAGTGCCACCAGCTTGGTGATATGTAACTCTTTCCCTGCCAGCAGAGTGCACCGTGACCTTACTGTAAACTGTATAAACCTTTTCCTATCAGAAAAGAATAGCATTGAAAAATATAATCCAGTTCAGCAAAGTGCACGGTTTGGCCTGGTTTATGCTGTTCAGATCCAGCTCCATTTTTTGAGTTGTGTAGGGCCATTCTATTTTTTAGAATTAATTAATACATTTGCAAAATAACTGTTGTAATCCTGGGCTTTCCACTGGGCCCCAGCATATGTAACATGGTAACTGTGTTGAGTGAATTAACTGGAAGGCATGACTGAGCAGGGGATTGTGTTTCTGTCACAATAGTAAAAAGCAGAAGAAGATGCAAGCGAAAAATATGGTTTCACTTTATTTGCTTTAAATATTAAGATTAACATGTTTTAGTAAGATATTTTGTTCATGAAATATTTTTTTTTACCTATAAATATTCATGTTTATGTATTTATAGCAGCAGGACTATTGGTTGCTAAAAGGCGAAATGAAATCATCTATAAAAATACAACAATAGAAAAAATAAACATGGATAAGCCTTGCTTTATTAACGAAGCATCTTTTATTAGTTACGTAAATACTTTTTTTCTAGAAAGAAAATGCACAAAATCAGCAAAATGGATAACTGAGCTGTGGGAAGCTGCTAGAAATACAGCTTTATTTATGAAAGTCTTGTAGGTTCCAAGCTGTGGTACTTAGGTAAGGTCAATAAAGGGGTGGTTCACCCTTACGTTAACTTTGAATGGCCGATTCTAATCAACTTTTCAATTGGCTTTCATTTTTCCTATTTTTATAGTTTTGAATGATTTGGCTTCTTCCTCTTATTGTTTTTTCAAATGGGGTTCAGTGACCCCATCTAAAAGCAAATGCCCTGAAAGGCTACACATTTATAGTTATTGCTACTTTTAATTGCTCATTTTTCTATTCAGGTCCTCTCCTATTCATAATCTAGTCTCTTATTCAAATCAGTGCATAGTTGCTAGAGTAATTTGGACCCTAGCAACCAGACTGCTGAAATTGCAAACTGGAGAACTGCTGAATAAAAAGATAAATAACGCAAAAAAACAAAAAGAAAAGAAAATGAATACCAATTGCAAATTTTCCTAGCATATCATATTCTACATCCTTCTAAGGGGCAAATTTACTAAAGGGGCGAAGTAACTAACGCAGGCGAAAATTTCTATACTTCGCCGATTTACTAACCATCGCTGGAGTAACTTCGCTAGTGAAGGAAATAGACTGTAGCGGCACTTCACTCCCTAACGCCTGGTGAAGTTGCGTCCTGGCGAATGGACGTAACTGTGCATATTCAAGATGCAGATTTTACTGAACGTTACCTCTTGCGCAAGACTTGCCTTCACCACCTCAGACCAGGCGAAGTGCAATAGAGTAGATAGGACTTCCTACAAAAAGTCCCAAAAAACGCTAGCGTCTTTCCCTTTTTCAGGGAAAAATAAAGTAAAATTTTTTTGGGGTAGCCGGCTTCCTCCCTACATTTCCTAACATATGGCACTTAAACTATACACTGGGATCATGTGTAGCGCATTATAACAACTTTATTTTATTTCCTGGGCTTTTGTAGTGTAATGTATTTGCTGCAACATATACGTCAATTGAACTTTAACTTCACGCCATATGCAAATTAGCCAACGCTAGCGCAACTTTGCTTCACTTCTCGCAGTAACGCTAGCACAACTTCGCCAACATTCGGCGCCCTAGATGCCACTTCAGATTTTAGTAAATTGCCATTGTCCTGGCAAATCTACACCTGGCGAAGTGCTGTGATGTGAGCGAAGCCGTCGATGGGAATTTTCGGAGGTTAGTACATTTGCACCTAAAAGTTAATTTAAAGGTGAACAACCAAATTAAGGCTTACGTTACACGGGAAAGGGAACTGTTTTTCATCACAGTTGCCAATACCCGATGGCCCCAAAACATTCTTGTGTGAATTGTGTGACTGAGAGACACTGGATGTCTAACATAACAGAACAGAACTCAACTTCCTGTTTTCAGCTCTCTAACTAATAGTTAGTAGCGACTTTAAGGGGGGGGCACATGGGACATAAATGCACAGTGAGTTTGCAATTGATCCTTAGCATGCAGGTCAGATTTAAAAGTAAAGAGTTATGACCCATGTGCCCCCCCTCAAGTCACTGATTGGATATTGCCTGGAAACCAGTCAGTGGAAACCAAGAGCACTGTAAAGCAGTAAGTTGGGTTTTATCCAGTGGCGTAACTAGAGTGCGCTGGGCCCCACTGCAAAAACAATCTTCAGAGGGTCCCGGCGCACTCTGAATTGATCCCCATCTTCCCGCCAACTTCCCGTCCCACCTCTGCCCCACCCATGTCCTGCCTCCACTCCACCCATGTCCTGCCTCTACCCCACCCATGCCCCGCCCTGACTCTGCACACTCCCGCCCGACTTGCTTGCCCCTTCCTCACTGGTAAGAGAGAGGTGCTGGGGTGGAGGTTTTTTTTAAATAATTATAGAGGAAGCAGACCCCGCAGTCCGCCCCCCCTGTTCCCCGGGCCTGATGCGACTGTGTGATCTGCTTCCTCTATAGTTACGCCACTGGTTCTATCTATTATGTTAGACATCAACTCATTACTTTTTGTCTAACTAACTATATTGAAAACATTTGTTATTTATCTGTTTACCCGGTTTTTATTTTTATACTGAACAATGCTTTAAAACACCTTTCCGCCCATGACATAGAGAAGAGTAACTTGTTTTTAGCACTTGGACACTAGTAAGATGGCAAAAACCACAGGTTATGCAGAAAACCACATTTGACATTTTGTGCTATAATTATTTATGTTTCTGTTATAATGAAAGAGTAATTTGGAACATTTATAACATTTATAACATATATAATACAAATGTTCAGCTTTAATAGAAATTGAAAGGAAATAGAAAATTGGATAAATATCTATCAGGCAGGTTTGGCCTCTTGGTTGGGCTCTTCATATATCTGTAGTATGATCTGGTTTGCAAAAACCGTTATATTAACTGGGAAATTCACATAAACAGTGTTTATTATACCAAAATAACACTTCATCTTGCTGCAGTTATAACACTGCTTTGTCCTCAATAAGTCAGGCCTTGATTCCTATAGATTAGATGCAGTGTGGACATTCTGGATTCCTATCATGGTATACCCATCCACCCTCACCACAGATTTGCAATAAACTAAATGGATTGAATTCCAGGACACCAGTTCATGTCTACTGAACTTGATGTCAGCCTTCATAGGCACGGTAGCAACTCTGATGTGGTATGTAAATAATAAATCTATTACCAAGGTCATAACAGTTCCTGAAATTTGGCCAAAATGTTTGGTGGGGTGGGGGGTTTAGTCAATGTCTTATTGGAAATGGGTCAGATAGCTTAAAGGGATGGACAGAAATACCCAAAAACCTATTACACTGTGGATGTGGTCCTCTCGTAACAGTTCTGTACAGGCCCTGTTTGTGATCCCATCACTGGCCATGGGACCAAATCATGGCATAATACCTATCTGGCTCAAATTGGGTAAAGTTCCACTGGATAAGATGCCTTGCTAATCAAGAAGATTGTGGAAATGTATTTATTAAAGGTCGGGTTTTTGTGGTTTTAGATATTTTGGAAACCACGACTAAACTCACAAACTCTAAAACCACATTTGTTATAGAATTAATTAAAAGTCCTGATTAAGCTATCCAAAAAAAATAAGAATACCTCTAAAACCTCTATAAATTTGAGTTTCAGCAATTACTACCAAAACATTCCAAAAAAACTGTAACATTCAGATTGGATTAAAAATGGTCCAATAGGATCAGCACTGCTCCCCTGACTTATATAGCATTTCAACAAATTTTACTTTGCTTGGTTTAAAATTTTTAGAAATACAGTAAATGGGCCCCTAAGTGTAAATGGTCAGCTAAATTGTGTTGACCTGGAGGCAAGCTCTTTGGTAGAGCTCAAAGTCCAAGGGGACAGAGCAAAGTGTATCATCACACTAACCTGGTGATCCCCAACCAGTAGCTCGTGAGCAACATGTTGCTCTCCAACCCCTTGAATGTTGCACCCAGTGGCCTCAAAGCAGGTGCATATTTTTGAATTCCTGACTTGGAGGCAAGTTTTGGTTGCATAAAAAACAGCTGTACTGCCAAACAGCCTCAATGTAGGTTGACAATCCACATAGGGGCTACTAAACGGCCAATCACAGCCCTTATTTGGCACCCCAGGAACATTTTTCATGCTAGTGTTGCTCCCCAACTTCTTTACTTCTGAATGTTGCTCACGGGTTCTAAAGGTTGGGGATCCTTGCACTTAACCTATCACAGTCAACCTGATTTTTTCTTCCTGGTCTGGCCAGTCCAAAGCTAACCGGTTGCCAGGGCCAAAGCAGCAGCAAAACTACTCTTTGATAAATACGCCTTTCAAAATCCCCTAGAAATGAATGGAGAGTGGCGGAATTTCACTCTTGCAGATTGTGGCGATCTTTAATTTCACTCTTTTATAAATATACCCCTATGAGTGCATATTAATGGAAATCCTAAAATGTATACGGTTTTATATTCTTTTTTCTATGTACTTTTTGTCACGGTCGGCACCCTAAATCCTGAATCAATGCTAAGCACCCTGTTCTCGGCTCTTGCTTCTGCCTTTAACGGCCGACTTTCACCTCGGGAGGAGCCCTCGGCTAATCGGATGCTGCCAGGTCTTATTAAGAGAGGTGCCAAGCAAAAGGTTCTGGACGAGCAAAGGGGCATGACGGTAAAGCACAAGTCTTTCGGGCTCAGGCGTAGGCAGAAAGCGTAGTCAATCAGGCCAGGTCGGGGCAGGCAGAGTACAAACGGAATCAGACAGGCAACGGTCAAACCAGGAGATCAATAAGGAGAAGATCAATCAGATACAGAAGAGTTGGTTACCAGGCAGGGTCAGGATTTTAGAAGTCAAGATTGTCAGTAGCAGGCAGGGGCACAGCACAGAGGCACCAGGAACTCACAATGAGGAAACCTATAACGAGCTGCACCACTAGACCACCAGGGTCAGCTGTTACATTTTTAGAGAGTCATCACTGTTTTATGTTACAGACAGGGGGCCTCATTTATAAACTATTTGTCTCTGTGTTTTAAGCAGTTTTGGAATTGCCTTTATGCACTCCTAAAACATGGGTATCCTTTTACTCTAGTAATGTGTGGGTTGAATATTTTTCGGTAACTTTACAAAGAGAATAGATCCGGCTCTGAGATTTTTTTAAAAACTTATTAAATACGACAAAAATGCAGGAAAGAATTCCAGCTGCAGAAGACTTTAAAGCTGACTTGACCCTGCTCACCGTAGACATTGGTTGGTCCGGGTGCACAGAGCCCCGGACCCCACTCTTGAATATAAACAGCGGGTTCTTCAAGTCTGCTACATCAATGATTAAACAATGGAAGCTTATGCTGCGAATCTTACCCTGCAGGGATGGTGACCCGGGTGCAGCCAGCCCCGAGTCCGTCACTAGGAAGGAACGTCAAGATCAGGTAGAAGAGATGCAGATTTGTAGGCCGCGCACTCCTGGGACACCAACACGAACCGCTCGTCTCCAAATGTTTAAAAGGTAAATTCTTTATTTTTAAGACATACAATCAATCAAACAGCAATAGCGTCTGAGGTCTGACGCGTTTCGTGATAATTCACTTCCTCAGAGACCTCCTGAATATTTTTCGACCCACACCTGTTCCAACTCCAAACTCAGCCCACCGCACCTCTTTATATACCTCTGCCCACCACGCCCTTCTCTAAAGTCATAGGAGGGGATGCACATATTATACAAAGAAGTGTCCCATCAGTAGTGAGGAATGAACAGTGCGGCGAGGGGAGTAGGCAGGTTGGTGATGAATATAGTCCGCCACCCGCCTCAAATTTACAGTAACATTGACTTACTGTTGTTAGAATCCTCTCTTATAAAGATAGCAAGATCTAAGCTATATTAAGCATTACAGAAGTGATACTTTTTAAGAAAAAGGAAGTAGACCAAACACATTACACATTTGAAATGTTAATAATTTTAAGTTTGTTATTTTGATATATGTTTTTTTCAGGCACAAAGGTGTCCTTTATTTTTTTGTTGATAATGTCCCTTTAGCTTTATTAATCTGCTCCTGTCTTGGTGTCTCTCGTGATTATTTGCATTTTTTTGCTGATCTGTGTGTATAATCTTATAAATAAGCATTAGCTAACTTATTTGTTCTATTGCCATCAGGGACGATAAACAGCACATAATGGCTCAGTTATCTTGCTTGATCTGTTCTAATGTCATATTAGATGCTCTCATTTGCCTATACAAGCATGTGGTGTGAATAATCTTCTCATACCCCTGCTGTAAACTGCACACTTATATTGGATGCACACAGCAGGTCTGTAATAGCACCCCAAGGACATTTGCCTGCATTGGCATCTATTATTTTCTTTAATGCTCTTTAGTGTTTATTAATGTTCAGCTGTAAGTGTAGTTGGAAACTAAGCATACATTCATATTGAACTGAGTTAAAAGCCCTGAAAATAATTTGCAGAGCAGTTAAGGTAAAACCACCTTGCGAGCAGTAGTGAGGAAAAAGGTGAAGGCTTGAGACAGGAGAACGGACCAAAATTCTAATATTTCAGTATTCAGAGGGTTAACAATTTGTGGTAATTAGTGATGGGCGATTTGCAAAATGCATTGAAGTCAATGGGCATCAAAATTATTTTGATGCCCGCAATTTTTATATGCGTGCCTATTTTGTCCAAATGCATTAAAGTCAATGGGTGTCCGAATAATTTTGATGAATTTATTCGACCATCACTAGTGGTCATAAAACAGGCAATGGTTGAAGCAGAACCAAAGAAATTGGTAACAAGAATCAATATAGACTTACAGCACACACAGGAACTTTCACATCCTTTTCAATTGAAAAGTGAAATCCAGATAAGTGAGATGTGAACACTTTTTGGCCAAATAGTGGTCACCAAGGTATTTTCATGCAAAAAAAAGTCCCTTCGGCCTTTCCTGATGTTTCCTATTAAGGCTGGCTATGAGAAAATTATACAAGGCAGCAAGGCACATGTATGTCTGTATTTCGGGGGAAATTTACTAAAGGGCAAATTTTCACCATACTTCGCGTCACTTTACCAAAAGCAAATTCGCTACCACTACACTAATTCACTAAAATACGAAGTTGTGTCTCAGCAGCCAAACGATGACGAAGTTTTGCTAGCATTAATGTGTCAGTGCGAGCATTTAATAGCAAACTTTTGCTAACGTTCGTTTCTGGCTAGCAAAACTTTTGTTAGTACACTTGCGCTTAGGTCAAGGGGCGGTGACACATAGGTCATATATATATATATATATATGTCTTTATTAAAGAATATAAAAGCAAAGAGAAAACAAATAATGACTGACTTGCACAGATAGGTAGGCTCAGGCCCCTTGTGTCTCCAGGTGCACCCGTGACCCTGGCCCAGCACTGCAGATAAAGGCCCTCTGGAAAGTTTAGCCTAATATTATAACAGTATAAACTGTGCAAGCAAAACTGCAAGGCGCTGGATGTACACATTTTCAGAATAATATTGTCAACATAAGGTATCCAAGGCATTTGTATTCCGTTTTATATTATATGTCCTTTTTGATGTTTTCAATGTGTGAGTTTCCCAGGTTAAGACTTTATTGTACCTGGGGTTGCCCCCACATACATGCATTCCATGTAAATAATATATCAGTCAAATAAAATGGGAAATGTAAAATTGGAGTTCTACTGTAACTACCTAAAATGTAAACCTTGATGTGGCATGATTTTTCAGATTTTTTGAGGGGTTCAAGCTTTCTTTGTTGGTCCAACAGTTGATCTGGGACCCCACATCTATTACTAAGGTTACAGAAATTTGAAAATATTTGTGAATAAGTCTATATAATAATATGTACATATACTGTATATAAATTCACGTACACCCAACTGTATATTTTGCCTGTCCACGAGGGCATCCAAGGCCTGATTAAATACATTAAAGGAACAGTAACACCAAAAAATGAAAGTTATAGAAAGTTAGAAAATATAATGCACTGGTAAAACTGGTGTGTTTGTTTCAGAAACACTACAATAGTTCATATAAACAATCTGCTGAGTAGCAATGGCGGAAATTGAAAAAAGGCTATATGGCACAGGTTAAATAGTGGCTAACAGATAATACCATTATGTTCTACAGAGCTTATCTGCTGTCTGTTGTGTAACCGGAGCCTTTTTAGGGTTAGTTCACATGAGGAGATTCGCGGAGATTTTGTCGCCTGGCGACTTATCACCTCTTCCTCTGGGCGACAATCTCCCTGAACTGCCTCCACGTGTGCTTTAGCTCAGGCGACTTTTCATTATAGCGGATGGGAAGACACGTGGAGGCAGTTTGGGGAGATTGATGTTGCAGGGAATATTCCATGCAACACCAGAAGGCTTACTAGCCTCACAATGAAAGACTATTTTTACTACTTTATGTGAAAATTCTGTTCCTTAAGTCTGAAGATTTTCTATGTGGAAAAAAAGATCAGCACTATCTGTCTGTAAAATCCTCTAGTTCACCTGTAATTGTACAGAGCAATCATATCCCCTGTCGTATGATAAGCAGTAGTTATATACTGTATACCAAGCATGGATACAGATTATAGAATGCTGGCCAGTTTGCAAGGAATTAATGATGCAAATTTGTGTATGTTCATGCTTGGGTACAACTGTAGGTGGTGCTGGGACTACAACAACACAACAGGGCCCTGGGAACTTGGGGGGGGGCACAAGGACATAGAATTCGATTTGAAGAAACAAAACTTGTGTTGTGAAAGACATAAATTTATGATCCTACACGCAAGGGGTGAAGTATACAGGTTTATAGAGGAGGTGATCTCTAGTTATATCTATGAAGTCTTACGTCTTATAATTGTAATGTGGTCAGTGTGACTGGAAGTGTGACTCAGATCTCAGATGAACCAAACATTTGGGAGGAAGTGGCTGAGACTCACAGACTGCAAGCATAATTTAGGTGCCCACTCCTATACCATTGTATGCAGTTCTTTATATGCCTAACAATACTGACATTTGTATGGTACAGGTGGACATTTTCTGTGCTACCCTTACAGTGGTTACTACACTTGAGTACACACTGCACCTGATTTATTAATTCTTTCCCTAAAAGGGACGTACAGATGGGCTGTACTATACTGACCCTTCAAAAGGCAACACTTGACACCAGATGGCAATGGAATGTCAGTCCTCTGTTTTGGAGTCATTATGCAACAACCATGGAGCATCTGCTTTAGGTCAAAATTAGAAAATCTTACCAAGTTTTCCTTATCCCTCTGGTCCATAATGCAGGACCCAATCAGCCCACACAGAGGCCCACATAGCCCCCACCAGCCCACTAAATACTGGCTTTCTATGGCACCTTATAGCAGCCCATCTGGCATTTGCCAGAACCCTCAGATTTTAACTCCCAAGGGGCCCTTGTGATGCTTCACTTTCAGGCAAAAGCAAATCTGCCCTGCTCTGAAACTGGCCCTGATTGCCAGCATGTCACTGACAGCTAGTGCTACTTGCTCTCAAGTGTCACCTCTGTTAGCAGTATCACACACTGGGGAAATCCTACGCACTTGTGTCACAAGCACTGACATGCATTTAATAGGAGCACCCAGCATTGCACAAAGTTACTTCCTTTCAGCTAACAACTTCCCCTTTTCTTAACTGTGTGAAAGCCTCATTAACCCTCTAAATGCCGGTGGGTTTAGCAGTCTAAAAAACATTTCTCACAGAAAAAAGAGAGAGCAGGTGGAAGGAGAGAAAACTAGAGAAAGTATGTATATCTGGTAAAGGTTTTTATGAAATAAAGTTATATCTGGTGTGGGATACAAATTTGGGGGGCGTGGGAACATTGTTGTAGGCAGACATATTGTAAGAGGCAAAGAGAAAATTGGAGAAGTGGGGAAAAAGCTGAAGCAGGGGAATTGAGAGACAAGCGAGGTGACGGAGAGCCTTATTACGAGAAGGAGAGGAAGTACTGTACGGGTGTGACAGAAGGAGATGATACAGAGACATACAAACACATCGCTACATGGAAGGAACTTTTCAGGAGGTGAGATGGGGTATTTATTTTGTAATTATGTTCAGAACCACATTGATTAACGTATTCATTGTAGCCCAAGGGGCTGTTAAAAGTTTGGGTATAAGATGATAGTGCTGGTGGATGCTGTTATGCAGATTTCTTTGGCAGCGAGGTAATGTTTCCAAAGCCATGGTCCTCCATAGTGGTGTTTCCACTGTAATGACCAGAAGTAATATTGCCAAGGTATAAGCAGTGCGACTGGGTATGCCTGTTATAGAGAGTAGTAGAATAACGTGGAATTATCCTGCACAGAGAGATAAAAAGCGCAGAGTAAAGCTGGGGTGCATGGAAGATATTGGAGTAAGGTGATTCTCATGTAGGGTTGCCACCTGGCCGGTATTTTACTGGCCCAGCTGGTAAAAATGATGGCTGATTCTAATGTTATTACTAGGGAAAAAAGATAAATTTATAGGAAGGTCGGTATTTTTTTCCAGAAAAGGTGGTAACCCTATTTTCATGCCATGCAACTAGGAAAGCAAAAATCAGGATATTATGCTGGAGGAGCATTTCAAATGTTATTGTAAATGTTTAGAACTGCTAGCAATGTAAAACAATTAATTAGTGACTATTACATTGTGCATTATTGCTAAGCAAAGGTTAACATTGACACCTGCTCTAGCGTTTTGTTAATTATTCTGTCTCAAAAAACGCTTTGCGATTGCGACATTTTGTTACATACACTGCACATGTTCGCAAAAGCCATTTGTTCTCAAACAATGTGAAGAAGTCGTTGAGGTCTGTAATCAGCCAAAAAGGAAGTAAACATGGTCGATAATGTTCGCAAAGTTGTTTGCGCTAACAAAACATATTACATTCCCCCATAAATTTCACAAAAAAAGATGTATAAAGTCACCTATGCAGGCCCGGACTGGCAATTTGTGGGTTCTGGCAAATGCCAGAGGGGCTGCTATAAGGTCCCATAGAAAGTCAGTATTTAGTGGGCTGGTGGGGGCTGTTTGGGCCTCTATGTGGGCCTCTGTGTACGTGAAATGCCTGGGCCTATTTTAATTCTCAGTCCAGACCTGCACCTATGCATATAGAGATTAGATATTTACTGAAGAGTTTATTTGCGCTTTTTTAGTCCTGATTAATCAGCAGGGGGTCTGTAAAGTGAAAGTGAAGAGGGAAATCACTGTGCTAAGAAACTGAGCATTTGTATTCATTCAAGTCTTTAACAATTCCATTTATGCACAGGCATCTGAGAATACATTACGGGTTAAAAAAATATAGTTATCTATCTTTAGCACAGAGTTTTTAGAGTTTCTGTCCAAAATTGTTGTCCAATATTTGCTGACTGAAATTAGCCATTTGAAGCTTAAAATAGTGTAAAAGTTATCAGTGTAGTAAAGGAAATAAGGTACTTAAATGCTAGAACTAATACAATTTATGGGTTGGAATTAAAATATCCATGACTCATTTTACCCAGGGCAGCCATCAGAGTCACGAGCCCAAAAATATGTGAGGGTCCTGAATGACAAGCTACAAAAGGTTCAGAGTTAAAAAGGTTCAAGAAGGGACAGGGTTTGGGCTGCCCATGACAATGTAGGTTGGGCACACCACCCAAGGGCAGCAGGCTAAGAATCCATGCTTTCTGGTGGACTCTGCAGCTGGCAAGTGATATGGGGACCCATGATTTTTAATGATAATTTACCCACAAGAAATACTTGATTCTCCCATAGAAAATAAAGGACTCTCACCAGGTCGGAAATGGTGAACATATTGCAGTGATCTATCTATCTATCTATCTATCTATCTATCTATCTATCTATCTATCTATCTATCTATTTAAATATGTAGGTGTCTAATGGACAGAAAGACTCATTAACTTATTTTAATTCTTTTTTTTTTTTGTATTTCAAGAAAATTTTTATTCATGAAGAATAGGTAAGCATACATTAAACATATATGAAAGAATCACATCTGATCAACATTCAGACATGTAAGCATTCACAGCAACAGGAATACAGTTCTGAAAGTTAACTAGTACCAGTAATGTCACAGGAAAAAAGAAAGTAGAAAAGAAAGAGAAGGGTAGGAAGGGGGGGGGGGTATTGGGGATAGAGCCTGAAGGCTAACGTTCTAGCATATTACTATGTTTTTACAGTTTGTCATGTGCATGTAAGTAGGAGATCCAGGGCTGCCAGGTCGATATAAAGTTATCCTTTTTCCCCGTGAGATATGATGTCAATTCCTCCATAATATAAATATCCCTGACATTGGCAACCCATTCCTCTAAGGTCGGGGGAGTGAACTTATTTTAATTCTATGCATTTTTTGGAAAAAGAGATTCTACTCCAGTTATACTCCACTTTCAAAGAAATGACAATTTTTTAAAAAAATGTATTCATCTGGGATGAAATTTCAGCCAAAAATACCATCCTTGATATGTGTTTTATTTATTCTCTATTTATAACATTGCATCACCTAGCTAGATGGAGGCTCTCGTGGGCAAGTCCGACACTGAATGGCACACTTTTTTTCTACCCAAATATGTCCGCCTATGAACCCAGCTCCCCCCTTTAAGGAGAACTAAACTCTTAAATTAATGTGACTAAAAATTGCATCTTTAACATACTGAACTTATTGCATCAGCCTAAAATTTTAGCATCTCAATAGCAGAAACGATCCAGGACTTCAAACTCATCACAGAAGGTCACCATCTTAGAAAATGTCTGTGACACTCACATGCTCAGCGGGCATCTGTTGACTATGACAAGTTAAGCTTAGGGGTTGCAAATTTACAAGCAGAAAATGAGTTTTGTCTGTAATATAAGATAATGCTACAATGCTGATGATTACATTATGTTACTGGGGCATCTTTGGAGGATCTTCTCTGCTAAAGGGCTGTGGTTTCTGTTGGTACAGAAGCCCAAAACATAATGTACAACATTTCTAGCCTACTTTTTAGCTAAGCTTTACTTCTCCTTTAAAGCAATCTAACAGGTCACTGCTCAGCAAGGTCTAATTCTTTCTCTTATAATTACATTCCATCCTCACTCCACAAACTTCCAACCAAACAGCACCAGTTGTACCTACCACTACCACAGTTTATTCCCTTTGCACAGGTTTGAGGCAGGCCTCTGCACAGCAGCACTTAATCACAATCCACATTAATCCTTAATATTTCTGACAGAATACACGTTTCCTGCATAATTTGATTTGATGTCCCTAACTGCCAGAATTGCTACAAAAAGTCACACATACAAAAAAACACATAGGAAAAGGAGAAACAAAGGAGAAACATATTAGCAATCCACAAAAGTTCAGCCACAATTCATTTCTTTACAAGCATCTGCCTGAAGAGCAACCATTTCCGGAAAAGTACAGTGCTCAGGTCCAGAAAATATATACTGTATGTATATAGCTGTTAATTTTAGCCAAATCCAATTATATATAAAGAAAAGTGCCAAACACATTATCATAAAATAGTATTAAGATTAGTATTTATACTCACGGATATATTACTCATAATATCATATTCACGGATCACTTTATATTTTCTGAAACAGTCCCTCTTTTTGGTATGGTATGACATTATGTACATTTTTCATAGTGGTACTTTTATAGGCGGGCCCCTCTCTTACTGCTGCTTTATAATGTTTTTTTTGCTATGATGCTTAAAGGAGAACTAAACCCCCCAAAAGCCCCTATTAACTGGCTGCCTTTTAACTAATGCAGTGTGCATTAGTCAAAAAGAAGCCTCTGAAAAAACCTGAGCCTAAAACAGCCCAGTGGAATTCCTGGACACCACCTTCTGCCTGTTCGTATTCATTCGGGTCTCTTCACCAACATATCCTGCACCCTGGCCTGGAAGAAGGTAGTTACGTTACTGATAAAATGTATATGTTTTTAGATTTGAGAACTGCTCTTATGGTGTCCTACATGTGATGCAGCCAGTAACTGTAAACATCTAGCTCAGGGCACATGCCTGGAGTATAGGGTGTCCTTGACCTTCCTTTCTAAACTGTATATGATGTTGTACCTGAGAAAGGGACATGGTGGCTCCCTGGAAACATTGTATATGCCATCTTACTAATAAGGCCATGGAGTAAAGGATAGTTATCATATGAGAGGCCATAAACGGAATGGCCAACGTATTTTTGTGTTGAACTAATTCAGGTTGAGTTGTGCATCCTCTGTAATTATTAATCTGACAATGCACCAGAAAATGTCAGATAAGGTTCATCTGCAGATGATCATGGTATATAGATAATAGTCAGCGTCATATAGGCAGCATACACAAAACTGAAAACTGTACAAAACTACATGCAGTGTTCGACTGGTCCACCGGGATACCAGGAAAACTCCCGGTGGGCCCAGATGTCAGTGGGCCTCTTGCTTCTAACTATTTGGCCTATTTCATGGTCATTCCTTATTTCTTTATAAGGCTTAATAATAGAAGCATATAGTATAGTTTGTAAAGATAAAAGACTAGGAGAATAAAGAGATTGAGTAAGGAGAGAAGAATAATAGTTTGGAAAGTGGGCCCATAGTCTAAGGTTTTCTGGTGGGCCCCTGGCATCTCAGTCCAACACTGACTACATGTATTGAGTCAGGAACCATGAATCAAATCAGAAAAATAATTTAGGCACATCCAGGAACTCACACATTTAGACCTATATTTGGCATTGAACCTGGGACTTTGGTATCTTTTTATTTTAAAATTTAAACCATAACATTATGATGACACGTGTTGGTGGTGCATCACTATGTGGCGTGCCCACATGATGTCGCAGCTATGTGCACCACCATCTTGGCTGTGAGCACTCCTGACATTAGGGTTACAACTATTGAAGGGGATCTAAAAAATCTTAGAATTAATTGAGGGCTACCGATTCTCTGTTAGTAGTTTAGAACTGCAAATATCACAGAAATTGTTACAAATAAGAAATGAATGTAAACTGCAAATGTCAATTGGGGTCTAGATGTACTTTAAATAAATAATAAGAATAGCAGAAACAGTTTTCACAAGTAGTGTAAAGACTGTATACAGTATATGCGTCTCTATGTCTTCACATGCTTCTTTATTATGTTTAGAAAGACTAGAGGACACTGAGGACAAAATATATGATAGATAAATCTTAGCTGAATGCAGT
Source organism: Xenopus laevis (assembly GCF_017654675.1). Taxonomy (NCBI): domain Eukaryota; kingdom Metazoa; phylum Chordata; class Amphibia; order Anura; family Pipidae; genus Xenopus; species Xenopus laevis. The sequence goes on along the minus strand of NC_054374.1, from coordinate 68,220,638 downwards.
CATTAATGGTATTTTTTTTAGGCAGAATACCTCTATGTTATCTCATTATCGACCTAAAGAGCAAAATAAAGAAAAAATCTACCTAGAGAGTAAAATAGTATTTTCCCACTTGGCCACCCACATGCGGACAAACCATGCCTGGCCTCTGAGCCACTGACTGAATCATAATAGGGAGAGGTCCACATGAACAAGCTGATGTGACCATTACCATCATAGCCCCATATATGGTTAAAACTGCCAATTCAGTCTGAAGCAGCCATGACAGCAGCTAAAATGGCACCATACTGTATATGGTTAGTTTAGTTAATTAATGAATTATTTAATTAGTAACCCATAAAGGCAATGGTCAAAATGCTGGCACCTCCCACTTGGCAACGTCCACCATGAATGTTTCACCTAGAACAATAAAATGTATCTAGTTTATAAATAATTGACATCAATGTGTTATATCATTATTTGTTAACTGACATTTGGGTCACACTTACTGAATCTCTGTCAGTTATGGACTGTATGTAGGTAAACAGAACCATTATTCGGTGCACTTTATCACTTATTACTGATAAGTCTCTCTTTTTTCACTATAAGGTCACTGTGGTTTCTCTATTGCTAAATAGGAACATCAGTCATTCCCCTCCTTTACACTCCCACACTCTTCCTTCCTTCTTGGTGTAAGACTTAATTTTAATTATAAAAAGCACTAAATGGAAGGCCACTAAAGAAAACCAGAGCTTGCATTTTGTTACCGGAAAGCCTGACCAGTCCCCCAGGCTATTTGCAAATATAATTTAGTGTTGACAACAACTTGGTTTGTTTTGAAGTTTTCATGTTTATAGTATTGTTATCAAAGACGATTCAGCTGTAAAAAAACTTGTAACGGAAACTTGCATTTTAGAGCAATAGCACATTATGGGTCAGTTAGAACAGCTCTGTCTTTCAGGGTCAATCATTATGATCAAAACTCCCTTTCTGGCATTTTTTCATAATCAGCTCTCCCATAATTGGAAGTTGGAAGTACTGCGGAACACCCACTTTGTGTCAAAGCACATTGCAATTCCCAAATAGAACTTGTGTAAAAATAATATATCCAAAATCAGAATTGCCTGGACTCATTACCAGGCAGGGGATAATCTTAACTTTTGTGATTCATTACAGCTCTGTCTTCTATAAACCCTGCATAAATGTTCTTCTTTTCTGACTTGACCTCAATTTGTATTCAGTGTTGAAGGGTTTATATAATTCTATTTTTCAAGACTCCTACATTTCGTTAATATGGGGTCAGAATACAAAGCATGGGATTCAATTGGTCACGCTTGTGGGAATCAATAACTATGTAGTTTATACATTTACAATTGCTAAATTCAGATTAGGCTGCAAAAATCACATATGGGGGTCTTAGTACTGCACACATGCATCCCACCAAAGCATCAGTGCATGTCTTACTTCCCCACTTCTAATTCTAATACTTCCCAGATAAATTGATTTCTGTGTTCACTGATTTCTGTGAGGCAACAATTAACCACAAATAGAATACTTGTGATGAAAATATGCACCTACTGTGCATATGGACTTAAAACAAAGAAATGCACCCAATCTGCCACAATATTATAGAGCCATGGGGAATGGAGAATGGCAGATGTCTGGTAAGAAGAAACCATCATTATGTATCAGTTCAGACCATGTATTGTACATCAGTTGTTCCCCCATGGAATGGTGGAACTTCATGGTATTAGGTAAGCTCTGTTCAGGGTCAAACCAGGTTAAAGAATCTCCAAATGGTCCAAGATACTAGTGGGCTCCAGCCTAGGACAATTCCTTTCAGCCCTTTCCACTACAGGATAATATAACACCTACAACATTTGTTTCTGTCTATATACAGTATAAGTTTTGTGGAATTGGTCCTGAACATCGGATTATATAATGAGTGGGCTAGTGGGGGCTGTTTGGGCCTCTGTGTGGGCTGTAGTGGCCTCTGCGTACCTGAAATGCCAGGGCCTATTTTGATTCTCGGTCCAGACCTGGATGAGTCCCAGTCTGCGACTAGCCTATGTAAGAAGTTGTACAGTATTATACATGGAACAGGAAGCCTTTTCTTCCATCCATTTTCTGAGACATCTACTTGACAGTTAGAGGCATATTTATTATGCTGTGTAAAAAACAGTTGTATAATACACCACACATATACCACACATTTATGCATTTTTTCTTCTTAGTGACTTCCACCTGAAGCAATGTAAAATAACACCGTCAAATCTGGCGTTTGCATGGTATAAAATTACACACACCGATAAATTCTCCATTTATTTTGCACAGCTTTTTATATCATATTTTTTTGGCGAATTTCATGTTACACAGCATAATAAATATGCCCCTTAAAGTAACAGCTTCCAGTGAAGAGTGAAGGAATGGATCAAACTCTGGGTCAGCTTGCTCTGTGCTGGGATACATTATTAAAACATATTCTAATAGTTTTAGCTGTAGGCTGTAAGGTCTTACAAGGAATGCACCTGGTAAAGCAAATGTTATTGTCAGCATTGGGTATTGTCATGAATTGGCTAATAATTTGCCCTTACCATACTTGCTGAAATGTAACTCAATATCAGGAGGTGCCATTACATGATAATTAAGATTTTTTTTGGGGGGGGGGTTCTCCATAAGAGACACAAGCTTATTTGCAGTTTGGATTGGTTTATATCTCTGTTACAGGCCATGAAAATGGTTTCATTATTATACACCAGTAGTCTGAGAGGCTCTACTGTGCCCAGAAAGGAGGTCTCCAGCTGTGCTATCATTTTATGAGATGTTATCAATAGTACAGACAACAGCTAGCAAAAACAGTGGTCAAGCAAGTTAATTCTAAAGCTGGCCATAGACGCAAAGATCTGATTGTACGAATCCTCCTGTGGACATTTTTCGTCCCATGGAGATCGCTCGTTTGGTCAATCGGCCAAGTTAAAAGATTTCTGTAGGCTGACGGTAATATCTCTACATGCTGATCGGACGATTTTCAGAGGGAGACTGTCATTAGCTTTGTCGGACATTATTGCTGTTAAGGTGGCCATACACGGGCAGATAAAGCTGCCGATATCGGTCGTTTGGACCGATTTGACAGCTTATCTGCCCGTGTATGGGGGCTTCCGACGGGTCTTCCCGATCGATATCTGGCCACGATATCGATCGGGAAGGTTGGATTTTTACCCGACCGACCCGTCGGAGCCGCTTGGCGCATCGTAATTCGATCGTTCGGCCATACGGCCCAACGTTCGAATCACCCCCGATATAGCCATGCAGTTAGTGGCATATCGGGGAAAGATCCGCTCGTTTGGCGATGTCGCCAAACGAGGGGATCTTGGAGTCTATGGCCACCTTTAGGGGCAGAGGATCGTCTGATGTGTTCTTTTCTACTTTATTTAAACTGAAGGTTAGTGGCAGGTCGGAAGATGGGGAAATCCAATTGTTCGAGGATTTGAATGATCGGATCTTTGCGTCTATGGCCAGCTTTAAGGTGGTCATAGACGTAACAATTACGATCTTTCTTGGAAAAGATCTTTCCTAGAAAGATCGTTCATTTCAATACACACGTGTAGAGCTGAATCATCAGATATAATGGTGTAAACAATAGAATTCTACCTGTATCAGACGATTCAGCACTAACAATGGACGATGTTTGGGTGCCTTCAAATGCACCCGATCAAAATTTTCCGTCCAGCCCGATCGACGAGCCGACCGATATCCAAGTTTTCTGCCGATATTGGTAGGCTCGTTTCCCACCATACACGCACCGAATATCGAACAAATATTTGTTTCTCTGTCTGTCCGTCTATGGTCACCTTAACAGTCTAAATAGGTTTCTGCTTGTAAAGACCTGTGCAGCACAGTGTTATGACCATGAGAATGTAATGGTCAACAAGTGAATATAATTCAAATTACTAATTAAAAAGCAAAGCAAGCAAGGTGGGTACATGGTTTGTATCAATTTCCTAAATTTGGGTCCAAATTCTGCTTCAGCACCCCAACTGTTCTACATAATACTCTAAATATACTCTATAACATTTAAATGCATAACATGAAAGGCTTTAGCAATAACTGTAAATGTTTGTTGTCACGACTGATGAATAATTGCCCATGAATATTTATACAAATGGCTCTGAATGATAGAAACTGTGTCTAGGTGACTGATACTTTAAATGAACAGTTTTGAATGGCCTAAAAGTACTTTGGCTTTAAAAATCAAAATCAATTCATTTTTTTGTTGGTAAAGCTGACATTTGATACTTTGTTTTATATCAAGATGTTATCTATATAAAATAAAGAATTGCAGGTGTCTACAGATGCTCTCTAGTGAGTTGGAGCCAGTCATGGTCTGATATTTGCTGCCTTCTGGAGTCCCAGCTACTTTCTAACCTCTAACCAGTGATCCATTAAGCCTTACTATGACATAATTGTAATACTGGCTACCTTGGACCAGAGGCTTCATTTACAAAGTGCAGGACATTTTGCAAAAAACAAGTGGAAACTGCCATTTTTTTTTAATTTTGCACTTTTAAGGGGGGGGGCTGACCTCATATGGGGGACCATGTCCCTGTATGTGTGGCTTTTTTACTGTGGCGTGTGGATGTGCGGGGTCTGGGTCTGAGCTCCGAATATATTCTCGTATAGAGCATCGTGAATTCAGCTCTTCTAGTGCAGAGAGCTTAATTGCGCTGTAATGCCCCCCCCAATTTCCTCCAACGTAAGATTGGTAAGAGTGTTGGGGAGGGGGGCATATCCTTCATGAATACATATAGTAACATAATAAGTTAGGCTGAAAAAGGACACACGTCCATCAAGTTCAACTTTTTATAAACAAGTCTATATATTACATGCCTAACTGCTAGTTGATCGCGAGATCCATTTGAAGCCTCTGAAATTTGCCTCAGAGGGGAAAATCATTTATTGATCTGACTTGTGTTACGTATGTTTTCATACACTAACTTAACTTCCTTTACACAGTGTCTCTTTTAATTTGCTACGTGTATCTTATAGTAGAAACACAAATGTATACGCAAATTGCCTTTTCACAGTGCAATGCCTTATTGTGAAACAAACTACTCATGTCACAAGGTACAGGTATGGGATCCGTTATCTGGAAACCCGTTATGCAGAAAGCTCCGAATTACAGAAAGGCCTCTCCCATAGATTCCATTTTATCAAAATCCAAATTTTTCAAAAAGTACCTTGTATGGGATCCGTTATCTGGAAACCCGTTATGCAGAAAGCTCCGAATTACAGAAAGGCCTCTCCCATAGATTCCATTTTATCAAAAGCCAAATTTTTCAAAAAGTACCTTGTACTTAATCCAAACTAAGATATAATTAATTCTTATTGGAACCAGAGCCAGCCTATCGGGTTATTTAGGGGCAGATTTATCAAGGGTTGAAGTGAAAATTCGAATTTTCAAGGTTTTTTCTTAGTGGAATTTGACTAGGGAATACCGTATATACTCGCGTATAAGCCGAGTTTTTCAGCACCCAAAATGTGCTGAAAAACTCTACCTCGGCTTATACGCGGGTCAGCTAAGGGGAAAAATAGACACCCCCTTCCTCAGCGGAACCCCAGTTCTCATATGTGCCCTAAATCCCTGCGTAACCAGCCAGTCCCTCACCGGCCGCAGATATGAGGCTCCTTCCGCGGCCCCAACACTCCTCCCTCTCCCATAGCGCATCAGGAGAAGACTGAGTATGATGTAGCGTAGCGCAGCTCCTCCTGTCTGGTGACGGTGAGGTTGTCGCTAGAGGTGTCATGGCTGCTCAAAAGATCAATGAGGCGCTGGAGCACCTAGCAAAAGCAGAAAAAAGGTACCGGTAATATTAAGGCACCGGGAAGGAAATTAAGAGATCAGTTGCCTTAAGAGATGCGTTGCCTTTTATCGTCGTTGGGGTTCAGTGTGACTTTTCCCGACGAGGGAAGGGCTGCTGTGTTCTAAATAATGTCCATACGATTGCCATGGGTTATAGTCTACTGTTGTTCCGCAGACATTACCCTAATGGCGTCAACATTGAGATAATACTTATTTCCCTCAAATGAGAGCCCTAGTCTTCCTGCAATCACTGGCTTCCCTTGATCTCATCATACTCTGGCCTAGATCAATAAAAGAAGTACACTAAGAGCAGACACACTAAGAGCAGGCCTACCTTTCATTGTTATTCAGTGGGTGCAGGTACAGATTGATTTTCAAAATGAATCAGTTAATAGTGCTGCACTGAAATCCATGTCTCAAAAGAGCAAACAGATTTTTTTATATTCAATTTTGAAATCTGACATGGGGCCCCTAGGCTTATACACGAGTCAATAAATTTTTCCAGTTTTCTTAGGTAAATTAGGTACCTCGGCTTATACACGGGTCGGCTTATACACGAGAATATATAAAATTATATAAAAATATATAAAATTTGATTCGAGTTAAAAAAATTTAATTTGATTTTCAAAATTTAGCATTTACTGGCCTTTTAAGAATTTTAATTTGACTATTAGCCACCTTAAACCTGCAGAATTGCTGTTTTAGCCTATGGGGGACTTCCTGGGATCAATTTGGAGTTGTTTGCAGCCTTCCTGAAAATCTAGGGGGTTTTTTGAAGAAAAAAACTTGAATTGAATTCGAATCAGGTCAATCCCATTCACCCAAGTTTGAAAAATTTGATTTTTTGAAATATTTTGGTTGGTCTGGTTTTTATCGAATTTCAAGTTCATGGGAGTTTATGGGAGTTTTTACAAGCTCCCATGAACTCGAAATTCGAACCCTTGATAAACCTGCCCCTTAATGTTTACATAATGTTCTAGTAGAGTTAGGAAGTGAAAATACAAATAACGGAAAGATCTATTATCTATTATGCAGAAAAGCAATCTGGATAACAGATCCCATACCTGTACAACATTTGACTTCAATGGTTTTCCATGGTGTGATGTGAGGACTCTTTCTTTTTAGTTTTATTTATAACTGCATTTAAGAGGAACAGGTATCTAGAATCAGGAATCAGGAAATCAGTAAGCTCTGAAATACTTCAATGCCATTTCCCTTAGTGTTCGTTTTATGCAAATAATTATTATATTTAGATTTTTTTCCTCTAATAATAAAACAGTATATTGTATATACCCAAGGCATGGTGCTCCTCATTATGAGAGAAGGAACAAAGATACCGGCACACTGCAATCATTATGAGAGACCAGTTATCTGGAAAAACCCTGGGCCCAAGAATTCTGGATATTATAGCATTTTTTTGCAGAGGAGGAAGAGGTAGGGGGAATGAAATCCTCTTCTACTTCTGCACCCTAATTCTGTCATCATCTTTGATGCTTAATTATGTTGCTAATACTCTATGCCTTTCTATGTATCATAAAGTAACAAAGACATATTTTTAGAATCTCGGTTTCAGCCTCACACTCAGTATTTTGTAGATTTCTCCCAAATTCTATTTTGTTGTTTCCTTTTTGTCTCACCACCAAGATGGAACAAAAACCAGACTTGTATGCACAAGTCCAACCTCAGATGGAAGTCGCCATCTCTGTCCTGTGGCCATTTGTGTAGTATTTTTCAGAACATGACCTGGAACATCCATGGACTTCTTTGATATTCTATAGAAATAATTGCCCAGATATTGAAAAGCACAGGGTTTCTACATTCTTTATTATGCTGTGACATTTTCAGACCATGTGTGTCTCATCCAGACAATTTTCTTTCCATGACAAACGGTTGTTTAGTCGGTCAGACAGGTTAGAAGATTTATGTCGGCCAGCGATAATATCTATGCATTTATTTTTATGCATTGTATCAGACAATATGAATGGGTGACTGTCATTACTATTTGCCAGACATAACCTTAGTGCTGTCTGTGCAGGACATTGTCTGATTTGTTATTTTTGCTACTTTATTTAATCTGCATGGTTAGTGGTAGGTTGAGAGATTGCACCATATGATGGATTGTTGGACATAAGGATATATCTGCATGTCAATGGCTATACCCCATCTTAAGCCTATGGTTCTCCCCAAGATTCTTCAGCATTTTGCCCACTGCACTTTTTGGAATGAAAAAACAGTGTTAATTTGAAACACAGAGGATTGCCACCTGATCCCACTGTTTGTGCGCTGGTACATTTCAGGAGATCCCCAGAAAGGACAATGAGTTTATGACACTGTTTTTATTTGTAAAAAAAAAATGGCAAAACTACAAAAAATCACACTAGGGGTTCATTTGATTCCCTGGCACAAGTGCTAGTGTACTAAGAGAGCAAAACTTTGCCCCTTTGTGCTCCTTTTAAGGGTTAGGCCACACTGGGCGTTTTGGGGAGATTTGGTCGCCTGGCGACTAATCGCCTCATCTTTGCGGCAACCAATCTCCCCAAATGCCTTCCTTGACTTTGCGACGGCTAAAATGAAAAAACGACGGCGCTAGTGACACGTGGCAATTCATTTTCCGAAGTCACCCGAGGTTTCCTCGTGAGGAAACTTTGGCGACTTCGGAAAATGAATCGCTGCATGTGATTAGCGCCGGCGTTTTTTTCATTTTAGCCGGCACAGAGTCAGATAAGGTGTTTGGGGAGATTGGTCACCGCAAAGACGAGGCGATTAGTCGCCAGGCGACCAAATCTCCCCAAAACGACCAGTGTGGCCTTACCCAGAAATTTGTGCCTTGCACCTTCTGATACTACCAGGGCTTTGTCAGAGCGTCAGTGACCGAAAATGTAACAGACTTTGCAGAGAGTGTGTATTCAGATAGATAACTGACACTGAACTTCAAAGACAGCTGCTGAGTTAAAGGTAGAGAAAGGTTCTGAAGCATTTTTGTTCTGTAGATCATCCAGTGCATTAGGGCATTCTTCATTATGGTTTAATTGTATGTAAAAAAAAAAAAATACCATTACTTTGTGAATTTGAGTTTCCAGTTTCTCATGGGTCTGGATTTTGCAATTTAACAGACTTTGCAGACAGTGAATATTCCGTTAAGATAGCTGACACTGAGGGGGTTATTTATCAAAGGTCAAATAAACTCTAATAAACCCAAATGTTTATTTATGAAAAAACTCGAACGTCTAAAATTCGATCGAATAGGAATGACGCGAAAATTCAAATCAAATTCGAATTGAGTTTTCCTCCTAAAAAAACTCGAATGTCAGGAAGGATTAACATCTTCAAATTGTTCAACAGACCTCTGCCATTGACTTGTACATGATCTCGGCAGGTTTTAGATTGCAAAGTAACGAATTCGAACTGTTTCCAGGGTCGAGGTGTGATAAATCTCACATTCGAATTAGAATTTGAGTTAGTGGTTTTAAACTAAAAATTGTGAGTTTTGACCAAAAAAACAATTTGAAAATTTGAATTTGAATTTACCATTCACACCTTAGTAAATTTTCTCAGAACCCACTGAGCATGTGCAGTGTCACTGACACTCGAATCAAAACAATATCCAAGATGGAGAGTTCCTGTGCACAAATTTGAAGACCTGAATCATTACTGTTATAGAGATGCTACACCTTTAGTCTGGGGCAGCAAGTTCAGTGTAAAATGTATAAGATATATGTATAAAATACAGCATTTCTATCTAGACATATTTGGTTTCAGCGTTTAATTCTCCTTTAAAGGGCTAATTCACTCTAAACTTTTGCTGCAGAATTGTACTTAGTGCAAGGTATTACTTATAACAATATAGGTTTATGGTTTTTATCTGTGCAATGACCTTAGTCACTTTTTTTGTGAGGTTGGGGTATAACACATAAGGGGGGGCTACGCAAGGTTATAAGAAAGACTGTGACAAACTAGCACCTTTATCTGCACCTTGTATAAACCCCCCCCCAAAAGAAAAAGTCTAATGTAATAGGACCAACAAATATAGGTGCTAAACTGCACAATTGTAGCTGCCCATAGCAAGCAATCGGTAATTGTAAATACCATGTTCTTATAACACATTGCAGAAGTACTGGAGTAAGAAGCACGGGATCCTAAAGCTGAAGTAAGCCTTCAACCCCATTAAGGAAATAAGTGACCATTTTAGCTTAGAACAGGAAGGGAGAGGGTTTCATTTCATACATTCAGAGATAAGGTTGTGGGACTGTGCATACAAGAGAGGAAGAAATAAATAAATAGAGAAGCAAAGACATGCAGTAAATAATATACAAGAATGCAACTAGTAAGGAAAAATAGAGTTATTCAAGTAGTAATGAATAGAAGGGCATTGTGACACCTGTGACAATGAAACAGCACAGAGAAAGAAGATTGGTGAAGTAGGAGACTAAAAGAAATTGAAGTGAGCAGATATATTTGCATGCAGCAGGTCTCAGAGGCCCTGTAAGGCTCTAAATCATTATATAAGAGGACATAATGTTGTTGTCTATTATTTATAAATCACCCACTGTACATATTCTGTAGTGCCAACATAACCAGTAATTCTTCCTTGCAGCAAATCACACATTTCCTTTAAATTCACCCTCAAGAAAAAAGGAGTCTGTGAATGAAAAAGATGGCAAATAGCAGTCTGTGATGAGAAGAAGAGAACTTCAACTAGGAAAAGGGAACAGCAACAAAGACTGATCATTTTGCCTACACTGTGTATCTATTTTGCTTTTCTACAGATGCATGGATGATGCCTCTTCTCTGAGCTCACATTTCATTAGTAGGTAACAACTTACTAATAAACGTTACTTAACCTTAAAATGTGCTAATAATTGGGTCTATTTCACTTGCGATTAAACTGGTGCTTAAAATACTAGTGAGTTGCCCCGTTTTAAAATATATTGTTAAAACTAAAGCACTTGTAAACTATCAAGAGCTGAGGTCTTCCTTTTGTAGTAGCATGTTTTATAGAAGATGGAAATACTGAATACTGCCATTTTGCAGGTAATGGGCTGCAAACAGTGTAAAGAAGATGAAGTGGCAAAGGTGGAGGAGAGTGCACTGGAGAACCCCCAGAGGTACGGTCCAGATCCCACAAGTCAGATGCCTTTTCGGATTCAAGAAACCCATACACCATTCATCAGTCCGGGAATAGGAGGGGTAATGTTGGGAACCAGCCACAGAGGAATGGGAGTAGGAGTTTCAGGTACATTGGTGGAAGGTCTATAAGCAAGACCTGTCTCTTAATTAACATTAATGATGTTATGTAATATTTGTGAAAACATTGCAAAGAGTGTCCTGAGATAATATAACTAGCATAACGAACCAAGCATTTGCTTAATAAATGAACATATAAAATTTGACAATTACAAAGAAATTATAGCTGCAGTTAGCTTTGTAAGGAGCTCCTGCTAAATAACTATGACTTTAGAAACCAACATTTATTACAGAGAAATTGGTTCAAAGTGCAAAAACCCTGAAAATTGAAACTGGCCATCATGCATAGATGCAAAGGATTTTTTAATTGTAAAGTAAAGAGTTGAACTTGTTTAATGTATTGAGTCCATTTGGAGGACCCAAATAATTTTTGCATGGGGGCCATAAAATGTATTTTACGCTACTGCTCTGATTATTTATCACTTCTACTTGAAAAAAGTTCAGCTGCTGAAGAAAAGCTTACTGTTCCTCCTCAGCCAAGATGGTGTTGGAGACGTGGCCATGGATGTTACAATTTCAATCTTTCCTGGAAAAGATATTTCCAAGAAAGATCGTTCATTTCAATACACTCTTGTAGAGCTGAATTGTCAGCTAAACAGATAGAAACAATAGAATTCTACCTGTATCTGACGATTCAGCAATGGCCTATGTTCTGGTGCCTTCAAAGGCACTCGATCAAAATTTTCTGCCAGCCTGATTGATCAACTGACCAATATCCAAGTCTTCTGTTGATATCAATTGCCTCATCTCCCACCATACATGTACTGTATATCGTACGAAAATATGTTTTGTTTGATATTATCGCTGCATCTATGGTCACCTTTAGGTAGTGCAGCCTCTTCTGTAACAGCAATACATGCAGCGCCGGATTTGTTTGCCGGCCGCCCCTAGGCCGCGAGGTCCAACCAGGCGGCCGCGCGGTCCTAGCGCCAGCCTACACTTCCCCTTCCCAGCGCACCGGCAAAAAAACGCCGGCGCAGCTGGTGTAATTGAATGGGGACGCACACATCCCCATAATGCGGCTGGGCGGCATGCCGCCCCTATTTTTTGCCGCCCTAGGCCCGGGCCTATGTGCCCTCGCCACAAATCCGGGCCTGAATGCATGAGGCTAAGTGGGCTTACACCCTGCCTCCTGATATCTCTAAATGGCTTACTTGGGTACTTACAAGGCTATTCATGGATTGTGCATCATCTTGGATCTTCTTTAAATGGATGTTAATTACCCTAGCAACAAGTGAACAGTTTTGTATGAATAGTAGAAAATAAATGTAAGCAATGAAAAATAAGAGTAGCAGTAAAACCAAAGCTTGGGGGTCAGTCTGTTTTCTGGATCACAGGTCATCTGCATCAACCAGACTACATTCTTAGCTGCATGATGAAAAGGGCCAGCAGAGGAAGGCTATTAAAAAGCATACAAAATAAATAATGAAGGCCAAACGCTAAATTGCTTAGAATACATTAATCTATAGTATATTAAAAGTTAAATACAAACTTTCCCTTTGAGTCTCTTACGCCACCTCTTACGCTTGGGCTGACATACTGTATTGCACTTCATAGGGCCATAGCACGTGGCTGGCCTTGTTCTCCCTGGCCCAGCCTCAATTAACAATCTCCCATTAATCTTAGTCCACTATCTGATTTGCATGACATTCTGATTTATAACCCCGCATCTCCTGCCTCCAATAATGTCAGAGATGGGTGGTTGGGTGCAGGTTTATCATTAGCACACAGTAGACTGTGTTTGGTAGGGAAAGGGTGCATTAGGAGCGAGGTAAGCTCTTGCAAGTAGGGCCCTGTGACCCTAGTTTTTCACTGTAATTCTGTAATCTCTGTTTGTTATAAATTATTGTAAAGCACTGAGTAACTTAAATAAATGATGATGATGATGATGATGATGAATCAATCACAAACTGGTCCCACAGCAGGATGTATGGATCTGTGGCCAGGCCCGGATTTGTGGAAAGGCCACCCAGACCTGGGCCTAGGATGCTGCCCATCCTCGATGATAAACTCATTGCACATGCAGTAGAAAGCCAAAGCACACCTGGGTAAAAGTTCACCCACCCTCTGAATTCAGGTTAAGAACTTCAAGAACAATGCTGCTACCCCCATACAAGCCATTAAACTAAGAAATGCATCATAGTTGCCTCTCCTCCACAGGCAGCTTGAGCACTGGCCCATAGCCAGATGTTGCATGGTACAGCCAAGGTGGCCCTACATGTCTTTCCAGCTCTCTGATACATTCTCATGAAACATCAGTACAATGGGCAGTTACCCTTATTCTTCTAAAAAGTTTTTGCAGCAACATCAGAGTTGTCCTGACCAGCTAAAATAAATTGTCTGGCATCCTTACCTTAACCAAGAGTTTTCTTCATATACTCGGCCTTCACAAACAGCGTGATTTTCTGTAGGGTCTGACCTACAACTATGATGACTTTAGGTTGGCCAGGTAAACTAACCTTGTGCCTTCTAAGCTTGAATTTTAACTTGTGTCATGACCCACCTGCATAATAGCCCCTTACTAAGTTTGTCTGGGATGGTCTTTATAAATATCAAATGACCCCTTTCTAGCCTGGTTGCACCTGTGGACATAATATTGGTGCATAAACTTAACAAATCTTAAAAATCTTACCCTTAAGGGAATACAAAACTTCTGAGGCCCTCTTATTATAAAGGCTTTTACCTCAAATGGTATGTATTTGGTGAAAAATGATATTTAAATATATCATTCTTTATGCTAGAATATAATTATTTTAACTTTGTTCATGTAGGAGGGGCAACCATGTTTATTGCTTTGTACGATTATGATGCTCGCACAGAGGATGACCTGAACTTTCAAAAGGGAGAGAAGTTCCATATTATTAACAACTCGTGAGTATCTTACTGAGATAGGAATGTGTGCATAAATTATTGTGACTACATACAGTAACCTTAAGTATATATATATATATATATATATATATATATATATATATATATACTGTATATATATATATATATAGATTGTGTATAATATGCATCTGATCTATTTATTCCCTATACAGAGAGGGTGATTGGTGGGAAGCTCGATCGCTAAGTTCTGGAAATACAGGATACATCCCCAGTAATTATGTGGCACCTATGAATTCCATTCAGTCGAAAGAGTAAGTTCTACCCTGCACTTGGAAGAAAAATGCTAAGATCAACAAACTTTTTAATAGCTAACATAACCAAATACTTTAAGGGTGGTGGCACACAGGGAGATTAGTTGCCCAGCGACAAATCTTCTCTACTGCGGGCAACTAATCTCCCCAAATGCATTCCCGCCAGCAAGAATGCGAATCACCGCGGGATTACATATGTATCGATATATGTAAATGTGAAACTTGTACAATTGTGAACCTTGTAAGCATAGATACTATGAATAATGGAACACTTGGCTGTTCTTTGGGGTCTATGGAAGCCAGAAGATCTTGAATAACGTCTCATGATGTACAAAACAAATATTCTTATAGAATGGTGTTAAAGAATTGTAATTTCTCATGTACCACTGTTTCCCCTGTCTCTAAATTAGGTGGTACTTTGGAAAGATTGGCCGGAAGGATGCAGAGAGACTACTTTTGTCTGATGGGAATCAAAGAGGAACCTTCATGATCAGGGAGAGCGAGACAACCAAAGGTAAAGCTTATCAGGATGCATGAGTATATAATATATTTGTATATATATACAAACAAAAAACCTTTTGTTTGTCCTGCATTCTCCTGACAAAGATCCAAGTATTGGATCGAAACGTTGAGTTTAAATAAAGGATTTCATTTTTTTGCACTATACAAAGTATATATATATATATATATGTGCAGGTATGAGATCTATTATCCAGAAAGCTCTGAATTACAGAATATCTGTCTCCTATAGATTCCATTTTATCATAACAATCTAAATTTTAAAATATGATTTCTACTCCATTTTATCCAAATAATCTAAATTTAATTTAAAAAATGATTTCTCTGTAACAATTAAACAGTACCTTTCCTTCTTCCTTCTACATACAAAGTAAGATAATAATAATTAATAATTATTATTAATTAATCCTTTTTGGAAGCAAAACCAGCATTTTGGGTTCCTGTTATGTTTACATTATTTTCTAGTAGATTTAAGTATGAAGATCCAAAGTATGGAAGGATCCAGTATCCTGAAAACCCCCAGGTCCCGAGCATTCTGGATAACAGGCCCATACCTGTATATATATGTACAGTATGTGTGTGGTGTATATATGATATATATGCTTGACAAAGGGGACCACCCCGAAACGTTGCATCGTGTGCAAATAAATCTTCGCAAGGGTTTTCCCTGCTTGATCGTGCCTGGTGTGCCATTGCCTTTCTTTCTTGTATATATGATATATATAAACATAAATAAACAGTATCAGTATACTAACACCCTACCATGCTCTCTTATTTTAGTCTTTAAGTCTCCTTTCACATTTTTCCTATGTGATATTCTGTCTTCTCTAAATATTATGTTTAACTAATCCTTGCCACCTTATTTCTTTTACCTTCCACTCTATTTTCCATTTTGATCAACAGCTTCATGTTATGGTTCTTCGCAGGTGCATACTCCCTTTCTGTTCGTGACTGGGATGCTAACAGAGGAGACCATGCAAAACATTACAAGATCCGCAAGCTAGACAGTGGAGGGTTCTATATTACAACCAGGGTCCAGTTTGATACTGTGGAGGAGCTGGTGTTACACTATAGTGGTAAGAAGGCTGCATCTTATATAGACTAATCTTTCCTTTCTTCATGGACATAAATAATATAGAGGTATCAAGTCCAGACTGACATTCCAAGTAAGCCCTGGCATTTCAAGTACACAGAGGCCCAAATACCCCCGCAGGCCCAATAAATAGTGAGTGTCTATGGTATCTTATAGCAGCTACAATATAATAGTATTTGCCAGAATCTAAAGACCAGTCCAGGCCTGATAGGTATGTTTCTGTTATAAGGCAGCTTGTAGCATGGATTTTGGAAAGAAAGCAGGCAATGTAGAGTTTATAATATACACTGGTAAATGCACAGAAATAAAAAAGCATTAACATTAACTTTAGGGACACATACGATTGGCATTCAAGGAAAGTGCAAGGCTAGCATCTCATAGACTGCTGTATCCCCTAGCAACAAGGCTTTCCTTACAGAGTAGACAAAAGAGCAGATTGGTCGTGAAGTGGCATAGCAAGAACACCATGTTCAAATATGATTGTTCAGACTATGTGGGGATGTGTTTAGATGTGATACAATGAAACAATATTGCAGTAGCACTCTATTTTCTTAAGTTCAAAATCAGGGCATGATGAACAATTCAATACAAGAAGCTAAGAGGCAGCTAGCTCAAACTGTGCCGAGTTGTACAATTCAGCTTCCCTTCAGCAACGCCATAACATATACTCTGCCAGCTCTTTTACAAATCAATTTGTAGATACCAGAAATTGTATTAGTACTGGAATTCCTGCTAATATAGAAATTAATATGTATTTTTTAATAACTTTGGCCCAAGTCTGAAATAAATATATTTTGCAAAAAAAATGGAAATGTACCTGGTTGGTTTGGGTTTTTTTGGGTTAATGTGGGGTCTTTGGGGTGAGTGGAAAAATTCTGCTTTTAGGCTTAAGCTGGCCATAGACGCAAAGATCCGATCGGACGAATCATCGTACGATCGGACTTCCCCATCTCCTGACCTGCCACTAACCATTCAGATCAAAGTCTTACCAGTCAGATCAAATAAAGTAGTTAAAGAACAGATCAGCAATGTTCTGCTCCTGACAGCAATCGTATGATAGTTATGTCTGACAAAGCTGGTGACAGTCTCCCACTGAAAATCGTACGATTGGCAATACACGCAGAGATATTATCGGCAGCCGACAGAAATTTTCTAACCTGTCTGATCGACCAAACTACCGATCTCCGCCGGACGAAAAATGTCGGGACTCTCCACACACGGTCCAAAAATCATACAAATCCTCGATTCGTACGATCGGATCTTTGCGTCTATGGCCAGCTTTAGGCTCATTGCACACATGGCAGTATAGCTGGGTTTGGGGATTTTTCTGCTTGCAGAAAAAATGCCTCAATCATTTACTGTATGCCCTGATAGGAAACACAATTACTTTTTGTAGTTGGCTGCAAGTAGCAGATTTTCCCTGTGTAATGTTTATAGTCATGGGGCCAAGCAGATGTTAGACAGACCCTGCCACAGTGTAGATAAGATTTGGGGTGAGTGCTCATCCGATGCCCTCAAAATACCTAGGATGATATGGCAATGTTTTCATATATCTGTCTTTTTTTTAGCTAACAACCCCAAATATTGGGGTCACTTACATGGTTTTGAATAAAAAAAAGTCTCCAAACCTCTTTTATGGCAATGATTCAATGATATGACAAAATGCGGGTTTTTTGACACAGTTCCTCATAGCTGTTAGACAGACAATACATTCCAAAACACACATATAAGAGCCTCATTTGTTAATGCAAGTGCAACATGGAAAGCACAACAATATCCACAAATTGCTGTGTTTTTTTCCTCAATGCGGCATTTTGTATTACAGAATTCCAGATTAATAGCAGGCAGCCATTAATTCAAGTGCACAAAATGTTTCTTGATTTAGCAATGTGGATGCTACTTAGCACTGTTAGACAATCACTCGCAAGTTAAAGCTTTTTCTTAGTCAATGTTGGAAGGAAATGAATCGTTTCTGTGCAGTGCAGCACCATTATAAGGTAGCTTATTCCCATTTACTAGCCACAAGCCACCTTTGCCCTCATCAGGCCCAGACATGACATAGGTTAATAATACACTGGGACTTGATTTTACTGTTTGTCTTCATAAATAAGCCCTATAAAGTACATATAGTATCATAATGGTCTTTTGAAGAATTTTTTTATACTTGCACAGCTCCCCTCTCAGTTTGTCCAGAACTGCAAAGCTTAAAAAACTCTTCATTATCAAAGCCTAGTGGTTAATCATATATGCAGGAGGTTCTGTTAGTGAGAATACAAACCTCTCTGTATCCTGTGTGGCCTTGCCTGCTAATTCTGTGTGAGAGTGATGGAGAAATGTAACAGCCCAGCCTTTGCAAACACTCCTAACTGTATATTAATCTAGAACAGTTATAGTTACTTTTTGAAACTTCATAGGGCAACGTATTGACTGTATATTCCTGTTCTTTTTAGGAAAACACTAGATCTCATGCCCTATCAGTGCAGAGGGGCCTCATCAGGTTTGTTGCTTTATGCAGCAGCTGACACAGAGCACCCCTCAAAATACACTACATTCCTTTTGGAAAATAGGTTGCTTGGGCCCACTAACACAAGTAGATGTTGGTATTTTCATTTCTCTTTCCATTTTGCATCTATTAATTAATTCATTAAACTCAGAGTGATATGGTAAATCATCAATAGTTGGCACTAGATGGATTTGGGAGATGCAATGCTTGACTTCATTACTTGACTACAGTGGGTAACCTCAGACACTTTTTATGCATTGTTTAAATGGGTAGTTTACCTTTAAAATAACTTTTAGTATGACATAGACATTGATATTTTTAGCCAATTTTCTTTCTTTCTTTTTTTTTTTTTTTTTGCAGTTACAGTTATTTAGCTTTTTGTTTAGCAGTTCTCCAGTTTGGAATTTCAGCAGCTATCTGGTTGCTAGGGTCTTGTTTACCATAGCAACCAGGCAGTGAGTTGAATGAGAGAATAGGAATAGAATGATAAGGAATAAGTAACAATAAGACTAGAAAATGGTAAGTTTACAGAGCAATAGTTTTTTTTTTTAGCTTTTAGCTACTGGGGTCAGGGATACCCATTTAAAGGGGGTTCACCCTCCAAATACTTTTTTTCAGTTGAGTTGGTTTCAGACTTTTTTCAAATACTTTCTATTTATTATTTATCGTTTATTTAAATTGAAGTTTAAATTTGAACATTCCTGTCTGGTGTTTCAGTCTGGCAGCTCAGTGATCCAGGAGCATCTGAACTGTTACAATTTGCTGCCTTTAGTTGATACATTTCTCAGTAGTATCTGTGGAATATTAGCAACTATTGTATCAATGATAACAGCTGTTTTTAATGAAATTCGGGGATTCTGCTCAGCAGGGACAAAGCTAAGAAATGTATCAACTAAATGTATCAATTTAGAACAGTTTCTGAGTCGGCGACTCCCCCTTCCAAAGCTGCTTTAGAAGGTGAAAAATGAAACTTTACACTTCAATATTAGAAAAAAAATTATCACAAATAGAAGCTAATTGCAAAAACGATTTTTTTTCTGCTAAACTGTCTAAAAACAACTAAACTGGAAAAAGTGTTTGAAGGTGAACAACCCCGTTAAAAGCTGGAAAGATGTAGAAGAAGGCAAATAATTAAAACCTTTAAATAATGAAGAAAGTTGCTAGGCTAACACACTACAGTTAAACCTATAAGAAAAAAAATATAATGCACTGTTTGAAAGGGATATGTCCAGCTTTATAACGGCATATGTTCTTTTTAAGCCTTCTAGCACCACCTACTGGCCATTTTAGTTTTTTTTTTGCTGAAAATGAAGTTATATTAGGATTCATTTATAAAGGCAGCACAATGTACAAAGTGCAAAATTGGGAAGCAAATTGCCATGTTTCAAAGTTGCAAATTGTGTCCAAGTTGCGGCACGTTTCTCTTCCTTCATTTGCGTGCAAACGTTGTTAAGGCTCATTTATGGCCTTCCATTTGTACTGATATAAATAAATAGCATCTACTAGAAAAGCATAAAATGTTTTCATATAGAAAGTAAAATTTTTCTGGGTCTCTTCTGTAGGGGCGTTTCTGGGATTTTCACCACATGAGGCAGCCAATACCTTCATGCCCGGAATTTACCTTTCCAAGTGTAATTACACTCTCTGCACTAGAAGAGCCAAAATCCGAATTTCAGTACTTTAAGTTACCCCTGGTAACCTGTGGGTTGCTGATGCCTGGGAACAGTTTCTCAACTCGCTTAGAATTATCGAAATAGCATAGCTGCCAATATTTGAAAGTAATTTCATGGCACTGTGGTACATTACTTTTGGGCCATTAAGACCACGTGAGAACTGGACTTAGAACTGGAGTTAGTATAATGTTCCACACCTCCCATATTTAGAAAACATAGTAGTGAAGAAAGAGCAGCACACATGAAAAAGCATAAAAGTATGTGTTCTGTGTCACAGTCTGTAGCTAAAATGAGGGTTAAACATGCTCACTATTAAGTGATGAATTTAATGCCCTGCACAATATTGGGTACAATATCCAGTACAGGTTTTGTTTAACTATTACACACAGAGTAACATCGGTTCTGGTCCCTGGAGTATCTGCACAGAATCACTGACTAATAGTTTCTCTTTATAACCACTGTTCACACAGGAAAAAAATACAAATTAATTTAATTTTTAATTCTGATAATTTCAGTATTTGAATCATTTACATTTCTGTTTCAAGGAGAACTCCCCCCCCCCCTAAACTTGCAGGCATTGAAAGGACGGTGATTAGACCAGCAGCAAACATTGCCCCTTTTATTACATTTGCCTGATAATGTCTACATTCATAGTTCTGACAAAAGCTTAATGTGCTTTGCAAGGCAGCAGCACACTCAAGTGGTATTACTCTATATTGCAATGTTTTTGTTGTTAAGGGAACGTTAGAAAGATTTCAAATATATCATCAGTATCCTTGTATTTCTATCAGTATGTCTTCCCCTGATTCTATTGCATTCTTTCTCCATCAGTTTTTTTACTAATCTTTCTGACCACAGTTCAGCTCAGTAAAATGGTTAATTTATTTCTGGACAATACCAGTGTGCCACAAAATTTTCTTTTAGGGGTTTAGACAGGAGTGAATTTTCTGTACATAGCACACAGTAGTTGTTGGCAGAAAGGAAAATGCAGTGTACCCACACGTTCACCCCTTGCTTGTGCAGGTAACACAGCAGTAGGAATAAAGGGGATACTAGCCACTATGAGAAGGCGTAGTAGCAGCGATGTAACTATGATATAGGGTCATGGAGGGGAGAGTTTGTGCACCTAAAGATGCGACCTAGTCCCTCCTGAAGATTATTTTATACATGGAAGGCTGGTGTCAAGATGAAGTCTACTCAATGCATGAGTCTTTAGGTGCAGGGTTCCCCAGCATCATTGGACACACTTTTGCAAAAGGAAGAAGGATAAATACAGTGGTAGCAAGTGTAAATATGTGGGGTTCAAAATGAAGTCTGTGCATGATTCTTTAGATGCTAGTACACGGTGTGGCATACAAATAAAAGCATATACGTATATGTTCAAAGTCACAACCTATGGTTGAAATAAATGGGATAAATCATACATCATCCAGGAAATTCGACGGTTGATTGAATCTTCCACACAGTGCCCAGTACACCTTTGTTCATTCTAAAACTAGCAGAACATGGCACCAGAGTATAGTGGTGGCAAGCCGCCCTAGGTCTGGGCCTTTTCAGCCTTGGCATAAATCCAGATACACTTGTGCACAAATTGGAACAAGAGGCAGGACGGATTTATCATAACCAGGTGCAACTATGTGGGAGTACAAGGACCAGCTTTAGATACAAGTACCGTCAATTCGCACAATGACTGCTGCCTATTTTGAACTACTGCATCTCCCAGTACCCAACCATTTTCAGCTGATTGTAATTTAACAACAGTTACAATGTCACAGATTGGTCCTACTGTGTAAGTACGGGGCCTGAGATGTCTGTTTTTCCCAGAGTACCTGCCGCCAATAAAGACAGTTCTAATGGCAGCTCATGTTATCATACCCTTTGAGTCCTAAAGCAGATAGATATAGCTCTTTACTCTCTCATCTACTTTTTTGTCGTTTCAGAGTTCAATGATGGGTTGTGTCACCTGCTTACAAGTCCATGTGTCAACCAGAAACCCCAAACACTGGGGCTTTCAAAAGATGCCTGGGAAATATCTCGAGATTCCGTCAATCTGGTTAAGAAACTGGGACAAGGCTGCTTTGGAGATGTTTGGAAGGGTAAGAGTCTAACACAATGTCACAGTCCTGTGTATATTCTATTCTGGACACATCAGTTGTTTACAAACATAGTTACATAGTTACATAGTTAAATCGGGTTAAAAAAAGACAAAGTCCATCAAGTTCAACCCCTCCAAATGAAAACCCAGCATCCATACACACTCCTCCCTACTTTCACATAAATTATATATACCCATATCTATACTAACTATAGAGCTTAGTATCACAATAGCCTTTGATATTATGTCTGTCCAAAAAATCATCCAAGCCATTCTTATAGTCATTAACTGAATCAGCCATCACAACATCACCCGGCAGTGCATTCCACAACCTCACTGTCCTGACTGTGAAGAACTCCCTATGTTGCTTCAAATGAAAGTTCTTTTCTTCTAGTCTAAAGGGGTGGCCTCTGGTACGTTGATCCACTTTATGGGTAAAAAGGTCCCCTGCTATTTGTCTATAATGTCCTCTAATGTACTTGTAAAGTGTAATCATGTCCGCTCGCAAGCGCCTTTTTTCCAGAGAAAACAACCCCAACCGTCTACCCTCATAATTGAAGTCTTCCATCCCTCTAACCAATTTAGTTGCAAGTCTCTGCACTCTCTCCAGCTCATTTATATCCCTCTTAAGGACTGGAGTCCAAAACTGCACTGCATACTCCAGATGAGGCCTTACCAGGGACCTATAAAGAGGCATAATTATGTTTTCATCCCTTGAGTTAATGCCCTTTTTTATGCAAGACAGAACTTTATTTGCCACAGTATGACATTGCCCAGAATTAGACAACTTGTTATCTACAAAAATCTCTAGATCCTTCTCATTTAAGGAAACTCCCAACACACTGCCATTTAGTGTATAACTTGCATTTATATTATTTTTGCCAAAGTGCATAACCTTGCGTTTATCAACATTGAACCTTATTTTCCAGTTTTCTGCCCAGTTTCCCAACTTAGACAAATCACTCTGCAAAGTGGCAGCATCCTGCATGGAACCTATAGTTCTGCACAATTTAGTATCATCTGCAAAAATAGAAACAGTACTTTCAATGTCCACCTCCAGGTCATTAATTAAGTTGAAAAGCAAGGGATCTAGTACAGAGCCCTGCGGTACTCCACTAACAACACTGGTCCAATTAGAAAATGTTCCATTTACCACCACTCTTTGTAGTCTATCTTTTAGCCAGTTCTCTATCCAGGTACAAATACTATGTTCCAGGCCAACATTCCTTAATTTAACCAGTAACCTTTTGTGTGGCACTGTATCAAATGCTTCAGCAAAGTCTAAGTTAATCATATCCACTGCCATCCTAGAATAGAGGTCCCTGCTTACCTTCTCATAAAAAGAAATTAAGTTAGTCTGGCAAGATCTATTAAAGGAACAGTAACACCAAAAACTGGAAGTGTTTTAAAGTAATGAAAATATCATGTAGTGTTGCCCTGCACTGGTAAAACTGATGTGTTTGCTTCAGAAACACAACTATAGTTCAAATAAACAAGCTGCTGTGTAGCATTGGTGGAAATTGAAAAACGGCTATATGGCACAGAATAGTTAATGGATAACAGATAGCATTATGTTCTACAGAGCTTATCTGCTATCTGCTGTGTAACTTGAGCCTTTTCCCCTTTGAATGGCTGCTCCCATTGCTACACAGCAGCTCATTTATATAAACAATAGTTGTGTTTCTGAAGCAAACACAGTAGTTTTACTAGTGCAGGGCAACACTGCATTATATTTTTATTACTTTAAAACAATTTAATTTTTTGATGTTACTGGTCCTTTAAGCATAAAACCATGCCGGCACACACTCATAATATTATGATTTGCTATAAAGTCCAGTATCTTATCCTTTATTAACCCTTCAAAAACCTTTCCTACCACTGATGTCAGACTAACTGGCCTATAGTTTTGAGGCTGAGAACGGGGTCCTTTTTTGAATAGAGGCACCGCATTAGCAATTTGCCAGTCTCTCGGCACTAAGCCAGATCTCAATGAATCCTGAAAAATTAAGTAAAGAGGTTTGGCAATCACAGAGCTAAGCTTGCTAAGTACCCTGGGATGAATACCATCTGGCCCGGGACCTTTGTTAATCTTAACATTTTCTAGTCTCTTTTGAATTTCCTCATGTGTGAACCATGCATCATTAGTTGTATTACTAGAATTGGGACTATTAAGAAGGAAACCTTCATTAACTGGTTCCTCATTTGTGTAGACTAAAAATAAGAGTTTTATTTTGTTTTCATCAACCAGCTGACCCCCTCTGATACTAAAGGTCACACCCCTTCCTGCTTCATTTTTTTACTATTAAAAAATAATAAACTTTTTACTGCTTGCTGCAATATCCTTTTCTATATCAATTTTAGCTTGCCTTATAGCTTCTTTGCATGATTTATTGGCCTCCTTGTACCTTATAAATGATTCGGCTGTCCCAGCTAACTTGAAAGCCTTAAAAGCACATCTTTTCTTACCCACCTCAACACCAACACTTCTATTGAACCAAAAAGGTTTTGCTTTGCAACGACGTTCCTTGCTTACAAGGGGAATATACTGACAAGTATATTTATGAAGCAGCATTTTAAAGACTTCCCATTTTTGTTCTGTGTTTAACCCTGTGAAAAGCATTTCCCACTTAATATGTTGCAGAGATGCCCTTATCCTGTCAAAGTTTGCACGTCTGAAATTTTGTGTTTTAGTTACTCCCTTATAGAATTGCTTCTGCAACAGAATCTCACAGGAGACCATGTTATGATCACTATTCCCTAAATGCTCACCCACACAAATGTTAGAGATAAGTTCAGTATTATTTATGACAAGGTCCAAAAGAGAGTTATTCCTAGTAGGTTCTTGAACGAGCTGGAATAAAAAGTTGTCATTCAGCATATTTACAAACCTACTAGCTTTTTCTGTCTTGGCAACCCCATTACCCCAGTCAATGTCTGGACAATTGAAGTCTCCCATAGCAACAACTTGACCCAGCTGTGAAGCCGCTTGTATTTGCAAGAGTAGATGGGCTTCATACTCGACACTTATACGAGGTGGTTTATAGCATACACCAATGATAATTCTTTTTGTAACCTTTTGCCCAGTCAAATCTCTACCCAAAGGGATTCTACACTCCCCCCCGTGCCAGCTATGGTTATTTCTTTAGCGCATGGCTTTAATTCAGGCTTTACATATAAACACATTCCTCCACCCTTTTTAATCCCTCTGTCTCTCCAAAAAAGGGTGTAACCATTTAAATTCACAGTCCAGTCACATGTTTCATCCCACCAGGTCTCAGGGATACCAATTATATCATAATTTTTAGAGCATGCAATAAATTCTAGGTATCCCATTTTACCTGACAAACTCCGTGCATTTGCCAGCATACAGCGGAGGTTACTACTTTTACATCAGTAATTAGGTTGTAAATGCTCAAAAAAATATTAACCACCCTTGACAAGCTTATATTTTAATGGTCAGGTAACAGATTTGACTCGGTCTCTCCTTATGAACTGGCGAACCTTCCTAAAGTCAACGCTGTCCTCCTGCTGGAAGCCCACAGGCTAGATACAGCCCACCATGGGATATTTATGCCCCCACCCCAAGTATTCTCAAAGTCTCCACAGCCATGCTTGTATGACATTATATAATTCAATACTTGCATATGCAATGTAACAAATTATTGGACAACTGTATGTAAAAAGTAGCACATTGCAGTATTTAGATATAAAAATGTGCCTTTGCAATTCTCTGTACAATTTAAGGTTACTGGAAATAATAATATTAAATCTGCAGGATATCACTATAAGTATATCAGGGGTGCATGTGCATAATCCTGTAATTCACAGCTGTGAGCTTTTATTATACACTGGTGGCCACAATATGTATCTCATATCACATATAACCATATATTTTGTGTACTGTTGCAGGGAGGATTATTTCCAGGTCTTGTTTTAGTGTCATTGGGAAAAGCAAAAAAAAAGGCATGTACTTCCTAGGGGTTGGGAAGGGATATATGACATAGCCAGAGAGTGCAGTTAGCCCCACAGTCTGATTATGGGCCTGCAAATTATTTTTCAGGCCCCCAAAATGTCTAGTGATTGACCGGATTTACCAATATCTATTAAAATTGTATGTGAATTAGGGCCTCATGAGGCCCCTATACTTCCTGGTCCCCCCTGCAGCGGCAGGGTCTGCATGCTATGTAGTTACACCCCTGTGGGCCTGTTCAGAAAAGTATTCTCTTAGCCCTTGTGTCAGTGGTGATATACAATATCTGACCCAGGTTAACCTTGTCTACACTAGTGCAGAGCTATGAGCATATGCTTAGATACAGGCCTCTATTATGCAATAGTGTTTGGCCATTTGCCAACATGATCATCTTATCAGGTTTCTTGCATGCCCATGTTGTGTGAAAATGATTATTTATTACTGACTTTACAAGTATTATTCATACTTCACATTCGTTTTTTGTAGGGATGCACCGAATCCACTTTTTTGGCCGAACCCCCTTCACGAAAGATTTGCCCGAATACCGAATCGAATCTGACTCGTAATTTGCATATGCAAATTAGGGGTGGGAAGGGGAAAACACTTTTTACTTCCTTGTTTTGTGACTAAAAATCAACGCAATTTCCCTCCCTAATTTGTATATGCAAATTAGGGTTCAGATTCGGTTCGGCTGGGCAGAAGGATTCGGCTGAATCCGAATCCTGCTGAAAAAGGCCGAATCCTGGATTTGGTGCATCCCTAGTTTTTTGGCCCATTGGAGATTATACAGTATCTCTATTTACTGGTAGTGCCCAGGCTGGTATCAAACTTATGACTGCTGCATTGCAAGGGAGAACTGCTAAGTGCTGGGGCACCATACCTCCCAGTGTAAAAAGACAAAAGCAGCCAAAATGCTCTTAGTCAATCAGGCCTCAGTATGACTGATTTTATTTGCAAAAACATAATGATCATTAGTGATGAGCAAATTTATTCGCCACCCATGGATTTTTGGCAAAATGCCAAATTTCGCCATGTGAGAATTCTTTCACGAAACTGTGGCAAAAATTTGCCTTGTAAAAATTTAGCCGCAAAAAAACGCCCATAAGAAAAAAACACCCATTGACTTTAATGCATTAGGACAAAAAAAGTCGCAGAAAAAACGGCCATTGACTTTAATGCATTCGGAGCGAGAAAAATTGTTGCGCATGTAATAATTTGTCGCGTGTACAAACGCCCATTGACTTCAATGCGTTTCATGAAATTTCACAATTTTGC
Organism: Xenopus laevis; assembly: GCF_017654675.1. Lineage (NCBI taxonomy): Eukaryota > Metazoa > Chordata > Amphibia > Anura > Pipidae > Xenopus > Xenopus laevis. The sequence continues at coordinate 68,193,287 of NC_054374.1, read as the reverse complement.
AAATTTTTTTGCAGTTTCACGAATATTTCAGCAAAGCATCACAGGACATATTCGCTCATCACTAATGATCATCTAAAATGGCTTCTGATGAAGTGACTAGTAGGTCACATAACGTGTTAAGCCTGTCGCCCCCTGCCATCCTTGTATGTGATGTTTTCAAATGGATTAATAAAGCTATTTACGATTTTAACCAAGTTTGGCTGCATCTCCAGTCCACACCCTATCTCAGCACTACAATCCCCTGGTGCAATTCTTGATTTTTTGAGTGATCATCTAAAATCACCACACCTATAACATTTCTTTGCTTTGCTAAGCAATGTATATTACCTTTAGGTGTCTTTATACACATTCAGTTGTTACTGATAATGAATTCATGTTCTCCTTCCAGCTACTGAACTAACACTCCCATGATCCCCAGCCAGTTATAAGCTTCTTACATATGATGGGGATTCTATTTCAGCAACATCTGGAGGCCTCAGTGCTTCAAATCTCTGCTGTATTTGGCATTTCCTTGGTAACATAGTTATTGTGGAGGTCACTGTTGGCTGAGTTCTCTAGAATTACCTTATTGTATGCAGCCACAGGAGCATTCTGAGTAGAACAGGAGTGTCAGGGTTTCTTTTCCCTCAATGCCAGCATAAGAGTCCCTGTAAATATACAAGACTGTGGCAGAAGATTAACAAATATTGGACGGCACCAAGCCTATGACTAAGAAAGATAATCCTGAAACGCATTAGGTGTTTTACCAGCAGCCTGCTACAATAAAGCCTTTTCCAGAAGTGCCGTCCAATAATCTTGTTAATATTATACAGTCGGGACACTGAGGACTGAGCACCTGGGTGAAGGAATTGTGGGGAGCCAGAGCGGTCTCTTACGGTTTGTGTTTTACTGAATGTGGCAGAAGATTATGCATGTCAAAAGATCAATACACATTAAGGGCATGCCTAACGTACTGCTACATATTGAATTTTGTACAGACCTTATATATCTTAGGAAACCTGTTCTAACTACCTAGATTGTTTTAAAGTAGACTTATTGGGGCAGATTCCCTAAAGGGCGAAGTGGCTTACACTAGCGTCAATTCACTAGCGTTACCGCCTGCAGGGACTTCGCCAATTTCAAACGGGTGCAGGCGTCACTTCGCTAGCAAAGGAGATAGACGCTAGCGTTGCTTCACACTCTAACACCAGGCGAATTTCCGTTCTGGTGAAAGGACGTAACTCCGCAAATTCACTAAGATGGAGATTTTACTGAACGTTACCTCATTCGTCAGACTTGCCTTCCCCAGCTCAGACCAGGCGAAGTGCAATGGAGTGCATAGGACTTCCTCAATTTTTAGTGCAAAACTTTTCTAAATCTCAAAAAACGCTGGCGTCTTTTCCTTTTTTCAGAGTGATAGCCTGCAAAGGTCCGTAAAAAAATTTTTGGGTAACCGAGTTCCCCCCTCCATTTTCTAACATATGGCACACAAACTATACAGTGGACTCATGTGTAGGGCAATTTAACAACTCTATTTTCTTTATTAAGGTTCCCTGGACTTGTGTAATGTAATGTATTTGCTGCAACATGTACGTTATCATCATATGCAAATAAGGCAATGCTAGCGCATTTTCACTTTGATTGCCGAAATAACCCTAGCGAAAATTTGACAGCGTTCGGCGCCCTGGACGCAACTTTGCAATTTAGTGAATTAGCGAATTTGCGCCTGCCAAAGTGTTGCGATGCCTGCGAATTTGCACCTTTGCCTTAAGATTTGTATAGACTTATGTTCTTTCTATGTTAAAATGGCAGCACGGCTTTTCATTATATTTTTTTAAAAAAAATAAATCCACAGTTCCTCAGGCTAAATATCACAACATGCGCTATGATTCTGGGTATTTTATGTTCAGGAGGAAAATAACAACACATCATGGGCATCATAGTGGTGCAGTGGTTGGCATTGCTGCAAGGCATCCTAAGTTTGATTGAAACCAGTTCAACCTTGTCTGTTGTTCCTTGTGTGGGGTTTACGCCTACTCTCCAAAAACATAGAGCAAGGTTACATTTTTCCTGATAAAATTGAACATAGCTTGTGACAGGACTCTTAGAATGTAAGCAATACTGGGACAGGGAATGATGGATAAGCTCTGTAATGTACTGCAGAAATAAAGGATAACAATGGAGGCAGATGGTATGGCATATAATGAGAATATATCTTGGATGGCAGGAGGACATTATCACTAACCTGTAAATAGAAGAGCACAATGTTTTTCATTGCAGGACTATGACTTTAAAGTGGTACTTTAACTTAAAATTATAAAAGTATAATGTAGACATTGATATTCTGAGACAATTTGCAATTGATCTTTGTGTTTTATTTTTATAATTTTTCAGTCATTTTGTTTTTCATTTAGTAGCTCTCTAGTTTTTTATTTCATTGAATATCCGGTTCCTAGAGTTTTTTTTTACTTTAGCAACCAGGTTTGAATGAGAGGCTGGAATATGAATATGCGAGGGACTGAATAAAAAGATAAACAATAAAATGTATAAGTAACACTACGATTGTAGCCTCATAGAGCTACAGTGTTTTATATGCCGGGGGCAGTGACCCTTATTTGAACGCTTGACAGGGAGGAAGATGAAGGCAAATAATTAAATAAATAATGAAGAACAAATGCAAAGTTGTTAGGAATAGGACATTGTATAACATACTAAAAATGAACCAGTCCTTTAAAGAGATATTATGGGGCAAATTCACTAAGCGCCGAAGCGCCTAACGCTATCGTCAATTCGCAAGCGTTGGGCATTTTCGTTACTTCGCAAATTCACTAACGAACGCTGGCGTAAATTCGCTAGTGTTACTTCGCACCCTTACGCCTGGCGAATTTTCACTACGGACGAAACTACGCAAATTCACTAACGCGCGCAGTGTACTGAACGCTACCTTTTACGCTAGACTTCCTTCACCACCTCAGACCAGGCGAAGCGCAATAGAGTAGATAGGGATTGCTTCAAAAAAAGTTCAAATTTTTTCTAAGTCACAAAAAACGCTGGCGTTTTTTCTATATTATGGGTGATAGGCTGAAAAAGATCGAAACAATTTTTGGGGCTCCCCTCCTTCCCCCCTACATTTCCTAACTCATGGCAACTTAACTATACAGTGGGCACATGTGTAGGGCAAAAAAAAAATGTATTTGATGTTTTGAAGGTTTCCCAGGCATTTGTAGTGATTCTACGTATTCCTCCATTGAAGTTTGAATTTGGCGCTGTATGCGAATTAACCATCGCTAGCGTAACTTCGCTTCGCTTAGCGAATCAACGCTAGCGCAACTTCGCAACCTTACGCTACCCCTGTGCGCAACTTCGGATTTTAGTGAATTTGCGGAGCGCTGGCGAAACTACTCCTGGCGAAGTGTGGCGAAGTGCGGCGAAGTGCGGCGAAGTTACGCCTGGCGCAACTACAAATCTTAGTGAATTTGCCCCTATATATCTGGGTTTAACATGAGTCCAGTTAACATGCTTTGGTTATACAGTATATAGTGCGGATATTTTCCAAATCATAGCAGATGTTCCTCCGAGCCATCATTCCCTGTCCCAGTGGTGCTTTGTACTAACCATGCACAGTACAATGACAACTAAAAAAATATTTAATTGTTGGAGTGAACCTACAAGGAGCCACCAGAGAAGCTCAAATTCAGGGCCCACTCTTAAAGGGCATGTAAAGGCAAAAATATAAAATCCCATTTTTACTTTCTTTAATGAAAAAGAAATCTATCTCCAATATACTTTAATTAAAAGATGTCTACAGTTTTTATGATAAACCTGACTGTATGCAGTGCAATTCCCCCTTCTTTTACTGCTGTTGATAGGAATTGTCAGATGGTCCCCAACTGCTGTGCAGGTAAACGATCATACTTTCAAATGGCAGGGGGAGCCCCCCCCACCTTACTTCCCAGAACTCGAGCAGCATTGTTGGATTCCCTGTAGAGATTTGTATCCAGAGACGCAGTGTAGTCTCTATATTATGATTATTAATCATTCTTGCTGTATTGGCTTCTATGGCAGATATTATTTGACTTGTGCTGTTTTGATAATTTATGACGATCCCTAAGCTTAACCTCCCAACTGAAGCCCAGACCACACTGAGCATGTGCGAGTCTTGATATTGCAGAAATGTCTAACAAAGTTACAAGATGACAGCCCCCTGCGCCAACTTTGAAAGCATAAATCATTTGTCTTATTAGGCTGCTGGTGCTGTAAGTTCATGTTTATATTTAGTATACATAATACAGCATTTCTAACATTATTCTATTTTAGACTTTAGTTGCCCTTTAAAAACCATTCGATAGTGCCAAATGGTATAGTAAGAAAGTAAGAAAGGGCTGAGTTTTTCAAGAGTGGAGCCCACTAGGAGATCCTCTGGTACTCTGGCAGACCAGTACGAGTGTCCCACCCTGTCTTACAGTTACTCATAGCACTGGGAATTCTTCTGAGCAAGTGTGAGAAATGAAACTTTTATTTATTAATATTCTCTCTGAATTAGAACCCCTTGGAATATTACTTCGTCCTTACGTACAGATCATATTACCTATCCTTACCTCCCTGTGCCAAACTTGATATTTTGATGAGCACACTAATAGCATAAGGAAGCCTGTGCATAACATTTGGCAGGCTATTGCTCTCCAAAATTTGTCACTGTATTTTGCAGTTCAATTGGCATTAGAGCAGCAAACAAGTTATGCAATTGTATAATGGTTAGATGTTGTTGCACCCATACTGAGGACAGTGCACATGTCAATCATGACCTATCTTGAAAGTAGTAGAAAAGGTATGAATCAGCCCCATGCAAAGGGCTTAATTTCCTTGTTATATCAATACATAATGTTAGAAATTAACAAAACTCCTCCATCTTATACAAAAACTTGTAGGAGCAGGAGTTCCACCAAACGTTAGACCCAAGGGCTTGGGAGAGGATATGGGAGGGAACAAACAAATGTTCCATTAACCTAGGACAAGTAGAAACCTCATACAAAATACTTACTACATGTACTTGATTCCTTCACTTCTACTGAAAGTATTTCCATCCCAATCCTCAACCTGCTTTAGGAAATGTGGAGGGGGAGGTACAATGGCTAATTTTTGGTGGCAATGCCCTTTCAGTACAAAGGTATTGGACAAGAGTTTTTGGGATAATTGATTCTATCACCCAGATCCATAAGGACCCATGGATAGCATTATTTAATCAATGGATACCCAATATCAATGGTAACTCCAGGAAACGAATCACATTTATATTCACAGCAGCTAAACAGCTAATTTCTAAATCGTGGAGAACTCCACACCTCTCAATCCCAAAATTAAAATCCCACATTACAGCAATTATGATAAATGAAAAATTTACTTCCTTCCTAGCAAGGACTCATGATAATTTTTTACTAATATGGCAACCATGGGCACCTCGAGCCACAAGTTTGGGACTAAGCTTGACATCTCTTTCAGCATAAGACCAAACCCTATTAAAGGAAGGGAAATAAATTTTGAGAAATAGAGTATTAATAATAAGAGGAGCCCTGAGGGGAAAATTTTAAAAAGAATTCTACAATGGGTGGTGGATGCAAGGCAACAGAGGGCCTTTTAATGGCCCCAGACACATAATATTAGCAAATACTGGTTTCTTAACGGGATAGTGCTATATAAACAGATAAAAAGAAATTGGAGCAGGTAAATGAAACAGGCAACAGGTTGGTTTTTAAAGTTGTACGTTTATTTTTATTTTTTTTATGAAAGTGGAAACAAATGTAAGCATAACATTCATACTATTTAAGATTTGTTATCTTTAAATTCTCTGTTTGACTTTTGTGTAATGTTGGTAAAAATACAGAAAGAATATATTTTATTGTACTTTACACTATTGGAAAAATGTAAACTCAAATAAAAAGATATTTATATATATATATATATATATATATATATATATGTAAAAAGTAGTGGAAACATTTAAAACATTTTAAGTCACATAGATCACCATTTCCTTATATTTATTTGGCTTCTGTATAACACGTGTTTGCTTATTTAATATGCAGTTAAAAGTTTGTAATGTACAAATGCAAGTTACCGTATTACTAGTGAAAGTAAGGAAACGGCAGGCACTTAGGAATTCCAGAACTTGAGCAACCTCAGCTTTATGATTAAGGGGCTGATGTATAATCATACTAGAATAATTACTCGAATACTTATTCATTGTAAAAAATCAGAAAAACTCGAATACAAAACTTCACCTTCTTAAAGCAGGCAGGTCATGTAGAAGTCAATGGAAGCTGTTCAGACTGTAAACTGTTTAATTACTTTGAGGTTTTAGAGGATTTTTTAAACTTGTAATCGCTGGTAAAGTCTTACAAAATCAAGGATTTCAAGGTTTTTACGGAAATAATAATAATGTATTTTTAAGTTTTCTTGCTTTTTGTATTGGGATTTGTAATAAATAATAATAATTGCATTTTTTAATGTAAGTTTAGTCGAGGTTGAAAAAAACCTCTAAAACTACATATATCCGAATTTTGATAAATAAAATCTTAAGTGTTTATGTGCAAGGATCACTCAAAGCCACTTTTAGGTGGCACAAATCATGGGTGTCTCGGGGAGGTTGTTTGTGCCTCAGTGCACCTGAAATACCAGGGTGTATTTTGAATCTCAGTCTGGACCTGCATATCTTTCTAACTGAAATGAGCTTTCCACTTATGGAGCATTCACTATTTACACACTGCTTGTTCTACTTTGACAATCAACTCCAGTTTTGCTTTGTCTCATACCATACAGACCGGGCATCATACCAGGCAGTTTGAATTATTTTTCCAAGTTAAATGAGAATCCTCTTCTGTCACTATCTAAAAATACAGGTACATGGAATGGAACGACTAACGTGGCTGTCAAGACCCTAAAACCTGGAACAATGTCTCCTGAAGCTTTCTTGGAGGAAGCTCAAATAATGAAGAAGTTACGTCATGATAAACTGGTTCAATTGTATGCAGTTGTTTCTGAAGAACCTATTTACATTGTGACTGAATTTATGACTAAAGGTAAGATGTGAGAATCCTTAAAGGGGAACTATCGTGAAAATGAAAATTTAAAATGAGCTTCGGCATACTGAAATATGAAACTTTGTAAATACAATCAATGAAATATTCTGCATCATTTCTGAAATAATCAAGTTTATGTTCGCTATCCCTCTCTCAGTATCTGTTTCTCTTCATTCTGTCTTCATGAAGCATTTGGGTGTCATTAACAGTTAATTAGTCATTGACAGTTAAATCCAATATATTTTATAGGGGGGGAGCTTCCTTTCCTAGCAGATGTATTAGAGCTCAATCAAATAACTGATTCCAGTACAAATAAAAACCTAACAAAATAATTGCCTTTTGCAAAAATCCTGCATGTAGAGTGACAGCATTTTTGGTGCATTTAATAGAGTGAGCTCTAATACATCTTCTAGGCAAAATGAGCCCCTCTATAAGATACAGTATATAGGATCTAACTGTCAATGAATATCTGACACTCAACTGCTGAATGAAGACAGAATGAAGAGAAACAGATGCTGAGAAAGGAATAGTGAAGATAAACTTGATTATTTCAGAAACAATGCAGAATTTTTATTTGGTTGTATTTAGAATGTTTCTTAATTCAGTATGAGGAAGCTTATATTAAATTTTCATTTTTGCCATAGTTCCCCTTTGATATAAGCATTAAGATGGCAGCACCTACTATATATGAGCTACACAGGCTTATTGAAAATGTTTAAATATCTTTATATTCCAATGTTGTTTACGGATTATTGGACGTGACTGAGGTAGTTAATGGATGTAGCCAAGAAAAGCAAGGTAGAAATGTATTTCTGACTTTTATCCAGGTGGCTGTGAATATTTACTTAACGCAACTTTGCACCTAGTTTTTGCTTGACGTATTAACAGATAAAGTGGCCATTCACCTTTAGATTTACTTGTTTGACAAGGTTGCCAGACAAATGGCTTTCTCCCTATATGGCATGTGTGCCAGATGTTGGAAGAGGACTGATTCAACTAGATCATGTGCTCTTTGCCTTGATGGACTTTTTAACCAGTCTGAAGATGCCAAGAGAGCTGGACACACAAATTTAGGTCTAAGCAAAAGCTGTAGAGGCAAGGAAAGTAAGAACTCTGGCATTAACCTTGCGGCACTGAAAGGCCTTAGTGCAAGAATATTGTGGGCACCTAGTTTACAGAAATTGAACTAATGTATCTATATTTAGAACTCAGTAGACTTCCTACATTTCTGATTGTCCTGCACCCCATCGGGTATCCTTCTCTTGCAGGCAGTTTGCTTGATTATCTTAAAGAAGAAGAGGGACGTTTCCTGAAGCTGCCCCAGCTGGTAGACATATCTGCACAGGTGAGTGAGGTGGCACCTTTCTTTATATGGATTCTCCTGATTTTGGATTTGCTCTCTGTTAATCTCTTGTCTTTGTTTCTATGTTTCCTCTTGCAATTATGACACTTGTATCCCTCCTCTCAAACATTAATCCAGTGGGTCCATATCAGCTATGGGTGGCATCTGTATATTTACATACTGTAAATGCTATATTTGATTTTGTTATAGTTTCAGACCTCTGTGGAGCTAAAAGTGGTGGGGAAATATTTAGACAACACACTTTCCAATATTTTGGGAACACAATCCTCTATAATGTCAGCAGAAGCTATAAATACAGGCAAATTACATTAACTATACTTTGTACTACTAAAAAGGGTAGTACCAAGAAAAACTGAATGCAAAGGCTCTAAAAAGTAAGAAAATTAAAAAGGCTCTCTCAATGGGGCAAATTTACTAACGGGCGAAGTGGCTGTCGTTAGCGAAAAAATCCAATCCACAGGGACATCGCCGATTTATTAACAGGCGTAGAGGACAATTTGCGAGCAAAAGAAAGCATCACTCATTTGGATTAAAATCCTTCGAATCGTTCGATTATTCCTTCGATCGTTCGATCGTAGGAATATCGCAAAATCCTTCGACTCCGATATTCGAAGTGGAAGGATTTTACTTCGACGGTCGAATATCGAGGGTTAATTAATCCTCGATATTCGACCCTAGGTAAATCTGCCCCTTGAAGTTAGGATGTTGTAGCATTCTACTTACTCCTTAGGCAAAAGGCAGACGAGACACAGTTTCAGCTTTTCTTTGCTTGCGTTTTTTTCTCAGAAGCAGAGAACCTGATGCACTCCCATCCACTCTGCTGTGTCTCTGTTGAACGTGTGTGCTTTGCATTCACTTAATGTCTCTGCTTCCTCACCTATGTTGAGATGCTGGCTAAATTCTCCAGTAGTAATTCACCCTGCCTAAAAGGAACAGTAACACCAAAAAAAATAAAAGTGTTTTAAAGTTATGAAAATATCATGTACTTTTGCCCTGTATTGGTAAAAGTTATATGTTTGTTGCAAAAACACAACTATCATTTACATAAATAGACTGCTGTGTAGTGATGGGCGAACTTATTAGCCAGGTGCAAATTCGCAGTGAATTTGTGTGTTTCACCCTGAATATTCGCCAGTGTCCAAAATTTTTTGACGCAGCGACAATTCAGACGCGGCAACAATTAATAGACACCCATTGACTTTAATGTGCATCGGAATTGTCACTGGCATCAGAATTGTCACCAGCATCGGCATTGTCGCTGGTCAAATTTTTTTTTCAAAATTCTGACATTTTGCGGCAAAGCTAAACGGGAGAAATTCACCCATCACTACTGCCATCACTACTGCTGTGTAGCCATGGGGGCAGCTATTCAAGCTGAAAAGGAGATATGGCACAGGTTACATAGAGATAACCGATAAAACTCTGTTATTTGCAATGCATTATAATAATTGACACATACAGTATTTATGAAGCATATTCCTCATATCACAAAGCACTATACAATGGGTGGGTGGATACATTTAGCATACTGATTACATACAAATACTGACTAATACAGTGAACCCTGCTCACCATAGTTACTCTACACAAAAGTCATAAACAACAGTACGTATGGGATCTGTTATCCAGAAATCCATTATTGAGAAAGCTCCAAATTACTGAATGGCATTCTTTCATTTTATCCAAATAATCCAAATTTTAAAAAACAATTTTCTTTTTCTCTGTAATAATAAAACAGTACCTGGTACTTCATCCAAACAAAGTTATAATTAATCCTTATTTAATGTTTACATGATTTTCTTGGAGACTTAGGGGCAGATTTATCAAGGGTCGAATATAGAGTTTATAGGAGTTTATAAAAACTCCCATATAATCGAATTTCAAGTTAAAAACTACCGAAATGTATTGAAAAAAAAAAAATCAAATTTTTTCAATTCAGTTGAAGCTCGACCTGCAAACTCAAATTGAATTTGAATTGAATTTGATTTGAGTTCTTTTTTTTTCAGGAGTCCACCAAACTACTCAAAATTGATTGTAGGAAGTCCCCCATAGGCTAAAACATCAATTTGCAGGTTTTAGATGGTGAATAGTCAAATTTGAATTCTTAATGAGACAGTACATGAGAAATTTCGAAATTCTAATTTTTTTAAAAAAAACTCTAAATGAATTTGGACTATTCCCTAGTCGAATTACACTAAAATAAACTTGAAAATTAGAATTTTTAAATAACAGGTCCCATACCTGTACCTAGATAAACAATTGGAACACCAATGGTGACCCTGACTGGGATATATTTCAGTCTATTTCCTACAAAGGGAAAACAAGCTATTTTCTAACACTGGCTGCGCTAGTCTGAATACAAAATTCTTTCCTCCAGATAGCATCTGGCATGGCCTATATTGAACGGATGAATTATATACACCGCGATCTCAGAGCTGCCAATATTCTTGTGGGTGACAATTTGATTTGCAAGATTGCAGACTTCGGCCTTGCACGGCTCATTGAGGACAACGAGTATACTGCACGACAAGGTAAGGGCACACCGGTCCAAAGTATACTACAGTAAATTAAAGTAAAAGTGCTGCAGCTGTTTTTCTTGTACTTGACATCATCTAATTGTTAATTGCAGCTTAAAAATAAAAAGTTCCTGAGTGCCATGTTACAATATGAGATTTATAACAAATTTGTTCCTTTCGATGTGTAAAGGGCCTTAGTCCATATATGAAGCATTAACTCTCCCCTATCAGGGAAGGGGCACAATTGGTCTCAACACTGTATTCCTTGTATAACTCTTTTATGTCTATTACATAGTCCAAGGGCCTGTGCACATACTGTATAGTCAACAGTTATGTAACTCATTGTTGTTGGTGAACATTCTGGTTCAGCTCCTGGGACTAATAATAATACAATTTTAATCATATTAAAAAAATAGCACATTTTATTTGGTGCTACACTATCTCTTTAAAACTTACACATCATCCCTTCTTTCGCTTTGCCACTTTTAAGGCACATATTGTGTGCCTCGTCTGTTTTTCTAGAGTCAGGCCCAAAATATCTTACATTGCCTGCATTTACCACTAGAGTACCCTGAAATTGCTTGTGCAAATGGTTTTAGGTAACTGTCAGTTGAAAACATGGGATGCCACTTGTCCGCCTCTTACAAAGTGCTTGTACAAGTGCTTTCAAGCCACTGCTGTAGAGATAAATGGGGGCAATTTCAAGTTTTGTGTGCATTGAGCATCTCTCTCGTGTGCCACTGCTGTTATATGTATAAATGGCAATATGCAAAAGATTAATAACTAGCACTGGCTATAAAGAGTATATTCATTGTTTTATATCTGCGTAAGTTAAAATGCACAAAAGATAACCTTAACAATATATAGTGTATGTTTGCCTTTAAGAAAGCTGTAGGATTGTATTTCCCAGACTCAAGCAGGATGATTGCCCAGTGTTTCCAAGCTAAGCAAATTGTCCCCTAAAGAAACATTAAAAAATGCCGGTTGAGCTTAAGGAGTAAATTTTGGATGCCCTGCGATGCAAGAACCTGGTTTCTGTGTGCTTAATTGCCCCAATTGCATACTCTTCTTAGCAACCAAACTCCTAAGTGTCCTTTTAAAGTCTCCTTGCCGTAACCTGGCTCCTAGTGCCTTATTTTCTTGTAACATTGCCTTCTAGTAACCCAGTTACTAAGTATCTTATTGCCCTGTGCCATTTCCTTGCTGTAACATTATTCCTGAGTGCCTTATTTCAATGTCTGATTCGCATTTTGTGTCCAGCCTGTTTATCAGAAGTGTTCCTGCATTAGATCTCTAATTTGTCTGTGTCCTTGCACCTTTCCTCTCAACAGTTTTATACCTTACTGCTTAACTACCCTATACAGGTGCCAAATTTCCCATTAAGTGGACGGCCCCTGAAGCTGCTCTCTACGGTAGATTTACGATTAAATCAGACGTCTGGTCATTTGGGATCATGGTGTGTGAGCTGGTGACGAAGGGACGAATTCCGTATCCAGGTGCTTTTAATCTGCCTGGCAACAGGATCTGGGGACTATAAGGGAGGGTGTAAAGGATGCACACATATCATATGAACAAAACTGTGTTTCTTTGCATCTCTGATTATCTTACTCTCCCTTTCTCACCACTGTTTTCACACTTTAGTTCAACCATCTCCTTATACTGTCTCTGTGTTTTTTTGTATCTTAAATACCATTCAGCACTATTGATAATATAAACCCTTCTAAAATAACCTTAAGGCTTAGCCAGACATATGACGTGTTCAAGTCAATACATATCAGGACCACTCAGGGGCATAACCTGATTTCTGTGCCCCTCCATAGAAAATATTTCAAAAACCCTCCCTGACTTATGATAAAAAGCTGTTTTGCTTGTGCTGTTTTGATAGCATGCTCCACTTGAGGAAAGGCTACAGTTCATATTCACTTGTGTTGTTCAAGGCCAGTCTTTCATATAATCATTTGTGTCAAAGGAAATCACCTATGAGTATGCAGACTGTTCGATTATCACCCACAAATCAAAAGCATCGCTTTACAGCAATACTTGCATCCATGTATTGCAGTAAAGTACTTATTAGCAATTCCTAATGATCATAATGGAAGACATTGGTGACCCATCTCCATATTTTACCATATATTTGACACATGTTTCTGTGTGTCTCTGGCTCTGATTCCACATTCCATTTTTCTTCTTTCAAGATATAACCTTTCGTTCTGTTTGCTAATCCCAGCTCCAAAATGATATCACCTTTGTCTTCCTTTCAGGTATGAGCAACAGAGAGGTTCTAGAGCAAGTAGAGAAGGGGTATCGTATGCCTGCCCCCCCTGGGTGTCCGCCTTCACTCCATGAATTAATGTTACAGTGTTGGAAAGGGGACCCAGAGGAAAGACCAACCTTTGAATACCTACAATCCTTCTTGGAGGATTACTTCACAGCAACCGAGCCTCAATACCAGCCAGGTGACAACATTTAAAATGTGGGAAAACCTCCTAAATGATCATATTAAAACTTCATTTGGGATTGAAAAATAACAGTACAAGGAGGGCCATCCAAAAGATCATAATAAATTACTAGGAGGAGCTTTCACCTTCATGACTAGAGCTTTCAATCTGCTATCAACTGTTCAGGAGCTATCTTAAAGTTAAGTTATGTCATTGGAGACCTTGGACAGGATTTGGGTAAAAAAAATCTCCTTGAGGGCCACATTTATCCCACAGGCATCTAGCTGGACTGGCTGGAACTATAGCAATGTGACAGGTGCATGAGGAAACCATCATGGAGACCATGTTTTATTGATCAAAGCGTAAACTCAACCCCAAAGAAATCACAAGAATCAGAGGCAGACCCAATAATCTGTGAAAGACAATCATTCAATTTGGTATAAGCATTATATGAACCCTTATGAAAAAAATGACATATATATTATGTTGAGGCCAGGAAATTTACTTTTCTGACCATGGGCAGGAGTGAACATAAATGTTTATTGCAAATGCATGGGTGGACATAGAAGCACTCGTGGGTTCTTTAAAGAGAAATAGATTTCTATGCAAGGGGGATTCTTGTGTTTGCCTTTCTTGTAATTAAATGCCGTCTCATGGGAAAACCGCTTTGAGATACATGTTCTGGTTTGCAAATCTATTCTGTTGTCGGGAAAAGTGAGCATTATTACCAGGAAATCACAATTAACAGAAAAAAAAAGAAAATTATTATCAGAAATACAAACAATTCGGTCTGTGGAAAAATCACTGGTTGCAGAAACCATGTTGCATATATAGATGAAATCATTAACATATCTATCACTCTCACCACACACAGAATGCATGACATTGTAAAAGTATGTGTGAGTTGGATCCGCTTGATGAGAAGGAGCTGAATTAGCACATACCATTGTATATGGTTTGATAAATGAAAAGTCTGGAAAATATACAGTAAATAATGTAGCATCAGAAGGGTTATCATGAACGCCTGCTACATTTTCTTCATTTTCTGTAGCCATGCCGCTTACCACTTGTGTTTATGGCTATTTTACCTGTCTCATTCCATAATCAGGCATGGCAGACTCTCAGCCCTTGTACATTGTCTGGTTAAGGATGCTGGGATTTGTAGTTTTCTAGAGATCTAGAGATGCAAGTTTGGGACACCTGGATTATTGACTCTTCTCTTCCCAGATTTCTGTATAACTTTGCCCCCTTAACCTTTATAACATTCCCTATCGCTCTCCTCCCCCATCTCTGTCTTTCTCTCTCCTTCTCCCTCTCTCAGGGGTTATGTTACAGACACCTCTCAGCTGATTCAGAGGTTTTCACACCTCCCTTCTTGTGTAAAGTCCTCTCCCCCCCTCCCCCTAACTCCCAGGCTGGCTTTTTCTGCTGTGTGTGCAGAGACTGATTGGCACAGAACCAGCCCTTTCCCTCTACATACAGTGCCAGCCCCCCTCCCACACCCTTCACTGCTGGGGTTACTGAGGGGAGAAGGAAGAAAACAGGAGGGAAGGTGAGATGAGGTGCTGGTGGCTAATGTTGCAGGAAGAAGGATATAAGGGTGGAACGGACATAAAGTACAAAGGATCTGTGCAAATGACAAGTAGTAGGAGGAAGAATTAATATCATTCACATATTCTGTTAAAGCTCATAGGGTATGAGTACCACACGGAAGAAATTATTTATACAGATCTGTAACAGTGAAAATTAAAGAAATTGTAAGGCCTTGCTTAAAATCTAAGTAAGGATAATAAGGTAATAGCAAGAAACTGCTGTTTTTATGGCTAAACACCGAACATCATGGTAGATAGTAAAGCAGATGTGATTTAATTCACTTGTCTGAAAGAGAAGGAAATCTATCCACAAACTCTCTGTTGGGGCCCTTGGTAATTTAAGAAGTTGCAGATATACTGCAGTTAAAAGTGTACAGGTTAGATACCCCAAAATCAAGCCCTGTTGATTGTGAGCAGAAACAAACTAAAGTACTCAAAGATTCAGTGGTGTAGCTATAGGGGAAGAGACCCTGTGCCTGGGCCAGGTGGAGTGTGGGTCCTGTAAGGTCCACAATTTTCCCCACCCTTCCCTTGTTCAGCTGCCAACACCATCATACTGAATACGTTCCAATATATTATAAATACACTGATTTTATCATCATTTGTTTAACAGAAGAAGATCAATCATTCACATTTGCCCCTGTCCCAGTGAAGCTTACAATCAAATTTCCGTTGCAGCAGGGTAAATTTCATTAGGAACTGGTTAAACTATCCATATATTTGTCGAGTATGGGAGGAAACAGAAAGAAATCCATATAAATGCAATAAGAACATTCAAACTCCACAAAGCCATTGCCTCGGTTTGGAACTGTGCCTCAAACCCAGTGCCTGAGGTTGTAATTCTAATAACTCTGCTACCACGCTACCCCGTTTAGGCCTAGGGTACAAAAACAAAAAGCACATGCTGATTTCACTTTTGGATCCAATTCTGTGTAAACCAGAAAAGGAAAAATATACCTAATCACAAATTTTTCTCCCTTTATTCGTATACACACACACACCATAGTGTAGATTATTTTGTGTTAAGAATATGTTCAGTGGGAACTAACATATTACTTGTCTTTGAGGAAGAACTATCAATATAATGGCATATCTTTTTTTGTAACATGCCTAGATGCCCAGCCAAGCAATATGGCAACCTCCAATCAATTGTTCCATCATATCAATAATAAAAACAAATTTAGGGGAAGCTTTTTAGGGACTTTAAATTGTTATTCAGTTGCTTTGGTCAATGAACCCAACCAAAATGCAGAATAATCATGAGGATAGTATTTTATTATGTAATATTACTTTTTATGTTTCTCTGTATGTTGGCAGTTCATCCTTGATTCTTTTATGCAAACCAATTTGTGGTTGCAAGACTCAGCAACCTAATAGTAGCAGACAATTAAAAAATATGTAATACAGCAATTGATTGGCAATTGTTTTCGAATTTCAATCTATAAAATAAAGTGAACTTCATCTTTGAATAAAATATATCTGGACAATAAAGACATACAATTTCCTTATAAAATCTTCAGTTTTTGACATTAAAATATACAGAGCGTACTGAGATTAACTGAAAGGAAAAAGGACATCAACATACTTTTATCCTCCTTGGCTTGATGCCTCATACAGTTTAAAGTTACACAGCCCAAAGACTAAGCTCATCACATGAATCCTAGTGGGAAAATACCTGGTGTGAAGCCCACTATAAATGATGTCTGAAAAGACAACCCAAGCAGGTATATAACAGCCACTGCACACACCAGCTGAGAATAATTTGGAGGGCATGAGAATAAATAATAAAGGGCAGTGTGACTGTACATGGGAAAATCATTTGCAGGAGGCATAAACTGTAAAACTGCAAAATGATCTGCATTAAAAGCAAGGGTGTTGGGCATGATGTGGATTTGCTCTAAAAGAACGGAAAGTATGTTGAGACTCAATCTTTGAATGACATGTTTACCTCCCCTTGCTTTATATTCTGTGATGATGACCAGCTATACAAACCATAAGTTTCTGTGTGTAAAACGGAGCACCACTTGGAGTCAGACGTTTAAAATTCAATATTTATTTCATCCATTAAAAACAGTGTCCAAATATATAAGAAGATTATTGTCTGTAATGCTCGCAACCATTACACTTAAAGGACAAGGAAAGGCAAAAAAAATAAAATCCCATTTTTACTTTCTTTACTGAAAAAGAAACTTATCTCCAATATACTTTAATTAAAAAATGTGTACCGTTTTTATAAGAAACCTGACTGTATGCAGTGAAATTCCCCCTTCATTTACTGCTGTGGATAGGAATTGTCAGCCGGTCTCTAACTGCTGGGCAGGGAAACAATCATATATATGAACAGCAGGGGGAGCCCCCGCTTTACTTCCCAGCCATGCAGAACTCAAGCAGCGTTGGTTTTTTCCCTGTAGAGCAGTCGGCGACTGTGTAGAGATTTGTATCGGATTTTATTTTTGCCTTTACATCCCCTTTACTGTTTCCAACTCCAGCTGCAAGGACAAAGATCATGGAGCCAGATTTAAACAGATAAACTGGGATTAAATTTGGAGGATACTTTGCTGCAGCCACTGGTTATGGAGAGTTGGAGAAAGTTTGTATTAAAGGACATGTAAACCATATAAACCCTTACAATGTTTTTAGGTTGGACACATATTCCCCACACAAAATGCATCATTGTCTCTGTATTGGGTCAGGTAGTATCTGTATCCCCTCCGTTAGCCTGCACTGTAGTGTTTTCCTGAATGCAAGGTGTGCTTCAACCAGACGGACATTTTTTTGGTAATGTAACTTTATTAGCAAGTATGTGTAATCCTACTCATTCCTACATGTAGTCCCACTCACTCATATGCATAATCCCACTCACTCATGCATAATTCCAATCACTCATATACATAATCCCACTCATACTTGTAATCCCACTCATACTCATAAGTATGTATAATCATATGCATAATCCCAATCACTCATATGCATAATCCCTATCACTCATATGCATAATCCCTCTCATACTCACAATCCCACTCACTCATATGCATAATTCCACTCATACCTGTAATCCCACTAACTCATACATGTAATCCCACTCACTCATACATGTATGAATGGTATTATGCATATGAGTGGGATTCTGCATATGAGTGAGTGGAATTATGCATGAGTGAGCGGGTTTAAGCATGAGTGAGTGGGATTATGTTGGATTATACATGAATGAGTAGGATTATGCACGAGTGAGTGGGATTATGCATGAGTGAGTGGGATTATGCATGCGTGAGTGGGATTATGCATGAGTGAGCTGGATTATGCATGAGTGAGCAGGATTATGCACAAGTGAGCGGGATTATACATGAGTGAGTATTATTATGCATGAGTGAGTGGGATTATGCAAGAGTGATCTGGATTATGCATGAGTGAACGAGATTATGCATGAGTGAGTGGGATCATACATCCTTACTGTTAACCTTTTAACAACCAGAGTGGCAGTTAGCTAAAGATTTCAAAGAGGCCATTCACTGATTACATTTTTATGGGGGATGGGGGGGTTTACATGTCCTTTAAACAATACAAAAACTATAAAATCCACATTAGATTACATGACAACACAAGACCCAGTGCAGTCTGTATATTCTGATTATTAATCAGTCTTGCTGTATCAGCTTCTGGCAGATATTATTTGACTTGTGCTCTTTTGATAATTTATGACGATCCCTAAGCAACCCAGACCACACTGAGCATGTGCACAGTCTTGTCTTGCAAAGATGTTTAACAAAGTTACAAGGTGACAGCCCCCTGTGGCCAACTTTAAAAGCATAAATCATTTGTTTGATTAGGCTTTGTGGTGCAGTAAATTCATGTTTATGTTTAATATACAAAATACAGCATTTCTAGCCTTATTCTATTTTAGACTTTCCTTGTCCTTTAACGCGTTTCGTAGCCCTCCGGCCACTTTCTCAAAAGCTCAGTGGTTTTCACTCAAACAAAACTTTTAAAACAGAGAAAATGCCCTCCCAGAAAATCATTAACCCTTAAATGGCTATAACCCTTCCTTAGGGCTTAGAGAAAGTATCTAACTCATGCATCTCAATCAAGTAGATAAAATGTATCAATAGGTAGAACATACACAGTATCTCATTAATGCAATAATACAGATCTAGAGATAAGCAGCATTATAGTGTATCAATTTGTTTTGACATCCATAATAAATATATATAAAAACAAATACAAACCATAAGGCAATGCCCACTCTTAAGGGTAGGACTATATGGATGTTTTCGGCGCGATCAGAAAGGCTGCGACAAAAATAAGTGAATGCATTGTCGCATGGTGTCGCAGAGTTGATCCGACGCGACACGACTGCACACTGCATCTGCATCCGACAGTCATGTCGCGTCAGATCAATGCTGCGACACCATGCAACAATGCATTCACTTACCTTATTTTTGTCGCAGCGCGTTGGATCTTGTCAAACACGTCCATGTAGTCCTACCCTAAGGCAACACCCTTTCCATTTCCATTTGTGACAGACATGTAAGTGACCCCCATGATCACCCACTGACAGTCTCCCACATACATCCAGTTAGGTATTTTTTTCAAAGGCTCTTTTAACCATGTGACTTCTAGAGAACAAAGAATCCAAGCCTTTTTCAACCCCCTCACCTCATAATTGAGCTAAAGCCGGTTTGTGCCAGGTCAAATATTGACCAATACAGGAGATAAAAGGGGCCTGCTTAATAGCTTATGGGAATATTCTCAGCCTAGAACGGCTGTGTGTATTTTTAATGTTTGTCGCTATAAAGCTCTGCCCTTGCCAGGCTTTCAGTTGTTTTGGGAAGTTAATTTGATATTGCATGACAGGAAACTAGAAGTGCAAGTAATATTTCTTCCCCAACCTAATTTACATAAATCCCATGAATAAGGCCACTATACTGACACTAGAAAACAGTTTTTCTATACTCATTTCCCAGTACAAACAGCTAGAACATTCAAAAGGGAAAGAAAAGTAGGAACACTGACACTCCACATCCCTCTGGGGATGGCTTTTGGAAGTAATAATAGAGAAAGTGTGTACTGGTGCATGAAGCAGAGTTCTGAAAGGAACAATTACAACAGCCTGTCAAAGCCACATCCCTCCATCTGTCTCCCAGAATGCTCAGTCAGCCTTAAGCCAAAACAGCTGAAGGGTCATTGGCATGGAATCCCTAAATTGCACAATGAGTCTTCTTAGAGAAAAGGAGGAGGAGAAGGAGCTGTTACAGAAGTATGTGGAAACAAGCTTAGGAGCTGAAACAAGAGTTGGAGTGGAATGAAACAACCAGTGTTTCAAATTCAACCCTGGAAGGCATTAAAGGTGACTAATGCAATGCCTGCACAAGGGAACATAATGAACAGAGCTATTAATGTTGCATATGAATAGAGACAGGCTTCTAACTGGACTGTGAAAGCAATGACCATTTTCACAGGGGATCCTGGGAATTATACTGCAATAGCATCTGAAGGGTTGCAGACCGGACATCTCTGTATAATAATTACTGCATAATATTGTTAGCTGTCCATGATGTTATTACTTTACCTGATGCGATATATGAAAGTCTGTCCAAGAAGTGACAATATAATAATATAATACAATGGGGTAGGGAGGATATATGGTGGTTGTGTGTACATGGGACATTTTTGTTGACACACCCCTCTGCCAAGGGGCCCAGTTGGCTAATAATTACAGGCTCCCTAGGGTGGAGGACCAGCTAACTTAGTAATATGGGGTCATGTGATGCCCTCATGACTTTGTTCTGCAATATTTATGGACTGTACATTTAGCAAGTACTTTCTATTGTACAGAGAGACCTGTGGCCCTTTCCAACATATTATTCTGGTAGTGATACAAGTCTTTTTAATCAACAGTACTGTCATAGATTAAGTACAGGGATCCCTAACATTCAGTGCTCTACAGCTTGCATGTTCTGAATGACAAGCAAGCTTGGGGTTGCTCCATAGAATGACCACCCACCTCCCAGCCCCTCCTGTATGCTGCACTGCCAACAGCTGACCAGGTTACTTGATCAAATGTACAGGATTGATACTGTTTATAGCAAAGGCGTGGGCATCTTTTGCTACTGCAACAACAATTAGAGATGAGAATTCCAAGAATTCTTGTCCTAAGTTCCATTAGTGCAAGAATTGCAACTTTAATTTTTTAATAACCAAGCACTGAAGGTTGCCTTTAGCTGGTGTACAATAGAATAGAACTATCAGTTATCCACGTTCATCCTGTCTCCAGCTCACAGCCCTGTAACTGCATGCATCTGCTCCACTGCAGGGTTCTGTGCCTCTAATAGAAATAACTAAAACAGAGCACTCACGCAGTGATGCTAAAGCCTATCAAGAAAAAAGAAAAAAGGGGGGGAGCAGGTGAGTTTGACAGAGCAGCAAATACAAACTCACCCTGTTCAAACCCTTCATGCAGCTCTCTTACTTAGCTGTCTTTATCAGTGCTTTACAAATGCACATTTTTGTTGTGATTCCTGTTAGAGCATCTTATGTTACGAAGATACATGGAACAGAAAAAAAGGATAGAAGAAATGAAAAGAAACTTGGATACAGAGTAGGGGAGTGGAAGGCAGGCCCGGAGTGGCAATCTGTGGGTTCTGGCAAATACCAGAGGGGCTGCTGTATGGTTCCATAGAAAGGTACCATATAGTGGGCTGGTAGGGGGCTATTTGGGCTGGTAGGGGGCTGTTTGGGCCTCTGTGTACTTGGAATGGCAGGGCCTATTGTGACTCCCAGTCCAGGTCTGGTGGAAGGACAGCTAAAAGGCTGATAGGGAAACACGGGGAAAGCAGAGAAGCAATATTAACAAAAGTGCACTGCACTGATAAAAAAAGCAAAAAATTGTATATAGATTTGAAAGGGTTGAGAGGGAAATCACGATGAGGCATGGGGATAAAGGTTAGCCAGCCAGGCCAGCAGAGGTGAAAGGGGTGCAAGAAGAGGAAAAAGAAAGGTGGGAAAGAGATGAGATAGAAGTAGAAAGCATAGTGAAAATGGCAGAAAGAACAAGGGAATGGTATAGGGGTCCTTTTTACATGAATATGGTGAGTATGGCTTAAAAGGAGGTTTTGGATATGAAAACATTAGAAAAGTAAAAGTTAGTGTGATGCCCTCCAAAAAATAAAGAACACATACATACATGACCTTCCATATTTAGGACATTAGACAGCACTGACACATATCAGAAGTATTCAGTATAGACTGGCATTTTACATCCGCTTCATATAGCCAGATTCTTATCTGTAGAAAACATAATTTAAGTGTTTAATCTGATGCATAAGGTAAGGCTTTCGATATTAGTGCCTGAAACACAATGATATTTTGTCTTTTGAATAATATCACAAAGAGCTGACTCAGAAGTCAATCTCAGGCTTATGAGTTGTCAGCACCCCACCCAGTACCTTACCTGGCTGAACCACTCCTCACAGATAGATAAATGGTAATAAGTAATAACTATGCCACAGTGGTGTTTAATACAGTAAATGATTAAATAAGCAAAACCAAACACCATGTATAAATCTTCCTGTATTTTTTTTTCCCCTTGCAACCTCACTCCTGCCTAGGTACAGTGACACTGTGGTAGCTATTGCTGCATTTCAGTAGGGATGTAGCGAACGTCGGAAAAAAAGTTCGCGAACATATTCGCGAACTTGCGCAAAAATGCGAGCGGTTCGCGAACGGTTCGCGAACCCCATAGACTTCAATGGGAAGGCGAACTTTAACATCTAGAAAAGACATTTCTGGCCAGAAAAATGATTTTAAAGTTGTTTAAAGGGTGCAACGACCTGGACAGTGGCATGCCAGAGGGGGATCAAGGGCAAAAATGTATCTGAAAAATCTGCCTGTGTGTGCTTGGAAGAGATAGTGTAGGGGGAGAGCTGTTAGTGATTTCAGGGACAGATGATAGTAAGCTTGCTGGCTAGTAATCTGCTTGATACTGCTCTGTATTGGAGGGACAGAAGTCTGCAGGGATTTGAGGGACATTTTAGCTTAGGTAGCTTTGCTGGCTAGTAATCTACTGTTCTCTTTAAACAACTGCCATACGTTGACCTTGTAGGCATTGTTTGCCCAGTTTTTTTGGACGCAGCCACTGAAGCACAGTTGCCAGAAAAAATATGCCATATAAATGCTGAAAATAGTAATTTTTCGCCATACGTTGACCTTGTAGACATTGTTTGCCCAGTTTTTTTGGACGCAGCCACTGAAGCACAGTTGCCAGAAAAATTATGCCATATAAATGCTGAAAATATAAATTTTTTTGGTTGCAGCCACTGAAGCACAGAGGCCAGAAAAATTATGCCATATAAATGCAGAAAATATGCATTTTTTTGGTCGCAGCCACTGAAGCACAGTTGCCAGAAAAAATATGCCATATAAATGCTGAAAATAGTCATTTTTTGCCATATACGTTGAGTCAACGTATGGCAAAAAATTACTATTTTCAGCATTTATATGGCATATTTTTTCTGGCCTCTGTGCTTCAGTGGCTGCGGCCAAAAAAACTGGGCAAACAATGCCTACAAGGTCAACGTATACACTACTACAGCGGTGGATACGGATTACGTAAAATATATGAATGCTGCTTGAAAAAAGTGACTCCGGTGTTTTTTCTGGAGACGGTAATATTATGGATATTTAGACAGAATGGGAACAAGGTCACACAGCTCGATGGCGGGTTGAAGAAAACAGTGTGCAAATAATGCCTACAAGGCCAACGTATACACTACTACAGCGGTGGATACGGATTACGTAAAATATATTATGGCTGCTTGAAAAAAGTGACTCCGGTGTTTTTTCTGGAGACGGTAATATTATGGATATTTAGACAGAATGTGAACAAGGTCACACAGCTCGATGTCGGGTTGAAGAAAACAGTGTGCAAATAATGCCTACAGGGCAAATAATGCCTAAAAGGTCAACTTATACACTACTACAGCGGTAGTAAAATAAAAAAAAGTAAAATAAAAAAAAAATGAATATTAAAAAAAAAAATTAAAGTTGGTGCTGCTGAACTACTAGGAGCAGCAGATTAGCACACCAGTCCCACTCCCCAACACTGCTAGACTAATAGCACTGGGCTCTTATAGTAGTAGTAGTAGTAGTAGTAGTAAAACAACAAAAAAATAAATAAAAGCAGTCCTTACAAGGACTACTGTTATTGCAGCAGTCAGCAGATGAGATCAGAAGCAGGACAGCTGCCCACTGCAGCTACATACAGAGCACTGCAGTAGAAGGTAGATTACTAGCCAGCAAAGCTACCTAAGCTTAAATGTCCCTCAAACCCCTGCAGACTTCTGTCCCTCCAATAACAGAGCAGTATCAAAACGATTACTAGCCAGCAAACTTTCAACTGTCCCTGAAATCACTAACAGGCAGCAGCTCTCTCCCTACACTATCTCTTCAGCACACACAGGCAGAGTGAAAAAAACGCTGCAGGGCTTCGGTTTTTATAGGGAAGGGGAGTGGTCCAGGGAGAGCTTCCTGATTGGCTGCCATGTACCTGCTGGTCTGGGGTGAGAGGGCAAAAAAAAAGCGCCAACAATGGCGAACCCAAAATGGCGAACGTCGCGCGACGTTCGCGAACTTCCGGCGAGCGCGAACACCCGATGTTCGCGCGAACAAGTTCGCCGGCGAACAGTTCGCGACATCTCTACATTTCAGTGCTGGGCTCTTAAAGGGGTTGTTCACCTTCCAACACTTTTTTCAATTCAGTTGGTGTCAGATAGTTCACCAGAAATATTCACAATTCATTTCTATTTTCTAATTGTGAGCGTTTGTCTAATATTGAATCTTAAAGTTTAATCTTTTTGCCTTTGTACATCTTTCTAATGCAGCTTGGGGGGGTGTAACTGACACTTTCTGTCACTGTTCTGAATTGAAAAATGGTATAAAATAAAAGATGGAATTCAATTGAAAAAAAGTCTTTATTTTGGTGAACAATCTGAAAACAACTGAACTGAAAAAAAATGTTTTTGGAAGGGACTATCCGTACAGAGTTGCATGTTCTCCCTCTGCTTGTGTGCATTTTCTCAGGGTATTCTGGTTTTCTTTCCACAATCCAAAAGTATTCCACTAATATAAGTGACCATTTTATGCAAATATGGTATGGATCTTATGATAGTACCACACGCGGCAGAGCTCGGCCAGTATAAACATTGAGAATTTGTCAATCTGCAGGCATCAGCTCATTTGTGTTGCCTACACTTACAGGCAATGTGTCAGCAAGGGGGCAGACACACAGACACGCCCATACCTGTCATGAGGCAAGGTGGCTAGTTACAAGGGGTGGTTTTAACCCATAATTTTGGCTTTGCTAGTGCAGAGAGCACTATTGCGCTTATTGCTGCCCCCTCTGATGCTGATTTTTAAGTGATTGCCCCTGCAACAGAGCAGACTTTGATGTGAAAATGCATACTCACACTTTCCATGCAGAAATCCCCTCTGTGTGTCAGTTCATAGGCCAACACAGGGCCTGCGAGTGCACCTTTACACTGAAAGCTCTAATGGGGAAGGGACTGGTGTGAATAATATATAACCTATGTAAAATGACACATATAATATATTAATTAAAGAACAGATAGAACAAACTAATTTTATAAAACAAAAGATGGCCACACTAAAATTTGTAAAAAGAAGCAACTAGGCTCAACAGTAAATTGTTTCTGGCACCATTAACCACACCAATACTCACAAAAAAGTGACCTGTTTTGCAGTCATATAGTAAAATCAGTTAGTTCCCACCTGTGCTCCCTATCAGCAGCCACTGGGTCTGCTTCCCCTACTGTTAAACTCCCTGGAGGCAAATACAACCATAAAAACCTGTGGCTGGGCACATTACCAGCAACCCCTGAAGAAGAAGAGTATAAGTTTGAAGGTATTGTTGGGCCAGCTGAATATGTACCTTACCATACATCATTCTCTGCATCTTTGAACAGTTATTCATTTTGTAACAGCCAGGATGACATCCAGTTAACAGTATTTTTTTTAAAACAGTAGTTTTTTTAAAAAATAAATGCAGTGTGAGACTCCAGTACATATGTGTTTCAAGGGACCAAAAGAGCAGATTACACATGAAAGGAGAGGTCATCTTTCTCACTGCCCCACAGAGCGGCACGGTTTAGCTGTGCTCATTCATTCATTGAAATACCACACCCTCTATTCAGACTTGCTCATTTCAGGCCTTTAAATTCTGCCTTTCAAGCTGTGGCAACAAGCTGGCAAAGCATATAGGCTTTCTACACTGTATCGAACCTTCAAACTATACAACATATAGATTCTAATAAAACTCTGATTTGATTACTTTATGTATCGTTATATGAGATTTCGTCAAAGGAATTGATTTCACAAAAGAATCTACTAGACCTACCAAAAACCAATGAGAATTTCCTGAAAAGAGCTGTTCTTCACTCTAGCTCAGGGATCCCCAACTTTTTTCACCTGTGAGCAACAATCAGATGTAAAAAGAGTTGGGGAGCAACACAAGTATGAAAAAAATAGAAAAAAATAGATGTGATTGGCTACTGGTAGCCCCTATGTGGACTGCCAGCCTACAGGAGGTTCTGTTTAGTAGTACATCTGTTTTTTATGCAATCAAAACTTGCCTCCAAAACAGAAATTAAAAAATAAGCACCTACTTTGAGGCCACTGAGAGGAACATCCAAGGGTTTGGGGAGCAACATGTTGCTCAGGAGCTACTGGTTGGGGATCACTGCTCTAGCTGCACGTATTCCTTATTTAGGAGTTGATGCAATTGAACTAATAATCAAAACATTTACAGCATCAAGTGGACTATTTGCTAGTAGAAATTACCAAGTTAAGAAAAATAAATATATCAAACCACAGAATTGAGGATATAACTGAAATAAACAGATAACATCAAATCACATTAGCAAACAGCCATTTCTTCCTTCTCAGAAAATATAATAATTAAGATCAATTTTATTTTGTTATAGAATGAGCAATTCCAAGGAACTTTTGAATTGGTCTTCATTATTTCTATTATTATTGTTTTTTAATTATTTGCCTTCTTCTTCTGACTCTTTCCAGCTTTCAAAGGGGGGTCACTGACATCATCTAAAAACAATTGCTCTCAAGGCTACACATTTATTGTTATTGCTACTTTTTATTATTTATCTTTGTATTCAGAGCCTCTCCTGTTTATATTCCAGTCTCTTATTCAAATGAGTGCCTGGTTGCTAGGGTAATTTGGACCATAGCAACCAGAGTGCTGAAACTGCAAACTGGAGAGCTACTGATTAAAAAGCTAAATAACTCAAAAACCACAAATAATTTAAAATGAAAACCAATTGCAAATTGTCACTACATCATACTAAAAGTTAACGGTGAACTTTGGGCAAATTCGGAAATCGAAGCGCCGCGAGTGCATTGCGCTGGCATTTTCTCATTCAAGCAGGCAGAAGGCAGGAAGAAGGCAGTTCAGGGCGATTGTTGCCCAGCAGAAGAGGCGATTAGTAGCCAGGTGTCTAAATCTCCCCAAATCTGCCCGTCTGCCCTTAGCCTTAATGAAAGTCAGTTATTCTGCTCAGCAGGGACAAAGATAACAAATGGATCAATTCAGAATAGTTAAAGAATAAGCCCCCCCCCCGAGCTGCTTTAGAAGGAGAAAATTCTAAAATTATACTTCAATATTAGAAAAACGATCATATATAGAAAATAGAAAGTAATTGAAAGAATAGACTTTATTTCTGGTAAACAATCTGAAACCAACTGAACTGAAAACAAGTCTTTGAAGGTGAACAACCCCTTTAAAGTAAAAATATATAATAAAAATTAATAATAAATAAAATTATATAATAATAAAAATTATATTCTGAGAACAGTAAATATCGCAAAATGATCAATTATATATATATTTTTTATTTATTCATATCTGGTGATGCTTGCCCTCTAGGACCACAGGCCATCAGCAGCCAGTGTGGCTACACAGGGACACTTCATGTATAGAGCATGATCTATAAAAAAACTATTAGGGGCAAATTCATCAAGGGTCGAATATCGAGGGTTAATTAACCCTCGATATTCGACTGGGGAATGAAAATCCTCCGACTTCGAAGTCGAAGGATTTTGCGCCAATAATTCGATCGAATGATCGAAGGATTATCCTTCAACCAAAAAAAGTTAGGCTAACATTGAGCTCGGTAGCTTTTAGGTGGCGAACTAGGGGGTCGAAGTTTTTACTTAAAGAGACAGTACTTCGACTATCGAATGGTCGCATAGTCGAATGATTTTTAGTTCGAATCGTTCGATTCAAAGTCGTAGTCGAAGGTCGAAGTAGCCCATTCAATGGTCGAAGTAGCCAAAAAAACACTTCGAAATTCGAAGTTTTTTTTCTTCTATTCCTTCACTCGAACTTAATGAATGGGCCCCTTAATGTTTCAGCTGTGCAACACCTATGGTTAAGGGCAGGACTACATGGCAGATTCAGACGCGATCCGACGCGTTGCGCAAAATCGCATGCATCATATCGGATGCGACGGGAACAAGGTAAGTAATGGCAGTGTCGGATCGTGTCGCATTGTTGATGCAACTCGACTGTCGGATGCAGACGTAGCATGCACCATCTGCATCCGACAGTAGTGCCGTGTCGCAGCATTGATGCGACAATTGAATTGCTTACCTTATTTCCGTCGCATCCGACGTGACGCCTGTGATTTTGCTCAGCGCGTCGGATCGTGGCTGAATCGGCCATGTAGTCCTGCCCTAAGGAGGAGAGGGCCCTTACACTTTCCCAGCAGAGGGGTCTTTTAATAACTATGTCCAGCCCTAACTCCACAAGTTTATTCCTTTATTTATTATTTGTGTTCTTAGCATTACCAAGTTTTACCATGGAATTACCAATATATGAAGGCTACATGCAATATTCAATATAACAGGTATGATTCAGTTTCCAAAACTCTTCACTAATTATAGCTGTAGAATTCAATAGGTGTCTGTGTTACACCTCAAGTGCATAATCCATGGAATAGTGGTTGAATCAAAACAAGTAATTTTAAACTGCAATGTGTTTTTTAAGCAGTGTAGGCACACTACATGTTTCGGGCATAAGCCTTTATCAAGTGTAATAAAAGCAAGGCATTGTGGGAATTAAATACCTTCTTGGGAACAAGACACCACCCCCCACTTAAAGTGACAGTGTGGAATTATATATATATATATATATATATATAATGATTACACAAACTTAATCCAAGATACAAAAATTCAAAAAAACTCAGAAAAATTCAGAAATACTTCTGAATACAGAAGTATTCTTATATATACTTATATATAAATATATATACACATATATATATATATATATATATATATATATATATATATATATACTTATATATATATATATAGAAATTGCACGTGGTACCAGCACTCTCAGGGTTCCCGAAACGTCGGATTTAATAAACCTTTTTCTCTTATTTCAATACATCGAACGTTTGAGTTTTTCATGCAAACCCTGAGAGTGCCGGTACCACGTGCAATTTCTGTTTATTTTTTAACCAGAGCACCCAGGTATTTTTGTGTATTTTAAGGTGTGCAGCTTGTACCCACCTTTCCTTATATATATATATATATATTTATAAATACTTCTGAATATTCAGAAATACAGTCATGAATATTCCATAGTCCATAGTGTCCAAGTCCAAATATCAAAAAGCATCAAGGAGACTGCCTCTTTCAGCCTGTCCTTGATTAGTAAGACCAAAAGATAGATAGTCCAAACCATGACAATTGGTACTGCTATATCGTAGCCTACCCAGGGATGTGCAAAGCATGTAGTTATTTATTAATTTATAATCTTAACTTGCCAGCATCATAACCATAACTCCTGTAACTTAAATTATTTATTCGTTAATAATTTTTTTACCTTCTCCCGGCAGGAGTTCCATGCTGATTCAAATCTAGCTGGCCTAATACCTAAGAAAAAATTAATAATAAAAATAAAATATATTAACAGTTTTTTTATTTTTTCTTAGTTATTAATGGCCAGCTAGATTTGAATCAGCACGGAACTCCTGACGTGAGGTAAAAAACTTATTAACGAATAAATAATTGAAGTTACAGGAGTTATGGATGGTTATTGATGCTGGCAAGTTAAGGTTATAAATTAATAAATAACTACATGCTTTGCACATCCCTGGGTAGGCTACGATATAGCAGTACCAATTGTCATGGTTTGGACTATCTATCTTTTGGTCTTACTAATCAAGGACAGGCTGAAAGAGGCAGTCTCCTTGATGCTTTTGGATATTTGGACTTGGACACTATGGACTATGGAATATTCAAGACTGTATTTCTGAATATTCAGAAGCATTCAGAAGTATTTATAAGTATATATATATATATATTTACACCTATATCAATATAAACCTAAATGAGGCAGTCTATCAAGACTTGTAAAACAATGTGTGTAAGAGTTAAACAGAGATTGAGGTTATAAAAAAATAACTCAAAAGTTAATCATTTTTATCTTTACTGCTGCCATACAAATGATATCCAAGTCATAGCTCTACTTACCTCTACTATCAAACATCCATGAGAGCAACCAACTTTGCAATTGCCAGCCAAAACTGCAGATAGTGTTCACTGACACCATCACTTGTCGCAGAAAACAGACAATCTTCTGAATGAACTCCAATACATAACAAGCAGCCTGACAGTAGCAAGCTAGCATACTACCATTATTGTTCAACAACTCATTATTATGAGAGGACAATGTAATAAAAGGACCAAAGTTGGCTCCAGGTCTATTAACCTAAAGAATCAAATCAGATATTTAAGGTAAAAGGTAAAATCACTGTGGTAAATTCCTAGGGAATGCATAAAAATGGAAAACCAGCTAAAGATGGTGGTGAGACACTAAGGGGCAGATATATCAAGGGTCGAATTTCGAATTTCGAAGTAATGGGAATTCGAAATTTGAATAAAAAAAAGACCAATCGAAATTTATTTAAAAAAATCAAAGTTTTTAACTTCATGTGAGTAGGCTGTATTTGAATCGCTCAAATCAAAGTTTTAGCACATTCGATTGAATTCGAATCGAAGTATTTGCCCAAAAAAAAAAAAGTTCACCAAATAACTCCAAATTCTAGGTTCTAGGAGGTCTCCCATAGGCTAAAACAGCAATTTGGCAGGTTTTAGATGGTGAATGGTCGATGTTTTAAAGAGACAGTACATGATAAATTTCAATATTCGAATAGTCAAATTTTTTCAAATTCAAATCGAATTTTGACCTATTCGATAGTCAAAGTACACAAAAATAGCTCAAAATTCAAATTTTTTTACTTCAGGTTTTCACTTCGACCCTTGATAAATCTGCTTCTAAGAATGAATACCTGGGCCACTGTATTTATTAAAGAGAAGAACTCTGGCCTGGAGAAGCACATTTGTTTAAAAAATCTCTGACTGCCTAACAAATTAGATACTATGTATTACTAGTCCTTAAAGGAGAACTAACCCCCCCCCACCGTGATAAATTCCCACTGGCGCCTCTCCGCTGGCCCCCCTCCCTGCCTCCCCCTGCACATTCTTACCCCTGAATTCTGACCCCTCTAGAAATAGTGACCGCACATGCAGAGTGAGAGCAATGGACGACATTGTCTTCTCTTCTGTAATCTTTGTGAAGTGAGTGGCATATTGGCTCATGTGCAGTTGGAGCAATCTTCCGGTTCACGACAACTGCACATGCACCAAATGAGGCAGAAATTGCCAAAGGGGAGGAAGAAGACACAAAGATTACCAAAGAAAAGAAGATGGCGCTTCTATTTATAGAGGGGTCAGGATTCAGGGGTAAGGGGTGTGCAAGGAGGGGGGCCAGTGGGGACTTATCACAATGGGGGTTAAGTTCTCCTTTAAACAAAGATAATTTGCCTACAGTTCTACCTAAAGCAAAATACATGCTGCCACATAGATAGAGCCCATGTGCAGCCTTTAAGTACAGTACTTTTCAGTACTTCAGCCCTTCAAATGTGTCAGATATGACCTATCCTTCATAAAGCCATGCTGATTGCTGCTTTGAATGTGATCCCTTAACAAGCCTTCAGATAATTTGCCCACCAAAGATGTCAAACTTACTGGTCTATAATTGCCAGGCTGAGATCGTAATCCCTTTTTAAATATTGGAATGCCATCAGCTTTTCTCCAATCCATAGGAAATAGGGGCTAGTCAAACTGAACTAAGCTCTCTTAAAACCGGGGTGTATGCTATCTGCTTCTGGTGCCTTGTTTACATAACTTTTTATTA
Source organism: Xenopus laevis (assembly GCF_017654675.1). Lineage (NCBI taxonomy): Eukaryota > Metazoa > Chordata > Amphibia > Anura > Pipidae > Xenopus > Xenopus laevis. The sequence continues at coordinate 68,161,024 of NC_054374.1, read as the reverse complement.
AATCTTTATGAATCATATCCTGAGTCAGCCACTGTCTAGATTGAGCTGAGCCAACAATACAGCAATGAAGTGAGCCTGGGAACCCTAACTCCTCTATTGTATAGACTGAAGAAAGAACTGATTTAGCACATTTTCCTTTTCTGTATCTGTTACAACCATTCTGGTACCATTATTTAAAGGAGCTACGATTATTCGCCTGAGCAAAAATTTGCCTGGCAAACCTGTGTAAAAAAGTGCTCTATCGCTGAGGCTTCTTCGCCTTTTAGTAAATAGACAATATCATTGCAAATTGTAATATTGGCGAATTTCCGCCGAAAAAACACAATTCACCTTTAGTAAATGTGCTCCTCAGTGTTTGGGATCACTGCGAGCAGTAACATGCCAATGCACACAGCCATACTGGAGGATGCATATTCGTATATCTCACAACTGTATATGGGGATGCACCCACACCATATGGCCAGGTATATGTGTATAGTGGTATGTATATTTGCGTATTTTGTGGGCCAGAGGTGGGACACTGATGAGATACAGTATGTGTGTGCTTCAATATGACTTCATACATGCAAAACCTTGCCAGGTTATGCCACTGCTGATAACAGTATTGCTTCTCCCATCAAGGTGCAGTCTGTGTTAGATTGCTGTTCCATTGAGAATCACCAATTAGTGCAAAACTGCACTTTGAATTATATTTACCAACTCCTATGACAAGCAGCATTCTCTTTCCTTTGTACATTTTACTTCCAGTTTTGCAGAATAGTAATTCTGGCTAAAGCAGAACATTTCTGTGGGATATCATAAAGTCACCAGTGCAAAGTTAAGTTTTTGCTTTCAGCTACAGAATTCATTAAACCTTTTTTCGCAAAGGTACAAATAATTTATTATGAAGGAATTCATATAACAGAACAAACTGTAAAACCAGTGTAAACTTTTTAAATCAATATATTTTCTATTTTTACTAGTTGTTGATGATTTACCATGACCCCTAAGATGCAAATTAGCATGGGCTATGCTGCTGGCACTCAAATTATGATTTAATAAGATCAGAATTCGTTACCAGTACAAGGCTTCTAAACCTCTGGACTAATATCTAGTATACGTAAATCTTAAACAACTGGACTTGCTGAGTAATCATTGAAGATGTTTCACTTCTCATCCAAGCAGCTTCTTCAGTTCAACTGACTGGTGTGGGAAATTGTCGGCATATAAACTCTTCCACTAATCCAATCACAATGGCACACTGTAACTCTTCAAAGAGGTGACATCTGAAATTTACAATTTAATGCAACTCCAGGTGTTACTTGTGAGAGTTTCATGAACAGATGCATGAAGTGTTCTGAAACCACTGAGTTACAGATGTTAGAACAGCATTGTATGTAGCAGACAGGTAGTGTCGAAGGCCCCTGCCTCTGTTCAGGGACGGTTTCTACAACTTGATATGAATCGCCTCTTTCATGCCTCATTCAAACCAGCGGTTGGACCTTGCTATTTTCAAAGGAGTGTCCCTTGTCTTTTAGGTGTAGAAAGACAGCTGAGTATAGGTAAATCTAAAACAACCGGACTTACTGAGTAATCATTGAAGTCTTCAATGATTACTCAGCAAGTCCAGATGTTTTAGATTTACCTATACTAGATATACCATGACCTGGATGAATGAAAATCTTCATAGTCTCTGGACTAATACAGTATGGTCAGTATATTAAATAAAAGTTTTCTAGCTACACTGTTTTTTTTTTAGTTTTGGTTCCTCTTTTAATGGTGGCTGTACAGGTATGGGATCCGTAACCCAGAAAGCTCCCATAGACTCCATTTTATCTAAATAATCCAATGTCATTTTTTTTTTAAAAAAGTACCTTGTACTTTATCCCAACTAAGATATTATCAATATGTATTGGAAAACCAGCCTGTTGGGTTTTCTAGTAGACGTAAGGTATGGAGATCAAAATTACGAAATTATCTACTATACAGAAATCCGCAGGTCCCAAGCATTTTGGATGACAGGTTACGAGCATATTTGATAACAGGTCCCATATCTGTACTACAAACTAAGGCAAATGTAAGTTAAAGGGGTGTTTCACCTTTACATTACTTTTTAGTGTTATAAAATGCCCAAGAAACCTTGCAATTTGTCTTCATTATTTTTTTCAATATCTTTTTTAATTATTTGCCCTTCTCTAATGCCTCTTTCCAGCTTTGAAATGGGAGTCATTGGCCCTGGCAGCCAAAACACTATTTTTCTCTGCTATTTTGTACTACTCATGCTTCTATTTAGTCCCTCTTCTATTAATATTCCAGTTGCTTATTTAAATCACTACCTGGTTACTAGGGTAAACTACTCCATCTACCAAATAGCTGCTGAAATAACAATCAAAAACCAATAAATATAAAAAATAAGGTGAACAACCCCTTTAAAGGAGAAGGAAACCCCCTGTGGTGCAAAAACCCCTCCCCTCCCCTGTGTTGCCCCCCCCTCCCTCCTCCCCCTGGCCTACCTGTCCCCCTGGGCAAATGCCCCTAAAATTGTTACTTCACCCCTCTGCGGCAGGTCCTGTCCACGGAGTTCACAGTCGCCATCTTCTCCCACGCGCATCTTCTTCCTGCTTTGACCGGCTTCTTCTGGGCGCATGCAAAGTAGGAACATTTACGGTACGGCTCTACTGTGCATGCGCCGAATGTCACGAAGTGAAATCGGAAAACTTCGTGACATTCAGCGCATGCGCAGTAGAGCCGTACCGGTAAATGTTCCTACTGTGCATGCGCCACAAGAAGCCGGTCAAAGCAGGAAGAAGACGTGCGTGGGAGAAGATGGCGACTGTGAACTCCGTGGACAGGACCTGCGCAGAGGGGTGAGTAACAAGTTAGGGGCATTTGCCCAGGGGGACAGGTAGGCGAGGCCAGGGGGGAGGAGGGAGGGCTGGCAACACAGGGGAGGGGGGAGGGGTTTTGCACCCAGGGGCCGGGGGTTTCCTTCTCCTTTAAAAATAGAAAAGTGAATTAGGCAATACAAAAACAGGGCAACAGGTATTATACATATACCCCTTAAAAGGCCATTATTCTCCTTTTTCAATGTGAGTTCAATCAACAGGGCTTGTGTTGAACATACTTTTTGCCTAATGTTTTAATCTTGAGAAAATGATTTCTTTAATTATTTATTGAACTGTGAATGTAAATTCTCATAGAAACACCTTGAGTAAATTTACATTGATTCATTGTTGGGCTTAAATCCTTTTTAGTTACATGTTATTCTCATGCATTTCAACAAAATACATTTTTTTAAAGGAAACACAGTTACCAACAACCCATGCTTAAATGCCTTTGTAAATAGAATAATGGTCCTGAAAGCCTTCAATTATCTAGTCAATAAAGAGTATAACTTCATATTCTTTTCAATGCTACAATGCTACAATTCAAAAACAAACATATAGGTTAACTAACACATTGTAAAATTGACCCTAGTGTAGATTCTGTACATTTGGGAATTAGCAGGGAGGAGGGTGACATTTATGTTTGAGAAGGCTCCCTATATAAATCTTTATCTAATGGGATAGGGACTGATCTATGTGAATGATGAACATTTCTGAACAGTGGATAGCATGTTAGTGCTACATAATAAAGGATGATAGCAATTAGGGATGCACCAAATGCAGAATTTGGTTTGGGTCAAATCTCAAAACTTTTTCATCATCAGGATTCAGCAAAATTAGAATAATTTGAGCCTAATCAAATTCAAACCCTCCAAGTCATATGACTCTAAAGCAACATGATTCTATATTTGGTTGAATATAAAAGTTATTGATTTGGTGCATCCCTAATAATAATATTTATGTGAGCATTGTTATATTCATAAAATCTGCAATGTTGAGATGTTTATCAATCTAGAAAAAAATGTTTTTTTATCCCAAACCCTCTCTGTCTGGAGACATTTCTCCTTTGAAGCAGTGCTACTCCTGAGGTAGTGTGAGAATCTTGCCTCAAGTGGAAGCAATGGTATAATATTAGGGAATGCCCCCCCAAGCAAAAAAATTTCCAGTCCCCTGCCACATGGTTGGCGATTGCACCCCCCCCCCCACCTCCATATGAGCTTGTTTACATGCAGGGGACTGTAAGGGGTGGTGGAATTGGGAACATACTGCAGACAGACCCCTTTTCACTGGGCCCTCCATGATTGCAGGGTCTTTTATATGGTAGTTAACCAGTGAGAGGCAGTGTGCGAACAAGCCATTCTGGTAATTAAAGAGGCAGAAATTTTTTTTTTACTAGTATTAAGTATTAAGCTTAGTGACTGTTATTTTTAATACATCCTTAAAACAAATACCATTGGAAAGGTATGTTGAAAGTTTATATGTGCAATTAGAGCATTGGCAAAAGGGCATACACCATTGTGACTAGTACAGAAAGAGTATTTATCATACCATTGCACACAAGTGACCGAAAGGTGGGGTGCAAAGTCCTCAAGCAAAAACTACCTGTCTTTCAAAGACTTTGCCTGTATTAAATAACAGTTATAGGGATTCTTAGAAGTGTATTTATCAAACAGTGAACTTTAGCTTTCACCCATTGCTAAATACACTTCTAAAAGTCCAATAGGAATTAATAGAAAGCAAGTGATTTTTTCTGTGGTAAACTCTTATCTCATAGTTTGATAAATCTGCCGATTGGGTAGTAATCTAAAGGGGTTGTCCACCGTCCAACACTTTTTCAGTTCAGTTGGTTTTAGATAGTTCACCAGAAATTAAGACTTTTTCCAATTACTTCCATTTTTAAAGTTTAATTTCCCTGTCTCTGGTGTTTGAGGCTGTCAACTCAGTAATCCAGGTGTAGACTCTAAACTGTTACAATTTTGCAACATTTAGTTGATACATTTCTCAGCAGCATCTGTGGAATATTAGCAACTATTGTATCAATTCTAACAGCTGCCTTTGCTGAAACTCAGGCATTTATCTCAGCAGAGACAAAGAACTATATCAACTAAATATATCAATTTATACAGTTTACAGGGTTGGCAACCCACTCACCAGTGCTGCTTTAGAAGGTGAAAATGCCACTTTACACTTCAATATTAGAAAAAACAGTCACACATAGAAAATAGAAAGTTATTGGGAAAAGTTTTTATTTCTGGTGAACTACTTGAAACCAACTGAACTGAAAAAGGTGTTGGAAGGTGAACTACCCCTTTTAAGGTGCATCATTTATTCTAAACCAATTCATAGGGTGTAACACTTACTCTGATAATAAAAACTCAGCATAAAAGGAGGGATGAAGGGCAACTGGGTTGCTTAATATAAACAGCTAAGATAACGTATTGTGCTAAAAATTGTGAAAGTAAAACCTTAAAGGGACAGTATAAACCCCTCTGAACATGAGCTGAATGAATAGGGCTGGAGCTGGACATACTTCTTGCCTGTTTTAATTAAGAAATATCTATAGTACTTTCTGTCACTTCTGGTCCCAGACAACTTAATAACCAGTCCACTTAGAAGCCCCTAATAATGAACTGCTCAAAGGCTGGTGTTTAGATGAGGGAGAGATTTGTTTATTTAAAGGTAGATAAATTCTAAACCAAACTGCCCTGATTACAAAGGAAGGGTAAGGCGAGTTCAGTGAACATAGCTCATAGGGAACATTATTGTTTTATAATGATAAAAATAGGGAACTGTAGATTTTTTTTAAATTAAAACAACAGACAGAATGTAATAAAGTCCTATTTAACAAGCTAATTTTAACAAAGGTGTTTTCAGGTTTAATATGATAAGCACAACAAAAAAGTAGTACAAGTATCAGATTCGCTAACTGGAAGCCTGTTATCCAGAAAGCTGCAAGTTATGAGGAAGCCATCTTCTACAGAGTCGTTTATAATCAAATATATATATATTTTTTTTATGATTTATTTTTTCTCAGTATTAATAAAATAGTAGCTATTTCTTTATCCTAACTAAGAGGCATAAATCCATACTGGTGACAAAACAATCCTAGTAGATTTATTTAATGTTTAAATAATCTGTAACTGATGGAGAACTAAATTATGGAAAAATCCCTCATCTTGAAAAGGCCAAGCCCCAGCTTTCTGTATAACAGATTCTACACTGTATAAAAGCGTTACTATATAATGGGATTTTGTTTGCGTTGTTGCCCACTTATTTGATGAAGTAGAAATGTCAGTGATGTACGTAAATGGCACTTGAATCCAAGTATTAGGGCTCTTACTGATGAGTGGTTAAAGATGCACTCCCCTTCAGCCTCGTGCTTTTATATGGTCATGAAACTCCTCTGTAACTTATAATATCCTTATATTTTACAAGAGGGGATACTTTATTCACTATATAAACGGTGACTAGTGATCTCCTTAGTTATAAACGATGAGTAGTGATGTAATTTTGTCACGACTCATTAAAACTTGTGTATTACAATAAATAAAGTACCCCTTGTTGGAAAATATGAGGATATTAGAAGTAAGCCTTCAGCCTTGTGCTTTTATATAGTCATGGAACTCCTCTGTGACCTTTAAAATCCTTATATTTTACAATAGGGGTACTTTATTCACTATGTAATCCAATTTTTTTTTAAAATGATCTCCTTTTTCTCTGTAATAATAAAACAATACCTTGTACTTGATCTAAACTAAGATATAATGAACAAATAATAATAAAAAAAGATTAAATATTTGAATATGAATTTGTTATTCCAGTAAAAAAGACAACCATTTCAGTAGTTACTTTGGATTGGTTGAGGAGAATGCAAAATGTATAACGGGAAAAAACAACTGTATACATAATGAATAAAGTACCCCCTCTTGTAAAATATAAGGATATTATAAGTTACCGAGGAGTTTCATGACCATATAAAAACACGAGGTCGAAGGCCGAGTGTTTTTATACAGGTCATGGAACTCCGAGGTAACTTCTAATATCCTCATATTTTGCAACAGGGGGTACTTTATTTATTATAATACACAAGTTTCAGTGAGTAATGTGACAGAAATGACATCAGAACTCACCGTTTATAACTGATGACATCAGAACTCACCGTTTATAAGGATATAATTTACAAGATATTCATGGCTTTTGTGTATTATATAGTAATACATTTACAAGTTTTACAGTTTGTATGCAATTTTTTTAATTAGGCTAAGGTGTAAAAATCACAATATCTTCAAACGACCCCTTGGATTAACAGTCTTGTCGCATATATCCATTCCCCTCTTCTGTTTCACTCATACACGTGACAGCAAGCACCACAAAAATATTTGAATCGTGTCCACAACAAACGTGCGCATATTCCATAAACGAACACAAAACTACACCACCCAGAATGCCTTGCGGCCGTACTACAGAAACTACATATACCAGCGTACCTCATGTCAGATGCGAACTGACTCGGTCCGTAAAAGCTTTGTATGAACACAAGACTGACAGCCAGTTTTATTTTTCAGCCACTTCTCTTAATCTGTCCCGTGAGGAGTATACTGACAAGTCTCCGACATAGCTATCGCCTGCGGATGGAAAGAACACTAAAAACTACATGCCCCAGCGTGCCTTGCGGCAAAAGACTAGTGGGATTGAACGATAATCTGAAAGTAGAATGTGTGCGCATGTGCACTCGCTGTGGCTTCATATAATTCATACTACAATTCCCAGCATGCCTTGAACTCTTGTGAGCGGCCCAGTGGGGAGGACTCCATGTCCCATCACACTACGCGGCGCTGGGAGGGGGGAGTAAGAGAAGGGGCGGAGCCAGCAGCGGGCGGAGGCGGCTCAGACACACTCAGCGCAGAGACACGGAGGAGGAGAGAGAGCCGCGGAAAAAACGGGGATTTACCGGAGAACAGTAAAGGCGCACCGTGTAATCCCAAGAACAAGCACCCCCACCGGAGTGTATAGAGCAGCGACCAATCGAAGGGAGGAGCAAAAAGGGCCTGGGGGAAGGATAGAGAGAGAGAGAAATCCCCGTGTGTGTGCGCGACTGGGGTGAGAGCCAGAATCCTCGCACGGGCAGCCGGGACTATCTGGACTACAGTCTTATATCTGGGGGTGCCGCCTGGGAATTGCATCACCGAGGTCGAGAGATGATGTGACTATGCTGAGCGTGACGGGAGCCGGAGCAGCCATGAGTGGCCGAGAGGAGCAGGAGCCGGCGGGGAGCGGTCAGTCTTTGCTTTGGGGGTGCTGCTGTGTGTGTGTCTGTGTGTGCGAGAGAGAAGCACCGTGGGGTGTCAGTTTACGGGGGAGTGTGCACGGATAGTAGTGTACATGTAATATGGCTCTGCAAGTTCCAGGGGGCAATGGTTGGTCCTCTTCAACATCTGGTCCTCTAGCTGTTATTGTACTACAAGTCCCAGCATCCCCCCACCTCCTGACAGCTTAGTATTTGGGGAAGGGGTTAGTGATACTTCACTGCCTTCAGAAACAGCCGTGGGGCCTCAATTCGTCCATCCCTGGGGGACCCCAGACATATTTGCGTGGATAAGTGCCTCTAGTGTGTGTGTGTTCGCCAAAGCCATTCATAGTTGTGTGTTTCGAGAGAGAGAGCTTGTAGTCATGATGTGCATTCATATAAACACAAATAGCTGTGTTCTTTAGTGCATTCATTTATATCGCACAACACTGGAACGTTCATTTACTCAGTTCGGGGATCGAATCTCATGGGGGCCAATTTGAGTCTTCCTGTGCTATTTGCTATACCAGGGGATCCGTCTGCCTCATACCTACAGGATACACACGACGCGTCCCAGGTATACAGTGTCATTTCCCTTGGGTGCTATTCCTTTAATTACCTTTTCTGGGATGCTTTTTTTAATCATGTCTCCCCTGCTATCAAAGGATACAATGTGACATTTGGTGAACTGAATGACAAGCTGGACTGCATAGAGATTTATCTCATTTGTTGCAGTCAATGTCCTCGAGGGATCCTATTCTATTTAATACATTGTATCCTCCCCATATCCATGTATAACACACACACACATATTTGTACTGTATGTGTATATACAGTTTTGTCTATTTTCTTTCCCCTGTTCTCATTTACCAGTATCTAGCATAGGTGTGCATTAAGTGTGCCCCTCCAGCTATGTTGAATAATACTGGAAATATTAGTTCAGCAACAGCTGGAGGGGGACATGCTGGAGGTTTCTGATCAAAATACATGTCTTAAGTTATCAACTTCCTATATTTTTGGGCTTTCTCACTGATGACTTCAATCTGTTGTCTCTATGTATTTGTCAGTCTTTGTCTGTTTCCATAGGCCTCTGTATGTGGGGCTTAGCATATGTAATAGAATGTAACATACAGAGCGACATACGCGTGGAATGGGCTACTTTTGAAAGAAAAGTTGATGCATCTAACTCAAGTATCATTTATAAATACTTTATTGCAATTTTATCTCTCTTGGCACTTGCACATTGCATGTACATACCCAAATCTCACTCTACATCTTTGTCATTTCTTCCTGCTACCTTGCATGTCTGTCTGTCCCAGCTTTATGCTTGCCTGCACAGTTTTATGTTTCCATATTCAATTGTGTATTTTCATATTAAATGCCTGTCTTTTTATGTACCAAATGTTTGTTTTTAAAAGCATCTGCATGCCAGTCCGTGACTCTAAGGGAGGCCTTATATGGACCAGTTGTCCAATGGATGAACTTGTCATATTCTATCTGATTTGGATAGTCATTTAACAGCAAGTTAGGATTGACCATTCTGCTTGGTTGATGGTTGAATATGTCCAAACTACCAACCCTTATATGCTGACCTAAACTGTGACTGTATGTCAGATATTGGGAAAAGCCTTAAGTAATGCCAAAGAAGCCCGAGACTAGCACAGAAGTTAGGAGGCGATACTTCCTGTGAGGTATCCAGGTATTCCTAGATCTCAGAATTTTTTACATCACTCTTTAAAAATAATTAAACACTATAAACTTGCTTAGTTAACATATTACTCTCCATTTCTTACACGTTTCTTGTGCCATAGCATTTTACTGGTAAGGGCTAGAATAGGCCAAATCCCACATTTGAGCAGACGGGTCCATTAGCTGCTTGGTTATTTGACAGACACCCTTGCTTAAAGCTGTGTTACAGGGGTTTTAAAACTTTTTGCATTTGATTTACCCATTTGTGATCAAACATTTGAACAAAGCCTTTCTTCGCCAATATGCTTAAGATACATGGAACTTTATAGTAGTTACGTGACTATAGTTGTGACTATAGTTGTAGTAATAACAAAAAACAGAGGTATATTAATATTTACCTAACATTTTACCTTGGCTCTTCATACATTGATTAGTTTGACCTGGGGTGGCCAACACAATTTAGGAGCATCTGCTCTAATAACTTGCAGGAGTTGATAACCTGCAGATTTCAAGCTATTGTGGAAATATGCCCTCCTTTCCATTCTTGGAGTTATAATTCTGCAAAATATGGGGTTTGCTGGGGTTACACACTTTGTCACATATACCCTATACAACAGAGTTGTACACTTTTTATTGTGAAGCAATGTGCAATACTACACACCAAATACTTGTGTATATATAAATCATCCTTGTTGGCTTTCGATTTAGGTATGACATACTGGCTGTGCGTTATCAATCCCAGTGAATAGGCTGCAGAATGGCTTATGTAATATAAGGTGCAATGTTTGCTACAGTTCTTATCACCTATAGCAACCAGCAGTTACTGACCTCCTGCTTAACAGCAAGCATCTCATTGGTTGCTATGGGTTACTAAACCTGGACAAACTTTATGCCTTTTATTATATATATATATATATATATATATATATATATATATATATATATATATATTGGTATATGTTCAGATTTTAAAATGGGGGCCACCATCAGTGAAGTGAGAGGAAGAAACAAAGCCAGGGGCAGCTTAGGGTACAGCATATTTGAATTTGTAATACAGCTTTTGTTCGGAGTAATGGGGTATTCTTGTTACAGGCAAAAGATGGATGAAATACTGGTATCTCCTTTACAGACTGCTGCATCTGCCATTCTGCCAATAAAATAGATCAGGGAAGACCACCGTTTGTAATCCAGCTGTTGCTGAACTTCAACTTTTGGATTCTTAACATTATATGAACTGATGGAGAAGAAAGATTTGAAGTTCTGCAACACAATGCTGCCTATTCCATATGTGGAGATATCCTGGTACCTTTATATTATTATCATCATGAATAATAAGTACAGGTATTGGACTTCCTTTACTTAATTTGGAGCTTTCTGGATACCAGGTTTCCGAATAACTGATCCCATACCTGTATTTTAAAAATGACAAAATATTACACCGTAAATCTGTACATTAGAGGACTGAATACAGTTAACATAATTACTGACAGACCCAGTAAAGAGCGACCTGTTTGTTAGACCTTACAATCTTGTGAAGATGTTTGCTTACATACATACATACATACATACATACATACATCCACACATACAAACACACATACATATAGATGGACTCTTACACTTTATGATGCCTGGCACATGTAAACCTGTCCTAAAGCTAAATGTTTCTGGTAATTCTTTTTGTGGATGCCATCTTTTTTTCCCAACATGTAGGTTTGTTTTCTTCTCTTTTTTTTTTTTTAATTGCAAAATAATCTGTCTATAGCTATAAAAGCTAACTGACTCAGTATTGTTCTTGCTGTCTGTCTCTGTCTCTTACCTTCACTCTCCCTTCTATTCTAACTAATAGTTGCCATTATACACAGAGAAAAGGGGGGAAGGTCAGGGGACATATGCCTCAGCTCAGGTGACATTCATTGTCTGCATTCCTCACTTCTTCTTTCTCCATGTATCCCCTTAGATAACTAGCGAGAGCAATGGACATTACTATATGTTAGCCTGTAGTGCAATTTGTCCATATGACATTTTGAATATTGTTAAAAATTACCATATATCACCCTGATAACAAAAGTGATGTAGTTGATCCTCATCCACCTCTGTACTAACTAACTTCATTTATTGGGCACACTGATCTTCTGAATTAGGAAGGACAATAGCTTGACTAATAATAGTTATGTTTGTAATGTCTGATTCTTAACGATTGTATGGGCATGGAGGGGAAAATGGGCAGTTATGGTTTCTGCCCGGAGTCCTACAAGATAACATAGCATTTACTCTTTTGTTAGACTCAGATATAGAAATATGGTTAAAATTCATTGTAAGGCCTAAAGAAGAACTAAACCTTTAAAACCAATATCCCCAATTTTATATACTGAACTTATTGCCCCAGCCTAAGGGTTCAGCATTAATTAATAATCCAAGCCTTCAAGGTTGTCCCCAGAAGCGCACTATGCTGAACTTTTTTAAAAGTGTCATTCATACTGCTTATGCTCAGTGTGATCTGTGCAGCTGTTGATAAGCTAAGCTTAGGGGTCATCTCAAATCATTGAGCATGGTCAATTTTTTTTTCTTTTGTGAAGAAAACACATCTGACATTGCTCAAGTTATGAGACAATGACACCTGCATTTAAGTTCTGGAAAACTATATCTTGCCATATAAAAAAGCCAGCTTACTTAAGTATTACCTTAATGGTGAGCCACACAACCATTTCTTTCCATGTAAGTTGGTACCCAAGCAATGCATGGACTACTAGAGATCCCAGTTCAGCGCCCTCATCCTCACTTTGTATTACTTGAGTACTTATCTATTTTGTACATGATCCAAGGTAATGATTTGCATGGCAGTGGAAGAAAGAGTGTTGGTTCAATATAAGTAAAACTAGTATACTCTTTATGTGTGAAATGGCACTCTGGAATTCAGGGCTAAGAGCAAGTTTGCATACCACAATACACAATGAATGGTTTACTTATACTTTGTAACTCACAATTATTACATACATTTTGATTATGCAAAGAGAGAGGTGAAAGACCTATTTCACTCCTTATGTAAGGAAACTCGGTGGATGCTAATAAAGTTTTCCTCTACATACTACAGCATAGCACCTGATTTGATTGCATTTTATTCCTATCTTTTAAAGCTGTGGGCTGTATAGCTTTTTCTTTACAGCCCTTTTTGCATCATCTGTAAACAAAATTTGATTACCTTCACTCATATAGTGCCAACTTTTTACAGAGGTTGTGTATTCCTATACCTACATATGTATATGAATGTGTATACATTAATATACCATCCACAGTAGAGCTGGCAATCAAAGTTTTCTAACATTTCTAAACATGTGTTCCTATACATAGAGGCAACCATTTTTCTCTCCTGTATAGTTGGCATGTTGGGTGAAACTGGTAACATTAAATAGTCAGATTTAGTTTTTCTGAATCTAAGTTAAATGCTGGATTTATTTACACCTCAGACACATTCTTCTTTTTTGACATAAAAATATGAATTTATGTTCCTTTAATACCAAGCCATATAACCCTTTAGATGCCAATCTATGTATACATGTATGCTTGAGGAATAAAAAAAAACATACCTTCAAACTTTTTCATTGTTTTTATGTTCTAAATAGCTATCATCTCCTTATAGCAGGTGGGGTACAAGCACCATAGGCAGAACCAAAGTGCAGAGTAGATAGTGTTGTGTGGAATTTTTCTTGGTATTTTTATTTATGTGCTCTTGCACATCCTCAGACCCAGTATTTTTTTTTTTTTTTTTTAATTTCAGCGACAAATTCAGGTCAAATCGTTACCAATCTGTCTAGATGTGGTTCGAAATATTCATTACTCCCTTGCACAAAAGAATTTGGTGGGTTGGTTTGGTAACTTGCAGACTTTTTTCAAGATCATTTCCACGTCTGTTTTCATTTTCCATTTGGGAAGCAGTTTTTTTACAAGAACATACTGCAATGCATTGGGTAAACGTTGCAATATCCTGTCTGCCAATCCTTCCCATTGGCTTCATCTCCTTCCTGCCAGCTTCCTATCGTCCTTACAATCATTGCAGTTTGGTCATCTGTCTATGTGGCTAGGCGTACAATAACAAACTGTTTAATTCACAGACGTATTGCTTTGATGACCTGAAAATAGGCTTCTATCAGTCTGTGTCAATTTGCGTGGCAGCTGATCTGTAGCTAAAGTTAATACAAATATACTTACTAGTTATACTGCACTAATATTCACAGCAATGTTACATTGTCTTCTCCCATCTAGCAGACACTCTCCATTATACTTTTTGTGTGCTATCTGTGCAGGAAGGGAGAGGTGCCAGCTTAAGCTTAGTTATCAGATCGATGGTAGAGCCCTGTCGGATTTCTCCTCCCCACCCTCTCCCCCTTCATGCCCTGGAGCCTGTGCTGGCGCTCTCCCCCTCCCTCCCACTCTGCTGCAGCAAGGAACGGTTGGGGGTCAGCGGAAAATATGTGGCAAGGACCTGACAGACAGCAGGCATCAGAGAGTAGGCCGCATCCCAAAGGAGAAAGGGAGGAAAACAAGAGTAAGAATTGGAGAGAACTGTGAAGGAGAGAGTTGCATTTTACAGTCATGGATAGAAAAGAAAATACATGGAGAAAGTGCAGGAAGATGATAAAGTAATCAAAGAGGAAGATGAATAGTTTTCTGAGGTAAGCTGAGTAAATAAAATATTGTATACGCATTGTATAAGGAGGAGAGTGAGGGTTGAATAAAAGATATACTGATACATGCAGTGACTGAGGGAAGAAGATAATATACCTTATGGTTTAAAATTCAGTGGCACATTAAGTTAGTTTATACCCACTGTTTCCATAAGTTTTCCACCCAGCCTAGCAACTTTGTTGTACCAAATCAAATGGCCTCTTTAGTGGGTATATAGATAGACACCATTTTTATGAATAAAATGGTAACAATATAATAGTGTGTGTATGCAACCAATTCATTCAACCTGTATCTACACAGATTTTATAGCTATGAAATTGGATCAGTTTAAAACTGCATGGTAGCATCGACATGGTCAAGCTATTATGTAGTTTATTGAAATCTGATTTTATATGAATTATAAGTAATGCCCTCTTATCACTTGCACCTAAGATTTTGGTATAATTTCTATGTGATAAAATTGAGTAATTGATAAAAGTGCTATTTAACTCCCTTTTTTTTTTTCCAACCTTAAAGTGTATGCTAACGTGTCACAGCATTGATCTGACGCGACACGACTGTCTGATGCAGACGCAGCACGCTGCGTCTGCATCTGACAGTTGTGTAGCGTCGGATCAATGATGTGACTTCATCCGACATCTCCATTACTTACCTTATTTCCTTCGCATGCGATATGATGCCGGCGTTTTGTTGCAGCGTGTCAGATTGCGCCGAAAACATGTAGTCCTACCCTTAGGGGTCAAAAAAATACATTTTAATCTATGGAAATGTTTTAGAAAATCACTTTCCAAAATATTGTTTTGAGAAGCAGCTGAAAAATATTTCCACATGGATATAGTTATTCTTATTGACTGTATATTTCTTATCTTTTGTCTTGCACTGGAGTTAAATTGGCAAATTGTGTAAAAGTTGATGTAGACTTCATGGATGTTTTTACCAGCGATTATTGCACAAAACCTTGCAATAAAAAACAAAATACAAAGAACTTCTTTAGAGAGACCAGAAAGCTGGTCTCACAAGAGCAATATTGTCTACTCTTGTTCCAGTATGTGCTTGACTGGCCTAAAACTCACGATTTCCACACAGATATCTGTTAAAGGCTTGGCCAGATATCAGTCAGGATGACTGGAAAATGCCATTGAGCCACTACTGCATTAGACTGTGGGCCCAGTGGATTAGTCCATTTTGACCATAAAATGGTCAAAGTTCCAATTAATTAATTATAATCAGTATATAGGCACTTTGGTCTTATGTAAGGATTTTATACTGATTAGCAAAGGGTGTTTTTAAATAATTTTTAAAAAGCTTTGTATGTCTTATATAAGTAATTCTAAAACAACTTTAAGCTTTGTATGTAATTTTTTTCCTTGTGATGTAGTACACCACTTCTCCCATATCTGCTTTTAGAGGCCACTGGTTTACAGGTGGCTATGTATGCAATATGTCCAGTTGAGACTGTATGGCAGCTCACACAAACAAACAAACATAACTGACAAATAAATGAAGCTTGCTATGCTTATGCGTTTAATACAGGTATGAGATCGGTTATTTGACAACCCATTATCCGGAAAGCTGCAAATTACTGGAGGTCTAAACTGCAAGAATCCATACTGGTAGCAAAGCAATTCTTTTTTTGAATGTTTAAATGATTATAAACAGACTTAAAGTGGTGCTTCACCTTTAAGTAAACTTTTAGTATGTAATATAATGGCCAATTCTAAGCAATTTTTCCAGTTTTTCATTATTTTTTTATAGTTTTATAATTTTTTGCCTTGTTCTTCTGACTCTTTCCAGCTTTCAAATGGGCGTTGCTGACCCCCATCTAAAAAGCAAATGCTCTGTAAGACTACACATTTAATCTTATTGCTAATTTTTATTCCTCATCCTTCTAGTAAGGTCCTCTCCTATTCTTATTCCAGTCTCTTATTCAAGTGGAGCTGCTGAATAAAAAGCTAAATAACTCAAAAAACACAAATAATAAAAAATGAAAACCAATAGCAAATTGTCTCAGACTATCACTCTCTATATCATACTAAAAGTTAATTCAGATGTGAACAACCCCTTTACGATACTGGCATCCAAATTATGGAAATACCCCTTATCTGGAAAACTCCAGGTTCCTAGCATTCTAGATAAGAGGCCCATAGTTTTAACACAAGTCGCCCCTGTAGGTATGTTTAATTGTAGAAAACACTGATTATATGATATAATAGGTGATTAGTCCTGTGGAAAAAAGAGCCTGCACCACAGGGTCTGCTGTATGGTAGTGACTCTCTCTAGCACTTTCTGATGATTTCATTTTAACTGCCCACCCCAAACAAATGAGTGGGTGGGTAGCCAACAGAGGGGTGGGGGCAACTAATTTGAATTACTTGTGTTGGGCCCCCTCCACGGTTTCTTTCTTTGGGTGAACTGGGCATTGGTAGTTACACTGCTGATCCGATTTCTAGGCCAAATAAGTCTATTTATTTTGTATGTGAACCGCTTAAGAGATTTAAATTGCAGATATGTATGAATAGAAAATGCAAAAAAGTGTTTTTCTAAATTGGAGACCTGCAGAACAAAACATTACATAATTCAAAGGCCACTAATAAAAATATAAAGATCAGTTGCATATTGTCTTGCAGTACTTGTCTCCAGTTATCCGTTATAAATTAACTATTGGGCTGCAGAGGCTTAGAGCTTAGTCACAGTTCAGATAGTTTCTACACAGGCCTAACTAGACTAGAAAGAACTTTTAGACAAACTAGCATGTGGAGAAACTTGTTGGGGTGCCATGCAATGATTAGAGGCAACTACTGTAGCAGTTAATTAGTTTTTCGGGTCATAGTTTTTATAATCCACCCAACTTTAGGGGGTTTTGAATTGGATATTCGATAAAATGCAAGCTGCCTATTTTTACCTGGCACACAAGCTATTACCCAGTGCTAAGCTATTTTTTTTAACAAAGAACAACCTAAAACTCACTGGTAATACCATAGGAATAAGAAAAATTATTATAAAAGGGGAAAACAATGTACAGGCTGCTATAATGCAGTCCTCTACATACTTACAACTCTGCTTTTGGTTTAAGGAGCTTGTTCAGAAGAGAAGTAAAGACCTGTATAGCTGGGTAGAAGATAGACAATGAGTGAAAGTGCTATGGTGTGTGTGTATGTGTGGTTGTAGAAACACAGTTGGGTGCTATATGTGTTCTGGTGAGGTATAAAGGTTTGCAGCCCATTAGACATATGAAGTCTTCCCCAGTCAGAATTTAGGGGAGGGATGTAGGATTTCTCTCTACAGCATTGCGTTGCTATGGAAACACCAGAACTTATATCAAAAATCCTACAAATCAAAGGGAATTTAAGTACTTTCTGCAGGCTTCAGGATACTGAACCAGTTAAAACCCCAGTATATGTGCTCCATGGTTCAAGTTGTTAGAAACTGTTTAATATTAAGATCATAAAGATATAAATGGACAGAGTAGTAGGATATTTTAATATGGGTACATAGGCAAACACTTTACACGTTTTGACGTGTAGAAGTAGTAATTGAAAAAAATAGATTTTCTTGTTTGGAGCAGATCTAGCAATTTTATGCCTTTGAACATCATTGAGTAGTGTTGTAAAGAAAGTGATGTGGTTAGAAAAGCATTCTATGATAGGAAGCATTATAAGGAGGGGTTGTGTGGAGAGAAGGAGGAGTTATGGGGTGGAGTTACATGGAAAGAGAGAGGAGGTATTAAGGGCACTGAATATAAATATACACACACATATCGTGATGTTTTAGTTGACACCCCTTCAACTCCTGCTTTTTTAATGGTACATAGCCACGTACAGCACAGAGGTGGCATATCTTAGAATCTGTGGCCGTAGCTGCTGCTCCCATCTGAGGATTAAGACACGTCTGGCTGCTTCTACCAACTTTGTCTCTGACAGCAAGCTTGGAAGCAGGGATCTGTGGAATGGGTTTGGTGCTATTTGACATGACCTTTGAGACACTGAATTCTATGAGACAACACCGGTGCTGCCTTTTTCTTAAGTGAAGGATTCTCACTGGCATAAAGGGGGATGTATAAAGTTTTAGCAGTTCAACTACTGTATATTCATTACATTCTGCAGAGCTGTACAACATTTCTCTTGATATTGATGTTTGCACGTATATAGTTAAGATTTTGTTTCATTGTTAATACTTTATGGCAATTACTGTGACCCAGCAAGGAATTTGGCTTCCACCCTAAAATCCTTGTATCACTTTTTAAAATCTGTTTTAGTGATTACTCAAGCAAGAGGTGGATGCACTAAGTGTCACACAGCAGTGGCTGTATCATGCAGCACTGCATACATATTTTATTACTCAGGATCCTAAGCCAGTGGTGTCTGTATTCTTTGAAACTGCTAATGGGTGTTAGTTTTGAAAAACACATGTGTTGAGCAGCCAGAGCCTCATTTCTATGGGCCTGGCCAGCTATGTCCCTCAAGCTCACCTCCTCCCTCTTCTTCTTTCCTTCCCCCCACCCCAACAGTCTCTGGTGTTCTGGCCTTCTATCCCCTGGATGTGCATGGAGGGAGAAGTAGCCAGCCGCATTCCTGGAGGCTGAGGGATGTGCAAAAAAACCAGTGGAAAATTCCAGCCCTGCAGCCTGGGAGAGAGGGAGCAAAGACTGTGTGTGTATGGGGGGAGGTAGTATTTGGACACTGAAAAGAGATTGCTACTCCTCGCATTTCTCTCCCCCCATCTGTGCTGTGTTACATGCTGAGGGCTGGCACTGCCAGGTCCCCTGCCTGCTGCTAGCTGCTGCCTCTCTTCCTGCTCTCTTTCCTTTTGTATATATTGGCCTTTTTTCCTGTGTGCTCTCTGTATTCTGTGCTCAAAGAATTTGTCTGCTAATGCACCACTGCCTTCTGTAGTGTCTTCACCTTTTTTTTAACCTCTTGATGCATATTAGCTTTTGCCTGATCTGTGACTTTTACATTTTTTGTTCATTCCCTGTTTTGCCTCTACATAATTTTCTTTTCACTGCCATTCTCCTTCATTTTGCTCTGTATATCCAATATTGGCCTTTCAACCTCAGTCCCTCTCATTGAAAATCATGCCTGCCCTCCTGTCTGCTAGGTTTTTTTTCTTCTTTTCCATTTTGAACTAAATTTCTGCATCTTTCTCCTAATGTCCATATGATTTACAATTCGCTTAGCCTCCCTTCCACTGACTGCAGTCTGCTTTCTTGCTGTTCCTTAGTGTGTGTATACATTGTATCAGCTACAGCACTTCTTCAGCCCTTGTCTGACACTGTGGTTGCCTTAGTTATGGTGCAACTCTTTCTTGCTGTTGCCAAGCAAGGCAACTCAATACTGACCACTTACACCCTCCACTATTTAAGCCTGACACTTTTAGTTCTCTTAACTTTGATCCTGTTTGTGCTACCATTACACAATTTTATCATTTTCCCTACTTGCTGATCTGTGTTTATTCACTCCCCATTTTGTGTCTGCCTAAGTCCCCATCTCTCATTCTAGCCTTTTCTTTGTATGCTTTTCACGCTCTTGCCTTATTCTGTGATTGTCTCACTCCCTCTGCTTTTTTCGCTCAACCCCCCCTCCGTTTTATTTCTGCTTTTCAAACTCCTTGGCTTCTCTCCCTCTGTCTCTCTTGCATGCTCCTTTGGTTTCTGTTACCTCTCTCTTCACTTACAGGTGTACTTTAATTGATATCTGCATTTTTCCAGTGTATATATACCTTCATTTTTATTCACTTACCTCTGCAGTATTTTTCCCATTTTTTGTGTTTGTTTTTTGCCCTTAGTCCTGATCTGTCTGTTCTTTCAGATTCTGCTATTCTTGCGCTTTTTCCTCTTTGTGTGCTCTCTGCACTTTTTTCATCCTGCGCTCAGCTCTTCTCTCCCATGCTCCCTCTCTGTTTTTATTTCGTTTTTTTTTTTTAGTTTTTAAATCCCATGCCCATGTATCTTCATTGGTTTCTTTATTTAAAATATCTACCCATATTTTCAACATACCACTTTTTTTCCTCCTTTCCCTATGTTTTGTTGCTTCATGCTTAAATTTGGCTTTTTTTAAACCTCATTGTTTCCCGTTTATTCTCCCATGCCATCATTTTTCCCATGCTATTCATACAATCCACTGATACACACTCTAGGGGGCAGCTGCCATTGGAGAATTATTCAGGGTCTCTAGATTTTAAATATCATGTCAGCATTATTTTGCCAGTGCAATCCAGTTATCCAACTCCCAGATGTTTTCCTGCCTCAGTGATAACTTGTAATTGCTGCAGCAGATTACCCAAGATAAGGCTTGCTTCTGACTGCTTATTTGTCACATTAATTGCTAACGAAAATGGTATATTTTATATAAGTTGGTTCATTTTCAAGAATTGTCTCTATATCCAAGCCATTGGCAGTAGTGGTTACATTTGATGGGTACATGTTATTTTGCCCCCTTAAAGGTTGTCTTGAAGGAAGTATCTGTTTGGAGCATCCACTCTGCAACCAAGGCCACACAGGGCAACAAATACTAGATTTGTTTTCTTTTAGAGCTCAGTATTTAATAATTTTGGGTAAGTTATTCCCTTATACTAAAATATACTTTATCTTATCCTTTTGAGTGCTCCCACAACCCCCTTTTTTTGTATAGGTTATTCCCTTTGCCTTAATACATACTTTATTTATAGTATAATTTTATCATTTATTAGACTGGCATACATGTTATCAATGTTATAAAGATGATCTCTATTCTAGTGTTATTTCACATAGTTTGCATTTATTAGATTTTTATATGCTTTTTCTGTGCTAATGTCCCCTTGCAAATGTAGAGAGGCAGGCTGTTGCCTATATCTTATTTTACCCAGGCTTGGTTGTCTCAGTGAAAGTGACACAGGTCCCTCTGTGTCCCTGTTCTACCCCCACTCTCCCATGTCAGGTCCCACACAATGCTGCTCCTGTGAGCTGAGAGCTGCATTGTGAGACAGAGTGCAGTATCCTGCCAGGTGTGTACAGATAGGAAACGGGAGGAAGGGGGGGAGGATCAGTCAGGCCTGCAGCTGGGAAGGAATTCAGATCCCCCCCAATGCACTTTCTCTCCCCTTGTATAGTCCCTTAACCCTAACAGGCACGGACATTTCTACTTATGTTAATAGTTATATGTTCAGAATAATGTTTTTTTTAATATAAATATTATGGGGGTTATTTACTAAACTCCAAAAACCATAAAAATTTGTGTTTTTTTTAGTAAAAAATCTTTTTACATTTCTTTCAGATTTTTTCCCGCAAACAAATTTTCGGGAAAGTGTATTGATAAAAAAGCCAAAAAAACCCGATCTGTTTTTTTTCCAGAAAATATTGAGATAAATTCAGACTTTGATAAATAACCCCCTTAGTGTAGCAATGGAAACTGAAATATATTGTGCTTTACATTAAAAAATTATTTAGACTACACTGTTTAGTACAGTACAATACTTAATAATTTGGGTAAACTGCCATTCAAGGCTTCTACACCCCTAAAGGAAAAAGTCTACGTAAAACAAGGCTGATTGGCAAGGTTGCCAAATGAACAGAACTTTCCCCAATGTGCCTTCATATAGGGTAGGACTAAGTGGACGATTTTTGAGTGATCCGACGCGCTGCGCAAAAACGCCAGCGTCAGATCAGATGCGTGGAAATAAGGCAAGTGAATAAATGCATTGTCGGATGAAGTCGCATCATTGATCCGACGTGACACGACTTGCGGATGCAGACACAGCAAGCAGCGTCTGAATCAGACAGTCGTGTCACCTCGGATCAACACTGCGACTTCAGCCGACAATGCATTCACTTACCTTATTTCCACTGCATCCGATTTGACGCCTGTGTTTTTGCGCAGCGCGTCGGATTGCTCCAAAATCATCCATGTAGTCCTACCCTAAGGTGGGTGATATTGTGCTGGGAATGCAGGCCATTGGGATGAAGACTACATCAATAAGCTGATGTGGTCTTTTCCCAGATGGGATTTTTTTTCCCTTGGACAGACAGGCCCTGTGTATGGGAAAATAACCTTTATTGTCTGGTCTGTTGCCATCTTTATTATAGTGGCCCTGTGTATGGGAAAATAAGCTTTATTGTCTGGTCTGTTGCCATCTTTATTATAGTTATTGCATATGGTAAGTTATGTTGCCTGCACTAAATCTCCTCTTGGGCAGGCTAGGAAATGTCCCAAAATAACGTTGCATTGAGGTCAGTGTGAATCTCACTGGGAAATGCATTTGAATTGTGTAATCATGTGAAAATGCAGGAGAAATCCATTTCACATTATTCAGATATTTTCACAGGGTAGATTTACATCGACTTAAATACAGTGGTATTTGAGACGTCTTGTAGCCCAAGCTAAATCTTCTCTGACACAGGCAACAAAACAGTGGTGGTTTCTCCACCAGTTGGGAAACCACCAGTTACACTCAATGTCGCCCCCATGTGTTTAGATATTGAAAGAAATGGTATGCACCTGTCACAGCGCACACGAATTGGATCTGAACCAGAAAATGCACACACAAGCTAAGTGAAGAGGCCAGTACAGTACACTGCCACTCCTTGCACAGTAATATAGTTGATTGTTTATTATACACATATATTGATCACAAGTACATTTCTCATAGACTTAGAGAAACATTCTAGCATTTTGCCATATGAACATATCCCTGAATGTATCAAAAGCATTAGGGGTGAGAAAAATGTTTGCTGCATCATTGTATCTTCAGCACTTGCTTAAAAATGTCTATAGAAACATTTATGGGATACTTGCAGCACCACTCAACACTCTCTGGTTATCAACCAAGGTGTAATGCTCAGGTTCAAAATAGCTGCAGAAGCAAATTATTGCCTTCTTTTTAGCACTTGCCGTTGGTAACTGTGTATATTTATTTAAAAATATATTGTTATGTTTCCCCTATCTGTACAATCATGTATTTTGAAAAAATGCAGAATATTGTATATAACCAGAGTAAATAAATACCGACATACCACTATTCACTGCTTTTCATTATGATATTTCAGCAGTTATCTGATGACGTTTACCTGTGACCCTATTTGAAAGGTAGAAAGAGGCAGAAGAGGAAGGCAAATGATTAAAATAATTTAAAAAAAAACTATTAAAAAAATGGAGTCCCATTGTTAAAAATTATAGGAATAGGACATTCTATCTATAACATACTAAAAGTTACATAGAAACTCAATGGTTTAATAGATTACTATGAATACAGGACCCCTTTCAAAGACCAGAGGGAGGCAAGTAATACCAAATGTAAATCTGCTAGGTATAGGACAATTCTAAAAACATTCTAAAAGCTTAAAGGTGGACCACACCTTTAAGGGATGTAATGCTGAATAGTTACAAAAGAGTGTATGCTTTGTTTGACTTTTCTTCCTTAGTAATACTGATGTACTCCCTTGCTAGTTAAAAGGTAAGGGTGCCACCATTTTTCCTAATAAATTGCTTGTACGAGAGAGAACTATTACTTAAAGTGGCCATAGACGTAGAGATCCGCTCATTTGGCGGTGTCGCCAAACGACTGGATCTCTCCCCGATATTCCCACATTGAAGTGCGCGATCTCGTGCTGATCCAATCGTGGGCCCTAGGGTCCAATGATCGGATAATAATGGATGGGCATAACTGTGCAGCCCATTGTGAATATTTAAAGAAAGAAGCAACTATAGCATGTATAGCATTATATGCTATAAAGGAATCTGGTCTTCTTCCTCAATAGTTATACCACTGACTCCCATTGTAATGATTAAAAACAGATATAAAAAAGGCACCATGTACATAACACTCTGTTTTACTAAATGCCTGCATACAAATACTTCTATCATTGGAGTTTATTCAAAACCCTAATAATCAACAAACGTTATACCACTGGAGGTGACAATGTTCCCCCTGTATTTTTAAAAAAATAACTGTACAAGATATAGATATAACATAGAAATTAGAATTTGGTTTTGGATTCATTTTGTGGCAGATTCTGTATTCGGCAAAATCCTGAAATGTGAATTTAGTGCTTCCCTAACAAGTTTAAATTACTAGTATTCATTTCATGGTGTTACCTGTCTTCTTCTGCCTTAGGGATCAAACTTTTACTGCAGCCTCTTCTGGGCAGGCACTAACTGTTCTTGAATAAGTCGCTGTTCAATGCTGAGAACAATTAGTTTGTAAGAATACACGTATAACTATAACTGTGGTCCTTTCATAATTCTAAAGTATACCAAATGCGGAATAGGTATCCAATCTACCAGTTCTATTCTTAATTGGCATTATACAGATCTATCATGGGCCAGAACTAAACTTGTTTGTAAAGGCGGTTATACATGGGTCAGTGTAAGATGCTGCAAACTAAGTTGGCAGCTTATTGGGCAGTAAATGGGGCCCTTCGATCTGGCTGAAAATTGGGTAGATGTTGATCGTGCAGGTTTAAAAATCCCACTGGATCAAGATTCCTTCCTCGGTCTGACCACCTGTTTTTTTTTTGGTGATGTGATTTTGAACGTTGGGCCCTAGGGCCCAAAGATCGACAGAAAGAATTGGCAGAATAAAATGGCAAATTAAAAAAGCACAACAATAATGATCAGTTGTGAAGTTGCTTAGATAAATGGCATTTGCTAGATAATTTACACTAATTATGCAAACGTTGAAGTGCATACTTCTTTTTTCATTAGATACATGCTTTCTTTACATATAGATGTAACTATAAAGGCTGAATTTTTACACACACTTATTTATTTTTTTGGTCTTCACAATCAGGGTCCAAGATTCCTTTAATTATTAGTTGAGAAATTGTAAAAGAAATCCAAAGTGCTAAAAGATGTGGGAATTTAAACATGCTCAGAAGCTTTGTGTATCTGAGTGACCTATTCATGAGTTAAATATTCAGCCCTACTTGTGAGCAATGTGACCCAGTGTCAGTGTACTCATTCCTCTCTACCCTCCCTACTGTCCCACCACAAGCCCCTGCTGATCTCTAACTATTTTACTGGGGGTGGAACATCCAAAAATAGCCTCAATCGTTGTTTTAATCTAGCTCAGACTGGTCAATGGCCTGGATGGTCATTAGACAGTCCCCTGCTCCAGTCCCCGCATATGGTTTTATCACCTACCATGTTTATTTGGCTTAAGGCTACTTAACCCTTTTTAAGGGCCCCTCCTCCCCCAAAATCACTAGGGGCATATGGTGTGGAATTTCAATCCCCATACAGAGCCCTGTGGATCATGGCATAGTGTAACCCCTTCCCTGCTTGGATGGTAAAACATTAAAGCATTTGCTGTACAGTGTCCTTTTTTGTTTTTCCCCGTCTTCTTTGTAACCCCTACCTTGCTAGAATCAAATGGAAAAAGGTCTATAGAGCATGGCAGTGTAACCTAAATCTCTCCCTCCTCCCTATTTCCCTACTGCATGTATGTGTGGTTATTCCTGGTCTGTCTCAGATGTTGGAAAGAGGTGATAATGTCTTGGCGGATCTGTCTCTCTCCCTCTGCTCTTCCTCTCCCACACTCCCCCTTCCCCAAACTACTCTCCCCCCCCCTCCTTACTCTGTTTATTCTCTCTTGAATTCCCCCCCCCTCTGTTTTTCATCTCACTTATTATACTCTCACCCTTATCAGTCCAAGTTTATTCCTTTTTTTGTCTTGTTTCTTGTGACGCTTTATTTGAACTCTTAACCCAATTTTTGTTTCTATCATAATCTTTCAATCATAATTATTTTGGGTCCTATTTTTTCTCCTTCCGCTGTCTAATTTCCTCTCTCAGCCCTACGCTCTTTGGACATTGCTTCACATATGTTTGGGATGACACTATCCTTTCAGCACCCCCCCCTTTCTTTTTAGATACCCCCTCCCCTTCTCCAGGCTAGGGGCCTTGAATCCCAACTCTGGCCTTTCCTGCTCCAGGCCGTATTAGAAGTGGGTGGGGTAAAAGCCATGTGGTGTTAGGACAGAGAAAGCAGGGTGTGAGATGACGGCTTGTTTATTCCCTCATAGGTCCAGATCTTTCCAAATCTCCCAGGTCTCCAAAGCCTTTCCCGCCTAACAATGTTTTTCTTCTCTATATACATGAATGAGCAGCACTTTACATACCTTTTCCTTGACATTTTGTCCGTGTGCACCCTGTAGGGCTGTAGGTGAGTCATTTTTCCTAGTTAGCTGGCAGATTCTTTCATCCTCCATAAGAATGTGGGTGGGGGTTTTGGGTTAACTGTAATAAGGCTTTGTCAGGTGCTAGAGGTGAATTACTGACTTATTCCCCTGTGCAGAGTTAGGATTTTAATACGGGGAATATGAATACTTCAGCATATAAAATGTGCTAGGTGTGTGCTGTGTAGCTGTATTGCTGAGGGCAGACTCTTCTCTCCTCCCTCTCTCCTTGGCCTTATCTTCCTGCCTCCTAATCTCTCTCTGCCTGTCTCTCTCCCTCTTGGCTCTCCATAATTACAGGGTGGAACAGATGTCCCTGGATCTGTTTCAGATCCAACATCCATTAGAATAACCTTCAGCACCATTTTTGGAGGGAGGCATGCACTCTTAGTGCATCATTTAACAATAGTGAGCATCATATACTGTGTCATCACACAATGCGGCGTGTTCTGCCTGCTTCTAGAGACTTCTCATTAGTGCAGCTTGATCAATGTCTGGGGGCACGCAGTATATTTACCTGTATTTACCAAGGTCTTGGTGCTAATTATATTTAATAAAGTATATTCAAAATCCTTGTGTCCATGCACACAGTGTTCATTTTCAATGTAATTTAACGTGAATTGTTAGTCGTCAACATGTTATGTCAATATTTTATTATTAAATAATATATTTTGTATCCATTTGTGGAGGAATAAATTCTAAAGACCTGCATGTCATTTAATTTTTAGTGGAGAATCCAGTTTATCAGTATAGTTCATGGAGCATTTCAGTGTATAGAATTAGAGCATATATTCATTATGTATATTTCTCTTGTGTGTACCTATGTCATAACCATTATATTAGAAAGTAGCAACAAAGCTTGTGGTAACCAATTCCTTCCATTCTTTAAGTTGGATTTGCTATATCCTTTTCTTGGTATTGTCTCATCTTTTTTTAAAAAATATTATCACAACAACCATACTGTAACCCTGATTTGGCTTAAAAAGGCAAATACCAACTAGAGGGGTAGAGCATGGGCTACACTGGACCCTCTTTCAACAGGATGGGCTTTCACTAAGTTGTAAGAGCACGTAAGGGTGTTGTACTACACTTCTATACTGCCAGAAGTGTCAAATAATAGAAAAAGGGTTTTTTTTGGCAAACAAAATAACAGGTTTTGTTCAATGTAAAGCGCCAAAGTTGAAAATACTCACACATATGAGGTAGTTCAATAATTGCCAAGTACAGTCAATGGTGTAGCAGATAAGACACAATGGCACCACTGAAGGAATATCGGGGGGGTTTAAGTATACACCTTCCAGGTTGTCAGTACCTCAGGTGGTCCAGATCCCCTACAGTAGACATAGAACAGGGATTGAACTAAAACCTGTTTCCCTTGTCAGTATTGCGGTCCCTTTACCACATTTAGACAGGGCCTGGGGGAGAGCTACTCCCTTCTATTCTCCTTGTTACAGCTAAAATGCTAAAATTGCTAACCTAAGCTGGCCATAGATGCAAAGATCCGATTGTACAAATCCTCGATCGAGGATTCGTACGATTTTTCGGACTGTTTGTGGAGAGTCCTGACATTTTTCGTCCGACGGAGATTGGTCGTTTGGGCGATCATCCAGGTTAAAAGATTTCTGTCGGCTGCCGATAATATCTCTGCATGTATAGCCGAACGGACGATTTTCAGAGCGATACTGTCACCAGCTTTGTCGGACATAAACTTTGGTACGATTGCTGTTTGGGACCGAACATCGGCTGATCTGTTCTTTTACTACTTTATTTAAACTAAAGGTTAGTGGCAGGTCGGGAGATGGGGAAGTCCGATCATTTGAGGATTCGAACGATCAGATCTTTGCGTCTATGGCCAATTTAAAGCTCACTGACTCCATACCTCCTAGAGAGTGCTATAATAGTGGCTATCTTGCACAATAGCTAACCTCGTTCACGAGGTCCCTGTTCCCAACTTCTCTAAAGGGGTTGTCCTTTTAGGGCCTAACACTTCTGGGATCTTGTTGCTGAGTAGACATACACCTAGATTAACTGCTGAATGCCAAAGAGGAAGGACCTCTCCCTGCCAAGCACTATGTTAGTGAGGCAGGCTATGGTTATCAACCTACAGGCCAATGAACTGGGTATACAAAATAAGTACAAATGGTTACTTGAGTTTTAACCCAGCAACATGGAAATTATTTACTAGTAGGGAATTAAGCCATAGGGACCATGTTCTTAATGATCCCTACACTTTGCTCATGCACAGAGTAGTCTACAGTTGTTCTGTTTCTTCAATTTTCAACTGCTGAACCTGAATAGATGTATAATTCTATGTATACTATTATTTACATGTTCACCAGCCTTTTTTGTTTATAAATAAATATATGCTACTATACAAAGGATATTGAACAGTTTTTTATTTATCCTTCCCAGGTGCAGGCCTCTCACTGGTTTAAGGCTACTGTAAATGTAGTGATGATGAGAACAAATGTTTTTCATGGTACAGTTGTATACTGACAACTGCTAGTGCTTTGTGACCTATATCTATTCCCAGCAATTTGATCATTGCTACTGTGTAGTGAAGATCAAAATGCTTTTTAAACAATAATACTTTAAGAACTTTACTGAAGTGTTAGAGAAATCCACTAACTAGTTGGAAAAAGTATTCCCATTCCCAGGCTGCTTGAAATTGTAAAATTTAAGGAAAGGTCACCAAGCCTCCCTTCTAAGGATTAGAAAAGTCAGCACTGTG
Source organism: Xenopus laevis (assembly GCF_017654675.1). Taxonomy (NCBI): domain Eukaryota; kingdom Metazoa; phylum Chordata; class Amphibia; order Anura; family Pipidae; genus Xenopus; species Xenopus laevis. The sequence goes on along the minus strand of NC_054374.1, from coordinate 68,131,620 downwards.
AGCTAAATTCAGTAGTGAATACCAGTAGACGGGAGCTGAGAGTCTCTTAGGCTTAGGGCCTTGACAAGTGGTGCACTTTATCACCCACAAGAAAACTCCTCTCCCATGGACACCTCTCCCATGCCCAAAAATACCTGTCCCTCTGATTTTATTTAAATGAATGTGGACAGGCAGGTAGTTTGACATTTTATCACCTGCAGGAGAATATATCTCCCCTGTCTTAGCTAGGATTGCCACTCGGCCGGTATTTTACCGGCCTAGCTGGTAAAATACCTGCCGGGGCTGGTATTACAAATTTACCGGCAATGTAGCTGCCGGTAATTTGTTATACCATTAGCAAAATCCCCTGTGCGCCGATGAAAACGTACATTTTCATCGGCTTCGGGCGGTGGCCCGCCCCTTTTGTGGTGCTACTCCACATGGCCCGCCCCTTTTGTGATGCTACTCACCCATGGCTCCGCCCCTTTTGCAGCACTCCTCGTCGGCTCCGCCCCTTTTGCATCACGCCCCACCCCTTTCTTTTACTCCCCCCAACCATAGGCGGTAATTTTTTTTTTTTTAAAAGGTGGCAACCCTAGTCTTAGCCCTTATAAGACATAAATGAGCTGGTGGACAGAAGGGTCTCTGCATGTTACGGAATATTCACTGGAGTGCTAGCCCTTTTTTTTTTTTTTCTTGTTCTCATTACTTAGGGGCACATTTACTATGGGTCGAATATCGAGGGTTTATTAACCCTCGATAGTCTACCATCGAAGTAAAATACTTTGAATATTGAAGTGGAAGGATTTACCGCATTTAGTTTGATTGATTAAATCCTTCGAATCGAATGGATTCTAAGGATTTTAATCCATCGATCGAACGATTTTCCTTCAATCAGAAATTACTTAGAAACCCTATTGGGAAGGTCCCCATAGGCTAACATTGGTGCTCGGTAGGTTTTAGCTGGTGAAGTAGCTAGTCGTTTTTTTTTTTTTTAACGAAACAGTACTTCGACTATCGAATAGTCAAATGATTTTTAGTTTGAATCGTTTTATTCGAAGTCGAAGTAGCCAAAAAAAAAAACTTCGAAATTCAAAGTTTTTTTCCTTCTAATCCTTCACTCGAGCTAAGTAAATGTGCCCCTTAGTGTATAATATATATATATATATATATATATATATAGAACAGTCCTAGTCAGGTGCACTCTCTTCCAATAAACATCCGCCTGGGTGCAGGTAAAAATATCACTATCAAACCTTCTCAACAAACCGCACTCCAAGGACTTATGAGGTGTCAAAAAATGCCTTTATTTCAACGTTTCGGCTCTCACTCGTGAGAGTGGACACTTTCCTGAAGACGGCTCACGAGTGAGAGCCGAAACGTTGAAATAAAGGCATTTTTTGACACCTCATAAGTCCTTGGAGTGCGGTTTGTTGAGAAGGTTTGATATATATATATATATATATATATATATATATATATATATATATATATATATATATATATATATATATATATATATATATAAAATTAATACAGGTACGGGACCTGTTATCCAGAATGCTCGGGACCAGGGGCTTTCTGTAATTTGGATCTTCATACCTTAAATCTAATCGGAAATCATGAAAACATTAAATAAACCCCATACAAGGTACTGTTTTGTTATTACAGAGAAAAAGGAAATCATTTTTTAAAATTCGGATTATTTGGATAAAATGGAGTCTATGGGAGACGGCCTTTCTGTAATTACTGGATAATGGGTTTCACTGTATACACGCACACACACTTTCCAAATTACTGTAACTGTAACATCATTTGATGCTCATGAATAACCGTAAGTATCCAGAAGAAGGATCTTATGGAACTATTTGTGAACAAAGCAGTACTATTGTGTACGAAAATAATCAACAGCTCAAAATTGACTGATCATTCACAATTTACCTATTGGAGCCTCCGTCATAAGAAAATCAAGTCCTGGGGATAATATAGCGATCAAACCAAATGATTCAGTATTGATTTCACCCCAGACCCTTTCTAAACATATCCTGTAACACTTGCATGTATAACTGCTCTTTGGTCCATTTAAGTTGCAATTTCAGAAGGAAGTAGCCATGACTCATTAGGGACCACTCGCCTATAGTGAAAAATTTGTAGTTATGCTCTGATAGCATAGTTTTGCTCATGAAATAAGTTCTTCTTTACATGTTAAACATTCTATGCCCGTTCGGCTAAGAGTAATAAAGTTCAATCACTACCTTTTTTTCTATAGTTATTTGCATGTACGTAGTATCACATATTTATTGTGAAAATGACACTGTGCTACTCCTGTAATCATTATGTTATGGTTACTGTCACTTCAAAGATCTAAAGATCTACTTGGCAACTTGCTCTATTAGCAAGTGTTAATATACACGATTGCTCCGTTATTGTTAATATAAAATTGTTTCTTGGACCTATGCTACTTTGGAGTACCACTTTAGTATACGGATAAATAACAATAATGATCATTTGTAAATCGTTATGCTCACTGGGTATGTTATTTGCAACATGCAAATATTCTGCTTCATTAATGAATATTACTCACTAATCCTTGCATGTTACAAGCACATTTATGTTTTCTTTGTTTTTATATGCTGGAAAAGCGCACATGTTGTCTTTTGCTGAGTTCATGCCACATTGCATCCATAGTATAAAAAATATTTACTTTGCAGAGAAGCTACAATTTTTAAACCTGCCACTTTAGTCACTTGGCAGGCAGTGTCATGGCTGCCATTTGAGAGAAATGCCTCTTCCCCATTCGAACATTGTTTCAGTCCAATTGGATTCATGCAAAATATTACCTGCTATTTTTAAATTAAAACGCTTATTTTTGCTGCCTGTGTTTTAACCATTTACCCTTATTCATGCTATATTTATTGTGAGGCTTTTTTTTTCTTAGATGATACAAAATGAATCTCCCCTTTGACACTTCGACCTTTTTTCCATTTGCCAGGTGTGTCTCCTATAATATGGCTGCAAGAATCATGCTTTTTAGAAATAAAGCTCAGTGCATTGTATATGCTGGAACAAGTACAGCAGTTCTGTAGTTTCAAGAAATGGAAATTTAATCACCCTGGACTTTTCTGTAGAAAACCAGTTTACTTTTTAGCGGGTGCAAAGGGCCACACTTATTAATGAGCATGTCTGGTCCTAAAGTGTGCTTTGCTTTCATTGGCTTCTTTGTGTGGCATCACAAATTGTTTTTATAATCCTACCGACAAAATAATGAATAGTGGTTAACTTGCCTTCCTACATGTTAAAACAATTGTCACTGTGCTGGTCTAGGGCAAAATAAAGCTCAACCAGTGAGTATCAAAGCTTTGATACTGGGTATCAAAGCTTGTGGTGTTTAACGTTTTAACAAGGGCAATTATATACATAAATAATTTGTATAGTGCTTCAAGCTCCAAATTTGTAAATTTTTTGAGGGTTTAACTTACCCAATGCATTGGGGAATCCAGGTGCTCACACCTTAAGCCTTCAGCTCAGGAAGGCACTGTGACAAATATCAAATGAAAAAGGTTGGCACAAACTGGATCACTCTCCACGATGTAGTTAAAAAATGTATTTATTTAGAACAGCAACATCCCAAATGCCTTACGCGTTTCGTGCCTTTTGGGCACTTAATCATAGGCTATTGCCACCATGACTTTCCAACAAAATTCCGCATTGTTTAATTTAGCTTCTAGTATTTGTACTAGTAGTAAACGGTGACCCTCTTTGGTTTTTATGTACTTGTACTCAACTTTCAGAGTTATGTCTCAGCCCATTGCTTGATGCTAACATGTTATAAACTGCTTGAAAATGTTGCATGGGTTACACGTGAACATGACAAAAAGTACTACTTCCTAGACAGACTTGAAAGTGTATTTATCAAAGTGGTGGATCGCCTTTAAATTACTTTTTAGTATGTTATAGAATGGCCTGTTTTTTTATTAACTTCATTATATATTCTGTATAGTATTTTTAATTATTTGCCACCTTCTTCTAACTCTTTCCAGAAGTCAAATGCAGCTCACTGACCCCAATCTAAAAAACAAATACTTTGTAAGGTTACAGGTGTAACTTTCTTTTCATGCTCTCTCCTATTTATATTCCAGTCCCTTTTTCAAATCAATGCATGGTTGCTAGGGTTATTTGGACCCTAGCAACCAGATTGCTGAGCGTGCAAACCCTAGAAATGCTGAATAAAAGTTCAATAACTCCAAAACCACAAATAATAAAAATTGAAAACCAATTGCAAATTGTCTCAGAATATTGTACCACACTAAACATTAAATCAGAGGTGAACAACCCCTTTAATATTGGAGACGAAAATTACCAGTGATGTTGCCCATAGCAACCAAACGGCAATAAGATTTGAACAATCTGAACCAACAAGTTAGAAACAAAATGAAAGATCTAATTGGTTGGAGGGCAACATCACCAGCGATGCCCCCTGTCAAGAAGTGACGTGGCAGTTTGATAGCAGCTTATGGTACTGTTTACCTTATCCTTTTTACCATTTGCTTCATAATACTGATTGACTTTCGGACCCCCTTCATTCTCCATTTAAATTTTTTTATATGCTTTCTTGATCCTACTGCTCTTATCCACCATCACAGCCTCAGCACTAGTTTTCCATTTTAAGAACTGTAGCATGAGCTGACTTGTGTGCCTGTTTCAATTAAATGTTTAAAACTTGTACAGCACATTCCTCTTCCAATAGGCTGCTTGCCTCTTACAACTATGGTTGTAACTGCTTTTACCTCATTTTTTTTATATAGATGTTCTTTCGTTTTACCTAAGTAAATCCTCAGAATTGTACTGGTATCTTTTTGTACTGGTATCTTTTTTCACTGAAGGAACAGTAAGAAAACTCTGTAAGTTGTCCTGCTGTGAAGTGTAACATTTCAAGCAGGTGTGCCCAGACTTTACTAATGCAAGGCCTACTTTTAGTGATGTTGTCCCATTATGATCTACATCCATAAAAGCATTTGTTAGCATTCTGTTACATGGAAAATATTCCTTAAATATTGATTTATGAGAATGTGTTTATTGTATTTAAACATCTATTTATGTAACGTTAATGTAATAAATATCTGAATGAAAAGCATGAAGCATGATCTACTGATGTCTAGCTACCAAGTCTACTGGTAGATCCCGATCTACCTTTTGGGCACCCCTGATTTAAAGTTAGTCACAAAAAAAGTATTTTCGGTGTGTGAACAAGAGAGACCTAAAGCTCACTGGTAATTACGTGGGGCCTGGGTGCTCGTGCCCCGAACCTACAGCTTGAGATGTGAATCCTTACCACAGTGCCTGCCGTATCTGTGGTTTGTAAGGCTTGGGCTAGACCAGGGGTCCCCAACCTTTTTCACCCGTGAGCAACATTCAGATGTAAAAAGTGTTGGGGAGCAACATAAGCATGAAAAATGTTTCTGGGTGGTGCCAAATAAGGGCTGTGATTGGTTATTGGTAGCCCCTATGTGGACTGGCAGCCTACAGGAGGTTCTGGTTGGCTGTACATCTGGTTTTCATGCAACCAAATTAAAAAATAAGCACCTGCTTTGAGGCCACTGAGAGCAACATCCAATGGGTTGGGGAGCAACATGTTGCTCGCGAACTACTGGTTGGGGATCACTGGGCTAGACAATTGTGGAGAATCTGCTCCCCTGCTGCTCCTCCAGTCCTGCTCTGCCTGCCCCAGAAGCATTGTCTCCACTTGGGTGCAGGCAGACTCGGTGCATCATTTTACATTTTGTGCCAAAATCCGATTTGCCTTCAGAAGACATGGGAACAGCAGGGCAATCATCTGCATCACCTGGCCCTAGCAGTTTACGTATAATTATATCAGCCCTGTGTTTCACTGCCCTAAGGAACTGCACCTTCAGACTGAGTCAGCAGCTAATATGCCCATGTATGGGCTCTCCAGTTGATCTGTTCCTTTTGTGACAGACCTGCTTTGACCTCTGTTGACCCAATTGTTGGCTTTTGTTCTCCATTGATTCTCCTGTTAAGCAATATTGGATCCCACTGGCATTGTTTTAAAGGGAATGGATAGCAATAGTGCATTTGCAGACTCCTTCCCAATCGTATATCCCCATGTTTGTTTTTTCTGGGCCAGGAGTATGCAGGCAAATAAAGCATATATTTTTTGTTCTGTTTTACAACAAAAAGCAAGTAGAAAGAAAAAAACTACAACAGGCAAAGCACTTGAAACTGCCCTTTGTGCCATTACATTGAATATGTAAGTTTTCCTGTTGCCTTCCTTGGTAACCAAACCAATAGCACACAGCTGTTCTATTTGCCGCTCTCATCTTTTGGAGATCTATAGTTATCCATTAGATGATGGGTGGTAAAACTTTCCAACTTGCTTACATTTTTATGTAAGTGAAACATTGTGTTGTAGACATGACTATTGTGGAATGCTGTAGCACGCAGCTTTTGAGCTGTAGAGGGTCTACCACAGAAGTTCCAGGTCATCGCATCATATTTCTTATACACATCATTGAGAAGCAGCTGTTGTGGACATAGCATTTTTGATCACAGTTACTCATAACATTATAAACACTCATTTGCCGTTGCTTTACTCGTGCCTTGGATGCTATTGTGTCTAGGCTAATTGGTCCAGACTTCTTTATAACCACCTCATCTCTGCTTTTATGTTGTGATTCCTATTTCGAAAAGGTGGTATAGCCTAACAGCTTGGAGGGCATAGTGGAGCATCACTGGGGGCATGAACAGAATTGTAGATTGGCTTCACCACAGCAGTGACTCATTTGTCTTGCTCATGTTCTTCCAAAATAAAACCATGCCAACATAAAAATTTATCTTTAAGAAACACAGTTTTGCAGAAAAAATGTACTTTTGATTCTTTATTTGATTCTTTGCAGTCAGGGAAGATTTTTGCAGACTGGAAAGGCAGTCATTACTTTCTCTTTTAGTAGTATTAAAGTAAATGTATTACATTTAATTCATTACAGCCATGTGGGTGTGTATTGTGCTGTACATTAATTGCGGATTGGCTATATTGATTGTGGTCTTTGACATAAGGATATGCGTTTTTGTGGTGATGTACCATTTTTGGCAAATATCTTCATACAGCCCCACGCATGGTATCACTGATCACTGGAAAATTGATAATGGTTAGTTATCCACCAAACTTGCTGCCAGTAAGTAACCCAACCTGAAAGTACAATACATTTGTTGATTGTGTGTTACTGGTTTTGATATAAAGAAAATTGATCTGCATCCTTAGACCCAGAATCATATATACCACTTGACTCGGCCCACTGCAGTGTATGTACTACTAACAGGCACTGCCTCTGAGTTTTTGCAGACACTTTTAGTTGATTTTGGCACAAAAAAAAAAATGCCAGTGCATTTCTACACAGAAATATGTAAGCTAAGTTGAATGGTTTGCTTAGGAAATGGCAAAGTGTCACGGTAGCCTTAAAAATTACACTTTAATATGCTACTGAGGCTGATGTCACTCCAAGCATTTTCTTCAATGATGGGGAAAATCTGGCCAAGCCACCTTTATATTTAAGGAAACCCCTCAACTAGTACATTAGTGAAGTTTGACCAAAACTGCCTCACCTGTAAGTTACAGGCAGTTTCTTTAATATTAAATGGCATGGGCGGATTTGGGCCTTTCTCCTCTTTTTGATATACTGTATCTTGTAGAATGCCACACTTGGCACTTGTGCAATATGTTTGGTGGCAAATTGCTATAACTAAATCAGTGTCGGTGACTTGCAGCCACATCAGGCTCCATGTTTGTTAAAGTGGTTGTTCACTTTCAGTTCTATTTTCAAAAATTGCACTAGGAATTACTTTTTCAAATTGCCCTTTTATTTTTATGAACTTTTTTTGTAAGATTGAAGTTAAACATTAATTTTTAACCTTTTTATATTTCTTAGGAGTAAGAGGATCATCGACGCCATGAACTTTTGATACATTAGTCGATACCTTTCTTGCTTCCTCTGCTTTATTAAATGCAATTCATATATTAGTTGCTGGCATTCTGATGCTGTTGAGAAATGTGTCAACTGATGTAGACGATTGTAACAGTTTAGCAAGATTGCACATTGCTTAATGATCTATTAAGCTGAAACAATGTTTAAACTTAAAAGGGAACGCCAGAAAAACATAACTTTAGCTTTTTGAAAAGTAAACATAATTTCAAGCAGCTTTGTAATATACATCAATTAAAAAAATATGCAGACTTTTCATAATTTTTAATGGTTTCTGACAGTTCCCTAAGCCTAGCCCCCTGCTCTTCTGCTGATCTCTCGGACTACTTTGCTGAGATGGCTGACTTCTGTTACTTTGTATCAACAGCCAGCTGTCCTTAGACTTCATCTTCCAAACCCCACAATTCCCTGCACATGTGATTTCAATAAGGAACGGAACATCATAGTGCAATGCTACGGGACATCCTCCGGAAAACACAAGCTCCTGCATGCGCTCTCCTAAAGAAGAAGTATGCAGACTCGTCTCTTATTATACTCGCTTTTCTAAAGAAACTGCAGTCACACCTCCATGCTGCCCACACTGGCTGTTGCAATTTCCCCCTCCCTCCTTCCTCAGCCCTCCTTCCTCAGCCCTCATTACAAAAGCCCTCCCTCCTCAGCCCTCCATGCTCAGACCTCAGCTCGTAAGCCAGGCTGATAGCCAGTGTCGGACTGGGACACCAGGGGCCCACCCAAAAACCTTTGACTAGGGGCCCACCAATTAATCTTAGACCAGGGGCCCACTCTTAGTACTATTATTCTTCCTTTCCTCACTCATCTATTCTCCTTTTCTTTACATACTATAATCTATTATTCCATCTATTTAGCCACTTTGTTCTCATAGAAATAGGGAATGGCCATGAAATAGGCCAAATGTTTAGCAGCTTGAGGGCCCACTGACACCTTGGCCCACCGGGACTTTTCCTGGTATCCCTGTGGGCCAGTCCAACACTGCTGATAGCTGAGGAGGGAGGGCTGAGAACAGAGGGCTTTTGTAATGAGGACCGGGGAGGGAGGGATGAGGACAGAGGAGGGAGGGCTGAGGAAAGAGCCACGAGGGGGGAGATTGCAACAGCAAACGTGGGCAGCAAGAAGGTGTGACTGCAGTTTCTTCAGATAAGTGAGTATAAGAGACGAGTCTGCATACTTCTTCTTTAGGAGAGCGCATGCAGGAGCGCGTGTTCTCCCGATGATGTCCTAAAATGCTTTCTGTACAATGCATCATAGTTCCTGCATGTTGTGTGTAAGCTGTGGAGAATATGTAACATCAGTGTTTAGTCCACCTTCCCTGCCAGGATTTGATGCAGAAAGAGAAGAACCGTTAACTAGGGATGCACCAAATCCACTATTTTGGATTCGGCCGAACCCCTGAATCCTTCACAAAAGATTCGTCTGAATACCAAAATGAATCCTAATTTGCATATGCAAATTACAGGTGGAAAGGGAGATGATTTTTTACTTCCTTGTTTTGTGACAAAGTCACGTGATTTGCAAATGCAAATTAGGATGTGGAGTCAGTTTGGCCGGGCAGAAGGATTCTGCCCAATCCGAATCCTGCTGAAAAAGGCCGAATCCCGAACTGAATCCCTGGATTCAGTGTATCCCTACAGCTGGATTGCAGCATAGAAAATGGAATTTATTCATACTTTTTGAAGAAACAGGTAACTGTGATGGGTATATTAGGGGTTTCTGTATTATGTGGGCCTCTTTATCATATTTTGGTTTGGAAGCCTGAGTTCCCCTTTACATCTTCAAAATAGAAAGCGATTGAAAAAAAGTGTTGCTAGTGTGCTGTCCTATTTGGATAATATATGACAATATGTGGCAGCATTTAATAAATAGACAATTTATTTGGGTCCCACCTACATACATTTTTTTATATACATGTTCTTTTCTATCACCTCATGTTTTCTTTGATAATCAACTGACTTCTTTCCTGTCCTGCACCGATACACTTCAAAATTACTAACCAGAACAGGTAAAATATACAATTAAATTACCTTCTCTTTCTTCTTCCACACTGCATTGAACTTCATGATGCGTTACTGCAGTTGATGGGATGGGTTACTAAGTAGTGAAGCTTTTGGCCTACAGTGATTTTTTGGATCATGGGTAAAATGGCTGCCTCCTCCATGAACATTCCCCTAATGTCAGTTTTAGGATGCAGCATCAGTGGCTTTGTTCTCTGCAGCAGAGCAATCTAGCCAAGGCTGGCCATGCAGAGGCCCATCTGGTCTCTGTTTTTCAGGATCCGGTAGAAATGTTTCACAAGCGCAGAGTCCAAATCACTGAACTGATTACATTGAGAGAGAGAGAGAGAGGTCAGGCTCTGTGAGGCCATCCAATACAGAGCATTGCAGTGTAACCTCTTTCCTACCAAGCAAAGAGACCTACAGAGCGTAACATTCTAATCCTTTGCAAGCCCTGAATTGAGAGATACATGTAGTGTAGCACTGTTAACCCTTCCTAGGCTAGAAGAAATCACTAAGTTCATTCCAGTGTAGTAGGCTAGTAGCACCTTCAGTACCTTGTCAGTTTGCAGTTCCCCACTATTCTATGAAGTCAGAATAAGCTGTGGGGATGTTGTGACCCAGTCACCATCCACCTGCTTACAGAATGACCATGTATAGATTTTTACACACTCGCATACACAAGACTATGGGGTTAATCTTAAACTTGGTATTAATAAACTAGCTCAATATTTGCAAAAGTAACATGGACACAGTGAAAATGGTTGTAATTAGTATGTAGCAATGAGAAATCTTTTTTGAATTTGTTGGCAATTTTTGACCATATTGTCTAGCTGAAAATCTTTCCAACTGGCTGCTAATAGTCAGTATGTCTACAGTCTGCAGCCATGATTGGATGCCAGCTTCAAAATTTTGTCTGCATCATAAAAGGTGGTTAAATGGTGTTGTTTGTGTATCGTTTAGTGGTTAGGTATTTCTGTCAAGGTGTTTGAGTCAGTGCCCCTTTAAATGTAAAGAGTACACAAAGTATACATATATACATTATATATATATATATATATATATATATATATATATATATATATATATATATATATATATATATATATATATATATATATATATATATATATAATGTGAATAAGTGGATGCACACCGGGATTTCTTAAAAAATTAAAACTTACTTTTATTTAATACATATTTAAAACATGATCAGGTCAACGTTTCGGTCTCCATCTTAGACCTTTGTCAAGATCCAAATGGTTGATTAAAAAGAACACATATATAGATATATTGATTCCACCCACAAGTGGTTACCCTGTCATTGCTTACTTTAAATAAATTGTATAGCTCTGTTATATGAATTCAGGCATTTTCAAACATCACTGAATGCATCTGCGGGTAAACCAAAAAAAGAAAATGTAAATAAAAACAAAATAGCCATTGAACCATGCTGAGACCCATTTTTTTCAAACAAATTATAAATTTATCAAATCTTTAACCAATATTAAATGTTGCACAAATCAATTTAAGTGTCCAATTAAACCTAATAAACCTGCACATACCTGCTATCTGAGTTCAATCTTTTAGAACCTAGTAACAAAGATGGTTTCAATGCTCATTCGAAAAGCATAGAAAAGAGCAATGCTCATTTAACCCCCAGGGTCCCAAGGTGTTAAGTTTTTTAATCCAAAACACCTCCCGTTGCAATAACATCTTTGACCTATCACCACCTCTGCTCAAGGGGGGGGATATGATCAATGGCTATATACTTAAAGGTGGGCAACCTATGACCCCTCTCAAGAAAGTGCTTGGCCACTGGTTTCTGTGTTTGACCATCCCTAAAAGCCGTGCTAATCGCAAAACGGTGGCCATCCATTCGTAGCCTAAGGGTTTGATCAGTTTTACCTACGTAGGAAAGCCCACATGGACATGTTACTAGGTAAATTATATGTGTAGTGGAACACGTTATATAATGTCAAATCTGAAATCGTTTACCTGTATGAGGATGTAGAAAAGATGTACCTGGCGTCATATAACGACAAGACGTACAGCTTGGACAACGAAAACATCCTGATTTTAATTCTGCTAACCATGTTTTTTTGTTGGTAGTGTAACTGGATCAGTCTTTACCAGTAAATCACGTAGGTTAGTTCCACGCTTATAGGAGGTTCAGAAGATACATTAGCCAATTCACTATCTGCCCCAATTATATTCCAATGCCTCTTGACCACGTTCCCTAAATCTTTAGTACCCAAATTATATTTGGTACTAAATACTAGTCTTGAATTATGTTTACGAATTTCAGTTTTCTCCTTACATTTTTTATGGGCCGTGTCTAGAGCCCTTTGTAGAACCTCGTCAGGGTATCCTCTAACACTAAACCTTTGTCACATATCCTCAATTTGTTGCTCACATTGATGGGGATTGGAATTATTTCTTAATACCCTACAAAACTGACTAACTGGTAGGGAATTTTTCGGATGGAAGGTTTTATAATGAAGGAGGGTGTTTCTATCAGTCGATTTACGAAATAATGTATAACCGATATGATCCCCATCAAGTATTAATTCCACATCCAAAAATTGTATTCTTATTGGGTGTACAACAAACGTAAACTTCACGGGACACTCTCTAGCATTTAAATCAGTAACCATTGCACTAAACTCCATTTCCGTACCCCTCCAAACCATCACCAAATCATCGAGGAAACGACAGAAAAAAATCAAGTTATCACCATATTTGGGTACAATGTGATGCTGTTCATACTGATGCATAAATAAATAAGCATATGCCGGCGCCATGGCCGCTCTCATCGCCGTCCCGAGTAACTGTAAATAAAAAGATTTTTCAAAACGGAAATAGTTTAACGATAATGCAAGCTCTAGTAGTTCCAGAACAAAATCAATAGGTAGACCTGCATACATCTCATATTCAAGTAAGGAGCATCTGACCGCCTCTAACCCTGCTTCATGCGGTATTACAGTATACAAACTGACCACATCCATACTTGCTAGCAGGATGGGCCCATCAGTGGGCAACTTCAACTGTTTAATACATTCCAACAAATGGGGGGTATCCTTAAGATAAGTCGGAGTACTGCGAACTACTGGTTGCAGTATCTTATCAAGATAGATTCCAATGGGGTGTAATAATGATCCCCGCCCCGACACTATCGGGCGGCCAGGAGGGCACGTCATACTCTTGAGAACCTTGGGTAAGGAATATAATAAGGGGCAATTAGGGTGTTCCTGTAACAAAAAATCATTTAAATACACATCAATAATGCCCTGTTGAAATATTCACCAATGTATCGACCTTTTTCTTAAATTGGGACACAGGTTCACCCTTCAAACACACACATATGTATATATATGTGTATATATATATATGTGTATGTATATATATATATATATATATATATATATATATATATATATATATATATATATATATACTGTTCAAATGACCAGCAACTCCAGGGGTTTCAATGAAAAAGTTGTGTATTTAAATAAGTGCAGTTACAGCCAACGTGACGTTTCGGTCCATATATATATATATATATATATATATATATATATATATATATATATATATATATATATATATATATATATATATATATATATATATATATATATATATATATATATATATATATATATATATATATATATATGGAAAGGTGGGTACAAGCTGCACACCTTCAAACACATCAAAAAACCTGGGTGCTCTGGTTAAATAATAGATAGAAATTGCACGTGGTACCGGCACTCACAGGGTTTGCATGAAAGATCAATCGTTCAATATGGTTAAATAGGAAAAAAGGTTTATTGAATCCGACGTTTCGGTTCCCCACAGGAACCTTTCTCAAGGGCAAACCATATATATGTGTGTGTGTGTATGTATATATATATATATATATATATATATATATATATATATATATATATATATTAGGGATGCACTGAATCCACTATTTTGGATTCGGCAGAATACCGAACCGAATCCAAACCCTAATTTGCATATGCAAATTAGGGGTGGGCAGGGGAAAACATTTTTTACTTCCTTGTTTTGTGACAAAAAGTAGCCTGATTTCCCTCCCCGTTCCTAATTTGCATATGCAAATTAGGATTCGGATTGGCCGGGCAGAAGGATTCCGAATCCTGCTGAAAAAGGCCAAATCTCACACACACACACACACACACACACACTCACACACACTCTCGTTGTAGCTGTAGTTAATGGCGAGCACTCCCCATTTGGATGTCACCGTGTCCCCACTGCTGCATGACCCACTTCCACACACTGTATCCAGGCAACATACTTCAGTTTCCCCCAGCCTTACCTCATGCAATGCCCAGTACATCTGTATCCTGTACAGAATGTGAGTGACATGAACTACCTATGAGCATAGTGTACATTCTGTGTTGTATAATGATGCTGAGTATCTATGCACACCCCTTCTCTGTTCCAAGCTGTGTATTTTATCTGCCTGTCTGACAGATCCTGGTTCCAGCAGGGAGCAGCTAATCTGTGCACACAGGAGGAAGCAGATAAATAAAGGATGAGAGAGGAGATAGGACAGGCAGCAGAAAGGGAGGGAATGAAGGAGTAACTGTGTGGTGGCCTTTGTACTGAGAAAAACAGTGGATGCATATGTTTGCAAGGTTGCTTATTCTGCAATGTCTCCTCTAGAGGTCTCCTCTATCTCTAGACAGTCAAGCTGACCATATAATAAGTGAACTAATGCATCCATATATCTCTTAGGGCAGAGACACAGTCAGATTTGGGGAGATTAGTTGCCTGGCGACTAATCTCCTCTTCATCGGGTGACTTTCACGAGGAAACTTTGGGCGACTTTAGAAAACGAAGCGTTCAGATTGTCATCACGCCGGCGATTTAGATTCTAGCCTGCGGGAAGGCAGGGGAAGGCAGTTCAGGAATATTAGTCACTCTGAAGAAGAGGCGATTTTTTCGCCGGGCGACTAATCTCCCCGAATCTGAACGTATGTCTCTGCCATAAAACATCTGTGCATTAGTTCACATACTTATTTCACATAGTATCTGCATATTAAAACCAAGATATGTGATCAAAATTAGTGGTATAATTCATTTTTCTAATACCGCCTCAAGTGACCTCCTTAAAGGGGTTGTTCACCTTCCAAACACTTTTTTCAATTTAGTTGTTTTTAGATTGTTCCCTAGAAATAATGACTTTTTCCAATTACTTTCCATTATTTATTTTTTACGTTTTTTCCAAAATCTAAGTTTAAAGTTGAATGTCCCTGTCTCTGGTGTTTGAGTCTGACAGCTCAGTAATCCAGGTGCAGATTCTCAACTGTTACAATTTTGCAACATTTAGTTGATACATTTCTCAGCAGCATCTCTGGAGTATTAGCAACAATTGTATCAATTCTAACAGCTGCCTGTAATGAAACCCAGAGATTCTGCTCAGCAGGGACAAAGATAAGAAATGTATCAACTAAATGTATCAATTTAGAACTGTTTACAGGATCGGTGACCCCCCCCCCCCAGAGCTGCTTCAGAAGGAGAGAAATTACACTTTATACTTCAATATTAGAAAAACCGTGACACATAGAAAATAGAAAGTCATTGGAAAAAGTCGTTATTTCTGGTGATCTATCTGATAACAACTAGTTGTTTGAAGGTGAACAACCCCTTTAATTTATCTGTATGGGAGAGAACTAGAAGTTTCTTTAAATAGGCTCCCTATCTTTGAGGGTCTTGTAATCATGATTCCTACAGATACCTATGGAATATAGATTTTATCTCTTCTATGCCAACAACATATTTGAAGCAGAACTTATTGAAGCATCTAGCAGCCACACCCTTAATGAAAAGATTGTTGTGCTCTGTGCCAGATATGTCAATAGAATCTGCTGTTTCTGTAAAAAGGAAGAAAATATTGAAATTGAATTGTTTAGCACTATCTCCATCTCAAGTCTTAACTAGATCCTACAGAAGCATTCACATACCTGTTATTATTCTGAAGGCCAATAGAACTAAGCTAACCATACCATGTATGAATACATCTTCAGTATCTCCCCAAATAGGCCTTGCACGTTACACTAACATTGAGGTGAATTAATGTTGAACATTCAGATCACTGGACATGTATGTCTTTAAAACCAAAACTGGAGTTCCTTTGTCCCCTAGAGATTTTTTAATATACGCAGTTTTAAATGTGCAATTGTCCAGTTAGCGGTACCTAAGTAGACTTCACAGTCCGTGTCACTCCCGTGGTACTCACTCACTCAAACTTTTTATTAACCCCAGGAAGAACTCTTATTATACACTGCTTATCTGTAGTTCATTCCCATCTTTTTGTCAATTCATGGAACTTTCTCTATAGGGCAGGTCTTCTCAATTTGTTTGTGCCAATACCATTCAAAAAATAAAATTACCTCGGATAACACAGCAGAACACATTGGGTTGGGTTCTAATAAATTAGATGTTTTTTTTTTTTTTCACTGTTACAAATAGGGCATTCATGCTTATATGTTTGCTGTATTTTTCTCTTAACTAATTTTATTGAAGGAATAAGGTTACAGAATGACACATGAGCTATATCAATACTATAATTTTTATAATCCCAACCCACGGTTAGTGAATTGCTGACAGGGAGTAGGATAGCAACCTCTAGTGGTAATGTCCTTTGTATTGTTGCCTATGGAGACTGTCTTTCAAAGATCTGTGCACCCAGTATGATATGCCCTTGTATTACAGAGTAAATAGCCTTAGAGAGGCCTAAGGGTAAGGACACACGAGGAGATTCAGGGAGATTTTGTCGCCTGGCTACTAATCTCCTTGTCTTTTGAGCAACTATCCCCATAGGCTACAATGAAAAGTTGCCTGCGCTAATGCACACACGGTGATGCGTTTTCAATAGTTGCCCAAAGTTGCCTCAGTGAGGCAATTTCAGGCAACTATTGAAAACGCATCGCCCTGTGTGCATTAGCGCAGGCAACTTTTCATTGTAGCCTATGGGGAAAAACGATGAGGCAGTTCAGGGAGATAGTTGCTCAAAAGACAAGGAGATTAGTAGCCAGGCGACAAAATCTCCCTGAATCTCCTCGTGTGTCCTTACCCTTTAGTCTCACACAACAACTGCAGTCACAACTAATGAAATCCCTGAAATCCCTAAAGTTTTAAACTCCTAAATCTACGTTGGTCTTAGGGCTGGGACACACTGGGCGATTTGGGGATATTTAGTCGCCTGGCGACTAATCGCAGCGACTTTTCTCCCCGAATGCCTCCCCTCACTCTGCGCCTGGATAAAATGAAAAGTCGCCGGCGCTAATCACACACGGCGATTCGTTTTCCGAAGTCGCTCGAAGTTGCCTCACGAGGAAACTTTGGGCGACTTCGGAAAACGAATTGCCGCGTGTGATTAGCGCAGACGATTTTTCATTTTAGCCAGGCGCAGAGCGAGGGGAGGCATTCGGGGAAGATTGGTCGTGGAAAGTCGCGGCGATTAGTCGCCAGGCGACTAAATATCCCCAAATCACCCAGTGTGTCCCAGCCCTTAAAAGTCCTGCAGAAATGACTTTTTTTTTTTTTTGCCTCCATAAGCAGGCATGAACCTGGGTAGTTCAAGAGTGGCTAAAAAAAAGCCTTCCAGTTCATTATTCCCTCCTGCAATACATCTGAATGAGATGTTTTGCACAATGCATGCACTTTGGCAAGCAAGGAGTTATTCGATCAAGCTCTGCAGGGATTTTTCTCTATTAACCAGGATAGGGTTGCCTGCCAGGATGTGGTTCCCTGGCTGAGTGCTTTCTGCCTCAGAGCATTCTGGGAGGAGGGCAGCTATAATTAGGCCTGTGCCTGGAATGCACTGACTGCTCTCTCCTCTCATCACTGCACCATCTGTCTACCTCTACCGCCCCCCCCCACATACATAAACACTTACACTGTTGCAATACAAGCATGCTTGCCGATGGGTGGGTGTATGGGCATATGAGAAGAAATTATTGGCTATATTTTAGCTTTAGATATTGTAATGAAGGTCCTGTGTTCCATAGTGCTTAAAATTTAATGTAAAACTTTGCAGCTTAAACATATCTGATAAGTATACTGCAATGTCAGTGTTAGCACACTTATAATTTAAACAAGTGTGCCATATCATAAGTATCTTCATTATCTACCCTTAAATCATGATTATCACTTGGAGTTTGCTCTTCTTGATCCCAGCCAGGTTGGTTTATTGTTTCCCCTTTCTTTAGGGCAGAGACACACGTGGAGATTCGGGGAGATTAGTCACCTGGCGACAAATCGCCTCTTCTTAGGGCAACTAATCTCCCCAAACTGCCTTCCCGCCAGCTAGAATCTAAATCGCTGGCGGGGTGGCACTCAGGAGTGCTTCGTTTTCGGAAAACGAAGTGTTCCGAGTGCCATCCTGGCGGCGATTTAGTCGCCCGGCGATAATTCGCCTCTTCTTCAGGCGACTGAATCTCCACATATGTCTCTTCCCTAACTGGACTTCTAACTACACCTGGTACACCCCTGCATGGATTTTTTATTGTCGTTCCTCTCTTCCTGTCAGATATTCTCTGTATGTGTGTCTATATTGTTTCTTCCATGAATGTGTCTGTCCGCCTGTATCTTCTGAGCGTTTTTTCCTTGACTTTCTTTTACCCCCAAGTAATCCCTTTTCCATATGACTTTAATGTTTATTTCCTTTTCTCCTTGTATTCCCATTTTATGTGCATCTTTCTAACCTTCCATAGATCCCCCTCCCCCTCTTTGCACAATGCCCCATTTCTGTTTGGTCTATTCTGCCTTTTAATTGCTCGCATCCAGTGACCTGCTGAGGTCCAGAGACTAATGATGGAAAGTGAGTGAAGAGGGAGAAAAAAAAGAGAGATGGGGGTGAGGGGGAAACAGACCGTCTCACCTGATTGTAATGGCTTACCTGCAATGCTTTGAACTGCTGAATGGTGGTCTCCATTCACCATACATCTCCCTCAATTCAAGTGCAAAGACTACAAGTGAAAACGCTTAGTTACATGTTATCTGAATGTCCTCCTTTTATGTAGTGTGAAACAGCAGGTTCTAATTTTGCAATAAAGGAAAAGGTGTGGCATTTTAATTTGATAACCTTTAGCTCTTATTTTGAGGTTTCAGGTCTGTGATAGAAAGGGCAATCACTGATGGATATATATATATTGTGGAGCATTGCCATGCCCACAAATATTGTATTAGTAGAGTATCATTAAACATACTTTTTCTAAAGATAATCCATTCTCCATGACAACCAAGGTATGCCGACATGGATGATAAAAGTCCAAAGAGTGAAACAATTAAACATGGTGTTGCATTTATACAGGCCAAAACATAAATCCGCTTCTGCAGATGGAATGCTGCTGATTAGACTGATCCATGGAGGTTTGTGCATTCTAGACAAGCAGTCGCTGTTTTGAATTATGGCAGTGGTGTCAAACTTGTAATCCAGTGAAGAGAACACATTTGACCCCCATATGTAGTAATACGCACAAAATTTGCCCAGGAGCCATAACCTGCAGCAACCAATAAGATGTTTTAAAATAGATGACCTGTAAATGCTTCCTACTGATTGGTTTGTGTGTTACTGAACCTGTGTAAACTTAGCGGGGCTCGCGCACGGGGAGCCCGGAGTTTGCACTTGCACATGGGTAGCCCGGAGTTTGTTCATAAGGCAAGGTCAGCTTCTTCAGGCTTTGGACATTCCACTTTGTGCCTCAAACACCAAATATACACTGAAAGCTATGGGGGACCTTACACATCTTGTATCTGTCTAACTTCACTTTGCAGATTTGTGGAAAATTAAACCTTTTCTTTGGAGCCCCATCATAAGTTCACTTAGCTAGATAAGAAAATGTCCCTTTTCAGATATATATATCCATGTAGCATGATGTATTTTCAGATGTTTATTGCAGACAGACACAGTTTACTGGCTAGACTTTCTTTATACTGGTGCATGTGCTTGCATACTTGCTTGGACTTTGGCTTGCAGATAACACCAATTACGGACTTGATCTGTTGAGTGCCAATAAGAAAGAATAATAATTAAATAATTAAAATTAATATAAAAATAAGAAAACTATAAAATATTTAAAACTGTATTTGATTTTGTCCACATTGGTGTGTTAGAGGGGACAGTTTTGGATTCAGATGCAAAGAAGATATGAAGCCTTGAGGAGAGGCGTAAGGAGAACATGGAATTAAGTTGGAGAGAGGACAGGAAGAGCGCACAATCCTGAGGAGAGGTCTTGTGTCTGTGTGGAGGAAAGACACATTATATATACACCACTCTGCAGGATATTGAAAAACAGATAACAGGAGAGAGGAGGAGAGGCAGGAGCAGAAAGACAGCAGGGGAGAAAGAGAAAAGAGGGGGAGGAAAGAAGAAGATGGGAGGGAGGGACAGAAAGAAGAGGAGAGTGAGTGGGAGATAGAGAAAAAGTGTGGCAGGGACAAAGCTGAAGAGAGGGAGAAAAGGGCCGTAAAGGTAGTAGATATCATGTGAGCTGATAAATGGGGGCATATATCCAACACAACTGGTTTTGTTTTGCCTGTGATTGATTTTTTTTTTTTTTTTTTAAACAATGTTAGATAAAAATGTGGGTTAACAGTGTTGTTTATATGTTACATTTGAACATGTACATATATTTTAATACAAGCAAAACATAATCATCTTTCATTTCGCATACGTCAATAGAGCAATTTCAGCATTTCAATCTCAATAATCTAATAAAAGTTTTTTGTTTTTTTTTTGTTTTTTTTAAAAATGTATTCCTGACTCCTTTCTTTCCTTCTTTCCAAACAGATCTTAGCCCTACAGGCCTTGGATCCCCAGGCTTGGAAAATGGGGAAGTTACTGTTGAAAGGCGATCCCTGCACTCCAAGGAAACTGAAAGAAACCGCAGAGTGACCCTGGTCTGCAGACACCCACGATCAAGGTGAGAAATTTATTTTAAAAAATTAAGCAAAAATGTTAGCCAATTGTTCTTATGTCCAATTGTATTAATAGTTATTAGCTTTTATGGCTACCCTTAGATTTTAGAAATGTGTGTAATGTTTATACCGGTGATGTTTTTGTCCCATGTCAAGTCTCTTTACACATCATTCTTGGAACTGATAAAACATTCTCATTACAGGAATTTTAGATGGTAGCACTTTATCACATAAAAATGTCCATACTGGGGGGACTTCAGCTCCAAAATGGACCCCCAAGCGGACCGCCTAAACTCACAAGCCACAGGCCCCACAAAACTAGCTCAATGGGCGGCAGATCTTAAATTAGTAAACACGTGGAGATGGAAACACCCGGTGTCGAGAGAATACTTTTGTCATTCGACCACCCATTAGTCCTTCTCAAGGATTTACCTGGCACTTGCATCTATAGAGATCCTCTCCTTCATTAATAAAGTGCAGTTCCTTCCACGAATCCTTTTTGATCACTCTCCACTTCTACTTTCCCACTGCTGGTCCACCCCAACAACCTCTAGGCTATGGAGACTAAGTCCACTATGGCTGGTCAGCCTCTCAGGTTATCCTATGGAACGCCTCTAAGGCACTAATGAGAGAGGTCCTGTCCGGGGCAATAAGACAGGCCTGCAACCAAGAAGGAGAAAAGGTTGAACTAGCAGAAGCCACACATGCAGAATATGAGCACACCACAAACCCAACACCTGAATCACACACACTCCTACTAGAGAAACGAAATGCCCTGGAAAGAACACAGAAAGCCCTCCTATACCAGTCACAGTGATACTTTGAAATTGGAGACAGGAATGGGAGAATGCTAGCATACTTTGCAAAAACACAGTGCCCCATAAATGCAATACCAGCTATAATGAGAGCTGATGGAGTAGTGGTTACTGACCCAAAGCTTATAGTGGAGGAATTCCCTAAATACTTTCGTAAACTCTACAACAATATTCCCCTCAATACATCACACACAGCCCATTCCTGGGTAGTATATCCATCCTGACTTTCCATCCAGCTGACAAAGCAGCACTCAATCAATCCATAACTGCAGAAGAGATAAAAGAAGCTATAGCTTCTCTCCCAGCTAATAAAACACCAGGAATTGACAGCCTCCCAGCAAACTGGTATAAGGCCCTGCTGGAACAAGTGACCCCCCCCCCACCTTCTGACTGCTCTTCAAACCTCCTTTGAAACGGGTTCCTTTCCCCCTCATTTAGTGACGCTCTAATTATAGTGGTTCCTATACCAGACAAAGACACTCATACCGGCCAATCTCCCCTTATAAATACAGATGCTAAAATACTTACAAAAATACTAGCCACAAGACTCCAAATAACATTATTGACCTGATTCGCCCAGATCAATCTGGCTTTATGCCTGACAGATCTGCTAATATTAACCTGAGGAGACTATATACCAACATAGAAATACAGCACGACAAGGTGTGAACCAGTGCAGTGGCGTCACTTTACTCTGCCAAAGCCTTCGATTCCATAAAATGGCCCTATTTGTGGGAGACCCTGTGCAGAGTCAATCTGGGGGAACACTTCATTAAATGGCTGCAGCTACTATATCAGCAGTCAACAGCAAAAGTCAGGGTAAACGGTCTTGTATCTGCTCCACGCAAGAGGCACCCGTAAGGGATGCCCGCTGTCGCCCCTACTATTTGCGTTGGCTATTGAACCCTTGGCCATAACCATACTCGAATCTGAGCAAATTATGGGTCTGACTCTTGGCCTGATCACAGAGAAAATATCTCTGTATTCTCATGATCTACTTAAATACCTAGCAGATACTGAAGACTCCCTTTCAGCCCTTCTTAAAGGAATTGTTCAGTGTAAAAATAAAAACTGGGTAAATAGATAAGCTGTGCAAAATAAAAATGTTTCTAATATAGTTAGTTAGCCAAAAATGTAATGTATTAAGGCTGGAGTGATTTGATGTATAACATGTCAGTCAGAACACTTTTCAGCTCTCTTGGTTTACACTGACTGGTTACCCTGGCTACCAGGCAGTATCCAATCAGAGACTTGAGGGGGGGGGCATATCTGCTTTTGAATCGGAGCTGAATGCTGAGGATCAATTAAAAACTCACTGAACAGAAATGTACCATGTGGCCCCCCTTCAAGTCGCTGACTAACTCAGAGTTATAGAGCTGAAAAGCAGGAAGTTGGATTCTGGCTGTTTTATTAGACATCTGTTCACTCCAGCAGTGGTGGAACTACCGGGGAGCAGGGGGTGCGAGCGGACCAGGGCCCGCACCCCCTCAGGGCCCCCTGGCAGCCTGCTCACCAGTGAAAGCCGTCGTGTATGGAGGGAGGGCGGGCTGTGCATCACACACCAGGGCCCGCCCCCCTCTAGTTACGCCACTGCACTCCAGCCTTTATACATTACAACTATATTAGAAACATTTTTTATTTTGCACAGCCTATTTATTTACACAGTTTTTATTTTCACACTGAACTATATCCTTTAACATAGTGGAAGCATATGGAGAATTCTCAGACCTGATAAAGATAAACTGGAGCAAATCCATGCTATTCCCCATAGATAACCAAAGCCCCACCATCCTTCCCTCAAATGCTCAACTATCATGGGTGCAAGAGTTTAGGTATCTTGGACTCAATATACATGCAGACCTCTCACGGTTCGTGCAAAACAACCTTAACCCCATAATCTCAAAACTGGATTCCGACATTCAAATTTGGGCGAATCTCCCCCTCACCTTATATCTGATGCAGGAAACATTCCATCTACCATTGCCACACCCCACAGAGCTTGCTGCCAAGGGCTGAAAATTCTTAAAAAAGAACCTGTTCGCCTTACACCTTCTCTGCCGCTGTGGAGAAATACTAACCTCCCACACTTCTGCAATTTGAAAGATTTTCTCTATTGGTTGCAAAGGGGCATTAAATACCTGGGTGACATACTACTGAATAATACTTTTGTATCATACCCTGAGCTCAAAGCCAAATGTGGGTGCTTACCCCTGTTCAGATACTTCCAAATACGGCATGTGTTCAAGGCACAATTTAGTACACTCTCCCCAACTTTGACCACACTGGCAATGGAAGACTCCCTTGCGATAGAACAGCCTACAAAACTGGTGTCCAATCTATACAAGCTATACCACAACCCAACTGCAGAACTCCAGTGGCTAATTTCATACACATGATTTGGGCCTGCCCAGTGATCAATACATACTGGACTCAGATAATGGCAGCCCTAGCAACCATACTTCATTTCCCACAGGTGCTTTCCCCTATGGTGTGTCTATTGAGGTTGGTGGACCAACTGGTACCTACTGCCCATGTACAATGGAGGTTTAGGGCATTACTGTATTATGCAAGACAAAATATAATTATGACTAAAATATCCAATAAACCAATTAGGGAGTGCTCCAACCCTACTACATTCCAAGCCCTTTAAGATAAACAGGCATAAATCATGTGACGCTCACTCTGTGAGTGAGTGGGTCTGTGTGCAGCTGCCCCGGACCTTTCGCTTAAAATTCAACTTCACGGTTTAGTAAGCATTTGATGTTAACAGGTCACTCACCACTCCACATCTCTGGTCTGGGTGCAGTGCCCCAAACCTGCAGTTTTGGGAGACTTCACAGTGAACACAATTCCCTTGCAGCACTCACTCAACGGAACAGCAGTGTGATTAAAACATCTTTATTCACCGGTGAATAAAAATATAATTACGCATGGGATGGGAACACCCACCCCACGAGAATCTCCTGGATAAACGTAGTCAATGCAGTAATACCACGAATTAAACGTACACAAGAAGCCAGAGGCACGGCTCATAAATTGATAAGATATGGAGCCCGTGGTGGGAGTTGGGCCCTGGTACTCAACCAAGGAGTGACATAACGCAGGAATAAGGGTGTCACTTTGCAAATTAACACTGGGGGTATTAGACCAACCTTTAAGTAAGGAGTAAAGAATTAGATGCAATGTAAAATAAATCAAGTGACACATATGTAACAGAAATCTTTATTGTTTTGTCAATGTTTATTGTTTATAAAACAAATAAAAAATACATTTAAAAAAAAAGAAAAGGAAAAAAAAAATATATATAGATATATATATATATATATATATATATATATATATATATATATATATATATATATATATATATTCAAATCATTAAGCACTTGTATTTTTTTAACTTTCATACAGAATATCTTCTAGCCATAGGGTTATCAAGCCCGTTGTGTGCTCAAGGATAATTTTACATTTTCTTTCTGTTTATAGAGACACCAAATACAGTGGAAGGAGTGCAAAACTGAGTAAGTACACAGCAATCAAAGCTGCTTGTTCCGCATGTTCTTTATGTGGAATATCTTAGGATGCACCCCTAAAACATCCATGTATGCCCCTGAAATCCCATAATCATAGTTTAATTTAACTATTGTATATGTGTGGAAGTCAGCCTCTGGGCAGCTTGCTATTTTTATATTGTGTTGCCCCCTAGAAAGTTTTGGCTCTTTATTCCAAAGACTCATTCACAAAATTTTTGGTACGTAATGTGCATTCACTTTTATAATAATTTTACTTTTGTACCTTAGATTCCTCTTTGGCCCACTCGGAACCCCATCTCTGCTCATCGCAAGAAGATGATTCACAACCTCCACGTAATGAGACCTGGAGCCGTGCCAACAAGCCACTCTGCCGCCCATCAGCAGGCCCCCCCAGACTGGGAGTAGATGGAATAATCGCTTTGTTGAAGAGCAAGTGTGGTAATGGACGTGTAAACCTACAACCTGTAGTGAGGTTGATGGACATCATGAAAGATCTCAGCCAACTGTCCAGTGATCTACGATCTAGTGGAGTACGTTTGGATTGCACCCATGTTGCAAGCTCACCTTCGGACTCAGAGAATGCAGAACCTGGATTACAGTATAGTTTCTTCTCATCTCAGAGTTTGGCTTGTGGTCTAAGAAGCCCTGAGGAAAAGTTCTCTGAGACTGTGGAGAAAGAGCCAGTTCCTGTTTCTGCTAACCCAGACTCGATGGAATCTGCCAGTTCAGAAGTCTTGAGAGAACTAGCAGCTCTAGCTTGGATGGAACCTCAACAAACAGAAAGTGAAGGAGAGAGGGAGGAGAGGCTTGGGTGGAGATTGGAAGAGGTGGAAGAAACTAGATCCCAAAAGGAAGAGGCATCAAAAGAACATGACCATAGGGAAATTGAAAATGTGGGGTCTAGGGAGGAGCATCTCACTAAACAGAAAGATGATGAGTCAGGTGAGGAACCAGATGAAAGTAAACATGAGAGTGAGTCAGGGGAGGAACAAGGTGGAAGTAAGCAGGAAGATGATTCTGGAGAGGAGCAAGAAGACCCCAGACAAGGAGAGGAATCATCTGGAGATGATCAGGAAGAGAATAAACAAGAGGACTCATCTGAGGAAGATCAGGCGGAAAGTAAACGGGACGAAGAGTCCTCTGAGGATGAGCAGGATATAGAGGCTGGGGACAATGAGGCAGAAGAGCCAAAAGATGTCAAAATGGAGGAGCAGGGTGATATAACATTAGCCCAGGAAAATCAACTTAGTTTGAAAGAAGTGAGTATAACTAGACTGGATTCTGATCTGAAAGAACAGTCATCTGATGAGGAAAGCAGGGGAGATAAGGGAAAACACAAAGAGAAATCAGTAGAAAGGGAAATTCTCATGGAGACACAAATGGAGCAGTTACCCTGGATGCTCCCGCTCTTTTCTCCCTCAGTTGATAACATCAGAAGAATGTCCTTTTCTCACCGTGGTAGGTTTGGGCACAGAGGACGCAGGGGTGATAGGCCAGGTAGAGGACGAAGAAGAAGACCAGGTAGGCCACGATCTTCAGAGAGCCTTTCACGAGCGTATGTGATGCCACCCTACCACCGAACCTCTGAAGAGCCAAGGGCATATCGGCTACATGAACAAAACTTACATTTTACACACTCCATTAATCATCCCCCAACCATGGAAACACCTAAAGAAGAAGGTCCCCCCAAAAAGCCGAAGCGCAAGGGAGTCCGTAAGATGGTGGTTCGGATTGCAAAAATCCCCATGCCTATGGGTAGGAGAAACAAAACAAGCTACAAAGTGTCTTCTATCAGCAGTACATTGAGTGTTGAGGGAGGAGAACTGATAGGTGGATCTGGCCCAGGTCCTACATCACTTCTCAAAATGAAGAATAATGGGCGCAATGTTGTCATGGTGTTTCCACCTGGTGAACTCCCCATCATTCTTAAAAGGAGGCGAGGAAGGCCTCCAAAAAATCTTGTGTTAGCACGTGAAACCCCCCCAATGCTGCTCCAGCCTCCCCCGAAAGAACAAGCAGCACTGCCCCCTCCAACTTCCAAGCCTCCCACACCACTACCAGAGGGTGAAATGGTGAAAAAGCGGAGGAGAAGGAAACAGAAACTTCCATCTCCCCAGCCATCATATGTGGCAGATGCCAATGACAGCAAATCTGAATATAGCGATGTGCTGGCAAAGCTTGCTTTTCTCAACAGACAAAGTCAAACGGCTGGGCGCAATTCACCTCCCCGCTGCTGGACTCCAACACTGCCAGAGTCTGTACACCAAGCCCCTGACACTCACAGCATTTCACAGTTTCTTCACAGAGTGCAGGGTTACCGCAGAAGAGGTGGGCGTGGTGGTGGCCCTGGCCGGCGAGGAGGATGTAACAGCCATAACCCAGAGTTGTCCCGTTGTTCCTTCAGTGACTTTTTTGAGGGTATTGGTAAAAAAAAGACCAAACCAAGGTCTGTTGACCCTCTTAAGCCACGGAAACGGAGACAGCCACGAGCTGAGCCAGATCCCAGTGCTAAACCCAAGCGTAAGAGGAGATCACGTAAGAATGGTGCTCTTCTTGGTGAAATGGGTGGAGAGTGTAGTTTAGGCTATCAAGGTACATCTGAGTGGGGACCTGAAGGTAAAGGAACATCATGGCCAGCTCAGCTTTCTCACAGCCAGTCAGGTGGTAGACACTGCAGTTATCAAGGGCATGAAAACAGGGGATTTTCTGCAATGCACAGCGGATCCCCTAACAGACCCAGTTACTATGCAGGAGCTGGATCAGTGTCCCATGCTGAGGGTGGAGGGCAGGACCGCCACAGCCTCTTTACTGGGTATTTCCGCTCCCTCCTGGACTCAGATGATTCTTCTGATCTTGTAGATATTGCCACAGCTGCCCAGAGACAAGAAGCCCGCAAATCAGCATCAGTTTTCTCTGGATCATCTTCTTCTCCTAACACCCGAGCACTTCAGTCCTATCCCAACTCCCGGGGCACTAAAGCCAGTGCTCAAGAATCAGCATACCAAAGTTCAGCACCAGCCAGGCAGCAGTTTCCACCAAGTCGAGGTTCATCAAATTATGCAGCATTGAATCAACAAGACTGCCATGGCTCTGATGCCTTTCAGAAGCTGGTGTCTCGCTCACCCAACTCTCATCATGCTGGAGGTTTTGGCCAATATAGTGGTTTCTCCGGAAGTGCTGGTCAAAGTCTTTCCAGCCATGGACTTTTTGCACCCAGCAAACAGTATCCCTCTGGACCCACAGATTGTACAAGCAACAAGGACTGTAGTTTCTCATTCAGTGGAGGTGGTAACAGCCTCCCTTCATCACCAGGCAGTGCTCACAGTGGCACAGGTTTCAGCCAGCAACAGCAACAATTGCCTGTTGTAGGATCTGGAGTCAACATGTGCAAAAACCCCTTCTTTAATACATCAGAAGTACCCCCCTTTCTCCCTCTTAGGAGCGAGAGTCGATCAGGCACCTCCTCACCTGCCAATTACATGTTGCCTAAAGCTGCTGGATCACTCTTCCCTGGGGAAAATAGTCGTACCTTTCCAGGGACTTCAAGTCAGTGGGGTTTTAGGCAGGGTTACAGCCAGACAGATTGGGGACCTGATAGTTTTGGACAGCTGTATGGTTCTAATTTTGATTGTCACATGACAGAGTCCAATGTTATCTTAGACATTAGCAACTATACTCCTCAGAAAGCCAAACAGAACACAGACAACATTTCTGAATCATCCTCTGACAGCACACAGTACACACAGCCTGCGACTGGCTATCGCAGGGCAAACAGTGAGGCCTCATCTAGTGAAGGGCAATCCAGTTTATCAAGCTTAGAAAAATTAATGATGGATTGGAATGAAACTTCCTCTGCCCCTGGATTCAGCTGGAACCAGAGTGTTCTCTTTCACCAGACTGCTAAACCTGGTCGGGGGAGAAGGAAGAAAGCTGATATTTTTGAACCTTCACACCCACACCACCATCACCTGGGCTTCTCCTCATCCTCTCCTTCTTCCTCCTCTTCCTCAGCTGCTGCTCCCCCAACAGGCTTTCCCAATAAACGAGGCGGTCCGAGAGGACCAAGAGGTGGTCGTGGTGCGGGCTGTTCCACAAACAGGAAAGAAAGAGGTTCAGGAAAGGCTAAATTTGTCCCAAAACCACCTGCTCCACCTCCATCATCCTCTGTGGGCTCTATGTTCCAGGAGTCCTCAGACCTAGGATTGGACTGCTATAGTGGAGATAGTAGCATGTCACCTCTGCCCTCCCACTCACGGGCATATGGTGTAGGTGAGCGAGATCCCCCTTGTGACTTTTCTGGACCTTATTCCATGAACCCCTCTACCCCTTCTGATGGCACATTTGGTTTCCAGAGTGACTCCCCTGGGCTGTGCCCTCCCACAACAGAGCTAGAGCCTGGAAAACACTTCTCTCACCTCCCACCATCCGGAAGTGCTGCCTCTGGTGCCCCACATCCTCCTCCACCACCACCTGGCCTGGGTTATGAACATCCCATGCAAGACTCTCCTTTTTCTCCCAACTGCTCCCCTACACTTGAGCTACGGCCAGGGGAGGGAAGGAAGCTAATACCCTCTTCTCACTCATCCTGTGATTCCCTCAAACACAGTTTGCCTCCACACTTGCCCTCTTGTCGTGAGCAACTACCACCCCAACCCTCCACACATCACCGCTATGAGCCCCCCAGTTGCAAAAATGCTGCCTACTGGTACCCACCTCGCAGTCCTCCTTATGATGGAAAAGGGGGCTTACTTTCAGACTTTATGGGCAGGCGGGGGGAGGGAGCATCTTGTCTGAGCCCTCATATCCCCAGCCCTAAAAGGGACAAAGAGACGCTGGACATGATGAGAGGACACCACAGAGCCCCATACCCTTGTCCATTGCTCAGTGATATCACTCATTCCCCTGTGCAAAGAGACTCCATGGTGCAACTACAGGAGACCTATCGCTACCCAGCCTTTCCCCCCCAGGGACCCCCAGTTCTGTCCCCTCCCAACATGAAGGGCGGGTTTCTGGGACCTGAAAATATTCCCGAAGACAACTTTACAGTCACCTCCCTTTAGTGGGGTGACATGTCCGGAGTCATCAAGCGCAGCAGAGGCCAGGGGGTGAGGTGAGAATTTGACAGGGAAGATATGAAGTGGTTTAAGAAGGATACATGATTGCATTGTTCAGTTATATTTTTGTGAATGTGCTGCACATTTTCTATGAAAATATTCAGTATTATGTGTGTGTGTGTATATATATATATATATATATATATATATATATATATATATATATATATATATATATATATATATATATATATATATATATATATATATATATATATATAGCTGTAGCAAACATACACACGCAGAAAACTGTAGCTATAATGCAAACTGCCTAAATAATAGCCAATGTATGTAAATTTTAAAATATATATTATTGCATCATTTTACAGTGAATTTGTTTGTAGGGCTGTAAGTTTACTAAACATGTTTTAAAAATACATGTCTTTCAAAGTATGCTTGGTATAGTAGCAGTTTGCATTTAGCTATACTTCTTGTGTCTGATTATGTATTTTGTTTCTGCTTTTAATTTGCTTTTAACTGCTTCTCTCAATCACCGCCTTAAAATTAAATGTGATATATCACCATTTTTAGCATTTTATCTGTTTGGATAATACAATTGGGCCTTACCTGAGTAAGTCCAGGGTCATTGGTGGTTCAAATGGGGGGGGGGGGATTTGATGCAAAATTTTGCAACCTTTTTTGCATTTGTTTTTGTGATAATTTGTACTGTGATGCAAATGATAGCAAAGTTGTGTACATTTTCTAAACATTTAGTTTTAGGTAAATTAATTTTTAATATACTTCACTTCCCCTAACAGCTATTGCACACACTGGGGCTTATTTATAAACACTGGGCAGATTTGTATATGGGCAGCATCCCAAAGTACCCAGTTATTGACTGAATTTTTTCAGCCAGCTGCGGGTTGAACAATGAATTCAAACATTTGGTTGCTGCCCGGGTTCAAATTTGCTCAGTAGCCCCACTGTGTTTTGATTGCTACTGCATGTAGGATTAATGTTCAGATAACCACTGCAGATGATACCCAACAAATAATTAGAAAGCTCAATAAGTCAACCTTTTTGATTGGTTATTAAAAAGGAGACCATAGCTATACATGTTTTGAAGTGATAAACCCATGCAGGCCAAAACACATAATTTGCAATTCTTAGTGATGGAAATCAATCAACAGCGTATAGCAGAGTTTTGATGACAGCTACACTTGTTCATGTGTATAAAACATGAACATGGCCTTGCCCCTTCTTGATTCCAGTACTGTAGAAGTTTCAGTTGTAGCATTGCAGGGGCTTTTATTTTTGCCTTTTTCAAAGTATCCCTTCAAAGGTATCTGACTGATGCCAATGAACCACAGTGTGGTTTGCTGACCATTAAGTTATTACGATTACATGAAAATTTCAAGAGTTAACTCACCATTGAAAAAGAAAATGGATACCACTTGTTGGATGTGCTCTTATGCCAATTAGTCTTGTTTTACATAGTTCTAATAGCTCTGATATGAATCATCATAACATTCAGCCTGTCCCATAAGGGTAAAAATATAAACTACATGTTCAATTTTCACCCTTCCCTGCCTGAAGGTATTTCCCATGTAAATGCTTATGTAATACATCTATTGTTCACACCCCTTAATCCCTGTTCTGTTCACACCTAAGACCCAGACTGAAATTGCCCACATTGTTCACCTGTTAACACTCATACAAACTGCTGGAGTGGCACCAACACCCTGTCACTGTATGTAGTACATCTTAGAGTGGTCCTGATAGGTCTCCCTGTCTCCTGCTCTTTTCTGCCTGCCCTATGCTCCCTGTGTGTGCCATAATCTTCCTTCCCCAAACTCCTTGTGTTTACCATACTTTGCCTGCCCTATGCTCCCTGTGTGTGCCATACTCTGCCTGCCCTATGCTCCCTGAGTGTGCCATACTATGCCTGTCCTATGCTCCTTGGGTGTGCCATAGTCTGCCTGTGCGTGCCATACTCTGCCCTCACTATACACCCTATGCGTTTCATATTCGGCCTGTGTGTTCCCTGCTCTGCCTGTGGAACATACTATAAGCCTGGTATTTGCTCTGGGTGTTGTTCGCATTGAAAATTATTTTTAGGGGCCACTAAGGTGTTTAATCATGTGCTGGGAGGTGCTGTGTTATCAACAGAGGAAGAGGAGGCATATGGATGTAAGAGTATTAATATGACTTAACCTTTTTTCACATACTGTATGAGTGATAACTGATATTCCTGCAATGAGCACCAACCATTTGGTTTTTTGGTGTGCTACCACCATTAATGTAGATATGGTCTTGTGGTAACTTGGGTGTGGTTTAAAGTGGGTGTGGTTTAAAAACAGGGAGTGGTCAACACTGGCTTCCATTATCGGCCCTCCACCATTTAGGCCAAAACAATTCCGGCCCTCAGTACCACAGAAGTTGAACAGCACTGGCTTACGGCATCCACTGGCTCTGTCAGCTGGCTATGGGTTGGAAATGCTAAAGCAACCAATCCAAAGTGATCCCACCTGACTGCATCAGTATCTGCCATAGGGTGTGCATACTACGATCATGTGAGTGGGAAGAACCTCCAGCCAAGGAATGATGTTTTGATTTTGATTGTGGCTGCCAGAAGGTACATTTCACTTTAATACAAAAAATAGCTGGCTGTTAGGCTGACTAATGACTTGTTACTCATGTTATTATGTCAATCGCACATAATGGTCAAAAACTGGCAAATATAGCAGAACTTTTTACAGAAAGAGCCAACTGGCACCATGTGGCCTACATGAATAGCCTGTTACCGTTTGAAGCAAGGGTAGTTCACCTTTAAGTTAACTTTTAGTATGTTATAGAATGGCAGATTCTTAGCAACTTTTCAACTGGTCTTAATTTTTTAAGTAATTTTTGTCCTTAAGTCAAAGTTTTTCTTGAAAACCTTTCACCACTCATCCGAGCGGCTTCTTCAGTTCAACTAAAGCCACTCGGATGAGTGGTGAAACATTTTCAAGAAAAACTCTATATGTCCAGTTGCCTTTGACTTAAAGGGGTGGTTTACCTTTTAGTATGCTATAGAATGGTCACTTCTAAACAACTTTTAAATTTTAAAATCTTCATTATTTATTTGTTTTTTTTTAAATTATTTGCCTTCTTCTTCTGACACTTTCTAGCTTTCAAATGGGGGTCACTGACCCCATTTAAAAAACAAATGCTCTTTTGATTTATTACTCCTCTTTCTATTTAGTCCCTCTCCTATTCATATTCCAGTCTCTTATTCAAATCAATGAATGGTTCCTAGGGTGATTTGGACCCTTGCAACCAGATTGCTGAAATTGCAACTGGAGAGCTGATGAATAAAAAGCTAAATAACTCAAACCCGCAAATAATAAAAAATGAAAACCAATTCCAAATAGTCTTAGAATATCACTCTCTACATCATACTAAAAAGCTTACTCAAAGGTAGATAATTGCTTTATTCTACTAGATACTGTATATCATGACCTGGAAAAAAAGTGAATCTTCATAGTCATATTCCTCCTTTTCAGCATTCAAATGGGGGTCACTGACTCCAGCAGCCAAACTATTACGCTATAAAGTAACATTATTATTTTTATTATTATTAATTACTTGTTCTGTTCAGTACCTTTCCGATTCATATTTCAATCTGCTAAAATTCCAGACTGGAGAGCTGGCGAACAAAAAGCTTCAACAAGATTCAACAACTGTTGTCTCAGGATACTGCTACCTATATCATGCTAAAAACTAATTTGAAGATCAAAACCCCCTTTAATGTAAAATATTGCAGTGAATATAAAGCTGTGTAGAAGGAACACCATGGAGAGCATGGAGGGAACATATAAACACCATGTACACAATGTCCACCACTTACCTGGACCAGTCCAGGAAGGGTGAAATAATAACCACTGTACCACTACTAATTGGATTATAAATACAATGGGTAACCTGTTGTAGAGCATACAGAGTTTGTGGCCCGACAGCAGTAAGGCAATGGTTGCGTCTGCAAAGCTAAAATTGTCCAGCCTAGCTAGTAGACTATGTACACTGAAGAGAATAAATGCACATTTTATTCTTCATATTTACAGTGAGCTGGTAAATTTATGCTAAATATAATAATTTAAGTGTCTTGGTCCCTCAATATAGATTTTTATGTAGCATGCATAGCTAAATATTTGCAAACTATTTTTTGTAGTAGCAGTCTGATGTCATTCCCCCAGGTAAATGTGAGTATTTTTTTTCCCAAAGCAGGGCAGCTAGAGAACATCATTTGCTTTTTTATGACACATAAAAATAATATATTTGCAGGCTAACTTGTATGAATAATCTCTGTAAAGCAGCATGTAACCTCTTGACATGCTGTATATAGTACTCTTTGTCCCCTTAAAGGGATACTGTCATGGGGAAAAAAATTTTTCAAAATGAATCAGTTAATAGTGCTGCTCCAGCAGAATTCTGCACTGAAATCCATTTCTCAAAAGAGCAAACAGATTTTTTTATATTAAATTTTGAAATCTGACATGGGGCTAGACATATTGTCAATTTCCCAGCTGCCCCAAGTCATGTGATTTGTGCTCTGATAAACTTCAATCACTCTTTACTGCTGTACTGCAAGTTGGAGTGATATTCCCCCCCCCCAGCAGCCAAACAAAAGAACAGTGGGAAGGTAACCAGATAACAGTTCCCTAACACAAGATAACAGCTGCCTGGTAGATCTAAGAGCACTCAATGGTAAAAACCCATGTCCCATTGAGACACATTCAGTTACATTGAGAAGGAAAAACAGCGGCCTTCCAGAAAACATTTCTCTCCTGAAGTGCAGGCACAAGTCACATGACCCGGGGCAACTGGGAAATTGACAAAATGTCTAGCTCCATGTCAGATTTCAAAATTGAATATAAAAAAAATCTGTTTGCTCTTTTGAGAAATGGATTGCAATGCAGAATTCTGTTGGAGTAGCACTATTAACTGATGTGTTTTGAAAAAAAACATGTTTTCTGATGACCGGATCCCTTTAATATTTGACTCTGTAGCATAGTGTCTTATGTCAATTTAACCAAGCCACTCTCTTTTTCCAAGGCAAAGGTAATTCTAAGGAATTTCACCATATGGTAATTGGTGCCTTTATCAGAGTGTGAGATTAGAGCTGCCCTCTAAATAGCAAGTGTGTAAATTTTTCATTCTTATGGGATTTTTGGAATCATATTTATCAATGGGTGAAAGTTAGCATTGGCCATTTGATAAAAATCCCGTTGAAATGTTTCTGTGTTAAACTCTAATCTCACATTTGGATAAATCTACCCCAAATGTCAAGAATTTTGAAGTTGTTTTTAAATGCAATTGAAGGCAGTATCTTTTTTGAGATTTTGCTGATTTTGACTTTTGAAACAATGTAGCAGAAGGCAATTGGAATCTTGGCTGGAGGAGAGGTAACTTCTGATACATTTTTCCAAGGATCTGAACTAGAGAACCAAAAGGAATAAAAATCTTTTTAAAAAACCGGCCACCAATTGCAGTTACCTTTACATATAGAGTATCTTTAAAACCTTGGATTTTTTTAAATTAATAGATACAGTAAAATTGCTTAGAATCAATTTTCTTTTAGCATTCCCTGTAAAGCCATTTCTTCTGTAAACGATAAAGTTCATAGATGAACAAGTTAAAAGTTATTTACCTTAAAGGGGAACTATTGCGAAAATGAAAGTGAAAAATTCTGCATCATTTCTGAAATAATCAAGTTTATCTTCACTATCTCCCTCTCTCATCATCTGTTTCTTTTCATTCTCTCTTCATGCAGCAGTTGGGATATTCATTGACAGTTACATCCAATATATCTAATAGGGGGGCTGCTTTTGCCTAGAAGATGTATTAGAGCTCACTCTATTAAAATCACCAGACATCATGTCTCTCTACATGCAGAATTTGTGCAAAAGGCAGTTATTTTGTTTGTACTGGAATTAGTTATTTGAGTGAGCTCTAATATATCTGTTAGGAACTGTGCCGGGCCAAGCCGGCTGGGCGCCCTAGGCAACCCAGCCGGCTACGTCACCCCCCTCCCCAAGCGTTTTTGCGCATACGTGGAAGCGCGTACGTGCGCATGCTCGAAAGCGCACAATGAGGATGCTTGCTGCCGACCATGGAGACTCAACGCCCGTGCACAAGCACGTGTGCGAGGAAGAGCGCAGGTACGCGCTGAAGAGGAGGAACTGCTCATTGTGAGGAAGCAAGGGTCTGAGCTAGGGGAAGGCGGAAGAAGAGGTATGTGCCTGGCGCCCCTCCACCTTTGCGCCCTAGGCACGTGCCTCTTCTGCCTACCCCTAGTTCCGGCCCTGGTTAGGAAAGGAACCCCCCCCCATAAGATATTGGATCTAACTGTCAATGAATTTCTGAAACGCAACTCCTGCATGAAGGGAGAATGAAGAGAAACAGATACTGAGAGAGGGATAGTGAACATAAACTTGGTTATTTCAGAAACGATGCTGAATTTTTATTTGATTGTATTTAGAAGGTTTTATATTTCAGTATGATGAAGCTTCCATCTTGTAATTGCTGCTACATGTTCTGCGTATTTCCTTTATAAATGGCATGGTGAGGCCTAAACCATTATTGCAGTCAGCTCGCTAACTGTGAAAGTGTTGTTTCATTTTCCTTAGTTTAGCTTGGGTATGGATGTGTATTTCTGCAACTAAAACCTAGCTTTACCTTAAAAAATAAGTCCATGAAAGCTCTGAATACCCTTGTTTCCAAATGAATACCTTTGTATTGTTAAATGGTAAAAATATGGCTTTACTTGGGGAATATTCTGTCTGTAAAGGAATTCTATTAATCACTCACTTTATTTTAGTTAATATATGGCAAATCTTGTATTTTTCCCCTCTTACTTTGTTTTATTTCTGTGGCGCTTTCAGTATATCACCATTTTAATTGGATGCTTGGTCAGATGACCTCCATAGCCTTCCTGTAATGTCATGATAAAACCTACATTTTGCCAGCAGGGGGCACAGCTAGTCACAAGAGGACATACATGGAATTATGCATAGCTTTAGCTGGAACAGCCACTTAATGTTTCTAAAAGACTGCGTAGAAAAATACAATAGAATTAGCAAAGGTGTGTGTGTGTGTGTGTGTATATATATATGTGTGTTTTTTGTTTTGGTTTTTTTTGGGGGTTTTTTTGCACAGGGAGCTATATAAACTTTTAATAGCATTGGCTATCTTTAGTACAACAGTGATAAGAAACCTGAACATAATCTGCTGCTCCTTAATTTAAAAAAAAAAAAATGTTTAATAGTTATTGACCTTGCACTCTGTTTCTTTATGGCAGGAAGCAGACTTTATAATAATATATTTATCCTAGAAAATGACCCTGATGCATCCCCTTTTTCATTGCTGTTGTACTTTTGTCTGCATGTTAAAATTAATCTTTCAGTTTTGCTTAAATTGAAATTATAAGGTATATTAGTAGTGTACATCCCTTTTAGGACATTTGTGCCTTAAATACCTTGAGTATAAAAAAGAGTTATATTAATGGCTGCAGTTAGAGTCCATAGATCTCTCTATACTACTTATGTGGCAGAGCCAAACCCACATGGGCCCCAAGTTATTATACACTACCAGCAACAGGACACTGGAGGGTGGGCCCTGACAACTAAGTACAAGTTGCTTCCAACTTTAAATCTGGTTCTTCCAATTTTTAAATTTTAGCATAGGACATAGGTCTGACCACACCCCACTACATCCAATCATGCAGCTGATCTGCACAAACTTCACCTATCCTGTAACAAGCACAAACCATTTCAGGATCTGCAAATCTGTACTATTGAGGAGAATGTTTATTAAGGCACCTATAAGCACTCCCACCTGCCCCCCCTTAATGTTGTACATTTTCAGGACCCTACCTTTTGTTTTATTTCCTAAAGATCCCTGATTACCCCCTTTCAGTTCTCTTAAGGTGGCCATAGACGTAACAATTACGATCTTTCTTGGAAAAGATCTTTCAAGAAAGATTGTTTGTTTCAATACACATGTGTAGAGCTGAATCATCAGATATACAGGTAGAAACAAATAGAAGTCTACCTGTATCTGACGATTCAGCACTAACAATGGCTGATGTTTGGGTGCCTTCAAAGGCACGATCAAAATTTTCCCTCCAGCCCCAAACAACGAGCAGACAGATATCCAAGTCTAATGCCCATATCGATCGGCTCGTTTCCCACCATACACGCACGGAATATTGTACGAAAATTTGTTTTGTACGATATTATCTGTGCGTCTATGGCCACCTTTAGTGAAGAAGAATACATATGTGTATATATATATATATATAAGGTTGTGCAGTTTGGACAGTTTTGGCCTAACTATACTTGGGAGTTGACAGACCCCCTCCTGAAATTCTAGATCACGTCATTCAGTCTGTGTGGAATATTTGGTCCATTGTTGCTTCACATCAGTACCAGGAAAGTTTGGGGCAATGGGTTGATATTTGGCAGTCTATGTGGATGACCAGATCCACACTGTTTCTTCTTTAAAAGCATTTACGGTTAATTAACCCCATTTTTAAGAGGAAGACTCCATGTTGGCAATCTAAAGGTGTCTCTAAATGGGCCTATAAAAGCTGCCAATTCAGTCCTTCCAGACTGAGTGACCGAACATATCTGACCAAAAATCAGACCACTATAAAAATCCTGTTTATGTGAGGACCACAACAGCTTGTTCATGCAACCCTTGCCTCCACAGTCTGTATTCCTGTGCTTGTTTGGAAACCTCACCAAATAAGCAGATCTTTCAATGTCGGGCCAGCGTCAAGCTATACTGCTTACACATGGACCAAATTATAGACTATTTGACCATTTAAATCATTCTAGTGCCACCTTGCCTCACAAATTGATAGCCATGTTAAATGAAGCTGATCGGTTACATCACTATATATAAATATATATATATATATATATATATATATATATATATATATATATATATATATATATTGTCCAGTGTACTGTCAATCACAGGATTTGAAAAAGGTTATATTTAGTGACTAAACAACAATTGCCAGTACTTTGGACAATCTGTTAAATATTTTTTTACTAGAGCACCCAAGTAGTTTAATCAACTTTAAGGTGTGCTACCTGTGCCTACTGTTTTTGTGGTTTTTTTTCCTAGTGCTTGCTTCCCCCCATCCCCCAAGAAGAAGTCAATCTCCCCCCCAGTGAAAAATTGCTCTCAGCTATATCTCTTTAGCCTCTCTATATAGCTCACTTCCCCCTGTACCTCTTTTATCCTGTGTACTTATTGGCTTCCTCCAGCTCTTTTCTTGCCTCTCCCATTTTTTCTTCTGCTCCCCCCCCCCTCATATATTTGTTCTTTCTAGATTTTTTTGTTATTTGATTGGGGTGGATTTATTTAGGTTATACAATGCCTTGCAAAAGTATTCACCTCCCCCCCCCTTGTCTTTTTACCTATTGTTTTACATTCCAACCTGTAATTTAAATGTTTCTTAATCTTATTTTATGTGATGGGTCTGCACAAAATAGTTTAGGTTGAAGTGAAATGAGAAAAATATATATAAAAATAATTAAATAAATTTAAAAAAAAACTGAAAATTGGCATGTGCATATGTATTCACCCCCTTTGGCATGAAGCCCCTAAAAATCCTGTTGCAAACAATTACCTTCAAAAGTCACATAATTAGTGAAATAAAGTCCACCTGTGTGCAATCTAAGGGTCACATGATCTGTATAAAGTATAAACACCTTTTCTGACATGGTACCACAACAAACCTGCCAAGAGAGGGCCACCCACCAAAACTCAGAGACCGGGCAAGGAGTGCATTAATCAGAGAGGCAGCACAAAGACCAAAAGTAACCCTGAAGGAGTTGCAGAGTTCCACAGCAGAGGCCTCAGGCGGCTTCTTCATCAGAATCGGCACTGGTTGGAATGGCCTAGTCAAAGTCCAGGCCTCAATCCAATTGAGAATCTGTGTCAAACTTGAAGATTGCTGTTCACAAGCAAAAACCATCCAACATTAAGGAGCTGGAGCAGTTTTGCGTTGAGGAATGGGCAAAAATCCCAGTGGCAAGCTCATAGAGACTTATCCAAATCGACTTGCAGCTGTAATTGCCGCAAAAGGTGGCTCTACAAAGTACCGACTTGGGGGTGAACAATTATGCATGCTGAAGATTTCTGTTATTTTGTCCTATTTGTTAAAAAAAATAAAGTTGTAGGCATGTTCTGTAAATGAAATGGTGCAAACTCTCAAACAATTAATTTAAATTCCAGGTTGTGAGGCAACAAAACATGAAAAATGCCAAGGGAGTGAAGACTTTTGCAAGGCACTGCAGCCTTAATGAATCTGAATTGGTAAATCTAGGTTAACAAAATGCAAGCTATAAGTTGTCTAATACAAAATGCTTTGTTGTTGAGGCCTCTGGTCCATGGGTGTTTTGTAGCCCTACAATTCATTAATGCCACACTATGTCACTTTGTTATACATAGAGCTATGCTGAATAACCAGAAATTAGCCTGTAATGTACCCACATGCAGCTGAACCATATATACAGAACAGTTTTGTCTTTTTCTTTTCTTAGTTTGCGCTGTGCCTGTTAAGTATGTTTCAGGCATGTGTCCATTTGAAGTATAGCTGTACTGCTGCACACTGGATAAAAAGTTCAGATAGAACACTTTTTATCTGATCCAAAAGCACCTTTGATGCCTTGTTCTAATATACGTTGATCAATGATTTT
Source organism: Xenopus laevis (assembly GCF_017654675.1). Classification (NCBI taxonomy): domain Eukaryota; kingdom Metazoa; phylum Chordata; class Amphibia; order Anura; family Pipidae; genus Xenopus; species Xenopus laevis. The sequence goes on along the minus strand of NC_054374.1, from coordinate 68,090,517 downwards.
TAAATTTTTTTATAAAAATGTGTTTGTAATATTTTTTTTCTTAAATCCACAGCTCAGACCCCTCCTCCCTCCACCGAAGCCAGAAGAAATGCCGTGGGATCTCCCTTCTGAGCCTGCACCCCCTAAATCATACGAGTGTGCTCTTCATCTTACCCTTGATCTCTGGGTCCCTTACCTTTTATTCTTTAGTTTATTTTTTTTCAGTTTTTTTTTGTTTTTCTTCCTCTTCACAAAACCAGCAAAAATTGTACATAAGAAATTTTTTAAATGTTGCAAAACTGTACAAAAAAAAGAAAAAAAAAAAAAGAAAGATACGAAGGTGGGGAGTGTGTGTGTGGGGGGAGGGGAGGAGAGACTTATCTGTTATTCCCTCTTGGTCAGCCACCTGCAACACATCAGCATCTCTGTTAAAGAAAGGGTTAAAGGCCCCCACACCCTCAGTACCCATAGTCTGTGCCACCCTCCCTCTCTCCCCCCCATCTACCGGCTGCACTGAAATTGCGTATGTTAAATCACCACCCTCGGCGGTTACAACTATTTATTGTAAATAAGGATTTCTCATAAATTGTGTATTGTCCAAAAAGTTTTGTGTGTTTAATGGGGTGTGAGAAATAATACAGGGAAATGCACACACAAGAAGGCTTCAGTGCTTGCAGTAGTATGTAACTACTATATTGGTCATGATCTCTGGGTACAACTGTGGGTGTGCTCTTGTACATGCTGTGTGTATTGTATTATAACAGTTTCCAAGGCTGCAGCAATCAGTGTGCATTCTTTTATTTCTACCTCTTTATCTTCACACTTTCAGGCCTTCTTGCCCATCTTTCTTTCTCTAGTCATGTCTTTTGCTCTCCATCCATGTACTGTTTGCCTTTAATATTTTCTAATTTCTTTCCACCCACCTTCCTTTTATCTCTCACCTTCATGTCGTTCTTATCTCACACACCACCTGCCTTCCTTTTATCACATAAATCTTAATTTTACCTTCCATATTTTCTTTCTTTTTTTTCAGTCACTTCCCCTTTTAGGCTTTTTTCCCCCCCTCTGACACCTTACTTCTTGACCTCTTCTGTTGCATATTTATTTTCCCACCATATCCTGACATCATCTTAGGCACCCTTATCAGTCTCTGTTCTCTTTCCTGTTTAATCTTGGCCTTTCTGGTTCAACTACCATTTCCTGTATCATATTTCCTCTGTTCTCTTACCTTTCACTTTGGCTCACAGAAGCCCCTACTCTCTTCACCTCCACCACTTTTTTGCCTTTCCTTTCTCCCTAATTTGTTTGAGTTGCTCTCCCTCCCTCTCTACCAGTTCACACCAGGCGCTTGATGTCCTATTCGTCAGTTCCTCTCTTTGCTTTGCCAGCAGTGTGACAATCTCCTGCTGCTCTATGACCCTTCTTGCTCAGAACAGACTGTCCTCCCACAATCCCCCCTGGCCTGCACCACTCTTCCCTCCAGTGCACCCCAGCCCCCACCACAATGCTTCATTACATTTCTTCTCTCTCCCCCACCACCCACAAATTCTCACCCTAAATATAGTTGCAGTGGGCTATAAGAGTGCAGCAGACACAGAGCAGTAAAAATGCTTCATTGTAGTATTAAATGGCTTTATTGCAGATCCGCTATACCACGTCCAAGCTTTACTGAAAATGATCTAGTTCTGTGGCAGAGAAGGAGTAAACAAAATCCTCTGACTAGACTGCTCTGTTTTTCTCTATAGCACGGTCTGGCAAAGAAGGTGTTACCCTGCAACTCTGCAAGATCTTGTTAGAATTCCATGCAGCAGAATCCCCTGTGGCAGTTTGCTGGTTAATCCTTCTTTCTGGCCTTCGCTTTAGATAAGTGGGGGGTGGGGGTGGAGGTCACTGCTGCTCCTCCAGTTTTGCCTTGGGTTGGGGGGGGATGTCTTGCTGCCAGGTAAGTGGTGAGTGGTGAGTGGTGGAGGGGCTGCGTTGCTGGGCAACAGCCCAGATGTCTGACCCTGTACAATGTGCACTGACACAGCTGTGTGTGTATGTGTGAGAGAGAGAGCGAGAAAGAAGTGTGTGCGTGTAAGAGAAATAAAGGTCTGTGACAGCAGTGTAGGGGATTTTAAAAAAAAAATTGTATGTTTGGTTTAGTGTATGCAGAACAATATAAATGAAATGTTAAAAGGGCCTATGCAACAAGTATCTGGGTAAATGAATATAAATATCTCATTCTATATAACCAATGGTGTAAGAATGAAGGGGGAATAGTACTACATGTGCAGTATTCTGGGGACCTGGGGTTTTCTGGATAAAAGGGTTTATTTTTGTAATTTAAAATTCATTTAAACCCAATAGAATTGTTTTGCCTCCAATAAGGGGTAATTTTGTCTCAGTTGGGTTCGAGTACAAGGTATTGTTTTATTTACTATAATTTTATTATTTATCATTAAAATAGACTCTATGGGAGATGGCCTTCCCCTAATTCAGAGCTTTCTGGATAATGGATCCCATACTGTATATAGGAAGAGAGCAATTTTTTTGGTGATAGAAATGTATGCAATTTTATTAAAATAAGGGATGTTGAATAAAATGCAACACTAAAGTGCAGTAGAAGGGGCTTTATGGCATTCAATAAGCAATTAATCTGGATTTTTATGAAACAGGGTTGTATGACTGTGTTATATGGTATGTGTCTGATATATAATATTCTTGATGGCAATGTTCTTAGGTAGCTAAGAAAACAGAGCTAGTAAGGCTAGCATTTTTCCCCTAAGAAAGTGCCAACCCTAGTCAAATGAATGTTTATTTTTTTTGTACACACTTATGTAGAATTTTGTATCTAGTAGAGGTGTGACAGATAATTGCTGCATAAAGTTACATTTTGTGTGTGTGTACAAGAGACTCTCCATCACTCTGTGTCAGGGGCTGGGGACAGAGCCAGAAGCTGTTTGACATGTCAGGGACGGAAGGCGTGAGGGTGACACGTTACCATGGAGACCAGAGAGGAGAGGAAAAGGCCTTCAATGCTTTTAGTGTCTCATGCTGTCCATCTGCAGTTATTTTCCTTTATTTTTAATCTAGCCACCACCGCACTGCCCTCTCTTTTCATATATGTGCACATACATCTCTTTGCAAGCCACTTTTGTTGTAAGGTATCCAGACACTTCTCATATTAAACAGGACACAAGTTGCTCTTGCCACTTTTTCTGGAAATAAAATCCCTTTCTTCCCTTGCAGTTAGCTTGCTTTCCTATTAGTAATATTGGCATCAAGCATCATCTTTACAGACCAGATGGCTTCTGCCCTATTCTGCATGCCTACATTTTTAGTCACATCACTTTACAGAATAAATGCTATAAGCATGGTGCGTGCGCACTTTTGTGTTGTGTGAGGATTACTTCAAGGCTACTGGGTTTTGGAATGAACATGGAGTGTTAAGAGGTGGATAACTAGTTTACCAATGGACAGATAATACCTCTGCATAGTGGATTTCTGTCTAAAAACAGTCAAAACAAAGGGTGAATAGAGGATGGTGGTATAATGGTAAGCTTGGTACCTTGTGAGGACTCAAACAATTTGCCTAGTTGAATTCAAGATATAACAAAAAAATAGGATTAATGTGCAAAAAGTAGGTACAACACAAGCCCTATCCAGTGAGCTCATGCTGAACACAGGTGGGCTCCTGTCATGAAAACCTTGCCTCAAGTGGTAGTGTCCTGCTGGTTATGAGGGGAAAGAAAAAAAAAAAAAAAAAACCCCACTGTATTGGGGCACCTGTGGACAGACACTTAAGTGGAGGTCCACTTGGTAGTAGTCCTAAGAATAATCATCGCCGCCAATAAGTGTTCTCTCCACATCTCTCTCTGACCATCGGTTAAGCCTTCAGAACTACTTTTTGCCATAGATTTTAATTTAAATGGACTTGAGTCTGATTTCCCCAGCCAAGGCTTTGAGGCCCTCTAGGGGTGCTTGGGAACATCTGTCCTTGATTAAAGTGATGAATACCTGCTGTAAGTTTGCCTAAATGGTATCTCAGCATCAATGTTCTTCTAATTTTTTTTCACACTCCCCCCCCCCCATTTACAACCCTGTTCGGACAATGTAAAATGTAAGATAATGGGATGATTTACAAAACCATTTAAACCCAAGTTTTCTTAATAATCTTGTTTTGAATTTTTTACCAAAACAACACGTTTCAAAATCATTGGGACAGAGGCAACTGGAAATAGTGTGTAGTGCTGGAGTGGATCCTGGAGAGGCTGGGTCTCACTGAAAGTAAACTGATGTGGAGCAAATATTGAGCCAATTTAAGTATAACATACCTCAATATAAAATTGGGAATTTCATCATCTACAGTACATAATACTAAAAGATTTAAAGAATCAGGAGAAATCTCTGTACACAAGGGGAAAGGCTGAAAGCCAGTTTTGGATGGCCATAAGCTTCAATCTTCAGGCTGTTTTTTTTTTTAATATTAAGGCTTTTTTTTTTTTTTTTTTTAAATTATGGATGCCTTTTACTCCATGCTAAAGATAAATGGGACCATATGGCTTGTACAATGCACAGTTTAAAAGCAATAATCCCTCATGGTATGGAGGGGTGCATTAGTGCACATGATAACTTCCACATCTGGGAAGGCATCATTAATGCTGAATGATATATAAAGGTCTTGTATTTTTTAGAGACAACCTTGCTTATTTGAGCATGACTAGAGTGCAACCGCGGGGGGGGGGCACTAGATGCGTACCTCTTTTGTAACCCTAGTCCAAGTTTTCACTCAGTGTCGGACTGGGATACCAGGAAAACTCTCGGTGGGCCCAGGTGTCAGTGGGCCCTTTGCTTAATAATGGAAATATATAGTAAGTAGAGACTAGGAGAATAAAGAAATTGAGTGAAGAGAGGAGGAAAATGGGTTTTCTGGTGGACCCCTGGCATCCCAGTCTGACACTGATTTCACCACCCTACCCAACTCCCACTCCTCCTCTACTCCTTACTTGACTTTGGTCTTCAGCAACCTTGCATATGTATGCTGGCACCTCATCTGCCCCGTCTTCAGTGCAGGTGGGTTTCCTAGAGTGTCTGACTGGCTTGACCTGCCTGCCACTAAGCAAAACAATGTAAAATTGCATTCTGCACATATTTACAATAGCATGGTACCATAGTAAGAGAGTCTGGAAGCTAAACCGACCTTCCTGCAGTCCCAATCTGTCACCCAATGAAATCATTTGGTGCATTATGAAACAAAATACAAAAAAAGGAGAGCCCAAACTATAAAGCAGATTCAATCCTATATCAGTCTACAATGGGACAACATTTCACTTTCAAAACTACAGCAACTGGTCTCCTAATCTTCCAAATGAAATGTTTTAAAATCATGATGAGCATATACAGTATTTAAAAAAAAAAAAAAAACAGTTTCGTAGTTTCCGTATTTGATATTTTGTTTTATGATTTGAAAGTAAATCTATAGTTTAAAGGATTTTCAAATCATCCCATTCTCTTTTTATTTATATTTAGCACAGTGTCCCAACTTTTTTTGGGTTGTAGTCTTGGATCCATATTTTTTCCTTTTTAAGGCAATGGTACACAGTGCAATTGTAAGACTTTTGGTGAGATACAAAACACTCAAAATTGATCACCCATTTTATCAAATGCCTATGGAACAGTAAATATAATTAGCATTTGTATGTGTTATATTATTTCTTAAAGTATAAAATTGGCCATACATGTACAAATAATATTAAATATGTTGAGACCCACATCTATAAAAAAAAATATGTTGAGACCCTTATATCCATGTACTATGGATATCGTTCAGTTCAGCAATTGGGCAAGTTTGAAAATGTAATCTGCTGATGCACTGTTAATGCCAGTTAATGAGTAGGGCTGTAGTTAGGATACAATGCTGCCCTAAACACCTAACCTTAGCCTGTCCTCTTCCCTTGGTGATAGAAGCATAGATGGTTTTGCTGTACTGTGCATGCACCAATTACAGACGGTGACCTCTTCCTGTTTGCTCCACCGCTAAATTTTGCTGCTAGTATTTGTTCTTTTTTTTTTTTAATAATATATATTTGGGGTCCGTTATCTGAAAACCCGTTGAATGCTCTAAATTACAGAAGGGCTGGGTCCCATACACTTTTATCCAAATAATACACATTTTAAATTTTTTTTTTCATTTTTCTCTGTAATATTAAAACAGTACCATGTACTTGATCCAAACTAAGATGTAATTAATCCTTATTGGTGGCAAAACCAGCCTACTGGGTTTATTTAATGTTTACATAATTTCCTAGTGGACTTGAAAATCCAAATTACATAAAGATCTATTATCTGGAAAGCCCCAGGTCCCAATCATTCTGGATAATATGTCGAACTGGCAAAGTTGTGCTAGCGTTACTGCGCCAAGCAAATTGAAGTTGCGCTAGTGTTCCATAATTTGCATATGGCGGGAAGTTAAAGTTCAATGGACATATATGTTGCAGCAAATACATTACACTTCACAAGCCCGGGAAACCTAAATAAAATAGAGTTGTTATATTGCCCTACACATGAGCCCACTGTATAGTTTATGTGCCATATGTTAGGAAATGTAGAGGGGAAGCGAAATTATATCATGCTGGCGAATTTTCACCAGGGTTAGTCACTTCGCCCTTTAGTAAATTTGCCTCCTAATGCTTTCCATACCCCGTACACACTTTCTCTTACTCTCACTCACTCACTCACTGCTAATATCATAGTAAGCCTAAGGATAGAAGAAAGGATTCAGAGCCCCTGCACCACAATTTCCAAAGGTTGCCACATATTCTCATGTGCTGAGATGAGTTTTGACTGGGATATTGCTTTGAAAACCAGCCCCATGGCATGAAATCACCAGTATAACTGTATGGAGCAGATTTATTAAGGGTCGAATTGAAAATTCTAAAAAAACAATTTATGGTCAAAACTGTCAAATTCGACTAGGGAATTATCCAAACTCTATTTAAGGTTTTTTTTAAAAAAAACTTTGAATTTCATTTTTGAGATTTATCTTACTCTGGCCCTTAAAGAATTCAAATTTGACTATTTGCCACCTAAAACCTGCCAAATTGCTGTATAAGTCAATGGGAGAGATCCAGTGAGCAATTTGGAGATGTTTGCAGCCTTCCTGTCATTCAATTTTTTCTCTCCCTGTATTTTTTATTTTATTTATTTTTTGAGTGGACGTTATTGAGCTATTTTGGTCTCCTCTAAAACCACAAACCTTTTTCTACATCACAACAGGCACACTCTCTTCTATCTATTGTTATCTACCAAGGTTTTGGATGTAGGGAAGAAAACCACAGTGCCCAGAAAATACCTATGCAGAGGTAAAACATAAACTCCATGCAAATAGTGCTCTGGTTTGAATTACACCAAGATTCCTATCAATATTTGAAGACAACAAGCAACAGATCTGAGATCTGCTATGGGATCTTGACTGTAACATTATTGTCTATGATGATGTAGAGATAGCAAGAACTGGGCGATGGCACATTGTACAAGGCTAATTCTATAGTTAACATGTTTGTCAAATGGTTTTCAAACACTTTCTCCGCTATGCCATATCATCCTTGTACTAAAACAATGCTCCTGGTTTCCTGTGACTTCACTGCCAGTGACTTATTATGAAGTGTTATATGTCTGTCACATCATAAGTCTTATGAATTGACCCTGGCAATACCTATATTGAAAGCTTTAAGTCTAGTCGCCTGTTACTTTTAATTTTGTTACAAATTGGTTCTCAGTGATGAGCAAGGAAATGTTCAAATACCCTTGATGTGTCAGTAATATTTCATTATCTTCTGCCTGGCACAGGGTATTACATCATTGTGTTGATAAACACTTTTTGGGCTGAGATGTTTTTCAAGGAGCTGTACTTTTCTGTAAATCCTTTTAATAATTATTCCTCTCATGTTAGTCAGTGTGTGCCAGCAATGTAGCAATCTGTATACTGCTTATATTGGGTTCTTGTTTTCTATCCTGTTAGCAATCTTGTTGAGCCTAATATAGGTATGGGATCCATGTCCAGAAACCCATTATCCATTTTGATCAAATAAATCACATTTTTAAAAATGATTTCCATTATCTCTGTAATATTAAAACTGTATCCTGTTCATTATTTTAATTAAGGTGTAATTAATCCTTACTGGGCGCTAACCTATTCTACTGGGTTTATTTAATGTTTGTAAGTTGGATCACTATACTTTATGTCTACTAAATAATAATTTAGAGGTCTTGAGCATTCTGGATAACAGGTGCCATACCTGTGCACAGGCTGTTACATATTTTCAGGGTCCGGGGCCAGACCCCCTCTCACAATTTCCTGGCCGAAAAAAAGAAAATCTGCAGTGCCGTGCAGCTTGGTTTGCGCATGCACAGTGTTGCAGTAGGGGGTCCAGAGGGGGGCCCTGAACAGCAGTCCCAGTGGACCCTGGGCCCCCCAGTCCAACCCTGCATATTTTGGGTTGTCTGGTGATGTTTTTGATAGGGATATCTTGTAAGCAATTCAATGGAAAGAAATACCACACCATATTATTAATGTATGTATGTATGTATATACTGTATGTATGCCTCCCCTTTATATAGTTTACTTGAATATGCAGCAGTGTTTGATGTAGAAAATTATGTTCTGAGACAAATGAGTCTTCACATTTATTTTTAGTGTTTTAGGGAATGTAAACCTAAGAAGTAAATTCATGTAAATGTAACAAGGGTGTTTTTTCTGAGCACTTTTGTAATTTAAATTTTTAGCAGTTTCTGAGATTATTGCAGTTTAGGCTTCTAATACCAGGCTGTTGGCTCAACTAAGAGACACTATCCCTAGTGTTAACTAACGGAAAGGAAGTGCATAAACAGGGTCACTGAGCCTTTAAAGGAAAACTATACCCCCCCGAACCATATAGGTCTCTGTAAAAATTTAGTGCATACATATGTAAAACCCTGCTTCGTGTAAATAAACCATTTTCATAATAATATACCTTTTTAGTAGTATGCGCCACTGGGCGATATTAAATAGAACATTTTCTTTTTTTTAAAAAAAAAGGGCCGTCCCCTGGGATCCTAGGATTTATGGTGCACACAAACAAACTATACATGTTAGGTCACATAAGCCAATTAACAGACAAAGTTCTGTCTTTTGCTTCCACACTTCCTTCCTGTTACAGTTAAACTGGCCATAGATGTAAAGATCTTTTTGATATCGTGCAATTATCTTGAAACTATCGTTTGAATGTACAATTTGTCCATCAACTAAAAAGACCATTTCAGGCAATATTGCCAGGAAAATTGAGGGTAGCTGCCTGCTTGGTCCTGCAAACATAGATAAATTTCACTGGGACCGATAAAGATTTTTAACCTGGCCGACCAATTTTCTGACAGATGTCGGCCGAAAAATCGTAACATTTACAATCGTTCGATTCCCACTAACTTTGCGATAATTTGACGGATTGGTTGGATTTCGCTAAAATTGGTCGTTCACCAAAGAAAAATCTTTGCGTCTATGGGGACCTTTAGAGTTATAGTATTTCTAGTCAGGTGATCTCTGAGGCAGCACACAGACCATCACAAAATGGCTGTTCAAGGTAATATTTACTTAAATAAATACTAGTTTGGTAACACTCTTTAATATGACACTTAATTTGATATAAACTATCTTAAGTATTCATTTTGCGGGTATAGTTTTCCTTTAAAGAGAGCTGGTGCGCTAAAGACAATATAAAATTAATGTAAATTGCTAAAGAGCTCAGAGAATCTCCCTTAGTAACTTTACCATTTTTAAATTTAGCTACTGAAAAATGATTTAGCTTTTTTTCAGCAGCTGCCCAGTTTGTAATTTAAGCACCTATCTGGCTGCTAGGGTCCAAATTTCCCCTAGCAACTACATAGTATTTTGAATGAGAGACTGGAAGATGAAAACGATAGTGCCTCAATTAAAACATAAGTAATAGAACTGTAGCCTTTTCTTTTTTCTTTGCATCTGGGATCAATGACCCCCCATATGAAAACTAGAAAAAGGCAGAGTGAAAAATGAAGACCAATTGAAAGTGTCCATGAGTAGGAGATTATTTAGCAAAATGTTAACTTAAATTTTGGGTACCTCTCTAATACTACAGACAGGGAGGTACAACACTGCAAATGTAAGAATATATTCAGTTACATGAATTGCCAAGTGTTGGAGAAATTTTCCCTTTAGAAAACAGTATGCAGTACAGTTTTGGTCTTCAGTGCTCAAGCAAAACAAAAACCTGCAAATTCACAAAAGCAAGACACATTTCATGAATAAGGTGTTTTGTGCACCTTGGCATAAAATATTCCATGTTCCACTTTTATGAATTGGAAGAATTGCATATAAATCCTTAAAACTGGTTGTAAGACTGGTATAAACTAGTGTTATTTGGAGTTAAAATATAGAAAGATGTTTTAAAGGGGTTGTTCACCATGAAATAAACTTTTAGTATGATTGTAGAGTGATATTCTGAGGCTATTTGTAATTTGTTGCAATTGGTTTTATTATCTGTGTTTTTGATTTTTTTAGCTTTTTATTCAGCAGCTCTCCAGTTTGTAATGTCAGCAATCTGATTGCTAGGGTCCAAAATACCATAGAAACCATGCCTTGTTATGAATAAAAGACTGGAAAATGAATAGGAGAGGCCTGAATAGAAAGATGAGTAACAAAAAGTATACCAATAACATTACATTTGTAGCCTTACAGAGTACAGTAGTTAAGGGCTGATAATTAATCTGCTTTGGTGTAGGTTTCTTACTAAATATGGGAAGGAGTAGTCCTCAGGATGAGCTTGAGGTATTTTGCGTTACACGTTCCATTTGTAACGTGTATGTGTGTGTGGGGGGGTATTCTTTGTTGGGATCCCTTAGCAGCAATGCATCATTCCTTTAAAAACAATACATTTGTGGCCTTACAAAGCTTTTGTTTTTTAGATGAGGGTCAATGGCCCCCATTCGAAAGCTGGAGAGCAATAAAATACTGTATATTCATACCTCCCAACTGGGACAGTTGCGATTTGACAGCTTAACCCGCAGTCCTGGGTTTGTTACTGAAAAGTATGTATATGTACTTTGCTCCCCCTTTCTGCCAGCAGAATTGGGGTGGTTGTTTCACCTGGATGCATTAGATGCTAGTAGAAGGCAATTACCTCCTGTACGTTTGGCCATTTAGATTATATATGGGGAAAATTTTGCAATTCTATAAAATATATAACTGTAAAGATGAACTGAATGCATTGTTATGTTAGAGGTCACCCCACTCCTAAACTGCACCACTGCTCCTCCCCCCCAATAACATCTTGTATGCCTTACCTGTGCCAAAAAAATAGAACAGCGGGTTGGCAGGTGATATCTAGTTCCACTCAATTATCCATAGTGTGGCAGCTTTGGTGTGGAAAATTGTTCTTAAAGGAGAGCTGAAGCTTAACTAAAGAAGTAAGCTAGCAATGTTGTACATTATGTTTTGGGCTTCTGGGTCAGCCCCAGGCAACCACAGCCCTTCAGCAGTAAAGATCTGTGTCTCCAAAGATGCCTCTGTAGCTCCCCATCTTCATTTCTGCTGATTCACTGCACATGCTCTGTGCTGCTGTCGGTTACCAAGCTTAGGGGCAGATGCAAAATACACTGGAAAAAAAAAAAAAAAAAAAAAATATATATATATATATATATATATATATATATATATATATATACCAATAGTTTCCAAACCAGCACTCACTTTAGTGAAAAAATGTAATTTTTATTATTACATAGTATCTACTCTATATATAAAGGAAAAGTATAAAAGAAAAAAAACAGCACCAAGGGTCTTAACAAAAAATCTTGTATTATGATAAAGTATGCACATCCGACGTTTCGGTCCATATATATATATATATATATATACAGTGTATATATATATATATATATATATATATATATATATATATATATATATATATATATATATATATATATATATATATATATATATACTATAAATGTCTCAATATAATTTGGCTAGGCAGATCAAAAAGGGGTTAATGTCCAGCTAGTGGCAAGTAGGAGGGGGATGGCTCCTGGCAAGTGGGAAGGGGAGAGGGAAGCGCAGGGCAGATGCGGGGGGGGGGAAGCAAGGGCGCACTGGCAGGGGAGTGGGGCTATGAGCAGAGTTGGTCTAAGGGTGGCCAGTTTGTAAATCCAGGCCTGAAGAAAGGGCTGATGGGAAGAGTCCTTGGCTGGGTCACTGGCAGATCCTATGGCAGGCAAGTCCAAACCTTTGCAGAATTTGATTTCAAAAGGGTATCAAGATCAGCAGGATCAACAGGGTAATAGGATCAGCTTATATTATAGGTGTTGGGTGTTAATAATTATGAAGTGCAACTCTTACGAGCTGCTGCATGCACAGTAAAATTTCAAGAACCTATATATGTGTGCTCATTGGATATTTATAAAAAATAACCATAGCTGTCCAATTTATTTTGGAGGCCATGCAGCTAGTAATGAACTTGAATGGCAGATAAACATATTGGCGGCTTTCATCATTAGACCACACCCACTTTTTAAACATGTTTACCCACACCACAGATATTTATTCATAGAAGCAACATAAGGGGTTCATGCTGTATCTACATTTACATTTATAGCTACAGCAGTCATGTATGTTATATGTAGATACAGTGTTCATCCAGAATTTACTCTTCTGTCCCTTGTGCTTCATATTTCCTTCTAGTTTTTTTGTTTTCTTTCACTTTCCTCTTCTCAACAAACCTCTTTTATTTCTATTCTGTCTCGATCATGTTTTCTCCTCATCTGTACTACTCTCCTTCTACCCTCTACTGTTCTTTCTCATTCTACTCTGCCTCTATCTTAGCCTATCATACCCTTTCCTTCCTTTCCATTCCATATTTTCTCTACCCTCGCTTGTGTTTTTCCTTTCTATCTTTCTTTTCCTTTACTATCCCCACAATTTTTCTCTTATTTTCTAGTCTTATTACTTTGTTCTTTTATTTTCTCATTCCTTTCTGCATTTCATTTTCCCTCAATTTTGCTCTAACCCACCAACTTTTTTTTGTTTTCTTTTTTGGTGCTGCTCATTCTCCTGCATCTTGCTCTCTACCTTCTACTCTCTCCCAGATCTTTTAAATTTCATAGGGTATGCCCTTTTATCTTTTTGATCAACTTCCCCACTGCAAGAAACTCTGTTCTGGCCCTGCAGTTAAACCAGCACATTATGGTGCTGTGCTGCGGCCCGAAAACTGCCAGAATCAGAGCCTGATTTCTATCCAGTGATGCTCTAGTAAACGGACCTCTGGCTACATCCAACCCCCCCCTACACAACCAACTATACCCAAAAGTCTGACAGTGGGTTGAGAGGTATTTTTATACAGATTTCCAAAGGGCTGACCCTTAAATCATGGTCTCTTGGGTGCCTATATATAAATACAGTCTTAGGTGGCAGATGCAAACTTCTGTAAATTTCCTTATGTAGAGTTTTATGAAATTGTGTATACACAAAGTACATGGTAAATACATGGCAGCGCTGGGCCAACCCCGCTGCCTATGGTCATAGCTCCAAACAACACGCACATGCGTGACATGCACGTGTGAAACTAAGATGCAGACAGACCGCACACGCCGGCTAGAGCAGCGAGCGGGGACTAGGGGGTAGGGTAGGCAGAGAAGGTGCGTGCTTGGTGCCCCCCCTGCTTTGCACCCTAGGGACATGCCTACTCTGCCTACCCCTAGTTCTAGCCCTGATACATGGTACTGACTTAATTTGTACAGGTATGGGATCCCTTATCTGGAAACCTGTTATCCAGAGAGCTCTAAATTATGGGAAGTTCATCTCCCATAGAGTCCATTTTAAACAGATCATTCTAATTTTAATTCATTTAATTTTCTTTTAATGATGTAAATGAAGCTGATTGAATCCCCTTTGGTGGCAACCCTATTAAGTTGGTTTAGCATTTAAATGATATTTAGCAGACTTAATGTATGGTGATCAAAATTATGGAAAGATCCCTTTTCAAGAAAAACCCAGGCCCCCAAGCATTCTGGTTAATAGATCCTACACCTAAGGTCTATTATCCAAAATGCTTGTAGAGATACAAGTACCTTGCTAAAAAGACCCTTTCTTAAAGCTATCGAATATTTCAGCTTGTAAAACTCAGGGAGAGAATTCCACATTACAGCTCTCACTGTAAAAAAAAAACCCTTCCGAACATTTAGCCAGAACCTCCTTTCTTCTAATCGGTATGGGTGCCCACATGTCAGCTGAAGGACCTACTGGTAAATAAAGCATTAGAGAGATTATTATATGATCCTCATATATTTATAGGTAGCCTAAAGCCCCCTTCCAGCATGAACAACCCCAACGTGGCCAGCGTTAGCTGAGATTTTCCATATCTTTCACCAGCTTAGTTGCCCTTCTCTGCATCCTCTCTAATTCTATAATGTCCTGTTTGAGCGCTGGAGAGTAAAACTGTACAACATATTCTAAAAGTAGCTTGCATATATTTACATCCCAGGTGCATGACTTTACATTTATCAATATTAAATCTAATCTGCCACAGCTGTCCAGATTGCCAGTTTGTCAAGATCCTGCTGCAAGGATGTCACATCCTGAATGAAATTAAATGGGCTGGATAGTTTTGTGTCATCTGCAAACACTGATACATTACTTACAATACCCTCCCCTCAATCATTAATTCAAATAATTTGGCCAGTTGGCCACCACAGATGTCAAATTTACTGGCCTATAATTGCCAGGTTGAAAGCATAATCCCTTTTTAAATATAGGAATAACATCAAATCCATAGATACCATACCAGATCAAAGAGAGTCTGAGAAAATCAGAAATAGAGGCTGGTCTAAATACCGAACTAAGCTTTCTTAGTACCTGAGGGTGTATTCCATCTGGCCCTGGCACCTAGTTCCCATTCATTTTTATTAAAGTTTTATGTACCATATCCTGAGTAAGCCACTGACTAGTTTGTAGTAAGACAAAAGAGCAGCTGGGAGATAGGTCTGGGAATTCTGACTCCTCTATTGTATACAATGAAGAAAAAATCTGATTAAGTACATTTGCCTTTTTAGTATCTGTGACAGCCATACTGGTACCATTATTTAAAGAGCCACACTCTCAATCTGCATCTTTTTACTATTAATATACTTAAAAAAACTGTTGGTTTAGGGTTAGTCTTAGCCTCAGCTGCAATAGGCTCCTCGTTTTCATTTTCTTTGCCTTCCAGATTGCTGTTTTACTCTGCTCTGAAGGGCAGCCCTAAAGGAGCTAAATTTGCTTTTCTGTTGTCCAAGTGTAAATAAACTTTTTGCCCCAAGCATAAATGAGATCACATTTTGGTCACTGTTACACAGGGGTTCAATTAGGTGCACATTTGCTATATGTTCTGGGTCATTAGAGATCACTAGATCAAGCATAACATGGTTTCTGGTTGGCTTCTCAACTACCTGTGCCATAAAATTGTCATGCAAGTTTATAAACTTGTTCCCATTAACTGTCCTGGTATCTTCCCAAACTAGCAGCCTTTTCTATTTGCATCAGGAGCTTAGCCTTCTTCTCTTCTCTTCAGTAAATTAGCGTGCTTTTTAGTATACCATGAGCAACCACACCAGATGCAACTCATCATGCTTCTCCGTGTGGGCAAGGTTATAAGGAACACCTATTCACTATAGGGTTTATTTTGGAATATATTATTTAGAATTTAGACTGGCAGAAGTTACTCTTTACTCTTTCCAAAAGCATTTTGTGGTCAGTCAAGTGGTCATTTATTATTAGAAGTTTAATCTCATCTCATCAAATTCCTCTAGTGATGGATAACTGAACTCCCTCCAGATGTTTTTTAATTACAACTTCCAACACAGCCTGCGGTTGTTAGTGGAAACCTAGGAGTTACAGTATAACGATAGCTGGCAAACAATTCAGAGTTACAAAGTTTCAAAATACTTCAACATAGAACAGTTCATCAGCAGAGGATTTGTAATATTCTGCAACAGGGAACATTAACGTCTAATTGTTATATATATATATATATATATATATATATATATATATATATATATATATATATATATGTTATATGACACTGAATCATGTTTCTTGCCTACGGCACATGGACAAAGTTACATACTTATGGCCGCAAATGGGCTGTTGTTTTCATTATACGTCTAATGTAATCTAGCACTTATCTGGTCATTGGGTTTAACACATTTGGCAGAAGACTATACTGATGCTGGAAAAGTCAGGGTAATGTGATTTTAAGCACAAGTATACATGCTGCTCTGAGCCTTCCTGATGCTGCCCCTCTCACACACATACACATACCTTTTTGCACTTCTACAGGGTCGAGGAGGGGCTACATCGCTGCACAAATTTCCATCTTAAAAAAAACATAATTTTGTCTGATAAATATACCAGGAAATGCTATTTGTTGTCCCTGCTAACTTGTAGGGCACTGCCACCTGAAGCAAGTTCCACTACCTGCATGCCCCTCGGTTGTCTCATCCTCTTTCTCACGAGAATATCTAAAGTAAATACCTGAGATGGCAATAGCCACTACAAAAGCCACATGCTATAACCATAATGCTACAAATCATAGGCACAAAGTGTTGTCATAGCTGATTAATATGCATTGAAGAATCAGAAATGCAAAATATCTTGTGGACACAGGAACATGGCTGCTCCAAACATGCCTTATAGCACATCCTGAAATTCCTCTTTCACACTTCAGAACCTTCAGAACATTTAGCATTTTTTGGTGTGAAGCTGCTGTCTGGCACTGTGTTTGCCTGTTTTGCCAAGGCAAACCTTTTTTCTTTTTTTTTTAAATCACTGCAGCAATCACGTCATTCTTGCCATCCGACTTCAGATGGTTCTCCATGATTTTTATCTTCCACAACAAGAGAAAAAAAAGCTATTTTGCTGTCATAGAAACCTCCCACTTCAGTCATCACATCTCTCAGCCTTCAGTTGTTTCACCACATGCTTCCTAAGGGGATGGCAGCTCTCTGCCATATTATTTTCTACAGCTTTAATGTACGTTGTAGGAAGAAGCAAAAGTTCTCATCAAGTAATTTAGAGATGACCTTAGCCAGTAGCATAAATACAGCTTTAAGTGGGAACCCTGCCTGCGGTACAGCGAACAACTCGCACACATGTTTTGTTTCAGCTATGAGGAATATAAAGGTAAACCTTGATACTCTTTAAGGCCACTTTCGTTTTGAACAGGCTAGAGGGGTCAGCATTGGGCTAAAGAGCAATAGCTGATACTTTAACTTAAAATGAATTTGTTCAGAGGGAGAGGAGGAGATATTTATTTACTCAGATAAGGCTCATTTCTGCATACAACCATCATGGAAAACAGATTGATTTCAGGATTTAAGCTGTAAAGAAGTCATTTTTTAAAATACTGGATGCTGAAAATAATTGAAAATGTATTTTACCAGGCCTTTGACCAATGTGACTGCTAATAATAAACATAATAAGCTTAGTGACCTGGTGGGTCGCATTGCTGCCTTGCAGCATTAGGGTTGTGAGTATAATTCCAGCCAGGACACCATCTGCATGGAGGGGTCATTTAGGAAGGAGACTGCAGAGTGAAAAAGTTATTTACGACTGACAAGTGTGGTAAAGCCCATAATTCCAGTCAAGGATTGAAACACACACTTTTCATTCATAGAGGTACGTTATAACGAACTTACTTGAATAGTCTTCCATTCATGTGCTGTATTGTTGGAAGAAGCTAAATCCGCACACTTACATGACAGAAAACATTAGTTTTTGGCAACCACGCCAATACCCTATTGTTCCACGCCTCTTTTTCAACATTTGAGTCACACACCGAAGCCCCTCCCCTGCCACAGATTATGGTAAGGATTTGCTTGTATATACCCCTCTCTGCTTTATACACTTTATACACTCTGTTCTGCCTTCCCAGAATGGAAATGGATTTTGGAATGCAGATAACTGTGAGGAGCTTGAATAGAGAGCTGCCTGTGTTAGGCCCTTTTACCTCTATCTCGTGTCATTATCTCCTCTTTCCCCATTTGTTCTGGTGCCATATGTTATTTCCTCATTTAACTTCTTGTACCATACCTTCCTCTCCCTTATTTTCATGATTCCATCTATGTACCATAGTTTCTTCTTCACTCTTTTCCTTTCTGTGCCATTATATTTGTTGTGTATTGTCCAGACGGATATTCAAATTAGGCCCTGACATTTCAAGTACACAGAGGCCCAAACAGTCCCCTACAGGCCCAATAAATAGTGACCGTCTATGGCATTTTACAGCAGCCTATCTGGCATTTGCCCAATTCTACATACTGCCAGTCTGGGCCTGAATGATATCTGTAAAGAATGCCCTCTAGTGCTCCCCATTCTGTAAAATGAAGAAATTTCACATATTTTTGATGAAAACTTAATGATTTTTACAGATTAAGTAAGATTAAGTAATTTACAATTAAGTAAGAATTATTAATAATGCATATAGGGCATTTTTATTTCCAGGTGTTACTGTCCCTATTTCCCTGGGATACTGTCTGAGAGGCTGAAAACTATAACAGTAGATAACAATAGTAAAATGCCAAGCATTCTCTTTTTGTCAAAGAAAATAGCAATACTTTAACCAATTTGAGTAATACTATGAAACTTGACTATTACAGCTTAGAATGAAAAGATGGTCAATGAATGAGCTCTAAAATCAGATTTCCCCAATCACCAGTTCAACAAGAGACCATCATGCTATTCTCATTATATTTGTCATTTACTACCTCCAGCTAAAGCAGCTTACAGTTTTACATTATTTTGCCTATCCCTATGGGCATGCCTGAGGGTAGAAAGGATTGGTACTGTAGGTACATACACACATAATTGCTTTGTTTTAGTGCATGTGAATGTTATGTAATAACCTCTTCTGAGTGAGTGTTGAACCTGCTAAACAATAAGAATTTTATATATTTCAAGGACAGGGCAAGACCTTGCTTGGTTACAAGACAGGTCTCTAGATAAGAGGTTTCATTCTACTCATTTTGGGATGTAATATGGGAAAAAAAGATATCCTGTTACCCATAGAAACCAAACAGCAGTCAACTAAGTCCATGTTTAATGTGGTTAGAATAATGAAACCAAATTTCTGGTTGCTATTGGTTACTTTACCACTACATGTTATCACATATTACCTCCACCCAACATGGTTTATACAGATTTATACTAGTGGTAAGAGCAGCTGGGGTTACATGGCAAAACGGCACACAAGTAAAGAGTGATGCAGAGAATTTGGCCCAAATGCAAATTGCTTCTCCGTTTGGATGAATAAAAGAGCAGGGATTACTTGGAAGGAGATGGTAACTGCAACAACAATAGTAAAAATTGTGTTGTAAGAACATTAACAGTTCATAGTCACCTAAAATCCTCAATCAAAATTCAGTGCAAGAACCCTTTTATAGTTTTCTCCCAGCCAAGTCAGCATATGGCACAGGCCAGGGGATGGGTCCCTGAGCTTTATGCAGCCTACTAGCATCATATGATTTAGGAGATCATTCTGTAAGGTGTGGATTTAAGCTTTTCGGCAATGCTCCATCTCCCAGCAAGTAATAACCTAATATATAGTACAATGGAAAAGATGCTAATGTTCATCTACAACCTTGAGGCAGCATATGGTATCAAGCTTTATCTGTAGCCCATAGCTATCACTGTACAGCAGAATGGACTCCAAGTTGTATATGTTAACTCCACTTCTTTAGTCAATTCCCTGTGGATTGCTCCATCTGCATCTACTGGTATGAAAAGCCAAGCACCCCAATGACAACATTCTCTAAATGGTCATCAGCTTGACCTAAAGACGAGAGAGAATACCACCTTTTTTTGAAGAGCATGAGGGCCCTCTTTACCTCTTGGATTGGTTATGGGTGTTTTTTGTGTGTTTTTCTGTATGTTTAATATATCCACAAATATACTGTACAACTCTGCAGAAAATGTTGGTGTTATATAAATACATAATAATAATAATAATAATCTAGTCTATCACTGGATGAATAAAAACCTAATTCAGGTGATGCTCTCCTATTTATTAAGGCTTGCCCATGCTTATACTGTATGCTTTCAGCCACTTTGGCCTGAAAGCCCTGTCACAAAATAAAATATGACAAATAATTCAAAAGCTATAACTTAGAATAAGCCATTCTGTAACATACTAAAGGTTCACTTAATGGTTAACCACCCCTATAAATGAGAAGGAAGAGTGATTTAACCAACTTTTTTGTTAAAGTTTGGCTTTTCATTCTACTATACTTGTGTGCCCAGCACTGTGGTGTTCATGCAAATGGTCTGTAGATGTTGTGTAATGCCTGCATGACTCTGCTATATTATACTCTACTCATCCTCGGCTAACCAAAACATAACAAGCACCAAGAAGGAAAAAGCAGAAGAAAATTGCTCTTGCAAAGAAGTACTCCTGTTTGCTGTCTTTTCTTAAAGAGCACTGGCCCAGGATATCAGGTAAGCAATTACAATCACTGGGGGTGCCTAACATTTGACAGACCCTGTGTTTTTTTTTTCTTACATAGAATAGCTTTGGGCTAGACCAAAATTACTGGACAGTCAAAATTGGCTTCAGGTGATGCTATCCAACTTTTTTCATGTAGTAGACTGATCTATCATCTCGGTTACAGAGTTGCTGTAGGTGATTTAGTAGTACAAGATAAATAAGATTGTGTAAAAAGAGGAGTCAAGGTACTAGCAATGAGTGGAGATGGGGTCAGTACTATCCCACCCTGTTATCCATATTTAGCCAGGACATTCTGATTCATGGACTTGAAATGAGATGCTCCATCATCAGGGTTGTCACATTACTATATTGGGCTCAGGGATGCTGCTCCATCCCTCCATAGCTAAGTAGAGTGACAGCTTACTTGGGGGGGGGGGGGGTTTGAAGAGTTTTCTATGCAGCGGGCTTCTAATTGGAAAACACTTTTCAAGCTGACAGAGAAATATACTTGTCAGAAAACAAGCTAATAAAATAACAGGACTACAAGGAAATACTGTAAGCTTAACCTTGCAAACAGGACAGTCACAATAACTCCGCAAGCACGGCCATTTTAAGGCCTTGGTGGGCTCTGGGCAAAGAGCTAACTGGTGGTCCTCCATAGGCACTGCAAAATCACACCGACTTTTGGCCACACCCCAAATACCACACCCATTTAACAAAACATAATTCAGTCTTGCCAGTATTAAATGGATAATCAGAATATTAAATGCAGATCTGACAGTATACTACAGATACTACAAAAAACTTGATAATTAGCATATTAACCCCTAGCCGTTCCAGTATAATAACTGTAGAAATGGCCAATGAGCACTCCATTGATCCCAGACAAGCTAACTAATATCACTAAAACATGGCCAATGAACAGAAAGTCTATGTGACCTTGTCTGTGCTTGTGGTAGATTGGCAGTAAGGCAGAGCCAAGAGAGAAGCAATTCTGAGAAAACATAAACCTGATTAAGTAGTGATACTGTGGAAATGGAGCTCCCTGTTCATTAAATGAGTTGTTCATCTTTAATATAACTGTTAGTATGATGTTAACCGTGATATTCTGAGACAATTTACAGTTGGTTTTCATTTTTTATTGTTTGCGGTTTTCAATTATTTAGCTTTTTATTCAGCAGCTCTCGAGTTTGAAATTTTAACAGCTGTCTGGTTGCTAGGGTCCAAATTACCCTACCAAACAGCTAGTGGTTTCAATGAGAAATAGGAGTATGCAGTGTCGGACTGGCCCGGCGGGACACCGGGAAAAAACCCGGTGGGCCCTGACCCTTAATGGGCCCCCGCCGGGCCAGTCCCCTCTCCCGATCTAAAAAAAAAAAAAAGTTTTTTTTGAAGCCGCCACGCAGCGACATCTGCGCATGCACGAGGCACCGTTCATTAAGGAGCGGCACCTTTATGCATGCGCCCTCTGCGTCACTGTAGGGGGTTGAGCTTCACGGTCGGTCGGAGGGGGGCCCTGGACAGTAGGTCCCGGTGGGCCCCGGGCTCCCCAGTCCGACCCTGGGAGTATGAGTAGGAGAGATCTAAGTAGAAGATTATTAATAAATACCAATAACAGCAACATTTAGCCTCTTAACATTACAGTCCATAGTTTGGGCTGCCGGCGGTGTACTCTGTGACCTCCATTTGAAAGCCAGGTCAAAAGTAAAAGGCAAATATATTAAAAACTATGAAAACTGAAGGATGAACACGGTAGCAGCTCCATGTATAAATACCCCAAGAATTCATAGTAGGATAGCACAAGGGCAATTCCATGTATAAATGCCCCCAAAATGCATAGCAGTATGGCACAGTACAATTACATGCATAAATACCCACCAGAACCCATAGCAGGATTGCATAGTGCAATTCCATGTATAAATGCCCCCAGAACCCATAGTAGGATGGCACAGGGACAATTCCATGTTTAAATGCCCCCAGAATTCATAGTAGGATGGCACAGGGGCAATTCCATGTATACATTCCCCCAGAATTGATACTAGAATGGCAAAGGGGCAATTCCATTTATAAATGACCCATAATTCATATCAGTGTGGCACAGTGCAATTCCATTTATAAATGCCCCCAGAACCCATAATAGGATGGCACAGGTACAATTCCATGTTTAAATGCCCCCAGAATTCATAGTAGGATGGTACAGGGGCAATTCCATGCATAAATGCACCCAGAATTCATAGTAGGATGACACAGGGGAAATTCCATGTATAAATGCCCCCAGAATTAATAGTAGAATGGCACAGGGGCAAGTCCATGTATAAATGCCCCCAGAATTCATAGTAGGATGGCACAGGGGCAACTCCATTTATAATTGCCCCCAGAATTCATAGCAGTATGACACAGTGCAATTTCATTTATAAATACCCCCCAGAACCTATAGCAGGATGGCATAGGGGCAATTCCATGTATAAATACCCCCCAATACCTGTAGCAGGAGAAGAGAAAAGTAGGTGAGCACATTGGCAATGATTAGCCACTCACCTAGGAGGATTCAGAGTAGGTGCCTGGTAGAGAGGTGGAATCCCTGTCAGCTGTCTGAATGGTATTGTGATGGTGGGCGGCAGGCCTGAGCAGTAGCGTGCGGTAGAGCACCAAAACGACACTCTGCTTCTTCGATGCGGTGCTTCCTCTTCTGTGCAAGAGCTCATGCTCCTAATTTAAAACGTGCGCTGGCCTCTTCCACTCTTCAACATCCCTTAAAGGAAAACTATACCCTTCAAACAATATAATGCATAAAACAGCTCATATGTAAAACTCTACTTTGTGTAAATAAACCATTTTTATAGCAATATACATGTTTTAGTAATATGTGCCATTGGGTAAGCATAAATAGAAAATTGCCATTTTAAAAAATAAGGGCCACCCCCTGGGATTGTAAGATTTACAGTGCACACAAACACACCAAACAAACCATACATGTTAAGTCACATGAGCCAATTAAAAGACAGAGTTCTGTCTTTTGCTTCCACACTTCTGCCTGTTAAAGTTAGTATTGTAGTTTTTCTGGTCAGGTGATCTCTGATGCAGCACAGAGACATGAAATGAAGGTTCAAGTCAAGAGATGAAAACGGGTAATATTTACTTAAATATATATATTTCAGTTTGGTAAGATTCTTTAAAATGCCACTTAATATGATGTCAACTATCTGTTGCTTAAGTATTCAATTTGGGTGTATAGCTAGCCATAGACGTGCTGGAACTTTTCCCAGCATATAAACAAAAAAAAGGTTCATTAAAGAAGCGCTGCACAAAAGTGCCCAAAGATCTTAAGGTGGCCATACACGGGCAGATTAAAGCTTCTGATATTGGTCCTTTAGACCGATTCAGCAGATTTTGGGGGTATAGTTTTCCTTTAAGTTAGCCATAGACGTGCTGGAACTTTTCCGAGCAAAAAAAAAAAAAAAAGTTCATTAAAGCGGCCCTGCACACAAGTGCTTACAGGTTTTAAGGTGGCCATACACGGGCAGATTAAAGCTTCTGATATTGGTCCTTTAGACTGATTCAGGAGATTATCTGCCAGGGTATGGTTGGCTTCTGACGGATCTCCACGATCTATATCTGACCAAGATATTGATTGGGGAGGTTTGATTTTTCTGGCAATAGTATTGGCTAGTTGGTACTCATCCCATCGGCGCCCAGTTGCTTCGTTGTAAATCCGATCGTTCGGTCCTAGGGCTGAACATTTGGATTAAACCAATATCGCCCTGCCTTGGTGGGCATATCGAGGAAAGACGCCAAACTAGCGAATCTTATCAGGTATGGTCCCCTTTATAGCTCCATTTATAGCTACACCAAAGCTCACATAGAAAAATAGAACTTTTTGGTGTTGTATAAATAAATGGTGGTTTGTTTTAGCAAGTGAACCAAGGACAGGATGGAAGTTAAACCACAAGCAAGATAAAAAGGGTAGAAGGGGCAGTTTACTGCAGGCATGACAAGGGTTCTGGACTGACTTGAAAGCTAAAAGTATAAGTGTGGGAGGGCAGCACTCTGCTGTTTAACTGTGGCCCTGAGAAATCTCTCCCACCCACTATGTATTTTGGAATGCCAGGAATGCTAGAGCTAAAGAACTGAGCAAAATTGGTAATAAAGGCTGAATGGGTAATGAATTGTGTTACCATTCCTCACACATAAAGCAAGTTAATCCTTGTGCCTAGAGGGGACAGCCAATGCTGGGCAGTACTACAATTGCTTTTTTATTCATTTCAAATGTTTCTAAAGCATTAAAATAATAGCTTAGAGATAATGGTTTAAAAGAATCCTTAAAATCTAAAAATTTAAGTTATGTAAATCAATTACTTAAATTTAATTTGGTGACACTGCAAACTCCTGTAAAAGTAACATGGACACAGAATAGTGCAGGATCATTTCAAAAAGACATTAAAACTTGATTTGCTAGGGCTCAGCTTAAACTACAGATTTTCCAAAGTAAAAGGGAACATTTTCTAAATTACACTTTGAGTCTTATTTATAAACACAAGTGCAAAGCACAAATGTGAGTGCAACAGCCATTTATAACTACAATGCAGATTATTTTTTCTAGAATTCTTGTGTAACATTGTGTATACCCCCAAATTAAAAACACTGCTAAATAATGTGAATGCTAATTTGCATAATAAAAAAGATGCATTCAAGTATTGCTTGTGCCATTTCCAGTGCAGCTCCATAAAGATGTTCCCTGCAAAAAGCATAACTTGGGGTTTCCAAGCAAATAAATACCATGGATCTTCAAACCTACACATCTAATAGTCTATAAATCCTCTGTCGTAACAAAATGACTCAGTACTCGTGGTTGTCTGCTATGTTATCCCAGGGAGTTGTAGTTGAACAAGAACAGGCGAAACTGCAGTTTAACTGCTCAGACTTCTGTGTTTTATTCTCAGCACTACATGTTTCGAGCCCTGTGAGGCTCTACTCCCTGGGATAATATTACAGCACCATCGGCGGAGGTGCTAACAAGAACCTTGGCTATGTAATTACTCTACTTGGACAGGTAACAGTCACACACAGTTTACAATTGTCTGCTATATTAATACAGGTATGGGACATGTTATCTTTATCTAGAATACTTGGAATTCGGGGATTTCCAGATAAGAGATCATTCTGCAATTTGAATCTCCATGATTTAAGTATACTAAAACAATCATTTAAGCATTAAATAAACCCAATAGGATTGCTTGTTTTACCTCCAATAAGGAGCCATTCTGTCTTAGTTGGGATCAAGTATAATGTACTGTTCTATTATTACAAAAGAAAAGGGAAATTATTTTTTAAAGGAGAAGGAAAGGCTTGCTGCACTTGGTGTTTCTATTGACTTACCTGAAACCCTGGGCCGGTGCTCCTATCAGCAGAAAACTGCACCGGCCCTGCGTTATAACAGTGAGCACCAGGTCCGGACTGAGAATTAAAATAGGCCCTGGCATTTCAGGTATACAGAGGCCCAAACAGCCCACATAGAGGCCCAAACAGCCCCCACCAGCCCACTAAATATTGACTTTGGGAACTTATAGCAGCCCCTCTCTGGCATTTGCCAGAACCCACAGATTGCTAGTCCGAGACTGGTGAGCACCACGGAGCGATTCACTTGAACCTATGACTAAGTGTCCCTGGTAGACACGAAACGTGTCAGGCCTTGGTTCTTAATTTATGGAAACTAAAATGTAAGCTTTTTTAACAATTTACCATCTGACTCCGGTTTCACTACTTCGTGGGTCCAGGCTTGTGCCAGCCTCTTTTAAAGTTTCCTTCTATTGACCACCAGCTAAAAGTGGTAGAATCTACCATTTGGACACCCCTGGGTTAAAGCAATAAATGAATGATTGTACTCTTCGCTACCCTGTCCCAGAGAAACTGAAATGTTGGCTTTTGATTGCCGGGAGGAAAAAGACAGTTAAAGGAGAAGGAAAGGTTAAAACTAAGTAAGCCTTATCAGAAAGGCCTATATAAACACACCAGTAAATCCTCAAAGTAATGCTGCTCAGAGTCCTCTGTCAGAAGAAACACTGCATTTCTGTCCTTTCTGTATCAGACTTCCTTCTTTCATCTTAAACCTCCAGGGCAGGGCATGAGCATGCTCAGTTTGCTTCTCTCCCCCTCCCTCCTCCTCTCCCTGCTGTAATCTGTGCCCAGAGCTATGAGTGAGCAGGGAGAGACTTAAGCAGGAAGTGATGTCACACCAAGCTAATATGGCAGCTGCTATCCTAACAAACACAGACAGTGGGGCTCATTTATCAACACTGGGCAAATTTGCCCATGGGCAGTTATCTATAGCAACCAATCAGTGATAAGCCTTTTGAAGCCAGCTGCAAGTAAAACAATGAATGCAGCAATTTGATTGGTTGCCATGGGTTACTGACAATGGGCACATTTGCCCAGTGTTGATAAATGACCCCCACTGTCTAGAGCTGTTTACTCTGGAATGGTAAAGCATTCTACAGAATACATACAGTGTTATAGTTTGCAATATTGTGGCTAATAACTGTCTCTGTGGCTTTCCTTCTTCTTTAATGCATTTTTAATATCTTCAGACACATTGCCAAAGGAATCCTTACTTACATTTTTTGGGTCTTTAAAAACGTCTATTTGTGTGGGACTCTTAGTTGTAGATTGCGTAGTTGTAGGACTATAGTTAAAGGCTCAGCAAGTAGTTACATTAGTGCAGTTATCCCCAAACAATAGCTCATGAGCAACATGTTGCTCTCCAACCCCTTGGATGTTGCTCCCAGTGGCCTCAAAGCAGGTGCTTATTTTTTAATTCTAGGCTTGGAGGCAAGTTTGGGTTTCATAAAAACCAGTTGCACTGCCAAACAGAGCCTCAATGTAGGTTGACAATCCACATAGGGGCTACCAAATGGCCAATCACAGCACTTATTTGGCACCCGAAGAACATTTTTCATGCATGTGTTGCTCCCCAACTCCTTTTACTTCTGAATGTTTCTCACGGGTTCAAAAGGTTGGGGATCCCTGCATTAGTGGAATTAGATGCTCCACGTGCATTAGTCGCAGAAGGTTGTAATAAAAAAAGTAACACTCTACCTTTTGTTTTAGTTGTGGCAAGTCAAGCAGATTAATAACAGTCTTGCTGGTGAGAATCACACTTTTTTTCCTCTGTGAATGTTATTATTTGTGAAATAAAGTTTAAAATACTAACAGATGTATATTTTGACTGGGTTCTGCATGTAAATGGTCGATTCCAATTAGTCTGCCCCTTTTTAATATACCGGTATATAATTTTATTATAATTTTTTCCTGGTTTGGTTTCCACTCTGTGTTTGCATCTAGAATGTGCAGGGGAAAAAAACAGGGATTCAGTGGGGCTGCTGTCTAAAGTTAGGGCCAGGTGACTGAGAGGTCTGGACTAAAGCTGGCCATAGACGCAAAGATAAAGTTGTACAAATCTTCATTTCATATGATTTTCCAGCCACGTGTGAATCGTCCCATCATATTTTGTACCATGGCGATCAGTCGTTTAGTTGAACGGAAGGGTTTCAAGCAGTAGCGTAACTAAATATGACTGGGCCCAAGAGCAAATTATTTTTCAGACCCTCAAAATGTTTAGAGCTTGACTTGTTTTACCAATATTTATTGAAACAGTATATGAATTATGCTCTTTGCTGTGATGTTTTTTGCTTAAATAAATACTTTTTTACTGCATCAACATGTGGAGTGTGGTCTGGACTGTGCCAAACTTTTTCTATTTGCAATTTTATATGAATTAGGGCCTCATGGGGCCCCTATACATCCTGGGCTCCC
The DNA here is from genome assembly GCF_017654675.1 of Xenopus laevis. NCBI lineage: Eukaryota > Metazoa > Chordata > Amphibia > Anura > Pipidae > Xenopus > Xenopus laevis. The sequence continues at coordinate 68,062,225 of NC_054374.1, read as the reverse complement.
CTGCAGGGTCTGTTTCCTCTACAGTTACACCCCTGCTTTCATGATTTCTGTCGGCTAGTGATAATATCCCTGCATGTGTTGCCTATCTGACGATATCAATGGGTGACTGTCGCTACCATTTGTCAGACATAACTTTTGTACACTTGCTGTCAGTCAATGAATGGCCATAACATTGTCTGATTTATTGTACTTCCTACTTTATTTAATATAATTTAATATATCTACACATCTATGGCCAGCTTTACAGTCAAAATTGGCCCTGACATTTCATGTACACAGACAACCAAACTGCCCCCTCACAGACCCAAAAAATAGTGACTGTTTATAGTTCCTTACAGCAGCCCCTTGAACATGTATGCATCAGACACTAGTGATGGGCGAATTTCCCACAAAATGTGTGAAACAACAAAAATTCATGAAAAATCGTGAAATCTGAAAGTTCACAAAAAATTGTGAAATTGGAACGTTTTCATGTGAATCGTGAATTTCTAACGTCATGAAAAAAACATGCAATTCGAAAGTTTTTACTTAAAAATCGAACAATTAGAACGTTTTCAGGAAAAAATTGAGCAATTCGAACGTTTTCTCAAAAAAAAATCATGAAAATCGGAAATTGACCCCAGCGAATTTTCACAGGTGAACTTCGCTGCGAAATGTGGAAATTCGCCGCAAATTCGTGCCAGGCAAATGTATTCACCCATCACTATCAGACACTCTTGTAGACAAGGGAAACTCAAATCAGCAAAGTTGAATTTCAATTAAATCATGCAGTATGTTTGCATGGGAAAGGATGGCCTGGCTCATATAGTGAGGAAAAATGCTGTGCCCCAGAGTGTTTATTACTGGCTGGGAATCCAATAAACTGCATCATTGCAGCTAGGATATTTCAAGATTCATGCCAAATTCACCTTGACCGAGTCATTATTGTTAGTGTAGATAGATTTGTAAATCTTAAAGTTTTATCCCACTCATGTATTTAAATGCAGTTTGCTTTAATAGTTTGTTTAAAGCCCGTATTTTGATTGAATTCCAAGGGAGAAGAGAAGTCAGTGTAAGGATAATGATAAAAAGCACTGTTAAGAGTGCAAGGAGTGAGATGGATCAGGCTAGCATCAGCATTCATTATGGATTGGAATGCAGACAGCTGGGTAAGCAGAAAGTCAATTAAAGGGGCTTACAGCGATCAAGATTGGTCATGCTGAGTGCATAAATTAGAAATGTGGTTGTAGATTGTTGAGCAAGTTTAGGAGATTTTTAGCTGGTGCAGGGTGCTAGATATAAATGAAAACTGAGAAGGAAGCCAGATTATCTCACCTGAAGTACTCCATGGTAGGAGAATGCAGACAGAGAAAAGCTATGAGTTTTAGGAGAAGTCTGAGGCATCATGGAGATCAAGGATGTTAAAACAGATATTCAAATAAGGAGAAGACCTGTAATTTATAACACAAAATACAGTATGCAAAAATAATTGCAATCAGCAATTTTTAGCACTTTGCACACTGTGTTCTGCCTTTCTAGTATTGCCATAGGTCTCTGCATTTGTCAGCACAATATTGGTGATGGGTAGGCAGGCGTGGGGACTGGGGAGGCACATAGTCATTCAGATCCCCACGTGAAGAAGTGGTAGGAGGCACAAGCATTGCCGGACTGGTGGATGCAGGAGCTGCCGCCACAGAGGCCACCACCCCCAAAGTGGCCTCTGCTGTGTTCCCACACCCCCTACAGAGGCCCGGGGTTGCTGGTGGGGCGGGAGATCAGCAGCCTCTGGGATGATCGCTCCCATTACATTGTCATGACAGTTTTCACTGGGAAGTCTGGGGTTAATGGGATGTTCATTGTGAATTTTTGCAGTTAACTTACTGGCATGTCTGGGGTTAATAGAGTGCTTATAGGCCATTCTGCAGTGTACTTACTGGCAAGTCAGTGCACAGTGCCGCTTTAATAAATGCGCAAATGGGCCCAGTTTCCAGGGCCCACTGTACCACTGTATTTTTTTTAAGCTTACTTGCCCTACCTCCCATGCTGTAGCCGCTGCTGTCCTCTTTTATTTTTGGGAAAAAATCCAAGGTGGTTGAATTCCACTGTGGATGGCACTGTGATCCGTAAACAAAAGTTGCTGTTGCTGTGGGATCAATTACAGGAGTGCGGTTTATCTAATACAACACTGTAGATTGTTTCACATGCATTTAAGCCAGGCAGAGAGAGAGAGAGAGAGAGAGAGAGAGAGAGAGAGAGAGAGAGAGAGAGAGAGAGAGAGAGAGAGAGAGAGGTCCAAGCAGCAAGAGAGCAAGAGGAACATTTTGTTATTGGTATTCTGCATGTGCAAGTGTAAGTAATGCTTTCAGTCAGTCAGTTACTGATCTTAATGGCATGTCCGGAGTTAATGGCATTGTTGTTGCCTATTTTTCAGTAATCTCACTGGCATGTGTGGCATTAATGTAGTGCCTATTGGACATTTTTCACTGATTTTACTGGTTAGTCTGGGAATTATGGAGTGCTCCATTTTCTGTAGTACTTATAATGGCAGGTCTAGGGTTAATATGTCCATTATTCCACAGTTGGGACAGGCCCTAGGCAACCTGGACGGTGGTGTCGCCACCTGGGAGCGCACATGCACAAATTGCCATGTGCGCATGTGTGAATTGCGCAAACGACAGCGCAAAATGACTGGGAGAGAGAGAACAGGCAGTCAGGGAGAGCGGGGACTGGACCTAGGGTGGGCGGCAGAGGCTTTGCGCCCTAGGCACGTGCCTACTATGCCTACCCCTAGTTCCGGCCCTGCAATATTTATTTTACTTAGGGCTTATATTAGCACACGGGAGTTGATACGGTCATCATGCATTTTCTGTAGTAAATTTACAGGCATGTCTGGTTTATATTTAGGTATACCAGAAATATAGGGGTGTGGTTTAAAAGTGAGCATGGACAAAAATTGTTCTGCACGCAAAAGGATGGGGCCCACCAATGCATCTTAGCCCAGGGCCCACAAAGCCTTAAAACCACCCTAAATCTGGAGCTAATGACATGCTCATTGGCCAATGATCTTATGGTCAAATCTGAGGATTAATGAACTTACTTTGATATTTCTGCAGTGATCTTATTGGCAAGTGTCGGGTTAAAGGGGTTGCTCACACTTTTTCAGTTCAGTTGTTTTCCGTAATAAAGACTTTTATCCGGTTGCTATCCATTTTTTATTTTTGACCATTTTTCCAAAATGTAAGTTTAAAGTTTATTGTTCCTGTCTCTGGTATTTCAGCTCAATGATCCATTAGTTGATACATTTCTCAGCAGTATCTGTTAGCAACTATTGTATCAGTTCAGCTGCCTTTAAAGGGCTCCTGTTGGCAAAAAAAAACTTTTCACAAGGTTGAACTTGATGGACATGTGTCTTTTTTCAACATAGCTTATGTTACTATCTTACTCAGGGCTGGTCCTATCAAATGTGGGGCCCAATTGGGACCATGTTGGCGGGGCCCCTAGACAAAGTGTTGCTGGCTACTGACACACCAAGTATTTAGGAAAATAAGGGCATACAGGCACAAAATAGAAAGGAAAGGGGCAGACAAGGTAACATAATAGGGGCACACAGGGTAAGAGAGAGAGGGAGGAAATAGGAGAGTGGACTGGGCCAATTAGTTTGGGGCTGGGACGATTCAGCTTGGGAGCAGGCTTGGTTGGATTGGGGGCAGGCAGGGCCTATCAAGGTTGGAGGAAAGCTGGGCCTATGAGAGTTGGGGGCAGGCTAGACCTATGGATTTGGGGATGGGCTGGACTCTCAAAGTTGGGGGCAGGCCAGGCAGCATCATGTGCTGAGGGAAATATTATCTGTGCTGCCCTGTGGTGCGGGGCCCCCCAGAGGTGCGGGGCCCAATTGGGCCCAATTGGTCCAATTGGCCTAAGGCCGGCCCTGATCTTACTGACCAAAGGTGTGGGCTAATAGAGCCCACATTGCGGTTGGGGGTAACAGTAGTTTTTAGAAAAAAAATTTGCCCCCCACGAGCACTAAGCCACCGGATGAAGCTCCCAGTACGTGCAGGGCACACGCATGAGCTTAATGAGAGAAAAACACGACTTTATTATTAATTATGTGGATGCGAGTGATGCCAGGAATGCATTATGCGCATGGGCTATGCATAGCATGGCCACTCGTACCGGGAGATCCCTCCCGGTGTGGGTGTCCTAAGCGCTGGTGGGGTGCAATTTAATAAAAAAAAATTACTGTTACCCCCAACTGGAGTGCAGGCTCTATTATCCTGAACCCTTGGCTGCGGCTAATATTTTTGGCCAACAGGTGCCCTTTAATAAAACTCAGGGATTCTACTCAGCAGGGCCAAATATAAGAAATGTATCAACTAAATGTATCAATTTAGCACAGTTACAAAGTTCCTGACCCCCTGCCAGGGCTCCTTTAGAAAGATGTGGGAAGGTGAAAGAAAGTGCCTTCAAAGGCAACCAATAGCCAAAGATTTTGCCAATACCGGGCATCTTGTCTCCCATCATACACGCACCAAATATGAAGCCTTGTTTTGTATGATAATATCAGTGTATGTATGGCCACCCTTATACACCTTTGCAATGTTCACACCTCAGATACATACTGTAAGCTGTTCTTATCTCAAACAGACTGTAGGAGCAGCGAGGGCTTTGTGTCACTGTACAGTACAGGCTTGCAGATTTATCTTAGAGCAGGGGTGCCCAATAAGTAGATCGGGACCTACCAGTAGACCTTTAGATGGTGATCAGTAGATCTCAAGACACTGTCAACAAACAGCTTGTCTAAATCACACTCCTGTTTCATGCTTTTTATTCAGATATTTATTACATTAAGGTTAGATAAAAAATAGGTGTTTGTTAATATATAGCAATATAAATTCTCTCAAAAATCAATATAATATTTAAGTAATATTTTCCATGTAACAGAACACCAACAATGCTATTATGGATGTAGATCATAATGGGACAATATCACTAAAATTAGACCCCATATTAATAAAGTATGGGCACTGCTGTCTTAAGCTGGCCATAGACGCAAAGATCTGATCGTACGAATCGAGGATTCGTACGATTTTCGGAACGTTTGTGGAGAGTCCCGTAATTTTTCGTCCGGCGGAGATCGGTCGTTTGGTCGATCGGACAGGTTAGAAAATTTCTGTCGGCTGCCGATAATATCTCTGCGTGTATTGCTGATTGTACGATTTTCAGTGGGAGACTGTCACTAGCTTTGGTTGGACATAGATATCGTACGATTGCTGTCAGGGGCAGAACATTGTTGATCTGTTCTTAAGGTCTCTTACACATGAGCGTTCTGACCTGCGCTCCCCTGCATTCCGTTTTTTGGCGTTCAGCCGCAGGGGAGCGCAGGAATAGACGCAAGTCATTATTTGAAATGGGGCTGTACTCACTCAGGCGCGTGTAGGCGCCGAACACAGGTTCAGACGCAACATGCTGCATTTTTCCTGCGTTCGGCGCCTACACGCGCCTGAGTGAGTACAGCCCCATTTCAAATAATGACTTGCGTCTATTCCTGCGCTCCCCTGCGGCTGAACGCCAAAAAACGGAATGCAGGGGAGCGCAGGTCAGAACGCTCATGTGTAAGAGCCCTTAACTAATCTGACTGGTAAGACTTTGATCTGAATGGTTAGTGGCGGGTCGGGAGATAGGTTCTTTGCATCTATGGCCAGCTTTAGAGGGATCCTGATTGCTTCCCCTAACTCTTTGCTGCCTGTGCCAGCCCTGTTCTCGCTATGCCTGTCATGCAGACAGACACAATTCAAATTCAAAGAAGTGCAAGGGTAATTTGTCACTGAAAGAGAAGTCAACCTCAAGGCAGAAGATCCTATTGTTACAAAATCTGCTGATAAGGGGTGACTTAAATTAATTATGGATAAAACTGACTATAGCAAAAAAGGGGAAAGTTTTGCCACTACTACATTTTAAACATTAGGTGGGGGTGCAATGAGGCACAATATTTAGAAAGTCAAGATCTCATCTGCACTCACCCATTATCTATACATATATATATATATATATATATATATATATATATATATATATATATATATATATATATATATATATATATATATATACTCATTCTTGTGGCTGGAGCACTCTTAATCCATTAGGCAATAGCCCGGGTGCAGGTTATAATCAATCATACATAGAGCAAACAAAAAAACGCACACACAGGACTTATGAAGTGCAAAAAAAATAAAAAAATTTATTGCAACGTTTCGGCTCCTGTACTCGAGCCTTCTTTTATATATATATATATATATATATATATATATATATATATATATATATATATATATATATATATATAATAGGGCATTACTACAGAGTGCAGAGGAGCTTTTGCCTTTGTCTGTGTGTATATGTTACACACAGACAAATATGTATATGTAGATTCTTCCAGCGAAGTTCCACATGTCCATCTTCTGCGTCCTAACTGCGTCCTTGCCTAACTGCACATGCGCCGAATTACATGGAAATTGCAGATCTCGCAGTCAGCTTACCGAGGACGCAGAAGATGGACCCGTGGAACTTCGCTGGGAGAATCTGCGGTGAGGGGTAAGTATGGAGTATGGGGCATCTCCCCGGGGGGGGGTAGTTAGCCTGGGGGGAGGAGGGAGGGGGTCTACCTGGGGTGGGGGTACAGGTTTTTTTCAGAACAGGTTGATTTCTCCTTTAAGCATGTGCAAAAAGAACAAAATTCAAACCAGTACAGAATCCATTTATGCATGACTTTTCTTGATACCACAGTAAGTTCCAATGCTCAGCTTTTTCCCTGATTAAAATTTGACTCCCCACTGTCACATCACATCTTGTGACTTAATGCAACACAGACAGTTGCAAAGTTACAGGGCATGCTGGAGCAATGTTCCTTCTGGTAAGCACAATGCAGCCAATGAGAGGAAGTGAGAGCTGCAAAGGGATCAATCCAGCCGCTGATGCAGTTGGCACATCATCTGGTGAGTCAGCGTCGGTAATACTGTGATGGAAATTATGAAGATGTAGCTGGCGTTAGGGAATTTAGAGGTGCTAAAGATCAATAAATATCAGCCTTAATTAATACTATAGGCTAAAGTAATAAATTGAAATAGTACAAACAAAAGTACCTAATTTCTATGTTATGATTTCTAACCTAATCTTTACTCTGGCTTTAGTTCTCCGTAAGTACAGACATTGGTTTCAGCTTTATCATTTTCTATACAGTAACTATATTTAGTATGTACCCTTGTGAGTTCCAGGAAGTCCTGCGCAAACCTCTGGCACTCAAATGGTTATTGATCTGTGCTGCTGTTCATTGGGAATCACACATGCTGCTCTGTATAGACATGATATTCTAGCTAGCAGTGTTGGAAGGTCACACACTGGGAATACTGCACTCTGTTCTACAGAGATACAGAAGGTTTTGAACTGTGATTGATACAGAGTGTGGGAGGTTTTCACACTGTGAATGACGCACAGGGGCTTATTTACCAGTGAAGCATAGGGCGCTGCCTCTGTATTTGTTGAGCTATGCAACATTTTGTTTTCTAGAAGCTTTAGCTAGCATGCCAAGTGTTAATATCAGTGTGCAGGCAAGTACACCAACCTAGGCCTAGCATACAGTAGCAGTTTGTGCAATATCTGCTATACTGTTGTATCTTATTCAGGGCTGTATTTTGGTCTGGTGCTGTCTTAGGCACCAGACCTCTTCACACCCATCAGAGCATATGCAATGATATCAGCAGAAGTAATGCCATGATGTAACACACATTTGCACAATGTCACTTCTGTCTGCGAATCACACTAGATACCCCTTACCTCCCACTTTTTCTGCTGGATTTCATGGGAAGAAGAGGAGGGTTTTTTTCTTGCACAAAGTTTATTTACCATATAGACATCAGAGGGACGTCCTCCTAAAGCTGCCATCCTAGACAAAGGCCCTCGAGTCCCTATATGGTAAATATGGCCCTGGTCTTATTTACTTCTTGCTATGGGTTAATGCAATGATGGCCCAGTCTAGTTAGTGTACTAGTTACTAAAGCTGCATAACTAGCAGCCACAATTTTAACTGCATAAGAAGTAAATGGAAAACGTAGAATGTAGAATCCTGCATTAGTTTGGGTACGGTTACCCCCAGAATGATGAGCATTTCTTGGATAATCCTTGGAAGGATGATAATTACAAATAACACTCTCTGTTTTGTATAAGGGAAGATGACATGGATGGTGAAAAAGGTTGTTTGAACAGGACATAAGGGAAAATTTAACTACAATACTTACCGAAATTTTCCTTTCCTGGTTACTATGGGCAGCCTTCACACCTATGATTCCCCGCCCTCTTACCAGTGATAGGACAGAATTCACCAATGTAAATCCACCTACCTATATAGTATAACACCTCCCTTTATGCTATGTCTTTGAGTCCGAGCTTAACATAACACATTTTTTCTTAGGGAGGGAAATGGTGTGAAGGCTGCCCATAGTAACCAGGAAAGGAAAATTTCGGTAAGTATTGTAGTTAAATTTTCCCTTTTCCCTGGTCACTATGGCAGCCTCCACACCTATGAAATCATACCCAAGTAATCAGAATGGGTGGGTCCCCTTAAAAGAAAACCAATATAGTCAATTCTGCTACACACAAAAAGCTTTTATTCCTATTATTATTTATTATTTAGGCAATGCCGCCATTAATACTTTATTTCCAAACTCCTCATGAGATATGGGTTGCACTCCCACATGATAGTGCCTTAAGAACGTTCTTGTTGAACTCCATGATGCTGCCTTGCAAATTCTTTCCATTGGAACTTCTGCCTGCAATGCCCATGAAGTACTCAACGCCCTTGTGGAGTGTGCCTTTACCCCTTTAGGAAATTGTCTTCCTTTGTTCTGATAGGCAATGCGTATACAATTTACTATCCATCTGCTGATGGTAGATACTGAGGCCGCTTGCCCCTTCCTACTGCCACTTGGTATAATGAAAAGTCTATCCGACTTTCTCCATGTCTCTGTTCTCTTTAGATACACTGATATGCATCTGACTAAATCCAACCTATGACACTTCCTCTTTTCTGAAGTGTCCTCTTGATATATCGCTGGAAAGACTGTTTCCCAGTTTAGATGCTGTAACCTTACCACCTTTGGCAGGTATTCTGGCACTGTCCTCAGCGTTATTTTATTCTCTTGAATAACAGTAAATGGCGGTTTTGATGAGAGGGCTTGTAAGTCACTCACCCTTCTGGCCGATACCACTGCCGTTAAAAAAAACCGCTTTCAAGGTAAGTAACATGTCAGTTATGTCTCTAAGAGGTTCGAATGGCTTACCTGTGAGAGCCTGTAGCACCAATGACAAATCCCATACAGCTGAGAGTGTCCTGCTTGGTGGCCTAAGGTGCATTACCCCTGTTACGAATTTTATTACCTTGGAATTTCTTGCCCATTGTTCTCCTGTTAAAGCTGAAATAGCAGAAATCTGCAGCTTTAAAGTTCTCAGGCTTAATCCCTTATCGAAACCCGCCTGCAAGAAGTCCAGAACTTGTGTCACTGACAGTTCTTCAATTGTCAATTCCTTATGCAATAACCAAGGAATAAAAACCTTCCACACTCTTTCATAGGTCTTGTTCGTAGAACTCTTCCTGGCTGCCACAATTGTATCTATTACAGGTTCCGAGAGCCCCTCCTGTCTTAACCTTCGCCTCTCAATCTCCAAGCCTTTAGAGATAACCCCCGCGGGTTTGGATGCAACACTGGTCCCTGACATAACAGGTCCCTCCTGTCTGGTAGACTCCACGGTCTGTCTATCACCAATGACTTGAGAAGTGGGTACCAATGCCTTCTTCGCCAGTCTGGAAGAATTGCGATAACTTCCGCTCTTTCCACCTTTATCTTCCTTAGGACCCTGGAAATTAACGGTATCGGGGGAAATATGTACATCAATTCTCCCTTCCAACTCTGTCTCAATGCATCCGTTGCCATTGCCTCCTGGCATGGAACTCTTGAGCAGAATCTCTTGATTTTGTGATTGTTGAGAGATGCCATTAAGTCTATGTGTGGCCAACCCCACATCTCTACTATCTGAGAAAAGACCTCCTGACATAATTCCCATTCGTGATCCATCACTGTTACTCTGCTTAGGAAATCCGCCCTGACATTCCAAATCCCCGGAAGATGTATCGCTGACAATTGATGGAGATGGGTTTGTGCCCATTGCATAATTGGCTGAAGTTCCTGCATCAAACTCCAACTGCGCGTACCTCCCTGCTTTCGTATGTAGGCCACTGCCGCCAAATTGTCCATCTCCACCATCAGGGAAGTTCCCTTTATCTGATACTTGAATAACTGAATCGCCTTCCAAACTGCTCTTAATTCCAGAACATTCGCTGACAGGCAACTCTCCTCCTGAGACCATCTGCCCTGAACATAATTTTCTCCCACATGGGCTCCCCAACCTCTGGGGCTGGAGTCCGTTGTAAGAATCGTCCACTGTACCTCGGCCAGCTTCTGACCCCTGGACAGATTGGAATTGGACATCCATCACTTCATTCGTGCTTTCACCGCTTGAGGTATTACGATCTTTTGATTCCAATCTTGCCTGTCTCTTTTCCACTGATCCAAAAAACACCATTGCAGTGGTCTTGTGTGCCATCTTGCCCACATCACCATTGGTGCTGTTGAATTTAACAGGCCTAAAATACTGCTTACTTCTCTTGCCCTCATATTCTTCTTTTTCCGTAAGCTGAGAATTGCCACTACTATCTTTCTCTTTTTCTCCTCTGGCAAGGTGACTACTCCCTGCTCCGTCAGAAATCTTGCACCCAAATGAATCAAATCCTGTGTTGGTATTAACTGGCTCTTTTGCAGATTCAATACCCAACCATGCTGACTTAGAAATCTGACTACCAACTCTCTGTGACAAATGAGAATTTCCTTGTTCCTTGCTTTGAGCAGGATATCGTCCAAATAGTGATATATCTGTATATCCTTTTTCCTTAGTTCCGCTATCAGCACTTGCAGTATCTTTGTAAATACCCTTGGTGAGGTTGCTAGGCCAAAGGGCAGACATGTGAACTGATAATGCATGTCTTCTGCTACTGCAAACCTTAGAAACCTTTGATGGGACTCTGCTATGGGTACATGTAGATATGCGTCCTTCAGGTCTATTGACAAAAGCCAATCCCCTGGTTGAATTTCCTTGATTATCGTGAATATCGATTCCATCTTGAAGCTTTTTATTTGCAAAAATTACCCTCAGATCCAAAACCGGCCGAAAATCTCCCGTTTTTTTCTTTAACATAAATAGGGTTGAATAGACGCCCCTTCTCCAAAATTCTTGAGGTACTGGTTTTATTGCTCCCTCTACCAGAAGCTGTTGAACATAAGATACTAAAATCTTCCTTTTCTCCCTCTGCTGAGGAACTTGAGAAAGAATAAAGAGATTCTTTGCCGGCTTCTCCCGAACTCTAAATAGTATCCTCTTTCTATTGTGTCTAATACCCAATGATCTGTAATGGACCTTGCCCAAACTTCCAAAAACGTTTGAAGTCGCCTGGGTATCATTGAAGTCTGAGCTGCCACACCTTCATAATGACTTCTTTGTGAATCTACAATTCTCTTGTTTAGGCTTTTGCGTTTTAACAAATGTTGACTGACCTCCTCTCCATTGTGGCTGTACACCTTGTCCCGATGCTCTGGACTTCTGCTCACGAAAAAACGGCTTGCCCCGAAAAGGCCTTCTATTCTGAGATGTTCCCGATACTCCTTCAGACCTTCTTTCTTGAGGTAGGAACACGCTTTTACCTCCAGTGACTCTCTTGATGATCTCATCGAGTTTTGGTCCGAAAAGCATCTGGCCTTCAAACGGTAAATTGCACAAATTCATTTTTGAAGCCTTGTCTGCGTTCCATGCTCGCAGCCATAATGCCCTTCTTGCTGACACCGACAACGCCATTGCCCTGGAAGATGATCTTACCAAATCCACTGAAGACTCTGTAATAAAATCCGCTGCTAATTTAATCTCTGCGAAGGAATCTAAAATACTCCTTCTATCTACACCCCTCTTTAAGGCTGACTCCATGTTTTGCAACCACATCTGCATCGCTCTAGATACCGAAGTAAGAGCTAATGCCGGTCTACATGTTGCTCCTAATGCAAGGTAAGACTTTTTAAGCGACGCCTCCATCTTCCTATCCATAGGATTCAAGAAGGACACCACATCATCGACTGGCAATAATGTCCGTCTTGACAATCTGGCCACTGCAGCATCCACCCTTGGTGGCTTGTTCCAAATTTGTTCTTCCTCCTCCGGAAATGGATACCCTCTCTGTACCTTTGATGGAATTGGAAACTTTGCATCCGTTTTCTCCCATTCCTTGACAATGATCTCCTTAATTACGTCATGTAATGGAAATGTAGACTTTTCCTTCCTAAGGAATTTAAAGGGGTTAGAGGATGATTGCTGTGTATGAACTTTCTCAGGTAGATCTAGCTGCGCTCTTACAGCCTTAATTAATGGTTCCACCAGTGAAACTTCAAAAGTAGAAAAACTTTCCTCCTCTACTGTTTCCTCCTCAGAAACTTCTATGTCTTCACCCCTTGATGATCCTGTCCTAGACCCATGTCCAGGGCTATCTACCATTTCATCTCTAGACCTCTTTGCAGACTTCAGTCCCTCTGTCACTGCTTCCTTTATCCAGCGCATGACATCTGCTGTATCTGCCGCAGCATCTCCAGATAATCTTCTTGTGCACCTTTGACACAATTTAGAGTGTTTCATTGCTGGACTGTCACAAGCCACACAATTCTTATGTTTCTCCTTGCTACTCCGTTTTCTAGGGGGAGACACACTGAGGAGAAAAAGAAATCACCTTTAGCACTCTTTTGCCTGCCTAACCACACTACAAAACTTACCATAACTGTGGCTCACCTCCTATTTTCATTTGCAGCATTATCTGGGCTACTAGGCACTTGATCCACAATGTCTACCTAAATAGAAAATAACGCTGTGAGAATAAAAGAAACCACAGCCAAAACTATTTTAAGAGGCAGAAACTTACTGCTCTAGAAGAGGAAAAACGTTCCATTTGCGATACCGTCTCAGCACGCCAGCATACACTCGGTCGAGGAAAAATGACGTCACGGCTCACAACGCCCTCAGCATCAGAAGACCCAGGACGCAGAGCGCAAGAAGGAGCGAACGCGTAAAGACGCCTCTCTCCAGCTGCCTGCTCACGTGACGCGGAAGTAGCTGACACGCATAGGTGGAACGCAACCGCCTTACCTCTCTGCCTAAGTGCCGCCCAATTTACCGGTCTAAGACACGGCATTACCAAAGAGTCCCTGCACTGTAGAAACAGTTATGCTGGGTGGTAAGAAGTGACCCCCGGGCTGCTAATAACGGGGGTCCGACCTGCTGACCTCCTCTAAGAGGAAGTACCCCTGCCAGGCCCTACCAGGGAGAGAGGCTGAACTCCCCGGGTCTGGGATCCCAAACATGGGTCCTTGTGAGCCACAAAAGAAAATACAGAGCTTGAAAAAAACTCCCAAAAATGTTCCCACTGCGAGGACAGAAAAAAAGACATAGCATAAAGGGAGGTGTTATACTATATAGGTAGGTGGATTTACATTGGTGAATTCTGTCCTATCACTGGTAAGAGGGCGGGGAATCATAGGTGTGGAGGCTGCCATAGTGACCAGGGAAAAGAAGATTCACTGCACACTGGTAGTGCTTTGCAATTTGGCCTCCACCCTCCAATATTTGTGCAGATACATTGTTGATTATACAATATTTGAAAGATTTTGACAAGTTTCCCAGGACCTTTCCTGCCATTATATAGTATGGCAGATATGCTCTTAGTGAGAGTGAGTTTCTGGAGAGGTGTAGACAAAATATAGATGCAGTTTAGCATGACAGTGTCATGTTTACTAAAACCACTGTGTTACAAAGAGCAGGGTGAGGGGGATCTTTACAGATAATGGCTTCCAACTTTAATTTTGCAAATTTTGCAAATTTTCATTTTCTGTGTCCTGCTGAAGAGTGGATATAACACCATTTTCATACAGAGCCATTTTTACGGAGCCCAAACTGTGGACAGTTGGATTTAGGGCTATAATGGGCTTGAGCTGGTGACAGGGAGTGGTGTATTAAACACAGCCATCAAGAAGGGATTTAGGCTGACCTGCGAAGTTGAAAGAAAAATGTAATGTCAAAACCAACAGAGGTGAGGAAAGCATGCAATAATAGATTCATACGTGTGTTTTATTTCCTTTTATTTATGGCTTTTTCATCAATGTTTTTAAGGTGAATAGAAATACTCAAATATCCCAATTGCAAGGTTCAGCTTCATTAGGCTTTTCAGCTGTCCGCAACTCCATCCATGGCCTGACAGCAAGGGATTATTTGATACTGCTGAAAGCTGTAGCTCAGCAATAGCTAATGAACCACTGAGTACTGATTTTATTAACCCCACCAATGCATTACATTATATTCTGTATTGCATTAATCCAGAACATGCCAGAATACCAGATCAGGAGATGTGAAAAATAAGATTTATATAGCCATGTAAGGCAGAAAGTACAAATTTCTGGTGATAACTTTTGCCTGATTACTTGCGCACATTTTACAAGTTTTGCGATATTAAGCTGAAATTAATTCAGTAATTTATCTTACAATTGAGTGAAAATCAGCAGAGGACTCCAGTGCAATTGTGTAAGTGCTCCTCAATTGGAAACCATGAGTAGTGCAAACATATATTAAATAATTTAATGTTAAAAAGTAATTTTATTTAAAAAAAAACTCATTTGTATGGGCTGTTGGTGACCCCTATGTAGTCACACCAGCAACACAAATGTTTAGATTGTAATTGTTAAAGCGATTCTGTCACGGGAAAAAACTTTGTTTTTTCAAAATGCAATAGTGCTGCAGAATTCTGCACTAAAACCACTTTTCAAAAGAGCAGACAGATTTAAATCATATTTAATTTTGAAATTTGACATGGGGCTAGACATACAGTAATGTTACTTTCCCATGTGCCTCCAGTCATGTGACTTGTGCTCTGATAAACATTAGTCACTCTTTAATGCTACACTGCAGGTTAGCGAAATGTCCAGGGCCGGATTTACATAGTGGGTGCCCCTAGACCCACTTCTGTAAGACGCCCCTGTCCCCTCCAGGGAAACAGGAGCAATGGGGATTGGCACACTGGAAATTAAAAAAATTAATGTATCTGCGGTGCATCCCCAGTGTTTTTGAACCAATGTGGGTGTGGTTGGACAGCATACCGCCCCCCTAAAATCCTGCTGCCCTAGGCCCGGGCATAGGTGGCCTTTCCACAAATCCGGGCCTGGGAATGTCACCCCTCCCAAACAGCCAAA
Organism: Xenopus laevis; assembly: GCF_017654675.1. Classification (NCBI taxonomy): domain Eukaryota; kingdom Metazoa; phylum Chordata; class Amphibia; order Anura; family Pipidae; genus Xenopus; species Xenopus laevis. Next base: position 68,046,866 of record NC_054374.1, on the reverse strand, counting down.
CAATGGGAAGGTTACCAGATAACAGCTCCCTGACACAAGATAACAGCTCCCTGGCAGATGTAGAATAGCACTCAATAGTAAAAATCGAAGTCCCACTGTGACTCCTTCAATTACATTAAGTAGGAGGAACAATAGCTTGCCTGAAAGCAGTTCCATTGTGAAGTGCTGGCTCTTTCTGAAAGCACAGGATCAGGCAAAATGACCTGAGATGGCTGCCTACACACTAGGGTTGCCACCTGTCTGGATTTGACCCGGACAGCCCAGTTTTCAGAAGGGCTGCCTGGGTCAAGACAGTCTGCCTGTTTTTTCTAAAAGAGGAAAACTGGGCAGGATCTCCCCTGATTGACATGGCGATCAACCAATCGCTGACTGCAACTTCATAGCCCCACTTGACATAGTTCGTCCTGCCCACAACATCACTGACCCACCCCGGTGATGTCATGGCCCACCCCCTGCCTGGATTGTGAGCCGCACAAAGATGGCAACCCTACTACATACCAATATTACAAATGAAAAAATATATATATAAGGTTCAGGAATAACATTTTATATGGTGGAGTGAATTATTAGCAGTGTAAATGATGTCATTCATTATCCCTTTAACTATTGTATTGGTTATTATCTCTTCTTGTATGTTTAATGTATACACCTATTTATTGTACAACGATGTTGAATATGTTGGCTTTTTATTAATATGTGTTAATAATATTAAAGGAGACATATAGGATAAGTGAAAAAATCCTAATTTTGTAGGCAATTATAGGTATTATATGGTGTTTTACATGGTGCTAAAAATTAATATTATCTGTAAAAATAGCCCCTTATTATTGGATCTCCCTATAGATGTTCTCTGGTCTCTGTCTGTGTTTCAGATGAGGGGTGGGCATGTCTTAACGGTCCCTGCCAGAAGCACAGTAGGAGGGGACAGCCAATCACAGCCCTGCAGTCACACAAGTACAGACAGGCTTTGGTTTCCTATCAGGTCCTGCTAGCTGCTGATTGGTTCTTGTCCTACAGTGCAGTGAGCTGAGAGCTGCCGGCTCCCCTGAACATATGGTTGCCACCTGGCCGATGGCAACCCTACCTTCACAGCCTGGGAATTCAGGGAGCAGGAAGTGGAAGAGAAGGGAGGGATTATTAGGGTTTTTGCAGAAATATTCAATAAATCAGCTTGAATCACTACTTTTTTAAGTAATTCTTCTGTATCTTAATGAGTATAATGCACTGGTACATTCTTATTTTTCCACAAAATGTCTCCTTTAAGTCCTTAGAGGAATCCGCTGTTAGAACAAATATTCGCATGACATTTTCATGAGACTGAAGCCTACAACAGCATGTGGTCACAACTACCCCTGCCAGGGAATGCATATCAACACTGTTAATAATCCCTTTTCATTGTGACGTACAAGAAGCTAGTATCAGCCATTGATTTCTGGAAGTGGTCACATCAGTTCCTCTCTTACGTTGAGGACAGTCCCCCATTACTTTAAGGTAAACAACACCAGCGTTTTGGAAAAAAAAGCACTTTCTTCTGAAATCTTAAATGTTGTAGAGCTAAAAAGAAAACCAAATGAAGCACGTGTAAAAAAAAACGTTGTAGAACTCATTCGGTTCTTCCGGTTTTCTTGCGTCTATAAGAAAAAATGGAAGCAACATATGGATATAAATACTCTCAGTACTCCTCTGTAGTGTGAAACAGCTTTATCATTTCTTTCCATGCATCTTAAAGGAATTGTTCAGTGTAAAAATAAAAACTGGGTAAATAGGCTGTGCAAAATAAAAAATGTTTATATAGTTAGTTAGCCAAAAATGTAATGTATAAAGGCTGGTGTGACTGGATGTGTAACATAATAGCCAGAACCCAACTTCCTGCTTTTCAGCTCTCTTGGTTTACATTGATTGGTTACCCTGGTTACAAGGCAGTAACCAATGAGAGACTTGAGGGGGGGGGCCACATGGGTCATATCTGTTGCTTTTGAATATGAGCTGAATGCTGAGGATCAATTGCAAACTCACTGAACAGATATGTACCATGTGGCTCCCCTTAAAGTCTCTGACTAACTCAAGAGTTATAGAGCTGAAAAGCAGAAAGTAGTGTTCTGGTTATTATGTTTGACATCCAGTCACTCCTAGGGTTGCCACCTGGCCGGTATTTTACCGGCCTGGCCGGTAAAAACGATGGTTGATCCCAATGTTATTAATAGGGAAAAAAGATAAATATATAGGAAGGCCGGTATTTTTTTCCAGAAAAGGTGACAACCCTAGTCACTCCAGCCTTTATACATTACATTTTTGGCTAAATAACTATATCAGAAACATTTTTTATTTTGCACAGCCGATCTATTTACACAGGTTTCATTTTCACTCTGAACTGTTCCTTTAAGAAAAGTACAACCTACAAGCAAATACTTAAAGCGCCAGGAAATGAGTTAGGGACTGTGCCTCAGCAGCGCAGGCAGTCCTACAAACTTATCACACATTATGGACAAGTTGTGTAAAAAGTTTAGTCAAAAGGAACTCAAGAAACGAACTATTACAGCACAAATCATTCACCCAATCAGCGCTATAAAGGAAGAAAACTGCAGCCTATCAAAAGTCAAGCGGAAGCCCTTTCGTCCAATCAAAGACGGCGAGTTAGTGAATGTAACCAATCTGTGAGAAAGAAGCTGTAATTTTAGCCAATCTTTGCTTGCGTGGGCGGGTTTACGTGGGGCGGTGCCCGAGTTGTGGTTGTGAGATACTAGTTCCCGGTGTCAGAAGCGGAGACCCCCTGGGGACAGGTGAGGAGATTCTTCTAACAGTAGAATGTATAGGAGGAAGCGCACGGCAAAGTTTTCTTGTACTCGTCTACATATTGTGCTCTATGTTGTGACTGCAAAAGCTGCTTGAAATGATTGGTATTTGTGAATGGTATTTAGTTACCGACACTGGAAGATTATAGGGCAGGTGAAACGACTGTACTAATGGTTATAGGAGTAGCTCTCTTTCTGCAGTATTGTATGCATGACATTTCTACTGATATACTTTCTTGTGAGTCATGGGAAGTGCCTAAACAGCTTTAGAAGTACTGGCCTACATGAAAGTATAGAGTACAGCTGCTGGCTGTATGTGCTGGAATGTAGGTAAACTATGAAAATATAGTGCATAAAACAGCTCATGTAAAATCCTGCTTCATGTAAATAAACCATTTTCAAAATAATATAATTTTTAGTAGTGTTTGTCATTGGGTAATCCTAAATAGAAAATTGCAATTTTAAAAGAGAAGGAAAGGCTACAATTAAGTACATTTTATCAGAAAGGTCTATATAAATACACCAGTAAACCCTCAAAGTAGTGCTGCTCTGAGTCCTTTGTCAAAATAAACACTGTATTTCTTTCCTTCTATTGTGTATACATGAACTTCTGTATCAGAATTCCTGTTTTTTTACTCGAACCTCCAGGGCAGGGCATGAGCATGCTCAGTTTGCTCCTCTCTTCCTGTCTCCCCTCCCTGCTGTAATCTAAGCCCAGAGCTATGAGTGAGCAGGGAGAGATTCAGGCAAGAAGTGATGTCTCACCAAGCTAATATGACAGCTGCTATCTCAAAGAAAGCTTCTAGAACTGTTTACTCTGGTATGTTATAACATTCCACAGAATAAATATAGTCTTATAGCTTGCACTATTGGGCTAATCTATTGGCAATAAACTGCTTTGGTAGCTTTCCTTCTCCTTTAAGAAATAAAGGCCACCCCCTGTGATTCTAAGATTCACAGTGCACACAAACAAATCAAACAAACCATACATGTTATGTTTCATTAGCCAATTAACAGACAAAGTTCTGTCTTTTGCTTCCACGTTTCTTCCTGTTACAGTTAGAGTTGCAGTATTTCTGGTCAGCATAGAGAAATATCATGAAATGGGGGCCCCAGGGAAATATCTAAAAGGAAAATATTTACTTAAATATATATATTCTGGTTTAGTAATATTCTTTAATATGTCACTTAATATGATGTAAACTATGTGTTGCTTAAGTATTCATTTTTCCTTTAATGCCTTTTGTTTTCCATTTCGAAGCTGGAAATGGCATAATTAGAAGTAACTGAGAGTGACAAAAAAATTAATTTTATCCCACCCAACCCAAACTTTGGGAATAAGATATTTTTCCTAAACATATATTAAAACTACTTCTAAGTCTGTGTCCCGCTGGGCCTCCCATTCTTCCTTGGCAGAAACAGCCCAACTTCCCCATATGCTTTACAATAAATTTTAATCTTGTTTGTAAATGTAAGTGTTATTAAAAACAATATTTATCTGCCTTTTTGCATTCTTTGCACTTTTTTTTTTTAACAGTGTTTTATTTTATTTTATTTACAACTTGAGGGGGTACAGAAAGAAAAAAAAAAGAGGGGGAAGGGTTATCAGGTACATTTTTCACTCATTATTCGTTTATTGACAGTAGTTCTAGATCTGGTACACATTATACAGAGGTACTCATTTACACAGGTATATATAGATAGCTTAGGGGTGGGTTTTCCCCTAGTTCTCTAGTCAAGGATCTTAATATCTCCCTAGTGAGTAGGGTTGCCACCTGGCCGGTATTTTACCGGCCTGGCCGGTAAAAATGATGGTTGATCCCAATGTTATTAATATGGAAAAAAAGATAAATATAGGACAGCCGGTATTTTTCTCCAGAAAAGGTGGCAACCGTACTAGGGAGCCCTTATGTTTTCTTTGCACTTCTGATCCTGAAATAATGTAGCAGAGCTGTTTAACGGAGCTGGAGGAGAACTGACTTCTGCTACATTTTTTCAAAAGTCAGAACCAAGGAACTGAAAAGGGATTAAGAAATACTGCTTTCAGTAGCAAATACAAATACAGGGAGTCCTCGAGGTACAAACACCGACTTAGATACAACTCACACTTACAGACAGAGCTATTACAGTAATATACTGTGATTTGCTTGACTTTTATTATTAGCATTTAATAAACCACCTGCCCCAATCCCCTATGGTGTGTGTTGTCTACTGTGGAGCACAGAAATGTAAAAATACATATGCAAAGAAAGGTAAAAATAAATACTGCGTTAAGACAGACACCTGTTTAAGTTGCATTTAATAATTTAAAATATGTTTCAACTTACATACAAATTCAATTTAAGACAGACCTAAAGACCCTATCTTGTACGTAACCCGGGAACTGCCTGTAACTGCAATGCTGTAGAATATACTTAATGTATAGTGAATACAAATATATACACATGACTAAATGAAATAAGCAATACAATATTGCATTGGTGTGCTCCTGCTAGATCTAGACTTTCTAAAGCTATAGTAAAAAATTGCCTAGAATTAAGTTTTCCTTCTTTATGCAGACATTAGTTTTTGGGTAAAAAGTTCCTGTAACTTATTTCTTACAGTTATCCAGAAGTTGGCTCTATGACCCAAAAACTGGTTTAGAATGAATCATGCTCCTTCAATAAGTTACAGTTATAGGAAGCCATTGCTTTATGAAAGATGATCTTTGTGACCCATTCTAAATCGCACGTCTAAAAATTAATATGTAGACCTGCAGGTTAAAAGGTCTGATAAAGATTATATTTTGATTATGCCTTCATTGGCACTTATTCAGTAGGATACGTGACGAATACCTAATATCAGGTCAATAGTCTTAATAACAGAATAATGTATGTATATGCATACATATATTGTAGCAATCCGTTACTTTGAATTAACTTGATGTTACTAACTGTATTAACAGCATTCTATTGATGTTATTGTAAGGAAAGGCACAAGGCAATCCAAAGCTCTAAGCTACAGAATTTCATAAATCTAGAATTTGTTGCATATGTACATGGTAGGCAGGGTTGGACTTGGAGTCAGATAGGCCTCAGAGGCCCAAACAGCCCCCACCAGCCCACTAAATAGTGATTTTCGATGGCATTTTACAGCAGTCCCTCTGGCATTTGCAAGAACCCACAGATTGCCAGTCCAGGCCTGGTGGTAGGATTTAACAGACTCGTGTCTGGAAAAATGCATGTTAAGGTCAATGTGTTGTTTACCTACCATTTAATTGTTCTGTATTTGTTTGTGTTATGATGCTGCCTGGAGCCATCCATTTTACCTGTTCTGGGTATGCAGGGGGCATGTCAACTGGATATCTCTGTGATGTTACCCTTAACCAGGGAGGCTCACAGTAATAAGTCAGTAAATATCAGATTGCTTCTATATAGTGCACAGGTTGTTGGACTTCAAGTTCAAGCCGTTTTGAAGGTACAACCTTTCATCAGGGTCCCCTAGGTCCATAACAATATATATAACATAATATATATACCATATCTATCTATATTCCATTCTGTATGGAAAAAATATACCATATTAAATATTCCATATTGGGGGAAAAAAATATAAGGAAACAAACCTGTATCAGTCATAGTTGCAAAACTATCTAGACATCAAATAAGTTTGCAGCCCCCAATGCAACCTAATAGACTTTCAAGAAGGTTTTTCTGGTGTACCAAGGCGAGCAAATACACAATTTGTCCAACTCTTAACCTAAGTGGACTTAGGCATTTCTCCAGGCCTCCAAATGGGCACAGGCCTACAGTTTGGGAACCACTGCTCTAGTGTATTATAATGTACACCACTGGCCATTACTGAGTTTCTCATGCAAAAAAGTGAGTTTTGGTGGATTGGCTAAAAATGCCAAATATTAGTAAGGGCAATGACAGATGAACTGTGGCATTACTTGCCTTTGCAGGGCCCATCGACTCTTGGTGCTAGGAAAACAAACAAGAAAGAGTAAGAGTGGACAGCAGACCCCTCTTCCCCAACCAGCCCTCTGTATTAAATTGCTGGAGACAAAGGGGCAAATCCACTAAAGCGCGAAGTGGCTAACGCTAGCGCAAATTCGCCAGCGCAAATTCGCCAGCGTGACGTCATTTCGTTACTTTGCCGATTTACTAACGGGCGCTGGCGTAAATTCGCTAGCGAAGTGGACCTACTCTAGCGCTACTTTGCACCCTTACGCCAGGCGAAGTTGCGCTATGGCGAAGGGACGTAACTACGCTAATTCACTAACTTGCGGATTTTCATGAACGTTAACTCTTGCGCCAGACTTGCCTTCACCAACTGAGTCCAGGCAAAGTGCAATAGAGTAGATAGGGGTTGCTTCAAAAAAAGTTGACATTTTTTCTTTTCCTTTTTAAGGGTGATAGGCTGACAAAAGATCGTACATTTTTTTGGGGGTACCCTCCTTCCCCCCTACATTTCCTAACATATGGCACCTAAACTATACAGTGGGCACATGTATAGGGCAAAATAACAACTCTATTTTATTTTATGAAGCTTTCCCAGGCTTGTGTAGTGTAATGTTTTTGCTGCTACATATACGTCCATTGTACTTTAACTTGGCACTGTATGCAAATTAGGCATCGCTAGCGTAACTTCGCTTTGCTTGACGAATTAACGCTAGCGCAACTGAGCGCAGGCGAACGGTAGCGAATTTGTGTAGCGCTGGGGAAACTACGCCTGGCGAAGTGCGGTGGAGTGTGGCGAAGCTATCGCCGGCGCAACTTCGGATCTTAGTGAATTTGCCCCAAAATGTCCAGAATGCTCTGACATTACCCACAGTGTTAATTGCTGGTAAAATACTGTAATGCAATTTTGGTTGATTTGAGGGTTTACCCACTATGATTTACTTATGGATTATGGCATGACATTTATGACTTTTTTGTCATCTGCAATTTACAGGGGTTGTTCAACTTCCAACACTTTTTCAGTTCAGTTTGTTAAAGATGTGCACCAGAAAGACTTTTTCCAATTACTTTCTATTTTTTATGTGTGACTGTTTTTCGAATATTAAAGGAATAGTTCAGTGTGAAAATAAAAACTGGATAAATAGATAGGCTGTGCAAAATAAAAAATGTTTATAATATAGTTAGTTAGCCAAAAATGTAATGTATAAAGGCTGGAGTGAACAGATGTCTAATAAAACAGCCAGAATCCAACTTCCTGCTTTTCAGCTCTATAACTCTGAGTTAGTCAGCGACTTGAAGGGGGGCCACATGGTACATTTCTGTTCAGTGAGTTTGCAATTGATCCTCAGCATTCAGCTCAGATTCAAAAGCAACAGATATGACCCATGTGGCCCCCTTCAAGTCTCTGATTGGTTACTGCCTTGTAGCCAGGGTAACCAGTCAGTGTAAACCAAGAGAGATGAAAAGCAGGAAGTAGTGTCCTGACTGACTTGTTATACATCAAATCACTTCAGCCTTTATACATTACATTTTTGGCTAACTAACTATATTAGAAACATTTTTTATTTTGCACAGCCTATCTATTGACCCAGTTTTTATTTTTACACTGAACAATTCCTTTAAAGTATACAGTTTCATTTTTCACCTTCTAAAGCAGCTGTGGGAGGGGATGGTCGCCGACCCTGTAAACTGTTTTAAATGAATACATTTAGTTGATACATTTCTTACCTTTGGCCCTTCAAAGCAGAATCCCTGAATTTCATTACAGGCAGCTTTTGAAATTGATACAATAGTTGCTAATATTCTAGAGAGTCTGCACCTGAATTACTGAGCTGCCAGACTGAAACAATAGACAGGAAAATTAAACTTCAAACTTAGATTTTGATAAAAAATGGTAAAAATAAAAAATCTTTATTGTTCACCTTTAATTTAACTTTTAGTATGACGTAGAGAGTGATATTTTGAGGCAATTGGATTTATTTTTTTATTATTTCTGCTTTTCGAGTTATTTCGATTTTTATTCAGCAGCTTTCTAGTTTGCTATTTCAGCAGTCTGGTTGCTATGGTCCCAATTACCCTCACAACCATGCATTGATTTTATTAAGGGACAGGAATATGAATAGGAGAGGACCTGAATAGAAAGATGAGTAATATAAAGTAACAGTACATCTGTAGCTTTACAGAGCATTTGTTTTTAGATGGGGTCAGTGACCCCCCATTTGAAAGTGGAAAGAATCTAAAGAAAAAAGCAAATAATTTAAAAACACTACAAATAAAAAATTAAGGTCAATTGAAAAGTTGCTTAGAATTGGTCATTCTATAACATAAATATTAACTGAAAGGTGATCCACCCCTTTAAGGCTGGCAGCAAAGCACACTGTCATTGTTTGTACATGGGATATTTGTAGCTGTAGATTAGTTAGCGAGTTAGGGTAAGGTCACACTGGGCGTTTTAGGAGATTTGGTCGTCTGGCGACTAATCGCCTCTTCTTTGCGGCAACCAATATCCCCAAACGCCTTCCCTCACTCTGCGCTGGCTAAAATGAAAAATCGCCGGCGCTAATCACACGCGGGGATTCATTTTCCGAAGTCGCCCGAAGTTTCCTCACGAGGCTTATCATTCCCTAAAAAATACCTGCACAATTACTACAGGCAGAAGACAATGCTTTTGTGGTTTTATGGCATCTTGCTGTACAACCAATGAGAAAGCTATGCCTGTTATGAAAATTGTACTTTACAGCTTTGTTTCATTGTCCATGCCCCAATAATGTCATGGTGCGACTCTATGCTGCTAGGTCACTCCTCCTCTGAACGTTTGGGAAATGGAATTATAACACAGTATGAGGGCTGTTTTAGGTGAAAAGGAAACTTGTAGCCATCCAGGCATAGAGCCAATGCCGACTTGAGCAAGTCTAAGGCCAGGTGCAGTTAGTTTTCTACTCTGGCTTTGATATACACCAGAGGGAAACCCGATATACCGCCTTCAGCCTGTTTGCACACATATTGAGCAAATATTGGCATGAAACCACCCTCTGTGCCCCTGGACTAACAGCATTATAAGCCATTGACAACCTTATAGAAGTAAGGCGGATGAAACAAAGGGAAAATAATTACACATTCTGCCCTAAATGTTTTCATTAAGAGGAAAATGGAAAATTAAGGTATAGTGATTATGAAAGATGCCACTGCAGAAACAAAACAAGGGCTTCTAAATTACTATACTGAGCCAGCTATTTCTATCCAGCAAATGTAAAACATGTTTATTCAAAGATGAATAATTGTATTACCCTCATAAACAGTCCTTTAAAATGAGTTGTCAAACTTAGTCATGTCATGGCTGATATTTTGTAAATGAATACAACCAGGTTTTATGAATGAATTCTGCTAAAAGTATTTCACAGGGTAAAAATGTAATGCAGCCCGTGAAAGACTGTAAAGGGGATGAAAATCCTCGTAACATATTTTTATGGTGGGTTAACGTGATTTTTTTTTTGTGTGTCTGACTGCCAATGCAGTGCCTGTTAGTGCAGACACCGGAGGGGGCTAAGGTGAGTGCTTCAGCTAGGGTTGCCACCTGTCCAGTATTGACCCAGATATCCCAGTTTTTTGAAGGGCTCCCCGGGTCAAAACTGGCTGCTGGTTTTCAAAATTAAGAAAACCGGGCAGGATTTCTGATGACTGACACAGCGATAGGCCAATCGACACGTAATAGCCCTGCCCCTGACACTACAACCCGCACCGGACAGCTGCACAGCCCCACCCCCATTGCATCACAGCCCCACCCCCTGCCCCGATTCAACCAGGCCAAAAGGTGACAACCCTAGCTTCAGCCATTTCTCGGACTGCGTTTATAAAGCTATATCTGACCATAGGCAAATTGTCTTAGATAATTGCATCAGCCTAATTTGTCCAACTAATTCCGTATTTCTATCATGTTTGTTGAGTAAGCTTTACTTACAACATTGCTAACGGTATAAATGATTTTCATTTTGTTCCACCCATGTGGACATTGTTATTAAGGCAACATTTGTATCACCCCAAAATCTTCTGTATTCACCATGATAGGGGGGACCTAATGCCTACGCCCATGCACGGGCTATACAATTATAGGTGGTGAGGTGGGCATGTGAATGACAGGTCCCCTTCAAAGTATGATACACTTCAGATTCTTTCACCTGAAGGCGTAAGGTTTATATTTGTGGAGAGCTTTTATAGCTTGCAGCCGTTGTGTGACATAATTTTAATCTTATTCAGCCTGCAGATGTGACTGTTTATTAAGAGTATATTGATATAGTCTCTCTCTTTTAGGCCAATATTGCTATTATCTGTGAAGGGTCATTTATATAACAGGAGGCAGTGTGCAAAGTCCTCAATCGCCCTTTTTTTTTTTGCACTTGCATACTGCCTTCTGGTCTTTTTGCAGCAGAACAGCTCTGAAACAGCAACTCCCGCTGATGTTTGCTAGAGCTCTGTTAGTGATGGACAGGAAGAGAGAGGCATGTACCACCCCATACCTATCCTCTTTTTTTTTTCTTCAAATTAGTAAGTTGGCATCCCCAAATCTTAAAATCAACACTGTTCTACGCAGTTTTTCCTTACAGGCTGCAGGCTTGTTGTTCTTTCCATGATGCCATAGCATCGGCCCTAAACTAACGGTGAGGCAGGACATGTACTTGAACTGAAGCCATTCTGAAAGAATTATGCTTGCATGGGAAATTCCCAGAAAATAAATTATTCTATTATTGTGTCTGTGGGCTGACTAGCTCATGCTACTGAGTGAAAGGCTGATTACTTTTGGCTCCCAAGGCTATACTACTTGGGCCAGATCCTAGCTGCCCGCCCATCCAACTCCCCTGCTTGGTCTGCTCACTATCTGCCACTTACCCAGCTGCTTAATCTGCACAACATCATCCCCATATACCTTCACCTCACACCCCACCCCAAGCTGCTTTGTTGCATGTCTCTGCTGCCTACTATTATTTCTAGCCCTGTCAGAAGACCATAACACCACTATGGCCAAGGTGAGCAGGGAGAATTTAGGAGCTACTGTTAACTAGACTGGTCTAATATTTTGAATGTGGGGGCAGACTGTGGTGATTGAATATGCCAGGACCAACTGGGATGAGTGCAATCCAGTCACAGGCATGACTTGGAAAGCAGTAGAATTGTAACAATACTTCATGATCTGAACTCCCAGCAAAGTGGTGCAAAAAGATCTTAATTGAATGTTTGAAAAACATGTGTTAAAATGTGTGCACCCTGCTTTAATGCTTTTAATACCACTAGATCCTATATTTTATAGGGCTATGATTTTACTTTTAGGGTAGGACTACACAGATGATTTTGAAGTGATCTGACGCGCTGCACAAAAACGCAGGCGTCAAATCGGATGCAACGGAAATAAGGTAAGTGAATGCATTGTCAGATGGTGTTGCAGCGTTGATCCGACGTGACACGACTGTCGGATGCAGACGCAGCGTGGGATCAACACTGCGACACCATCTGACAATGCCATTACTTACCTTATTTCTGTTGCATCCGATTTGATGCCTGCGTTTTTTTTGCAGCGCATCGGATTGATCAAATAGGTCTGTAACCCTGGAGTCCTCTACTTAAATATTTACTCATTTGTTTGCATTAGGAAATCGTGGTCTTGCTAAAGTTTTGCATCATAGGGCCAATTAAAGGAACAGTAACATCAAAAAAATTAGGGTTTTAAAGTAATACAAATATAATGCAGTGTTGCCCTGCGCTGGTAAGTCTGTAGAAAATATGTTGTGTAGGACAAATCCAAAGCAGCAAACTTTGACTGCAATTTTCTTTATTGGGGAATGGATACACACAACATGTTTTGGGCAAAGCCCTTTATCAAGTGTAAATAAAGAAAATTGCAGTCAAAGTTTGTTGCTTTGGATTTGTCCTACACATCATATTTTCTACAGGCTAACCTATTTCGGTTATCAGCACAGGATAACCCGTGGGACAAGCCGCTAAGACAATTTGGTTAGCTACACCTGTTTTTCAATTTGGATTAGCCCTGCACTGGTAAAGCTGCTGTGTTTGCTTCAGAAACACTACTATTGTTTATATAAATAAGCTCTGTAGAACATAATGGTGTTATCTGTTATCCACTATTTGACCTGTGCCATATAGCCTTTTTTTTCAATTTCCACCATTGCTACACAGCAGCTTATTTATATGAATTATAGTAGTGTTTCTGAAGCAAACAGATCAGTTTTCCAGTGCAGGGCAACACTACATTATATTTTCATTACTTTAAAACACGTCCTTTTTTTTAGTGTTCCTGTTTCTTTAAGCCTAAAATGGATATTGCCTGCCCTGATCCTGAGCCTATACTATACTACACATAGTATGTCTGCCATCTTGCCAAACTGTTTGGTGTATGTGAATCAGCATGAAGTCTCTGGGGAAAGTGGACCACGACAGATGTACTTGGGTGTCAGGGTTGAAGAGTACACTCTCTATTTGCTTGAGTGATTTCTCAGCCTGAGGCAAACCGATATGCTGAAGCATGGGGAGCTGCATTGGTGATCCATATTGCGTATCTGTTTTTTTTTTCATTGAAAGGGAATGTTCATCCTAAAATTTGATTTTAATTTGATGTAGTAATTGTTGATGTAAGATTTTGTGGTTTTTTTTTTCAATTTGCAAATCATTTTGTGCTCTGTATCTCTCTGGTTTGGCATTTAAACTTTTACCTGGCTATTTGTTACAAGCAGTTTTTCAGTGCACATTGTTGGATCACAATTTATTACATGTTGTTAAAAGATGTATTGTCTCATGGTCTAGTAACCCATAGCAACTGATCAGACATTTATTTGCAAACCTGCCTGCTGATTGGTAGCTATGGGCTACTAGACCAGGAGAAAACTCATCTTTTATTGCATTACCTCATAAGATAGATAACGGTTAGTTTTTAATCCTTATTCTTTGTATTTATCTTAGTTTTTGTTCTGCAGCCTTCCTGAATATATAGAACTGGTAACTACATATAATGAAATTAATTGTGACATACTATTTTATTTTAGTCCTGTAAATGCAAGCTCCTGTGATAATCTGACATAGCCAATTAGAGCATCTTTTAGGTCACTTCTGCTTGTGATGAAACTGGTGACTTTAAGCTAATGCCATGTAGTAAGAGGTTTAGCTTTGTGTATTGCAGACAGCTAGAATGTGCCAACAATTGCCTCTCCTGGTTCTCATTCACTTTTTATGAAAAATTCCAAAACAGAAAAAGACTCTTGTGCTTCTGCATTGTATTGGGATCCTACCTTACTCAATCTAATCAGTGAACTAACATATGAGAATTGAAGTTTTGTTTTTCATCCCCAGTAGACTGCCTCAGTAGCATAAAAACAGTATGCCAATCAACTCCCCTCAGCAAGTACTGGCCTCTTGCCTACTCGTTTTTTTCCCATTCCCTGGCCTGGCTTGCCTCTTAATGTGGCCATAAACACACAGATTAAAGTTGCCAATATTGGTAGTTTAGATGGATTCGGCATCTTATCTGCCAGGGTATGGGGGCTTCCAAAAGGTCTCTCAGATCGATATCTGGCCAAGATCTGGAGGCTTGATTTTTCTGGCGATCGAGGACCCCATTGGCTAGTTGATGTTATCCTCATCCCGCTGGCGTTCATTCTCTTCGTTGTAATCCAATCGGGAGATTTGATTTTTCTGGCGATTGAGGACTGCATCCCGTTGTTATTTTTTTATTATTGAAGGTTTTTGAGTTATTTAGCTTTTTATTCAGCAGCTCTTCCATTTGCATTTTAAGCAATCTGGTAACTAGGGCCCAAATTATCCTACCAACCATACATTGATTTGAATAAGAGACTGGAATATGAATAGGAGAGAGTCTGAATAGACGGATCAGCAATAAAAAGTAGCAATAACAATACATTTGTAGCCTTACAGAGCATTTGTTTTTTTAGAAGGGGACAACAATGGCCATTTGAAGCTGCAAAGAATCAGTAGAAAAAGACAAATAACTATAAAACTATAAAAAATACACATTGAAAACGAATTGAAAAGTTGCTTAGAATTGGTTGTTCTACAACATGCTAAAATTTACTTTAAAGGTGAACCATCCCTTTAAATAAACTCAATTTGATTTTGCCACCAATATGGATTCATGGAGCTTAGTTACCAACAAGGTACTTTTTTATTACTATGGAAAAAAAGGAAATGATTTTGAAACATTAGAATTATTTGCTTAAAGAGGACCCTATGGAAGAGGGATGTTTTGTAATTAACAGGATTCCGGATAAGGAATGCCATATCTGTCTTTTGATGCACCCTGTTATGGTACCAAGAGTTTCTTTTTTTGATCTCTAGTTGTGGTATTCATACCCAAGAATGGGTTGCCGTTGCGGGTGACTGATATTAATAAAGCAAGATTTTCTCCAAAAATAGGCAATAGGAACTAAAATTAGCTGGCTCATTAATCCCACAGCTGGTCTGATTGGCCTTTGGGCTAAACAAGCTTTTGACTCTTGGGCAAAGCAAGAATGGTTTGTTTGAGATTATACTGACAGTTGGGGGTGCAGCCTGGGGCAAAGTGCTTTTGGCAAACCTGCAATGGCAAGTGTCCTTAGTAATAATTGGGGCCACTACAGTAAGCTACGTCTCCAGAATATGCTTCAGCCTTCTCTGTTTTACTAATAACATTCAGTGACCTGAGGCAAATTGTCAGAATTCATTGCTTGCAGTAAAGTAACTATCCTCTTCCGGGCCTAGGTGCAGGATGTGCATCTGGGCCCCTCCAGATGCACATTTTCTCTATCATGTTCCTCTTGCAATGTGGTTTCAGGTGGTGCCTGAGGGGGAGGGTGCCCAGGTGCAATTGCACCCGTTGCTTCTCTGGTAGTTGCACCACTGATTACTTATTTTTGCTTAGCGCTACTTCAAGCAGATTGGGCATGTTTGATTGGGCCCACAGACCCCTCCTTAGGTCAGTAATTATGAGCTGTGCAGACTCAAAAAGGTACACTTGGCCGCCAAGTGGTGGGCTTAATATAGGTAACAGTGGTTTCCAACTTAGTGTCCACCTGTGTTGGGATTTTTGGTCTAGGAGCCAAATAGTAACTCACACAGGCGCGTAGGCGCCGAACGCAGGTTGAGACGCAACATGCTGCATTTTTCCTGCGTTTGGCGCCTACACGCGCCTGTGTGAGTACAGCCCCATTGAAAAAAGCTAAATGCGTCTATTCCTGCGCTCCCCTGCGGCTGAACGCAGAAAAACGGAACGCAGGGGAGCGCAGCTTCAACCGCTCGTCAGTAAGAGCCCTTAAATCATCTTTCTTGTATGTATTGCAACCGGTCATATATAAATGTATGGCAAAAAATGGATTAGGTCTCAGATGGGGCAATTCTGCCCTACACTTTCCATACAGATGTCACAGTTTGGTATCATGTGATCCGTGTAGCTTGGTGTGACGTTAACTAAAAGGGGTTCTTCACCTTCAAGTTAACTTTTAGTATGATGTAGAGAGTGATATTCTGAGACAATTTGCAATTGGTTTTCATTTTTTATTATTTCTGTTTTTTGAGTTATTTATCTTTCTATTCAGCAGCTCTACAGTTAGCAATCTGGTTGCTAGAGTCCAAATTACCCTAGCAACCATCACTGATTTGAATAACAAGCTGGAATATGAATAGGAGACGGTCTGAATAGAAATATAAGTGATACAAACTAACAATACCAATACATTTGTAGTCTTGCAGAGCATGTGTTCTTTAGATGGGGTCAGTGACCCCTCGTTTGAAAGCTGGAAAGGGTCAGAAGAAAAAGGCAAATAATTCTAAAACTTTAAAAATAATGAAGGCCAATAGAAAAGTTGCTTCTAATCAGCCATACTATAACATACTAAAAGTTAATTTAAAGACGAACCACCCCTTTAAAGAGGAAGTGGAAGCAGTCATTTGGCAGTGCTAAGGAGGGTCTGCTGCCTTTGGTTTGTTTCTGAAGGGAGGGGGGGTTGGGAGAATGTAATGTTTTCCTCGTGAGCATTTAGTGCCTTTCAGGCTGGGTTGGCAGGAATCAAGGTGTGTTTGCTTGTTACTGTTCTCTGTATGTGTTACACTATGTTCCCTGCCTTTCATAGAGTCCTAGCTGTTGACCTTCCCTCTAGAGATGTCCACTTTTTCATTTTATATATTGATATGATAAGGGTTGTAACATACAAATAGTGCTAATTATAGAGAGCCAGGAATAGTTTCAGTTGTTGAAGGGGTTACAGCTGCAGTATCTTGCTGCAGGCTCCAGGCTGTAACCAATGAGATGGAGAGGAGGGGTGTGCCAGCCTCTCACACCTGGCTCTCTTGGCAGTTGTCTGTCCCTAATCCCTTCAGGGCCTGT
The DNA here is from genome assembly GCF_017654675.1 of Xenopus laevis. Classification (NCBI taxonomy): domain Eukaryota; kingdom Metazoa; phylum Chordata; class Amphibia; order Anura; family Pipidae; genus Xenopus; species Xenopus laevis. Next base: position 68,029,755 of record NC_054374.1, on the reverse strand, counting down.
AGCCTCCTGCCTGCGTGATCAGGCCAGTGCTAGCCTCTGAAGTGGGAGGACACAAATCCCTGCACACTGAGTCATCCCTGTGACAGTATTTGTATGTTTGAATCTGTGTCTGTGCATCTGTATTTCTACACACACTCACACATAAACAGTATAAAATGAGGGCATGCAATTCACAGTCAGCCCACTATCTCCCGTGGCTCTAAGTGCATGCTGGGAATTGCTAATTAAGGATGTCCGGCAGAGGCTCTCCTCCCCCTCCTCTCTCTCTTTCTCTCTCTTTGTGCCTGCCAAAGCATTACATCCTCCAGTCTATCCGCATAGCTATCCAGAACATTCTGTCTCCCTGCAACACCCCCATCCTTCTCTACCTGTGATTTGTACAAGGATTCACAACATGCTCATTATCAGTTTATACAGACTTGGCATCAGTATATAGAGTAGTGCGCATGCGTTATCATTGGCTTTGTGCACTGTCATTCTACAGAAGTGCTCAGCAATACAAATCAACTAAAAGTCTAATATAGCTATAGGAACCGTGTGTATTATTTAGTATTATGCTTTGTAACATTTTTTGAAGCAGATTCTGTGTGTTTAATAGCAATGCATTACTTGCCACCACAGAGCAAGCTGATTATTATCAGTATGTATAGCTTATAGTTAGGTAAGGGTGTGTGAATGTGAATACTTCTTATCACCTGTGTACCAATCCTGTTCTCTGCTAATGAAGGCCCTGCTAGTTTTAGTAATAACTGTGGGTATAACACAGCTGTATTTGAACGTGCTTCATTGCTTTGTAATTCCTTGTCCCCTCTCCTTTTTGCTGTAATGGCTTTTGATTCTTCTAATATTCTTCTCCCATAAAGCATGTTTGCACTGCCCCATAATCTGTTTGTATCACTGCCTTATTTGCTTTTTGCCCTTATTTAATTTCTTTGACTTCTCTCTATGTTCCCTTAGGATGCCGCTGGTCGCTCGATATATTGAGCCGCGCTTCCTGTGCCGGCAGAAGCTTCCCCCTGTCCGCAGTGAACTGGAATGTATGACCAACCTGACTCTGTCCAATGTCATCCGCCAGCTTGGAAGCCTAAGTGAGTGACATTGGGGAAAGAGGAGAGTAGAGGGTGAAAGATTGAGGACTTTGTGCAGGGGGGAGGGGAAGTAAGAAGGTTATAGCTTTTGTTTTAATGCACACTATAGTAAAGAGATAGCAGAAATGACTCCCATTTAATAGGAAAAATATCAATTTCTAAAAGATAATGAGAAAATCGGTTACGAAAAATTGTAGAGAGTTGGAGATAGAAAAACAGAATCGTAAACTTATAGTTATCTCAATGTTGACCTAACTTTTCTGTATTCTAGTTAGTCTTTCCTTTTTTCTCTCTTTGTTTTCAGGATTATTTCATCCTTTCTGTATCTGTATTTTCAAATTTTCTCTTTCTTCCTCCTACATCTCGATCTCACATTTGTTCTCCAATGCATTTGCTTTCCCTTTGCCATAGTGTCTCTCCACCTACATTATATTCGCTCCCTCCCTTTCAGGTCGCTATGCAGAAGATATATTTGGAGAGCTATTCAGCGAGGCTAGTATGTTTGCACACCGTGTGGGGTCTCTCGGGGAAAGGGTGGAGAGACTTCAGGTGAAGGTGACCCAACTGGACCCCAAAGAGGAAGAGGGTAAGTAAAAGAATCAACATTACCTCAATTAAATATAATAAGCCTCTTTCATGGTGAAGAAATCAGCTACATGTTTAAGAGAGTGATGCTTCTGGCTATAGGAAAGTGTCTTTTATGTACAGAATTCTTGTAATTTCCTCCATGTCTCCAGTCTCTCTTCAGGGCATAAACACCCGAAAGGCATTCCGAAGTAACACCTCACAAGACCAGCAACTCTTTATACGTGACTCTCTGTCCCTCCCAGTGCGTGAAACATATTCTACGTGTGACATGCCACCCCCACTTAACATCCTGTCACCGTATAGGTATGGAGGAGGAGGGAAAGATGCTGGTAAAAATAAGTTTACTGACAGCAGGTTGGGCTTTCAGCACAGGCCATACCTGTTGGGGGAGTGGATACAGTGTGGTCATCTGTCTTTACATTTATGTTTCTTATATGTAAATTTAGCAGGACTGTTGCTGATACTAACTAGCAAGTTTTACTGTACAGTTACAGAATTAAATGGTCAGTCTAGAAGACTTCTTCTCTGCAAACTATTAAAGGAACACTAAACACCAAAAAATGAAAGTGTTTTAAAGTAACGAAACTATCATGTATGTTGCCCTCCACTGGTAAAACTGATCTGTTTGCTTCAGAAATTATTTTAGTTCATAAAAACAAGCTGCTGTGTAGCAATGGCAGAAATTGAAAAAAGACTATTTGGCACAATTTAAATATTATTTTCTACAGAGCTTATCTGCTGTGTAACCCGAGTCTTTTCTCCTTTGAATTCATATAAACAACAGTAGTGTTTCTGAAGCAAACGCCGCAGTTTTTCCCATGTATGGCAACACTGCATTATATTTGTATTGCTTTAAAAGACTTTCATTTTTTGATGTTACTGTTCCTTTAAGGCTCTTACACACAGCCATTTTTTCTGCGTTTAACACTCATTTAAACGTAGGTTTTGAGCGAAACAAGTGCATTTGCTAATTGATTCCATTATATTCTGCCTGGTTGTACTCATGAGTGTTCTAAGTTGTGTTTTACTCCATTTGAGTTTGTGTATTTGTTTAGAAGCAGCATTTTGCTTTCCCTTGCACTTGACATGCGTTTAGCTACCAATAGAGAACAGGGTTCCGTTGGAATGGAAAAAACCCCACTTAGTTGCGTTAAAAAAAAACACGTTTAACACAATATATGTGTTTTTTCGTGCTCAGCATAAGTGTTTAAAAAATGCAGAAAACCGTCCTTGTATAAGAGCCCTTAGTGTTGAGACTTGCAAGGTAATCTTGGAACACTGATTTGTGGTGACAGTGAGATCAAGTTATGGCTAGCATACTATCCAGTCATGAGGTCATGTAGTGGTTATATACAGTGTTTGTTGTTTTTGTAGTGTTTGATTTTTAAGGGATCTGGTTTGCCCTTTTTCTTTGCTACTGGTTTCCATTGATCAAATACTTAATTCCCCCCTTTGGTTCTTAACTTCTCTCTACCTCTACATTTTCAACAAATTATACCACATATCCGCTAAATCTTACATTATTTCTACCCTACAGAGAAGATGAAAAGGAGGCCCTTAAGTTTTATACAGACCCTTCATATTTCTTTGACTTGTGGAAAGAAAAAATGGTTCAGGACACCAAAGACATCATCAAAGAGAAGCGGAAACATAGGGTGAGAGTTTAAGTCCAAGCTGAAGTGTAATGGCTATTTAAGTTGAATAGAGTGCGCATAGTGACGCCAGTGCCTTAAAGAGAAACTGACACCAGAAAATAATCTTTTTTTTTTCTTTATATCTATCATAACATTTTCTTTGAATGATATTTATAATTTTGCCATAAAAGTAGTATTTCCCTATTGCTTTAACCTATCTTACCCTCGTATGAGGGGGCTGCCATATTTGTACAGCAGGAGTCCGTTAGCATTAGAAACTCTAACTGACAGACTGAGAAGAGACAGTCAGGTTGGCAAAACAGTCAAGTTTAGGAACTTCAAGTAACAATTACTTACAAAAGCAGAACTATCGGGAAAAACGATCAACAAGACCTATAGGTAACTTATAATGTAGATTAATATTTTGAAAAGAAACATTTTAGTGTCATTATCACTTTAAAGGGGTAGTTTACGTTTAAGTACAATTTTAGTTTGTTGCTAAATGTCCTGTTCTTTTAAACTTTTCAATTGGTCTTCCTTTTGTAGCCCTTTCCTGTTCAAATGGGGGTCAAAATTTATAGTTCATCAAAAATTGTATTCTTATTGTTACTCTTTACTATTTATCCTTTTATTCAGGCACTCTCATATTTATCTTACAGTTTTCATTGCCCAGTTGCTAGGCTAATTTAGATCCTAGCAACGTGACAACTGCTGAGATTCTAAAGCTGCTAAACAAAAAACAAATCATTTCACTAATTTCACAAAATGAAGACCAATATCTTTCTATGACAAACTAAAGGGCATACTTATTAACAGTGGACACAAACATCACCAGTGATGTTGCCCATAGCAATCAATCAGATATTTGCTTTTTGTTTTTTAACTTGCAAGTGATGCAAGTTTAAATCTAATTGCTGATTGGTTGCTATGGGCAACATCATTGTTTCCAATGTTAATAAATATGTCTGTAAATGTTGTCTAAATGTGAACTACCCCTATAATGGTACAACATAATTTGCTCGCTTTTTTTTTTCCTTCAACTCCCTTTTCTAAAGTTTTAATTTACACATTCAGGTAAGCAGAAGGTAAGGGCTAGATGAGGGGAGAGAACTTTGACATGCATACAGTGGTGTGAAAAACTATTTGCCCCCTTCCTGATTTCTTATTCTTTTGCATGTTTGTCACACAAAATGTTTCTGATCATCAAACATATTTAACTATTAGTCAAAGATAACACAAGTAAACACAAAATGCAGTTTTTAAATGAGGGTTTTTATTATTTAGGGAGAAAAGAAATCCAAACCTGTGTGAAAAAGTAATTGCCCCCTGAACCTAATAACTGGTTGGGCCACCCTTAGCAGCAATAACTGCAATCAAGCGTTTGCGATAACTTGCAATGAGTTTTTTACAGCGCTCTGGAGGAATTTTGGCCCACTCATCTTTGCAGAATTGTTGTAATTCAGCTTTATTTGAGGGTTTTCTAGCATGAACCGCCTTTTTAAGGTCATGCCACAACATCTCAATAGGATTCAGGCCAGGACTTTGACTAGGCAACTCCAAAGTCTTCATTTTGTTATTCTTCAGCCATTCAGAGGTGGATTTGCTGGTGTGTTTTGGGTCATTGTCCTGCTGCAGCACCCAAGATCGCTTCAGCTTGAGTTGACGAACAGATGGCCGGACATTCTCCTTCAGGATTTTTTGGTAGACAGTAGAATTCATGGTTCCATCTATCACAGCAAGTCTTCCAGGTCCTGAAGCAGCAAAACAACTCCAGACCATCACACTACCACCACCATATTTTACTGTTGGTATGATGTTCTTTTTCTGAAATGCTGTGTACTTTTACGCCAGATGTAACGGGACGCGCACCTTCCAAAAAGTTCAACTTTTGTCTCGTCGGTCCACAAGGTATTTTCCCAAAAGTCTTGGCAATCATTGAGATGTTTTTTAGCAAAATTGAGACGAGCCTTAATGTTCTTTTTGCTTAAAAGTGGTTTGCGCCTTGGAAATCTGCCATGCAGGCCGTTTTTGCCCAGTTTCTTTCTTATGGTGGAGTCGTGAACACTGACCTTAATTGAGGCAAGTGAGGCCTGCAGTTCTTTAGATGTTGTCCTGGGGTCTTTTGTGGCCTCTCGGATGAGTTGTCTCTGCGCTCTTGGGGTAATTTTGGTCGGCCGGCCACTCCTGGGAAGGTTCACCACTGTTCCATGTTTTTGCCATTTGTGGATAATGGCTCTCACTGTGGTTCGCTGGAGTCCCAAAGCTTTAGAAACGGCTTTATAACCTTTGAAATTGAACTCAGGTGTGATAAACCACAGTTAAGTTATTTTTTAACAAGGGGGGCAATCACTTTTTCACACAGGCCCATGTAGATTTGGAGTTTTTTTTCTCCTTTAATAACGTAAACCTTCATTTAAAAACTGCATTTTGTGTTCAATTATGTTATCTTTGACTAATAGTTAACGGTTTTTGATGAGCAGAAACATTTAAGTGTGACAAACATGCAAAAGAATAAGAAATCAGGAAGGGGGCAAATAGTTTTTCACACCACTGTATATCAAGCTGATGTTTTAAAAAATCTGAAAGTGAAGTCTTTGGTTTAAATAGAAACGAAGAAATAATTTTAAAAGCACACGCACCCTTTAAGTCCATAAAGTGTTCCTAGTTCACAATTTTCTAGTCTATCTTAAACATACTCATTGACTGGGTTTGTAGCTGCTTAAAAATTAGTTTGTAGGGTTGGAATGCCATATCATGTTTTTGATTGGGCAACTATGAAAGCTGAAAAGATTTGCATATAACTTGAAGCTCTTCTTGCTATAACCCTTCTCTTGCTTTAATAAGTTAATGCCTCTTAAAAAAAGCCCCCATCCACCACCTTACACTGCCCCCCCCCCCACTCTGTGTGCATTGAGTATAAAGTTAACAGTATACCAATGATATCAGGTCTTGCTGATGGCTCTGCTGCTGCATTAGTTGGGGGGGGTAAACATTTATGTTATTGATCTATGAGTTTCATGAGATTATAACTATATAGTTAAAATCCCGCTGTTTGTAAAGGCACAACTGCTGTGTTTTTGTAGAAGTAGAGACAGTGTGACTATAAAAAGGGACTATATTTTTGAAAATAGCTATTTCTTCCAAAGCTGCATTACTTCACACAACATTGTCATTGTTTTTTTTAATCTCTTTATATTACTGCATTCATCTGTTACCTACCCCAGTGGCATTTGTCATACATCTGGATTCCACTGAAATGATATTGATGTGTATCTAGCATATTTTTTTTTTTTTATAAAACACTATTTTTTTTTTTTTTTTCACCTTGACACGCTGTTCTCCTTTCTTCCCACCTTGTCTTCTGTTAACATAACACAATGTTAACTGTGTAGCTAGTTGATGAAATAATTACAGTCCTCTCTAGCGGTGAAAAGATTGAAACCATGAACTATAACATGTTCTTTACAGAAAGAGAAGAAAGATAACCCCAACCGTGGGAATGTGAATCCACGCAAGATCCGCACAAGGAAAGAAGAATGGGAGAAAATGAAGATGGGACTGGAGTTTGTAGAGCCCAAGGATAAGATGCAGAATACAGGGTATGGTTAATCCTCACAACATAGAGCATTAAAAGCATATTTGCTATTTGAGATGTTGCAAATTTTCTTGTTTAAGGGGGAGTTTACAGTTCTAGATGAAGAAATTCTAAGCAACTTTCTTTTTTTAAACATAATAGGTTTTATAATTTATTAGTCATTCTGTTTTGCTTATTCTAACTTGTAGTTAAAAAATATAATTTGGTTGTTGGGGTCATTGACCCCAGTGGCTAAAAACCAGAATATTTTACTCTGCAGGTTGTCTACTATTTACTGATTTATACACAGCATTCTCATTGGAAGTATAATGAATGCTGGATAAACGGCATTCTAAATTACATCTGCTGGGGAAAAATGTAAAAAAAGACTAATTTTAGTCTTAGAATAGCACAGTCTATGCAATGCTAAAAGGTGAACCTTTTAAGATTAACAACCCCTCTGCATGCTGAGTGTTTTTATATAGGCCATGGAACTCCAAGGTGACTTTTATTATACTTATTTTTAAAAACACAGGTCACATCTTTTATAATTCATTCATGTTCCTCTATGGGGAATTGGTTTGGGCATGAGTTTCAGAGAACTAGAATAAGTGGACCTGGTGAACTGCCTGTGGTACACACATAACTGTAATGCATGCATAATTTTGTTTATGGTTGTCCAAAGAACGGTGGTAAGAACAAGTCCAAATTGCTGCTTGTGCATTTCAGGGGAACCTGCATTTGGAGGGAATGAATGTTAGTTGGATGCACATAGCATATTTCTGTCTAGAGAGAAACCATATTGTCAGATAATGAATATCCTTATATTTGATCCCCTGTGGCATTTAAAAATTATTTTATTATATATTATTAACAGTAGGGTAGTGTCACTTTATCTAAAATGTTATACATTCTACTCAGTTGTTACTCATTAACCGTATATTAGGTAACATTCTTAAAATTTATATAATACTATTACATGAAAACAAATTTGTCATCAATGTTTTGCTATGTTGTGTAGGCCTCAACCATATCAGAATGGATCTTTGTATACCAAAGAGAGTCCGGAAATGAATCAGTACCCACCTCCTCCTCCCTTTGAAGAGCCTTCATCTATTTCCCAATCATTTATTGATGACTCTCTGCCTCCACCACCTGCTGATGTCAGGTAAGATTTGGTTACTCAAGTTTAAGTGTTATTAAATAGACCTATACTTTAAGGCTCTTTTACTGAACCTAGTAGGTCCTATTTTCAGTTTCTATGATTGCACTGACAGCTAAGTTTGGATCTACTTGACTACTACAACTATGTATGTCTAAATGGTGATTTGTAAAGAAACATTATTTTAAATGGTTTCTGGCTCTCTTTCAGTGGTCAACCTTTATCACATCGTTCCAGTTTGGTTAGCCCTACCTGTCCTCCTCCAGCCCCACCAATTGGTTCTCCAACAGGAAGTCGACCCAGTTTTTCACCTCCACCAGCACCTCCACCTCCTCCTCCTGATGGATCAGTGCCTGATGCCCCATACCTTCCTCCACCTTCTCCTCCACCAGTGTTCCCCTCGTTACCAGGCTTTCCTGCACCTGCACCTCCTTCTCCTCCTCCAGCAGTGCCAACTCATCTTGATTATCCACCAGCCATACCTCATTCACCCACACCAACCCCTATTGCAGGCCCCCCACCTCCACCACCACCTCCACCTCCTGGACCTCCTCCACCACCTTCCTTCTCTCGGTCTGAAGGTGAATCTCCAGCACAAAGTTTGAAACCAAAGAGTACCCTTCCTCCTGTAAGCGATCCTCGAAGTGACTTGCTGTCCGCAATCCGTGAAGGTACTTTTTTTTTCTCTCTCTCTCTCTCTCCCTCTTGTTCCTAAATTGTTAGTCTGCTTTCTAAACCATGATGCTTGCCATCGTTTTACTATTCCTCAAATTTAGCACTACAAATGGTGTGCATACCATGACCATTTTCTATCCGTTCCAAAGTAGAAATTCAGTTGTATATAACAGGCTTGAAAAGAGGCTCATTTCAGCTTTAAACATTGCAACTGTTGGAGCTTTTGCAAACATGTGGCTTTTTGCTCTATTTAACTTGAATGGCTACATGTCAGTTTATTTTCAAAAACGACTAATCTAGTAGTAAGTTTGCAATGTAACCACATATTATATTTAAATGCATATAAAATACTTACATGATTTGGTGTGACTATTTAAGATATTTGAGGTTCCTGGAGCTATACAACTGAATTCTCTACATTTTCTCCTTTCTGTTCATATCATATCATCCTTTTAATGGCAACTATAGACGAGAAAATTAGTCGTCAGTAGTGTAAATCGGCAGTAATGTAAAACATGCGCTGCTTTGGCTTTCTGAAGCTGCCCAGACTTTACTTGTCTGTCATTGTTCTAAGTCTAGTTATATTAATTTTAATCTTTTATCACATATTCACTCTTTTACAAGAATTCAGCTTCTATTAGCCCTAATAAGCTGCTGGTTATCCTTCTTTTCCGTATTGCCCATTTTCTATAAAATGTTTAATTGTAAATTTCCTATAGGGTTCCAACTACGAAAGGTAGAAGAAAAAATGGAGCACGAGAAGCAAGTTGTTGGTGGGAATGACGTGGCCACCATTTTGTCTCGTAGAATTGCAGTAGAATATAGTGACTCTGAGGATGATTCTTCTGAATTTGACGAAGACGATTGGTCTGATTGAGCCCCTAATGAAAGAAACAAAGGGAATGTGAATATGCAATTAAGAGAAGAATCGCTTGTAGCTATTACTTTGGGTTAAGGATTACATATACAGGTTTTAAGTGTAGGGCAATGGTCAAAAATTAAAATTGAAAAAGTTGTTTCCTAGGGAAAAAGTGTGGTGTTTTAGGGCAACTAACAACATGATAATATACTATTTCACCAACTTTTCTCAGATGAATATGATAAAATACCCATTTATAGAATGGCAAAATTTTCAATAGAGTGATAATATTGCACAGAAGAGTAGAAAAATGAGCAGGACATTCCTTTAGGTTTTCATTTTGTGCTACTTTTAAAATACCAGGTAGATGTTTGCTGAGCGATCAATAACTATTTTTAAATGTAGGGAGTATGTCACTATAACCTGCAGGTAGCAGTGTTGATGACATAACCAGCATGCAATTAGAGGAGTTCACTGGTATAGTGTACCTTTTTTGTTCCAGATAAAGGAATTGTGTGCTGCATGTGGGGAAGATTATCCCTGGCCTGAAATGTTTGCATAGATTGGTCTCTAAAGACAAAAGAAAGCTCGTTGAAAACTATACTTAAGTATACTTAATAATCTACAGCATCATCTTAAAGGAAAACTATACCCCCAAAATGAATACTTAAGCAACAGATAGTTTATATCAAATTGAATGACATATTAAAGAATCTTACCAAACTGGAATATATATTTACATAAATATTGCCCTTTTACATCTCTTGCCTTGAACCACCATTTTGTGACTCTATCTGTACTGCCTCAGAGATCACCTGACCAGAAATACTACAACACTAAGGGGCAGATTTAAGAAGGGTCGAATATCGAGGGTTAATTAACCCTCGATATTCGACCAGGAACTAAAATCGTTCGACTTCGAATATCGAAGTCGAACGATTTAGCGCAAATCCTGCGATCGAACGATCGAAGGATTATTCGTTCGATCGAACGATTAAATCCTTCGAATCGAACGATTCAAAGGATTTTAATACAACGATCGAAGGAATATCCTTCGATCAAAAAATCACAGGCAAGCCTATGGGGACCTTCCCCATAGGCTAACATTGACTTCGGTAGCTTTTAGCTGCCGAAGTAGGGGGTCGAAGTTTTTCTTAAAGAGACAGTACTTCGACTATCGAATGGTCGAATAGTCGAACAATTTTTAGTTCGAATCGTTCGATTCGAAGTCGAAGTAGTAGTCGAAGGTCGAAGTAGCCCATTCGATGGTCGAAGTAGCCCAAAAAACACTTCGAAATTCGACGTTTTTTTAATTCGAATCCTTCACTCGAGCTTTGTAAATCTGCCCCTAACTGTAACAGAATGAAGTGAGGAAGCAAAAGGCAGAACTCTGTCTGTTAATTGGCTCATGTGACATTACATGTGGTTTGTATGTGTACACAGTGAATCTTACGATCTCAGGGGGCGGCCCTTATTTTTTAAAATGGCAATTTTCTATTTATGATTACCCAATGGCACATACTACTAAAAAAGTATATTATTATGATAATGGTTCATTTACATGAAGCAGGGTTTTACACATGAGCTGTTTTACTCCGTATCTTTTAATAGAGACCTACATTGTTTGGGGGTATAGTTTTCCTTTAAAAGTTCCATAGTGCTGACCGTGTTAGTCCTGCAGTTTTGGTTTGTGCTGTTCAAAGAGAAGCCAGAATGAGAATATGAAATATAATGGTTATAAAACTGTGTAATAAACAAAGGAAGGGTTTGGTCCCAGAAATCTATGCATATGTACAGCAAAAATATATTCTAAAAATCATTACGTTTGTAGTGGTTGCGCCCATATATGTGTGGGAGAAATCTTAAGTGAAACTAATATTGGGTACAGTATCAGTCTCACTTTATTGTGACTTGGTATAATGTAATCCTAAATACTAGCCTATGCAACAATCTTCTATTTAACAATTCTTAAGTATGTGTTTATGCAGGTATAATTCTACACACATATCTATAAGTAGCTTTAACTAAGTATGCTTTTATTACTAGACACACACAATTACGATATTGAGATAAGTGCCTTAATAGAGCAGATGTGGGGAACAAGTGCTGTATGGCACAGCTCTGCTCTGCCTGTTTGTATATGTTATTTGTTAATGATTTTTTACCTGGAAATGTTATTTTGTATCTGCCTTATGTTTAAATATAGCATTATATAAAATATTCAATTGCATACATTCTGTGTTGGTGTCATTGATGTCCTCTCGCTCACTTTCTTTCTATATATATTGTTTGCCAATTTATTAGGAAATATGTATGGTTCTTTTTATTTCTTGTGCTAACCAGCAAAAATTTAACTAAAGCAAAATTCTACCGGTTTGGCCTAGCAAGGTCAAAACAAACCAGCAGTTAAAAAATAATATTGATCCCAAGTGCTATGCTGAAAAGGGTGGTATACTGCCCCTTTATTGCTTATGGTAATACCTGCATGGTTGGTCACATTTTAGTCTTATTTTTATGATCTATCATGATTTATCAGAACACCTTTAATTCTTCAAAGTGAATTGAAACAGCCAAGGACCCAGAATAAGAACCTAAACTTAATTTCACCAAATAGAAATTGCCCTCTTTCCTTTATATATTGTGTAGGAGCAAGGGAAACCAGGATGAGGGATTTCTATTGGAGTAGGTGGGTGAAAAACACATTTCTAATATTTATACCAGGGGTGGTGGGGATGGTTTAGTACAGGGCTGTTCTAACTGGCGGCCCGCGGGCCGCAGACCCCCCCTTATTTGGCCCTCCACATCAAAGTCTGCCTGCTGTGTCTCTTTACCATATGTAAAATTTAAAAGGTATCACTACAGAGATTAACTAGCCCCTGCATTGTTTAAACCTCAAATTCACACTGTAATCCCCTGTATTGTTCAGAATTGTGACATCTCTATTGTTCACATCCTTAAATCCTTTACTGTTCACACCTGAGATCCAGACTGAAACTGCCCACATTGTTCTCCTGTTCACACTTTATTCAAAATGGGTCACCAGCACTGTGTCACTGTATGTAGTAAATATTAGACTGGTCCTGATTCCTCTCTCCTGCTCTCTTCTGTCTTCCCTATACTCCTGTGTGTTATACTTTGGTATTTGTTCTGGGGGTTTGTTAGCATTTGAACAACCCTAAAATGTTTAATCATATGCTGGGGTACTGTATTATACACAGGGGAGGAGGAGGCATATGGATTTATGGGTATGTCTTATATGACTTAACTTTTTTCACATATGAGTGACATCCTTGCCAGGGCAGGCACAAGGTAGTTTGGCACCCTCTGCAAGAGCTTCAATCAGTGCCTCCCTGCATTACCATTTCCCTCCTTACCATGATGAACATTTTTTCATTTATATTACTGCTCCATATACCTGTACCAGCAAGCCCCAGTAGTCATCCATAATACACCCCCCATACCTGTGCTAGCAGCCATCCATCATACAGCCCTCCTGCAGCCATCATATTGCCTCCAATCTTTACCTGTGTCAGCAGCAGCCAAAAATAAATCTGATCACATCATATTGCCCCCAAGTATTTATGTACCTGTGCCAGCGCCCAGCAGCAACAGCAAACATATGGGCCCCAAATCTGTACCTGGCTGTGCCAGCAGGAAGCTTCACACATTACAGTAATAGAAAGAAAGTCTTCAGTTCAGTGCAACTGTGCAAGGCTGAGAGCAGCGAGAGCCACACCAAGCAGCTACCAGCTCTCTGCTTCTCAACACATCAGTGACGTCATTGACGCGTGTACGCATGTTGCGCTGCACCGCACAGAAGGAGCTATTACTTGCCAGTAAGAGGGAGAAGGTGAAGGATTCCACCCAACTGGATGACCATGATTACTGAAACAAATTATTAAATAAACGCTTGAAAAAATTAAAAAAATTCCCCTTAAAAGTGGGCCCCTCAATGATGGCGCCCTAGACAGCCGCCTAATCTGCCTACCCCTAGTTTCGGCCCTGATCCCTGCAGTGAGCACCAACCATTTGGTTTTTTGGTGTGCTATTAATGTGGACATGGTCTTGCGGTAACATGGGTGTGGTTTAAAGTGGGTGTGGTCTAAAAACAGGGAGTGGCTAACACTGGCTTCCATTATCGGCCCTCCACCATGTAGATTAGAAAAATTCCGGCCCTCGGTACCATAGATGTTGGACAGCACTGGTTTAGTATATTGCTCTACTTACATAATAATCTATGAATTCTTTGCTTTCTTTTCTAACTTCTAGTAGGTTGAACAAAAATAACTGGTGATCTGTTGCTATTGGTAACTACTTTGATGCAGTTTAGCACCTTGGCAAGTATGTGACTTTGTTATCCTGGGTATTTGAAGGGCATACCATATAAATCACTAATGTAAGGTGTATGTGTTGTTATTATTATTTATATATAAATATGTGTTTGTGTGTGTATAATGTTCTTTCAAAGACCTAACCATTTTAGACACTAAACATGTACATACATATACATGATTTGCTTAAAAAGCGACATTTTTCCCATTGGCACCAGGGGGCAACAGTTGCACAGCTATCAGAAAATCATGGCAACATAAGCCACTTAATAATCATATTCCGATATTTTGAGAAACGTGCATAGTTGCCACTAATTGGATGCAGTTAAGGTGCAGTTAATAAGATATATTCATGATGGCTCGTTTACTTATGGAGTGCAGAGTGCAAAATATTGGTGCTGTTACATACCAAAGGAGTAAATATTTGCACCAGTTAGTAAATTGTACACAAAAAGATGCAACTTGCACCTGCAAGGTTAGGGGTAGCATACAGCCAAGGTATGGGTGGGTAGTTACACATTATTAAGTTGTGTGCATTCGCATTGCCCAACATACAAAGGGAACCCTGTACTTACTGGTTGGACAATAAGTACATGCAGCTGTTAGGTGAAGAGCTTCTTTGCAAAAAGTGTACTGTGTCTTTTTTCATATATTCCCAATTAGGTGCAAATGGCAATATGCTGTGTGGTGCTAGTATAGAGGAGTGCAAGCAGGTAGAAGCACTTTGAATATGGCATTTTACTGACTGAAACTCTGCTCCCTGGTGCTGTGCCAGTAGTGATAAATGAGTGAAATTAAGTTTTACCTTTTAACCTAAATAAGAATTCCACCTGCAGTAGTTTTTTTTTGTTAGCCTTTTGCATGTGTTTAACTTCTTATTGTAAAATAAAAGTTGTAGGGCATCATCTCTCTGGGACTTGAGTGATGATGCTATCAAATCTGTTTTATTTACAGCTGTTATATTTACCACCAACAACTCATGCTGCAGCATGATCAAAGATTCTTGGCACCAAAAGGGTTAACAGGTGTTTCCATGAATTAACAATTATGTTTTGTTAAATAGGCTTCATAATCGTCTGATGACATTCGATATCGTGTGGACTTCTCAGCTGAAAAGCAGAGTAGAATATTACTGTTTAAAAGGGATACAACACCCAAATTAACATCTTCCACAATGAAAGAAAATCCATGCAACCGTCCCATATTCAATCATTTACAGCAGTAATTATGTATCCCTATGAGTACTGCTGGTTCTTTCTCAACAATATGGCAGCTTCTGCTCCACCTAACTACTAGGGGCAATGCTTAAGAGATAAATACTGTTTTCAGTTGCGATTATTTTTATAAATAACTTTAAAGGAGAAGTAAGTGAAATCACTAAGGGTGACAAATGTTAGGCATCCCCCAGTAATTATAATGACTTACCCGATACCCCAGACTGGTACTACTGTTAGCAGAAAACTGGGTACTTCTGAGCAGGTGTGCATGCACAGTATAGTGAAGACACAAACTTTAAGCAAAATTAATCTTTTTCACCCCCTGGGATACCAAGTAAGTGATTATAATCAGTTATTTTCAATAGTCTTATAGGAGGGGGTTAGACACCCCCAGTGATTTCACCTTTCCTTCTTTTTTAAAACTATTGACATTTTGAAATGAATGTATGTATTTTATATACACGTATGGGACCTGTTGTTTTATGGATATGGAATCTTTCTGTAATTTGGATGTCCATTACAGAGAGGAAAAAAAAAGTTTTTAATTTTTTGATTAAAATGGAGTGTATAGGAGGTGACGTTCCTTGTCATTTGGAATTTTCTAGATAACAGATCCCTGTACAGATGCCTGCATGGAACTTATTGCACCAGCTCAAAGGTTCAGAATCATTATAACCATTCTCAAACTGTGCACAGCAGCTCACCATCTTGGACTTTGTGTCAGTGACACACATGCTCAGTGCCCTGGGCTGGTGCAGAATCCCAAAACATAATGGGGTAAATTTATCAAAGAGTGAAGTTCTGCCACTAGAGTGAAATTCCGCAGCTCTCAATTCATTTCTATAGGATTTTGAAAGGCGTATTTATCAATGGGTGAAAGTGAAAGTTCACCCTTTGATAAATACGCCTATAAAAATCCCATAGAAATGAATGGAGAGCTGCGGAATTTCACTCTAGTGGCGGAACTTCACTATTAACTTCACTCTTTGATAAATATGTTAAGTTAGCTAAGCCTAGCTCATGGAGAAGGATAGTTATATCTCACGCTTATTCTGTTTGATTTAATCATTCTCCTTTACTGAAAAAATAGGAAAAACAAAATCAGTAATACAGAAGAACATGTCTAGGAAAACGAAATTATCTTATGTATCTGAGTTTATCCAAACAGCTTTGTCTGATCAAGGTTAGTATGTCTCCCTTTTACTGCATCCAGTAGCAGCAAATGTGATACCCTATGATAATATTCCTCCCAGTATCGACTGACAATGCTAGCTGTAGATTGCATATTTTGGGTCAGATTTATCAAGGGTCGACTAGTAAATTACAATTTTTAAATTTCAAAATTCACACATTTGAATTTTAATCCCCCTATTTGAATGTAAATTTGAATATAAGATTTATCACACCTCGACTTTGGAGACACTCCTCATTAGAATATTCGCCACCTAAAAACCTGCCGAGTTCATGTACAAGTCAATGGCAGAGGTCCGTTGAGCCGTTTGGGTCAGAGCCATTCAATTGAATATTAATCATTTTTTCTTAAATAGCTTTTCAGTCGAATTGTGAGTATTTTTACATTTAAAAAAAATTCACAAGAATTTGAAATTCGACCTTTGATAAATGGGCCTCTACATATAGCACTTTTTTTTCCCAAGTACCCTATACTACAGGGACATTTCAAAAAGTAAATTACATTCTTATACATGCATGTATGGTAGACATTATTTTATCTGGGTCCCCTGTGTTTATGTGACATGATCCTTCCTTTGATAATGCTACTGCAATTGTGACATAAGATGGCATGGGAATGTTCATATCACAGGTTTTCCCAAGACTCTGTTGGGTGACTGCAGGTCCATGAACACCAAGGAACCACCCCAGCATTAACTAGGCACCCTGCCCTGCAAAAACTTCTCAGCCCCCCTTGCCTGAGCCATAACACCCTCCCTGTGCCTGCCTTCTTCCTCTTGCCAGGGAGGGAGGTTGGAAGCCGGGACAAAGGCTTCACACAGGGAGTGGTCTGGGCCAGTGGGGCCCACAGGGTTTTTTCCTGGTGTCCCACTGGCCCAGTCTGACTCTGAATCACCCACATCTATACCCTGTTGGTGCAAATGTATTGCCTAATTAGTAGGGCCATTCATTATGATATTACTTCTTTGAATAGTGTATGATACAACAGAAGGTATGCAATAGATCTCTTTATTCTTATGATTTGTTTTTAGTAGTATCCACCTCACTCTTTGCCTTCTGTAGCAATTGTTTGGGATAAACTTTCTTTTTGAACATCCCCAGGACTTTCCATTTATTCTCTGCGTAATCAGACCCACTAGATGCAATACAGTTGCACCAAATAAATTATATAGTTGGATGCCTGCTCATGGTGCTGGGGGTATGGAAACTTAAATTGCCCACTAGTCCACTAGATAAACTGAAAAAGAGCTGTTTCTTCTCACCGGGACATCCAAAAACTCAATTTACTCTGTATCATAGTGTTATGAGTCATACTGTTGCATTAACAAAACTTCTCCGGGCCATTCTAGATGAAAAAAGTATAAATAAATAGACATTATAGACAAATAGCAGGGGACCTTTTTACCCATAAAGAGGATCACCGTACCAGAGGCCATCCCTTCAGACTAGAAGAAAAGAACTTTCATTTGAAGCAACGTAGAGGGTTCTTCACAGTCAGGACAGTGAGGTTGTGGAATGCACTGCCGGGTGATGTTGTGATGGCTGATTCTGTTAATGCCTTTAAGAATGGCTTGGATGGTTTCTTGGACGGACATAATATCAAAGGCTATTGTGATACTAAGCTCTATAGTTAGTATAGGTATGGGTATATATAATTTATGTGAAAGTATGGAGGAGTGTATGTATGGTGCTGGCTTTTCATTTGGAGGGGTTGAACTTGATCGACTTTGTCTTTATTCAACCCGATTTAACTATGTAACCTGTGGAGATACTTGTTCTGAAGTCTGTACTGAGCACCCCTTCTTCACTTACAGACGATAATTTCTTGGTTAGCCACCAAGTGAAACTAAGCAAAGATTCCTGGGAATCTGAGAGCTGTGCAAGCACTATATTACTGAGCAGAATGAAAAGGGGAAAGTTGGATTTGCCACTATTCAATTTAAACTTATTGAGCAGGGGGTAAAATGAGGGTGTGATGGCAAAATACACATGGGCATTTGTTTCTGCATTTTTTAAAGCATGCTGAGCATGAAAAACCGCATATATTGCATTTAAACACTTTTTTTTGCACAGGTAAGCACGTTCTTTTACATTCCAAACACAACCCTCTCTTCTACTGATAGCTGAACACGCATCAAGTGCAAGCAAATGCAACATGTTGCGTCTTAACAAACACACTGAAATGCAAACGGAGTAAAACACAACTCAGAACGCTCATGAGTACAGCCAGGCAGTATTAAATGGAATCAATTAGTGAATGCGTTTTTTGGGGTTTTATTGGCCAAGAGCAGAGGAAGGCCATGTGTGTCTCACTCCTGTCACTCAGCTGTTCCACTCCCATGAATATGGCATTACGGGTCTTATAAAACCAAGCTGTCATTAACAATTAAATTACACCTTCGCTTCCTATGAATGTCAGTTTGCTGAATATATTGCCATAAAAAGGAGCTAAGCATTAGGTTTGCTACCTTTTATACAGCCAGGTTAAAAATCTGAGTCACATCAAAGTATTAAGTAAATATTTGCATCTATGTAAACGTATAAATAATGGTGTAAGCTTTGCAATGTTCTCACACAATTGTATGATTTTGTTGGTTTTATTAAATTTTTACTCTAGGATCTGTTATCTGGAAACATGATTTCCAGAAAGCTCTGAGGCCTTCTCCCATTGACTCTTATTTTGTCCAAATAATCCAAATTAAAAAATATATATTTTTGGTTGTAGTAATAAAACCATATCTTGTACATGATCCCAACTAAGATATAATTAATCATTGTTAGAAGAAAAAACAATTGGGTTTATTTAATGTTTACATGATTTTCTAGTAGACTAGACTATGTATGAAGGTCCAAATTACGAAAAGATCTGTTATCCGGAAAGCCCAAGGTCCCGAGCATTAGGGATGTAGCGAACTGCCGATTTGGTGTTCGCGAACGCCGTTCGCAAACACCGGCAAAAAATGCGAACGTTCGCGAACAGTTCGCGAACTTCGAACACCCGCTAAAATCGTTCGATTCGAACGATCGAAGGACTTTCGCTATTTTGTGTGGTGGTGGGGACCGGTTTGGACCTCTGTGTACTTGAAATACCAGGGCCTATTTTGAACCCCAGCTGAGACCCGATGAAAAAAAATGGCAAGTATGAAAGTACTTCTAGTACTAGTAGGAAAGCCAGTCTGGGATAAAAAGTTAGGCCATACCTAACAGTTTTTTTTTTGTTGTTCTCAAGGACGTCAATCCATAAAATAATTTTTTGCCTAATAAAAGAATACACATTTATAAGCATCTTTCCAATGTGAATTTATAATAAAATTGTCAGTGCTTTAACAATTATTTGTAAATGTAATTGCTATTGAAATCAGCAGTTGCTTAAATGTTGCTTGTTACTTTTTAAAGGGGACCCGCCACCCGAAAAAAATATTCAAAATACTATTTTATCACATTAATTACACTATATAATTTATTTGAATTTTGTTTCCTTCTGTCTGGATGCTAATAATTATAGCAAGCAGGCAGGAGCTATTTTGTCTGTTATTAAGACAAGCCTTGCATCATCTCAGAATCTTGTTTGTGCACCAGAATGGGGGACCCGATGTCCATCCCCATGCCCTGGTTACACAATTAAATGGTGGAGAGAACGGGGGAATGTGGGGAGAGCAGTGACATCTACAAAGTGCTGAATGGAAAGTGAGGAGGGGCAGACAATATTTGATTGACAGCTGAGAGTTTTAAATGAGCTTATAACCAGGGTCGGACTGGCTCAGTCGGGGCCCACCGGGTTGTGAACCTCGGGGGCCCCGTGCGCATGCGCAAAAACGAGTGCGCATGCGCGAACGGCAGCCCCAATGCGCATGCGCGAACGTCAGCCCCAACGCGTGCATGCGCAACAGCGCCGAAAAACTTTTACTGCCATTCGGGGGCCAATCTAGGACCGGGACTGGGCCGGCGGGGGCCCAAGTGGGCCGGGGCCCACCGGGTTTTTTCCTGGTTTCCCGCCGGCCCAGTCCGACACTGCTTATAACAGCTATGAATGCTTTAATAAAAAATAGAAATTGTCTCCTCCAGCGAGACCTGTCTGTCAGTCCCTTGGCTTATGTTACATTGTTTCAAAAGCCAGAGCCACCAGGGCAAAGAATAGAAAGGGACAAACACTGCTTTCAATAGCAATACAAATAACTTAAATACCATAGAAAGTTTGTGATGAATATATACTGCAAAGTTGCTTAGAATTATATTTTCTTTTATTAGTCAAAAGGTTGACATGTCTTTTAAGAGAGCTTTTGCATAAGTTCATAAAGAGTAACATCAAAGCCGTTACATGCATTACATTTTTAATTTACACCCAAGTTATATTGAATGTTGCAGCTTTATAAATATGCAGGCAATTTAAAGGAGAACTAAACCCTAAAAATGAATGTGACTAAAAACGGCATATTTTATATACTGAAATTATTGCACCAGCCTAAAGTCTCAGCTTGTCAATAGCAGCAATGATCCAGGACTTCAAACTTGTCACAGGGGGTCACCATCTTGGAAAGTGTCTGCGACACTCACATGCTCAGTGGTCTCTGAGCAGCTGTTGAGAAGCTGAGTTTAGGGGTCGTCACAAATTATCAAGCAGAAAATGAGGTTGGACTGTAACATAAGCTGATGCTACAAGGCTGATTATTAAATTCTGATGCTAATTGTACTGGTTTCTGTGTTGCCATGTAGTAATTATCTGTATTAATAACTAATCAGCCTTTTATTGTGCCATTTTTATTATATGTGTACTATATATTGTGAGTGGGTCCCTAAGCTCAGTAAGTGACAGCAGCACAGAGTATCAGCAGAAAAAAAGGGGAGCTACTGCGGCATTTTTGGAGACACAGATCTTTTCTGTGGTTGCCTGTGGTTGCCTTAAGGGGCCATACATGGAGAGATCCGCTTGTTTGGCGATGTCGCCAAACGAGTGGATCTCCCTCCAATATGCCCACCTTGAGGTGGGCAATATCAGGCTGATCCGATCGTGGGCCTTAGGGCCCAACGATCGGATCCTAGCGAACGCGAATGGGCGGTCGGATCGCGGGACCGCATCAACGAACAGATGCGGCCGCCATCCGACGGGATTTTTAGTCCCATCCGATCGAGATCTGGCCATCTCGATCGGGGAAGCTCGTCGGGGGCCCCCATACACGGGCCAATAAGCTGCCGACTCAGTATGTCGGCAGCTTTTATCGGCCCGTGTATGGCCACCTTTAGGCTGGTAAAGAAGCCCGAAATATAATGTACAACATGTGTGTACTTCTTTAGTTAAGCTTTAGTTCTCCTTTAACATCAATTTTGCCCTTTTTTTGTTGTAAAAAGAATAGCATTTATTTTTAGTGCAAGTTATTTGCAGTTCCACTTTCACTTGTTACTAGTGACTACTAAACTATACACAAAATGCGGATGTTTTAAATGCCGTCATTTCAAAACAAGTTTCAAACAACTTTGCAAAGATTACAAACCTTAATTATCTGAAGCAAGTGCCTTACATGAATCTATATTTCTAACACAACTCCCTAAATATAGAAGTAAATAGGTTGTTGATAGAACTAAACCCTAAAAGATTATATACTGAACTTATACCAGTTTAGAGGTTCAGCATCTCTATGTATTTTTTTTTATCCACAGGGCTCACCAGTTTGGATCTTATGTGTCTCTGTGATTCTGCACAAGCTCAGTGTGCTCTGGGCACTGTTGACAGGCTGAGTTTAGGGGTCATGGGAAATCAGAAGATCTTCAATGCTAAAGGGTTGTAGTAGTTAAAAAAAAGCTTGTAGCTTGTATAAAAGTCCAAAGCGTATGGCATAGTATTTCTAGCCTAATTCTTTGTTGAGACTTAGTTGTCCTTTAACAATATAATCTAACAGACAGGGGAGCAAATCTGAAAGCACTAACCTGTCATCATTTACCTCATGACCTGTCTAACCTGTCATCATTTACCTTAATCATGATTTAGAAAGGGTTGGTGGGTGAGAAACATGCAAGTTGCTTAACAATACTGCATATTCTTAATATGATTAATATAATTGCGTTGGACTTCGTTTCAGAAATGCACAGGATGTACAGTGAGCATTCAGTAACATCAAAGTAAGGTGTGTGCATGCACAGTGAACATGTATTGATGCCTGAGTAAGATGTGAGCATGCACAGTGAGCATATAGTGATGCTTGAGTAAGATGTGCACATAGGCAGTGACCATGTATTGACACCTGAGTAAGATGTGAGCATGCTCAGTGGATATATATTGACGCCAAAATACGATGTGAGCATGCACAGTGAGCATATACATTTTAAATCGGCTTTCTTGGTGCTCCGCTAATTGTGCACATGCGCAGTGAGCATGTATTGATGCTTGAGTAAGATGTGAGCATGCACAATGATCATGTACTGTACGCCCGAGTAAAATGTAAGCACGCACAGTGAGCATATAGTAATGTTTGAATAAGATGTGCAGTGAGAATGTATTAGTGCCCGAGTAAGCTGTGAGCATGCACATTGAGCATATAGTGATGCTTGAGTAAGATGTGTGCAATATGCAGTGAGCATGTATTGACACCCAAGTAAGATGTGAGCCTGCACAGCGAGCATATAGTAATGCTTGAATAAGATGTGCACATGCACAGTGAGCATGAATTAATGCCAGAGTAAGATGTGAGCATGCACAGTGAGCATAGTGAACTCTAAGTAAGAAGTGCACATGCGCAGTGAGTGTTTAGTGACATGAGATGCAGGCCACATACCACACCAAACATGCCCACATTGTGGCACACTTCATTTGTGTGTAAAAGGCCTTACTGCTAGCCAAGGTTTTTTTATGCTTCTATAGGATGTTAGTGAGCGATTTTCATATTGCATTCATCTCTATGGAATATTTCAGCTAAAAGAAACACTGTGATAGTGTAGGGCCTCCACCTACTGGCTACAGGAAAAACTGCAAATTTAAAGAAGTAAATTGCAATGGCAGCTCTGTGAATCGGATGCTGTGAGAGCTAACTTGGGTGTAACAAGGTATTGTAACCAGCACATTTGAATGCTCTAATGTGCACGCACATTCCTTTTTGGAATAACAGCTCACCCATACATATAAGAATGCACAGTTTAATATATTTCCAGCCATACCTTCATTTATGGGGAATGCCACTCTTCCAAACATGTCACTTTTGCAAACATGCTGCACATACATTGTTTATTGTGATAATCAACGTTTTTAAAAAATCAAACATATTGCATTTGTTTAAGAGTGATGCAGTCTTTCTGATGTCGATTCTGTTTGTAGGTAATCCACTGTGCATGTTGTTGCTATCTGGCTGCTATGGATACTATTGCTGATTCATCCTCCCCACCCTGGAATACGATCCAGAGGTCAACCAACATCTGCAAACTCTCTCATCCAGCTTTGAAATGAATATACTGTGACCAAACGCATGAATGCTCCCAAAAGCCTGCACTGTTAGATTGGCGGAGAATGGGGAGAGAAACTGGCTCTCTAAATGAGGTACACGGAGTATCATATGTTATAAAGTCTGAAATCATTTCAAAGGCAACTAAAGGCCATATAAATTATGACCTTATTTTAATAATTTTAGGACAAAGGGCTACTGTGGTGCTTCCAAACCCCAGCAATCACGTGCCACTCAACTGGCATGATTTATCTGCTGTTATCCTTAAGGTGGCCATACACGGGCCGATAAAAGCTGCCGACAGACCGTGTCGGCAGCTTATTGGCCCGTGTATGGGGGCCCTCGACGGGCTTCCCCGATCGAGATCTGGCCGAAAGTCGGCCAGATCTCGATCGGATGGGATTAAAAATCCCGTCGGATCGCGGCCGCATCTGTTAGTTGATGCGGTCCCGCGATCCGACCGCCCGTTTGGCGAACGCTAGGATCCGATCGTTGGGCCCTAGGGCCCACGATCGGATCAGCCCGATATTGCCCACCTCAAGGTGGGCATATCGGAGGGAGATCCGCTCGTTTGGCGACATCGCCAAACGAGCGGATCTATCCGTGTATGGCCACCTTTAGTAACAGTAGTCTTTTTGCCTTTACATTTTTAAAGTGTTTGAGCCTTCCCTCTGAAATATCTCACCTGATTCAATAACATCAAGATGCTGCTTCTGATTTGAAGTTGACTTTACATTTCCTAAAGGTCATATATTACAACAAAAAGATAAAATGTAAGACTTCAAATAATCAAAAAGGTTGTTTACATTTAAATAAACTTTTAGTATAATATAGAGAGTGATATTCTAAAACAATTTGCATTCGGTTTTCATGTTTTATTATTTGTGATTTCTGAGTCATTTAGCTT
The DNA here is from genome assembly GCF_017654675.1 of Xenopus laevis. Lineage (NCBI taxonomy): Eukaryota > Metazoa > Chordata > Amphibia > Anura > Pipidae > Xenopus > Xenopus laevis. The sequence continues at coordinate 68,005,102 of NC_054374.1, read as the reverse complement.
TTTATTCCACAGCTCTCCAGTTTGCAATTTCAACAATCTGGTTGCTAGGGTCCATATTACCCTAGCAACCATGCACTGATTTGAATATGAAATAGGGGATGGCCTAAACAGAAAGATGAGTAATAAAAAGTAGCAATACCAATAAATGTGTAGCCTTACAAAGCATTTGTTTTTGGTTGTTTTTTGAAATCTGGAAAGAGTCAGAAGAAGAAGGCAAATAGAAGGCAAAGTAGAAACAATGAAGGCCAATTGAAAAATTACTTAGAAATATCCATTCTATAAGAGGCTTAAAATTAACTTTAACATGAACCAGCCCTTTAAAAGGGATTTCCACCCAAACTAGTAGTTTACTATTACAAATAACTTTAAAACCTTTGAATATTTCTATAATGAAAATATATTGGACTGGTGCTTAGAATGACATTTTCTTTCTTTGTGGAGATTCACTTTAAAGGAGAACTAAACCCTAAGAATTAATATAGCTAAAAATGCCATATTTCATATACTAAATTTATTGCACCAGTCTAAAGTTTCAGCTTGTCAATAGCAGCAATGATCCAGGACTTCAAACTTGTCACAGGGGGTCACCATCTTGTGTCTGTGACACTCACATGCTCAATAGGCTCTGAGCAGCTGTTGAGAAGCTAAGCTAAAGGTGGCCGTACACGGGCCGATAAAAGCTGTCGACAGACCGTGTCGGCAGCTTATTGGTCGTGTACGGGGCCCCCCGACGGGCTTCACCGATCGAGATCTGGCCGAAAGTCGGTCAGATCTCGATCGGATGGGACCATAAATCCCGTCGGATCGCGGCCACATCTATTCGTTGATGCGGTCCCGCGATCCGCCCGCCCGTTAGGCATCGTTAGGATCCGATTGTTGGGCCCTAGGGCCCACGATCGGATCAGCCTGATATTGCCCACCTCAAGGTGGGCATATCGGAGGGAGATCCGCTCGTTTGGCGACATTGCCAAACGAGCGGATCTCTCCATGTATGGCCACCTTTAGGGGTCGTTGCAAATTATCAAGTAGAAAATGAGGTTGGCCTGTAATATAAGCTGGTGCTACGGGGCTAATTATTCAATTCTTGTGCTAGTTGCACTGATTTCTGTACTGCCATGTAGTAATTATCTGTATTAATTATTAATCAGCCTTATATTGTGATATATTATATTATATTACATTATTTGTTTCTCTGTTAGCTCCATCTAATCAGGGATGGATTTTCCTCCTCACCGCCCCAAGGCCTCAGGGTCCTAGCCCCGCCAGCCACGCATACCCCTCCCCCACGCCCCAACCCCCTGTGCGCAAGCGACCTCACTCTATGAGTTCCCAATGCAAATTATGATGCGGCTGGGCGGATTGCTACCACTAAGATTCCGCCGCCCTAAGATAGGGCCTTTGTAGGGTACCACAAATCTGGGCCTGCATCTATTAGTTACCCCTACTGGTTTAGGGTAATTTTTTTGCATATAGGTTTTTAAGATGAAACCTTGCAGCAGTTTTTATATGCTGTTAGTTGAGCAAGTTCACTTTCTTTTTAATTAGTGTTAGGTTATGCTTTTTTTCTTGGGCATGGGCACTGGTTTAAGGTGTTCCTGACCACATGAGCTTTTATTTGAAGACAAATATATTTTTCAAAATTAACAAAAAAGTAATTTTTGAATCACTGCTGAAGAAGTCAGAGCAGCATTTCTGCCGTGTGCTTTTAATACAATTAAATGTCAACAGGCTCTTGAACACAGGCATGTGTAGAGTTCCCGTACGGCAGCTTTTTTTGTGCGTTCCAGTGCACAGGAAAATGAAGTGACCCCATTCTCCTTTATGGGCGCGGCAGAGAGTGGAGCACACTGCAGCATGAGAACAAGCACATCATTAAAAATTGTATAAAAGAGACCTAAGTAAAGTGACACACAGGGCACTTTTGGAAATATTGGGCTTATTTCTAAACACTGACCAAATTTGCACCTGTAAAAATAACAGTAAACCATAGCAACCGGGGGGGAGTTCCATGGTAGTTATGCCATTGTGCACTAGCATAGACTATACAACCATAATATATTTTGCTGGAAAACCTTTGTACAGCTTTGCTCTACAGTGCTTATACACAATAACTAGCAAGTACTGCATGTGTCTTCTTGTTGCTTAACTACCAACATATTTTGTTAACATGGCTCAAGCACAGCTGTCATTTAAACTACTGGATTTTTTTTCATCTAATATTTATTCAAATGGATCATTAATTGCTTATACAAGTTACAATTTTTCTGTTTCTTATTTCTTTTTTATAAACCAATTTGTCATTCGCATGTACAAGAATCTGCTAAAATCATTTAAACATTAAATAAACCCAATAGGTTTAGTTTGCCTCCAATATGGTATATCAGTATAGCTCAGTTGGAATCAAGTACAAGGTACTGTTTTATTATTAGAGAATGAAAGAATATAATGATTACAATTATTTTTTTGAATTATTTGTTTAAAATTGAGTCTATGGTAGATGGCCTGCATATAATTTGGATGATTCTAGATAATAGGTTTCCCATACCTATATTGAGTGCACTACATTCTAATATTACAGCACTATTGACTTGTAAGGAGTCACAAATGAGTTGCTGAGTGATGACACACAATTTGACTTTTTTTTAAATTTCCTTCCTGGAGTGGGATTTGAGTAGAAAAGCAACCTGTTTGATATTGCTCTGAGAAGACTGTAGAAGCCAGTTGTTCCAAGGTATTGCTGCTTAGCTGAAGTGTTTGAGTGATAGGAGAGCTGAGAAGGCTGGATTCTTTAAAGTCTGGAGCCTTTGCAGCACTGGCATTTTTTAAGAATAGTAAAGTTTAGTTATGGGTAATTTAGTTATGGATAATGCTAAATAGTCGAATGTGAGAGTGTTCCTTTAATGTTACCTGGGACCCTTGGAAGTACATGGGTACTGCCAACTCTCCAACATGGTCCAGACTGGCCCAGGCAAATGCCTGATGGGACTTGATAAATAGACCAGGGAAGCCAAGAGCCACGGAATTGTAGCCAAAGCAAAGCCGCCAAATGGGAGCCGAAGAAGAAGCCCCAGAGGGAAATGAAGATGCAGATGTTGCCAAGGAGGAAGAAGACTGCCTGACAATTTTAAAGGTAAACTTCCACTGAACACCAAAAGGTCAAAATTTTTTTGTTTTTTAAATCCCTGACCACCAATATTTTTTTTTACTATTATGGGGGGGTTACTCTAGCAACCAATATTTGGGGTGTTTCGTTTTTTTTGGGGGGGGGGCTTGGCTCAATGACCATCAATTCTTTTTTTTACCTTGGGGGGGTGGCCAACAATGGATTTTTTTAACTTTGGAGGGGCTTACAGAAAATGGGGTTTTACTGTATTACAGAACAGATAACTCAGAGACTGAAACCAGCACAATAAGATTATATAAATACCAACAAATAATGGTTATGGGAACAGGTCTTGGCAGGCCCGGACTGGCAATCTGTGGGTTCTGGCAAATGCCAAAGGGGCTGCTATAAGGTGTCATAGAAAGTCAGTATTTAGTGGGCTAGTGGGGGCTGTTTCGGCCTCTGTGTACCTGAAATGCCAGGGTCTAATGTGAATCTCAGTGCGGACCTGGGTCTTGGGTAACGTTTATAGGCTTATGTTATACTATATATGTATATAACACAGAACTTAATTTGCAAATAGCACAGTTAGTAAGAGGAATATAGCAACAGGGTAAATGGTACAGTGTATTTGAGTGTAGGAGTGATTTGGTCTGTTTGGCTCATTACTCTATACTCTATACTATAATGTCTGCAATCATAGGTGGCACAAAATGGAAAGGAATAAGAAATATGTCTTGCTGTAGGGTAAGGTCCCTGAAACCTACAGGCTTGAACAGATCAGCCTGTTAGCCCATGACTGTACCTAGCAACCGCCCTGAAGTAACATTTGCTTCTATGAATAGACATGCTGTAACACACTATGAAATGTTCTCTGCATTCTGCAGTGTTCTTGACACAGATGAGAAGCACCAGTAACCAGTACATCTATTGTTAATGAAAATCTGCTCATCTAACATAACATCAGAGTCCTCTTTCTAATGTTCATATTGTTATTTTTTTCTTTATTAACCTTATTTTTTTATCTTCTTTATTTTAGAGAATGTTGGCACTTACATAATTTAATTGTGGTTTAACAATGAAAAATCGACAAAGTTCATTCACATAAAATTTTATAGGGCATCCTATCTCATATGAACAGCTATTGGCATTGCTGAGCAGCAGTGAGCTTGTCTATAGTCAGACTAAAAGAAACAGTAAACATTATTAAACAACCAACTTTACAGTTCATTAAAGAAGACATAGAGCATAGCTAGAAAACCCTCCTATTCTTGTAAGCATTGATGAAAAATATAGGGAACTGGTTTCACTTTGGGCTAAAAAGGAACATTATCTTTTATAAATGGCCCCTTTATTGGAGCTCCTTATAAATCTGCAACGGCCCCTGTCTGTGATTAAAATGAGGGATGGGCATGGTCTAATGGTCCCTGCCAGACCTGTAGTCACACAAGCAAAGGCAGCTTCATAGTTACATAGTTAGTTACATAGTTAAACCGGGTTAAAAAAAAGACAAAGTCTATCAAGTTCAACCCCTCCAAATGAAAACCCAGCATACTAGGGATGCACTGAATCCACTATTTTGGATTCGGCCGAACCCCCGAATCCTTCGCGAAAGATTCGGCCGAATACCAAACCGAATCCGAATCCTAATAAGTATATGCAAATTAGGGTTGGGAAGGGGAAAACATTTTTTACTTCCATGTTTTGGGACAAAAAGTCAAGTGCCCCTAGTTTGAATATGCGGATTCGGTTCAGTCTGGCAGAAGGATTTGGCCGAATCCGAATCCTGCTGAAAAAGGTTGAATCCTGGCCGAATCAAGTTCCGAATCCTGGATTCAGTGCATCCCTAATCCATACACACACCCCTGCATACTTTCACATAAATTATATATGCCCATATCTATACTAACTATAGAGTTTAGTATCACAATAGCCTTTGATATTATGTCTTTCCAAGAAATTATCCAAGCCACTCTTAAAGGCATTAACTGAATCAGCCATCACAACATCACCCGGCAGTGCATTCCACAACCTCACTGTCCTGACTGTGAAAAACCACCTACGTTATTTCAAATTAAAGTTCTTTTCTTCTAGTCTAAAGGGGTGGCCTCTGGTACAGTGATCCACTTTATGGGTAAAATGGTCCCCTGCTATTTGTCTATAATGTCCTGCAATGTACTTGTAAAGTGTAATCATGTCCCCTCGCAAGTGCCTTTTTTCCAGAGAAAACAACCCCAACCGTGACAGTCTCCCCTCATAATTTAAGTCTTACATCCCTCTAACCAGTTTAGTTGCACGTCTCTGCACTCTCTTCAGCTCATTTTAAGGACTGGAGCCCAAAACTGCACTGCATACTCCAGATGAGGCCTCACCAGGGACCTATAAAGAGGCAAAATTATATTTTCATCTCTTGAGTTAATGCCTTTTTTATGCAAGACAGAACTTTATTTGCTTTAGTAGCGACAGAATGACACTGCCCAGAATTAGACAACTTGTTATCTACAAAAAAAAACCCTAGATCCTTCTCATTTAAGGAAACTCCCAACACACTGCCATTTAGTGTATAACTTGCATTTATATTATTTTTGCCGAAGTGCATAACCTTGCATTTATCAACATTGAACCTCATTTTCCAGTTTGCTGCCCAGTTTCCCAACTTAGACAAATCACTCTGCAAAGTGGCAGCATCCTGCATGGAACCCATAGTTCTGCACAATCTAGTATCATCTGCAAAAATATATGCCCACCTCCAGGTCATTTATAAACAAGTTGAAAAGCAAGGGACCTAGTACAGAGCCCTGCGGTACTCCACTAACAACATTGGTCCAATTAGAAAATGTTCCATTTCAGTTCCCTATCAGGTCAGACTAGCTGATGATTGGTTTCTAGCCAACAGTGTAGTGTGCAGAGTGCCACTGGTTCCCCTGCCTGGGAAAGGAGGTAGCAGGAAGTGGAACAGATGGGTGGAAATAGCAGGGTCAGACTGGGCCTTGTGGGCCCCGTCAGCCCAGACCCGCTTTGCTCTCCGAAAACTCCACCCCCCACCTGACACGCTCAGGTACACATTGGTGGGGCAAGGGCGCCAGGGCATGTAGAGCGGCAGATCAGGATTTCTAGAAGGGGGACAAGGGCCTTGATATGACAGCCTTTGTGGGTCCCGCTGGCTCAGACCTACCTGCGCTCCTGACCTCCACCCCCTGATCAAAGAAATCACGAGCACAAGTACAGTAGGTGGGGGGGCTTTAGGGCAGAGTGGGATTTGTGGCTCGGGAGGGGGGCCTGTGGGGGCCATGTGGCCCCTGATGCAGCAACCCTGGTGGGCCCAGACCCCCCCCCCAGTCCGACACTGGGGACTAGTAGGGGTTTTGCAGATATTTTCAATAAATAAATTGCTTTTTTAAGCACATTACTTCTATATTTAAAAGAGTATAATGCAATAGTTAATAGTTTTTCACACTATTTGTTTCCTTTAAATTGTAGTCATCTCCTTGGCTGACCCATGTGTGAGATTTACCAAAAAAAATCACATTTTGACTTTTTAATATCTGTTTGGTGTTAAAACTAATCTAGTTTGGTCATAAGCTAAAGGTTATATAAGGACCAAATGGATGGATACCATACAAGGAGGCGTACATTTGAATGGCCACCTTTGCATTGATACATTCATTTGGGCCTATTGCCCAAACAATGTGACTCATTAGAATCTCGGAATTTTCAGTCTAAACGTCCGACTTACTGTGCATACCTAGATGCTTAGGCAGTATGGTTAAAATCAATCAAACTGCCTAGCCATCAGGGTTGGACTGGGGGGCCCACTGCTATCCAGGGCCCCCTCGGGCCCCTACTCCGACGCGCCTCTCTTCGCGCATGCATGAAGGCTGCATGGCGCCATTAACATTTTTTTCCGTCGACCGGTCTTCGCGAGAAGGGGTCTGGCCCGGCCGGGGCCCACCGGGTTTTTTTCCCAGTGTCCCGCCGGGTCAGTCCGACACTGCTAGCCACATCTGGGCACATATGATCAGATTTACACTGTCTAAAAACTACTCTTGACTCACTGCCCAAACACTTGGATCTGTCTCCTTTGACCCTATATCAAGAAGCAACTACATTATATGGCCAGCACCATCCAGATATTTCTTGTAAAATGCAGTTTTTATGTGGGAGCAGCTGTGTACAAACTTAATATCACCATACGTAGTGCGACGTGTTGGTGAAGATTGGTGAAGACCCTTTCCTATTTCAGCAAAATAACCCTATGCACAAAACAAGAATTCATTTGCCAAGATGGGAGTGAAAGAACTTGACTGGCCTGCTCAGAGCCCTGAGCTCAACCTAATGAAACATTTATCTGATGAATATGGACTTGTGGCATAAATTGCCAAGCATGATCACCCAACATCAGTCCCTAACCCCATTAATGTTTCAGATGAACACAGGCTGTTACATTTGAATTCTTTTCAGGGATAAACCAGTTTGATTAATGTTTGTAAATTGCTCTCTAGGCTAAGCCATGTGGAGTATTTATTATTATGCATTGTATACAACGGATATGCAGAACTTTACAGAGATTGATCATCAGTCCCTGTCTCAGTGGAGCTTGCAATCTATGTATATTTGATTATCATAACTTAATGTGGTATCTGTGGTTAAATAATTTTATTACACTCTACTTGTCATAGTAGTCCTACCAGCCCCTGCCATCCTAGGGCTAGAAGTTTAGTTGGTTTTGCAAGGGTGCAAGCTATGTATATCTTGCATATTTATAAACCCATCTATAGCTAGATGAGGGCTGTGGTCATGCTCTAAACTGTTCAGGGACAGCATTGCAAATACAATAAAAAGCTGGAGGCAAGGACAAGGTAGACCATGGAAATTAAAATTAGCTCGAAAAGGAGATAAAATATACGTCAATGTCCAGATATGTATGTTTATGCGTAGCTGTATGGCATGCTTATTAATGACTGTGCGCATATGTGTCAGTGTAACTCCCTATGTATCACCATGTGTCATTGTGTCCCCTCACTTGCTCAGGATGCAGTTTCCATGGAAACAGACTTCACAGACTGGTCCCTGCAGAGTGAGCTCCGAGCAGCTGTCTGTCTCTCCCTGTGAATCTATCCCTCTGTGTATCCATCTATCTGACTGCCTGTGCATCCCTTTATTTGTCTACCTCTCTCTGTTTTTATAGAAAAGTCTAAGCCTTCTTTAGATAGCCCAAATCCTGCAGAGCATAACAGCGTAACTATTTCCCTGCCAGAAAGGAACCAATAGGTATTTTCTGTGTATTTTTTGCAAGGGGCTATGTTTTCTAGTGACGGTTTAAGCCCTGATTAGCCTACATAAGCAGGCAGAACTTGTAAAGCATTCCGTCTCTGCTTGGCAACCAGAAGGGTTACAGAGCCTAAAGCTGTTTGCAACTGCAGCAGCATTTGCCACTTAATGCTTCCATGCTAAAGAGAGAGAGAGAGGCCTGGGGAGAGTGCCAGATTAACTCCTGCAGTGATACAGCTTTGCCTCACACTGTATATTCCACGTTAATGAAGGGCTATACTGCAGTATTCAATTAGTAATACATTTTTATTTGTTTTGGTTGTGGCCTTGTGCCCAGAACTCACTCTAACAGGCTCACTAAATTCCAGATGTTTCATGGCTGCACCTTCCCTGTATTAGAGGATACACTGCAAAGTGTGTTTGGATAACCCAAATCTTCCCTGTAGGATAAATAGCTAAAAATGTACAGGTCCTCGATCCAACAGCCTGCATAGTGGCAATCATCCTTCAGTCCAACAGATCAGCCCGATGTTGCCCACCGCACATCGATAAAAGATCTACTCATTTGGCGACTTCACCAAACAAGTGGATCTTAAAAATCTTACTGGAAGCAAACATTTACTGAAGCAGAAATATGTCATGCTATGTTATGGGGTTGACACTTGCCTACCTCATCCTAAGGTTATTAGACCGTATAAATATAAGGGACACTTCTATAAAATCCAATAAGAAGGACTGCACTTACTCCATGCATTCTGTGTAGGAACTGGGCATCTTGCATTGCTTGCATTTGTATAGATCTATTCATAATTATTCAAGCACCACACAATCTTTCTGAGATGAGACAGTGGGGCTCATTTATCAACACTGGGCAAATTTGCCCATGGGCAGTTACCCATAGCAACCAATCAGTGATTAGCTTTTTAAAGCCAGCTGCAAGTAGAACAATGAATGCAACAACCTAATTGGTTGTTATTGGATATTGCTCATGGGCAAATTTGCCCAGTGTTGATAAATGACCCCCAGTGTGTTAGGACTCCTTGAGTTTCGTTTGAATAAACACAGACAAATAGCCTTTAATTCTTCTTAGTAGAGTAGCTGATTTTGCTGTACTTGGAAATATACAATTCTATATTCATCCAGTTTCTCTCTGCAAGGTCCCAACACATTATGGATTTCTGATCACTGAATGTGCACATAATAGAGTGGTTTCACCATCTGTCACTGAAACGGTCTGCCATAATTTTGTGATGTAATAATTTGTATCTGAGTCAGAAATTCAGGAAACGGGAAAAAATTTGCAAAATGCATTGAAGTCAATGGGTGTTAAATTTTTGTACGTAAGGGTTAATGTTTTTAAGGGGGTGTGGTGTTACCTTTTTAAATGTTCACCTGGACAGGCTTAGCATAGCTTTTGAGAAAGTGGCTTAGTCCACGAAACGCGTCAAGCGTGCTTTTGGGATATATGATCTGCTCATCTTTTTAATGAAGATTTAATAAAATATGGATTTTTAACCACTGCTGGTGCTCCGTGTTCAATATATCTACTTGGAGGTTGTACGTGCTGGGAAGCGTTCTTTTACACGTGAAAGCACAGCAGGAGGATTATCTACAAGGTCTGAGTGCTCCCGTATTTTCTTAAATTTCTTTTGACTTGCGTCACTTTTGAGCAATTTTTATATGCTTAACTATTTGGTCCAAATGCATGAAAGTCAATGGGCTTCCGAAAAATTTTGATGCGTGCCAATTTTGATGCGCATGCCAATTTTGGGCATGACGAATTGTCTCGGCAGTTTCGCAAATTAATTTGCTCTCGGCGAAACATGGAAATTCGCCGCAAATTCACATCTGCCGAATTTATTCGCCCATCACTAGTCATTCAGGTCTGAGTTGTATCTCATTTGTTGAAATCAAACTTAAAGGGAAAATACACCCATTTGTGAAATGAGAATATTTAATTAGTTTTATGTTAAAAAAAGGTTGATAATCATTATCTGAACTTCCAGAAATAAATATGAAGATGGAATTTATCATGCAAAAGTGGAGGGAAACATTACCAGTGATGTTACAAATGGTACAGTAAAGTATAGAAAATACAGCATTTCTAATAATCATTTTTTTAACGTTTATCTACAGTAGATGCCTATAGCAACCAATTAGCAGGTAATATTTATAAGCTACCTGTCTTAAAGAAAACAACTCATTAATATGCTTTAGTAGAACTGTGTGCATTCTATGACATACCACCTAATATATTGTATCCAGACATCCAGGAAATATAATGCAAAAGAGCACACTAGACCAACATAAGGGAAGCCATCTAAAGAAATTTCCAATTAAAAGGCCAGGGTTCACAACAGGGTATTTCTAAGCTTTGGCAAAACACTGGTTGGAATGCAAACAGAATGACAGCACGTTTAACTAACTGGCGAAGAATATATGGAACAATGGAAAAATGTTTTACAGAGGTTAGACTTTACACATCCCAAGAAATTTGGAAAGACAGAACCCATTTTAAATACCACCCTTCTTTGCACTTCATTTTTCATATTGAAATTATTTAAATAGTTTTTTGAAATGAACAATGTATATTTAACACATTTTACACACATTTTTAGGCTTTTATTAAAATCGATTTGCACCAGTTGTTATTCATAATGATTCTATAATTTTCATATGGATAGTTCTTAAAGCAATATGTGCAATTTATTGACACCTATGGGTTAATTTTAGGTACTACAGTGTTATTGTACTTATAGCTCTCAACTTAGTCAGTTATGGGGAATTTATATTTTTGATGTTACTTTGAGAGGTACTTATACGTTGCATTTGCATACATGCATGGTATGATGTGTGTTACCAAGTAAATTAAATTGGTTGTTAACCTTCAAACACTTTTTTCAGTTCTGTTGGTTTCAGATTGGTCACCAAAGACTTTTTCCTATTACTTTCTATTGTAAATTTTGGGAAAATTGTAAAAAAAAGTCTTGGTTTAAGCTGACTAATCTGAACACAACTCACCTGAAAAAAAAGTGTTTGTAAGGCGAACAACCCCTTTAAGGGTACTCCTTTGTCAACAGGGTACACAACAGGGCAAACAGTCTAATATTTATTTGGTCATCAGGAGACACTATTTGAATTTTAGATTATATTTTTCTTTAGTTCAAGTACCACTGCTACCACATATGGCAGATATAATGCTGAGGCTCCATGTGCAGAATGAATCATGTCTAATTAAATGTAATAAACATTAAAAGAAAAATAAAGTAAACGTGGTTAGATGGTGGATTAATGGGCTTTTCAATATTACTGTACTGAAAACTAAAAATGATGTTGCAGTACTTTATTTTACCATGTTCATGTACAAATAGTAATGCTGCCCAAGCCATTTGCTCTTGCTTTGTGGTGACGGCACCCATGGCAAGATAGTTTCTGTGTGACCCCCTTATTTATATTATGCAGGATATCTATATACCTCTGCATCACCAAAATTTGCCTTCCGTAATCCTCTACCGTGTTGCACTTTTTTTTAATGCAACATTGTCTATGATAGATGCTATGACCTTGATGATTTAGTATTGCTTGTGGTTTTACTCTCTATATACAGTATCTCTCGAAAGCACAATGGGCCAGATGGGAAATAGTATTTTAAAGGCCTATCTGGGAGGTATGCAATTTCAGCATTTGTTTGAGGGTTGTGGGACCTATACATCTGTTCCTGTTAGACCCTTGGTTAACAATTTCACTAAGTTTTTTCATTAAATAATTCTTGTACCCCTCAAGGCCAGAGTATAAGGATCAGTGTCATATTAATATACAGCCACTTTCATTTAAACCCAGGGCCAACTCTCCATTTCTATATGCCCAAAGGCATGATACCTTCATTTTACCTGGCGCTAGTTTGCACAAAATATTTTTTTTTTTTTGGTCAGTTTGGGAGAAGAGGCTCTGATGTTTGCAGGTACTCTTGGTCCCCAGAAAAAAATGTCTGGGAGCCTCCAACGCAACTGGGAAGAAAAATAAAATAAGTCTAAGACTAGAGATTAGTGGTGGCACCCATTCAATTTTCCTAAAAAGGCTTTTTTCCTAAAAAGGCTTTTTTTTTTTTTTGAGAAAGTGGCTTAGTCCACGAAACGCGTCAAGCGTGCTATTGGGATACTGGATCTGCTTAACTTTTTAATGATGATCTAATAAAATATGGATTTTAACTGCTGCTGGTGCTCCGTGTTCAATATATTTACCTGAAAAGTCTGTACGTGTCGGGAGCATTCATTCACACGTGGAAGCACAGCAGGACGCCTATCCACAAGGTCAGAGTGCTCCCGTACTTTCTTTCTCTGCTCCACGGTTTGCCTTTAAAAATAATTACAAAAACGAAGGTGTTAGTAACACACTTTGGCTCTAGTAAGAAAGCAGGGAGCTTTTAAGCCCCAGCGCATAAACATACATCTGTAAATACAGTAATCCCTGTTTTAAAGGTTGAATGGCAGCTATAGGCAATATTTGGCTGCAATTTGTACATGAAATAGAGAAAATATTTTTCGTTTAAAAGCTAGTGTGCTCAGGTTAGAATTTTTCACACAAAATCCTTTGTATAGACCACAATTTGTTGTGTGTGCTGGCTTCAAAATGTATGTGCATGCACACAAGTGCACCACTTAGGGAACCTTGCTGCCAGCACTGATCTTCACAGGGGCCCAGCATGCTTAGACACTCCTACGCGTACCCTATGGTTGCCATCTGGCCGGTATTTTACTGGCCTGGCCGGTAAAGATGATGGTTAAACCCAATGTTATTAATAGGGAAAAAAGATAAATATATATGAAGGACGGTATTTTGTTCCAGAACCCTAGCGCACCCCCCACACACACAACTGCTGAGGCACAAGCTAGTCAATTTAAAGATAAAGAAAGTGGCCGGGAGGGGGATTTGAACACTATAAAGGAAGACCCTGCAGTCCGGGGCCCCACTTTTCCCCCGGCCCGTATAGTGATGTGCGTGTAAGGGTTTTCCTGACCCGCACCCGACCCTAACCCGCCCTGCTCCAGCCCACACCCATGCTTCCGGGGCCCTTTTATAGACCTGCACCGACTCGCCCCGCCGATGATGTCACAAAAGGGGACGGGGCGAGCAGACGCAAGACAATAAAACCGGAACCCGGAAGCCGGAATTTGAAGATGGTGGGGTGGAGAGTAGGAGAAGAGCTTAACCAACACCCGCGAGGAGCAGTGCAAGGTCGACCCGAACCCGCCCGACCTGCAGGTTTACCCACGGTATTGGTTCGGCCAGCACATCACTACCGTGTGACTGTGGGGTCTGCTTCCTTTATCATTGCGCCAGTGGATCTTCACTAACACCCTTTTAGAATCCTGGAACATTCTGCTGTGGTACTTAGTAAAGAATTATTTAAAGGACCAGTAACATCAATTTTTTTTTAAAATTCATTAGAATACAATGAAAAAAAAACCACAAAGACAAATGAAACTTTGAAATCGCTAAGTCTTTATTAAGAAACTCCGCTTGCGCTCCTCTTCAGAAAATGCAACGATCCATCATGCGGTGCTCGATTTCGTCTCCCTGACTCTCCTATAAGGAAGGCAGGGAGGAGAAATCAATCGCCACACGATGGATTGCCGGCTCGCCTTTTCTGAAGAGGAGCGCAAGAGGAGTTTCTGTAAGTTATTTTTTAATAAAGTGATTTCAAAGTTTAATTTGTCTTTGTGGGGGTTTTTTTCGTTGTATACTAACAAATTTAAAAAAAAAAATTTGATGTTCCTGGTCCTTTAAGATCAATTCACCCACTGTCTTCTTCTCAACTAGTACTAAGTCTGTTCCTTCTTTGCACGAAAATACTAATACTAAAACACTTAAAGGGGTGGTTCACCTTTAAGTTAACTTTTAGTATGTTATAAAATGGCTAATTCCAATTGGTTTTCATGATTTATTTTTTAAAGTTTTACCATTATTTGCCTTTTTCTTCTGACTCTTTGCAGCTTTCCAATGGGCGTCGCTGACCCTTTCTAAAAAAACAAAAACAAATGCTCTATAAGGCTACAAATTTATTGTTTATTGTTACTTTTTATTACTGAATCTTCTGTTTAGGGCCTTTCCTATTCATATTCCAGTCTCTTATTCAAACCAATGCTTGGTTGCTAAGGTAATGTAGACCCTAGCTACCATATTGCTTTTATACTATACTTATTATACTTATATTTAGGGTAGGGACACACTGGGCGATTTGGGGAGATTTAGTCGCCTGGCGACTAATCGCAGCGACTTTTCTCCCCGAATGCCTCCCCTCACTCTGCGCCTGGATAAAATGAAAAATCGCCTGCGCTAATCACACGCGGCGATTCGTTTTCCGAAATCGCCCGAAGTTGCCTCACGAGGAAACTTCGGGCGACTTCGGAAAACGAATCGCCGCGTGATTAGCGCAGGCGATTTTTCATTTTAGCCAGGCGCAGAGCGAGGGGAGGCATTTGGAGAGAAAAGTCGCTGCGATTAGTCGCCAGGCGACTAAATCTCCCCAAATCGCCCAGTGTGTCCCTACCCTTATACTATATTATACGGCACTAGTTTGCACAAAACCTCTATTTATTGTTTTTTTGTTCTCTAACAAAAGTCAAATACACAGAAGACAGCCTGTCTGCGGAGATACTGCCTTGTACTAGCAACTTCTATACTCGTCACTCCTACAAGGCGTCAGCGTGTCGCGTCATCGCGCTTACGTGTAGTCGTGAACTCCCCACAGTCTCGCGTGATGAGACTTGTGGCGTCGGGGATTTCTGTAAGACAGGAGGCAAGGAGCTTGCAATGTTCAGGTTGACAAGACGAGTAAGTAGCGAACCGGGACTTGGGGTCGTTTCAGTAAAATTGGGGGTGTCTGCGAAAAGCAGCAGCTATTTACATGGCCCTGTTGTCAGTAAGATGCAGACTTCGGAAATGAAGTTTGAACTTCCCCTCGCAGCAACAAAAAATGTTTTGGTAGCAACATGGATGCACAGAGTGTTAGTTACCAGCTGCTCCAACATAGAAATATTAAGTATATATATTATAATGAATATATTGTGTGTATATGTTTATAGGATACTCAATCTCCAGATGTCAGACTCTATACTTGGTGTTGTCAAGTACTTCCTGTGCAATATGACAAAGTAGAGCTACAAGAAATACGTCTCACCCATTGACTGTTCTCTTTCTCTCCACCCGAACAGAGGGAGGAAAACACTAGCGCATAGAGTGCTGCTATTGCTCTACATTAACATTCCTGTTCCAAATGGGAAGTTTTGTCTCTTTTAAAGGGATACTGTCATGGGAAAACATGTTTTTTTTCAAAATCAGTTAATAGTGCTGCTCCACCAGAATTCTGCACTGAAATCCATTTCTCAAAAGAGCAAACAGATTTTTTTTTTTATATTCAATTTTGAAATCTGACATGGGGCTAGACATATTGTCAGTTTCCCAGCTGTCCCCAGTCATGTGATTTGTGCTCTGATAAACTTTAGTCACTCTTTACTGCTGTACTGCAAGTTGGAGTGATATCACCCCCTCCCTTTCCTCCCCAGTAGCCTAAGGGTAAGGTCACACTGGGTGTTTCAGGGAGATTTAGTCGCCTGGCGACTAATCGCCTTGTCTTTGCAGTGACCAATCTCCCTGAAAGCCTTCCCTCACTCTGCGTTTCAGGGAGATTTAGTCTCCTGTCGACCAATCTCCCTGAATGCCTTCCCTCACTCTTGCGATGGCTAAAATGCAAAATTGCCGGCGCTAAGCACATGCAGCGATTCATTTTGCCTCACGAGGAAACTTCAGGCGACTTAGGAATACGAATCGCCACTTGTGCTTAGCACGGCGATTTTAGCCAGCGCAAGAGTGAGGGAAGGTGTTCAGGGAGATTGGTCGCCAGGAGACTAATTCTCCTCGAAACGCCCAGTGTGACTTTACCCTAACAAAAGAACAATGGGAAGGTAACCAGATAGCAGCTCTTTAACACAAGATAACTGCTCCCTGGTTGATCTAAAAACAGCACTCGATAGTAAAAGCCAAGTCCCACTGAGACTGATTCAGTTACGTTAAGTAGGAGAAATAACAGCCTGCCAGAAAGTAATTCCATCCTAAAGTGCAGGCACAAGTCACATGCCTGAGGCAGCTAGGATACTGACAATATGTCTAATCCCATGTCAGATTTCAAAATTCAATATAAAAAAATCTGTTTACTCTTTTGAGAATTGGATTTCAGTGCAGAAGTCTGCTGCAGTAGTACGATTAACTGATGCATTTTGAAAAAAACATGTTTTCCCATGACAATATCCCTTTAAGTTAAGGGCTGTCTGTAGGATATGTATTGTACTGTGTTGTACTGGATTTTAATGATAATATGCCAAAAAAATTCTGGAAGCAGCTGATAAAAGTATAAATTGTAAAAAGTAAAAATTGTATTGATAGGTGCTTATCTGTCGTCAGAAGCTAAGTTTCCAGAGCTAGTCCTAAGTAAAGGTATTATGTAATAATTCCATTCTACAGGCACCAGGGCACTGGGTGAGGAAAGCGTGGGAATGGTGACGTTTAAATGCGTGGCAGGTTGAGACGTTTTATACCCCTGTTTTGATATGGCCCGCATCAATATTGCTCAGGACATCATTAACAGACAGATAAAGGTATGTGTAGGAGATAAAATGGTCCAAAATGCCGCCTCCTGTGTTTATAACTAGGTTCTTTTTTTATTTTTTAAGTATAAACTGTCCATGTTGTTCTGGAAGTGATTTTGTAGATATTCTATCAATTGCCGTTTTTTTGCATATTCAAAGAAAATGTCATTCTAAGCACATTTTCAATATACATTCATTAAACATTTTCAACAACTTATTTGTTAATGTAATTTGTTCTCCTCCAGCCTAGACGCCAATTCCCACAGTTTTTAGATTAAAGTCACACTAAGGTGCAGATTTCTCAAGGGTCGAAGTGAATTTGAGGGAATTTTAGAAGTAAAGAAATTCTAAATTTGAAGTAATATTTTGGATACTTCGACCATCGAATAGGATACTATGACTTTGAATTTATTTCGACTTTGATTTGAAGAAAAAAATTGAAGTACTGTCTCTTTAAAAAAAACTTCGATTTCAGTAGTTCGCCAAATTAAACCTGCCAAAGTGCTATGTTAGCCTATGGGGACCTTCTAATGCATTTTTCTAAGTTTTTTTGTAGTCAAAGTAAAATCGTTCGATCGACGCTTAAATCGTTTAAATCAAACAATTTAATCGTACGATCAAACGATTTTACTTTGACCGCAATAGAGTCAAATTCGGTAAAATAAACTTCGATATTCGAAGTCAAAGTATAGACATTCGATTGTCGAATTTCGAAATATATTTCACTTCGAAATTGACCTTTGATAAATCTGCCCCTAACTGTTTGCTCAGCTTCTCTCCTGCGTTTTGTAGGCAGGCGCAGAGAAGTGGATCTGCTTTCATCCACAGCTCTGTGTATCACTGACAGGCATAGCTTCAGCCTGAGTGCAGCTACTCATCTTTTTGGCTGATCTCTGCTCCATGTAGCTGCACTCAGTCCACTTCTCTCTGTCTGCCTACTAAACACAGGTGGAGAGAAGTGGAGCCATCTCTTACTGTGAATAACAGACCTGCGAAGAAGAACAATAACCGACGTGTGCAGGCCATTGTGGGAGTTGTTTTGATTTGCGTTTATGTTTAATAAATTGTATCTGTGGGGCGTGGCTATGTAGGGCGAGCGGGAAGACGTGTTCGGCTAGAGCTCTGTGTGGAACCCATCCTGATTGCATACCCTGCCACATCCTAGAGCTGCATCTCACCCTCCAGACCCTGGGGGATACTATCAGGACAGTCATATGAGTGCCCGCAGCCGCAACCGCCGCTCAAGGTCCCTCCATACTGCCCCTAAACAACACCGCCGGGGCGAGGGCGACGCCATCTTGTCGAGACCCACGGCCTGCACCAGCACAGACACGCGCACAGGTATGTCTGATCCCTCCGGCACAGACACGGACCGGCCGGCCGATATCTCGCCTGAATCCAGCATGCTGCTGGGGGCCATTAAAGAGTCCCAGACAGCGATATCGGCCAAGATGGATGATCTGCGTGTTGAGATCCAAACGGAGATCGCTCTGTTCCGGGCCGACTTGGCGAAAATTCGCAGCCGGGTGACAGAGACGGAACATCGCATCAGTGAGGCTGAGGACACCCTGCGCCAACAACAGCCGGCTATAACGGAGCTGCAGCGCCAAGTCAAGCTGTTATCGCAGAGAGCAGAGGACGCTGAAAACAGAACGCGTCGCAACAACGTGCGCATCATAGGCCTGCCAGAAGGCACCGAGGGCCTAAGCCCGGCTGACTTTATTGAACAACTGATTAAAGACCTCCTGGCACCGATTGCCCTGTCTACGGCCTACACGGTGGAACGGGCCCATAGGATCCCCACGAGGCAAGTTCCAGGGGCTCCGCCTAGGCCTTTCATCCTCCGCCTACTGAATTACCGCGACAGAGACGCCATCCTGCTGGCAGCGCGGAAGAAAGGGGAAGTTAAATACCTCAACGCAACCCTACAATTTTATCCTGACTTCTCTGCAGAAGTCCAACGGCAACGCCGCACGTTCCAGGATGTCAAGAAGCGGCTCCGTGACAAAGGCATCAAATACAGTATGTTGTACCCTAGCAGGCTCCGGGTCGTTGATGGCCAGCAGGTCCGATTTTTCACAGACCCTGAGGAAGTGGGGCTGTGGCTTGACAAGCGCTAAGACAGTCATCATGGTGGGGCACGGCAAAGTCCCTGGATGCAGGCATCGGCCTGGGCGGCCCTCACAAGGCAATCCAAGTGCCTACGACACTTCTTTCCAGAAGGGTAAAATTGCTTATTTGGCTCTAGCCGTTCACTGTTATTAAGTTTCGAACTAACTTTCCAGATAGTTACGGGGTGCCTCCCGCTTAGGCAGTCAGTTTAGGGTATCGGGACTCTTCGTGTTCCAGAAGGGTCAGGGTGGGGGGATTCTTGGAAGCAGCCAAGAAAATTGGGACTCACAGGACACGGGATAATCTCGACTGTTTCGATACGTGTACCTGTAATATTTTATGTACTTTGAAATGTCTATCACTACATGTTTCTTCTTCTACTCTTTTTCCTTTCTTTTTCAACTCTCTTCTTTCTATGCACTCTTGAGGGGGGGACCGAGCTCCAGGCAGGGGAATGGCACTGAGCGGCTCCAACCATATATTCACCACTCCCATGGCCGACCTAAAGATCATTAGCTGGAACGTTAGGGGGTTAGGTGACAAATTGAAACGTACCCTTGTTTTTGATTTTGTCAAGAGGTATAAACCTGATGTACTCCTCTTGCAGGAGACCCATTTAACTGGACAGAAAATTTTGGCACTGAAACGGGCATGGGTAGGCAGAACCTTTCAATCCACATACTCGTCCTACTCAAGGGGGGTGGCTATCCTAGTCCACAAAAAACTAAACTTCCAGGTCATGCAAGTCAAACAGGACCCCAACGGACGCTATGTCATAGTGCAAGCACAGATTAATGGGCTCCTCCTTACGTTAGCCTCCATCTATCTTCCCCCTGCAGCCGATGACCAGCTACTGACACTAATCACTACTTCCTTAGCGAGTTTCACCCCTGCTCCAACTCTGCTCTTTGGGGACTTCAATGCGGTGCTGCAACCGGCAACCGATACACTGACGGGTACTCACTATAGCAAGCTTCCCTTAGGCACCTGGGCCTGCACTAACAGCCTCACGGAGCTTTGGAGGTGGAAACACCCCCTAAAAAGAGAGTTTTCATGTTACTCGGCCTCTCATAAAACCCACTCCCGCATTGATTTGGTCTTTGCCCTCCCTGAGTCTTTGCCGCTCATACAAGAGATAGAATACCTGCCGAGAGGCATATCGGACCATGCCCCGCTTACGCTAACACTTAGATTGCACCCTGATCCGCCCGATAGGATATGGAGGCTTCCCCCTCACTGGGTGGGACACACAACAGTGGAAGCCATAGTACACCCCGCAGTCTCTCACTACTGGCAAATAAACCCTCACACAGCAGATCTTTTCACTGTATGGGATGCCTTCAAGGCCACAACACGGGGAGCCTATATTTCGGGGATCAGCAAGGCCAAACAATCTCTTGCTCAAAAGATTGACTCACTAGAGGCAGAGACCGCCGAAAAAGAGCAGGCCTACCTAGGGGACCCCACTGAAGAGATGAGGAATGAGTGGCTCCAGGCAGCCCGTCTCCTTTCATTAGCCTCCATAGAACGTGCACAGGCACACATACTCAGACAGCAATACACGATTTTTGAGTCTGGGGACAAGGCGGGGAAACTCCTAGCAATGCTAGCCAGGGAAGACAGACCCACGGCCACGATCCCCCTTATCAGAGATGCCACTGACACCCTGGTCACGCACCCCCGCCGTGTCTTAGATGCCTTCAAACAGTTTTACCAAGATTTATATTCTGCCAAATCAGTGCAAACTGATGAGGACATTCTCACATATTTGGGAGCCGCTCAGCTGCCATACCTCTCTGACAACAGCCAGATACTCTTGGAAGCGCCCATAACAATTGAGGAGGTGGAAGAGGCGGTGAAAGCTTCCCCCACAGGCAAGGCCCCGGGCCCAGACGGGCTCCCAGCCGAGTTCTACAAACACCACTTACAATTGCTGGGACCCCACCTAACTGATCTATTGAACGAAATAGCCAGCAGGGGTGCCACACCTCTGTCAATGTCGCAGGCCTTCATATCCTTAATACCCAAAAAAGGGAAAGACGCACTTCAGTGCTCCGCTTATCGCCCGATATCCCTTATAAATTTTGACGCCAAATTGCTAGCTAAGATCCTGGCGAACAGGCTCAAGCCTTTTATGAAAGATCTAGTACACTCTGATCAGACTGGGTTCATACCCACTAGAGCTACTGATGTGAACATCAGGAGGCTCTTTACTCACCTCCAAATGCAACATGATAACGTGGGTACTCGGGCGATAGCGGCTCTGGACGCGGAGAAGGCCTTCGACTCGGTCGAATGGCCCTTCCTTTGGCAGACCTTAAAGCGCTTCGGCTTTGGTCCCCGGTACCTCTGCTGGCTTCAGGCACTGTATAACTCTCCCACGGCCCAAATTAGAGCGAATAATATGCTATCCCCCACCTTTGCACTACAGAGGGGCACCAGGCAAGGCTGCCCGCTTTCACCCTTCCTGTTTTGCCTAGCTATGGAACCATTGGCCGAGATAATCAGAAATAAGCCGGACATTGGCGGTTTAATTAGGGGTAACCTAGTGGAAAAAATTGCCCTTTACGCAGACGATCTACTTCTCTTCCTAGACAGCCCCAACCGCTCCTTGACCAATCTCCTTAGTGTTATTGATGAGAACGGTAAGTTCTCGGGCTTGAAAGTGAACTGGGGAAAATCCACCCTATTCGCGATAGACGTTGAGGCCAAAAATCACCTACCCCGACTCCCCACTCCAATGGGTGGACAAATTCACATATCTTGGGATTCAGGTTACACGAGATGTCACCCAGTATAGGAAACTAAATATTGACCCTATCCTCACTGACATGAAAACTAAATTTTCACTTTGGGCTTCGCTTCCTCTCTCGCTGTATGGCAGACTCAACCTGGTCAAAATGAAATTTCTCCCTAAATTCTTGTATGTTTTCAGAAATACGCCGATCTGCTTGCCTAAATGTTTTTTTTCTCATGTGGACTCACAACTCCGCTCTTTCATTTGGGGCAACAAAAACCCGAGGATAAGCTTCTCCACTCTACAACGCTCAACCCAGGCAGGTGGCCTGGCATTGCCCAACCTATACCACTATTACTTGGCGGCAATTCTGGTGACAAGTAGATGGTGGTTTGAGTCAGACTGCTCGAACTCGGCAGTGACACTGGAAGCTGCCGTTTTGGGGTCGAGGGAGGCCCTGCGGCTCTTGGTATACAGGGGAAGGGAGGCACACCCAATGGTCACCAGGTCCATGATCACCACTATCACAGCCTGGAAAGTAACACAATCTATTTTCACCCCCAAGGCACTGACTGTGTACTCCCCTCATGCTCCACTATGGCGCAATATGAATTTCCCTCTTATGCTGGACATCCCCGACTATCATATTTGGGCCACAGCCGGCCTGAGATTTGTGAAGGATTTGTTCCCTCAGGACCAATTCCTCAGTAGAGACCAACTACAAACCTCGTTTCCAGTTACCCAAGCGGCATATTTCCGGAGCTGCCTACTCCACCATGCAGCAAAAAAGCAACTCGTTGGTCCTCTGACACTTATCCAAGCTTCCGAATTGGAAACCAAACTACAACTGCAGGATGTACCCAAACCTCTCTCCACTATCTACCAAACCATTCAATCATGGCAAGATAGACAGCAGCTCCGCACTTATGACAAATGGCTTTTAGACATAGTGGATTTAGACCCCGATAAGTGGTCGGAAATTCTCCGGTTACTGACTCAACCCTTGATTGCCAGCAGAGACAAGCTGATTCAGGTGAAATTCCTACATCGCTCCTACTTAACTCCTGAGCGCCTCCACCATATCACTCCCACCAGAGACGCCAATTGTACTCGAGGGTGCGGTCACCCGGGGACTTGGATACATATGATATGGGCTTGCCCCAAACTAGTGACCTACTGGACACAACTAACTGCCTTTATATCTAAAATAATGGTCCTCGAGTTGCCTCTGGACCCAGCACTGGCGCTCTTGGGTTTGACTAAGGGATTTGTTGACAAGGGTTCCGACAGAACATTGCTTCAATTGTTAATGTACTATGCACGTAAACGGATAATTTTGAAATGGAACAGGCCTGATCCTCCAACACTTGCAACCTGGAAAGAATTAGTTAATAAGGCACTGCCATGCTACAAAGCTGCCTATTTTGCTAGAGGCTGTATGGACAAGTTCATAGACATTTGGATGATCTGGGTGCTCAACCCTGCAACTAACAGCCCACATGTTTTTTGAGGTCTAGAATGTTGGCAATGTGTTATAGTGTATGATTACTCTGTATGTTCGACCCCCCCTCCGCTCTCCTCTACTTTACTTTCCTTTTCTTCTACCTTTCCTTTCCCTTTTTCTTTTTTTTTTTTTTTTCTTGTGATTTGTATCTCTTCGTGTGGATACATTGTTGTTAAAATCAATAAAAAGAAGTTTAAAAAAAAAAAAATTGTATCTGTAGTCTGACAAACTAAGAAGGAAATAAAAGCCAGACAGAATTTGCTTTTAATTGTAATTACATTTAAAATAATATTTTTAAAAAACATTTTCATTAATGTATATTTGAAGTTGGTTTAAAATTACATTTTTATTTTGTGTTTTTAAATTTTTTTTTTGTTTCGGGGTCACTGATCCCATGTAAACATCAAAATCTCTGTAAGGCTACAGATTTATTGTTATTGCTATGTTTTATAACTCCTCTTTCTATTCTGGTCCTCTCCTATTCATATTCCAGTCTCTTATTCAAATAAATGCATGATTGCTAGGATAATTTGGACTGTTGTGTAGACATTGCGTCATTGTATACATGAATTGATTGTCCATCATGCTTTGCTGGTTACTTCTTCTTTGACGAGCCATTAACAGGAACAGAAAAACCACTATTATTTTATATTTACCATTATTTAAACAGGCACAACTATAATTGAGTATAAACTGTAAACCACACCGGTTATCATCAATTGAACATATATTATGCATAGAATGGTGCCCCATACTAGTCAAGCTTGTAGGGTTGACGTCTGGTCAATATTTTAGAGGCCCTTGTTCCATTGTTCTTCATAGGGAAGATTCACTGCTTTTTACTGCTGCCATTACCAATTTTCTTTCTTCTGCTTAGTTATTCCTCTCTTCCTATTCTAGATCGAAAGGTCCTTTCTTACTTCCTTCTTTACTTCTTTCTTTCTTAGGAAGATATATTGCATTTACTTATTTTTAAGTGATAAGTCTTTTCTTTGACTAGGATAAAAGAGCATTGAGTTTTCAGAGACAACACCATGTAACTGACCCCTTTATTCGACGCTTGGGCCTGGAGGCAGAACTACAAGTAAGTGGATTTACTGGTACATAGCTTTAAGATAGGTCACTTTGTAATAATAAAGATACGGTCATTTTTTTTACTTTTTTTTTTCTTCTCAGAATGGCTTTAATACACATAATTTGAATTAGTAGGTGTATGGCATGTGAGGTTGTGCCCTTTACCAGGACATTCTAAATAGCAAGAGATTTGTGAAACGATTTTAGGCAGCACCTTTACCAATAACTACAAGTAAAAGAAAAGAGTCTGCGTGCAAATATATTATTTTCATCATTTCATCATTATAAAGAACCGCTAATTTCAAACAATGTCATCCATATACAATGCTCCAACAACTCCTACCCTCAGAATCAAAGGAAAAGCTTCCTCTTTCCTGCCTTCAAATGGGGGTCACTGACCCCAGATGCCGAAACATTATTGCTCTGTGTAACTACAATTTTATTGTTGCTTTGCATTACATACTTTTGTAAGACAATCTGATATTCATCTTCCAGTCTCTCATTCAAGCTGCTGCCTGCTTGCCTGGGTATATATGACCCTACAACTAGATAGCTTCTGAAATTCCAAAATGGAGTGTTGCTGAAGACAAAGTTAAATCATTCAAAAACAATACAAAAAACCTAATTGCAGATTGTCTCAGCATATCATTATCTATTTCATACTAAAAGTTAACGTAAAGGTGATCTACCCCTTTAATCTTCTTGTATGGATTTGGGGGTTTGGGTAGCTACCTGCCTAAGGGGAAAGGATAGTCCCAAACATTTGCTGTCTTTGCTCACATTTGAGACGGTCACCGTTTCTTAACCATCTGTGAAAACCAATCTCTTATAAGTGATTTGCTGGGGCGGCTAATCTCCCCGAATCTGCTCTTGTGGCCTGACCCTAAAACACATTATATTTATTGACCAGATATGCATCACAGACTACTAAAAACATGTCCTAACCAATCAAACCAACCAAGGTAACAAGATTGGAGATGATCCTCTAATATAGTCGATTACACAATGCAATATTGTGAAATATACAGAACTATATACAGTAATGGTAATTCGTTTGTCCTGGCACTATCAAAGTGGAGTCTATTTTTATATGCGCACAGTCTCACTTTGGACATAAATCCGTTCAATCCGTGAATCAAAAATAATTTCCTGTAAATATCAGTAATAAATATGAGGTGATAGATTAGGCGCTGCAGAGATGGATTCCTTACAATAGTTTTGGTAAAGATGACCTTGAGGCATAGAGCTCACAATATATATGAAAAGTGTGAGCCATGGCCCTTAGTGTCCCAAGTAGGCTTACCCGCACAAATCTTAAGTCCAGCGCACGCAACAAATTGTGCTGTGTACAAAGAATTTTGTGTGAAAATACAACTTATTGGTTTTTTTTTTTTTTGGGTTTTTTTTAAATGTGCGCACAAAGAAATTGTTTCGGGCACATAGCTGAGAAGGAATTAAAGGGAACATTGCAAGTAGGTAAAAAGGGAAGTATGCCCCTTACTGCCTTTGACTTTCTTTTTAATTTGTCTATTCCCCCTAATGCGCTAGCAATGGGTGAATCTGACCCGTTTCGATTCACCGAAAATTTTAAGTCTATGGGGGACAAATGTTTTTTTACCCATTGAAAGCTTTGGGCATAATTTTTGCAGAGAAATATTTTGCTCATCACTATATATATATATATATGACGTTAAAGTCTTTGGTGATCATTTGGTGGATCATTATCATCACACCATTTTGACTTTTGTGGGTCAATTTATCAAAGGTCGAATTTCGAATTCATGTGAATTTTTTTTTTTTACTGTAATAAATTTGAATATACTCATAACTTGAATGGGAGGTTATTTAAGAAAAAAACTGAATGTCTAATATTCAATCGAATAGTCCAGACCCAAAAATTGGAATCCTAGGAATCGAGTTTTCCTACAAAATAAACCTTCAAATGTCAGGACATATTCAAATAGTTCAACGGACTTCTGCCATTGACTTGTAAATGATCTCTGTAGGTTTTAGGTGGCGAATTAGAGGATCATCTCCAATCTTGTTACCTTGGTTGGTTTGATTGGTTAGGACATGTTTTTAGTAGTCTGTTTACCTACTTGCAATGTTCCCTTTAATTCCTTCTCAGCTATGTGCCCGAAAAAATTTCTTTGTGCGCACATTTAAAAAAAAACAAAAAAAAAAAAAACCAATAAGTTGTATTTTCACACAAAATTCTTTGTACACAGCACAATTTGTTGCGTGCGCTGGACTTAAGATTTGTGCGGGTAAGCCTACTTGGGACACTAAGGGCCATGGCTCACACTTTTCATATATATTGTGAGCTCTATGCCTCAAGGTCATCTTTACCAAAACTATTGTAAGGAATCCATCTCTGCAGCGCCTAATCTATCACCTCATATTTATTGCTGATATTTACAGGAAATTATTTTTGATTCACGGATTGAACGGATTTATGTCCAAAGTGAGACTGTGCGCATATAAAAATAGACTCCACTTTGATAGTGCCAGGACAAACGAATTACCATTACTGTATATAGTTCTGTATATTTCACAATATTGCATTGTGTAATCGACTATATATTTGAATTAGAACTGTTTCCATGGTCGAAATGTGATAAATCTCACATTCGAATTGGGGGTTTAAAATTTGAATGTGTGAATAATTCGAAATTGTATTTCAAATTTACTATTCGACCCTTAATTAATCTGCCCCTTGATGTCATCAAGGTCTGTGCATAGGAGTCTACATTATATTTACATTCACTGCAACCAGTATAAATAATATGTTGTGGTGAGAGGGCTGTTCATTATTTGTTTCTATGAGAATGAAATGTCCTCAACAAATCATCCGTTTCATCACGGATTAATTTTCACTGAATCATTCATTTAAACATTTCCACTTCAAAATCAAATCTCCTATTGCACCTATTGATACATATATATTTCCAACAATTCCCATTGTTCCTGCCCATTCCCCTTCTAAACACTGCCTAATATGTCTATAATTAAGGGATTACTACAGATAACAGTATAATAATAAATTACAATATAAATTATTATAAAAAGCACTGTAACTGTAGTTTCTGTGTTAATATTTTAGTAAGAGCTCCTCTTATCTGATTACTATGGTCTCTGTCCATTCCATAAAAGGAAATTCCTTGCTGATGTACACAATATATGTGTTTTGCTATACTAGATAGCAAGTTTTGATTCTGAATATCTAGTAAGTGTTTGTATACCCTCTTGGTCTTTCCTACATAACGTCTACAACAATGACCAGTAAACAAATAGACCATATGGGTTGTTCTGTTGCAAGTAAAAGTTGTCACAGTCCTATAGAAGTGAGGGGAGCTGCTTGATCTTATTGGACTGCTTTTAATCTATTCAGAAGTTTTCAGATTTTTCCCCCCTAGGACTTATCTGAAAAACCTCACATTTTTTACATCGTTAATCGCTTTTTCCCCCCCATACTTTTTACGTTTGGATCTTTTAAAAAAAATCCGATGTCATTTGTGGTTTTAGAGTTTGTGAGTTTAGTCATGGTTTCAAAAACCTCGGTTGTGTTATGGTTACCTGATCATAAAACTACTCACAGTTGAGCCTTGAGCCTTAAATCTAAAGGACAAATCCTATGAAGCCTCATATATTGGCCCTTAGAAATATTTTCGAGACAGCTTTTAGGATGATTACAACTCACATGCAGCAAACTGGTGCTGGAAGTCAACTTACAAAATAATTTGTTCTTTATACATCCTTTATACATGCAACAAACTGGTGCTGGAAGTCAACTTACAAAATAATTCGTTCTTTATACATCCTTAATCAACGTCTATGCATATATCCACAAATTCTGACCCTTGTCATAGTTCAGTTTGAATATCAAATGAAAATATTTGTTCCCCAATATGTTTGTGAAATCTATTGACTCAGCTTCAGACTCTGAAGAAGAAGATATAGTTTGTGTGCCTGTGTCACTTGAGAATGTGGCCCAGGTAAATATCGATATCCTTCCAAAAAAATAAATAAAAAAAAAGCATTCCCAAAACTCTTAAGTACAGGTTATGTAGTTGGGCCCACATTTGGCTTTCACTGCTATGCCCTGTATCTGGAGGTAGTGTGTATTGTCAAATATTAAGACATTATATCGGTAATTTATAATTCTGAATGCCAAAAACCACCATCTTAGACCTGCCGAGGTTGTATATAAGCCAATAGGAGAGGTCCCTATCCTATTTTGAATCTCCTGTGGTCTGCTCTGGAATTAGCCTGAAAATCCAACTATTTTGGCCTTTTCCGTGATAAAGCCCGAAAGAATCGTGCGATTCGGGGAAAAACCTCCAAATAAAAATCAATATTCTTTATCATTCCAAAATTTGTAGTGTAATTGTCCATCGTGATGCCCTTAGCTGAAATAAAGGCTTTTTAAATAAGAAGACTTTCAGTCTGGTGCTGTTCTACAAACAATTGCTTTTGTGATATCAGTGGTAAGTGGCCACTGAGGAACCTGCACCAATTCTCCAAAGGAGAGACAATCGAAGTTCTGACTGCTTTTCCAAGACATCTGACGATTACCTTCCCAAATATACAGTACTTCATAACAATCAGTTGCTCAGAGTCCTGTATGGCAGAAAACAGCATGTGTTTCTCACCAAGGTTAACCTCAGTAAGAAACAAACATATAAAACAACCCCACACAGGTAAAGACAATAAAGAGAATAAAACCTGATATTAAAAAAATAAAGTATAGGTTAAACAAAAAGATTACTGATTATTAACATGCAAAAACTTGAAAATGTTTGTTTACTGTTTGAAATTTAAGGGAATAATTGATTTATTTCTTTTTCTTAGGGCCACACTGGATGTGTGAATTGCTTGGAATGGAATGAGAAGGGAAAGTGAGTATTCTCAAGATCTCTGCCTTTTGTTGTTTTGTAACAGTATGGGGCCGATTCATCAATAGTCGAATATCGAGGGTTAATTAACCCTCGATATTCGACTGGGAACTAAAATCGTTCGACTTCGAATATCGAAGTTGAACGATTTTGCGCAAATCCTGCGATCGATCGGTCGAAGGATTTTTCGTTCGATCGAACGATTAAATCCTGCGAATCGAACGATTCGAAGGATTTTAATCCAACGATCGAAGGAAAATCCTTCGATCAAAAAATCACAGGCAAGCCTATGGGGACCTTCCCCATAGGCTAACATTGACTTCGGTAGGTTTTATCTACCGAAGTAGGTGGTCGAAGTATTTTTTAAAGAGACAGTACTTCGATCATCGAACAGTCGAACGATTTTTACTTTGAATCGTTCGAATCGTTCGAATTCGATCAAATTTAACCAATTCGATGGTCGAAGTACCCAAAAAATACTTCGAAATTCGAATTTTTTTACATTCGAATTCTTCACTCGAATTTTGTAAATCTGCCCCTATGTGTGTCCCTTTACTACCCAACCTAATGATTATCCAACTTTGGATTAATAAAGGGACAGTATACACCCTCTTTTCAACATGATATCAATAAATGGGCCTTGTGCTGAACAAGAGTTTTGCCTATTGTTTTAATTAAGAAATATCTATGATTTTTGTTATTTCTGGCACAATAGAAGAAAATTAAACCAGTTTAACTTCAGCATATCCTGCAACTTCCTTGTCCCAAACAGCAGGTGAAAAGATGATAAACATATCACTAACAATGAGCTGCTGCAAGGCTTAGCTTAGGGCCAGGAAACACACAGCGTTGGCTCCACTGCTCTCAGCCAGCGTTTTTTTTGGGGGGGGGGGGGTTTGCAGGTTGAGAAAAGTGGATCCGCTCCCTTCCCCAGCTCCATTTATTTGCACTAAAAAGTACAGTTTCCATTTACATGCAGGCACACAGAGCAGAGGTTGGCCTAACAATGCCTTCTTTTTTGTTTTCTGGCTGAACCCCCTCAGTTCCTGACTAGCTAAGCAGAGGTGGAAGCTGTTAGTGTCAGTGTGATTTACCAAGGCCATAAAGGAGCTTAAGGATTTGGTTATTTAAAGGTAGATATAGAGCTCTGGTAGATAATTGCCCTGTTTATAAAGGGATATGCATAGGAAGTTCAGTGAAAGCCAAATTTTTCATTGTTGCTTTATGAAGGTAAAACGGTAAAGGTAAAATATTTATTTTTAAAAGAATTGGCAGAATGCATTTTCAGCGATTCCTATTTACTTTGCTCATTATTGGTGTATACTATCCATTTAATAGATTGCTGCCATGAACCCTCTATAGGGAGTATGCAATGTCCATCCTGAATGTTTAATGCCCATGGGCAGACTGGTGCAACAATTATCCTTTCTCGATGGAGCTCTCGATACAGCGCACTGGCCTCCAGTTGCACAGCCAGGATCTTTTAGGTTGTCCTTGAAGACATATATGGTAGGCTGCATTGTCCATTTGTTTGCACTTTGCATGTTGTGGTTTATTATGTGCCCAGGTGCTTCCAGAACGAGCACTCTGGGGCCCAGGTGCTTCCGTGAACGAGGACTCTTATTTACCCTTGACATATGCCTGTTCCCATGGCAGCAAGTCTGCAAGTGGGTTGAACAAAACTGCCTCAATAGAGATATTTTATTTTGTATGTTGGCAAAATGTTCTGTTTTAATTTGTATTGCAAAGGCATGGCATCCAATATTTTTATATCACGGACTACCTTCCTTATGCTAAATTTACCTTTCCTTTGCATTGACTATGTCACAGTTTTCTGGCCTCTGGCTCTGATGACCAGCATATAATGCTTTGGGATCCTTTCCATCACAAGAAGCTTCTGTCCATGCACACAGGACATACTGCCAATATATTCTCTGTTAAGGTGAGTAGCAGTCAAGGGCATGAGGGGCAAATGTATAAATTCTCCTGTTTGCAGAAAATAAACCACAGTCACATTTAAAAAAAGAAAAGGGGGAGGTGATATTACATTGTCATTACACATGATACATTCTTAACTATAATCCCCTTTTAGTTTACTCTTCTCATCTTAAATTTGTGTTTATATTAAATTATATTAAATTATTTCATCCGTATATTTGTTTCCAACATCAGTTTCTTCCTCATTCTGGTGACCGCATCCTTATTACTGGAGCAGCAGATGCGAAAATTCATGTCCATGATATCACATCCCGTGAAACACTTCATGTTTTCTCGGAACATACCAATCGTGTGAAACGCATTGCCACAGCACCTCTATGGCCTAACACATTCTGGAGTGCAGGAGAAGATGGCCTTATAAGGTAAGTGACCAAAGTCCTCTTACAAACAAAGATAAACTTTGCAGGTAAATGAGGATGTAACCTACTATGGTGGTTGCTAAAGGGGATTTCAACCCCAAAAGTATATTTTTGGTGTTCACATTCCCTTTAACAAATGGAATGCTGTGAGCACAGGGAACTCAGTAGTTACTCTGAGCAATAGGATAAAATCACACAACTTATTAAGCCGGATTCAACACTGAACATAGAATTTGGTAATGCAGAATGTTACAGATTTGGATGCAGTGCTCCTTTAATAAATGAACTCCTTTCTTTATTATTTTGTGTGTCTGTGTGAGCATGCTGAACCTTTTACTTTAGCATACTTTTAATTTTATATATGATGCCTATTTTACTGTTGTTTTCATTTTATATTCACACTGAACAGATTTCACTATGCACTTTGTGCATAACTGTACATAAAAAGAACACTTTATATATGTATATGCTTTTATATTTTTTTATATAAGCGTAAGGTGCATAGTAACTTGTCACATTTTGGTTGTTTTAACCTTTTCTCATCGCACATTAGGCAGTATGATTTGAGAGAGAGTGGTACCCACTCTGAAGTGCTGATTGATCTAACAGAGTATTGTGGCCAGCTTGTAGAAGCTAAGTGTGTAAGCATCAGTCCACAGGATAACAACTGTTTGGCAGTAGGGGCCAGTGGGCCATTTGTCAGGCTCTATGATATACGTATGATTCACAGCCACAGGTGAGTGGGGCATGAAAGAAAATGTACTTTAATTTGATGGGTGAAAGACATAACTGTAGTCAAAATTTCTGTTTTAGTAAGGGTTTAATTTTACATGTTCCTTTAACAGAAAGAACCTGCAGCAGACTCAGTCTGGCATTCATACATTTTGCTCCCAACAGAAACCAATCCCAGAAGGAGCTGCACAATATTATGTTGCAGGTGGGAATGATCAGTTTAAATTATGTTTTTTAAATTTCATCCCACTATTTCCTGTATGTCTTAACTTTCTATTATACTACTCTTAAATTATCCTTCATATACCTTATTATGTGTCCTCTTTCCTTCTGCAAACATTCTCTCATTCTGCACTTTTTTCATTCATCAGACACTGGTGGTATATTTCTGTTTTTTCTATACAGGTATGGGATCTACATCTGTAAACTAACTAAGATATAATTAATCCTTATTAGAGGCAAAACAATCTAATTCGGTTAAGTAATATTTAACCAATGACCATGCACTAAACATAGGCCGTCTTATGGTGGTGTAGTCTTTTAAATACCTAAGGAGTCATTATTACAAGAAAATACAGAGGTTATGAGGAGAACAACATTACCCCTATAACCAGGGCTCTATCCTCAAAGATTGATATATGGGAGCAATTCCCCCTTACCCTAACGGGTAGAATAAACCTATTCAAAATGGTGTTCCTCCCCAAGTTTCTGGACGCCCTACACAACTCACTAGTAACCCCTAGATCCCAGTGTTTGAAACATATAGATATATTAATCAGAAGATTTCTCAGGCCAGGGAACCACCCAAGCCTAAACTTAAAAATTCTACAAGCCTCAGTTACTCAAGGGGGCTTGGCCCTTCCAGTCTGAACATTTATTTTCTTGCCAGCCAGTTGACTTATGCCCACTGGTGGCTAACCCTCCATCTGGACAACACCTCCAATATACTGGAAACCAGTATTAAGGGATCCTTGGAACCCTGGCCAACCTCCTCTACAGGGGACCGTCAACAACACAGATCACTACCACTCCAATGCTAACAGTGATCAATGTGTTTCAAAAGGAACTTAAGCAAGTGCAGAGGTCTATGTGGTTGAAATGGGAACCTTTATGGGGGAATAGACCATTCCCACATCTCTCCTCCCTTCCTGATATAGCTATATGGGCCTTGAAGGGTATTAAGCTTCTAAGCAATATTGTGCTGGATGGAGACATAAAGCAGTTTTAAGCCCTTAAAGAGAGCCACCAATTACCTCAAGGCATGTTCTTTAGGTATCTTCAGCTCTCACATGCTTTCCGTACGTAATTCCATATCAGACCAATAGTAAGTGGATACCACCTTGGAGAAATACCTGCGAAGGGAAGGCCTTGTTAAACCCCTGTCTCACTCATATATTATATTTTGGGGCAAACCACCCAAGACCCTCTTGCCAAAGCCCTAGGGAAATGTAAAAGGGACATCCCAAATCTTACAGAGGAGTTGTGGGAGGAAGCCCTAAAGCAGATACCAGACTAAACTATATAATATAAGCAGGGTAAATCTCACCCCATTCAGGATCTCCAAAATATTCCCCCAGACATCTGATGGGGACATTGGTTCTTACATGAATGTATTTTGGCACTGCCCACTAATCCAATGTTTCTGGAGAGGCATTGTGTATTACATTTCTGATGTGTTACAATTTCCAAGACTATTGTCGCCTCTGATTTGCCTGCTTGGAGTAGAGGAAGACATGTACATCAATAACCACACCAGACTGTGCTACCTTAAACTTTTGTATTATGCAAAAAAAGCCATTCTTTTAAATTGGAAAGCAACTGTCCGCCCCCCCAAACTATACCAACCTGGCGCAACCTGATTAACAACTCTCTGCCCATGTGATGCGATGTGTGCAAGAATAAGTTGATATATTTAAAGTTGAATTCTTCCCCCTTCTCTCTCCGCTCCAAACCTTTCTTTTCTCTCCTTTACTTACAACAGTTTGTTAAAGTTAATATGCCAAAATAAAAACTTATATAAAAAAAAAAAAGTAATATTTAAATTATTCCAGATTTACAGAAAAAAACAGGCACCGAGCATTCTGGATAGAGGGTCCCATACCTGTATACGTTTGGCTCTGCTTACCCTCTTTATTCAAATGTTTGTCACCCCTGCTCACAATTCCCTAGTCCACATGGACATTCAAATTCTGAATCTTTTATCTCTTTACTTTAGGCCATCTACCTGTCAAACTTCCAGATTATAATAACCGGTTGCGTGTGTTGGTGGCCACATATGTAACTTTTAGCCCTGATGGGACTGAACTGCTTGTCAACATGGGGGGAGAGCAGGTCTGTTACCGACATTTATTTTCCTTTTTATATTTTTTTTTATTTTAATTATATCCAAGAGAAAAAGTGTACACATGCTACTAATAATTGTTCCAGTGTTTAGTACAGGTTTGGTTTGAATAATGTATGTGTGTCCACCTGGAGTTCTTGGGATTAATGCCCAGCAGTTTTTCACTTTGCAAAGTCCCATTTTGTTTTGAATTGAATTGTTTTGAATCCATCATTACGACAGGAGTGTCTTCATGCCACAGCATCTGTATTTGGTATTTTGTCTTACAGGTGTATCTCTTTGATCTAACATTTAAGCAGAGACCTTGTACCTTCCTACTGCCCAAATCGCTTCACACATCTGGAGGTAATGTTTTAAAAAAATAATCCTTGTCCTGTAATTAATATGCTTTGAATAAGATACTTATATATACTTTGTATGGCAGAGGTGCAGAATGGAAAAACAACAACCAATGGAATTCACCATTATAGTAATGGCTTCCGTGTGGCTGATACTTGGAATTTGGGGTGAGAACAAAATATGAAACGCTTTATTCTCTGCACCCTTTGTTCATCTCTTGTATGTATTGTGTTTATCTGCTATTTATGTTAGTTTCCTTGTATGCCTTTGAGATTTTACCGAGAACTGCTCCTTGCTCATGGCATATATTTTTTCTGCAGTTTCTTCGTTGACACATTTCTTATCCCCAGTGTTTTGTTTTTTTATGTATTCACTTTTAAATTTTTTCCCTCAATTTAACCACACTCATGACTTTTTAGTTTTAACAATAAAATTGACACAATGGCTTCTCTGCCTCATTTGTCTTTTTTACCCTCATTGACCTAATTTTTCATTAATTTTCATTGCTATTGAAAACGCATCGCCAGGTGTATTTTAGTGCAGGCGACTTTTCATTGTAGCCTATTGGAAACCACGATGAGGCAGTTCGGGGAGATAGTCGCTCAGAAGACGAGGCGATTAGTCGCCAGGCGACAAATTCTCCCCGAATAACCTCTTGTGGACTAACCCTAAATGTAGTTTGTTGCTTAAAACCAGATTGTAGGGGGTCCAGTATGTTATTGCTAGATAATTTAGAGATGAAAAGTAACTGGGAGATAGATCTGAGATATATAATTTACCTATACTCTGTTGCCTATGCCTCTTATGCTTTTACCTTTGCCTCTTTTCTGCCAATGCCACCTATCTCTTTAAATCCTCAATTCAATTACTGGTCCATGTCCATATTGTCATACTTTTTATCATTGTAGTTTTCCCTTTATCTGTCCTTAAGTGGAGCTAAAGATCCAAATTAAGTTGGATACTGTACAGCCATAACTTGCCTTACAGGTTTATCCATCACAAGTCTCCTCCTCCAAGTTTCACAAATGTGTTCACAAAGAGAACTGCTTTAGGGTGCAAGGTACTTGAATGATATGCAGGCCAGCATGCGGCACCATGTGCCATTGAATTGTATGTCTTTCAAGAGCAATTCTGGTTTAACCGGGAAAGTCAATGTAAGCTGCAGAAGAAATCAAATGTTACAGCTGCTCTGTGCATAAATATTAAAAAAACAAAAGAATCCAACTTTATCTAGCGTTTGTTCCCTTTAATATCATTGCCCTGTTTTCCATTCTAACCTTTTTTGATTAATCTTTATTTTCTGTATTTCCCCATGTGGCTACACTCTCACTTTCCTGTTATTTTCTGTTATCTGTCTAGAGCAGCCTCTGACCTTCCTCCACACCTTGAGAAGGTGAAGCAGAAAGCCAATGATGCATTTGCTCAGCAGCAGTGGAGTCAGGCTATTGAGCTGTACAGTGAGGCTGTCCAGAGAGCTCCACACAGTGCCATGTTGTATGGAAATCGTGCTGCTGCTTACATGAAACGCAAGTGGTAAGCAGGGATGAATAGTAAATGAACAGATAAACTGATTGATGGCTGTTTTTAAATCATCGCTTTACCTTGTTTTTCTGTGAATCCCTCATTTCTTGCACAGGGATGGGGACCACTATGATGCTTTGCGAGATTGCTTGCAGGCCTTAGCCCTTAACCCAGCCCATCTGAAGGCACATTTTAGATTGGCCCGTTGCCTCTTTGAATTACACTATGTGTCTGAAGCTTTGGAGTGTCTTGAGGAGTTCAAAGTCAAGTTCCCAGACCAGGCACGGAGCAGTGCATGTGATGCGCTAGACAGAGACATCAGAGTGGCTTTATTTTCCAAAAATGACACACGTAAGTAATTTCAGCCTGTTTTTCCATTATCTCTACTGTGTGTAATAGGATAGCATAATTTAGCTTGATAAGAACTAGCATTCCACAGTGTTGACACATAAGACCAAATTTACCTCAATGAGCTACAAGTTGCATAAATCAAACTCTGCCATAACCTAAACATACACAAGGTGGAAGATTGCCTTTAAATGAATGTTTGGTACATTCATCTTATTCCAAGCAGCTTTTTAATTGATTTTCTTCACGTTTTTTTTTTTTTATTATTATTTTTAATATTACATACCTTTCAATTCTTCTATTCAGAATCAAGTTTCAAACCTGGGGTTAAAAAACACATTGAAGTAAAGCTACATTATTTTTCTCATCGTGGAAAACTTGAGCTGGTGAACTACAAAAAAGTTAAAGGGGACTTGTCATCCAGAAATGAAAAGCTGTATAACATTCTTTTCCAGATTACACATGAAACCCAAATATTTTTTTTGTTTTGTTTTTTGATTTTAAACAGACAAACAAAAAAGGAAGAAAAACATAATGGTAAGGTTGAAACAGGAAAGAAGCCAAGTCGACATCTAAGTAATATCAATAACCATGGAAAGCCGATTATACATTACCACAATACATTTTCCTAGATGGACATCTTAAGCTGAATCGCTAAGGAGAATTCCATGGAGGGAGCTGAATCTTGTAACAAGCAAGGGATGCTCTATGTGCTGGAAGGGCTACGCAAAGGTCCAGGGCTTAGTTCGGCACAGGGGCTAGAGTTCATCAATAGCTAGAGAGACAAGTCTTGGGGTGTCGGTTTAGACTTTTGAATAGAAGGCATGGCTAAGCTGTACTTAAAAACCATGAGTGGTGGTAAATGGCATTTTTGTTGCCGGTGGGTAGAAATAGTAGATTTTTCAACAAAAAGTAGGTGTCTAAATTGTTGTAGATGAGAATTCCCCCAAATGTAGACAAGGTGCTGGGGGAGGGGGGTGGTGGGATTAGCCTTAAAGTTTGCTTCAACAAATCCACGTCGTCGCCAGGGCTCTTAAGACTTATAAAATATTTATTTCAATTTGCTTGATGTTTAACAACTGTAAAAAGTCCCTTCCTCAAAAGCACAACAATACAAATAAAGTTTAAAAAAAACCTCACCTCCACCCCTTGCATGATTGGAAGGAATAAGAATTTGCTTGCCAACAACCAGACTGTGCTGGGTAGCAAGAGTTGCAGGCAAAGAGGTTGTATCCTTGGGGTGCCGATAGGCAAAGTTGCAGAGATCCTTCCTCGAGAGTAGAATGATTGCTTGGAGTTACGTATTGAGGTTGTATGGATCAAGGTTGAAACACCCTTTGAGGAATTATAGTTGTGGGCCTGTAGAGGTGAAAGTTTGTGGAAGCTTTGTATAGGCTATCCAGGGTGTCCTTTTACAAATTGAGTCGACTTTGAGTTTTAAAACAGGTTTTGAGGACATATATATGAGGGTAATGTGAAGGAGAGGGGCGTAAATCATTTTAATGATACTTAAGCATATAGGGATGAAAGTTTGGTTCAGTGGGGTAGAACACTTGTTGATTGGAGATGATTGAGTCTAAATTTAAGTTAATATATTTGGTCATAACATTTTGTATAGTGACATTAAGATACTTGAATTGGGTTATCCAAACTAGGGTACTGTTGAGAGATAAGGTTTGGTGTTGGTTAGGGTAGATTGGGAACAAGACAGGTTTGTCCTAGTTTATTTGTAGCCCAGATGATCTGCCAAATTGACAAAGTGGAGGATAATGGAATAATCTCTAGGCGAAAGATTGGGAGCTGTATTTTGTTCCTGTATGTTGTTACGGCAGGGACCCGGTGAGCTGTTTCCACAATGAAGTTATCAGAGCCCAGGGTGTCTTAGAGCCGTTTTAAAATTAAGGTTACCAGGCCTGGCCCCTCTGCCTGTCCAGGAAGTCCCACAATACAGACATTGTTGCGTCTCTGCCTGTCAATTTTTGGTTGAGGTTCTGGACATCAGCATGTAGGGGAGGCATGGTATCTTCTGGGATTGAGACTGTTTTCCAGAGCTATAGTTTGTTCCCTGACCTTTTGGATAGCTTGGTGCAGTATGGATAAGTAAATCTGTATTTTCTCAAGCTGGGGGGTGTCGTCACTCAGCTCTCCATAATCACACTGAGCAAGTTAGCCAATGCGAGTTCAGCAAATAAAAATGTAGCTCATCTGAAAATTTACTTACACTAAGGGGCATCAAAATTAGAGCTCACCACCACTTTCTATTCATTGCCATGACATTTTTTTAGTGCATTTATCCTAAATGGTGAACTCAAACATAAATATGCTTTTGAAAATCCGACAGGAATAAACAGAGAGCGGGTGATTTTTTTGTGGTGAGCTCTAATATCTGTTCATAAAATACATTAAAAACGATTTGTATGCTTCGTTCCTTTGCAATGCACAGAATGGAGACAGGTACTATTTTGTTTGTAAATTGTCATCATAGCAAGTTTTGCAGAATGCCTAATCTAATGTGTACAGCAAAAAGCAGTGGAAAGCAGTGTGAGGAGTGGAGGGGAAGTCGTCTCCATTGCTTTTTTTTGTTCTTATACAGAAGTAGAGGAATTACCATGATATAGGCATTGATACCTGGGCCCACCAATAGTTTTCCTGGTATCCTGGTGGGCCAGCCCAACACTGTTTTCAATTCTCTGACGTATGTCCTATTTTTTCTTTTGCTCTGTTTCCACAATCTACATTTTTTCATTCATCAGTTTCTTTTTTCCTCCTCCACAGATGAAGATAAAAAAGGGGGTTCAGTCCGTCTGCGTTCTGGAGGAAGAAAGGATTCTCTGTCAGAGGATGAGCTGCTGCTGAGAGAGAGAAGTTTGGATTATAAACACCGATATTGTGGTCACTGCAATACCACCACGGACATTAAAGAAGCCAGCTTCATGGGAAGGTGATTCCCATGTTATGAAAGATCAATGTTTGTTCACTGTTCCTTCCCTTCAAATGTTATTTCGACTTCTAATTTACTGTCATTTCATCATCTTTTAGCAATGGCCAATATATTGTAAGTGGGTCGGATGATGGTTCCTTCTTCATCTGGGAAAAAGACACACAAGCTCTTGTACGGGTTCTCCAAGGAGATGATTCTATTGTTAACTGTCTTCAGCCACATCCAACGTATTGCTTCCTGGCTACAAGTGGTATTGACCCAGTTGTCCGACTGTGGAGTCCACGTCCTGAGGTAAGCTGTTCTGCACAGTGATCTATGATGGTAACACTGGCAATAACAAATGTTGTTTTATGATGATATGCCTAAAATAGTTGTTTGTAAGATGTTTGCAAAGCACTTCAGGTGGCTAACATTTTATACATCTATACCTTTTTTAAATGGAATACTTTTGATATTTCACTCTTCATATTTTGATCTTCTTTCAACAGAGTGAGGGCCTAGACCGACGGGTGGTACAGGATATGGAGGGAGCCTGTCAGGCCAACCAGCGGCGAATGAATGCTGACCCACTGGAGGTGATGCTGATGAACATGGGTTACAGGATCACAGGACTCAGTGGTGGGGGGTCAGGGAATGGTGGAACAGGATCTGATGATGAGGAGACTGATGAAGGACAGGTGCAATGCCGACCCAGCTAACCTTTGTAGGTGTGAGCTGTCTGGTATAAAAAGTTGCATTATTGGGAGGTGGTAATAACCAACCATCCTGCTCTCAGTACATGTGTGGACCTGTTATCACCTGGCTCAGTTTGCAATCCTCTGTGCATTAGGATAAGAAGGGACACCAAACGTTATTCAGTATACACAGTATATGTAACATGACTGTAGGATTTTCCACCTCCCTAAATTCCAGAATATATAAAATGCACACATCTTCAAATTCTGAAGTTAGTTCAGCATCGAACTGGAGTGGATGTAGATACATTAATTCTATGCGAAATCCAGACCTACAAGCTCTGCTGTCTGGAGACATAAATTATGCTTTCAACACCACGTGGAAGTGTTGAATTTAAGCTGCATAATGGTCCTAATGAGGGTCCTAAATTTAAGTACAAATAATAGTTATTTTGAAGTATGATGATTTGCTTTGTGCAAAGGTAAACTATGGGTTCTAAGTAAGCTTCAGATATCCTTTGTAAGAGTTTGCAACAGGTGTGGATGCTCTTTATTTGGTTGTATGCTTTTTTGTATGCTTCAGGTGAGTTTATTTGATGACTTCAGCATCATAAAATCTAGACTGTAGTTGATATTTTATTTACCTAGAATCACTAGGTTAGCAAAGATTCACATATGCTTGTCTAGATATGTTCTAAATCAGGTCAGTAATTCCAGCTGAAGAACAGAAATTAGAGAGCATGGTGTGCTGTGCTCTTTCAAAATACAGAATTCCATACTTAATTGATAAGGTCCATCATAACTCTAAATTAATATATTTGTTGCAACCCACTATTTACCACCTATCCTTTATCTTTTTTTTCAGTTTGGGTTGTAGGTCTGAGCAGTTTTTTCCCCCCAGTTTGTATGGATGTATATCTATGTGAATAAAAGCTTCTTTATTTCTGAGCAGAAATTAAAAGAATGGTAATGTTTTTTTCTTTATTTTGTGTTTGACTTAGGGATGAGCATGATGGTGATACTGTGTATGTCCTCTGGTAAAGGGCCCCTTTGCCTTACAACAAAGATAGAGAAATATGAAACTACTGATAGTCATTCACCTATAGTTACAATAATATCCACAAATAAGTGTTCATCTTAAATCATTCAATAATTATCCTTAAGGACTAGTACTAGCTAGAGCAGCAAATAGGCATTCAGTGCATTCGCTTGAAGCATGGGCATGTCCAATCAAGTCCTTTGGGCTCTCTCAAGGGTACTATCGATTGGAAACTTTTGTACTAGAAGATCAGTTAAACAAGTAGCCAATGTCTACAGAACTGAAGAACTGCATCAGCTGGTGTTCACGATGACTAAGGGACTAATAACATCTGCTTGTGTTCAGATTTACTGAAGACAACATCAACTAGGTGAAAATTTTAAAAAGGTGGTATTAAGACAAATATGGAGTTAAACTGGGAGTGTTTGTTTACACCAAACCAATTACCAATAAACTAATTGCAGGAATCGTATCGCAAAGAGGGCCGATTCAACCACTGCTCTTTTTCACTGGATCACAGTGGCAAATAAAATGCCCCATATGGCACTGGCCTAAGGCAACAATTCATCAAATTTTGGTAGTGTTTGCAAAAATAAATTTCATGGACATATTTTTAAAATTAAAAAGTATGTGTTGTGTATACTCTAGTGCAGTGATCCCCAACCATGCATGTTGCTTTCTAACCCCTTGGTTGTTGCTGTCAGTGGCCTGAAAGCAGGTGCTTATTTTTGTGCACTGCTAAACAGAGCCTCAATGTAGGTTGACAATCCACATAGAGGCTACCAAATGGCCAATCACAGCACTTATTTGGCACCCCAAGAACATTTTTCATGCAAGTGTTGCTCCCCCATCTCCTTTTACCTCTGAATGTTGCTTACGCGTTCAAAAGTTTGGGGTTCCCCCCAGCACGTGGAGCTTTGGCTTAAGGGATATGGTACATTGTGTAAAATACAATGATAAATTGGTGGTTCAGCAGACAAATGGTGCCAGTCAGGAAAAAAATATTTGCTACATTGACAGGACAACTTTATCTAACTTGTAAGGGCTATTCTATTCTCTATAAGCAATTATGTGTTCAGAATAATAGCAGTGTGTTTAAAAAAAAAAAAAAAAAAAGCTCAAAATCCTTATAAAAGCTTTTATTTCCATACAAGCAAATGCATTGGGAACACTGCACATTCTATTCCAAATCAAAATATGAAGAAAGATTTATCAAATTTGTGTTATTCCTTTACAGAAAATGAAGAAAAGGGAATATTAGGCTGT
This sequence comes from Xenopus laevis, assembly GCF_017654675.1. Classification (NCBI taxonomy): domain Eukaryota; kingdom Metazoa; phylum Chordata; class Amphibia; order Anura; family Pipidae; genus Xenopus; species Xenopus laevis. Next base: position 67,962,203 of record NC_054374.1, on the reverse strand, counting down.
TCCAAAAAAAAAAAAAATGGCAGTGTCTGCATTCTTCTTTACAAACTTAAAGGGGTTGTTTACCTTCCAAATACTTTTTTCATTTGGTTTCATATTGTTCCCCATAAGTAAAATTTATTTATTTTTTTTCAATTGCTTTCCATCTTTTATTTTTTACGGTTTCCAAAATTTAAGTTTAAAGGAGACATTATATGTAAAAAAATAAGAACGTACCAGTGCGTTATATTTCGATATATTTAGATTATATTTAGATATAGAAGAATTGTGCTTAAAAAAAGTAGTGTTTCAGGCTGATTTATTGAATATTTCTGCAAAAACCCTAAAAAATGCCCTTCTCTTCCACTTCCTGCTCCCTGAATTCCCAGTCTGTGCAGGGGAGCCAGCGGCACTCAGCTCACTGTCCTGTAGGACAGGAACCAATCAGTAGCTAGCAGAACCTGATAGGGAACTGAAGCCTGTCTGTGCTTGTGTGACTGCGGGGCTGTGATTGGCTGTCCCCCTCCTAATGTTCTTTTGGCAGGGACTGTTAAGACACGCCCACCCCTCATTTAAAATAGAGACCAGAGAACATCTATAGGGAGCTCCAATAAAGGTGCAATAAAGATATTGATTTTTAGCACCATGTAAAAACAACACCATATCTGACTTATAATTGCCTTCAAAATGAGGGTTTTTTCATTTATCCTATATGTCTGCTTTAAAGTTTATTGTTGCTCTCTCAGTTTGGCAGCTCAGTGACCCAGGAGCGTTTGAACTGTTACAATTTGCTACATTTAGTTGATACATTTCTCAGCAGTACGTGTGGGATATTAGCAACTTTTGTATCAATTCTAACAGCTGCCTTTAATGAACCTTATGGATTCTGTTCAGCAGAGCTAAAGATAACAAATGTATCAAATTAAGAGAGTTAGAGTCTGCGACCCCCCCCCAGCTGCTTTAGAAGGTAAAAACCGAAACATTACACTTCAATATTAGAAAAACGGTCACATATAGAAAATGATTGGAAAAAGTATTTATTTCTGGTGAACAATCCGAAACCAATTGAACTGAAAAAAGTGTTTGAAAGTGAACAACCCCTTTAAAATTCATTGTTTCAAGATTTTGCTTTCCTTTGAATCACTGATCTAATATTTAGTTGTATAATCAGTGTTTCTGAGAACTGTTGCACATCTGTGTTACATCGAGTCAACCAATTTCTATTGGATTAAGGTTCAGGGATTGGGGTGGCCACTATAACGTCAATCTTGTTGGTCTGGAACCAAGATGTTGCTCATTTACTGGTGTGTTTGGGGTTGTTGTCTTGTTGAAACCCCCAATTTCAAGGGCATTTCCTCTTTGGCATAAGGCAACGTGACATATTCAAGTATTTTGAAACTGATCAATGATACCTGGTATGAGATAAATAGGCCCAACACCACAGTATGAGAAACATCCCCATATCATGATGCTTGTGCCACCATGCTTTACTGTTTTCACAGTGTACTGTGGCTTGAATTCAGTGTTTGGGGGTCGTCTGACAAACTGTATCCCCTAGACCCAAAAAGAACAATCTTTCTTTCATCAGTCCACAAAATGTTGGGCCATTTCTCTTTGTGGTAAATTATAACTTCTTCAGCACGTTATTTTTTCCACAATGGGACTTTGCGGGGGCTTATTGCCGATAGCTTGGCTTCACATAGGCATCTTCTAATTGTAACAGTACTCACAGGTAACCTTACCTTCTTTAATCTTCCTAAAGCTGATCATCAGCCAAGTCTTTGCCATTTTGGCTATTCTTCTATCCATTTGAATGGTACTTTTTCTTTCTCTTTCACATATTTCAGGTTTTGGTTGCCATTTTAAAACATTTAATTACACTTTAGCTGAGCAGTCTTCTTTATATGTTTTCCCCTTTCCAATCAACTTTTTAATCAAAGTACGCTGTTCATCTGAATAAGGTCTGGAATGACCCTCAGATTTTCAGAGAGAAATGCACTATAACCAACATTTGCTGCCTTCCTTTCTTAAATAAGGGCAGTAACTTTTTTTTCACAGAATGAATGACCTCACTAATTGAACTCCACACTGAAATTATTTGGAACAAGCTATTATTATTTTGAACACTGCTATTATTTTGAAACAACCTCAAATAATGATTCAGTTACGCAGAATCAGCAGCAAGCATGTCATGACTGTTGGGTCTGTTGGGTTTTCTATTACTCACCTACTAGTAAATTATTTGCCATGTAGAAATATAATTTCTACCAAAAACAGTTATTGATCAGGTTAGTGATGTTGGGCTGCTATTATTCTGAACATAACTGTATATCATGTAACTGTTTCTTTCCTAGGCCGAAGAATAGGCATTCTTTAAGTGGTGGGACTCAAAAAAAATTTAAAAAAAAGAGAGGGGCTCGTCGGGGACATTCTGGGTATACGCTTTACTAATACCTCCTCTACTACCCCCTCTGAAAACCATCCCTAATTTCACATTTTAACCTTTACTATAGAGGCATCAGTAAGACATGTTCCTACAGTCAGTGTCGGACTGGGACACAAGGGGGCCCACCCAAAAACTTAGACCAGGGGCCTACTCTACGTCTTCTTTCTTCCTCTTCCCGTTCAACCTCTATTCTCCTAGTCTCTTTTATTTACATACTATACTCTATTTTTACAACTATTTAGCCTCTTTGTTCTCATAAAAATAGGGAATGGCCATGAAATATGCCAAAAGTTTAGCAGTCTGAGGGCCCACTGACACCTGGGCCCACCGGGACTTTTCCTGGTATCCTGGTGGGCCAGTCCGACACTGCCTACAGTGTCCTAACATTCACAATTGGGAAAGAATGGAATTTGAAACAAATTGCATATTCTAGAGGTTGGTCATCCTAATGTTCACAGCAGAGAACTACATGGAGAATTCAAGACTGAAATTCCACAGCTAAAAACTTTTGCATGGTTTACATGGAGTAGGGTAAAGCTGGCCATAGACGCAAAGATCCGATTGTACAAATCATCGTACGATCGGACTTTCCCATCTCCCGACCTGCCACTAACCATTCCGATCAAATAAAGTAGTAAAAGAACAGATCAGCCAATGTTCTGCCCCTCACAGCAATCGTACGAAAGTTATGTCCAACAAAAGCTAGTGACAGTCTCCCTCTGAAAATTGTACGATCGTCGATCAGCAATACACGCAGAGATATTATCGACAGAAATCTTTTAACCTGTCTGATCGACCACATGACCAATCTCCGTCGGACGAAAAATGTCGGGACTCTCCACACACGGTCCCAAAATCGTACGAATCCTCGATTCGTACGATCAGATCTTTGGTTCTATGGCCAGCTTTAGTTTTAAATCAGCTGTTGTAGCATACATTTGCAATGCACACTGGAAACCATTGTCTGGAAGACAAATGACAGTTTGTTTGGCACAGGTTTCAAATCGCTTTACATATTTTATATGGAAATGGTTGTTACCTTAAAGGCAGAAACACATGTGGAGATTCGGGGAGATTAGTCGCCCAGCGACAAATCGCCTCTTCTCCAGGTGACTAAGTTCCCCGGAATGCGTTCCTGGCGGCTAGAATGTAAATTGCCGGCTGGATAGCACTAGGAGTGCTTTGTTTTTCCGAAATCGTCCGAAATTTCCTCTTGAGGCAACTTTGGGGTGAAACTCGGGGAAAACGAGGTGCTCTGAGTGCCATCCCGCCAGTGATTTACATTCTAGCCTGCGGGAGGCAGTTCGGGGGATTAGTCGCCTGAAGAAGAATTGATTTGTCGCCGGTGACTAAAACTCCCCCCGAATCTCCACATGTGTCTCTGCCCTTAGGCTACAATTTAATTACTTTTTATTCTCCTATTTAGGCCCTTTCTTATTTACCTTCCAATCTATTATTCAAACCATTGCCTGGTTGCTAGTGCAATTGAACCTTAGTAACCAGATAGCTGCTGAAAATCCAAACTTAAGATGCTGAACAAAAAGCTAAAATAGTTCAACGTGGAGAGACCAAGGTTAGCACAAAACTACTCCTGGCCGAAAACAATTAGCCCTCTGGTCTGGCGAATACATTTAAAGCTTTTTGCAGCATTTTTTTTAATACACAAAACAGGCGCAGCAGCAGAGCATCAAATGATACCAAAATACACGCACTACATTTCAAACTCAATTCTAAAAAAAAAATCACGTAGATGTAAGACGAAATTAATGGGCAGGTGTGACGCAATGATATACAAGTTATTGGCGGAAGAGTAATGACGGAAATGAGGTAAGATTGGGAACTTTAGTCTGAAGCAAAAGAATAACTAGTGATGGCGGAAGTAGCGCTGCTGCTACCCGTGATGGCGGAAGTGCTGGAGGAGAAGATGAAGCCTGACCCGGAGCGTAGTCGTTATCCGCATTGTATAGTGTGGACCCCAATACCAGTTTTGACGTAAGGAAGTGTAGGGACTTATTTATTCCCCTGTGCATTTGTCTTTGCAGTGATAATTGGGTATAGCTTTGTGAAAATGTGTATCGGCAATATAATTCTAAAAACAAATACACTCCGTCTGTAATATGCTCTTATGGGCTCTATAGTATTTAATTACAATTTCAGGCAGTGGGAAGTCTTAATGGTGGATATTGCTTAACGACAAGCTAGTATAAATACAGTGTGACATTGCATGCAAGGCTTCTTGTTGCAGAAACAAATAAGTAAAAAATAAGAGTGTACCAGTGCATTATAGTCATATGTAATAACTGTGCTTTAAAAAATAGTGTTTCAGGCTGATTTATTGAAAATCTCTGCAAAAACCCTAATAATCCCTCCCTTCTCTTTCACTTCCTGCTCCCTAAATTCCCAGGCTGTGCAGGTGAGCCGGCTGTAGCATAGAAACCAATCAGTAGCTAGCAGGACCTAATAGGGAACTGAAGCTTGTCTTTGCTTTTGTGACCGCAGGGCTGTGATTGGCTGTCCCCTCCTACTGTGCTTCTGGCAGGGACCGTTAGGACATACCCACCCTCTCATTTATAACAGAGACCAGATCTATAGGGAGCTCCAATAAAGGGGCTATTTTTAAAGATAATATTATTTTTTAGCACCATGTAAAAGCAACACCATATATTACTTATAATTGCCTACAAAATCATTTATACTATGTGTCTCCTTTAAGCATTTTAGGTGACAATCTAAAAAAAACACTAATGCCTAGATAGTATACATGGGTTATCAGACTGCTCTTCCAAAACGTAGCCTTTATTTGGACAATGAAATATTATATATATCAAAATTCACTTTTAAAGGGTTTGTTCACCTTCAAAACACTTTTTTCAGTTCAGGTGTTTTCACAGAAAAGCATTTTTTTCATTTACTTTCCATTTGGAATTTTTGACAGTTTTTCCAAAATTTACATTTAAAACATAGTATTCCTGATAGTGGTGTGCGGGCAGAGAAATTCTCGACCTGCACCCGACTCTAACCCGCCACCTCCCAACCAGCACCTGGCCCGCTGTTCCCCCTATATTTATAGACCCGCACCCGACGGGTCCGTGTCTATAAATTTAGGTCCTGGAAGCTGGCAGTGCTAGGTCACCGGCAGGGAGAGCAGGAAAAGAGCTCAACCTGGACTTGCCCGCGGCCTGAAGATTTTGTGCAGGAGCCTGCCCGAACCCCCCCAACCAGCGCGTTTTGGGCCGGTCCGTACATCACTAGTTTTGCCTCTGGTGTTTCAGTCTGGTAGCTCAGTGATTCAGGTGCAGATTCTGCACAGTTGCAGATTGCTACAATTAGTTGATACATTTCTCAGCAGCAACTAAGGGATATTAGCAACTATTGTATCATATTCTAACTGCTGCCTTTAATGAAACTCAGGGGTTCTGCTCAGCAAGATGATACAAGAAATGTATCAACTCATGTATCATTTAGAACAGTTAGCTGAATTGGTGGTACAGCCTTCACCCAAGACATAAGAAGGTAGAAAATGTAACTTTAAGAAAAACAGTGACAAACACAAAAAACAAAGTAAGTGAAAAATGTTTTTCTCGTTGGTGAATTGAAGTGTTTGAAGATTCTGATCTGGACTATAACCCATTCATTTCTGCAGAGCTCAAGCAACACAGATCAACTCGATTTGTTATGGATTGATTCTAATTTACTGATATTTGTGAGTTTGGTCAGTATTGCTCAAATGCAACTAAAACATAGCTTTTAACAAATTGTTAACATTTTCCACAGCTTTCTATGGCATTCAGCATCCTAAAACAGTTGCTATTTTGGCAGGTTTGGATACAAAATCCTGAAGATTGATAAATAAACATATTGGTAATTGTTTATCAGATCAGTTGACCATACCAATTGTTTTGAACTGCCAGTTCAAAATCAAAGACATCCTGGCCATATAGAATCACTGGGAATCCAAGGCTTTTAGCACCACAGGGTGTTCAGTGTCTGATGTATGGAAACTCCTATTGAAGGACCTGACAAAGTATAATGTAGCCAGCCAGCAGTAAATATTGATGCCAAAAAATGAGCTGTGCTGCAATAAAAGAAAAAAAATCCTTAATTTTGAGCTCCCATCTCACTTTTGCTCTTTTCTCCTAAACACATTTCTAGTTCTGTATCTTTTTCTTGTTGTCATCCCTTGTTTCATTATTTTTTACATTTTTTCAGCCTTCATTACTGTGCTCCTATTTGCTTTTCTTCTTACTTCACTTTTTCTTCTTTAACTTTTTTCTGTATTCCTCCTCTTTTTACATTAAATTTTCCCCTTTACTTCCGCTTATTATTTGTCCCTCCTACTTACCTTTCTTCTGTTCCCCAAACCAGTTTCCAATCTCACTTTTTCTTCTTCTTTTCTAATCTTTCCCTTTCCTTCTATTAATATTCTTCTAATCTTGTCTTCCAGAAGATTTTTAATCTTTTTCTATCTTCTCTTTTTCATAGGTTCTCTGCTTTTAACTCCCACTTTCTTTAATATGGGTTCAACATCTCTTTTCTGCCCTTTCCTTGTTTTCCCAGGGGATTCCTAGTTCTTTGGATTTATTTTAATTGTAAACTGTGTTTAAGAACTTTTCTTCCAGCTTCTTTTCTTAAGAGCAATTGTTTTTCCTCTAACTTTCACTTCACTTTACTTTCTCCTAGATGGTTATTTCCATTCATTGGCCACATGGGGATTTGTACATCATCGGGTGTGATCCGAGACTTCGCTGGACCATACTATGTGTCTGTAAGTGATGTATACATTATGATTAAGTATAAACAGGCACCAGAAGGAAATCTCCCATAAATCACACACATAAAAATATGTCTCCAAAACTATGTAGTCACCTGGCTTTACATTTTACTCAAAACTAGATTCAAATGTAATGTTTCAAAAAACCTAAAGTAAAACAAACTGCAGTATACTGTTTGCTTAAATATTGAATCCCTGTGTTGTGAAAGCCTTTAGTTGATATGGGTGAAAAACAATGAGATAGATGCCATACTATTGACCTTTGACCTGGAGAGACCATTAGTTGATATGGGTGAAAAACAATGAGATAGATGCCATACAATTGACCTTTACTAGTGAATAACTAAATTAAATGTCACATTTTGGAGATTAAGAAAAAGATCATTGATGATTAGTGTTCAGCCTGTAAACAGCCTTGAAAATAAAACTAAAAACCAAATAGAACATAGGCACACTCCACATACTGCTTCTGCAAAAAAAATTTGAAAAAATCTTCTTGTATTTGTGAGATCCAGCAAATGTTTCGGGGACATGCCCCTTCATCCAGTGAAAATATAGTGAATAAAGTACCCCCTCTTGTAAAATATAAGGATATTATAAGTTACCGAGGAGTTTCATGACCATATAAAAACACGAGGCCGAAGGCCGAGTGTTTTTATACAGGTCATGGAACTCCGAGGTAACTTCTAATATCCTCATATTTTGCAACTGGGGGTACTTTATTTATTATAATACACAAATTTCAGTGAGTCATGTGACAGAAATGACATCAGAACTCATCATTTATAACTGATGACATCAGAACTCACCGTTTATAAGGATATATTTTACAGGATATTCATGGCTTTTGTGTATTATAAAACTATAGGGAAACTAAAAGAAGTTAGATATATTTGGACTGTATGTCCCAGTAGGTACTGTTACTACAATAAACTGTCCAGATTCTGTACGGGAAAACATTGTCCCTTAAACCTCTTCTCAAAGTACATAATAGGGATTATAGTGGATATCAACCCAAAGATAACATTTTGCTTAATAAAATAAACTTTTCAGTATACATTAATTATAAATGTTCAGTTGTTTAAAGGAACGGGTATGGGACCTGTTGTCCAGAATGCTTGGGACCTGGGGTATTCCTGATCTTTCCATAATTTGGATCTTCATACCTTAAGTCTACTAGAAAATCATGTGAACTTTAAATAAACCCAATAGACTGGTTTTGCTTCCAATTAGGATTAATTATATTTTAGTTGTGATCAAGTACAAGCTACTGTTTTATTATTACATAGAAAAAAAATTGGATTATTTGGATAAAATGGGAGTCTATGAGAGATGTCCTTTCCATAATTCTAAACTTTCTGGATGACTGGTTTCCTGATAACAGATCCTATACCTGTAGTAGTAAATGTAATAGCATTTCAATTATCTGCTCTATTAGTAGTGATGTGCAGGCTATCTGTACAGTAGCCGTATGTCTTGGCCCTTATTTACTGTTAGCCTGACGGTGACACCTGTTTCAGAGTTTCACCACCTGCCATTATTAGAATAGCAAAGCTACCTTCCAGATGTATATCTAAAATATAAATCTAAAGTTAGAGAATTCTGTGGCGTCGGGTATATATGTAGGTGTCCACACTTCAAAACTACACATGTTCTTTTTTTCACCAAAATCAGTATTATTGAGCCCTCAGGCCCTCTGACAAACTGACTAATTGGTTATTTAAAAAGGATATATAAACCACATTGGTTCTGCTTTGAAAAAATGTTGTATTAGAAGTAGAGGGTACAGAGATAGGGAGCACAGTCATTTTATCCACCTCATTTCACAGTAAATCTAGTGGCCGTACTGATCTGGCAATCCCCCAGGGTGATAGGGCTTAAAACGGGAAGGGTGGAGGAAAAAATTGCCTTATATGCTGATAACGTGCTCTTATTCCTAGCAGACTCCAACGGCTCCCTTCATAGTGCATTACACTTAGCAGGTCAGCTGGGCAGGTTCAGCGGGCTCACAATAAACAAAGAGAAATCCATTCTCTTTTCCCTTGAGACGCCTTGGCCTGTAGGTGACCTACAAGGACTAAAATGGGTCACAAGGTTCATATACTTAGGAACAGTTATAACTCGTAAAGCGAATGAATGTATATATGAAAATGTTGAACAAGTGTTGTTAACTTTTAAGACCAGAGCAAGTCAATGGGAGAAACTTCCACTCACTGTTTGGGGCAGAATAAACCCGTTCAAAATGATATCTCTGCCTAAATGTATATATATTATGCAACATGCCCCAACCTGGCTTCCCCCACAACTATTTAAGCGTATAGATTATACATTGTTTCACTTTATATGGGCCCAATAAGCTCCCAGGGTTAGCAGACAGACACTAATGGCCCCTCATGACTGTGGCGGTTTAGCACTCCCACACCTAAAATACTATTACTGTGTACATACACAATTGGCTCACGCTGGACCCTGAGAATCCACTCACAGCACTGCATTCCACTATGGCGGGCTCCCTAGAAGGGTTGAGGAACATGCCCTATAGGAAAGCCAGAGACATCCCTGAACTGCCACCTGTATTGTCAACTCCACAGAAAATATGGGCACTTACTATTAGAACAATATCCAAATCAATCCCCCAACCTTCGCCAAATGCACCACTTTGGAGAAATTATAATTTTCCAAATTTTATGCAAATACCTAATTTTCATTACTGGCCCAAAGTGGGAGTCCGCCATTTGAACAGCCTACTATTGGAAGGCACCTTTCCCACCTTGGCCCAACTAAGAGTGTGCTTAAATCAACATAATATACAAATATTCAGGTATCTCCAAATACGCCATGCATTTACCTCCCAGTTTGGTTCCCTGGCACCTAACACAATTACCTCATCCTACGAAAGTAGATTATGGGACCCAGACCCAAGCAAGCTAATTTCTGTAATATACAAGCCCTGATTCCTAGCCTGGGGAAACCCTTTGATGGGGCAAGAAACAAATGGACCATGGACATGCCCCAAGTGATGAGATGCTAACTACCTATTATCCACCAAAGATAACATGGTGCAGTACAGAATAATTCACAGGACAAATATCAAGGCTAAAAGTAATATGTTGGAACCCTACCGCATCATGCCCTAAATGTAACTCTCCAGACTGGGGGCTCTTGCCCCGGAGGAATGCTTGCTGGGAGTAATAGAGGACACGGTCCCAGTGAAGACCCGAACCCTACTAAAGATGCTATATTCTATGCCAAAAAACATGTGGCAATGAAATGGATGAGCCCCCTTTCTCCACAGGTTCAGCAATGGGTCCAGCCAATAAATAGTATGCTGCCAGTTATCAAACTAACCTACCTAGCCAGACGGTGCCCCCAAAAGTTTGAGAAGGTTTGGGACCCCTGGCTGGATGTCAACCCAGTAGCAGCTCCCTAAAGCCAACCTTCCACTAACACTAGTTTCCCCTTTAAGTTTTCTCCCATTGACTACTGGTGTATGTCCTACTAAATATTACTGCTGTGTATAACTCACGATTACCCGACAAACATGTAATCTTATTTGTATGGTCATAGCAATTCAAGTTTATGTACAGTATGTGCTGTTGTGTTAAGAAAATGTTTAATAAAAACCTTTTTTTTAAAAAATTGTTGCCTTGTGTTGTGTATGTGTTTTTATATTGCTTTAAATACAGTAGTTTGATTGTGCAGAAATAAATGTCTGTATAACACTAAAAATCCTTTCTGTTTATAGGAGGACTGTATGGCCTTTGGAAAACCAGTAAAGTGAGTATTATATCCTTCCCTCTACTAATCTACTCCTCTTCTCTATTCCTACCACTCTACTCTCACTTTTCCATTTAGGTACTGGCAACTGGATCCCAGTCTCATTTGTGCCGGGGGTTCAAATCCATGGGACACAGCTGTTCATGAAGCATCTGAGGAGTATAAGCATCGCATGGTGAGCATTGATTTATGTTATAACATCAGAAAATCCTGTATTTATAGCTTGAAAGGGGTACAGATCTGTAACTGACATACAAGAAACACTATAGTTTGAATTGTTTTGAGAATATAGCAAATATAGCAGAAGCTTTCCATTTATGTTTCCCACTCTTTGACTTTCGGACTACTGCTACCCCCCATGAACCACCTAAGCACCAGTCCCACACTATATGGGTCTATGGTGTAAGCCTAAATATTGCACAATTATTAAAAAAAAAAATCTGCAGTCTAACTTGGCATCTGTATTAAGATGTAAGCGAATTGCCTCAGGCAGATGTGATGTTTAATCGCCTCCAGTGCGTGAAGCGAAACGACCGAATTTACATTCCTACTGGTATTTATGTAAATTACTGGTGGTAAAACGTTTGAATCACGTATTAGCCTGAAATTGCTTTGCAAGGAACTTCGGGCTACTACATTATGCGTATGTTTTACCACAACTATTAAAATGAACACCCGTTGTAGATACTTGATTAAGTGACTCTGTGACTGTTTTTTCCCCCACTCAAATTGGATATAAATGTAGAGAATAGACTTTGACAGAAAGTTGCCTTTTCAAACTTGACTACCGTGTTACCATACAGTTTGATTTCACACATAAATTAGTGGAGACAGTACAATACAATCAATGCCTTTCATATGCAGCTTGTGCCAAGAGGAGCTACATTTCCAAAACTCCCTTTGTTAATTTTGCCTTCAAGATGTTACATCTCTGCTTCCTTTATTGTGCTTTTTTTTCTCTCCATGCAGCACAACTTGTGTTGTGATAACTGTCACTCACACGTTGCTATGGCTCTGAATCTAATGAAATACAACAACACCTCCTGGAACATGGTAAAGCTGTGTATTCTGTGCCTTGTATACAGCAGATATGTCAGGTAAATTAATGTGCCAATGTGCGTACCCTGTATATAAGCACATTTCGCTGTTCTAGTCTGTTTTAGTGTATGTATGTAATTATTAACATTTTTTTCTCATTTTTCTTTCTTAAGTTTTGGTGCATTTCTGAAGACCTGGGTTCCTTTCATCTTGTTGGCTGGAGCAGTGGTGACCTTGGTTCTCACTTTACACCTGCGTTGAGGCAGAGAACTATTCTGGAATAAGGCATCAGCTTAAGCCCCAAGATACTAGTAATGTCACGCTCTGGAACTAAGGGTGATCTTAAAGAGAGGACAATACATTTTCATGATGGAGTCCCCCGATACCACCACTCCGTTTCATAGAGACTTGCATGGAATATTTTGGCCAATGCGTTCTTCCTGTTTTATTTTGTGGCTCAGACAGGTGGTACTGTTTCTATTGTTCAGCGGACTGTAGGATCACCTTCTCATCGGTTACTGATAAAAAAAAAGAACAGTTGGTGTCATGTCATGCCCATACACATGCCCAGTGCAGTAAGTGGTATGCAGTTCCGAAAATTGCCTCATTTTGAACACCTGCTACTAGAATATAGATCGGCTTGCAGGGTTACTACTGAATATGTACAAATAAATTCTGTTTAAAAAAAAAAAATCGCATAGCAAAATCAGATCAGATGTTATGTTTTTATTGTATACATTCAGAACTTTCAGTACTTTTTCTCATATCACTGGTTCAGGGTTCACCTTATTAGTCTTTCAGTGGAAACACAAGAAGAATTCATAATGGGGGAGTGATATATTGGCTAAAAAGGAGACCTAAAATATGTATTTGTAAAGGGAAAATATACTCTCGTTGTTTACTTGAGCTCATTTGTTTGTTTAAGCAGAAGTGTTGCACAAACACTTCTATACATGTGTTTTTCTTACACAGGCATACAGGAAAGAAATCTCAGTTCATTAGGATGAGTTCTGCAACCTTTTAAGTTCACAGTATAATGCAACCCCCTTCATCATCTTATATCAATGGGAAGTGAGGACTTGAATTCTACCTGTTTTCCACAGATTCTATGCACCACCCACTGTGGAAAGCAGAGGGACTTCAAGTCCCAGAATTCATCACCTCACAATAGAACAAGGAAGGGAGGGGTCCGATTACATGCTATAATAGTTAAAATATAATTTTTTGTAAAAAAAAATACATTTACATTCATTTTTAGAAATTCTGTGTTTATGCACCTTTTCTACATAAGCCAAACTGAATGAGTTCATGTCAAAAGGGGACAATTTCTTTGTAAGTGGTTCTTTGTAAGTTCTGTTTCAAGGCCTTCTGCTATCCATGTAGATAATGGTGGAGTCTGGACATTTGTCTGTTCCATAGTGTTATGTTGCATTGTTCTCCTATCTACAGCGGTATATTGGGTAATAATCTGTTTTACTCATCAGTTTATTCATATGGTTGAAATATAAGATGCACTCACCTCTGGTTTCAATTTGTCACATGAATATTATGGTCATGTTGATCGCTCAAAACTGGATTTAACACTTCTGTCAATTGCCAGTGCAACTGTCAAGTCTTATTTTCTAAAAGGGGCAACACTTGGTATATGCAGGGATGTCTTGTGTAGCCTTTATTCTAACAGAATTTTGAATTCCCAGACTGAAGGAAACAAGATTCAAATAATTTATTTAGTGTAATTAAAGTTCATTTTGCTTGACTAATGTGATAAAATTGGATTTTGAATAATTTTTTTGGGTGACGGGTCCCCTTTAATGTGCTGCCGTAGTGTGAGTTGTTTCAGCAGAGCATTGCGTGCAACACATTTAATTACCACGGTTCTTCTGGAACAGTATTCAGATTTGTACAGTGGCTCAGGTATTGCTTTTGTTCAGTAATACAGGCACTGCCCTTTACCTGATCCGTAGTGCACAGTTTCAAACTATAAAGCAAACTGATAAAAAGTTCTCGCTCAGTGACTCATTAATTGCATAGAGATTAGTGTAGGCTGACCTGTACTTTCACATGGTTTATCTCAGCTCCTGTGTAGAACCGGTATATTCTTTCCCTCTTTTAGATGAGGCTCACAGGGCAGACATGACTTCCAACTGGTTATTAATGCTCACAGCTTTGCCTGAGGGCTTTGTAAACTTTTTGTATCATTTTAATAAATTCCGGCCCCAAGCCAAGGCTAGTTGTGAGTGTAGGGTTGGACACAAAATACCTTTAGCAAATGAGGCTCTTTATTGCAGCATGGCAGCTTCAATGTTACATGTTTTATATAATAGCCAGCCTGCACTTAAAGGAACAGTAACATTAAAAAAAGAAAGTGTGTTTAAAAATTGAAGTTTTTGGCCTGTGAAGTATGCCAAGGTTGGCTATTATTACTCTGGTCTTCCATGTGTAAAAAGACTAAAGTTGGCCATACACGGGCTAATAAAATCTGCTGACTTTGGTGGCCATACATGCACCGATATTATCGTACCAAACTAATTTTTGTACGATATTCAGTGTGTGTATGGTGAGACCGCACACATGGCTATTATATGGATGAATTGGGCTCAGAATTGCAATGGTGCTAATTACAGTTAATACTGCTGGGTCAATGGGGTGCCCGCATATGCCCAGTTTAGTCTGCATATAGGATCCAGACAGTGCCCAGTTCTTACAAGAGGGCTTGGGTGGTAACTGTGTATTAGAGATTAGGACTCAGAAGTGGGAACACTGAGGGAGGCAGGCACGGATTTGTGGAAAGGCCATCTATGCCCGGGCCTAGGGCGGCAGGATTTTAGGGGGGCGGCATGCTTCCCAACCACACCCACATTGGTTCAAAAACACTGGGGATGCGCTGGAGATACAATCATTTTTTAAATTTCCTGTGCGCCAATCCCCATTGCTCCAGTTCAGATGATGAAAAATTGCACGAATAAAGGGGAGGGGACAGGGGCGACAAACGGCAGTGGGCCTAGGGGCACCCACTATGTAAATCCAGCCCTGGAGGGAGGATGAAAGCTTAGAATACTTAAAGTGATACTGACACCAAAAATGTTATTTTAAAAATATTAATCTGCATTAAAAGTTACCTACATGTCATGTTTTTCACTGAAAGGTTTGCTTTTGTAATTGTCACTTGAATTTTCTAAACCTGACTGTTTTGCCAACCTGATTGTCCCTTCTCTGTCTGTCAGAGTTTCTAATGCTAACGGACTCCTGCTGCACAAAAATGGCAGCCCCCTCATAGAGAAACAGGGTAGTAAGAAAAAAATTATAAATAGCATTCAAAGACAAAGTTATGATAGATAATAAAAAAGGTTATTTTCTGATGTCAGTATCTCTTTAAAGAAGTCTAACTAGTGGAGCAGTGCCCTCAGTGGCGGAACTACCGGGGGAGCAGGGGGTGCGAGTGGGCCAGGGCCCCCCGGCAGCCCGCGAGCCATTGAAAATGTGGGCCGTACGGAGGGGGGCGGGGCCCGGCTGCGTGTCACACACCAGGGCCCGCCCCCCTCTAGGATCGCTACTGAGTGCCCTTTTAAATAAGAGACATTTTGTTGTGATGTCACTAGTACCTGTTTGTAAGTAATATTAATGGATTTTATATACATGTAACACACAAAGGTAGTTACACAAGAGAAAGACAGAGAATCCCTTCTGGTAATGCACAGAGATAAATTATTTTCAGCTATTTTCTCTTTTTCATCTGACAAACACTGTACTTCCAAAAGTACTACATCAGACCAGGTGAAAATCCAAAATTACTTCTGAGATCTTCAGGAAATCTCCAGTACTGCACTTTCAGAAGAACCTGTTTGATTGGCTTAGTGATTTGGCCAAAGCATGGAAAGGTTTGCTTCTTTGCTTTGGGTCAAGTGGAGTGTAGTGCTAAGAATAGAAAGATCAATGAATGGATTGCTAAAATGGCAAAGCAAACATTTAGTTGAAGTTAAAATAAACAACCTCTACATTGCTCCAAGGAAAGAGGCATAGATTATTGAAGGTGTTATTTCTTTTCCTTGTCTGCTGCTCTACTATCCTGTCCTGCTCTTTCTGTCCCTGCCCTTGCCTATGCTGCAATAATCTTTCTGCTCTCCTCTGTGTCTGTGCCTGTGTGTGCTATACTCTGCCTGCCATATGCTCCCTGTCTGTGCCATACTCTGCCTGCCCTATGCTCCCTGTGTGTGTTATACTCTGCCTGCTCTACTCTACCCAGGGCCGGAACTAGGGGTAGGCAGAGTAGGCACGTGCCTAGGGTGCAAAGCCGGGGGGCGCCAGGCACGCACCTCCTCTGTCGCCTACCCCCAGTCCGGTGCCCGACTCTTTGTAGTTTTTACGGCTTCTCTGCAATTCGCGCATGCGCACATTCGCGCCAATTCGCGCATGCGTAGAAGCGCAAAAGAAGTAAAAACTACAGATTTTCTTGCGCACGCGAATGCCACCTTGCGCATGCGCACTTGAGCTAAGCCGGCGCCGCATACGCCGGCTTGCCTTGGGCGCCTGTGCGGCGCGGCCCGGCCCTGACTCTACCTGTAGGAGGTGAGCTTAGTGATGTTTGTTCTGGGGGTTTGTTAGCATTTGGAAATACTTGTTAGGGATCGCTATGCTGATGTGCTGTGCTATTCACAGGAAAGGAGGAGAGATATAGATTTAAGGGTATGTCTTAAAATGTCAATGCACTTTTTCTTGTGATATCTCTGCAGTAAACACAAACCATGTGTGTTTTTGGTGTGCTACCACAACTAAGGTGGATACAATCTTCTGTTCTTGTGATAACAGTAATGTGGTTTAAAGTGGGTGTGGTTTAAAAAATGGGAGTGCTCAACATTTCATTATAGGTCCTCCACCATGTAGGACAGAAAAATTCCAGCTCTTGGTCCCACAGGAGTTGTACAGCACTGATTGACACCATAATTAATACAGAATAAAAATACAGAAATCAGGTGGCATAAAGGAAATGCACAGCTTTAAAAAAAATTTTACACAGTTTTTCCAGCTTAATAATTTTGCACAGCATGATAAACAGGCCCTTTATTTTATTTCATTTCGTTTTGAGAAAAACACAGTCCTAGAAACACAGGATTTCTAATGATTTATTGTCCACTATAGCCGCACCTATTCTTCTGTAATCATCTATTGTTAACTCCACCATCGACCAACGGGACAGACCTGCTCGATAGCTAGTGTGTAATTTTTTTTCACATTTTAAGCATTCTTAAAATCTTTTGACTGTACAACATAGCTTGTTTTTCACCATAAATGAAGTCTCCTTGCTTTAAAACATTTTAATCCCACTTGTGCTAAAATGCTGGTGCCCTTGGTTACATTCTTAAAAAGGACATTCTCTTCTCTGTCTAAATTCTAATACCAGGGGTTTGCAAGGGCATAAACTGCTAATTTCTGAATCAGCATTAGTTCAAGCTCAAAAGAAAATATTTAAGAGAAGCCATTATAATGTAATAGGGTCCCAGTATATGTATGTGGTTGCTTTATATATGTATATCCTTCTGGCTCTATCTTAGTCATAGTACAGAACACCTGATACTGTGTTTTGCCAATGTACAGTATATAAAGTATAAATTAAAGCCATCTTCTAGTTTTAAAAGACCTCTGCACCTTGATACAACTCTTTACTTGTGCCACTGTCTCTACACATCTACTGCCTTGCCATTCCTTAAACCTTTTCCTTTTAAACTGCCCAAAAATGTAAAAATGTTCTAGTTTGGTGAAGATTAGGACCAGTTTGGTAACCTCTAGCTGATCTAGGTTTAACTGCACCCTTGCACCCTTGGAGTTTTCCTGGTATCCCGACACTGTATTCAGAAAGCTTGAAATAACGGAAAGGCCATCTCCCATGATAAGCAAATAATTCTAATTCTTAAACTGATTTCCATTTTCTCTGTATTAATAAAACAGAACATTGTACTTGTTTCCAACAAAAATGTAATTAATCCTTATTGGTGGCAAAACATGTCTATTGGGTTTATTTAATATTTACATGATTTTTAGCAGACTGAAGTTGTGGAGATATAAATCTGGAAAATCCCAGGCATTATGGTCAAAAGATCATATACCTTTAAAAATATATATTTCACCAGATATTGCTATGCCATTCAGTATGCCAATTATGTTTATCATATATCATATTTATAATTACATTTATCTACTACGTTTTCTACTAATAAATACTTTGCACAATAAATCATGTTTAGTTAAAGGGGTAATTCATCTGTAAATTAACTTTAAGGGGCAGATTTAGTAAGGTTGAAATTCCAATTTGAATTTTTGAGTTTGATTATTGGTCAAACCCCACAAATTCGAGTTCAGAATAATCCAAACTGAAATTTAAATTCGAATTTGAGATTTATCATGCTTGGACCCTAGGAACAATTCAAATTTGACAATCTAAAATTTGCCACCTAAAACATGCCAAGTTCATGTAGAAGTCAATGGCAAAGGTCCAGTGACCCATTTGAAGATGTTAATAGCCTTCCTGACATTCAAGTTTTTTTTTTTCAGAGAAAAAACTCGATTCTAGTTTAGTGATTTAAATTAGAATTTAATTAGAGTTTTTGTGTCAGTAATATTCGTTCGAGTTTTAGACATTCAAAATTTTTTCTTAAATAACCTCCCAATCGAATTGTGAGTACTGTATATTTGTATTTATTAGTAACCAAAAAATTCACATGAATTCGAAATTTGACCATTGATTAATGCAGGCCCAGATTTATGGAGAGGCCACCAAGGCCCAGGCCTAGGGCAGCAGGATTTTGGGGGACGGCATGCTGCCCAACCACACCCACATTGGTTCAAAGGCACTGGGGATGCACATGAGATACAATATTTTTTTTAATTTCCCCATTGCTCTGTTCCAGATGATGAAAATTTGCACAAATAAAGGAGAGAAGACAGGGGTGACAAAACGGCAGTGGGGCTAGGGGCGGCCACTATGTAAATCCGGCCCTGGATAAATGGGACTCTATTTATCACAGTCTGAATTTATATCATTATTTCTATTAAAAAAGTCCGACCAACTCCGAATTGCTGATTGGACCTTATTTACCATAGAAAAAGCTCGCTAAAATCGTTTCGCGCAAAAAAATCTTTTTTTGGTGCCAAAATGAGAAAAAAAAACACGGATTTTTGGCCTAAAATCAGAGCGGACAATGATATTGAAATTTGCCATTGACTTCTACAGGACCCGACAGCTTGGTGATGGCGGATTTTCGGATTCTGACTTTTTTCAGCCTTGGGGTATAGCAAATTCTGAAAAAAAACCCCTAAGTATGACATAGATAGTAACATATGAGACAAATTGCAATTGCAATCTAATTTTATTATTTTATTGTTTTATAACTGTTAGATTTTTTTTTGTTCAGCATCAGCAGCTCTCCGGTTTGGAATTTCAGCTAACTGGTTGCTTGATTTAAATTTAAACTTGCAACCAGGCACTAGTTTCAAGGAAATAGTGGAAGATAAAGAAAAAAGGGGCTGAATAGTAAGATAAGTCTATAAACTAACATTTACAATAAAAAGTAGCCTCACAGACAGAGAATAGGACATTCTTTAATACTGCAATTTTGACCAGCTGCCAAGTTACTTTGTGTACTGTACTGAAACTGTCACCGTTGCCAATATTTTCTAGCTGTGGGGAATAAAAATAAAATTACCATTTTTTCCAGTCTTGGTCTGTCATTAGGTTCAAATGCGGGGGAGCAATACATTGCAGGTTCTGAAGAAACTGGTGGTGTGTCTTAGCTGTATTTACATAAATCTGAAAGAAGCATATAACCAGTCTTTCTAGCTTCAATTATATGTCCTATTGTTCTGCCCTCTGGGGAAATGATGAAAGAGCAATTGCTAGTTTTTTGGATGCAGGAAAGGTTACAGCATGGCTTCACAACTTACTGCACAGTGGGACTCCTTGCAAGTATCTGGCAGCGATTTTATTCCTACACTGGGGTAGGTGATAGTAATCCAGGAAAATTGTCATGAAGTGTCATTATCTTTCCTTCTGCCGGTGCCAATTATCATTTAAATATACATATACAGTATATAAAAAGCACCCCAAGAGCTGATCTGCCAATTGCTATAACCACTTGCAATTAGTTACCACATGGCAGAAATAACAGAAAAATCAGATGACTGGCAGAAGCAGGGAATAAAAATCCTGCGGTATCTGGAATGGTGAAGTTGAGCTTTCCCTCACTTAAGACAAGAAATGTATGAGAAAACTTGGGCAGTGTTGGTGCTATGAATAACTTAATTTATTACCTGATTAAACCACATCACCAGATACATCAGACTGGGGTGCTCAGCCTCTAGTCTTGCTGACATTTTACAAAGCTAGAGATTACACAGTAGGCTATAGGATGTGATTAGCCAAGAGAGTATACCTGCATGGAAGGTATCAGAAATTAATAACAACCATGAAAATATGTATACATGATCTGCTTAATGTTACGACTAAACAAACATAAAGGGTAAGTAAAACATGATGGCACAAGGGGGCACGCTTACTAACATTATAGATAAATATGTGAAAATCTTTCATATGTTTAAAGGAATCCTGTCATCTGAAAACATGTTTTTTTCCAAACGCATCAGTTAATAGTGCTACTCCAGCAGAATTCTGCACTGAAATCCATTTCTCAAAAGAGCAAGATTTTTTTATATTCAATTTTGAAATCTGACATGGGGCTAGACATTTTGTCAATTTCCCAGCTGCCCCTGGTCATGTGACTTGTGCCTGCACTTTAGGAGAGAAATGCTTTCTGGCAGGCTGCTGTTTTTCCTTCTCAATGTAACTGAATGTGTCTCAGTGGGACATGGGTTTTTACTATTGAGTGCTGTTCTTAGATCTACCAGGCAGCTGTTATCTTGTGTTAGGGAGCTGTTATCTGGTTACCTTCCCATTGTTCTTTTGTTTGGCTGCTGGGGGGGAAAGGGAGGGGGGTGATATGACTCCAACTTGCAGTACATCAGTAAAGAGTGATTGAAGTTTATCAGAGCACAAGTCACATGACTTGGGGCAGCTGGGAAATTGACAATATGTCTAGCCCCATGTCAGATTTCAAAATTGAATATTAAAAAATCTGTTTGCTCTTTTGAGAAATGGATTTCAGTGCAGAATTCTGCTGGAGCAGCACTATTAACTGATTCATTTTGAGAAAAAAAAAAAATTCCCATGACAGTATCCCTTTAAGGACCTGGGGGGCATGTGTACTAACATTGAAGAGATTTTTTCCCATAGCAGAACTTTGATTTTGTTTTCTAACTTATAGGTGGCTGTTTAAAGGGGACCCGTCACCCAAACAAAATTATTCCAAATCCTATTTTATCATGTTAGTCAAGCAAAATGAACTTTAATTACACTGTATAAATTATTTGAATATTGTTTCCATCAGTCTGGGAACTCATAATTATATTAACCAGGAAGGAGCCATTTTGTGGACACTGTTATTAAGACAAGTCTTGTATCATCTCAGAATCTTGTTTGTGCACCAGGGGACTGGGACCCAATGTCCATCCCCATGCCCTGGTTACACAATTAAATCGTTAAGAGAGCTGGGGGAATGTGGAGAGAGCAGTGACATCTAGGAAGTGCTGAATGGAAAGTGAAAGTAATTGTTTGCCCCGCCTCTATGCCTAGGCATAGAGGCGGGGTAGGCAATATTTGATTGACAACTGATATTTTTAAATGCGTTTACAACAGCTATGAATGCTTTAATAAAAAAAAGAAATTGGCTTTCATATTTAATTTAAAAAGGACTTTTATTATACAGATTTTTATGTCTGGGTGACGGGTCCACTTTAAATCTAATCTCCAGAAATCTCTTCAATGTTAGTAAACATGCCCCCAGATCCTTAAACATATGAAAGAATTTCACAAGAGGGGTAAAAAGTGGAATAATCTAGATTGTTACAAACATTTTGATTCATGAAATTATTCACAGAAAATGCTATCAGTGGAGGGGTCCATTGTATGGACTCATATTTCAATAGATGATCCATCTTCTTTGTGCCATTGGCATTATATTTATTTATAGGGATAGAATGAGCCAAGGTAAGAGACAAGGGGAACCTTGTGGATTTCATCAACAGATATTACATTTGGCAGCAGTGGATAAATGCTTTATTTTATCTCACTTTTTCTACCCTGTATAGGTATGGGATCTGTTATCTGGAAACCCAGTATACAGAAAGCTCAGAATTTTGGGAACGGTGTCTCCCATAGACTCCCTTCTATCCAAATAATCCACATTTTTACAAATGATTTCCTTTTTCTCTGTAATAATAAGACAGTACCTTGTACTTGAGGCAAACTAAGATATAATTAATCCTTATTGGAAACAGAACCAGCCTATTGAGTTTATTTAATGTCTACATGATTTTCTGGTAGACTTAAGGTATGAAGATCCAAATTATGGAAAGTTATCTGTTATCCAGAAAGCCCCAGGTCCCAAGCATTCTGGATAACAGGTCCCATACCTTTACTGTAAAATTATAATTTTTAGTTTTCTTTTATATTACTAATTTTCTAGGAAACAGTGAATGTTAACATTTAACATGCAAAATGGTGTTATCTATATTGACGGCAAAAAAAATCCTATTTTGTTTATTTAATGTTTAAATGATTTTTAGGTATTGAGATCCAATGTACAGTATGGACACCCAAAGCACCATTGTGGTTTGTTCAGATGTTAATTGGGCTGGACTGACAATCCTATCATTCACAATCAGCATTACATAATAAATGCAGTCCTGAATATATTATACCTGATGAAGAAATGTAATTGTGTAATCTTAAAAGGCTTGCACTGTTACAGAACTCAGTTACTCAATAAACAATAAGTTGTTACCAAAAAAACTTTTTTGTTTTTCTGTGTTCTTCTTCACACTGCTGCCATGCACAGGGGTCCTTAGGGGTCATTTATGACATGCATGGCAGGGTACAAATTGCAAAAAATGGGAGTAATCTGACAAGTGAGGCCCATTAAGGTCGCCTGCAAAATATTATTTAGGTCATGCCTAATTATTGACCACTTTCCCTTGAAGTAGAAATATATCAATTTATTTTGCACTCTTAAAAATTTTTGAATTAGAAAAATACTTATTACATCTTTAAAATACAAACCCCATAGTTATAGCCTTATGCATTTAGTCATAGGCACTACAATATACAATATATAGTGCCATACTCACTCAAGGACAAATCCACAAAGTTCCAATTAATAAAAAAAATGTAATAAATATGTTCTCATGTTACACTGCTGTTAATTCAAGCAGCTTCACTACAGCACAATTGTGAGGTCAATAAGCCAAAAAAACAGGGGCATTCATGAGACAATAGCTTTAGGAGGGGACTCGGTATAGGGACAATTTTCCCAGTGGACCAAGGTCCTAAAACAGGGGTCGATAGTGGTTGGGGATAAGAGGAGCAGCTTCATATTACCAATAGGGCAAAAAACCCTTTTCCGATTTTCACTCCCTTCTTTCCTATAACATAAAGTCCAATTGGTTATGATGGTACAGGTTCATCATCAGTGCCTTATATAAAATGTCTGCTCTCAGCAGAGAATTCACAAAGCTTTTTTTTTTTTTTTTTTTTTTAAATGGAGTTAAAGTAATAATTACAAAAGCAAAAGGGAAAAAAGAGACATAAATCAATATTCAAAAAAATATGGTTTATACCACCAACAAAATATAATTTTTGATGTCAGAATTCATAATAACAATAATCAATGTGTCGTTGCTATGATATAATGTACATTTCACCTTACATTAAAAACAGTGCTACAACCTCAGATTAATGCTTAGAAGACACAGCTAAATACTCTTATTTGCTTTAAGATTAATATGTATTTGTAAGGCAATTTACCAAAAAACACTCTTCCTTCAAGAGATAAACAATTGAATATCTATTCAAAAACCTTTGCAAAAGGCTTTGCAGTCATTAGGACTGGAAACAAACGCGCCCATGGCTATTGTTTGATTTCATTAAATTACTCTTATATTCTCTTAGTAAGTGTATTGTGGTGTTGTTATCCTAAAATATAGTGCTAATCTTGCCTTGCCCATAATTCCGCCATTTAAAAATCCATTAAAAAAAAAGTATTGTTAATAGTATTATTAAAAAATATTTATCGTCTTTCATACTGCAAATTTGAAATATATTTAAAATTAAATGCATCAACCCCTTTTATGTTTCAGTTTCCTTATAATGATTTTTTTAATCTATAAATAAGGCAGTTTTCCTAATTACTGTCATGTATTTAAAAGGCTGTGGCTCAGGGTATATATTAGGGATGCACCGAATCCAGGATTCGGTACAGGATTCCTAATTTGCATATATAAATTAGGTGTGCGAAGGAAATCGCATGACTTTTTGTCACAAAAAAACATTTTCCCCACCTATTCCTTTCCCGTCCCTAATTTGCATATGCAAATTAGGATTCTATTCAGTTCGGTATTCGGCCAAATCATTCACAAAGGTTCTGGTTCACAAAGAATGAAAGGAAGAGGGTTTTTTTCTTGTAAGAAAAATCTTTGGTTGGGTGGACACCAGTTATTGACACAAACAATTTCAGATGGAGTCTATTCATTCTATCATTTCAATTATTCAAAAAGGGAACTGGATAATCTTGACTTATTGACTGACATACTTAATTTCTGCGGTTTGCAGTAGGCATTCAACACTTTCAGTTCAGATGCCATCCCTTTAGGCATTCCACAAATGTCACCAACATTTACCAAGATGTTGCTTCTTCTCATTGCTGAAATCAGGAAGACAGGTATTCAAATATGTTTGGCTCATGATGAATTTACAACCCATACAATCTCTAATTGTTCAGGGTCATTTTCAATATTAGAGAAGGTTTTGTGTCTCTACCAAGGTACAAAAGCAAAATGTTCTTCGTAATATCAGAACCGAGGGAGAAGTGTGTGGGCTCAGCAAAGTGTTTCATGTTGATCTAGGGTCTAATGGTTTCAACTATTCAGATGACAATCCCCAGTGGTACATGAACCTATCTCAACCTGGTTTTTGTAGGTCAGTTTGACAGATTTAACAGAAATTGGTCCAAGATGATTTTTATTTCTCACTCCCTGAAGGTAAATCAACAGTTGTGGCAAGACATCTATGGTGTTTATACAAATGGCCTGTAGATGTCACTGTGCTCAGACTTATACTGTGCATACTTCCTGTACAGCTTAAAAGGGAAAGTAAAAGTTACTGTTGTGTAATGCCTGCATGAGCCTGCTAATAAAGCACTGTTATACTCTACTCATCCTCGGCTACCCAAAACATAACAACATCTTTGTTACATTGATTGATACAGGGGTTTCCCCTTCATCAGTGAGAATGGAAGATTGTCACTGCAAAGGCTTCATTTTGTGGTTGAGGAGAGCTTAGCTCTCTTAATGCTAAGGCTATGGACACATAGGCTGTTGTCAGCAGGCTGAGAGAAGCAGATCTGCTCAGTGCCCCTGCTCCCTTAATTTGAATCAAATCAGCCTTTGTGCGGTCACACACACACAATCTGAGGTCAGTGTGTGAGCGGCGCACACAGGCAGATCTGATTCAAATCAATGGAGCAGGGGCACTGAGCAGATCTTTATAGCCACAAAACCAAGCCGCAGCATGCAGGATGAAGAGCCGCATGAGGCTCCAGAGCCGCAGATTGCCTACCCCTGATTCAGACAAACTAATTACTTTAAAGCCTGATGTTTTGTTTCTTTTTTAATGGACTATTTCATTAGGAACATGAAATTGTTCTCCCAGCACTCTTTACCTCAAGTATCAGCAGATATGCTGTTACAGTAATAGCAGTGAATATTTGAAGATGTCAGAACCATAAAGAAAGAAAGACAGATTGTTTGTTGTTCCAGCTAGTGCAAAAAACAGGACCAGCAGCTTCCACTCCCACTATATCTAGATGGCTTCTAAGGCTTATCAATTTCAAGGGAAGCTAACGCCTAAAAGAGTAAAAAGTACATTTTACCAGCCAGGGCAGTAGTTTTCTCTTGAGCAGCCGTAACCAATATGCCCATGGAACGGATTTGTCAGACTGGAACATGGAGATCAGCCACTATTGCTCGAATATGAATTTATGTAATTAATTTGTGTACTTCTTCAGTCTATCAGAACATTAAGGGGACGATTTATCAAGGGTCGAATTTCGAAGTGAAAAAAACTTCGAAATTCAACCATCGAATAAGCTAGTTCGACATTCGAAGTTGAATTTTACAAAAAAATCCTTCGACTTCTCAAAACTTAGCCAAATAATGGCTATAGGTTCTAAGAGGTCCCCATAGGCTATCATAGCAATTCGGCAGGTTTAAGGTGGCGAAGTGGCGAAGTCGAGGTTTTTTAAAGAGACAGTACTTCGATTATCGAATGGTCGAATAGGAAACCTAAAAATTAAAAATTGTTCACTATCACTGGCATGCCTGTAATTCACAAGCATTAAAGTGTTTCTGTGGTGTATTGATTTTTGCTGTGGTATGTTCAAGTATGTGTTCTCCAATCCAATCATAGCATATTTTATATGTCCTATACAAACTCTCAGGGCCGCCATTAGAAATCACGGGGCCCCGTACAACAAAATTTTTGGGGCCCCCTGGGCCCCGCCCACACTGACGACCAAGCTCCGCCCCATATCCCGCCCACATCGCAGTTAAAAGACCACACAGACATCAGCGCTAAAAAAGTAACCCCCCCCCCACACAAGTTGTAAAAAGCTATTGATGGTCAGGGCCCCCTTATAAAAAAAAATTGGGGCCCCAAAAAAAAAAAATTAATTTTTTAAAATTTTTTTTTTTTAAAAAACATTGGTGGCAGGAGCCCCCTGTTAAAAAAAACTTGGGGCCCCAACAAAAAAAAAATGTAAAAAAAACTAAAAAATAAACAAACATTGGTGGCAGGGGCCCCCTTCTAAGTTAAAAACAAATTGGGGCCCCAAAAAAAAATTTGAAAAAAAATTAATTTTTTTTTGAAAAAAAAAAAAACATTGGCGGCAGGGGCCCCCTTATAAGTTAAAAACAAATTGGGGCCCCAAAAAAAAAATTTGGAGAAAAAAAATTTTTTTTGAAAAAAAAAAAAATGGTGGCAGG
This sequence comes from Xenopus laevis, assembly GCF_017654675.1. Classification (NCBI taxonomy): domain Eukaryota; kingdom Metazoa; phylum Chordata; class Amphibia; order Anura; family Pipidae; genus Xenopus; species Xenopus laevis. The sequence continues at coordinate 67,935,054 of NC_054374.1, read as the reverse complement.
GGCCCCCTTACAAGTTAAAAACAAATTGGGGCCCCAAAAAAAATTTAAAAAAAAAATAATTTTTTTTTGAAAAAAAAAAAAAAACTGGTGGCAGGGGCCCCCTTACAAGTTAAAAAAATTTGGGGCCACCAAAAAGAAAATTAATTTTTTTTTTAAAAAAAAAACCCCAAAAAAAACAATGGTGGCAAGGGGCCCCTTACGAGTTAAAAAAAAAATTGGGGCCCCAAAAACAAAAGTTTTAAAAAAAAGATTGGTGGCAGGGGCCTATAGAATATTAAAATAATACATTGGTGGCCAGGGGATTAAAAAAAAAAAAAACACAAACTGGTGTTCAGTAGAATTGAACTCATGGCTTCAGTACTTCAACTTCGCCTCCTTTCGTGACTTCGGGTCTTTTCACCGCTTCAGGACTTCGGCTTCGGCTGTTTTCGTGACTTCGGGTCTTTGCGCTGCTTCAGGACTTCGGCTTCGGCTGTTTTCGTGACTTCGGGTCTTTGTGCTGCTTCAGGACTTCGGCTTCGGCTGTTTTCGTGACTTCGGGTCTTTTCGGCGCTTCGTGACTTCGGGACTTCGGCTTTTTCCGTGACTTCGGGTCTTTTCGTCGCATCGGCTTCGGCTTTTCGGCACTTCCGCATTCGGCACTGAAGAGGCAAGACGTACGGCTCGGGCGCTCGTAAGGGGGGCCCGGATCTTCAAAAAAATGCAGCGCTGCCGGGCCCCCCTTCATGCCCGGGCCCGGTACGCTTGTCCCCCCTGTCCCCCCCTGATGGCGGCCCTGCGAAACTCTAGATGATGAATCCTACATAAAAGATATGGTCAAATGATACATCAACTTTAAGGCCACTGACACACTCCAGTGGGAAAAATACTGTATACAATATGTTGGTTCAGCTCTCCGAAGTCACCAGAAGTTTTCTTGCAAGGCAATTTTGAGTGACTTCAGAAAGCCGAAGCAACTTTCCGACTGGCAACATACATTATTGCTCGTTGGAAAGCATTGGAGGGAATTAGTTGCCCACATTAGAAGATATTTATCATGGGACAACTAATCTCCTTGTATCCAGGCCCTTAGTATCATGTAGACAGTGCTATTTTCCCCCTCTTTATGTGCTTTTGAATTATTTTTAATAGTTTTTTTTCTTGTCTCACAAAAGTCCTTGCTGAGCTTTTCCTGTTTTATCTTTGTGATGTCTGATGTTAAGAGGTTACTATCCCTACGGCCATAAGTTGATCCATTTAGTTGAACACATGGTCCAGCCATGCATTTACTGAGACGAAACATATGGCATCTTACTCTTTCATTTTACAGGGAGAATTAAAGGCATGCTGTCATTATATAATTATATCCTTAAGTTTTGAACAAGTTATAATAGTACAGGTATTCAATCTATTATGCGGAAACCTGTTATCCAGAAGGTTACAAATTACAGGAAGGACATCACCCATAGACTCCATTTTAATCAAATAATTCTAATTTTTAAAAATGATTTCCTTTTTCTCTGTAAAAATAAAACAGTACCTTGAACTTAATCCATTCTATCATAATATTAATCTTTATTGGCGGCACAACCATCCTGTTGTTTTTTTTATTACAATGTTTACATTATTTTTTAGCACACTTAAGGTATGGAGATCCAAATTATGGAAAAACTCCTTATCTGGAAAACCCCAGGTCCCCAGCATTCTGGATTACAGGTCCCATACCCATACCATAACATAACCTTTTTGGACAAATAGTAATGGAACCTGCTATGTGTCTAGAAAGATTCATGCTTAGATGCTTAGGCACATGTATGGTATTCAGGCCCGGATTTGTGGAAAGACCACCAAGGCCCAGGCCGAAGGCGGCAGGATTTTAGGGGGCGGCATGCTGCCCAACCACACCTATATTGGTTCAGAAACACCAGGTTGCGCAGCCGATACAATAGTTTTATAAACTTCCTGTGCGCCAATCCCCATTGCTTCGGTCCCAATGAAAATTTGCGTGACTGCCCCATTCTTTAGGGGAATGGCAAATACCTGCTGTCAGGAAAGGTTATGTGTACTTCCACTGAGTGCATGTGCTTTAAGAGCCAAATTACCTGGTTTAAACAGGAAATTCTAATCTTTGCTATTATCAGTTGTGAGAAAGTCTGCCCCCAACACATTCCCTAGACCTGTGATCCCCAACCAGTGGCTTGTGAGCAACATGTTGCTCACCAACCCCTTGGATGTTCCCAGTGGCCTCAAAGCAGGTGCTTATTTTTGAATTCTTGACTTAAGGGCAAGCCTTAATTGCATAAAAAGCATGTATACAGCGAAACAGAACCTCCTGTAGGCTTCAAGTCCACATAGGGGTATATCCGTAACCAATCACAACCTATATTTTGCATCCCCAGGACCTTTTAGCATGTTTATGTTGCTCTCCAACATTTTTTTAAATTTGAATGTGGCTCACAGTTAAAAAGAGGTTGGGGACCTGCGAGGCACCATCTCGTTACTGTATAAATATTTAGTCTCTATGGATGTGGAAAAGCCCCTTAAATACATGCTGGACTGGGAGAAAGACTTAGGGCGTTCTATACCTCAGCAGGAATGGTCACTAATATGGAATACTGTCTCCAGGATATCCCCTAATACTGCCATTAGAGAATCCACATATAAAGTGCTGATGCGTTGGCACCTTACACCGGCAAGGAAACATCGTTTTGATCCTTCCACTCCCGATTCTTGCTTCAGGGGTTGTACAGCAGTTGGGGATTATTTGCATATCTGGTGGACATGTCTTGTAGCACAACAATATTGGGCAGAGATTTATAACTTAATTGACCGAGTATTTCACACACATATAGTCCCCGAAGCTACTACGGCTCTTTTAGCCTGCCCGTCCAAGTCCCTTACGAAACTCCAGAATACTTTGATGAGACAAATCTTAGCTGCTGCACGAACCAATTTAGCGAAACACTGGCTACAATACGCTATTGATACTCATGTTGTCATTGCAAAAATTACTCAAACACAGAATATGTTATATTTAACGGCTTTATTGGAAGACAGGGTAGAGAGACATATGCAAATTTGGGCCCCATTAGATTCGTTTCTGCAACCTTGAGCAAAACAATAAGTTCAATGTATGTTATACTACATGGAATTGTACTGATGTGTTCTACTTTCACTGTTCTATACTGGAAAAGATATTTACGTTATCCTCTGTCAATGTATCTATTTTTGAAAAATAAAAGAGATTATAAAAAAAAAAAAAAAGAGGTTGGGGACTAGGGATGGGCGAATTTTTTCACCTTGTTTTGCCTTGGAAATGACGGCCATATACTCGTATGGCGGCGGTGACATTTCGATAGCGGCTAATTTTTGGCGAAACGGGTCAAATTCGTCCATCCCTATTGGGGAACCCTGCCTTAGACAATACCAACTCTCTACATAAGCTCAGACTGGCAATCTGTAGATTCTGGCAAGTACCAGAAGATGCCATAGACAGTCACTATATATTGAGATGAACTTCTGTGTATTTGTGTGATAAGTATGGGGCTGGCACCAGTTGGCAGAATTCCTGATATCACCCCTGGGTAACCAGAAATTCGATCGCTGCAATTTTGACAATGAAAGCAAATGTTTAGTGGGCTGTCATGGCTTAGTCTACATGTACATTATTGAAAATGTGTATAGCCATTGTGTCTTAAGGGTAGGTACTGTGTTGTCAAAATGTAAAGAATCATTTTAGATAGAAGTGGGCCCAGCTCATAAATAAGGATTGGGCTATAAGAGAGATACTTTTGTTAAATATAAACCAGGCAATAAGCCCAAACAAATATTTCACTCTGCATTAATACATATATATGTTAGTGGAGTGGAATATATCTCATTATTTCCCCTGGCAGAAATACTCTTTACAAGCAAGACAAGAGCAAATCCTGGAGAAATATACAGATGTTGCTGCTCTTCACAGCAGTACAGTAAACTGTACAGTAGCAGCAATTAAGTATACATTTAAATCAGCAGAGACAGATGGACAGATGAAAGGGTAATGCTATATTATTTATTTATAGTAACTATTGAGATTAAGTGGGGTTAGCTTGTATAGTTATGTTAACACATTGTGTGGCTAACTGACAGTTGGTTTGTGCACGGTAGACCATTTACAATGACAATTTCATACACAATATTCAATGTTTTAATATCAGTCAGTAACATTATGCTCCAATACACAGCTGTGCAGCCAACTGGGGGTGTGTCAGACCTGTGGGTGGAGTGTATTACAGTGAGTCAGTGTTATAAATAGTGTAAGCACACATTCACATACCTGAACTCAAATAAATAACACCTGCACACCTGGCTTGGATCTGCTCAGCCATTGACAGGTAAGGACTGGGAAAGGGGCTGCATAACCCTTGCTGAAATGACAGGGGTATTAGCTGGACTCAGTAACTGGGTACAGGGAGCAGAACGTTTGTCAGCTGATAACACATCCTGCCATTTGTTTAATAATGGATCCTGATGCCAGCAGGGCAATTGACTTTTGTTTGAAACTTTGGAAAGTGCTGGGGTTGCTGACCGAGGGTGCCACTTTTTGCCAGTGTGTGTTGTTGTTGTTACAGACCTAAGAAGCATTTTGGGAATTCCAGGTCAGTTATGAGCAACAGTAAAGTTATTTTTGGCTTTAACTTATGGGTGTAAAAATTATGCAATACAAAATAAGTATTGTTTACTTGATATTTATGTGTAGCAGAAATTCTTCAGTCTGTCTAAACTCATCACAACGTTTGTTGAGCTGTTTTGTACTTATTTTTAACATACACATATTAAATGAACAGCCTGGGTGTGTCACCAGTACTTTTGTTACTTACTGAGGGTTTAGGTGACCCAGCTGATAAAAATGATGCTTCATGTCAATGTTATTAACAGGGAAGAACAGAAAGGAAGGTTCATATTTTTCCTGAAAAAAGTGGCAACACTACTGAGGGATCCTGGGGTCCCTTTATACTGTCTCTGACACATTTCTACTTCTGGAAAATACCTATGGCTAAAGTTTATGTGCTGACCTTTTCTTTTGTGTATGAATTTAACCTGTGAAGGAATTCCTGTTGTTGCTGACAGATGGAAGGAGCCTTTCTCTTGTGTTTCTGGAACCGAGAAGGCCATCTCTGGTGTGCTTGATACTGACAGATGGTGAAAGATTATTCTCTGTGGGTTAGACGGTGACATACCAAAGGAGCAACATTTTTTTGTAAGCCTAAGGGCTCATACTTCTTGAGTACATAGGAAATGAAACCCGGGAGGAATTTCTGACACTAATATCACAAGGGTGTCTTATAATATGTTGTATACACATCCATATTACCCAAGCCAATGGATCAGCACTTAAGTCTTTACAGGGAGTCGAATATTAGGAGAGTGACACAATGTTATAGTCCTATTTTTTTTAAATGTCGAAATATGCAAAATATTACCTGTTTTACACAGTGTGTGTGGAGCTCACTTCCTTGTACTGTATTAAAGGAGGTTTACAAACATTTGTTGTTGTGTACGCAGCAATATATTGTGTGTGTGTGTGTATATTATTTCTTAGAGTAATCTGTCAGCTATGCAAGATTCACCTTGCCCCTTTTGCAGTATATATATATATATATATATATATATATATATATATATATATATATATATATATATATATATATATATATATATATATACTGTATATATATAGATATATTTTGCACCATATGACAGCTACACTAAAAATTAGCCACAGTTAGCCATAGATGTGGCTTTCTGGATTTATTGAACTATATTTATTAACATTTTGCAGCAGTTTAATTACTTGGAGGACTTGCAGTTGGTGAGACTTGCTGTTGCATGTTGTTTATGCAATCCCTCTATATGTTCTAATTGCCAATACGTGCAAATTGGCCTATAAACCATCCTTGTTTTAAAGAGTGGCCTGACCACCACACCTTGACTTTTTTTGGAGTTTTTGAGTGACACAAGGACTGGATTAGTTATAGCCCTGTGTTTAATGCACACTAATACAAAAATACAGGTTGTATTATAAAGATGTGCATGCTATACTATTCAGGTAAACTGCATATAAGCATATTATAAACAAAAGTAATCTGTCTGTCATATAAAGTGTCTATCTCTAGCTGTCTGTCTATCATCACCACTCATTCTTGAAACAGTTCTACACTGTGCATTGCTGCAGAAATAACTATGCATCCATAGTACAATTATTTATTATTACTGATATCTTTATTCCATTAATATATGCCATTTTATATTATATAAACTATCTGTTGCTTAAGTATTCATTTTGGAAGTATAGTTTTACTTTAATGGTCTTTAAGGGTTAAGATTTGGTTCACCTGACCACTAAAGATTCGTCTGACTACAAGTTCTGCAAAAAGTGTTAGGAATCAGCTGTATCCCAACCCTGCATTTGGTTCATCCCTCAATTGTCAGCCATACAATAACAGCTGTCTATTAAATGCAGACTATGGAATTATCAGTTATAATACAGTGACACAGATTCAGATACAACTTATTGACATGGGTGAACATAACCTATTTAATGTTAACTTTAAGGGCTTGGCTACATGGGTGTTGTAACCTGCTCCAACCAGTCTTTTAGAGCCTCACAGGTGTCAGGCAGGCTGCTGGGCAGGATTTATAATTTTATATTAAAGAGAAAAATAAATGTAGTGTTGACCATCTGCTAAAAGTAGCCTCTCTGGCTCCAGGACCTATGCAATTTTATTTATCAGCCATCTGGAAGCCATAGCCATATTCAGGGGTGACTCTGCCCCCCTCTCCCGCTCCGCATTTAAAATGTTATAGTCAAAATGGGGCCACATCACTAGTGAAATGAGCGCTTTAATGCTCTCTGCACTAGTGGAGTTGAATTTCTATTTTAAAAATGTCATTTTTTCTCTTACGTTACAGGAGGCAGCTTTTCTCTGTTCTCATCTTGCCTCATTGCAGGAGCGAATATATTTGAAGATTGTGGTTAAAAATCATCAATTCCAGACAAATTTTCAATTGGTCTTCATTAGTTGTTATAGTTTTTTAATTCTTTGCCTTCTTCTTCTGACTCTTTCCAGCTATCAAATGGGGGTCACTGACCCCATCTTAAAAAACAAATGCTCTGTAAGAAAACAAATGTATTTTTCCTTTTTATTGCTCGCATACTATTCAGGCACTCTCCTATTCATATTCCAGTTTTTCTAAATCAATACATGGTTGCTAGGGCAATTTGGATCTTAGCAACCAGACTGCTGCAGAATAAATAAAATAAAAAATGAAAAGCAATTGCAAATTGTCTTGCTGTAGTGCAAGGATCTCCCCTGTTGGGAGCACAGTGATGTGCTTATTTGTTAGGTACCACTACTGATTACAATCACTTGCTTTCTAGCCTGGGCCGATGCCCCCATTCTCTAAAGAATAAAACATTCCTGCATCCTTTTTGTGTATTCTTATAGAAAAAGAGTATTCCCACATGTGACTTTTCCTTCCATTGACATTCTATCAAACAAATGTACATCTTTTTTTTATATAAGTTAAACACTAGACTGTAATGTTATAGGTGAGACTTTGTATTCATATGCAGTCATGTTTCTGTCTATGGAGTATACCCTAATTTGTAGTCCACTGTACTTAAAGGAATTATTCAGTATAAAAATTGGGTAAATAGATAAGCTGTGCAAATTAAAATTTGTGTATGCTGCTTGAACTTGAATAAGCTTTTATTTCAATCTCCATCGCCCTCTAGGTTAGACACCTCTGTACTCCACAGTAAGGGCCTTTGGCACACATAACATTTATTTCACAAATGTGGCAACCATGAACACAAGAGCACAGTACTAAATGTGGCAAAAATGAACACAAGCAAGTAGTACCAACATTTGTGAGCACACTCCTTGTAAACACTACCCAAATGATCAACTAGCAGTTTTGCTAAGACAAAAGGTTGAATTTGAAGGATGTGTTTTTTTCCCAAAACTCAGCTGCAACGATACAAACTCACAAACCTTAGCAGGAGTGTAACTATAGAGAAACATACTATCAGGATCCCAAGGGTTCTGGCGCTACTCTTTGGCGCAGACAGCAGAACCCACGTTGTGACGCAGCGCGTCCAGATTCGATGTAACGGCATGACGCAACGGCGTGACGCATCGCTTCCGCATTCGACGCCGGCGTTGTGACGTTGATGCTGACACAAGCGGCGTGACGTGTCGCCATTGGACGCTGAGGCCTATTAAAACCTACCTTCAAGGTCAGGACCTTGCTCAGACATCGTCTTGGCTAATACTTAAAACTTTTTGGAAATCCTGATTGTGTTTGACTCCAGAACTTCCCTGATCACGTCTATTGAACCTCCCTCCTGCTGTGAGCTACATTCTGGTTTTGACCTTGCCTGTCCCTGACTACGCTGATCTCCACCATCCCTGACTCGGCCTGCCTGACCATTCTACTTCTTCTCTCAGAATGTACAAGCCTGGCTTACTGAACTACATCCTACCGCTCCAGTTACTGCTTCGCCTTCCACATCCAGTACCACTTTGGCACAGGCAGCTTCGGGGACACCTCCCCCAGAACCAAAGATAGTGCTGCTGGAGAAGTTTTCTGGTGACCATAGTCAATTTCGTACATTCTGGAACAGTTGTAGGCTCTTGTTTTCACTTCAGCCAAGGACCTACCACGATGAACGTACTAAGGTGGGAGCAGTAATTTCCTTCATCTCGGGGGAACCCCAGATTTGGGCCCATCAGTTGTTGGAGCTGAACAGTCCTCTCCTGGCTGATGCTAAGACTTTCTTTGCCACTATGGCCTCTTTATATGACAATCCACAGAGGCCTACTACAGCTGAAACTGCTATACAATATTTGACTCAAGGAAAGAGGCCAGTAGAGGACTATGCGGCCGAATTTCGTAGGTGGGCTGTTGATTCTTCATGGAACGAATCAGCTATGAGGCACCTTAATCTCTGCCTATATTGTGGTTCCGCAGATCATCTCCTGCGTTCCTGTCCTGTCCGACCAGAGGGTAATCCTTCTTGCAAGTCTGAATTAAAATCTCAACTTCAATTTTCAAGCGCCCATATCTCTCTATTTACTGTATGTCATTACAGTGGGGAGGAAACTGTCTACAAGTAGCCGCAATCCTTGATTCGTGTGCTAGCAGTTGTTTCATGGATGCAACCTTCGAGAGGACCCATGAAGTGCCGTTACTAACTAAGTCTCAAACAATCCTTATTAAAATGGCCGATGGCTCTCCACTTAGTTCTGGTCCCGTTACTTTGGAGACTTCACCTTTATTTTCTTCAATAAATGATGAACATTATGAGTTTATTCGTTTTGATGTGGTTTCTTCTCCTTTGTTTCCAATTATTATTGGATTAACTTGGTTAAAAGCACACAATCCGGTGATTGGACATTAGGGACTGTAACCTTTTCCTCTCCATATTGTCTTCAGAATTGTTTTCGTTCTCAGGCTCGTCCCAGAACTGTGGCATGTACTGCGGTGGAACAAGAACTCTTTGCAACAGTGCCTTCTGTTTACCATGAATTTTTGGATATCTTCAATGAGAAAGGTGCGGACATCCTTCCACCTCATAGGGCGTATGACTGTCCAATCGATCTGCTGCCCGGTTCTCCTATACCGTTTGGGCGCATCTTTTCTCTTTTGGAAAGAGAGCTTGGAGTACTTCTTGAATATATTAATGAGAATTTGAGGAAAGGTTTTATCAGACCATCCACATCACCTGCTGGAGCAGGAATTTTTTTTGTGGAGAAGAAAGATCATTCCCTAGGGCCTTGCATAGACTATAGGGAGCTCAATAAAGTGACCATCAAAAACCGCTAATGGAGCTTATAATCTTATACGAATTAGGAAGGGGGATGAGTGGAAGACGGCGTTTCGAACCACATACGTACATTTTGAATACCTTGTGATGCCGTTAGGTCTCTGCAATGCGCCGGCAACTTTTCTACAGTTCATCAACGATATTTTCAGGGATATCCTAGACATATATGTGGTGGCTTATCTCGATGATATCTTGGTGTTTTCCTCATCGTTAGAAGAGCACCGATGTCACATACGAGAAGTGTTCCGCCGCTTACGCCTTCATAATTTGGTGGCTAAAGCCGAGAAATGTGAATTTGAAAAAGACACAATTGAATTCCTTGGATTCATCATTTTTGTTAATGGAATCATCATGGATCCCAAGAAAATGTCTGCTGTTCTGGCTTGGCCTATTCCCACAAATCGTAAAGCTGTACAAAGATTTGTGGGGTTTTTGTGGAACTTTTATCTCAAATTTATTAAGAACTTTTCAAAGATTATTCAACCAATCCCTGATTTAACAAAGAAGTGTTCTAGATTCGAGTGGTCTTTTCAAGCCCAGGAGGCATTTGACACGTTAAAGAAGAGTTTTACGACGACTCCTATTTTGGCGCATCCTGATCCCTCTCAACCATTTGTGCTGGAAGTTGATGCTTCAGAAGTGGCTGTGGGAGCAGTGTTATCCCAACGATCGGGGGCCCAAAACCTTCTTCATCCAGTTGCTTTTTTCTCAAAGAAGCTATCTAGTTCAGAGTGCAATTATGATGTGGGAGATAGAGAGCTGTTAGCTATCAAATTAGCTTTGTAAGAGTGGAGACATTTTTTGGAAGGCACACTTCATCCTATCTTGGTGTACACAGATCATAAGAACCTTGAGTATTTACGAACTGCCAAGAGGTTGAGACCTAGACAAGCAAGATGGGCCCTTTTCTTTTCACGGTTTCAACTTCATATTACTTTCCGTCCTGGCTCACGGAACAATAAGGCTGACGCATTGTCTCGCATGTTTTCTCAAGAGGGTCCTTCGGTCAAGTCTCCTGAAACTATTCTTCCAGCTAACAGCTTTTTACTATTACAATTCTCACTTTTGCATAGGATTCAAGAAAGATCTAAAGTTGATCTCCCTCCAGTAAATGTTTCCTTACATTTTCAAGAAAGTCTTTATTTCTTTGGGGAGAGATTATTCATTCCTGCACCTTTAAGGACTGAGGCTTTAAAAGCTATTCATGATTTCCCTTCGGCTGGACATTTTGGGTTACGTAAAACTTTAGATCTTGCACGACGACATTTTTGGTGGCCAAAATTGGGTAGCGACTGTTCTAGATTTGTTCAATCTTGTCACACTTGCGCCCGTTGTAAGACCTCTACCTTGAGACCAATTGGACTGCTTCAACCATTACCTATTCCAAGTCGTCCATGGGCTTCCATTTCTATGGACTTCATTACTGATCTTCCACCTTCCAAAGGTTGTTCAGTTATATTTGTGGTCTTGGATCGCTTGACCAAGTGGGCTCATTTTGTTGCTCTACCTGGAGTTCCAACTGCAGCGGAGACAGCGACTACTTTTATTAAAGAAGTGGTGCGTCTACACGGACTACCAAAGGATATAGTGTCTGACCGGGGTGTCCAGTTCACCTCAAAATTTTGGAGGGCCCTGTGTAGAGGGTTACAAATTAAGTTATCTCTTTCATCTGGATATCATCCACAGACAAATGGTCAGACTGAAAGAACCAGCCAGACACTGGAGCAGTATTTGAGGTGTTTTTCTTGTTCTTCAACTGGTTTGAGCTCTTACCTATGGCGGAGTTTGCTTATAATAATTCTATGCACTCATCTACTAAACAAACTCCTTCTATGCTAATTTTGGCTATCACCCTTCCATGATTCCTGGGTTGTTGAAGGAGGAATCTGTACCTGCTGCACAAGAAAGACTTACCTTGTTAGAATCAAATGTGGAGATCTAACGTCAGAATCTGTTAAAAGCGCAAGCTAATATCAAGTATTTTGCTGACAAAAAGAGGAATCCGTATCCGGAGTTTGGTGTCGGAGACAAGGTGTGGCTGTCGACTTAGAATCTGAGACTGAACTGTCCTTCACAAAAATTAGCGCAACGTTTTGTGGGGCCCTTTGAGATAATTCAGCAAATTAACCCAGTGGCCTATAAGTTGCGGTTGCCTGAGTCCGTATACACCCAGTGTTCCATTCCGCTTTGTTGAAACCGATGGTTTCAAACCAATTTCCTGGTCGTGGAAATTCTACTCCAGACCCAGTTCTTGTGGAGGACCATGTGGAGTTCGAAGTAGAGTCCATCGTGGAGTCAAGGCACAGAGGGGGCAAGCTACAGTATCTGATCAAATGGAAAGGATTTGGTCCCGAAGAAAATTCGTGGGAACCAGCGGCTAAAGTTCATACTTGTGAGGATTTTTCAGTCACGGAATTCTGGTAAAACTGCTCATGGTCGCGTCCAGAGGCCGCGCCTAAAGGGGGGGCAATGTCAGGATCCCAAGGGTTCTGGCGCTACTCTTCGGTGCAGACGGCAGAACCCACGTCGTGACGCAGCGCCTCCAGATTCGACGTAACGGCGTGACTCAACAGTGTGCCGCATCGCGTCCGCATTCGACGCCGGCGACATGACGCTGACGCAAGCGGCGTGACGCAGGCTTCGTGACGTGTCGCCATTGGATGCTGAGGCCTATTTAAACCTACCTTCAAGGTCAGGACCTTGCTCAGACATCGTCTTGGCTAATACTTAAAACTTTTTGGAAATCCTGATTGTGTTTGACTCCGGAACTTCCCTGACCACGTCTATTGAACCTCCCTCCTGCTGTGACGCCTGGAACTCTGCTACATTCTGGTTTTGACCTTGCCTGTCCCTGACTACGCTGATCTCCACCATCCCTGACTCGGCCTGCCTGACCATTCTACTTCTTCTCTACGGTGAGAGAGTCGTCCTGCATTTGTCATCATTATTTCGGCTCTCATACCTTCTCCTTCAGGTTTCTCCTCTGTGCATATTGAGGATACACCTCGTGGGGTACTGTAAGAGCGGCCTTCCATCAGCTAATTGGTTCCAGACTCCGGTAAGCTTGATACATACCCTGAAACAGCTTGGAGCCCAGGAACTAGGCCAGGAACCAAGAATTAGCAGGTCTATTGGGACACATGAATTAATTAATGTGCTAATGAATCAGTCAATTCTTTGTTGGTCAGTGCAAGTTTAAACTCTTCCTACCCATGTCAACCTGCACTGTTGTCATTGCACTGTAAGTTATTATGGAGGTTATAGTTTCTATGAAACTTCCATAACATCCCCTAGTGCTAGTGACCCTCACCCCTGATCAAAATTTGACCAGGCCTGGAAAAACAGCCCCCCTATACCCCACTGATGGCAGCAGCCCTGACTGTGTACCTATCATTGACTAAATACGATCTAAGAAGATCTATTTACTGGGTCATGCTGACATTCAAACTGTGTGTGGCACAGAAACAGCAAATATGCTGTCTGAATCTCAGCTGTCCTTTTGTGAAAGTAAAACGATTAATGAGAAACTGAGGTGTATAAAAGAAGGAGACCTTGAGACTGCTGTGAGCCCAGATATAATAATGGGCCCAGTGGAGCATTATTATAGAGTTTCAATATATGTATATAAAACAGTCTTACTCCAGATGTTTAGGCAGCAATAAAATGATATTGTTATGGGCCATTAATTTCTAGTGAGGTAATTGAACAAAAATCAACATTTTATGTATTTACTGAATGACAAATACTACATTAAAATTCTCTATGTGATTTTTTGTTTCAAAATATTGAAACTTCTTTTTAATGTAATATTTAGTCCTCACAATTTAACCTTATACAGAAATAACAGATAAGCTAAGTAAGTATTTATTACCTGTGTATGGCCTTTTCCTCCAGGCAGATTTGCTCCAGTTGTTCTGATTAGGTAGCTTACATATAAAAACTCCAAAAATGGCACAGTAGAACAACTGCGGTTTCATTTTCTTGTATATAAATGAAAACCTTATATTGAGCTACATACATTTTTCAAAAAAAATAAAGTGCACACAGTGCTCCCCAGTGAAATTAATATAAGCCTGTGCTGGGCAGACATAATTTCTAGGTACATACCGTAAGTGATTTTTGGCTGAAATCAGTGTTTTGTTTTTGGGGTGGGGTGTATTAAATCTTCAAATGTGATCAGTGTCAGACTGGCCCACTGCGATACCAGGAAAAGTCCCGGTGGGCTAAGGTGTCAGTGGCCCAAATGCTGCTAAACATTTGGCCTATTTCATGGCCATTCCCTATTTTAATGAGAACAAAGTGGCTAAATCGATGGAATAATAGGTTATAGTAGTATAGTATGTAAAGAAAAGAGACTAGGAGAATAGAGGTTGAGTGAGGACAGGAAGAATAATAGTACTGAGAGTGGGCCCCTGGTCTAAGATTAATTGGTAGGCCCCTAGTCAAGGGTTTTTGGGTCGGCCCCTGGTGTCCCAGTCAGACACTGCATGGATGTACTGGTTTTTCCCAACGCCATGTGCCCTCTTTGCTAGCGTTTCCGAGGGCTGTTTTATGGCTAACCCATTTATTACTAGAAACCTATTACTCATCATTTCCTACCTCTAATACTATGCTATCTGTTGTAAACCACATCCTGCATAAACACATAGAGCAGGCTGCAGAAATGCACCGAAATTGTATATGTTTATTATTGTTCTTTGTGGAGTTAGAGCGGGTGCTATTATGTGTGTCTTTTAATATTATCTTTTAAGTATTTTCATTCCTTTACATTTCTATTCATCTTCTGAATATAATTTTGGTATTAGTATTATTTGTGTGTAAGCTATTATTATACCATGTCTGTGTTTTGTATGTGTTGACAGATACAAGAAGGTGTACTATAAGTATGTTTATCTCTTTGCAGGTGCCTAGAGAATATCTCTGCCTGACTCAGAGGTGGAATAGGACTTGTGCACTATAAGCATGAGAAGCATGTGACCTTCCTTCAATCAAAGCTGTAATGATCCCACGTGGGGAGACAATGGATCCGGGGGAGAGTGGAGAGCTTCTAGACCTCAGTTTCTTAACTGGAGAAGAGCAACTAATGATAGTACAGGTGCTAGAGCGAGACACAGAGCTGAAGGCCAAAGAAGATCAGCGCATAAAGTAAGACACATAACATCCCATTCTTTCATTAAATTGTTGTAATACGCTCATGTTTTACAAACAATTGAGCAAATACCATGCATTAAAGTGATACTGACACTCAAAAACCACTCCTTAAAATATTAACATACATTAAAGGCTACCTATAGGTCATGCTGATCATTTTTCACTGATAGGTCTGCTATTGTTACTTGAAGTTCATAAACCTGACTGTTTTGCCAACCTGACTGTCCCTTCTCAGCCTGTCAGTTAGAGTTTCTAATGCTAACAGACTACTGCTGCACAAATATGTCTGCCACTTCATAAAGGAGTATGGGGATCAGATAGATAAAGTAACAGCATCAGCCAAATAATTTTATGGCAAACTTTTAAAAAGCATGCAAAGACAATGTTTTGATGGTGTAAAACTGGTGTGTTTGCCATGTGTAGCCATGGGGGCAGCAATTCAAAACTGAAAAAGGAGAAAAGGCACAGGATTGAAAGCAGACAACAGATAAGCTCTGTCGTACACAACAGCATTCTTCATAACGTTTCTGTTACCTACTGTCCATCCTGTGCTTCAATGGCTGCCCCATGGCTACACAGCAGCTTGTTCATACTGCATTGTTCATACTATAGTAGCGCTTCTGCAGCAAAACACACCCATTTTAACAATGTAAGGCAACAATATTGCCATTCCTTTAAAAAACTTTTATTTTTTGGTGTTATTGTTCCTTTAGTAAAAAACATAAAATACATATGTTAGCATGTTCTACTTTGTGGTTGCTGGCATTGCTACTATCACAGTTCTGTTGTTGTCAACCCAATAACAACTCTCATACAGAATAATAGTGGGGTGGTTGAGTAAACAAATAGGGATATTCTTGGGGCAATAGCTTCAAGCGGGACTCAATGTGAGGACTAGTGATTTGAGGTCAGCCTAAAACACGCAGAACACATGGGTTTACCAGGGTTTGGGCAAGCTCCGCATATTTTTAGCAACATTACTGCACTACAAAATGCTCTACTGGCTGCCTGCCATCTGCTTATTTGTACCTGCACCGCCCCCTCTGATGACGTCAGAGATAGTCAGGTCAGCATGGGTATATAGTTACCTAGTTAAATTTGGTTGAAAAAACACCAAAGTCCATCAAGTCCAACCCCTCCAAATGAAACCCAGCATCCATACACACACACTGACCCCTCCATGCACACGTATAAACTATATATACTCTTCTCTATACTAACTGTAGATTTTAGTATCACAATAGCCTTGGATATAATGCTTGGTCTCTGGTGCAGTGATCCTCTTTATGGGTAAAAAGGTCCCCTGATATCCTGATGGATATCCCCAATGTCCTTTAATGTACTTGTAAAGTGTAATCATGTCCCCTCTCAAGCATCCTTTATCCAGAAAAAACAACACTAACCGTGACAGTCTACTCTCGTAATTTAAGTCTTCCATCCCTCTAACCAGTTTAGTTGCATGCCTCTGCACTCTCTCCAGCTCATTTATATCTCTCTTAAGGACTGGAGTCCAAAACTGCACTGCATACTCCAGCTGAGGCCTCACCAGGGACTTATAAAGAGGCAAAGTTATGTTTTCATTCCTTTTTATGCAAGACAGAACTTTATTTGTTTAGTGACCACAGAATGACACTGCCTGGAATTAGACAACTTGTTATCTACAAAATCTCCTAGATCCTTCACAGATAAGGAAACCCATAACACACTGCAAGTTACTGCCAAAGTGCATAACCTTGTATTTATCAGCATTGAACCTCATTTTCCAGTTTGCTAAATAATGAAGGCACATCAGATAATGTAAGGTTCAGGTTGAGAGCAGTAATTATTAGGGAGATTTTACCCCAGGGATGAAGGTCCTGAAACTGAGTCTGTCCCCCTATATGAGGGACTGATTGGAACCCAATACTAGTATCACCCATACTTTCCACTCCTTTTTTCTGAAGCTGTGCAGATCTTAACGTGTTTTGCATTGTAGGCTGTGCCAACCAATCAGCAGATAGATGAAACTACATACACTCTGTTCATTTGTAACTGACTATAAAGGATCTATGAGAACAATAACTTTGTCAATAAAGTTGTCATTTCAAAAGTTAATATGATTTTTTAACCCACATTGAAACCATGCAACATATATTATTTGTCATCAAGCAAAAAATTGCTTTTCTAAAAAACTATATGTTCACTCTAATTAGTAATAGCTCATAGTACTGCAGCTCTATGCCACTGAAGTTGTAGCTGAAAAGAAAACTGCATCAGTAATCCTTTTGTGCAATTATCCTCTTTCAGTTCCAGTATAGGGCACACATGCTGTACACTTCTTCGGGGTACAGGGAATCTGATGCACATTTGCAACACTCTAGAATAGAGGGGAAAATAGCGCTAAAGGTCCATGGAAGAAATGTTAGGGACATATAGGTTGGCACAACAATCACTATACTTAATTGGTGCTGCATGAAGGATTTTATAGCTGAAGCAACATAATAAAAGCTTAAAGTTTTTTAAAATGCTAGAGTCTAGTTAGACTGACAAAGTCCACCTTTCAGTCTCAAAATTTCAATCAGTTTCTACTTCTGTCTCTTCCTTTAGCAAGCTGCGATCAACTCTGTCAGACAAGAAAGCATTCAAACGTCTGTCAGGGGAATGGTTCTGTGATGTGAGGGCTACACGTCCTTGGGGACAGACAGGTGGTATTGACATTGTGCAGGCATCAATTAGAAGGAAAAAAAAAGTCAGAGGTAGGTCTTAGAACCTTCCATTTAGCCTTATGTTCCTGGGTGTTACATTACAAAAGATCTTGAAAATAATACTATAATAAAAGTATTAAACATTGAGTAGAAACTAGATGACATTATTCTCATTCCAGGTGAATGTGATGTAAACTGGGGTCAAGATGAGAATGGAGAGAGTGACGGACCAGAAGAAACAGAAACGTTGGCACCTGTGAGAAAGTAAGACGTAGGATATACCTGGTATAACTATATAATAATATTGTTTCAGAATTGTAGTGCTGTACTTCAACCAATTGATGTCAGAGGTGGCAAAGAAACTAACTGTCACTATCTCTTACCAAGTATCTTTTTAAATTCATGCTGTATTCATATTATATGTCCACTGCTTCATTAGTGTCCTTTGCTACAGATTATCCACGGAATCCCTTCCAGATCGGCTCTCCAGTGATGCACAGGTAAACGTCCTTAAGCAACAAATCATGGCACACCGGCCTAAAAAAACTAGTTGTTCCTGATCAACACCATTTTTCCTTACCCCACCTTACCTCCGACCTGCCCCAGTAACAAATAGGTGTCCTTCATATGAGATCAGGTGGATAAATAATGAGAATTCTTCCCGACTGTTTGGTGTTCAGGTTCTATCCAGGGGTAGTGGATGATTATGGGGTAATAATAATGTTGTGCAGATGATAAATCCAATACTTGTACAAAATATTTTTCTTTTAGAAAACTTCTAAGCATTTTTAAATCCTTTTTGACATTCGGATTTCTATTAATTTCCTCATCTTTTCAAGGGTTCCTTATGGGAAAATATATTTCACCTTAAAGAAACCTTAGAATGGTCTTTATCTTGAGATATATATATAGTTTCTCCAAAATGAGTGCACTCAAACCACAAAAACATCAATGCCTAGGTGCAGGTTATATAATTTCACACAATATCAATAATCACAAACCGCACTCCAAGAACTTCAAATAAACACAAAAAAAAGTTTATTTCAACGTTTCAGCTCCTCTACTCTAGCCGTCTTCCTGAAGACGGCTCGAGTAGAGGAGCTGAAACGTTGAAATAAACTTTTTTTTTGTGTTTATTTGAAGTCCTTGGAGTGTGGTTTGTGATTATTGATATTATATATATATATATATATATATATATATATGTATAGTCAAATACAAGAGTCCTCTGCACTCAACCCATTATCAATATATTTAAGACAGCGACATTTGTGCATACTGCCAGGGCCGCCATCAGGGGGGGACAGGGGGGACAAGCGTACCGGGCCCGGGCATGAAGGGGGGCCCGGCAGCGCTGCATTTTTTTGAAGATCCGGGCCCCCCTTACGAGCGCCCGAGCCGTACGTCTTGCCTCTTCAGTGCCGAATGCGGAAGTGCCGAAAAGCCGAAGCCGATGCGACGAAAAGACCCGAAGTCACGGAAAAAGCCGAAGTCCCGAAGTCACGAAGAGCCGAAAAGACCCGAAGTCACGAAAACAGCCGAAGCCGAAGTCCTGAAGCAGCGCAAAGACCCGAAGTCACGAAAACAGCCGAAGCCGAAGTCCTGAAGCGGTGAAAAGACCCGAAGTCACGAAAGGAGGCGAAGTTGAAGTACTGAAGCCATGAGTTCAATTCTACTGAACACCAGTTTGTGTTTTTTTTTTTTTTTAATCCCCTGGCCACCAATGTATTATTTTAATATTCTATAGGCCCCTGCCACCAATCTTTTTTTTAAAACTTTTGTTTTTGGGGCCCCAATTTTTTTTTTAACTCGTAAGGGGCCCCTTGCCACCATTGTTTTTTTTGGGGTTTTTTTTTAAAAAAAAAATTAATTTTCTTTTTGGTGGCCCCAAATTTTTTTAACTTGTAAGGGGGCCCCTGCCACCAGTTTTTTTTTTTTTCAAAAAAAAATTATTTTTTTTTTAAATTTTTTTTGGGGCCCCAATTTGTTTTTAACTTGTAAGGGGGCCCCTGCCACCATTTTTTTTTTTTCAAAAAAATTTTTTTTTGGGGCCCCAATTTGTTTTTAACTTATAAGGGGGCCCCTGCCGCCAATGTTTTTTTTTTTTTTCAAAAAAAAATTAATTTTTTTTCAAATTTTTTTTTGGGGCCCCAATTTGTTTTTAACTTATAAGGGGGCCCCTGCCGCCAATGTTTTTTTTTTTTTCAAAAAAAAATTAATTTTTTTTCAAATTTTTTTTTGGGGCCCCAATTTGTTTTTAACTTAGAAGGGGGCCCCTGCCACCAATGTTTGTTTATTTTTTAGTTTTTTTTACATTTTTTTTTGTTGGGGCCCCAAGTTTTTTTTAACAGGGGGCCCCTGCCACCAATGTTTTTTAAAAAAAAAAAATTTTAATTTTTTTTTTTTTGGGGCCCCCAATTTTTTTTATAAGGGGGCCCTGACCATCAATAGCTTTTTACAACTTGTGTGGGGGGGGGGGTTACTTTTTAGCGCTGATGTCTGTGTGGTCTTTTAACTGCGATGTGGGCGGGATATGGGGCGGAGCTTGGTCGTCAGTGTGGGCGGGGCCCAGGGGGCCCCAAAAATTTTGTTGTACGGGGCCCCGTGATTTCTAATGGCGGCCCTGCATACTGCTACTGAAAAATGCCTTACCCTTTAAACAAAACAGGGATTGTTTGTCCATATATTGCAATATATTTAAGCTGGCCAACTACGTCAAAGTCATCCCATATCTGGCCAGTCCTATGCTCAATTTTATCTGATTCATTAAGAATTCTATTGCTTCATTATACATTTTACAAAGGGACTAGGTTTTACCTGCAACTTACTTGCTGCTTTCAAAGTAAACCCCCATACTTGGCTGCCCTTTTATTAGACACCAGTGGGATCACCTGACTATAGCTGGGAAGGGTGGGAGCTACAACATGGAGCTGGTCACTGCTCCTGTATAACTATAACAAACAAGGGAAAGTTGTGCTCACCACTATTTTTTAAAACCATTAGGCGGGGTGCAATGAGGCTGTGACCACAAAATACATATAGTCAAATACAAGAGTCCTCTGCACTCAACCCATTATCAATATATTTAAGACAGCGACATTTGTGCATACTGCTACTGAAAAATGCCTTACCCTTTAAACAAAACAGGGATTGTTTGTCCATATATTGCAATATATTTAAGCTGGCCAACTACGTCAAAGTCATCCCATATCTGGCCAGTCCTATGCTCAATTTTATCTGATTCATTAAGAATTCTATTGCTTCATTATATATATATAAATATATATATATATATATATATATATATATATATATATATATATATATATATATAAAATTATATATTGTGTTCCTTTATTTCTGTTGTAGGATTGGAGCAGCTCAAAAGAGGATGAGGGGGGAGACACAACAGGTCTGTCAAGCTCC
This sequence comes from Xenopus laevis, assembly GCF_017654675.1. Taxonomy (NCBI): domain Eukaryota; kingdom Metazoa; phylum Chordata; class Amphibia; order Anura; family Pipidae; genus Xenopus; species Xenopus laevis. The sequence continues at coordinate 67,913,940 of NC_054374.1, read as the reverse complement.
CATGCGTTTACATTTGTTAGACAATTTAACAATGTTGGGGGGGGTCGTAAAGGGGTTGTTTACCTTACAAGCCTTATTTCCTTTTCATTGTTTTCTGTTTCATTAGTCCCTAGAGTAGCTCTGGGAGGGGGATCACAGACTCTGTAAACTGTTCAAAATGATGCGTTAGTTGAAACATTTCTTATATTTAACCCACCTGATCAGAATCAATGAGTTTAAATTATTTTAAGTTAAAATTGATATAATAGTTGCTAATATTCCACAGATACTGCTGAGACTAAAGTAGCAAATTGTAAGATCATTAAGCTTTACATTTCAATTGTATAAAAACAGAACAAAAGCATTTGAAAAAGAGTCTTTATTTCTGCTGTACTATCTAAGACCCTCTGAACTGCAAAAAAAGTGTTTGGATGATGAACACCCCATTTAAAATTAGTTTAAAAACTCCATATTTGTACAAATGTACAAATCAGTAAATCCTCATTGGCTGACATTCCTCTGCAGATATTGGCCACATATAGATTGCTAACCTGTTGACAAGAGCATTAAAGTTACAAGGCCCCGGTGTACGTGTGCAGTGTAATTACCTCAATAAAGTCAGCGCAATAGCCCTGTGATATTGTGGCAAGTAACAATAAATCAGAACCTTGTCCTTGATGTAAACAAAGCTTACATAAATCCATGATGGTGGCAGAACAATTCTACTGTATTTTTTATTATTGTTTTATTGTATACATGTTTTTGGCAAATTTAAAGCATAGCTCTCTACATTACTTGAATGAAAACTTTTCTTTCAGATCCAAGATAATAGATCTCATACCCGCAGTTAGTTTCTTTATATAACCATAATAATCTTGAGGGTGGTATATCAAAGAACTCCCAGATGCTGTCCCTTCAGCATTAAGTGCTGCATAAGGAAAAGATGCACATCTCTGCTCTGGATTCAGAAGCAAAAATTTAAATTCAAGCCTGTCTTTTTTTTAATTTTACAACTATTACATAACTAGTCCTGCTCTAATAAATAATACATGTAATCTTTAGATTTGTGAGTGAAATCGATGAATAATATTTATATGAATTGTGCTGGAGAAAAGTTTTTTTGCTTGAATGCTGTATATATTGTTAGTCATGTAGGTGTGTAACCTTTCTTTCTCTTATATTTTTGTTATGCCTTGTGGCTAAGAATCTAGTCCATTGTTTATAGTAATGTGGCCTAAAGGGCCCTTATACATACTTTCTCTTGCCTAATTGGGGGACACAGGCACCATGGGGATGAAGATCCTGCAGCTGGAGACTGGACACTAAATAGTTAACTTTAAACTCCTCCTCCTCCTGCTCTGGGCTTCATCCCCTGCCTCCTCCTACAATCTCCAGTTTCGTTAGTGTCCTCAGAAGGAGAAGACACATAGTTAGTGGCTGGAGCAATTGATCAGGACTGCGTGTTAGGATCATGCCACATTATGGGGGCCACTGACACACTCAAAGAGCCTCTCCAGCTGACAACTACTCTCCCTTATAGCCTTCCCGCTCTACGGAGGTCTGCAGGTTCGCTCCCTTCTTTCCCTACGCTGTCTTCCCGCTCCACGGAGGCCTGCAGCAGCGCTCTACACCTCTTAGGTGTATATCCTTACACAGACAATTATATATGTGAGTCTTCACATATATTCTTGTTTGTGTCTGTGACAGGGAAACCGATTAAAAGGGCACAGTACAGCTGGCAACGGTGGTGAGTACATTCCACCCTTCTACCCTCTCTTTTCTCTACATAGCCTGGAAGTATTTATGTAGAAAGTGCTTGGAATACAGTGTTAAAACAATGTTTTGTCTGTCTGTCTAAACACTGTCCTTGCTGGTGTTTCCTACAGCTCCCTGTTCTTTTCACATGCCCCTGGAGCCCTCTTGGTATCGCCTGCCTTCCTATATGCTCATCGCTACTCTTCTCGCGCCTTTTTTCTCCTGCTTCGCCGTCGGCGCCAACGTGCGTTCCACCTTGGAACGCACTTCCGCTTCCGCCCAGTCTCTGCCTCATGCGCATTAGGATCTTACCGCTCCCGCGCTGAGACGGCTCTGCTGGCGCCAAAGCCCCCTCACCCTAACGGCTGCTGCCTTCTCTCCCAGCACCTCGGCCCACATTGCTCCTACTTGGGGCCCCTGCTTCTCAAATCTTCAGCGACCGCGCTCCTCTAGTCCAGGCAGACGTCTACAGGCAAGTATTCCTTCTCTTAAAGGGGCACTACACCTGGTATACATGGGTTTCCCCAGGGACTCTAAACCCTCTATTCTCTGTCTCCACAGCACCTTCTCTATTAGGAGGTTCTTATCCTTGCATTTGCCGGATTCCCCTGCCTCAGCAAAAATTAAAAAAAAAAAAAAAAAAAAATTAGAGAATTTCTCAAATTGGAGAAAGAGCATCATGGCAGATAAGACAGAAGAGCCCAGGACCTCTAAGTCCTCAGCTCACACACGCCAAAATACTCAAATCACGTTTCTAGCCTGCACCAAATGTAAATGTAATGTAAATATCATTCGGCTTCGGCTGAATCCGTGTGTATGGCCTGCAGACCTTCAGATTCCTTGCCACCACCTTCGGCCAGTACATCTGAGTCTGAGTTGATAAGGGCCCTCTCCCTCTCACTTGCAGGCATCCAAAACCTGGCCCGCATCCCAGAGACATTAGACAAAGTCCTAGAGCACCTTTCTCAACCCGCTAGAACGGCCGACCTCCCCTCAGGTTCCAAACGCCTTGCATCGCCACCTGATTCCCCTAGGGAACCATTTTCTCCCTCCGATGAGGAAGGCCAAGTCCTATCACAGGATGACTCCGATCAGGAACACACTGATCCAGATCTAGACACCCCTAGAACCCAAAAGGAGGTGGAAGGCCTGATACAAGCGGTGCTTAGTACCCTTAACATAGAGGAGCCCGTCTCTGTTGAGCCAGCGAAAAACATCTTTAAGAGACAAAAGAAGAGTTCCTACGTCTTCCCAGCTTACGAACAGTTGGACGACCTAATCAAGGCCCAGTGGAAACATCCAGACCACAGGGTTCAAATATCAAGGCACTTTTCACAAACTTACCCCTTTCCTCAAGAGTGCACTGAGCTCTGGGCTTCACCCCCGGCGGTTGATCCCCCAGTTTCCAGACTTTCCAGGAATACCACCATTCCGGTGGCAGATGCAGCAGCATTCAAAGACCCTATTGACAAGCGACTGGAGGGGTTTTGCAAATCTTCCTTCACAGCGTCCGGATCCGCCTTTAGACCTATCTTTGCTATTGCCTGGGTCGCCAAGGCCATGGAGGTCTGGGTAGAACAGGTTGCGCAACTTCTCGGGTCCGAGGACCCTACCACCGACAATCTCCTCTCTCAAATAGCCGACGCTACCAACTACATTGGAGATGCGGCTATCGACGCAGCAAAGATGGTGGCACAGGCCTCAGCCCAGTCGGTGGCAGCTCGCCGTTTCCTTTGGCTGAAGACATGGTCTGCCGACCTCACATCTAAACGCTCCCTAGTCAGCCTGCCCTTTCAAGGAAAACTACTCTTCGGGGCCGAATTAGACAAAATAATCGCACAAGCAACTGGCGGTAAGAGCACACTACTCCCACAGGCCAGAACCAAAAGACCAGCCTTCAAGAGACGCCCCTTTTTTCGACCCTTTCGGCAAGGCCAAAGGTCAAAGACACAGTCAGACAAACCCAACACCAATTTCCGCTCTCGCTACCAAACTAAACAAAGGTCCAGTTGGTCGTCCAACAAAGCACCGGCCAAGTCCTCTCAGGACAAGTCCGCTTCCGCATGAAAGGGTGCCCACCCCCGAAGGGATCCCACTAGGAGGCCGCCTCCAATCCTTTCGGGAGGTGTGGGAACTCAAGATACGGGACCAATGGGTTCTCCAAGTCATCTCTCAGGGACTACTAATAGACTTTACCCAACCTCCTCCCCACAGATTTTTCATATCCAGACTACCCCGACAACTTCACAACAAGAGCAAATTTCTCTTGGTCATTCAAGACCTTGTCACAGCAGGAACTATTCAACCAGTTCCACAATCAGACCGGGGAAGAGGGTACTATTCCAACCTTTTTATGGTCCCCAAGAAGGACGGCTCCCTGAGACCTGTGCTAGATCTCAAAGATCTCAACCCTTTCGTCAGGCGCTGCCACTTCAAGATGGAATCTATCCAATCAGTTTTGGCGTCCATGGAAGACGGGGAGTTCATGACGTCATCGACATAAAAGATGCCTACCTCCATATCCCCATCCACCCAGCTCACCACAGGTTTCTCAGATTCTTTGTGCACGGTCAACACTGGCAGTTTGTCGCACTGCCATTCGGACTGTCATCAGCCCCCCGCACATTCACCAAGGTGATGGCGGCAGCACTAGAAGAACTAAGATTACAGGGCATTCCTGTCATTCCCTATTTGGACGATCTTCTCGTAAAAGGCGAGTCGGCATCAGCAGCCCTTCACCACACGTCTCAGGTCCTAAAGACTTTGACAGAACTGGGATGGACTGTCAACTTCAACAAATCGAAGCTCATCCCGACTCAAACGATAGAATACCTGGGGCTGATACTGGATTCCAGGAAAGGGAGAGCCTTTCTTCCGAGAGACAAGGCCAGCACCCTCCAGGGCAGGATTCGAACCCTCCAGAGTTCCCTCAGGGTCCCTCTCCGGACGGCCATGCAAACCCTAGGCACTATGGTAGCATCCTTCCCAGCCATCCCTTATGCACAATTCCACACCAGAGCCCTTCAACATGCAATTCTGATGCACCAACGCACGGATCGCACCAATCTAGACCGCCGGATAGTCCTTCCGGAACAGGTCAAACGCTCTCTCTCCTGGTGGACTCAGCCACTACGGACAACTGGGGGGCGACCCTTCCCTCCTCTCCACTGGATGGTTCTTTCGACGGACGCCAGCCTCCGGGGCTGGGGAGGTGTGTTGGGCCAGACGACAGTCCAAGGTCTTTGGAATCAGGAGGAACGTTCTCTCCCCATCAACCTTTTAGAACTGAGGGCAATTCGCTACTCACTGGAACGCTTGACGCCCCTCCTCCGCGGCCACGCCACCCGGATCCAGTCCGACAATGTGACAGCAGTCGCTTATATAAACCACCAAGGCGGCACAAGGAGCCCGGCAGCCCTACGGGAGGCACAACACATTCTACTGTGGGCAGAAAAACACGTTCCGGCAATCTCTGCAGTACACATACCAGGGGTAGACAACTGGCTGGCGGACTACCTCAGCAGAGAAACCCTAGATCAGGGAGAGTGGAGTCTGCATCAGGAAGTTTTCCAACTCCTCGTGGACAGATGGGGTCTACCGGAAGTAGATCTGATCCCGAAGCAACTGCAAGGTCCCTCGATTTGTGGCTCGGAGCATGGACCCACTTGCACTCGCAACAGACGCCCTAGTGATTCCCTGGCGTTTTTCCCTGGCCTACATCTTTCCTCCTCTGGCACTGCTTCCGAAGGTTGTCAAAAAGATAAAAAGAGAAGGCACTCCGACTATCCTGGTGGCTCCATTCTGGCCCAGGAGGCCGTGGTTTGCAGACATTGTGACACTCGCGAGGGACGCTCCGTTTCGCCTTCCTCTACGGCAAGATCTGCTGACTCAAGGCCCTGTCGTCCATCCGAATTCTCTTCAGTGGGCTTTAACGGCATGGCTCTTGAAGCCCTAGTGCTGCGAAGAGCGGGAGCCCCATCAGATGCACTACCTACCATGCTCCGTGCACGCAAGCCGGTCTCTTCCAAGATATACCATAGAGTCTGGAAGATTTTCATCACCTGGTGCGAACGCAGAGGTACAGACCCACAGAAGGCTACGGAGACTGAGATTCTCTCCTTCCTACAGGAGGGCTTGCAGAAGGGGTTGGCCTTGAGCTCCCTGAAGGTGCAGGTATCAGCATTGTCTGTTCTTCTTCAGAAAAAACTAGCCCTAAGGAGTAATATCAGAACGTTTCTTCGAGGGGCTATCCGGTTAATACTACCGTATCGCTGTCCAGTACCACCTTGGGACCTAAACCTGGTGCTCTCAGTACTCCAAGAGGATCCATATGAACCTATTGACATGATCCCTCTGTATACCCTTACAGAAAAAGTGGTTTTTCTTCTGGCCATCACATCAGCTCGCAGAGTCTCGGAATTGGCGGCACTCTCCTGCAAGTCACCCTTTACCATCTTCCACAAGGACAAGGTGGTCCTCAGACCTACTCCAGATTTTTTACCGAAAGTGGTGTCGGACTTTCACCTTAACCAAGATATTGTAGTGCCTTCCTTGTGCCCAGAACCCAAGAATCCAGGAGAGCGCAAGCTTCACAACCTGGACGTTGTTCGGGCTCTCGCCACATATCTACACACTACCAAGGAGGTTCGGAAAACTGACGCCCTGTTCATCATTCCCAATGGACCCAAACGTGGTGCCAAAGCAGCCAAGTCTACACTTGCCAAGTGGATTCGTGCTACCATTATCAGAGCATACGCACTTAAGGGTAAAGAATCTCCACTTCAAGTGAGGGCGCACTCTACTCGCTCGATTAGCACTTCCTGGGCAGTTAGGCATCAAGCATCGGCGGAACAAGTTTGCAGAGCGGCCACCTGGGTGTCCCTTCACACATTCACGCGATTCTACAGGCTACACACACAGGCTTCAGCCGAAGCTGTATTTGGGAGGAAGGTGTTACAGGCTGTCATTACTTAAACGCCTACTGGGGCTTACAGTGTCCCACCCTCATGGGTTGCTTTGGGACGTCCCCATGGTGCCTGTGTCCCCCAATTAGGCAATAGAAAGAGAGATTTTTGTACTTACCGTTAAATCTTTTTCTCTTGTCCTATATTGGGGGACACAGGCCTTCCCTCCCTGTACCGACACTGGTTAAATTGTAGTTTTACCGACTCACGTTGGAGTTCGGTTCGGTTTTATATGTTTTTTCAACCTTGTTTCTAAGAGGTTTGGTGGGGGTAGAGGTCCTCCTCTTCTGTTTTTGGTCATCATGCTCCTTCTTCGGTCGAAACTGGAGATTGTAGGAGGAGGCAGGGGATGAAGCCCAGAGCAGGAGGAGGAGGAGTTTAAAGTTAACTATTTAGTGTCCAGTCTCCAGCTGCAGGATCTTCATCCCCATGGTGCCTGTGTCCCCCAATATAGGACAAGAGAAAAAGATTTAACGGTAAGTACAAAAATCTCTCTTTTGTTGGTATGTAATAAGAAATCTAGAGAGTTAAGGTCCCCATAGATGCATAGATTTCTCTTGCCAAACAACCGATTTTAGCAAAGTCCGACCAATCCTTCGAAATTATTGTGCGGTTAGTGGGATTCGACCGACCTGACATCTTACGATTTTTCGGCCGACATCTGTCAGAAAATTGATCGGCCAGGTTAAAGAATCTTTATCGGTCCCAGTGCAATCTATCTATGTCTGCAGGGACAAGCAGGCAACTGGCTTTGTTTTCCTGGCAATATCGCCTGAAATGGTCTTTTTAGTTTATGGACAATTCGTACAATCGTACGATCGTTTCGAGATAATCGTGGTCTCAAGATGACGATCAGATCTTTTAAAAATCTTTACATCTATGGCCAGCTTAACAACTGAAGTTGTTACAGCTAGGGATGCACCAAATACCAGATTTAGTTCAAGATTCATATTCAGCTGAATTCAAGTGTCTAGCTGAACTGAATGTAACCATAAAAGTTATGTGGCTTTAGACCACGTGACTATGGAAACTGATGATTTAACTGATGAATATGATGATATATTTGAATATGCAGATAAGTATTCAGTTCTAATATTTTGGTCGAATCCAGATAAAAATGGAATTTGGAGAATCCCTAAACACAGAATTGTTTTATTGTGCATAAAACCATAAACATATATAATTAAAGGGCATCTAAAGGAAGATAATATCCCTTTTGTCAAGAAGTGGAGCAGGAAAAGAAAAAAATACCATAATGCTATATAGGAGGAGTGCCCAAATTGTAGATTTTATGCCTTTGATCAGTAGATCATGTAGCCCAGCATTGTCCACTCATAGTTCCATTCGATTACTCATCTGAGTGTATTCTCAGTATTCAGATTTTAAACATAATTGTTGTTCATTAAAATATGACAATTGATTTGTTGTAATATTCTGAGCATTCCTGATTTATGAAAATATATGGAAAACTGGGAAAACACACACTGATTCAGCAAAATATGAGTCTGCTTAATTTCTCCCATTTTTGAAAAGTGCTTTATTCTCCTTGTCGATTTATCTTCCTGTAATTCCTGTAATACCACAATTACATAGAATGGTAAATATTATTACAGTAGCAGATCAGAGCCATAGAACATTATTAGTGCTATGCTGTCATAATAAAGATATCTAACCCCAGTTATAATGAGAGGACAATTTTATGAAACATCATTAGACTTTTTCCAACATTATTCCATCTTATATTTGCCTTGTCCCTGCAGATGGGAAGAACAGTATGGAAGAAATAAACTTATCTCCAGTAAATGGCACAGTTTCAGTAAGTAGATTATTGGAGCAGATTGGAACATAAAACAAATGAGCACTGGAAATAGTTTGACACAATGTGCTGAACATCCCCTGATTAAGAATATGACCCATTTGCTTTCAGAGTGAAGATACTAATGGGGAAAGCCTGGAAGAAAAAGAACACCGGAACCTCAACCACAGCCCATCAATTCGACAGCTGGCAAATAATTCTGTGAGAAAATGCCCCTACTGTCAGTCTTTGTCAAACTTGTTTCACATTTGCTACAGTTTTCTCATAGATACAGTATCTTGCAGCAGAAATCACACATTTCATTATTTTACTGTTTGGTGTATGCTCCCCCCTTGTGTAACACTGTGTGTGTCCACCAATATGAAATTGCATGATGTTAAGATAAAATGGATCTGCATAGTGATGTTTTGGGAATTTTGTACACTGGTGGGGAAGTTTGGGACAATATGGTACCACCGTCTGGGATCATAAAAGCTAATATTTTTCATTCTCAGCTTCTTAATATTTTATTTAAACCTACCCCTAAGGGCAGAGACACATGTAAAGATTCAGGGAGATTTAGTCACCCGGCGACAAATTGTCTTTTCTTTGACTAATCTCCCCAAACTGCTTTCCCGCTGGCTAAAATCTTAATCGCCAGCAGGATGGCACTCGGAGCGCTTTGTTTTCCAAAGTCACACGAAGTTGCCTTAAAAGGAAACTTTGACGACTTCGGAAAACGAAGCGATCTGAGTGCCATTCCCCGGCGATTTCGATTCTAGCTGGTGGGAAGGCTTTTCTGGGAGATTAGACGCCCGAAAAAGAGGCGATTAATCTCCCTGAATCTTCGCGTGTGTCTCTGCCCTAAAGGCAAGAAAAAAAGACTATTTACAGACCAGCGTTGGAGATTTACATGACTCTCTGCTTAGTGTTGTGTGGCTTCAGCTGGGAGGAGAGCTCAGCTAAACATTAGTATTAATATATCGGCATGGCTCAGTTCTTGCAATTAGGTGATGGCAGCCCAGCAAATCCAAAGCCGTAACTGTAGGATTGCTGGGCTACAATGTGTTCATGCAATGTAGTCACTTTGGTTTGCATGCAAAAGGCCCTCATTAAACAGCAAATTTGGTATTAAAAAAGGTAAAACAAATGCCCTGGATGCCAGTGGTAGTGACAAACACTGCGTCTGTAGTAAATATAATTTAGAAAGTATCTTTATTACATCCTGTTTCTCTATCCGAATCAAATTAATACATATGTGGACATGTTTAATTATTACAATGTAGACTGTGCAGCTGGAGGTCCATGTGCTGGATGTGATGTTTCATTAGATCCAATAGATATGACCTCTATCCTGCTCATTGGTTCCATCAGCAGTTTAATATTAGGCAACCCTTGACCATGTAGAATATGGAATTATGAGTCTCTACACTGGGTGGTCTTGTGTTACTGTAAAACTTGGGCCAGGGCACCCAAAGATTCTCCTCTCTGCATGCTGTATGATGGAACCCCTGGCTATTTAATTCAACTGCAGCACACACTATTTAGCACATAAGACTTGGTTGTCCTGGCAAAACAAGCCATAAATGAAGAATTGAGCAGATAGAGAAACAAAAATGACATACTACTTAATTATATGAATAATGTCATCTTTATCTTTCATCTTTGCATCACTGGCCATGCTGTCACTGCAGGGAACATTATCTGAAGGATTACTGGCATTCAAAGCTTCAGAAATGCTGCTTGAAATTGCAAGCCACAACCTTATTTAATCAATGAATCCTTGTCTACAGAGGAAACAGGCTGCTCCCTCTATGCTGTGTGCCTTTAGCTACAGTAGAGCGCTGAACCTGAAATTCCAGTTTTTCAGTGATCCTTCAAGGCTTTCAGGGCATTGTTTGGATTTCAGATCATTACAATCTTGGACAGATTGCTGGCTTTGTTTTTTAAAGGCAGTGAGCCTGTTTGGCAGCATAAAATAGACTCTGTACTGAAACAGGGAGGGGTGTGTAGCGCATAACTGCGGTGTATTTCTTTCTACAAAATAATACATTTCTTCTGAATGCTTGCTATTTGGAGCTTATTTCTAGATGTATTACAAGATATTACTGGACTCTAAAGCAAAACCTAGTCATGTGTGGTAGCAACTGTTCTCCCAGGATGACATTGTTAACATGTAACAAGGTTCATAGAGATTAGCTGATGCAGTATAAAATTAAGCAGCATGGTGCCCACCTAAAATCAGCTTTAAGGTTGTAATGAGTTTATTTTGGAACCTACAATATTAGTTTTATAAGCCACATGCGTATACCTTCATTCACTGGGTAGAAGTACCAATCCACTCCATTCATAACAGCAGATTTCCTCTAAATGATTGTATTCGCTAACGTTAATCCATTTATTTTAATCCTTTTCTGTATCCATGTTGCTGCAGTCATAACTTATTTATAGTCATAGCTAATAGGGCATGGCTGTGGCTACATATAGGTATATACATATACGTATATACATTCCTAAGCCTAAAGTAACTGTTTTTATCTTTCCCACATCTTGCCCATGGGTGCATGCTTTTTTTGCCACAGCAAATTTCTGGCAGTATGATGAGCCTGTTTAGCACAGGGGAAGTGCGATCAGTTGACGTTCGTGGCTGTGTCCAGTTCTCTCTTCAATACGATCCCTCCAAGAAGGAGCTGAATGTCTTAATTATTCAATGCAGGGACCTGACACCCGCACAGAGCAAAACCTCCAATCCGTAAGTGAAATGCATTCATTAAAATAGATGGTCTTTACAAACATGTTTCTAACGCTTATTAATGATAGATGTCAATGTTACTGCTGGTCAAAGCAGTATTTGTCAGTTCAACTACTGGTTCTAGTCTGAAATAATGTAGCAGAAACCATCCTCCTGCAGAGACTCAAATCCTCCACAATGCCTTGCATGCTTCTTCGTTGGTTTGTTAGTAGCTGACTTTTGCTACATTGTTTCAATAGCCAGAACTTGCAGTCAGGGGCGATCCTGGCCCCTCTGCCGCCCGAGGCAGCAGCAGTTGCTGCCACCCCCTCCCCCGTGCACTTACCTTTTTGCGCCTGAGGGAGTCCGGGGGGTCCACCAGGGCAGCAGAGAGGGCCAGTGCACTAGCGGTTTGAAAACTGGAAATTCGGCTCTTAAAGTACCAGAAGCGGCATTTTTGCCACCCCTGGTACCTAGTGGGGCGCTGCCGCCTGAGGCGTCAGTCTCAAGCCGCCTCATTGGCGAAGCGCCCCTGCTTGCAGTGTAGAGAATAGAAAAAGTCAGCTTTCAGTAGCAATTAAATATATAAATATATTTAAAGCCACTTTAAGTTTCTAATAAATGCATATAAGAAAAAGTAGTTTAGAACTTTTTTTTACCATCAGGCAAAATCTTATTTTTGGGTTTACAAGGTCTTTAAAGTGTGATTGTCATGAGTTCTGTAGCATACTATAGACTATAGACTTAGTTTTGTTTGAGAGCAGATCAAAAGTCAGATAGGGCAACACAGGTATTAATTATTATTATCATCACAAACATTTATTTTCAAAGAGACTCACCGAGTGAACGTAAAAGGTCTTTATTAGAGTACAAGTGTGGATTACAGCCAGGCCTTTATAAATACCTTTTTTTATTACTACTGCCTGGAGGATTGTTCTTTGAGTGCCTACCCTACAAACAATACGGTATTAATTATTATTGTTTTCTTAATCTCTCCACCATCAGGTATATAAAGTGTTATTTGCTCCCTGATAAAACTGCTCAGGGGAAGAGGAAATCAAAGTTGAAAAAGAAGACTCTGGAACCGTTCTTTAATGAGACCCTAAAAGTGAGAGAAATTTTGCTGTTACATTATTTTCTCTATAACCAACACACCCTATTTAAAACCAGTTTTCTATTCATGTTGTTTTCATGTACCAATAATCTCATATTATGCTGTCCCTTCAGTCTATAAACTGAAACGGCACAGTTTGTGTTCCGAAAATTTACCAAAAAAGGATTCATTAAGTCCCTGAGCTTTTAGCATTAATGGGGTAACCAAATCCTGCTAAAAGTGCAGTGTCTAAATGTATCCTTTTTGATCACCTAAACTGGATAAGATTCTGCACATTTTTTTTTTTTTAAGTTTTAATATCCAAATTTGGGCATGTACTGGGTTCAGTATTCAGTCAAATTTTTTGTTAAAGCTTAAGCGTTGAATTAAAAAATGATTGAGTTGGTGCATTATGAATAAAATGCATCAGGGCACATGTACATGTACAGCACTATGGGAACAATGCAACCTTATATGTAACAGCTGCCTGTGACCAGGTGTAGAAGTAAAGGCTTTCCTTTCATTTGAAAGTTGCACTTGCACACATTTCTTTTTAAAGGAAAGGCTTGCAGCTCGTGGGGGTGCCAAATGTTAGGCACCCCCAAGTGATTGTATTGACTTACCTAAAACCCCGGTGCTCCTATCAGCAGATAACTGCACCGGCCCAGGGTTATACCAGTGAGCACCACGGAGCGATCCACTTCCGTCTTCAAATTTCCCGGGGCAAATGCATGTGCAGTCGAATTAAATACCCGACTTTTTAGTTTGGCTTGTCACTCTACTGCGCATGCGCAGCCACAAGAAAACCTGAAGAAGCAGGAAGAAGATCCCTCCATGGTGCTCGCTAGAAGAAACCTGGGCCGGTGCAGTTTTCTGCTGATAGGAGCACCAGCCCGGGGTTTCAGATAAGTAACTACAATCACTTGGGGGTGCCTAACATTTGGCACCCCAAGTGCTGCAAGCCTTTCCTTATCCTCTAAGTGCTCTTACCCATGGGCGTTTGCTTATGCGTTTTTTCAAATGCACACTGAGTGTGAAAAAATGCACATATTGCATTTAAACACTTTTATGCAGAAAGAGCATTTTTCCCAGGAAAAACAGCTGGTGTGTAAGAGCCCTAATGCTAACCAAATTGCAAACAAATAATAATCATACAGAATAATGAACATCACTATGGGTGTGACACCCATAATGATAAGGATGCAACTTGTATGAGGTTTGCAAAGAATTGTGCTTACGGTAATGTACTATATGTCTTACTAATAACAAAAAAGTAAAAAAGTTATGCTGGTCACTACTTTGTTTGTAGGGGGGGGTTAAAGACAAGAGGTCTTCTGCACTCACCTACTGTGACTTTTGCATGCTAAAATGCCCTCCCCTTTAAAAAAAACAGGGATTGTTTGTAGTTGGCCAGCCAGAATATATTTTAATGTATAGACAGACAATTCCTGTTTTGTTTGGGGGGCTAGAGTAATGCACTAACAGGGGAATGTAATAAAAGTCGCAAAGAGCAAAACAATTCGCACCAATAAGACTAAAAATCCACATCTCGCAATGTAATATTGTTCCTTAAACTGTTATTACATTGTGAATTTTAATTGCGCACTTATAAGAAGTGCTTGAAGGTGTCGTAATCTTTTGGAGCAAACATAACGACTTTTTCAGTAAGAAGTTTTATTACATTGACTGTAGATTGGCGCAAACTATAAAATTCGCAAACGGTCTTCCACTGTCAGAAGTGGTCGCTAAACAGTTTCCGGGCTCGCAAAAGCTATATTAAATTCGCACAAAGCAAAATTTGTTTGCGCAAAGGCATAACTTTTCGCATTGCAAATAGTTTTTCCGTTAGCGATTTTTATTAAAAGTGCCTTAATGTCCTACATATAGATACTGAGTAAGCGCAGAGGACCTCTTATCTTTGTCTAAACGTATGGCTTACAGCACGAGCGAGCACAAAAATTTGGTTTTGTATAAGGTGCTTAACTTTTCCTAACAAATGTGGTCCCAGGCTTTAGCTTTGAATTGTAATGATCAGAGTATCGCCTCTACTTACTATCAAGCCATGTCCCATTATATCTTCTTTGAAAAAATAACAGTAACAAATCAACAGTTTAATTCTGTTGATTTTGACTATGTATTGACCACTTTTTACGCTCTTTATTTATAGTACAAGGTGGAATGGTCAGAGTTGCAAAGCAGAGTCCTCAATCTGTCTGTGTGGCACAGGGGGTCACTGGGAAGAAACCTTTTTCTTGGTGAGGTGGAAGTGGATCTTGTGTCCTGGGACTGGAGCAAAACTCAGCCAGCCTGGTACAATCTCCAGCCAAGGGTAAAATATCTTGATTCACTGTTTTCAAATACTGGATCTGTTTTGGGGCTACACTATCTGTAATATAAGTGACAAGGTTTGAACCATTATTCAATAAGATGAAACTCCAGCACACGAATGCTTAAGGGTTCATAACCCGTGTTTATTGTCAATGCCAAACATTGTTTGGCATTGACAATAAACAAGGGTTATGAACCCTTAAGCATTCGTGTGCTGGAGTTTCATCTTATTGATCATTGGTTGGAGGTGCCGTCCTCCTTTAACCCCAAGCACCGGTGAGGATACTGAGAGACCAGGTGTGCTACTGCTCCTATTTGCTTGAATTGAACCATTATTCACCTTTTAGCACTCCTATACTAAATGAGTCCTTTGGTGTGTTGTGTTTATGAATGCATTGAATCCAGTCAACTGTCCAAAGCTTAGTCAGAACTATGGATGTTTTGCAAGATTTTTTTGTGACTGGATAACTTATTATTGTACTCTTAGATGAATTTACAACTATTTACTTCACTGTGTAACCATTATATTAACCTACTGATGTAGTCTAATCTGCTACTGCTGCAGTGAATGCTGCCCTATAAAAATGCCCTTCTTCCCCTCACAGACTCCCCTATCTCCAGAATTCCTTTGCAGTCGAGGTCGGCTTAGAGTTGCTGTGAAATATGTTCCACAAGGGGCAGAAGGTGAGTTGTCTTCCTCCTGTTCTTTCTACTTCAAGTCAAGGCTTACAATCTAATTTATTACAAGTGCTATGGGTGAAACTAGGACTGCACATGTCCTGTTAGCATTGGTGTGTGCGCAATGCCCTATGCACCTTGCACTGGATTGAAAATCTGTCCCAAGGTGCAGAGTGCAACTCACGTGTACAGTATGCAAGAGAAATCAGTACAGGGCTCCCAAGTGCCTTGCATTCCCCCATACTTGCCTGTTCTGAATAACAAGCTAGCTTGGAGGGTTTCACCTTTGTGCTGCAGAACTAGTGGTTTCACATTGGACAAGATGCAACTCTTTACAAGCAGCAAATTGAAATAATAAAAATTACAAAAAACAAGGCCCTCATTTTGTATGTGAGGCACCTTATCTGCTGACATTTGTTTTAGCTTTATATCTTCTGCTCTTTCTTCTTTTCCCCCAGTGATCCTCTAATTTATTTCTCCTTCCTTTGTAGGCTTAGGGCTTCCTCCCACTGGTGAACTCCATGTTTGGATTAAGGAGGCACAGCAACTTGTACCTCACAAGGCTGGAAATGTCAGCACTTTTGTAAAGTGGTAATGTACCAAGTTATTATGAACAGAACTCTTATAAGTCTTTTAATAATAAGCAATAGAACAAAGATACAAGGCTTGAGTATGCAGGGAAACCCTTGCTTTAATTCGTACTGCGGAAGTGCAATGTTTCGGGGCCACGCCCCTTTATCAAGCATATGGAACCCGTGATACAAAGGGTACATAGGATAATGAATTAGAAAATTTGCATACAAAATAGAAAATGTGACAATACACAAAAACCACCCCCACATGTAACAATGCAGGTGTTAGTAAGAAATAGTGCATTGGAAAAATATGTTTTAATGCAAAAGAATGGCAAAGAAAGTCCAAGTAAATAATAGTCCATGGAAAAAAACAATAATAATAGCCCACAAAAAAAATAAGATCATTGTAAAGTCAGTGAGAGTCCGTGAGATAAAAAATGAGATAGCAGCTAAAGCCACTACAAAAACTCAATGATAACTTAATACGTAAAACTTAATAATAAGAAGCCTTTACAAAGATATAAAAAAAATAGAGAAAACTTGATTAGAACTTCCCTTGTGGCCTTTTAACAAATCACATTTAACAGCCATCATAGCTTGGGTACTCATGATTCAAGTTGTTTTGTTGGTGCTGTACTATACTGTAAGTTAATGATATCAAAGGGATTTTTGTGAAATTATGATAACTGCTATTTTGTATGTAAACGGGCAACACAGCTCCTCTTTACTTTCTGCTGTTCTGATAATTGTTTGTGCTGTTTGCATGAACAATTGGAGCAATAGATACAGCATATGACCAAGTCATGTGTGGCTCCCAAAATACTTTGCAGTCTGAGAGTGTACCTGATGCTATGGAGAAGCTGAAATTTTAGGCTGATGCAATAAATTCAGTATATAAAATATTGCATTTTAACCCTAGTTATTTTTAGGGTTCAGTTCTACTTTAACATTAAGCACTTAACCATGTAATGTAACTGTATTTTACATTAATTTGTATTCATTACTGGATTGACCCCTATTTCAATTCAAAATACTTACAAACATACATTTTACATATTCACTAAGCACTTAAGATGGTGACCCCCTGCCAGGGGCGATCCTGGCCCCTCCGCCACCTGAGGCAGCAGCAATTGCTGCTGCCCCCCCTACCCCAGAAATTCGCTCTTAAAGTACCAGGAGCAGCATTTTTTCTGCCCCTGGTACCTAGTGGGGCGCTGCTGCCTGAGGCGACAGCCTCAACTCGCCTCATTGGCGAAGCACCCCTGCCCCCTGTGACAAGATGGAAGTCCTGGATCATTGCTGCTATTGAGATGTTGAAACTTTAGGCTGGTACAAGAAGTTCAGTATATAAAATATGGCATTTTATCCATATTGATGTTTAGGGTTTAAGATAACTGCCCTGAGTAATATTAAAGTATTTAGTTTTTTCAAATGCTCCCTTTGCTTTCCTCGCTCTTCCCATCAGTTACGCTAATGCCTCTAATTCAATTACCTGTCTTGCTCTTTGTAGCTTTGTGCTTCCCGATTCCAGTCCATCCAACATACAGCGCACACGTGTGATCCCACATAGCTTGCATCCAGTGTTTAACCACACCATGGTGTATGATGGCTTCAGTGGAGAAGACCTCAAAGAAGCCTGTGTTGAATGCATCATTTGGGACCAGGGTAAAATAGGAAGTCGACCTCTTGGGGGCATTCGCCTCAGCACCGGAAAAGGTTAGCAGCCATTTTATTTCTTATTCAGGCCCGACATCGTCCCCAACCAATAGAGTGGTTTGTGTTCTCCATTAACGGTTCTTTCCATTGTCTTTATATTTACATCTGTATGCTACAATTCAGTTGAAACCAGATGGGTGGAGAAACAGGTCCAGTTTATTAAGATTTACCACTACAGGGTATATCATAACCTGGATGGATATAACTGTCACATATAGAAAACTATACAGCACATGTTTTACCATGTATATATTATTAAATAAGATTAATTTTAAGAATAATGAATGGGAAACTACTAATATTATGAGGAAAATGATTGCATGTAATTATCTAATCTCCTCAAGTGCTGTAAATTTCTAATTGCTAGAGACTTAGATAAGGATTAATTATCATGCTTCATTTTCTTATAGTTGAGTAGAAGCTGGAAATAGATTAACACATGAAACATACTTAGTTTACTGCTAGAAATCTGTATCCCAATTGGTATAGTAACTAATTCCTTATGGGCTCTTCCTTGCCATGCCTCCAAATTCTGCTAATGTAATCAGCCACACAATTAGTGGCTTTTTTATCAACAGGGTGGGGTAAAGCATATTCTCCTCAGATCCAAGTTAAAGTGGTAGAATAAACCCTTGTTGCATTATAATGCAGTGATTAGGACCAGTGGTTTAAAAAGAGGGCTATAGAGGGGCCAGCAATCAACAGCTCCCTCATGCATTCCTCAGCCCCCACCTCCCACCCGCTGCCACACTCACCCCTGCTCTCGTGCCAGTTGCCAGGGCTGTTGTGGGGAGATTTTACTACTGTTCATGAATTATGTTACAAGAAAACCCAAACATTTTTGTATTAATATAAAATAAATGTGCTTTTTAAGTGTTATGGTCTAGTATTTATATAAACAATATGGACCATGGCACTTTACCTTCTCATGCAAGTTCCTTAGCATGCAGAAAGCTTTGTGCCACCTTGTTCTATTTGTCTCCGACCATGCCAGAATTGGATTCCTGACAATTTGAGCTAATGTTTGGCACCTAGATGGCCTCCACTGATTATACTTTTGAAAAATATCAGGATCTTTTAATTGAAGTGATACATTAGTCTTTAGTATTTGCATAGTCTGCCTCTCTGTCTTTCTCTGTCTCTATCTGACTATCCATCTGTTCATTTGGTGTACAGTATGTTACACATTGTAACATAGTAAGTAAGGTTGAAAAAAGACACATGCCCATCAATTTCAACCTTTTAAGTCTATATATAACCTGCCTAACTGCTAGCTGATCCAGAGGAAGGCCAAAAAAAAGCATTTGAAGCCTCTCCAATTTGCCTCAGATGGGGAGATAATTCCTTCCTGACTCCAAGATGGCAATCGGACTAATCCCTGGATCAACTTGGACTATGAGCTATCTTCCATAACCCTGTATTCCCTACCTTGCTAAAAAGCCATCCAACCCCTTCTTAAAGCTATCTGATGTATCAGCCACCGGGCCAGATTTCCCTGCTCGCCGCCCCAAGGCCTCCCATTCCTATAGCCCGCAACTAACTATGTAGTCTACTATGCTGCGGGGGCGACATTCCGTCCCTACAACTTCAACGTCCTAGGCCCGGGCCTTTGTGGCCTCGCAACAAATACAGGCCTGATCAGCCAGCACGGCTGATTCAAGGAGAGAATACAAATCTTCACAGCTCACTGTAAAAAACTCATTCCGAACCTACTGGTAAAAAAAGCATAAGAGAGATTATTATATGATCTATTATATGTATATTTATACATAGTTATTATATCACCCCTTAAAAACCTCTTCTCCAGCGTGAATAACCCCAACTTGGCCAGTCTTTCCTCATAGCTCAAGATTTTCTATACCTTTTACCAGCTTACTCTGCCCTACTCTGCACCATCTCTAATTCAATAATGTCCTGTTTGAGCACTGGAGACCAAAACTGTACGGCATATTCTAGATGGGGTCTTACCTGTGCTCTGTACAGTTGAAGAATAACCCCTCCTCCCTCAAATTAATGCCCTCTTTTTTTTGTTTGTAAAATGTTTTTATTAATTTTGTAAAGTAAAGTTGAGATTAATGCCCCTTTTAATACAGCTCAACACATTATTTGCCCTTGATGGTGCTGGCTAGTAGGGATGTAGCGAACGTCGGAAAAAAAGTTCGCGAACATATTCGCGAACTTGCGCAAAAACGCGAGCGGTTCGCGAACGGTTCGCGAACCCCATAGACTTCAATGGGAAGGCGAACTTTAACATCTAGAAAAGACATTTCTGGCCAGAAAAATGATTTTAAAGTTGTTTAAAGGGTGCAACGACCTGGACAGTGGCATGCCAGAGGGGGATCAAGGGCAAAAATGTATCTGAAAAATCTGCCTGTGTGTGCTTGGAAGAGATAGTGTAGGGGGAGAGCTGTTAGTGATTTCAGGGACAGATGATAGTAAATTTGCTGGCTAGTAATCTGCTTGATACTGCTCTGTATTGGAGGGACAGAAGTCTGCAGGGATTTGAGGGACATTTTAGCTTAGGTAGCTTTGCTGGCTAGTAATCTACTGTTCTCTTTAAACAACTGCCATACGTTGACCTTGTAGGCATTGTTTGCCCAGTTTTTTTGGACGCAGCCACTGAAGCACAGTTGCCAGAAAAAATATGCCATATAAATGCTGAAAATAGTCATTTTTCGCCATACGTTGACCTTGTAGACATTGTTTGCCCAGTTTTTTGGACGCAGCCACTGAAGCACAGTTGCCAGAAAAATTATGCCATATAAATGCTGAAAATATAAATTTTTTTGGTTGCAGCCACTGAAGCACAGAGGCCAGAAAAATTATGCCATATAAATGCAGAAAATATGCATTTTTTTGGTCGCAGCCACTGAAGCACAGTTGACAGAAAAATTATGCCATATAAATGCTGAAAATATAAACTTTTTTGGTTGCAGCCACTGAAGCACAGAGGCCAGAAAAATTATGCCATATAAATGCAGAAAACATGCATTTTTTTGGTCGCAGCCACTGAAGCACAGTTGACAGAAAAATTATGCCATATAAATGCTGAAAATATAAATTTTTTTGGTTGCAGCCACTGAAGCACAGAGGCCAGAAAAATTATGCCATATAAATGCAGAAAATATGCATTTTTTGCCATACGTTGACCTTGTAGACATTGTTTGCCCAGTTTTTTTGGTTGCAGCCACTGAAGCACAGAGGCCACAAAAAATTAAACCAGTAGGGTTTGCACCCTAGTTTGTAACGGTGGCGGAGGGAGGAGGAGGACGCTAAAGGACAGCTGTGTGTGGAGTCATGAGGCTTGAAGAGAAGGACAGCTGCATAGAAGTCAGAACAAGTCTTCCGGCGTGCAGTAACCCTCCGAGATCCACCCCTCATTCATTTTAATAAAGGTCAGGTAATCGACACTTTTGTGACCTAGGCGAGTTCTCTTCTCAGTTACAATCCCTCCTGCTGCACTGAAGGTCCTTTCTGAGAGCACACTTGAGGCTGGGCAAGACAAGAGGTTCATGGCAAATTGTGACAGCTCTGGCCACAGATCAAGCCTGCGCACCCAGTAGTCCAGGGGTTCATCGCTCCTCAGAGTGTCGATATCTGCAGTTAATGCCAGGTAGTCCGCTACCTGCCGGTCGAGGCGTTCTTTGAGGGTGGATCCAGAAGGGTTGTGGCGCTGCAGAAAAACAGAAAAACATTTGCATGTCTGACGTTACAGACTGGCCAAAGGGCTTTGTCCTTGCAGGTGTGCTCGTGGCAGGATTACTGGCACCTCTGCCCCTGGAATGTTGATGAGTTCCTGAAGTGACATCACCCTTAAAAGCATTGTACAACATGTTTTGCAGGCTGGTTTGTAAATGCCGCATCTTTTCGGACTTGTGGTATGTTGGTAACATTTCTGACACTTTATGCTTGTACCGAGGGTCTAGTAGCGTTGCGACCCAGTACAGGTCCTTCTCCTTAAGCCTCTTGATACGGGGGTCCTTCAACAGGCATGACAGCATGAAAGACCCCATTCTCACAAGGTTGGATGCAGAGCTATCCATCTCCGCTTCCTCATTATCAAGGACTGCATCATCCACGGTCTCCTCCCCCCAGCCACGTACAAGACCAGGGGTCCCCAAAAGGTCACCACTAGCCCCCTGGGAAGCCTGCTCCTGTTGGTCCTCCTCCTCCTCCTCCACAAAGCCACCTTCCTCCTCTGACTCCACTTCTGGCACCTCTCCCTGCGTTGCAGCAGGTGCCTGGGTTCGTTCTGGTGATTCCGACCAGAAATCGTGCGCTTCCAGCTCCTCGTCACGCTGGTCTACAGCCTCATCTGTCACTCGTCGCACGGCACGCTCCAGGAAGAAAGCGAAGGGTATTAGGTCGCTGATGGTGCCTTCGGTGCGACTGACCATATTTGTCACCTCTTCAAAAGGTCGCATGAGCCTGCAGGCATCGCGCATAAGCACCCAGTAACGGGGGAAAAAAATCCCCAGCTGTGCAGATCCAGTCCTACCACCCAGTTCAAAAAGGTACTCGTTGACGGCCCTTTGTTGTTGCAGCAGACGTTCCAACATAAGGAGCGTTGAATTCCAGCGAGTCTGGCTGTCAGAAATCAAACGCCTGACTGGCATGTTGTAGCGCTGCTGAATGTCAGCAAGGCGTGCCATGGCTGTGTAGGAACGTCTGAAATGGGCCGACACCTTTCTGGACTGGGTGAGAACGTCCTGGAATCCTGGGTACTTGGAGACAAAACGTTGGACTATTAAATTTAACACATGTGCCATGCAGGGCACATGTGTTAAATTGCCTAGTCTCAACGCTGCCAACAGATTGCTTCCATTGTCACACACCACTTTTCCGATCTGCAGTTGGTGTGGGGTCAGCCACCGATCGGCCTGTGACTGCAGAGATGACAGGAGTACAGATCCGGTATGGTTTTTGCTTTCCAGGCACGTCATCCCCAAGACAGCGTGACAACGGCGTACCTGGCACGTCGAATAGCCTAGGGGGAGCTGGGGGTGCACAGGTGTGGAGGAGGAGAAGGAGGACCCAGCAGCAGAGTAAGAAGAAGAAGAAGACGAGGTAGAGAGCGATGGAGGAGTAGAGGTGGTGGCAGAACCGCGTGCAATCCGTGGCGGTGACACCAACTCCACTGTTGTTGTTGAGCTACCCATTCCCTGCTTCCCAGCCATTACCAAGTTCACCCAGTGGGCAGTGTAGGTGACATACCTGCCCTGACCATGCTTGGAGGACCATGCGTCAGTAGTCATATGGACCTTTGGCCCAACACTAAGTGACAGAGATGCGGTAACTTGGCTCTGCACATGTTGGTACAGGTGTGGTATTCCCTTTTTAGAAAAAAATTGCGGCTGGGTACCTTCCACTGCGGTGTCCCAATTGCTACAAATTTGCGGAAGGCCTCAGAGTCCACCAGCTGGTATGGTAAAAGCTGGCGGGCTAAGAGTGCAGACAAGCCAGCTGTCAGACGCCGGGCAAGGGGGTGACAGTCAGACATTGGCTTCTTACGCTCAAACATGGCCTTCACAGAAACTTGGCTGGTGGCAGATGACTGGGAATGGGAACAGGTGGTCAAGGTGGAAGGCGGAGTGGAGGGTGGTTCAGACGGGTCAAGGAGAGCAGAGGTAGAGCAGTAAGATGCTGGACCAGAAGGAGTGTGGCTTTTAGTTTGCCTGTTGCCTTTGAGGTGTTGCTCCCAAAGTGCTTTGTGCTTGCCGCTCATGTGCCTTCGCATAGAAGTTGTACCTATGTGGCTGTTGGGCTTACCAAGGCTCAGTTTCTGACTGCACTCATTGCAAATTACAATGCTTTTGTCAGAGGCACACACATTAAAAAAATCCCACACTGCTGACTTTTTGGAAGTGTGCGATCTGGCGGTAACAGTAGAAGTTGGCGGAGTTGGCGGTATTGGCGGCAATGGCGGGTGCGTTGGCCGGCTGAACACAGGTGCCGATACATGTTGTTGCCCTGCTGATCCCTGCGGGCTGTCCTCCCTGCTTCTTCTAAGTCTTATTCTCCTACTGCCTCTCTGACTCTCCGTCTCTCCATCTGAACTACCCTCCTCTTGCTCTCTTCTACTAGGCACCCACAAAACATCAATCTCCTCATCATCATTCTCCTCAGATGCATCAATTTCTTCTGACACATCACAGAAGGAAGCAGCAGCGGGGACCTCCTCCTCATCACTCATTATGTCCATCTCTATCGTGTTCTCTGCCAGAATTAAATCTGGTGTAAGGTCCTCATCTCCTTCATCTTCTTCTGGCAATAATGGTTGCGCATTACTCAGTTCAAGAAACTCATTGGAAAATAACTCCTCTGACCCCAGTGAAGAAGGGGCACCGGTGGTGGAGGAAGTGTTACGTGGGGTGGCCATAGCAGTGGAGGATGAGGAGGATGTTGTGGTAAAGTTAGAAACGGTAGAGGATGGGGTGTGCTGTGTAAGCCAGTCAACTACCTCTTCAGCATTTTGGGAGTTCAGGGTCATTGGCTTTTTAAAACTGGGCAATTTGCTAGGGCCACAGGATTGCATAGCAGCACGGCCCCTAGCACGGCCTCTGCGTGGCGGCCTGCCTTTGCCTGGCATTATTTTTAAAAAAACAACAACAACAACAAAAACTCAGTTGGTTTTTCTGGAAACGATAATACACACAGCTAGATGGCGGGTTGAAGAAAACACTGTGCAAATAATGCCTACAAAGTCAACGTATACACTACTACAGCGGTGGATACGGATTACGTAAAATATATGAATGCTGCTTGAAAAAAAGTAACTCAAGTGGTTTTTCTAGAGACGATAATATTATCAATATTTAGACAAAATGTGAACAAGGTCACACAGCTCGATGGCGGGTTGAAGAAAACAGTGTGCAAATAATGCCTACAAGGTCAACGTATACACTACTACAGCGGTGGATACGGATTACGTAAAATATCTGAATGCTGCTTGAAAAAAGTAACTCAAGTGGTTTTTCTAGAGACGATAATATTATCAATATTTAGACAAAATGTGAACAAGCTCACACAGCTCGATGGCGGGTTGAAGAAAACAGTGTGCAAATAATGCCTACAAGGTCAACGTATACACTACTACAGCGGTGGATACGGATTACGTAAAATATATGAATGCTGCTTGAAAAAAGTGACTCCGGTGTTTTTTCTGGAGACGGTAATATTATGGATATTTAGACAGAATGGGAACAAGGTCACACAGCTCGATGGCGGGTTGAAGAAAACAGTGTGCAAATAATGCCTACAAGGCCAACGTATACACTACTACAGCGGTGGATACGGATTACGTAAAATATATGAATGCTGCTTGAAAAAAGTGACTCCGGTGTTTTTTCTGGAGACGGTAATATTATGGATATTTAGACAGAATGGGAACAAGGTCACACAGCTCGATGGCGGGTTGAAGAAAACAGTGTGCAAATAATGCCTACAAGGCCAACGTATACACTACTACAGCGGTGGATACGGATTACGTAAAATATATGAATGCTGCTTGAAAAAAGTGACTCCGGTGTTTTTTCTGGAGACGGTAATATTATGGATATTTAGACAGAATGGGAACAAGGTCACACAGCTCGATGGCGGGTTGAAGAAAACAGTGTGCAAATAATGCCTACAAGGTCAACGTATACACTACTACAGCGGTGGATACGGATTACGTAAAATATATGAATGCTGCTTGAAAAAAAGTAACTCAAGTGGTTTTTCTAGAGACGATAATATTATCAATATTTAGACAAAATGTGAACAAGCTCACACAGCTCGATGGCGGGTTGAAGAAAACACTGTGCAAATAATGCCTACAAGGCCAACGTATACACTACTACAGCGGTGGATACGGATTACGTAAAATATATGAATGCTGCTTGAAAAAAGTGACTCCGGTGTTTTTTCTGGAGACGGTAATATTATGGATATTTAGACAGAATGGGAACAAGGTCACACAGCTCGATGGCGGGTTGAAGAAAACAGTGTGCAAATAATGCCTACAAGGTCAACGTATACACTACTACAGCGGTGGATACGGATTACGTAAAATATATGAATGCTGCTTGAAAAAAAGTAACTCAAGTGGTTTTTCTAGAGACGATAATATTATCAATATTTAGACAAAATGTGAACAAGCTCACACAGCTCGATGGCGGGTTGAAGAAAACAGTGTGCAAATAATGCCTACAAGGCCAACGTATACACTACTACAGCGGTGGATACGGATTACGTAAAATATATGAATGCTGCTTGAAAAAAGTGACTCCGGTGTTTTTTCTGGAGACGGTAATATTATGGATATTTAGACAGAATGGGAACAAGGTCACACAGCTCGATGGCGGGTTGAAGAAAACAGTGTGCAAATAATGCCTACAAGGCCAACGTATACACTACTACAGCGGTGGATACGGATTACGTAAAATATATGAATGCTGCTTGAAAAAAGTGACTCCGGTGTTTTTTCTGGAGACGGTAATATTATGGATATTTAGACAGAATGGGAACAAGGTCACACAGCTCGATGGCGGGTTGAAGAAAACAGTGTGCAAATAATGCCTACAAGGTCAACGTATACACTACTACAGCGGTGGATACGGATTACGTAAAATATATGAATGCTGCTTGAAAAAAAGTAACTCAAGTGGTTTTTCTAGAGACGATAATATTATCAATATTTAGACAAAATGTGAACAAGCTCACACAGCTCGATGGCGGGTTGAAGAAAACAGTGTGCAAATAATGCCTACAAGGCCAACGTATACACTACTACAGCGGTGGATACGGATTACGTAAAATATATGAATGCTGCTTGAAAAAAGTGACTCCGGTGTTTTTTCTGGAGACGGTAATATTATGGATATTTAGACAGAATGGGAACAAGGTCACACAGCTCGATGGCGGGTTGAAGAAAACAGTGTGCAAATAATGCCTACAAGGTCAACGTATACACTACTACAGCGGTGGATACGGATTACGTAAAATATATGAATGCTGCTTGAAAAAAGTAACTCAAGTGGTTTTTCTAGAGACGATAATATTATCAATATTTAGACAAAATGTGAACAAGCTCACACAGCTCGATGGCGGGTTGAAGAAAACAGTGTGCAAATAATGCCTACAAGGCCAACGTATACACTACTACAGCGGTGGATACGGATTACGTAAAATATATGAATGCTGCTTGAAAAAAGTGACTCCGGTGTTTTTTCTGGAGACGGTAATATTATGGATATTTAGACAGAATGGGAACAAGGTCACACAGCTCGATGGCGGGTTGAAGAAAACAGTGTGCAAATAATGCCTACAAGGCCAACGTATACACTACTACAGCGGTGGATACGGATTACGTAAAATATATGAATGCTGCTTGAAAAAAGTGACTCCGGTGTTTTTTCTGGAGACGGTAATATTATGGATATTTAGACAGAATGGGAACAAGGTCACACAGCTCGATGGCGGGTTGAAGAAAACAGTGTGCAAATAATGCCTACAAGGCCAACGTATACACTACTACAGCGGTGGATACGGATTACGTAAAATATATTATGGCTGCTTGAAAAAAGTGACTCCGGTGTTTTTTCTGGAGACGGTAATATTATGGATATTTAGACAGAATGGGAACAAGGTCACACAGCTCGATGGCGGGTTGAAGAAAACAGTGTGCAAATAATGCCTACAGGGCAAATAATGCCTAAAAGGTCAACTTATACACTACTACAGCGGTAGTAAAATAAAAAAAAGTAAAATAAAAAAAAAATGAATATTAAAAAAAAAAAATTAAAGTTGGTGCTGCTGAACTACTAGGAGCAGCAGATTAGCACACCAGTCCCACTCCCCAACACTGCTAGACTAATAGCACTGGGCTCTTATAGTAGTAGTAGTAGTAGTAGTAGTAAAACAACAAAAAAATAAATAAAAGCAGTCCTTACAAGGACTACTGTTATTGCAGCAGTCAGCAGATGAGATCAGAAGCAGGACAGCTGCCCACTGCAGCTACATACAGAGCACTGCAGTAGAAGGTAGATTACTAGCCAGCAAAGCTACCTAAGCTTAAATGTCCCTCAAACCCCTGCAGACTTCTGTCCCTCCAATAACAGAGCAGTATCAAAACGATTACTAGCCAGCAAACTTTCAACTGTCCCTGAAATCACTAACAGGCAGCAGCTCTCTCCCTACACTATCTCTTCAGCACACACAGGCAGAGTGAAAAAACGCTGCAGGGCTTCGGTTTTTATAGGGAAGGGGAGTGGTCCAGGGGAGAGCTTCCTGATTGGCTGCCATGTACCTGCTGGTCTGGGGTGAGAGGGCAAAAAAAAGCGCCAACAATGGCGAACCCAAAATGGCGAACGTCGCGCGACGTTCGCGAACTTCCGGCGAGCGCGAACACCCGAAGTTCGCCGGCGAACAGTTCGCGACATCTCTACTGGCTAGCATTGCTTGCTACAGCCAAGTTTATCAAGGACTCCTTGATCTTTTTCCATTATGGATTTGCCTAGTGCAGTCCCATTAAGGGTGTAAGTGGCTTGGATATTTTTACATCCCAGGTGCATGACTTTACATTTATCAACATTGAATCTTATCATGTAGAATTCAGTGGTAAGCTGGCACAAAACTGGACTTAACTCCAAAATAGATTCAAATAAAAAGTATTATTACACAAAAAGGAACATCTCAAAGGGTGGCCTTATGCGTTTCATGCCTTATGGACACTTAATAATAAGCTAAGGATATTCTGTACAACCAGTAATATTTAAATGAAAAAGCACCAATCAGAGAAGTGTTCTGGGTAGCTAATCAAAGTGCTTAATGCATAAGGCCTTCCATAATGAAGGGAAAGAACTTATATTAGTTATAAAAAATAAATTTAGCAAAAAACATAAATCTCATCTGCCACTTAGCTGCCCAAATTGCCAGTTTGTCAAGATTGTGTTGCAAGGATGTCACATCCTGAATGGAATTAATTGGGCTGGATAGTTTTGTGTAATCTGTAAACCCTGATATATTACTTATCATCCCCTAAGTAATTAATGAACAAGTTAAATACTTGACCCCTGAGGGACCCCACTAAGAACCCTACTCAAAGTAGAGAATGTACCATTAACAACCACCTTCTGGCTACCCGATCCTGTACCCGATCCCGACTTCATTAAGCTCATCAGACTTTAGTTTATAAAGCAGTTATTTGTGGGGCACTGTATCAAAAGCTTTGGCAAAATCCAAATCGATCTACTGCTCCCCCGCTGTCCAGCATCTTACTTATCTCATCATAAAAGGCAATCATATTTGTCTGAAATGACCGATCCTTCTTAAAATCATGCTGACTGCTGCTCATAATACCATTCACTAGGACAACATTTTGAATGTGATCCCTTAACAAGCCTTCAAATAAGTTGCCCACCACAAATGTCAAACTTACCAGCCTATAATTGCCAGGCTGAGATCTTAATCTTTTTTTTAAATATTGGAATGACATCAGCTTTTCTCCAATCCATAGTTACCACACCAGATGAAAGCAAATCTGAGAAAATCAGAAATAGAGGCTAATCTAAAACTGAGCTAAGCTCTCTTAGAATCTAGGGGTGTATGCCATCTGGCCCTGGCGCCTTGTTCACATTCATTTTTATTAAAGCTTTATGAACTAGCCTGGAAAATATGACTCCTTAATTGTATCACTGAAGAAAAGAACTGATTTAGCACATTTGCCTTTTCTGAATCTGTTACACCCATACTGGTACCATTATTTAAAGGAGCACCACTCTAACCCCACATCTGTTTTTTGCTATTAATATTCTTTAAAGCCTTTTTGGGGTTAGTCTTAGCCTCTGTCGCAATGTGTTCCTAATTTCCTAACTTCTGTACCCACAGACTTGTAGTTTTTAAATGCCTTTCTCTTCTTATTAACCTATTAACCTCTTAATAAAAGATTAATGATTGATATTTGTCAGAAAGCTATTGTATACTGCTGGGCGTGTTTTTGCAATATTAATTATTTAAGCAGTTACCTGTTCCTAGTAACTTGATACAGAATATTAAAAAAACGTTTGTATTACAGGAAGCAGCTATGAAAACAGTGTCAACTGGATGGATTCCACAGAAGAGGAGAAGGCATTCTGGAAATCAGTTATAAATAATCCTGCGGAGTGGGCAGAGATTGTGCTGCCACTAAGACAAAATTTAACTTCACGTTGACTGATTAATACCAGTTAAAGAGGTGACCTACAATGAAGATTACCCCAGACATAAATCATACAACCTAGGCTGAGGATAGACCCTTACTCTGGGTTTGCTGAAAACTGTTACACATAATGCCAAGTGGAACCGTTTGTGAATGAACTTGACCCTGCAAAATAAAAGGGTTACCTGTATGGCAGTTTCTATATTTTTTCAAATGATGCTTGATGTCAATGTTATTGATAAGGAAGAAAGCTAGAAATTTGTCTATTTTTGTCCAGATGGTAATCCAGGGAAAAGCTTGATGCTTCAGTAGAGCTAACTACCCTCACTTAACACTGACTGGGAGTAATTAGCCTATGTGATCTTCGGAAAGAAGAAAATCGTAAGAAGTGACATCTGAATTCCAGAAGAATTCCTAAGCCCCAGAAAAGCAAGAATATTACACTCAAAAAAGTGGGATGCAGTCATACCAATTATAAAGGCCAGAACATGGCAAATATGTATACAAATTATTCTAATAAAGAATATGGCAGTTTCTGAGGAGATATTTACAGCAAAGCTGGAGAGTGTGTTTTGAGCACACTTGCACAATAGCTGCAAAATGATAAATAAGAATAAAATATTTTTAGGGGTGAATTATAAATATATTATTTGGAAATTATTACTTTGGAACTATTACCCTATGCAATATTGTACACAAAGCAAAGCTGAATCATTGCCAAAGTAACACAATCTCACAAGCAATTATCGAGGAAACACAACAAACTTTTTATTAAGAGGCTGAATCTGTGCTCAAGTTTTTAATAGACATGCACAGTCAATAACAACATGTGAAACTTTGTTCAACATGGCTGCCAGGCAAAAAAAAAGTTTTATGTTTTACGGTCATCACATAACTACACATATGGGACCTGTTATACAAAATGATCAACCAGGGGTTTTCTGAATAAGGGATCTTTCTGTAATTTGAATCTCCATACCTCGTCTACTTAAAAAATAAAATAAACCCAATAGGCTTGATTTGCCTTCAATAAGGATTAATAATATCTTAGTTAGGATCAAGTATATGAAAAGTATGTGCTATTTTCATACAGTGATTTCAAGATTAGGAATTATGTATAGTGTCAGACCGATTTTCATTATAGTAAAGGACAGTCAGCGCAGTCATATTTGGGTCAGGCAGGTTTGCATTCTAGACAAGGACAGGCAGCCAGGGGTGTAACTACAGAGGAAGAAGACCTTGCTGCTGCGGGGGGGGGGGGCGGATTAACTGGGGGCCCCTTGAGTCACTACTTAATTAGCAATTTGAATATACTGTATATTGGTGAAACAGGTCACCTCTAGATATTTTGTGGGCCCTAAAATTCAGGGACGGCACTAGGGGTAGGCAGAAAAGGCACCTGCCTATGGTGCAATGATAAGGGAGCACTTGGCAGGTACCTATTAAAAGATAAGTAAACCTTTAAAATAAGTGAATGTCAAATTGATGAGGGTGCTATTCTGAGTTTATTCTTATTTTAAATTAATTTGGGTTATCATTCATTCTTCACATGGTAGTTTGTTATTTTACTGAGGTGTCTCCTCCCTGCAAGAGAAAAAACAGAACAGAGTGTTAATTAAAGCATAAGTAACAGCAAAAATTATTAAATTGTCTTGAAATATTATTTATTGCTATGGTATAAAATATAAAACTTAAATGAGAAGTCCATGTTGTTCAGTTTGTTTGCTTTTTATCCTGCATCTTCAGCCATTTTAATCAGATATATAAATATCTAGTCTGTGCTCAGTGGACCCATAGGAAATGCATGCAATAGAGACCTGCAAAGAGTTGGGTACCTGCAGGTGTATTTTCAACATTCAAGGAAGTTTGAGGGTTTTTTTCAAAATGGGATATTGATATGAACCCATCCAATAGTTTTAAGAACATTTTTGCCTCTAAAATTTTTTAATAAAAATGTCCCAAGTGTTACTGTCCCTTTAAGCAAAGCTGTCTCACCAAGGAGATACTTTATGCAGCTTATAGTAATTACATAGCGTGAATCTAGGGTTGCCACAAGGCTGATATTTTACCAGCTTGGCCAGTAAAAATGATAGGAAAATATCGGAAAGAAAGCAACCATATGTGAATCTTGTACTCTGCTACAGAGCACATAAAATGCTGAGTGCATAACTGTATTCGCAGTATTTATGTCGTTAACAAGTGATGTGGATACCAGCAGTGTGATATTATAGCTAGCTATTTTGAGTAGAGGGTCTAATAACTAAACAGTTCTGTGGAATATTCCCAGTGTGTAATTATATGTCACAATGTAATGGATAGTTATCACAAAGAATATCTCACATAGCCTGGTAGTCGCTTTGAGTTCCTTGCAGGCGTTTCACAACAACAAATCCAATAGCCTGTATTATGATGACTAAGACACCACCTCCAATGAAACTCCCAACATGGAAGACAGTATGAGAGGAACTTGCTGAAGGAGCATCATCTATGGCAAAGAGAGTTAATTGTTAAAAATAAGGACAACATTAAATGAGATCATCATTAGAACTACAGACTTGTTTTTGGTTATTGTGAATGGTAGAGAACACACACCAAGTCTAGAAGTATTGGTTGTATTAAAGGGATACTGTCATGGAAAAACATGGCTTTTTTTTCCAAAATTCAAAAGAGCAAACAGTTTTTTTTACATTTATTTTGAAATCTGACATTGAGCTAAACGTGGGGGCAAATTTATCAAAGGTCGAATATTTTTAGCTCGAATGAACTCGAATGACTTTGAAACTCGAATGATATCTTATTTAAGGAAATACTCGAATGTATAAAATTTGAACGAACATTACCGACCCGAAAACTCAAATCAAATTCGAACACAATTCGAATCGAGTTTTTTTTCCAAAAAACTGGAATGTCAGGAAGTCTATTAACATCTTTAAATGGGTTAACCTACCTCTGCCAATGACTTCTACAGGAACTCGGCAGGTTTAAGGTGGTGACCTATCAAATTTGAGTTACTTCCAGGGTCGAGTTATGATAAATTTTGAATTTGAATTTGCCATTCGAACCTTAATAAATCTGCCCCATATTGTCAGTTTCCTAGGTGTCCCCAGTCATGTGACTTGTGCTCTGATAAACATCAGTCACTCTTTACTGCTGCACTGCAAGTTGGAGTGATATCACTCCCCTCCCTTCTGCTCCCCCCCCCAGCAGCCCCTCAGCAGAACAATGGGAAGTTAACCAGATAACAGCTCCTTGGTAGATATAAGAACAGCAATCAATAGTAAAAATTCAGGTCCCACTGTGACACCTTCAGTTACATTGAGTAGTTCCATCCTAAAGTCCTGGCTCATTCTGTGGGGGGCGTGCTTGGATCTGTATGTTTGAAAATTACATTATTGCTGCTGACCAAGGGGAGATTTCTGCTGCTAGAAAGCGTGCTTTACTTATTCACTGCCTGGGAGCAGTGGGACAGAATATACATTACCATTAACTGATGATACTTATGAAACTGCTCTTACTCCTATAAAGAACTTTTTTGTAATGGCGAATCCACAGAACAATTTGTAGCAGCTTTGAGAGAGCTGATTGTTACTTGTGAGTTTGGGAATCTAACAGATGAAATGCTAAGAGACCAAATAGTGGAAAAAACAAACTCACCTCGCATTAGAGAGAGACTGCTCCTAGAGCAGGATTTAACCCTTGCAAAGGCTTTTACAGTTGCTAGCCAAATTGAAACAGCAGTGGCAGAGGCTACAACGCTCAGTCACGGAACTGCTGGGAATGTACAGACTGGGAATTCAGCACTGTGGCCTAATAATACACAGTCACAGGCAAAATACAGTGCTAGAAAGGGATTCACCTACACTGCAAAACCGTGCAGCAAACATAAATAGAAAATACTGCTTTCACTGTGGTTCAACACAACACACTGCAAATCATGTTACATGTCCTGCAAAAGTTAAACGGCGCCGCAAATGCACAAAAGAAGGACATTTTGCTAAGATCTGCCATAATTCTGCTAAAGATGTTCATGAAGTGACTACTACAAATGTCACAGTATTAAATGTGAATAAAGCTGGTACATTTATTCCAGACAAGTGTCAGTACTGCTTCTGCTGACAAGGGACACTCCATTAACCTGATGCTTGATACAGGTTCATCTGTTTCTATACTACCAAAGGATATTTTCTTGAAATACTTTGCAAAAGATCCGCTTGTTGCACCTGCCCTGAAACTGGTCAGTTACTTAAAGGATCCAATCCCTGTGCTTGGTTGCTTGCCAGTGACTGTTCAATTTGAATCAAATACTGCAAAATGTGATTTTTACATTGTGAATAAGGGTACTGCTATACTTGGAAGGGATCTCTTTGCTGCATTAAACCTACAATTAGTTGATGGTCTCATTACTACAGCACCAGTGCCTGCCACACAGTCAGTGTCTAAAATTTCACCACAAAGCAACACTTCACTGGGTTGTGCAAAGAACTTTGTACACAAAGTTAAGTTGAGACCAGATGTAAAACCAGTACAATTCCCTGATTCAGCATGGGAAAAACTTGCTATTGATATTGTTGGTCCTTTTACAGATGCTCCTATAGACTGTAGATTTGCTATAACCTTGATAGACTATTACAGTAAATAGACAGAAATTGCATTTTTTTTCTCATATAACATCAGCTACAGTAATAACATTTCTGTCTACAGTCTTCAGCAGAGAAGGTAATCCAAAGGAGTTAATATCAGACAACGGACCACAGTTTGTCTCATATGAGTTTGAATCCTTTCTGAGAGAGAGAGGAATATCGTGCATAGGAAATCTTCAGTGTATTACCCACAAGCAAATGAAGAAATCGAAATTCAACAGAAGTCTGAAAGAAGCACTACAGACATCAAATCTTATTGGGAAATCTTGGAAAGTATTTACAACAGATTTCCAACATAACTAAAGAGCAATGCACCATGCAACAACCCAACCATCTCCACCTGAATTATTACATGGCACTAAATTACATGTTGCAAACATCAAACTTCCACAAAATACTGTGCCTACAAGATCATCTACTGCTGACATTGTGAAACGTCAAGCCAAATGCAAGACTTTACTGACAGAAAACGTGATGCAAGAGAAGTACACTTTCAGCCTTGATCTTTAGTCAGAATTAAGAAACCAGGAATATTGAAACAAGGACAATCTAAATTTACTACACCACTTGAAGTGAGGTGCCAGGGAGGACCATACACATATGAACTGTCTGATAGTCGCATATGGGATGCAAGTCGTCTTGCTCCTGTTAGATATGACTTTGGAGAAGCTCCATTTGAAGGACATTTTGCTACTCCTGATGTCAACTGCAGTAGGCCTGAAGAAAGTGAACCTATAAGGCGTACTGAGAGAATCTGAAAACTACCTGCATGGACCCAGGACTATGTGATGTGAATAATGTATATTATTGCTTTAAGATGCATTGTTGTTTTTATTACATTTGCCCAAATGCTTTCCTGCTATAGGGGGAATATGTGGTGTTTATACAAATGGCCTGTAGATGTCACTGTACCCAGACTTGTGCATACTTCCTGTCAGCTTAAAAGTGAAAGTGAAAGTAACTGTTGTGTAATGGCTGCATGAGAGCCTGCTAATAAAGCACTGATATACTCTATTCATCCTCGGCTACCCAAAACATAACATTTTTTTTCTTATATTTTAACAGAGATAAAACCTGACCTAATGCCCATATACAAATTTGGCTAATTTACTAATAAATCAAGTAAAAAAAATCAGATATAAAGAAAACTAAAAAAAATGTTTTCAAGCGAAAACCTGCATCAAACACCCCAAAACTAGTGAAGCTTAAAAACATCTTCAGTTGGTTAAAGGGACAACTGCCATTGACTTGTGCATGAATTTAATATATATATATATATATATATATATATATTTCTTTTTTTTGAAAACTCGAATTTTTAGAGAAAAAAAGAATCGAGTTTTTATAAACAGCCCCCTAACAGTCCCAGTGGGTTCAAAAAATCTCGTTGACTGTATGTTAGGTGTTTTTATGGGTGCAATGTTGCATATCTGTTGGGCCACCTGCTTGGGAATTTTATTACACAATTCTTGCAGGATCATGTAGCTCACTTCTTTTCAATCAAGACTTCTTCCAAACTATTCTACCATACAATCAAGATATCAAGTTTTTAATCAATCAGCAGCTGTCTCATTTTTCCTGTTATTCAACTACATAGCCTGTCCTTTGGCCTTTTGTGGTGCAGTTACAATACATGTGCCCGGCATATATATATATATATATATATATATATATATATATATATATATATATATATATATATATATATATATATATATATATATATATATATATATATATATATATATATATATATAACAAGCTTATTAACGTGGTTAGAATGCTGAATAATAAGAAGAAGAAGAAGAAGGAGGCCAAATGTGCAGTGAGTTTTCACCAAGGAATGCCCTCTGTAATCTACCCAAGTTCAGGGATGTGGTCTGGCAGGAAGTATAATAGCAGCATGGCATGCCACATCTGTTTTTACCTTACTTTTAGTAACGCTTTAAAAAAAAAAAAGGATTTTGGGTTCTTAGCATAAGAAGAAAATAAGCTCCATTTAAAGGTGACATGTCACCCTGTATTTTCTATTGTGTTTGTCAATAAATTAAACTTCACTTAAAGGAGAAGGAAAGGTTAAAACTAAGTAAGCCTTATCAGAAAGGTCCATCTAAATATACCAGTAAACCCCCAAAGTAATGCTGCTCTGAGTCCTCTGTCAAAAGAAACACAGAATTTCTTTCCTTCTATTGTGTACTCATGGGCTTCTGTATCAGACTTCCTGCCTTCAGCTTAAACCTCATTGCCCTGGGCAAGATCATGCTCAGTTTGCTCCTCTTCCCCACCCCCTCCCTTCTCTACTGTAATCTGAGCCCAGAGCAGGGAGAGACTCAGGCAGGAAGTGATGTCACACCATGTTAATACTGCAGCTCCTATCCTAAACAAACAGAGAGTTTCTAGAGCTTTTTACACAGGTATGGTAAAACATTCTACAGAATAAATATAGCATTCTAGCTTGCACTATTGCAGCTAATCTATTGGCAATAAAATGCCTCCGTAGCTTTCCTTCTCCTTTAAACTATAAAATTACTAAAATATTGTTCCTTCAGTTTTGGAATTAGAAAATCACAGCAAACAGACTTACGCATTTTGTGTTCTCACAACGAGTAGACCTGGAGGATTGTGCTTTGAGTGCCTGCTCTACAAACAAATAGTGATTTCCGCTCCCTCAAGTTGAAGGCTCAGGGCAGAGGACCTGGGCCTCCTCATATATGTGGCGAGTCTTTGGGAAACAAAATATTTTGCTACCTATTGCCCTGCCTTTATATCTCAGGCAAAGGGGTGGACAGAGCCCTTCCTGGGGTTGCTGTCATATGACAGCTACAATTTTTAAATAACAGGCATTGATGTTTTAACAAAATTAAATAATTTGTGTTTCATGTTTAATTTGAACTTCTATTTTACAACTTTTTATGTCTGGATTACAGGTCCCCTTTAAAAGTATTTTTGGCCTTTCGGTGTCTTGTTTTA
Organism: Xenopus laevis; assembly: GCF_017654675.1. Classification (NCBI taxonomy): domain Eukaryota; kingdom Metazoa; phylum Chordata; class Amphibia; order Anura; family Pipidae; genus Xenopus; species Xenopus laevis. The sequence goes on along the minus strand of NC_054374.1, from coordinate 67,876,538 downwards.
TAATTACCTTTTATATTCATAAAGCCCTGTTGATAGTGTTATGAATCAACTGTACGTTGTAAACGAATGAATATGGTCCTCACCTGATGGTTCCTGGGTAAGTCTGTTGTGTTCACTGTGTTGTTGTGGTTGGGCTTGATCTTCTTCATGTTGTACAATGTCTTCAGTCTCAGTTGGTTCCACACGCTCAGTATGTGATGTTCCACCTAAAGAAACAAAACTTGGGCATGTTTTCTTAAAGAAATGTTCATTTTCTAGGCTTAATAAGAACATGAAATATAATGCAAATCAGACACTTTATAAAGTCTTAAAATCTGAACCCCTAGATTCTTTTGTTAATGTAATACCTCATTTAGCATTGCTCCAAGACCAAGTGCAAGAGCATTAAAGGGTACAAAATTGCAACCCTGAGAGTCCATTTATGCGTTTCCTGGCGTCTCGCCACTTCTTCTGAAGGCGTTCGCTTCTGTGGCGAGACACCATGAAGCACGTAAAGCGTATGATACATTACCTTATATGCTGGCATGCTGGAAGCATTTTAAAATTAACATTAAAACTGATTTTTTACAACGCTCCTCTTGATGCTCGTGAAGTTTGATTTATTGTGTGGATGCTCTTTGTTGGGGGACGGATGTTACGTGCAGCACGGAGATTAGAGTTTGCGGAAAGGTGGTATGCTTCCCTTATTCGGATTTGTATAAACTAGCTAAATTAAGAATCTGGCTCAAGGTATGGAGCAAAGTACTGCAAGGGGAACTGTGTAAGTAATACTTGACATAGGCAAAACCCAGGGAGAGATCAAAGAGACACTTCATGCTGCAAATTAACCTGCACTTTGTATATTGCCCCATACATTGTAAATGAACCCTATAGCATATGAATAGTTATTAATATAAATGCACACATTTTGTTTCACAGAAGCAGAGCAGCTAGATGGAGTATTGTTAACCATGTGAAATATATTACAGAATCGTTTACTATAACAGAAAAATAGTGAATGCTATATTATATATAGCCAAGTACACCAATAACTCCTGACCTATCTGTATTTCTAAGTATTTCCATTTCTATCTTGCCAGAGTTGTATTTAGGTCTGGTGCTACCATGTGCACCCATCCTTAGCCAGCCTCTTTATCTCAACAAATGGTGCATGTACAGAAGGTCATGCTGTCCTGCGCTGATGACAGAGCCATACCCCCACCCCCACCTGAATCCAGTAGTGGTGTGGGGATTTTTCTGTGTGTATTTTTTTAATTACCATATGTGCACCCCTAAACCTATCCTAGGCACAGACTCTTGAGTGCCTGGGTACGTTTGCCCCTGCATCTTGCCCTATATGAAAACAGGGGTGTGAACGTACTATATAACTGCACTATATAAGTGTACTATCTTCACATTCCAACAAAACACTGAACCTAAACCCTAATGCAAAACTTCGGCTATACAGTCCTTTAATAAAATTTAGTTAAATCATGATTTGCCAGATCCAGCCATCGGCCCTTCTTATATCGCCTAGATAAAGAAGCACTTATATACCCATGCCACAGACACAAGTGTTCTGTACATTTTAGTGCTCATATATGGAGCACAACTTGCTGAGCATAGTTAACATGGGCACAAAGAGCCCTGTACCATGAAGTTAAACTTCCCAGTACCTTGATTTCCCAAACATTCCAGTGGGATGAACACAACTCCGTTTTCCATTTGTTTTTTTGAACTGTGCACCTTGCCCCATTAAAAAAATCCTAAACTTTCTTACTCCAGCCCTAGCCTGCCACTGAAAAAGGAGACGCACGTGCGTCCTCCTTTGCGCACAGATGCGCACACACTTCCTTCTTTGCAGGCATTTTTTAATGCACAACAGGAGTGGCCCCCATATCTGAAGTGGCTACAATATACAGTATTCTTTAGTACAAATTTGATAACTGTTTCTTCCTAACATTTCACTTCTTATTTAGAATGCTAACAATAGGTCCCCAATAGTCTTTTATAGGAGAGTTTCTTGCAGGAAATTAGGAATAAATAATGCAGATTTATGTGATCTTGATGCAATAAGTTACTTTACCCTTGTAATGACCTATCCATTACGAGCCATCTCAGTGCAACTCGATGCACTTGACTTTAATGCCTGCCATAGTTTTTAACGTTACCCAGTGAATGCAGCAAATATTTTGTCATACTCACCCTCAGCCTTTTCCACTGAACCACTTTCAGTAACTAAAAAAGAGAGACCAGTGCTCACATGTTTATCAATAACACATTGCAATACAGACAGTTAGAACTATCCCATTATCTAAAGTGATGTAAAACTATAGCACAGAAAGTTAGTATAGGTGTAGCCTTTTGTATGATAGCATCTACATAAAGTTTTTACATTTTTCATTTCATTTTTTTAAGAGAACCATGGAAAAGGAAATACAAAGTGAAGAAAACATTACAAAAAAATGTTAACAATTTCTGGAAATGTTTCTATAAAATTAAAATAAATTATTTGATATAATAGTGTGTATATATTTTTATATAATACACAAAAGCCATGAATATCCTGTAAATTATATCCTTATAAACGGTGAGTTCTGATGTCATCAGTTATAAAAGGTGAGTTCTGATGTCATTTCTGTCACATGACTCACCAAAATTTGTGTATTATAATAAATAAAGTACCCCCAGTTGTAAAATATGAGGATATTAGAAGTTACCTCAGAGTTCCATGACCTGTATGAAAACACTCGGCCTTCGGCCTCGTGTTTTTATATGGTCATGAAACTCCTCGGTAACTTATAATATCCTTATATTTTACAAAAGGGGGTACTTTATTCACTATATATATATATATATATATATATATATATATATATATATATATATATATATTTATATATATATATATATATATATATATATATTTATTAGGGATGCACCGAATCCAGGATTCGGTTCGGGATTTGGCATTTTTCAGCAGGATTCAGATTCGGCCGAATCCTTCTGCCCGGCCGAACCGAATCCGAATCCTAATTTGCATATTCAAATTAGGGACGGGAGGGAAATTGTGTGACTTTTTGTCAGAAAACAAAGAAGTAAAAAATGCTTTCCCCTACACACCCCTAATATGCATATGCAAATTAGGGTTCGGATTCGGTTCGGTATTCGGCCGAATCTTTTGTGAAGGATTCGGGGTTTGGCCGAATCCAAAATAGTGGATTCGGTGCATCCATATATATATATATATATATATATATATATATATATATATATATATATATATATATATATATATATATATATATATATATATATATATATATAATTTGCAACTAAAACTACATTTTGCAGTTTGTAAAGAGAACAAGGAAACAGGGGCAGTATACTATACACCCTTTTTCAACTTGAGCTCAATGAACAGGGCTTAGGGCAAGTGCACACATTGCATATCAAACGCTTCTCTCCACCTGCGGTAGTTAAATAGGCTGAGAGAAGCAGATCCAGTAATCAGCAGTTAGCTGTATCTGCACCGACAGGCACATCTTCAGCCTAAGTGGAGCTACATGGAGTGGAGCAGATATTGACCCAAACATGCCTTTTTCATTTGTTGTAGAATAAGCTAGTAAAACAAATTACCAGGGCACAAAGAATAAAAAGACGTAATTCATAATTTTGTGCATTTTAAAACCTGTCCCATGCTCAGTGCTCGTAGGTTTACCTCTGTGATTAATACATCACTGCCTTTGTTCGATATTCCTATATTCAAGTGTTGAGCTGGGATCAGTACACAAGTGTCCCCCATCACACCCACTGCGTGACCTCATTCAGACTTGCAAGTTAGGGTGGGTGCAGACCCATACAGGCATTAGATGCAGTTTACAGTTTTGCACCTTTTACTGCAATAGTACACCTCAGCAATAAAACGATCACTCAAATTTTTGGTTTTGCTGTGTTGACAAAAATTAGTTTTAGTTTTACATAATATTATTCTGGCCTCAAAATTTGTTGCATGCATGAGTGCACGACTAAGAGGGAACTTTGACACTATTATCTCCCTTCAGAAAAAAACAAAACCATTTTGTGTAAAATGTTGGCAAAAGATTATGAAAATATTGATGAAAGCCTGCACTCCAGTTGGGGAAACAATAATTTTGTTGTTTTGTTTTTTTAAACATCCTTCCGAGCGCTAAGCCAGCTGCACCAGGAGAGAGCTTTCGATGGTTATGCTGCGATACAAAGCTATTGATTGTCACTCATTATGCAGATGTCACACACATCCACATAAGGAATGATGGGAGATTCAAATTCAAATTTGGTTATTGAAAACACAGGTCATGCGAGGCAGCTGACTCCATCACCACTACATAAAATTTTTTGATTTGCATTCAAAATTTCCACTTTGCATTCACGGCTCAGTAAAGCTTCCATGAAGGCTGAATATTAAAGAAGAAAACACTCAATAATTCTAAGCACATTTGCAGTATGTCAACGAATAAAAAATCTTACCTGCACACTTGCTGCTGGTGTTAATAGCAAAGCAAGACTCCCCCAGTTCTGATCCATGATGAACACAGCTACTGTTTCCTAATGAAGAAAAGAGACATAGAGAGTCTAAAGAACGAAGGTCATCCTCAGCTGTCCCATCTATTTATAGTTTTTTGCCAACATTTCTAAACACCAATATTTACATATCCTTATACAGCCCGAATAATGATTGCAGCATACATGGCATATTTAATGTTGTTACGGAGTCTGTTGTGGGTAGCCTTCCTCTAACGTACAGTAGTGGTCAGCACAGCCATTTTTATTTTGCAATTTTGAGATAAGAAGGCCATTTTAGGAAAGTGAGGAACCCTTTGTTTGCGAAAGTTAAGAAGACTTCTATACCATTTTACAGAACGTCAATGGTGAGGCTGAGAATGGCGTAAAATATTTTATATTATTAAGATGCCCCCTCAACCCTAGCAGATAGCTGTACTTCTCCTGTACACCTACATGCGATGCCAGCAATTTCCTTTAAAGGCTACAGGTTGTTTTAAAGTGAGCTATTCAAGATTAAGACAAAAGATATATTTAAAGAAAACAAATCCTATTTAAAGAATTCAGAAATACATAAAAGCAATAACTGAATGAAACATTCTGCATTATTTATATCTTGCTTTTCCATTGACAAGTTAATTATGTTGGTTGACCATGATAGTGTTCTTTTCTTCCTTTGTATAAAGCCAAGCTAAATGAACGGTACACATTTCACACAAATTTTTTAGAATTTGATGCAGAAACCGAAGCCATGTTTTCTTGACTCAGATTTCACCAACTCCAAGGGGCTTATTTATTAAAGTATGAATGGCAAAATCTTTTTTTTACTATGAAATCCAAATTTTTAGTGGAAAAAACCTACAAAATTTATTATACCCTGAGGATGGAAAAAATCTGAATCTGAAAATCTGCATCTCAGATCTGTTGAGTTTGTATATAAGTCAATGGGAGAAGTCCCTATCCTATTTGAAAGTTTCTGTAGGCTGTGCTGAAATTAGCCCCAAAATTCAACTATTTTAGACTTTTTTGACAAAAAAATTGTGCGATTTGGAAAAAAACTCGATTCAGGTTATCACTCGATTTTATCGAGTTTGTCCCGATATTTATTTATTTTTAATAATAAATAAAGGTCCAATCGTGAATTCTAGTTTGGTCTGACTTTTTTTTATTTAAATAAAAAATTCAGGTTTTGATAAATAAGTACCTACAAGTCAGCTACTCAGTATAAGAAATTTTTGAAAAGAAAAAAAGCTTCTGCCGGGTTCTGGATAATTACCTTTCATGTTATTGTATTTTTTGGATTCATAGTTAAGAGATAGAAGCTTAATGCAAAAGCAATAAAAGAAATTTTGTTGACCTACTGCTCACAGCATTCCAACAAAAGAATGACAATTCGCAGAATATGTACTTTTACCAAACATACACCTCTATACATGTTTCGCCCCCTAAGCAAATTTTTGGTCATGGTTTTTTTTACCTGGTTTATGACAGGTAATCCACTCACAGGAAGTATTTAATGTGGATGTAGTGCAGCTCATACAGGTCTCCAATTGCCTGCATCTTCCTGTAATACATAGAAAATGTATAAATTAGTTATAATAAGAACATTTTTATGATCTCTTTAAGTGTAATTCCTTACCTGCAGAGCAAAGAGAGAGTGCAGTAGAAAGAATGGCCAAAACGTAGCATATCTTCTTCATGTTAAATGAAGGGGGAAAAAGATTGGTATGAATAAAGACAAGATGCTCTAGGGAGAAGAAAAATAAGTGCAGCAAGGTAGACAACAAGAGCAAACTCTAGTGCAATTTATTTGTGACCTGGTAACTGATCACACATTAGAGAGAAACTGAAATGGTGACTGAAACCTGAGACAGGAACAGAACATTACACCTGTAGATACAATTGCTTCCAGTCAAGGAAGAAGAGGGGGGAGATAACAATTAACATGCTGTCTCTTTACCAGCTTCCATCCCCATGAAAAAAAAAATTGCAATTCATGTTTTTCAAACTTAGGGGCAAATTTATCAAGGGTCAAGTTAAAAATACTTAAAAATTCGACCATTGAATCAAAATACTTCGAATATCGAATACAAACTTTTTTTCATCGAATTCGGCTATTCTGCGGTCGAAGTAAAATGGAATGATTAAATCCTTCGAATCAAACATTTTGAAGGATTTTAGCGATCGATCGAACGATTTTACTTCGACCTCAAAAAACTTCGAAAACTGCTCTAGAAGATCCCCATAGGCTAACATAGCACTTCGGCAGGTTTAATTTGACGAAGTATTGTAATCAAAGCTTTTTTAAAGAGACAGTACTTCGATAATCGAATGGTCGAATATTTGAATTTTTTTACTTCGAAAATTCCCTCTAATTCACTTCAACCCTTGATAAATCTGCCGCTTAAACTTTCAAAACTGCCATCTAAACATAATAGGGCTTAATGATTAAAATGGATCAAAAAAATAGGCAAATCGCCATATCAACTTTTTTTAAACAATGTACCATTTTCCCCAGCATTCCGCATTAACTGTGCAAATGTGTACTGCCAATTCCAAAGGAATAAAGAGGCTACCATGTAAGGAGCATCATGTGGGATTATCTGTGGCTGCCATCTACATCGCCCAATATTTAAGAAATGGAAAGAGGAGCAAAATGAACTGAGCAAGCTCTGTATTACCAAAGAAGAAGAAAACCAGAAAAGCCTCCTTAGAAGTATAATTGCTGCCCGGCATGAGACAAAAGTGACAGGTGGGTTATTTATTGTGCGGGAGGCAGAAAGTAGTGGGTAAGAAAAGGACAGCTTGGTGTTGGCTGGGAATCAGGCACAATATAAGACCCAGAAGTGATTTGCTGGGTGGTGTCACCTAAGGCGCACTCAGAATTGTGTGAAAGTTGTAACAATTGCAAGGCATCAATATAGCCTTTACATGGCCTTGTGACTGAATCTTACAGAAGTAGAGGAAAGGGGCCCATGCCTTAAGAACAGCCCAGGGGCCAAGATTTACTTAATCCACCTTTGGAAAATGACCTGTTGCACCTAACTCAAACTGTGCAAATGTGACTCAAACTTCCAAGATTGTGCATGGCGTGTTAGTGATTTATATACATAAGTAAACATAAAGCAACACAAATTCCAATCCAGTGAGGATGTGCTCCTCCTACACAACAAATTTCCCCACCCCTCCTCTTATTAAATATTGGCAGAGTTAAAGGGATACTGTCATGGGAAAAAAATTTTTTTTCAAAATGAATCAATTAATAGTGCTGCTCCAGCAGAATTCTGCACTGAAATCCATTTCTGAAAAGAGCAAACAGATTTTTTTATATTCAATTTTGAAATCTGACATGGGGCTAGACATTTTGTCAATTACCCAGCTGCCCCATGTCATGTGACTTGTGCCTGCACTTCAGGAGAGAAATGCTTTCTGGCAGGCTGCTGTTTTTCCTTCTCAATGTAACTGAATGTGTCTCAGTGAGACATGGGTTTTTACTATTGAGTGTTGTTCTTAGATCTACCAGGCAGCTGTTATCTTGTGTTAGGGAGCTGCTATCTGGTTACCTTCCCATTGTTCTTTTGTTTGGCTGCTGGGGGGGAAAGGGAGGGGGGTGATATCACTCTAACTTGCAGTACAGCAGTAAAGAGTGATTGAAGTTTATCAGAGCACAAGTCACATGACTTGGGGCAGCTGGGAAATTGACAAAATGTCTAGCCCCATGTCAGATTTCAAAACTGAATATAAAAAAATCTGTTTGCTCTTTTGAGAAATGGATTTCAGTGCAGAATTCTGCTGGAGCAGCATTATTAACTGATTCATTTTGAAAAAATTTTTTTTTCCCATGACAGTATCCCTTTAAGAAAAGTGTTTTAGCTAGATAAGTGAGCAACTTTCCAATATTCTCCTTGAGTCATGTACAGCAGGGTACATAGTTCAATGGTATTTGGCTCAGTGTTTAACAAGTGGAAGGAGTACATTTGTATAGTGGTGATAACATTGTTATGAGCTATTGTGTTACCTGGAAAAATACCCTGCATGTTCAGAAAGCAACTCTGGATTGTCTCATTCTTGCAGTATGTATTCAAAGGGCCTACATAAAATTTGGAAATATTCTTTATAAAGAAATTGGAGAAAAATGAATGCACATTCGGATGACCTAATTTATACAGATTCATTATTGTATGTCATTAAAATGAACATATACTAAAATCTTTATTTTTACAACTGCATATTCAACCTTTTTTTACAGTGAAATTGTATCCTATGCTCAGGGGAGTTACCAGATCTGACAAAATTGTAAAAGTAAGATGAGGCAGGAGAGCGTCAGTCAGATACATAACAACAGCAGGGGGCAGGCGCAGAAATTATTCAGTGGTCATGGCTAAAGTACTAAATAGAGGTAAAAAAAAATATACATAATGTTCATCGTCATCCTATTGCTTGAAATTGATGATTTTATGGGGTAATGGAAAGAGATTAGCTGTACTCTGCAGAAAAACACAGGTGCAATGTTGCCTCGAAGCTGTTCATTTGTGTATTTTGAGACATGTAATGACACCAGCTCTCACAATAAATTTTGTAGCACACATAAATAATTTATGCACACATACACTACTATTGTGGGGACCTACAGTATCTCTCTGCTCTGCGTACACAGTTTTTTGCAGAGGGCACTTGGAGACTATGATGTTCTACAGGTGGCACTTGGATGCTGTGATATAATGAAGAAGATTTTGCTGGGTATATTGCATTAGAAGACTTTCTTACCAAACAGTTCAGTTAAATAATGCAATTGGAAGGAAGAATACATGTATACAGTTCTACCCCACCCTCAGAGAACACATCTGCAGATCCTTTGACAGCTCTGTCCCACCACTGTTTCAGACTGCATTGGAGTTTGGACTTTACATTGAATATCAGTCTGATCACCTTCTCAAAATATATAATCAATCATCAGGTTATCTGCAAAAGAAAGCACGAATGCCTGGCAGAAGAAAATAAGTATTGTCTGAAACTGGTTAAGGGGGCCTTGGACTACTACATCTACAATGATATCTGGGAAAATCTCAGTGTGTTCTTCTTCCTCCTGGACTTAACATATATTAAGGCAGATTTACTAACAACAAATTCTCAAGATTTTGTTCCAAAATAATATTCTCCTGCAAATGAAACATTTCTATAGACAGCTGCTGTAAGAGCTTTCACTCAACACCTTAACTGGTATTTGGGATTGGCCTTTCCACCCACTGCTTTAGCACCAATTGAGAAGCTAATATCTGGACTCCTAAATTGATGGACAGATTGACTACCTGCTGCATCAGAGATGCCAAACAAAATCCGAAGTGATCCGGGTACATATTGGTTGTGCCTGTCATGTCCCTGTCCCTGCCATGCCCACCCTCCTGACGTGTTGTCTGCTTCACTGCTTTGAATGACATTGGAGGACTTTGTGTTTTGTTTTTACATTTCGGTGAAGCAGGTAAGTCATGGGAACAGAATAAAGTAAAGGAATTTTGACTGCAACAGGGTCCTGGTATCTATGTTATTATTCTGACCCCAGCCTTCTCTAATTACCTCTCCTCAATCCCCTTCTATCTTAACAATTCGTAAACCTGTCTACTCATCCAATCTCCACCCGATCTGCTTACATTGTGTCACAATTCATTACATTACAGCTATGCCCCTCCTGTTTGTGTATGTTATTGTTCTGTTCGTTTTACCTGCTGGCTGTTATTGCCCAAGAGACCAGCTTATCTTAAATAGTTAAAATTGTATCTTGCTTATTTTAAATAGTTACAAATGTATCTAAGTGTAGGCACTCAGCATTCTGGGTTCTCTGCCAAGAGCCTCTTATTTAAATAAATGTAAGAAACTTTGTATCTTTTTCTGACTGTTCAGTGTAGAAGATGAAATACAAACTTGAGAAATTTCACTAACAATCTGGGGCAGCTGACTGAGCTGTCAAAAGTGCCGATTGCTCAGTAATACCCAAAAGAGTACTTTGGGAACATTTTTTTAAAGGTTTTACATATTGTTTCATCCTTGTAGGCCTGCAATATATGGGAAACAGTACAGCATTACTCGGCAATAACAGTACAAACTTCGACTTTAAAGCAACAGTAATACAGAAATGTTAAAAAAAGTAATTAAAATATACTGTACTGTTGCCCTGCACTGGTAAAACTGGTGTGTTTGCACCAGAAATGCAACTAAAGTTTATATAAATTCTTCGTAGCATATATGTACTGTAGAATACAGTGGGTTTAGATCCCTATGTAAGTATGAAACCATTTGTTTTCTGCAGAGCTTATCTGTTATCGGTCTTCTACTATTTCAACTTGAAGGTCTACTTTTTCTGAATGGGCCTGAGAGCCTGCTATCAGCTTCGGACTGGGAGGGGGGATGTGGGCCCACCTGAGTCACGGCATCAGGGGCCCCACACACACCCCCTCTGGGCCGCTATCTCCATCGGGAATTGCACCAGCTGCAATTCCCGGTTCCCCCCACCCCTGCTAGCATGTACCTGCCAGCGCATATAAGAACATACTTGGGAGGTCAGGAAGTGCAAAAGCTCAAGAGGGCTGGTGCAAGGCTGGGCTGGTGAGGCCGACCAGGTTTTTTTCCCAATGTTCCGCCAGCCCAGTCCGACCCTGCCTGCTATGCATACAAAATCTGCTCTTTTCGCTTCAGACCAGCTAACAGTTCAATGACTAATACTATATATTTTTTGGAAAGTACATATTCTGTCATTAACAGAATGAGTAAAAATATCTCTATGATCCAAACTATCAAACTGCAAAGTTATACTAAAAAAAAAAAAAAAGGAACAAACCACAATGCAGAAATAAAATCACAAAAATTAAATAGAATTAGGTAAAGCAATGCTGTGAATGCAACAGCTTTTAGTTACAATGATATAATGAAGAACTAAAAAAAATATGTGCGTGTTTATGCATGTGTGTGCACTTCTAAAAAGTAATTGTGTAAATATGAGTGTAAATAAATGCAAAAGTGTGCAAAAGAAATATATGCAGTGTCAGACTGGCCCACTGGGATACCAGGAAAACTCCTGGTGGGCCCAGGTGTCTGTGGGCCCTTGTGCTGCTAAACATTTGGCCTGTTTGGCCCTATTTATTTGAGAACAAAGAGGCTAAATAGATGGAATAATAAATTATAGGATGTAAACAATAGAGACTAGGAGAATAGAGGTTGAGTGAGGAGAGGAATTATAATAGTACTGAGAGTGGGCCCCTGGTCTATGGTCCTTAGGTGGGCCCCTGGTCTAAGGTTTTTGGGTGGGCCCCTGGTGTCCCAGTCCGACACTGAATACATGGTATCAGACAGAGCTTCTTTCTAAGTTACTTAATGTAGGAGCCATTTCCAAGCACATACACATGCATGCATGAATGAACTAGAAAAATATCAATTCCACCTAGTGGTCTTTTATGAGAAGGCTTGCACAGGCATTTTCATCACATTAGTGAATAACGATGTCCATGGGCAGAAGTGCAAGAGCACCAAGGGGAGCAAGGTCACAGACAAGAGTTAATCAGCATTATGGTCAAGAACAGGCAAGGAGTAAAGCTGACTCAAAATACAGGCACAGTCAGTAACCAGAAGTACAAGCAATATAACAGGGCTTACGCATTGAACTTTAAACACTGAGCCAGTTTGGGCAAGTTGTGCAAGGTGACTGGTCTATTTAAAGGGAAAAAAGTGCAGTTTAACACCTCTCTTTATAAAACAGCCACATTCACTTGTTTCTGTTTCCTTTACCTTGTTCATATTACATTATATTTCTGTTTCAAATAATGATTTCTACATTTGAATTCTAAATTTCGTATACAGAATTGTTTAACTTGCCTGTTTATCCTACCTTGGTTAAAATGACTTTGAGTTTCTTGCCCCTTAAATATTTTTTAGCTTTAAGATAATTTGAGTTTAGTGGAAAAAGCTGCAAAGGAATATGTTGGTTATCTTGAAAAAATAGTTTTACATTTATAACATATTCTTGATATTAGTTTCTAGCCACAAACTACTAGCTAAGAATGCTGGGAGGTATAGCATAGCACACATAGGTAATGTTGTCTACCTGCAGAACATTTCAACTATTCATCAGAAAAGTAAACTTTCAGTAGGGAGGAATACCGCCTTTAAAAGAAAAAACAAACTTTTATAGTCTGAAGATGAGCTGTAACAGGATGTGTACCCTTATAAATTAAAGGGGATGTAATCCCAAATAGAAAATATTTCCTAATGCAAGAAAACATAATTATTATGCAAGTTTCTAATATTCAGTCATTAAAAATGTTTAGTGGTTTAAAAGCTATTTGCAAAGCTAATGTCACACCCAGGGCAGGAACAAGGGGTAGGCAAAGTAGGCACGTGCCTAGGGCCCAAAGCTGTGGGTGCGCTGGGCACTTACCTTCTCTGCCTCCTAGTCTGGTCCCCTCTCTGCCCCACTGTCTGATTACTTATACGTGTCTATACTTGTGTGCATCTATTCGAGCGCATGAGCATCTATTTGCGCATGTGAGCAGTTAGAAGTGAACGCGCACGCGATCGTCTATCATGTGCCCGCAAGTGTCCCATTCAGCGTCATGACCGGCCAGGTTGCCTCAGGCGCCTGGCTGGCTCTGGTCACACCAGGCACACTTAGCCTAGTGCCAGACAATGCAGATGATTGTGGATTGTCCGCACCAGGAGAATCAACTGCTGCTCCTCTTGTCTTCTGAAGTCTGGGCTGTTTTCGGCACAAAATGTTGCGTTTTGACACCAAAATCAACCGCGGCTGAACTAGGGTTGCCATCTGGCCGGTGTTTTACCAGCCTGGCCGGTCAAAATGATGGTTGATCTCAATGTTATTAATAGGAAAAAAAGATAAATATATAGGAAGGCCGGTATTTTTTCCCGGAAAAGGTGGCAACCCTAGGCTGAATCCAAGCAGAGACAATGATTCTGGTTGCAGACAGAACAGCTGGGTAGTAGATTTTTTTGGGCAGTGGAGAAATGCAGGCAGAGATTCGCAATCATCTGGCCCTAGCCTTACGCATTTTCAGGCTAAAATCTGCATCATATTGGCACAGCATAGTAGATGCCTCTCATAGTAGATGCCTCTAACTGCAGGCTGTTGTCTGGTGTGACAGTAGTCTAAAAGTATCCGCAACTGAAACAAGCATTTTTCTGTTAATTTCTGCACTGCTGTTTCTGCCTCTTAAGGTCCCCATAGACGCAAAGATTTCTCTTGCCGAACGACCGATTTTAGCGAAGTCCGACCAATCCTTCGAAATTATCGGGGATTTGAACGATCGTACATTTAACGATTTTTCGGCCGACATCTGTCAGAAAATTGATCAGCCAGGTTAAAAAATCTTTGTCGGTGCCAGTGCAATCTATCTATGTCTGCAGGTATACACAGGCAGCTCCCCTTTGTTTTCCTGGCAAATTGGTCTTTTTATTTGATGGACAATTCGTACGATCGTTTCGAGATAATCGTGATCTCACGATGACAATCGGCTCTTTTAAAAATCTTTACATCGATGGGCAGCTTTAATGCTATTTAGTAAGCAGATGTCAGTCTTGCAGGCTAGCCTTATTTACAGATCAGCTGACCTGCTACATAACATTCTCTCAAAAGTGAGAACCACCAGGCAGGTCCGGACTGGGAATAAAAATAGGCCCTAGCATTCCAAGTACACAGAGGCCCAAGCAGCCTCCCACCAGCCCAATAAATAGTGACTGTATGGGAACTTACAGCAGTCCCTCTGGCATTTGCCAGAACCCACAGATTTCCAGTCCGGGCCTGCCACCAGAGCAATGATTAGAAAGGAAGAAGTGCTAATCCTGCGGGTATGGTTTAGGTCACAAAACGGGGTTAGTCCCATATTCTAATCTTCTATTGGGAACGCTGCGTTAAATCGAAGTAGCTGAACATCTGCAGATTCCTTTTCCGCCTGTAGGTGTCTATGTCTGGTTCCTCCAGCTTTTCATTCGGCCGCTCTAGCTCTTACTCCGACTCGTTGGTCTCACATATAAACTAGGAACTGCCGGCGGGTGCTGGAGAGCGCGGCCAGGAAGCTGTGGGAGTGTGAGGAGATTGTTAGTAGAGTGCGATTGGGGGAGACATCGGGGCACTGGAGCTATGAGACAGGGTATCCCCGCATTATAAATACACGCACAGCTGAGTTTGCTGCTCTGGCTTTGTTGCTTACATTTCTGCGTGCGTATATGCCTTATCTCTGCGTGCACCTCCCAGCTGTAATATACAGGCGCCTATCTTCGCCTGATAACTGTGAATGGACCAAAGGACTAACTTTACTCGTTCGATAAGGGAATAACCCGGCGCTTTATTGTATTCTGCAGATTACCCTGTAACTAATGAACACTGTTCATACATGCAGGAGAGTATAATGCACCTGGCGGGCGAGAAGTACGTATAAAGGGTTTCATTGGGAGGACAGGTAGTCCAGTTGTGCTCTATGGGGACACACACAAGTATTTAGTCTTGCTTATTCCTCAGTCTTGTGTATACAAAGCCATCCCATAGCAGACTGATGCCAACCTTTATGCAGGTGGTGTTTATATGCCTTTGTTAGATACAAAAGGTCTTTCATAATGGGGAAGAAAGTGTTTCTAAACTACTGTGGGTATATATTTATCTTGGCCCTGATACCCATAGTATTTAGCGAGTCTAGTTACCCTCCTGAATCCGGTCACCCTGGCATCACGTACGTCTACGATTCCCCTGATGATATCCAACATGAACAGCATGATAGCACCAACCACAGCCAAGGAGGAGGCCATCATGGAAAAAAGAAAGCCTTCCCTGTTCTTGATCTGGATTACACTCGTATTCGGATGCCCTTTGAGATAGCACTATGGATCCTTCTGGCATCACTTATGAAACTTGGTGAGTAGAAGCTGCTGGTCACCACTTAAAGTGACAAACATTCTTACTGGCCACGGAAGTTGGACTAACACTGATTTCCTTTTCAGTGTTCATTTGACATACGTCTTAAGTTGTAATGCCAACTTTTTGCAGGATGTCTAATATTAAATGTTGCAATTGGGTAGTCTGTATCCTGTTTTCTGGAATGACAGGTTGCATACATTCAAAATACATGTCTCAGTTTGTTAATTCTATTTTTAGCCAGTGCCAACATTCTTTCAACATACAAATCGCATGCTTATTCTCAATTTTATTACTATCCTTTGTGTAGGCAGCACTTTGCAGGGATTATTCATCGTTCACCTCCGCCACAGCTCCAGTGGAGCTTACAGTCTCGGATCCATATCACAGTCACACAAACAAGCCTCTTAAGCTGGCTATAGACGCAAAGATCCGATCGTACGAATCATTGTACGATCGGACTTTCCCATCTCCCGACCTGCCACTAACCATTCCAATCAATAAAGTAGAAAAGAACAGATCAGCTGATGTTCTGCCCCTGACAGCAATCGTACAAAAGTTATGTCCGACCAAAGCTAGTGCCATATTGCCGGCAGCCGGCAGAAATCTTTTAACCAGTCTGATCGACCAAATAACCGATGTCCGCCGGACGAAAGAATGTCAGGACTCTCCACACACGGTCCGAAAATCGTACGAATCCTCGACACGTACGATCAGATCTTTGCGTCTATGGCCAGCTTTAGAAGGTCATGTCCACATTAGCATATTAAAGGCACATGTAAAATTATTAAAGTGTACTGATGTGTTCTCTCTCTGCAACTTTTACATTGTCATCTTGTTTTCTTTTGTATTTATTAATCATATTGCTATTAAGTGCAGCGTTCACAGCTAAAGGTTACATATGTGTTTTAACCACAGACCACAACTAAAATTCTAGTGAGGGCAATACCAAAACAGTTCGCTTTAATTCAGCATTGTTAGAAGCTGCGGAAACTCCTCAAAGAAGTCAGTATAACGCACCCCTCAGGGTTACACTGTAACACGGTCTCAAGTTTCAAATAGCAAGGGTAAATTATCTCTAAATGAAAAGATAATGTGGATTTTGTTTAATACAGTATACACCTTTAACAAATATTTGAATGATGGAGATTGTATGAGTCCACATAACTTGGTTAACATTGGAAAAGGAACAATAACCATTTCTGGAGAGGAGATAACCATTTTAAAGAGATTTAAATATTCCTTAAATAAAACAGGCACTGGTTTTGACTGGCTTTATAAGTTAAATATTTGTTTTTCTAAAAGGGACATTTCCATTATTTTTGATCAATGAATTATGCTTTATTTCATTGTGGTATATTCATTCTAGTCTAGTAAATACATTAATCACATTTTTAGCAGCCTCTACCATCTTTATTTCCATAGTTCATTATAGAGAATACCCACAACCCTTGTTGTATGCAAGATGGAGTACTATGGTGTTTGTGGATGCTCTCTTCTGTTTTTTACTATTTCACGCGCGAACCTGTGTTTTAGCGCACGTAAAATGCACATGAAACGCAGGAAAAGAAAGAGCTCTTACTCCGGCAGCTGATAAACAAACCTGTCTCTGCTGAAGACTTTTGCAACATTGTTGCAAGTAACGAGCACAAGCTGAGCAAATTCTTTCAATAGCAATTGTTTTTACAAATAACTTTAAAAGCACTTCCCACTTAAAAAAGTATATTTTTTTTCCAACAGTGTGTAGCTTCCAGCTGTGCTCTTTTTGAATGTAAAACTAACTTTTATATCTAGCAACGTGTGGTTGTTTGTAGTCTAACTGAAGTGTCTCCATGAGGAACTTTTGTGAAGGCAAAAAAAATTAGGGCTTACATTGCAGGGCTGCTTTTAATTTCACATACACAATCAGTTACTTGAATTAGTGATTTATTTATTTTGCTTTACACTCATAATTAGCACAGGTTTGTTCCTCTTCAGATCATGTTCAGAGTTTATTAAAATTCACTTTTAAATATTATATAATGTATTCATTTGCATGTCATTACACATTAAAGTTTTTACACAGTGTTTATCACACTCCATAGATCCTAGGTTTCAAGATCAGATGATACTGCCCCAATTCTTTATATTATCTTCTGCATAATTCTTCTTGTTCAGTAGTATCTAATGTTGCCATCAAATATCTGTGTGCTTGCTACAAAGCTACAAAGATGATATGGGGGTTTATGTGGCAAATTGTTCCACATTAGGAAAAATGTTCCTAAAAGTGTTTTTAAAGAATGAGAAAACGACAGCGTGTTGTGTTCTAAATGCTCCCAGTTGTATTTATCAGTACAGTAATATGCAAAATAAAGACTTTATTTCCTTTCTATTTTTAATTTTTGTAAAATAAAGGTGTTATTACCCTTATCTTTCAGTGGGGATTGAAAGTTTGTAAACTATATAATGAGAACCCAATTAAACAAATGGTTTGACAAAATGGTTTGGCAAAAGACAAACACTGCATTCCAACATAAGAACAGCAATCTGCAAAACATGGTGGTGCCAGTATCATAGTTTAGGCCAAGACGACTTGCCATTATTGCAATTAAAAATGGGTAAAAAAATAGAAGGTAAATGGGGGGGGGGAAAAAGTAAATTAGTTCTACAGGTGTGGAAACTATTATCCAGAATGCTCGGGGCCTGGGGTTTTCTTGATAAGGGATCTTTCCATAATTTGGATCTCCATACCTTGTCTACTAGAAAATTATTTAAACATTAAATAAACCTAATAAGATGGTTTTGCCTCCAATAAGGATTAATTATATCTTAGTTTGGATCAAGTACAAGGTACTGTTTTGTTATTACAGGGAAAAGGGAAATCATTTTTAAAAATTTGGATTATTTCATTATAATGGAGTCTATGGGACAGGGCCTTTCAGTAATTCTGAGCTTTCTGGATAACTGGTTTACAGATAATGGATCCCATATCTGTATCTTAGTTTGGATGAAGTACAGGGCACTGTTTTATTATAACAGAAAAAAAGGAAATCCTTTTGAAAAAAATGGAGTCTATGGAATTTCGGAATTTTCTGTATAACAGGTTTCCGGATAACTGATCCCATACCTCTATTTGAAAACAATACAATTAGTAAATTAACTACCTCCTTAATCTAGCTGTTTTTTCTACAATGTAGAAACATTTATTTTCACACTTTATAGGTATATTTGCTTAAGCATATTTATGTAATGCAACTGTAAAGGAACAAATATTTAGGGATGCACCGAATCCAGGATTCGGCCTGGATTCGGCCTGGATTCGGCCTTTTTCAGCAGGATTCAGATTCGGCCGAATCCTTCTGCCCGGCCGAACAGAGTCCGAATCCTAATTTGCATATGCAAATTAGGGGCGGGAGGAAAATTGCGTGACTTTTTGTCACAAAACAAGGAAGTAAAAAATGTTTTCCCCTTCCCACCCTTAATTTGCATATGCAAATTAGGGTTCGGTATTCGACCAAATCTTTCACGAAGGATTCAGGGGTGTGGACGAATTCAAAAAAGTGTATTCGGTGCATCCCTACAATTATTAGATTAAATCATTCTAGCAGCACTGTGTAAAATATTCCTTGGTTTTCTTGGGTTGATGTGTGTAGGTTAGTAGGATTATTTAATATACTCCATTTCACTAAATGATTATGGCTTCCTATGTGCTCTTCCTTCACTTGCTACATCTACTGTTTTCAACAAACTGTTTTCCTTCAAAGCAATATTGTGCTGAGAAATTATAAAGCAACACTAAGGGGCCGATTCACTAAGGGTCGAATATCGAGGGTTAATTAACCCTCGATATTTGACTAGGAATTAAAATCCTTCGACTTCAAATATCGAAGTCGAAGGATTTAGCGCAAATACTGCGATCGTACGATCGAAGGATTATTCCTTCGATCGAACGATTAAATCCTTCGAATCGAATGTTTCGTAGGATTTTAATCCAACGATCAAAGGAATATCCTTCGATCAAAAAAACTTAGGAAAGCCTATGGGGACCTTCCCCATAGGCTAACATTGACTTCGGTAGTTTTTAGCTGCCGAACTAGGGGGTCGAAGTTTTTTTTAAAGAGACAGTACTTCGACTATCGAATGGTCGAATAGTCAAACGATTTTTACTTCGAATCTTTCGAAGTCGAAGTAGCCCAAAAAAAAACTTCGAAATTCGAAGTTTTTTTACCTTCGAATCCTTCACTCGAAGTTAGTGAATCGGCCCCTTAATATGCGCAGCATTGTTGAGAAAACAAGATATATCTAGGTGGCGTACAACTACCAAAAGAATACAGATATCTAATAGAGCGTCACTAAAGGTATTCTTAGTTACTATTCTCAACAAGCACATAGTACGAAATCTTACACTTATTGTGTTACTAAAGCCTAATGGAAAATCTTAGTGTATCAAGATACAAAGCAAGTAACCCCTGCAATTCCAGGGAATCTTTCACATAGGGTTTTCTGTTCTATTTATTACTGCCTCTCTTTCACAGAATAACTTTCTTATTTTAATAGCTGGGGAAAAGTTGGCAAAAAAGATTTTTCAACAGATTATTTTGTTTTTAAGAGAAGAAGGTGCTCCAAAGAACATGTGCAAAGTGATTACTGAGGCCTAAAAACAATGGAAAATATGGGCAAAGTGATGTAACTCTGAAAAAAAACGATTTGATTTACTGCTGAAAAAGTTACTGCCAGTTCTGTGCTTTCACTGAGTCTACTTTCTGTGGGCCATTTGGCAATTTGACCTCATGACTGACTCAGACAACCTGCATTCCAGTGGATAGGAAGGTGCGGCTCCTTCCATTGTCATTTGCTGATGATCACAGTAGTAAGAAAGCTAAAGGAACAGTGAGGCTACTGTTTGGGCCCTCATTGCTTGGTAACCATAGCATCCAGATAGTACCTTGAACTTACGTTTGTAAGTTTGTATTTTTGTCCTGCCACTTGCAAAATCATTAGAATACTATTAGCTGCATCACACTAATATTCCAATTAACCTGCCTGTAAGATTTTATGGCGTGTGAGAGTATTCCACAGAAATAGTTCCCAGAGAAAACCCACACAGACATAGATTATTTATCCTTTCATACAGCAGTTCCCCAGTTTGGTATTTCAATAGCTATCTGGTTGCTAGCATTGTATTTACCTTGGCAACAGTGGTGTGAAAGGGAGACTGAAATGCTAATAGGTGACTGAATGAATAGTTAAGTAATAAATAGTAAACAAAAATAAAATTGTAGTCTCGCGTAGCAATATTTTTTGGCTGCCAAGGTCAGTGACCCCCATTAAAATCTGGAAAGAGGGAGAAGACATTGAAATATTAAAATAATGAATAATGAAGACAAACTGCAAAGTTGCTAGGAATAGGACATTCTGCAACATATTAAACGTTAAGATAAAGGTGAACCACCCCTTTAAACAATTTCAATATTTCAGTAGATTTAAAACATTTTATTTGTAAACTTATTTGCTATTGAAAACTGTAACTGTCTTCTGCTGCGTTATTTTAGGAAGCAGAACCAGCAGAGCAGAGGCAGATACTGCTTCCAATTGCTTTCAATTGCATTTGGGCTTTATAATATGCACATCACAATACAGAGTTATTACGGAGGCCTAAAAACGATGTGAAACATGGGCAAAGTGGTGTAAATCTGGAAAAACCGATTGATTCTGGGTATGACAAATTACATTTTTCAGTGTATTGAAAATAAAATGTGTAATACCCAGTATCCGTATGAATGTTCTTCGAGGATATTTATAGTCCTTTATTTTCTTTATTCTCAAGGATATAAACAAATACTTTTTCAGTAATCTAACAAAAAGAAAGATGGCATGCCCATAACCTTTGTTATTCTTGTAGTCCTCTCAAGCAAGCTTGATAACATGAGCTTTTTTTTCATGTAGGAGAGAGCAGTTATAACACTAGTAATACTACCTCCATCCCAACATAAGAGAAGGGGAAGGGGGGCCGGATAATGTGTATATGATTTTTCTTTCTGTATGAGACAGTCATGCTAAATAATCTGGGCAGCTGCATTCTAGATGTGTGCATTTTGTTGCATCTCATAGGTTGCACTTAAATTATTTGTAAATATTATTTTATACTTGATTAACATCTTTATATATTAATTAATCTTTGTCTTGCCCAGCCCTTAACTTATAGAATTTCAGCACCAAAAGCTTTGCTGCTCAACAGCAGAGCATATGGATTAAAAATAGGTTTAGGTTAAGTGAAAACCTTTATTATTTTTGAATATTAAGAGATTCTTGAGAAGTAGCACCTTGACATGTTGCTGTAGTTTCTAGTTACACCTTCATACATATGGCTTATTTTACACATTGCAAAAGAGGACCATCAGCTCCAGTAATTTTAACTATTGAATAGGGTTCTACTTTTAGATAAAATAATAGTCTTGTATTGCCATCTCCTATTTCTGTACTGACCTTCCATTCCCTGCTTTACAGACATATTGCCTTGTCATTGCACCTCTGTCCTGTCCTTCAACCACCCTTGCTATTCTTGGCCTGACCCTTCATCCACAGCTGTTACAGCACCTACTCTGCTGTTCCTAAACTAAAGTACTGAAGTGTTCCCTAAAGCAGTATAATTATTATTATTATTAATATTATACAGTGTATATAGCTCTGACCTATTCCACTATGCGTTGCAAAAATGCATCATTTTTAAAGTCCCTGCCCCCAGCAGAGCTTATAATTACAAAATAACATACCTAATTTTGGGATCAAAATAGTAATTAGCAGTCTGAGGGCTGGATAAGCAGGTTTTAACAAATGTGTAGTTTGAGAATTTTAACCCAATTATTTGCCAGTTTACTGCACCAATTTGCTAAACTCAGAAAACCATATATGTACGGAAGGTACATGTTCTGACAAATGAAAAATATGCAATTTGTCTTTCTATCTCAAACCTTTCTGAAACTTTTTGTCCTTCTGTACAAAGATAGAACTTAAAATATGAATGCCAGAGGTCTTCTGAACTGTTACCAAGTAGTATACATACATACATACATACATACATACATACATACATACATACATACATACATACATACATACATACATACATACATACATACATACACACATGCATGTACAAAGCTAAATGTGGCATGGTGAAGTCCCAAAATGAGAATATTGCTCTCCTATTTAATGGCAAAAACAATTATCAAACTATCAATAACATAAGTGCTGAATTCATTATTATGACTGGGCAAAACAACTGGTGTACTTTTGACATGACTGTACCTTTGAGTACCTTTGTTTTAACCTGCATTATAGTCTTAATCTCTAACTTGTAGGTATAATTTTTTTAAAAAAACATCAGTTCCTCTGTTTCTTCTTTTGTAGTACTATTTTTACTTAAAGGATAAGTTGCCCTGCACTTTTAAAACTGCCGTGTTTGCTTCAGAAACACTACTATTGTTTATATAAAAAAAATCTACTGTGTAGCAATGGGGGCAGCCATTCAAAGGAGAAAAGGCTCAGGTTACACAGCAGGTAGCAGATAAGTTCTATAGAACATAATGGTGCTATCTGTTATTTACTATTTAACCTGTGCCATATAGACTTTTTTCAATTTCCACCATTGCTACACAGCATCTTATTTATATGAACTATAGTAGTGTAGTATAGTAGTGAAGAAAAAACATCAGTTTTACCAGTGCAGGGCAACCGTACATAATATTATTGTTACTTTAAAACATTTTTTGGTGTTACTGTTCTCTTAAACATTTCAATTAGGTCTCAAAAAACTAAGAGAAGTGACTTATTCAAAGTTGGTCAGAAACCTTGAAGGAAGGTGGATAGCTATGACTCCAACTATAGTGGAAGTGCTGCTGATCTATCCTCCTTCTAGAAACCATGCTTGAAGCCTGTCCTTTTCTGTTTTTCCCAGGGTTCCACGTAATCCCCACATTATCCAACGTGGTCCCCGAGAGCTGCTTGTTGATCGTCGTGGGCCTTCTTGTGGGTGGTCTTATCAAGGCAGTGGGAGAAACACCACCTGTATTAAATTCTGATGTGTTCTTCCTGTTTTTGCTGCCCCCAATTATTCTGGATGCTGGGTACTTCTTGCCACTGCGCCCTTTCTCTGAGAATTTGGGAACTATCTTGATGTTCGCAGTGGTCGGTACACTCTGGAATGCCTTCTTTTTGGGCTCCCTTCTGTTTGCTGTGTGCCAGATTGGTGGGGAGGACCTTAGGAATGTGGGCCTCCTGGCCAACTTGCTCTTCGGCAGTATAATTTCAGCAGTGGATCCAGTGGCTGTTCTGGCAGTTTTTGAGGAGATCCACATCAATGAGCTGCTCCACATTCTGGTGTTCGGCGAGTCCTTGCTTAATGATGCTGTCACTGTGGTGAGTTTCTTTAATCTGTTTTTATGTTGAAAATAATTTTGGGATAATTATTGCAGTACTGAAATAGAAATGTTTAGCATAGTGAGGCTTAATCAAACTGTATCTCCCAGACAGAACCAACAACATGATTTGTAAGTAAATGTGGAAATAATGGGGACATTTAAAATGAGTGCAAATCTTCTGCTCTATGAAGATGCCCCTCAATGGTTAGTGCTTCGTTTAGATAATTATTTTAAATACATTATTTTCATAATGGTACTTTTCTAAAGCCTCTGTACTCATCCTCTTATCTTAGATTACATTTGCTTTATATTATATGTTTCCGGAGGGAAAGTGTTACCTATTCTTTTCTCCTTTCCTAAACTCAAACTCGAGGTTAGCCAAAGTTTATTTATGTAACATATAACAATTTTGAAGATCTGAGCTATCTTTTATCTGCCATCACTATTTTATGTACCTATGTTAGACCAATGGGGCCACTGCTATGAATTCAAAATGTCCCTGAGATCATTTTATTAGTGAGAGTCAATAATAATCAGTCTTAAAAATGGAGGAACACCCTTTATTTAAAACATTAAACGTATATATTCATAAAATAAACTGAACTCTTAGTGTGCTACCCAAAAATGAGTAATTGTTCTCATATATATAATTCCTATTTGCATTCTGAATTCCTGCATGCAATTTCTGAATCCGCTTTTTGACCTTGTGCAATAATGCACTTTAACTTTCTAGTGCATTCTCTGAGATCCTTTTCACACAAAAGTGAGCACTGTCCACCTTACAGCTTTCTTACAGTGATTAATCGTTAATCCCTGAAAGAGAATTTAACTAAAATGGCTTTTCCTTTATTTTGCATTTGCCGATTCTAATCACGCTAAGGGCAGAGACACACGCTGCTATTTCGGGAGATTAGTAGCCCAGTGACAAATCGCTTCTTCTTCAGGCAACTAATCTCCCTGAATTGCCTTTCTGCCGCTTGAATAAAATTGCCGGCGGGATGGCACTCGGAACGCTTCACCATCCCAGGCGACTGAATCTTTCCGAATCTTAGTGTGTGTCCTTACCCTAAGGCGATGGCATGAGTTTATTTCACAATTTAGGCTAATATGGCTTGAAAACACCAATACATTTTTGAGTGAGAATTAACTGATCCCTATATGCATAGGAGTGAATGGGGAGTGGCATTCTGAAAATTTTGTTGCCTGCCCTAGACCTCAGAGTATGATGCAGATTGTGATACTCCATTTCATGCATAATTTCATACACATGTCCTGTTTTTAACTGTTCTTGCCTAAAAGAGCCTTGTTGTTCTCTTCTTAGAACAACACATATCTTTAGAAGCACTTTGTGTTCACACCCCTTTTCATCAATGTCTTGCTAGCATTTTACTCTGCAGTGAATGGCGCTGTCATCATGTTCTTGATCCATTTTTTTTTCCTTTTAATTGCGTTTAACCCTAGCTAAGTTACCTCCTGGCCATCTCACATACTTGTTACCTCCATACTTTTTACTTCTTCTTTAGATTTTATATTATTTTGTTATATCTTTTTGATCTCCGCTTCCTAAAATTAATTATACAGTTGTTTATGTGCTGTTTCTCTTCCTTCTTATTTCTCATTATTTCAGCATACTTTTCAACCACAATTTTATTAATTTTCTACCAAGCTTATGTACATTTTTTTCACCCCTCTCCTTTTTTTATCCAGTCTAAAATGAAAGATATTTTTTCCCAAGCTCACATTCTATACTTTATTTTATTCCTTAGGTCCTGTACCACCTGTTTGAAGAGTATGCTAGCCTGGAGCAAATCACATTCCGTGATATCTCACTAGGCTTCTTGAGTTTCCTAGTGGTGGCACTGGGAGGAGTGTTTGTTGGTTTGGTGTATGGAATAATTGCTGCTTTTACTTCCCGATTCACCTCCCACATCCGCGTCATTGAGCCGCTGTTTGTCTTCCTCTATAGTTATATGGCATACTTGTCAGCAGAACTCTTCCACCTCTCGGGCATCATGGCGTGAGTTTCTCCTCTGTTTTTTAAATCCTTTAACTTTTTTGTCATTTTCTTGTTATGACTCTTTCAAGGGAATATCTCATATATAATGCTTTTAATTTTACCCTGGCCATATGATATTTATTCCATGATGATATATTCCTTTTTACTGAAGATGTTCTATCATTCCTTCTGATATCCTCCTTCTTCCTGCAGTCTTATTGCCACTGGAGTTGTAATGAGACCCTATGTTGAGGCCAACATCTCCCACAAGTCCCATACGACCATCAAATACTTTCTTAAGATGTGGAGCAGTGTGAGCGAAACCCTAATCTTCATCTTCCTTGGGGTCTCAACTGTTGCTGGGCCTCATAAATGGAACTGGCCCTATGTCATCAGTACACTCATCTTCTGTTTTGTATCTCGTGTTCTTGGTATGCTACCCTACCACATATAAATGTTTTTATGCATACAGTACTGTCTCTTTTCTAACTTTATTCATGGATATGCATGTGTCTTCAGCCTTTAGCTGCAGGAACAGAATTTGTAGAATGTAGACAATTATGCTACTCCAAATCAGACTTCGTTGTTCCAACCTGACATGTTTTGTGCCTTCCCTAGAGCATTCTGTCTATGAACACCACAAGTTTTATATTTTGCTTATTGAATACATAAATTGAATCAACAGCCCACTTAGATTTTTATAAACCCTGCTCTTTTTTCTTTTATGAATTTAAAGCATTAAGCATTTAAGAACAGGTGAGTCGGCTAATGTGAGTCAACTAATTCTAATGCAGAGGGGAACATAAATTAATTTGGACAAAATTATATATCGCTGAACATAATTATTTGACGACTGGCTAGACAAGACTTAATGGAAACTTTAAAAAAAAAAATACACCCCTTTTAAACTGCCTTTTTATTTTATTTTTTTTCTTTAAAGCATAGAGGATGTTTGAGTTTTTAATACTCCATTACTACTCATTAGGGGTTATTTACAAACACTAGGTGCTAGTGCTAGGTGCAAAAATATGCATATGATAATGCATGAATTTAAACTATATTCACAAATGTACTTCAGTTTACACATGCTCCTCATGTGCCCAAATGCCAGCTGCTATCCTTTTCTAGATAAGGTACAAAGAACAGGGCACATGGACACAAGGGATCTATGTAATTTTCACTGATCTTGAGGGAGGTGTTACTTCCAGCACCCAGGGAGTCGCAAACACACACCCATCTCCTGCAACACGGCTGTCCAACTTTCTACTCATTTGTAGAAAGCAAATGCAAATATTTAAAAAGAAAAATTGGAAAGCCAGTGTTGACTGCTACAATTTCTATAACTCTAAATAGAAAAACTGTATTCCTAAACAGCCCTCAAAATAGCTTTCCTATTTTTTATTTTTTTTTAAACAATTTTATTTATTGATTATGAATGAACAAGTCTGTCCTTTGCCTCCTGGATCTCTGGTTCGTGCATAACTGTTTTTCATTGCATAACATAGATTTAAAGAAGTAGCTTTACTAGTTTAGACAATATTCCTTCTTGGATAATAAGCATTGTATCTAGGGATGCACCAAATCCACTATTTTGGATTCGTCCAAACCCCCGAATCCTTTGTGAAAGATTTGGGCGAATACCGAATCTGAATCCTAATTTGCATATGCAAATTAGGAGTGGGAAGGGGAAAACTTCCTTGTGTTGTGACAAACTCAAATTTGCATATGCAAATTCGGATTCTGTTCGGCCGGGCAGAAGGATTAAGCCAATTCAGAATCCTGCTGAAAAAGGCAGAATCCTGGATTCAGTGCATCCCTAATTGTATCTGCTTTTTTCTGATCCATTGGCAACATATAGTTCATAAGTGTTCCAGGGTGACAGGAAATGTTTTGGGAAAGTTTGAGGTGAGCTTTATAAGGACTGGCTACATAACTCCAAATTTATTACAGCAGTTGGTTCAAACAAATGGCTAGGTACATGTTTGGACTTTATCTTTATATTATTAATCACTCGTTTAACTTATTTTATTTTTTAATTTGTACAGGTGTCTTGGGCCTAACCTGGTTCCTAAACAAATTCCGTATAGTGAAACTTACTCCAAAGGACCAGTTTATCATTGCATATGGAGGTTTAAGAGGAGCTATTGCTTTTTCGCTGGGATACCTCCTGGATAGTAATCACTTCCCAAGAGAAATGTTCCTAACTGCAATCATTACAGTGATTTTCTTTACAGTCTTTGTTCAGGTAAGCTAAGAAAGAAGTGGATAATATATTAGAGCATGGATGTGAAAAAGCAGAGCATATGTGATGGTGCAATTTCCTCTAGGATGTGAAAAAGATCACTATCCATACCATTATGATCTTGGCCCTTGGCAAGACTTTAACAGATGGAAATATTTGTTACACTTAATAGTTACATACTGTAGTTAGGTTGGGTTGAAAAAAGACCAAGGTCCATCAAGTTCAACCCCTTCAAATGAAACCCAGCATCCATACATATACAAACTGACCCCTCCATACTCTCACATAAACTATATACTCATAGACTAACTATAGATTTTAGTTTCACAATAGCCTTGGATATTATGCTTGTCCAAGAAATCATCCAAACCACTCTTAAAGGCATTAACAGAATCAGCCATCACAACATCACCTGGCATTGCATTTCGCAGCCTCACTGTCCTCACTGTGAAGAACCACCGACGCTGCTTCAAATGAAAGATATTTTCCTCTAGTCTGAAGGGGTGGCCTCTGGTGCGGTGATACTCTTTTTGGGTAAAAAGGTCCCCTGCTATTTGTCTATAATGTCCTCTAATGTACTTGTAAAGTGTAATCGTGTCCCCTCGCATCATGTCCCCTTTTTCCAGATAAAACAACCACAACCTTGACAGTCTACCCTCATAAATTATGTTTTCATCCATTGAGTTAATGCCCTTTCTTATGCAAGACAGAACTTTATTTTCTTTAGTGGCCACAGAATGACACTGCCCAGAATTAAACAACTTGTTATCCACAAAAAACCCTAGATCCTTCTCAGGTAAGGAAACCCACCACACTGCCATTTAGTGTGTAACTTGCATTTATATTATTTTGCCAAAGTGCATAACCTTGCATTTATCAACATTGAACATCATTTTCCAGTTTGCTGCCCAGTTTTCCAATTTAGT
Organism: Xenopus laevis; assembly: GCF_017654675.1. Classification (NCBI taxonomy): domain Eukaryota; kingdom Metazoa; phylum Chordata; class Amphibia; order Anura; family Pipidae; genus Xenopus; species Xenopus laevis. The sequence goes on along the minus strand of NC_054374.1, from coordinate 67,847,545 downwards.
TAAATCACTCTGCAAAGTGGCAGCATCCTGCATGGAACCTATAATTCTGCACAATTTAGTATCATCAGCAAAAATAGAAACAGTACTTTCAATACCCACCTCCAGGTCATTAATAAACAAGTTGAAAAGCAATGGACCAATTACAGAGCCCTGCAGTACTCCACTAGCAACACTGGTCCAATTAGAAAATGTTCCATTTGCCACCACTCTTTGTAATCTATTTTTGAGCCAGTTCTCTATCCAGATACAAATACTATATTCCAGACCAACATTCCTTAAAGGGAACAAATACTATATTCCAGACCAACATTCCTTAAAGGGATACTGTCATAGGAAAAAAAAAAAATTTCAAAATGCATCCGTTAATAGTGCTGATCCAGCAAAATTTTGCACTCAAAAGAGAAAACAGGGTTTTTATATATTTTAATTTTCAGATATTTAAATTTGAAATGGGGCTAGACATATTGTCAGTTTCCCTGCTGCCCCCAGTCATGTGACTCTGAAACTTCAGTCACTCTTTACTGCTGTACTGCAAGTTGGAGTGAGATCATCCCCTCCCTTTCCTCTCCAGCACCCTATCAGCAGAACAATGGGAAGCTAGCCAGATAACAGCTCCCTGACACAAAATAACAGCTGCCTAGTAGATATAAGAACAGCACTCAATAGTAAAATCCAAGTCCCCCTGTGACACATAGATTTTATATGGTAGAGTGAATTATTTGCAGTGTAAACACTGTGTAAACAGTGTAATTTAGAAATAAAAACTACATCATAAAACCAGTAATCTTCTGTGTGGCACTGCATCAAATGCTTTAGCAAAGTAAATTACATCCATTGCCTTTCCGGAATTAAGGTCCTTGCTCATTTTACACACAAAACCATGCTGGCATCATGATTTGCAATGAAGTCCAGTATCTTATCCTTTAATATCCCTTCGAAAAACTTTCCTACCACTGATGTCAGACTAACCGGCCTATAGTTTTGAGGCTGAAAACGGAATCCCTTTTTGAGTAGTGGCACCGCATTAGCAATTCGCCAGTCTATTGGCACCATGCCAGACCTCGATGAATCCTGAAAAATTAAGTAAAGAGGTTTGGCAATCTCAGAGCTAAGCTCGTTAAAGGGATACTGTCATGGGAAAAAAAATGTTCATATTAATGAATCAGTTAATAGTGCTGCTCCAGCAGAATTCTGCACTGAAATCCATTTCTCAAAAGAGCAAACAGATTTTTTTATATTCAATTTTGAAATTTGACATGGGGCTAGACATAGGGGCCGATTCACTAACTTCGAGTGAAGGATTCGAAGTAAAAAACTTTTAATTTCGAAGTTTTTTTTGGGCTACTTCGACCATCGAATGGGCTACTTCGACCTTCGACTACGAATCGAAGGATTCGAACTAAAAATCGTTCGACTATTCGACCATTCGATAGTCGAAGTACTGTCTCTTTAAAAAAAACTTTGACCCCCTAGTTCGCCACCTAAAACCTACCGAACTCGATCTTAGCCTATGGGGAAGGTACCCATAGGCTTTCCTAAATTTTTTTGATCGAAGGATATTCCTTCAATCGTTGGATTAAAATCCTTCGAAACGTTAGATTCGAAGGATTTTATCGTTCGATCGAAGGACTAATCGTTCGATCGCACTATTTGCGCTAAATCCTTCGACTTCGATATTCGAAGTCGAAGGATTTTAATTCCCAGTCGAATATCGAGGGTTAATTAACCCTCGATATTCGACCCTTAGTGAATCGGCCCCATATTGTCTGCACTGAAATGGATTTCAGTGCAGAATTCTGCTGGAGCAGCACTATTAACTGCTTCATTTTGAAAGAAAAATTTTTTCCCATGACAGTATCCCTTTAAGTACCCAGGCATGAATCCCATCCAGCCCTGGACCTTTGTTTATTTTAACATATTCTAGTCTCTTTTGATTTTCCTCATGCGTGAACCATGCAGCAGTAGTTGTATTAATAGGATTAGGACTATTAAGAAGGACACAATCATTAACTGGTTCCTCGTTTGTGTAGACAGATGAAAAATAAGATTTAATTTTATAAGATGCTTTTCTTTCATCATTTTGCGCTGTCCAGGAGCAATTTCTATTCCTTTCCTTTTATATTAGGTTTGTGTAGGTGCAGAATGTAATCAGTAATAAAGTTCTCTAGGGTAGAATATTATGACATCAAACTTGCACAGTTCTCCATTGTAAGTACACTATATGGCCAAAAATATGTACTCGCCTGTATTTCCAATATCTTGTTTTTAAACCAAGGCTTAATAGAAAGTTTGTCTTTCTATTGTTGCTAAAGCATCCTCTTTTTTTCTAGAAGTACTTTCCATTAGATGTTGGTTGTTGCCAGTATTTGTTTCATTCAGGAGCAAAATTGGGCAATGATGTAGGGCAGTGCTGTCCAACTTCTATGGTACCGAGGGCCGGAATTTTTCCGATCTACATATTGGAGGGCCGATGTTAGCTACTCCCTGTTTTTAGACCACACCCACTTTAAACCACACCCATGTTACCGCAAGACCATGTCCACATTAATAGCACACCAAAAAACCAAATGGTTTATTTAACCAAGCGTTTATTTAATAATTTGTTTCAGTAATCATGGTCACCCAGTTGGGTGGAATCCATCTCCTTCCCCTTCTCCCTCTTGCCGGCAAGTAATAGCTCCTTCTGTGTGGTGCACCGCGATGTGCATACACGCGTCAATGACGTCACTGATGTGATATACAACTACTGCAGATAATGGATAGCACACCCGATTTGAAAAACCAAAATTAATTTATTGCAAAAAAGAAGAAAAAATATAAACAAAGAAAATACACAAAACATAATCAAAAATCAAAAATGAGCCCATTATGTTTTGTGTATTTTCTTTGTTTATATTTTTTCTTCTTTTTTGCAATAAATTAATTTTGGTTTTTCAAATCGGGTGTGCTATCCATTATCTGCAGTAGTGGTATATCATTATGGAGACCCTTATGGGGAGTCACCTATGGATTAGCACCCTGTAATTCGATGTAAAAGGGTGTGCGCCTTCTCCTTCTATTTTTGTCACTGATGTGATGACAGAGAGCTGGCAGCCTGCTTGGTGCGGCTCTCGCTGCTCTCAGCCTTGCACAGTTGCACTGAACTGAAGACTTTCTTTCTATTACTGTAATGTGTGAAGCTTCCTGCTGGCACAGCCAGGTACAGATTTGGGGGCCATATGTTTGCTGTTGCTGCTGGGCGCTGGCACAGGTACATAAATACTTGGGGGCAATATGATGTGATCAGATTTATTTTTGGCTGCTGCTGACACAGGTAAAGATTGGGGGCAATATGATGGCTGCAGGAGGGCTGTATGATGGATGGCTGCTGAGCTTGCTGGTACAGGTACAGGGAGCAGTAATATAAATGAAACAATATTGTACACTTTCTTGCTCTCTTTATTTAGAAACCATCATGGTAAGGAGGGAAATGGTAATGCAGGACAGGGGGGCGCTGATTAAAGCTCTTGCCTAGGGTGCCAAACTACCTTGTGCCTGCCCTGGCAGGGATGCCACTCGTATGTGAAAAAAGCTAAGTCATATAAGACATACCCATAAACCCATATGCCTCCTCCTCCCCTGTGTCTAAAACAGTACCCCAGCATATGAACACCTTAGGGGCCACTAACAATAATTTTCAAATGCTAAACCCCCAGAACAAATACCAAAGTATGACACACACAGGGAGCATAGGGAAGGCAGAACAGAGCAGGAGACAGGTAAGGACCAGTCTAATATGTACTACATACAGTGACACAGTGCTGGTGCCCCATTGGCATTTTGAATAAAGTGTGAACAGGTGAACAATGTGGGCAGTTTCAGTCTGGGTCTCAGGTGTGAACAGTACAGGGGTGTGAACAATAGAGGTGTCACAAGTGTGAACAATGCAGGGGATCACAGGTGTGAACAATGCAGGGGATTAGTTTGAATTTGAGGTTTAGACAATGCAGGGGCCAGTTAAAGGAATAGTTCAGTGTGAAAATAAAAACTGGGTAAATAGATAGGCTGTGCAAAATAAAAAATGTTTCTAATATAGTTAGTTAGCCAAATATGTAATATATAAAGGCTGGAGTGAACAGATCTCTAATAAAACAGCCAGAATCCAACTTCCTGCTTTTCAGCTCTATAACTCTGAGTAAGTCAGCGACTTGAAGGGGGGCCACATGGTACATTTCTGTTCAGTGAGTTTGTAATTGACCCTCAGCATTCAGCTCAGATTCAAAAGCAACAGATATGACCCATGTGGCCCCCCCTCAAGTCTCTTATTGGTTACTGCCTGGTAGCCAGGGTAACCAGTCAGTGTAAACCAAGAGAGCTGAAAAGCAGGAAGTAGAGTCCTTACTGACATGTTATACATCAAATCACTCCAGCCTTTATACATTACATTTTTGGCTAACTAACTATATTAGAAACATGTTTTATTTTGCACAGCCTATCTATTTACCCAGTTTTTATTTTTACACTGAACAATTCCTTTAATGTCTGTAGTGATACCTTTTAAAGTTTACATATGGTAAACAGACCCAGCAGGTAGACTTTGATGTGGAGGGCCACATGAGGGGGGGTGCGGGCCACGGGCCGCCAGTTGGACAGCCCTGATGTAGGGGATCAGGCCTTGCTCGCAGTTTGTGTTCCAATTCATTCTTAAAGGAGAAGGATAGCTACGGAGGCATTTTATTGCCAATAGATTAGCTGCAATAGTGCAAGCTAGAATGCTATATTTATTCTGTAGAATGCTTTACCATACCTGAGTAAAAAGCTCTAGAAACTCTGTTTGTTTAGAATAGGAGCTGCAGTATTAATGTGGTGTGACATCACTTCCTGCCTGAGTCTCTCCCTGCTCTGGGCTCAGATTACAGTAGAGAAGGGAGGGGGTGGGGGAAGAGAAGCAAACTGAGCATGCTTTTGCCCAGGGCAATGAGGTTTAAGATGAAGGCAGGAAGTCTGATACAGAAGCCCATGTGTACACAATAGAAGGAAAGAAATGCAGTGTTTCTTTTGACAGGGGACTCAGAGCAACATTACTTTGGGGGTTTACTGGTATATTTAGATGGACCTTTCTGATAAGGCTTACTTAGTTTTAACCTTTCCTTCTCCTTTAAAGGTGTTAAGTATATGGACCAGTCGGCTTCATTCACTATCATCTCTGCAAGACCATTTATTGACTTTGCTTTGTGTTTTGTGCACCAAAACTGTTGCCACAAAGCCAAACTTGTCAAGAATGTCATTGTACTCTCTGGGGAACATAAGATCCTACACACAAGCATAAAATAACATCAGAACATTATTCTTCCTCCTCCAAACTTTACAGTTGCCATTATACACATTCAGAGAAGTAGTGGTCTGCTGATATTTGCCAAACCCAGATTGCTCTTTCAAACCGCCAGACAGAGATTCATCACTCCAGAGAACACCATTCCACTGCAACAGCAGCAACCTACAGCTGCTCATCCATAAAACCCCATGCTCCTGACAAATAGTCTTGTTTTGACACTGCTTCCAAAAACAAAACGGAATTGGCTGTGAGTTTGTCCAGATAAGGGGTCATTTTAGATTAAAACCGCCACATACTTTTGGCCAAAAATTTATAGCTTTGGTATATAGGTAGCCATTGTGAGGAGATTTGCAAAGGTATCACAGGTTCACAAACCAACACAGCACCCAAATGGTTGTAAGCATGTGTTTTTGTGGATTGCAAGGTTTTCATAGTTAAATATATTATATACATGACAAAAGGTGATCCCACACCTTTACATTTTTTAATACTAAAGGGGTTTGCTTTTACTAGGAGCAGAAGTATAACCGCATATGAATCAGCATGATTAACTAAGTAAAGCTGGCAGGGACAGCTAATACTGTTTTAAATAGCAAAATACTTTTGATCACCCTTGTAATTATAGCAAGATAATGGTTTAAGCATTTGAATGGGTTTATTGAAAATACTCTAATAAAAAAATGTATTTCTTAATCTCTGTGCTTCGTTTTACCTTGGTCTTTTAAATGTTACAGATTTTTTGCATAAAAATAATAATTTTGCATGTGAATGCTAAATTAATGATATACCGTCTAGCTGGAATAGTCAGTTTTTGGGCAATCTTGCACTTTAATGTTCATACACATTCAAGGTGGCAGAAATGTAATTTCTGAATACCATGCTCAACACATCCAGACAGACCAAACAGTGTGACATTTTTAATGGGGATTACCTAGTAACTTTTTACATCCTTAAATTATAAAGTTTAAATGGAACTCTAGATAGAGATCCTTACATTCTAACATCCCAGTGGTTTTGAACTTTTTTGCTTTAAGGGTTCCCCTTGGCTCATAACAAGGTTACAGATACAGAAACATTGCTGTATTGGCCATTCAGTTACAATTCCAGCAATATATTGAACAGAAAAAAAGCTCTTACCCACATAATCCAACTCTCTATGACACCCACCTGTCCTTAACTCATGTAGGGCATGACTATTCGACCATTGGTAGAGCTGCTGGCTGTGAAGAAGAAGCAAGAATCAAAGCGATCAATAAATGAAGAGATACACACGCAGGTAAACAATCCCATCACTTCTTTTTCTGTTTGTCAGGTTCAGTTATAGCATTGACTAGTAAATCAGAGAAAGATAGTGATAGAAGAAGCGGGTACTGATAACAGTGCCTCTTTTTCAAAGATTTCCTTTTCCTAAGGAAATGCAATATTGGCTTCAGTGAAAGGCATAACTTTATTCTCGTTTCCTGTGCTAATCATTTTCATTACTATCCAGCCTTTTATTTTTTAAAAGCATCAGTTCTGAAAAAACAAAGTAAAGGGAAAAGTCCTATCATGCAGCTCTCAGTTTGCACGTAAAGTACATTCATGAATACACTGTGTAGTGTGAGCAGGTGCACTCGCATACATTGACCTCGTTATGCCACCCTTTAACAGTGCTAACCAATAGCAAGCCATTTTTCGAGGTTGCTACGATTACATGCAACAGAAAGCAGGAACGTAATACACCCAATCACAGGCTCTTACTATCTATTTCTGCTGTGGGTTGTTTGGTGTTCATGTTACTTTTATTTCTGCCACCTTTCCTGACTTGCCTGCAGACTCTTAGCACATTCCAGGCAATGCGCATAACATTGATGGTTGTGATACTGATGACATTGACTAAATATGGCATGCGCAACTTATCTAAAAGAGAAGAAACTCATTGGAACAAACTGCTCTAAACATAGTGGGTATTTTTTGGGGGGGAAAAACCTTAGGGGTCTACTTGAACAAGGACTAATGAAATACTAACTCTTTTAATTGAAGCCTTTCCTTGTCCTTTAATGTTTCACTTGCATTCACATATACTGCATGTCTCATATAAGTATGCTACTAATATGTTTTTATTTTTGTCTTAAGTTTTCCATTTTTCTTCCCTCCAGTTTTTAGATCACCTTCTGACTGGTATAGAAGATATCTGTGGTCATTATGGTCACCACCATTGGAAAGACAAGTAGGTTGCAAAACTCTTTCATCTGATGTAAATGTGTGTGTATCTGATGTAATTGTGTGAAAATCGACCAGAACAATTTCTCATTTAAAGGTTAAGTGTTAAACAGTGGCGGAACTACCGGGGGAGCAGGGGGTGCGAGTGGGCCAGGGCCCGCACCCCCTCAGGGCCCCCCGGCAGCTTGCGCGCCACTGTAATCCGGCCTGAAAATCATGAACGGAAGGGGAAGCGGGGGGCCGGCTGCGCGTTACGCGCCAGGGCCCGCCCCCCTCTAGTTACGTTAACGGTGTTAAACCCCCTCTCTGACAGCCCACATAACATACTTAGATGGGCAGCATGATTCCTATGGGAAAAAAAATTGCTGCTCCATAGGTGTTGCTCAGTAATGTAATACATTTCACTACAAGTAAGAGTCTAATATAGACTAAATGTTTCTAATTCATATGGTTAGGATACCGCTGTCATGGGGGGGGGTGCTCTTGATTGTTGCAGCTTTTACTATGAGGGCTGTGACGATCATAACTGCCCATGTGCCATGATGTATTTTTTTTCTTCCATGAAAAACCAAACTTCCCAGGATAGTGTGTAGCTTAAATGTGTAGAGAAATAAAGGAAATAATTTGGGAAGAAATACCTACAAAATGTTTTTTGCTGAATTACACTGGAAAGCTGGGAGTTTGTAGCCAAGCAAAAGTTCAAGAGGAACAGGCACATTTTTCCTCACCAAACTTTTATCTTTTTTTTCTCTTCTGCCAAGATTGAACCGCTTTAATAAGACTTATGTGAAAAAGTGCCTTATTGCTGGAGAAAGATCTACAGAACCACAGCTTATTGCCTTCTACCACAAGATGGAGATGAAGCAGGCGATTGAGCTGGTGGAAAGTGGTGGCATCGGAAAGATCCCCTCCACAGTATCTACCGTGTCAATGCAGTAAGTCCACAGGCTAGGTTAATTTGCAAAATGTTAAAGGGATTTTTTTGTGTCACATATTGGGAAAAAATAATGGTGAAGTTTGCCGAGTTTCATTTGTGTCAAATATTGGAATAAGGGAAGTGGATTAGATTTTCCAGATATTGGAGTTACATTTCATTTGTAACACACATAATATACATTATATTGAGTGCTGCTGAATATATCCCTTTTCACGGCAGCTAAATCTGATAGAACAGTTTATTTCATCTGTTAATGTTGAATGTGTTACCCATTCGCCTTTCATCTTATTTGCTCAAGTGTACATTCTAATATCTTCCTTTCCTTGTGTGAATCTTTTTCCAACAAGATAAACAGATGGTTTTGTTTTTTTGTTGAGGTCGGATGTAAACACATGAACAAACTATACCACCTGACTTATCTGATCCAACTTTCATTCTACATACATTTTAGCCGGGGGATCAGATTTCATAGCATCCTACAAAATCTTGTGTTGTTGCATGGCATGATCAGATAAAATTTCACTGATCAAAAGCACTTGTGGAATTTAGCCCTTAGGAAGTGATAAGACGGCAAGACTTCCACACCGCTACCTCCCTACAGCCAGTCAATTGCTTATGTTTTATTTTGTTTTTAATTTGAAGTTCTTAATCTTTCATAGGAATATTCAGCCTAAACCCAAACTGGCTGAGAGATTCATCCCAACTCTGTCTAAGGGAAAAGAGGAGGAAATTCGCAAAATCCTACGAACTAATCTTCAGAAGACAAGACAGCGGGTACCGTTTTTACTTATTATATAAAAGTTGACGTAACTAATATTACAAAGGCTGACACATTTTCTTGCATGTCTCCACCCATAATGCCTTATGGAAGCGTTAAACTCTAATTTTTGTATATGGCATGAGGCAAGTAAATACATTCTGTTTTCAGAAGGCCTTATGCTGCACGTGAAGGGCTTTTTGGCTCCTTTTAGTCCGTCTCACCCTAACCAGTCAAAGTTCTTTGCTTTACTACTCCACAAGTCCTACCCACTCAGAAACCATGTTCCAATATCTTGCACTAAAGAGATCTAACAAGATGGAAACGGGCTGTCTGCATTCTTGGATATTTGGCTCTGCACTATTAGGCTGTATCTGTGCTATAAAACTAGCAGTTCTGAATGCATAGTTGGCCAAAGGGACATAAAGGAGTGATTTGCATGTCTATGCCTTTATGTGAGAGTTTCATTTTTGGTATTTAGGCAGTGCTATGTATATGGCATGAGGCAAGTAATTAGCTTCTGTTTTCAGCATGCCTTCTGCTGAAAGCTTTATACAGAAAATATTTTTCCTTTACTCAGTTATGTAAAATTATATAAATGCAGTTATGTAGAGAAAAGGGATGATCTGAGCTCTGAGCCTATAATCATCTGCATCCTCATAAAATAAATTACTACATTAATAATAATAGAACAGAACCTAGTATTTTATATTTCACTCTTCACTGCCTCTTTACCTATGCCTTTTTCCATTACAGCTTCGGTCATATAACCGTCACACTTTGGTGGCTGACCCATATGAAGATGCCTGGAACCAGATGTTACTGCGAAGACAAAAAGTTCATCAAATGGAGCAGAGGGTAAGACCAATACAACAGACTTATGGTTCTGTAGAGATCACACAATGGTAGATATAGTTGGCTTCTGTGCTGAACAAATGCAGCTTTTGACACAAGTGTATATACAGATTTTGAGATGGTGAGAAACTGAAAGAAATTAAGGCATTTGCCTAGAAAAAAAACTGTGTATGTTGAAAATACATTGGAGAGGTTTAATGCTGGGGCAATGTTTTTTTTTCATTCTAACAGGTGACCAATTACTTGACTGTTCCTGCACACAAGCTGGATTCCCCTACCATGTCAAGAGCCAGAGTTGGCTCAGGCAAGTACCTGGTGGCTTACTGGTTGTTAAGAAATACAATTAACCCATAACAAATCATCAGTAATGAGCTTTGACAGGCTAATGCAAGTAGAATGATGAAAGTTAATCTCTGGCTTCTATGGATTAATATGCTGGTGTATATTTTCCATTTGTTTGTGAATGATCCTTATGTGTGAAGAAAGTGAGCTTGTAGTGTGTTCCCAATGTAATATGTTGTAATTGTTTCACACTGTTGTCATTTGTTTCTCCTTTCTTTCTTCTCTGCTTATCGTTTCTTTTTTACTTTCCCAAATCTCTTCTCCAGATCCTCTTGCCTATGAACCCAAGCCAGATTCTGAGAATATTCCAACAATCACTATTGATCCAGCATCGCCAGAATCCGTGGATACAGTAAATGAAACACAGGAAGAGGAAGAAGGGATCACTATGACAGTACGTGAGCCCCCTTCACCTGGTGCTGATGATGTATTCATTCCCCAAGAAAGTCCCAACTCACAGCGTCTTCAACGATGCCTGAGTGACCCCGGACCTCACCCAGAGGAGATTCAGCCTTTTATCCCCCAAAAAAAAAACTTATAGACTTTGTAAAAGGTTTATGAAAGGGAGCATTCAATTTACATCTACAAGTTGCCGTCTTTTTGCACTGCTGGAAAAGCAAAGGGTTTTATATCATCTCTTCTTTTACTTTCCTGACTCCACCCTGCTTTCTTGTTCCTATTCATTCCTTTTACATGTCCCCATCTATTTCTTTCCCATTCCGTTCATTTACTTTTAAGTTTTATTTTTTTACATTTATAACCAAAGAATATATTATAAATATTATTGGGTTTTGTTTTAAAGCTGTTTACACCTGGTGGTGGGTTAGTCCCCTACAGTGATATACTTACAGACTTTAAGGCATGAATTGTATACTTTTGGCAATATACATCCCGTTGTATGTGGAGAATTAAAACTGGCAGCAATAACTAATAATCCTATAACACTTTAGGACACTGGCACATGGGTGATATTTTAATGAATTTGTTAGTAGCAAAAATTCTTAGGGCAACAATGCTAGAAACCACATTTCATTGCCCTTTATGAAAATTACCTGCAAGCTCGTGTTTTTAGACTAGTGAACAAATTTGTGATTTATCTAAAGGGCATTTGGAGATGGTTTCGATATTAAAATTGCAACAGGTAAAAATGCCTCAAATCCACTGGTGCCTTTGCCCTTAAAGGGGAACTATGGCGAAAATGAAAATTTAATATAAGCTTTCTCATACTGAAGTAAGAAACTCTCTAAATACAATCAATTAAAAAAATCTGCATTGTTTCTCAAATAATTAAGTTTATATTAAATATTCCTCTCTCCGTATCGGTTTCTCTTCATTCTGTCTTCATGCAGCAGTTGGGTGTCAGATGAATGATCCAATGTATCTTATAGGGAGGGCTCCATTTCCTAGCAGATGTATTAGAGCTCACTCAAATAACTGATTCCAGTACCCACAAAACCTACAAAATAACTGCATTTTGCACGGATTCTACATGTAGAGAGACATGATGTATGGTGATTTTAATAGAGTGAGCTCTAATACATCTTCTAGGCAAAAGGAGCCCCTTATAAGATATATTGGATCAATTATCTGGCACCGAACTCCTGAATGAAGACAGAATGAGGATTAACAGATGCTGAGAGAGGAATAGTGAAGATAAACTTGATTATTTCAGAAATGGTACAGAATATTTAATTGATTGAATTTAGAAAGTTTCTTGTTTCCATATAATGAAGCTTATATTACATTTTCATTTTCGCGATAGTTCCCCTTTAAGGGAATTGTTACGAAACACTTGCATAGCTCTGAAGCTCATACTGCAAGATGCACTTATTATAATTAAAACAGTTTTGTGCCACACAGAATAACAATAAGAGCAGCAACCAGTAAATAACCCACTAAAAATAGATGCCTCATGATAATCATATAATGGCATCTAGGCTGTTGCTTAAAGAATGACTTTTATAAGGATAAGAATAATTAAAGTGATAGATACAGACAGACATTCATCTACTTTGTATCATCATGCAGACAAAGACCAAGTGGTGCTGTAGTCCTCTTATCAGTAGGCAATCCCTGCACAGTATTCTTGCACCGTCCCTAGAGATGGAGCAAGCCCTGTATTGGGATAAAATAACCAGTCCTGTCTTAAGATGTAGTTTCTCCAAGCTTGCCTCTTGAGCCCCTAATAGCTGTAGGACCCTACCATAGATCCAGAACTATATTAAAGGAGATGTTCACTGAAAAGTACATCAAATATTCAGAAAATAGGTGTTTCCTAGGTAACTGTGCAAATGCTCCTTTATTTCAAATGGTTGTGTGGATTTTTTTTAATATTGACAAACAAAGACCTATAGTAAAATTTTCATGCAATATACTAAGGTATTTTTTTTGGCATGAGAGCTTTTCCTTTAATAGTTTAGGGCAGGCATAGGCAACATTGCTACAGCTACCAGCATCTGTCTATCGGCTGAACTGGCAGGGAGGATGCTGGGACTTAAGCTCACAAGCAGCTGGAGTGACGACCGTACCTTATTCCTGGGTTCTCCAGTGTCGGCATTAGTTAGCAAATTATTCTATATTAACATGGGTACAAGTATATTTATGTGAATGTATGGTGTATAAATATATAGACCAGTGTGTATGTGTATACACACTTGGTTTATGTATACCTGTATATATTTATAAATAGCACCAGCACAAAAGTATATATATTATTAGTCTGACTTCCTAGTTGGCAAAAGGATATAATCAGATAAAGTGTCTTTGATCATGTTAATACCCCTTGCTGGTGATGTGCTCTCCTGTAGATACACTTTAGCCATGTACCTCACCAGCAGGAAATACACCCATTTCCTTCCCATTTGTGGTTATTCACTTTCATATTTACTCTTATTCATTTGCTATGCATTCCTCTCCTCCTGGGGTTCTGTTGCACATTAGCAGCCCACTATATGGAGTGACAAAATGTATCTGAGCAGTCTGTAGGCACAGGCAGCCTTGATTGGGCTAACATATAATAAACATCTAATATTTCAACTTGCCTTTACTCTGTTTGGGGTGAAATGGGTCGTTAAAACTAGTATCTTCTGAACATTGAGCGTTCCAGGGAGGGGTTAATCGTGCATGTGCTGCCACTTCTGGGGAACAAATGCTTCTTAAATAGCATAGCTATTACACATGAAAATAATACAGTCGTGCAATAATTGTGCCAGAGTCTATGCACTCCTTGCAGACATGCGTAGGGAGTTGTGCGCATGCATCATGTGCCTTTGCTCTACACGTAAACGAATGTGTGTTGTGCAGCCAATAGAGAGGAGGTGCTTCGATAAATGCGTGTAGAGATGCCTTTGCCTGCGCAGTTCTCTTACACATGTTTGCTCGCTGTAGCCCAACATGTAGGACTGAAAAGTGGATTCTGATATCTCTGTGAATACCATAGATTTTTTTTTTTTTATTTGTGGACTTAGAAAATAAATGTACATTTTTAAAGCTGTTTGAGCCTCTTTATTTAATCATTCACATTGACTTCTGGTATTTTCATAATGGTAATTGTGTATCTTTTTGACCAATATGATTCCCTTCCATCCCACTGTTGTGGCAAGATGGTATGCATTATATTGGTTATATAAACAAAGTCAAGAACAAAGCTTTACCGTGATGGTACAGTTAAAGGATCTGGAAACCCAATATCCAGAAAGCTCCGTGGGATTTGAGGGCCATATCCTATAGACTTCATTATAATCATATAATTGTAATGTTTAAAATGTATTTCCTTCTTCTCTGTTATAATTAAACCGTTCCTAACTGATCCCAACTAAGATATAACTAATCTATAGTAGTCAAAAAAATACTATTGGGTTTATTTACTGTTTAAATGATCAGAATCAGACTTTTTTTTGAGCTACAAATCTGCCCTGCGCTCCTATAACACCAGCCTCTTCCAAGCCAAACACATACTTTACTTCACTCATTAACTCCCTTTCTAAAAAACCAGCACAACTTTTCTCCACCTGTAACACTCTCCTTTCCCCTTCTCCACCCCCTCCATGCACATCTGTCTCTGCTCAAGATATTGCTGAGCACTTCAAAAACAAAATTGACAGATTGATCAGAAGGGACATTACACTACTCAACCCCCCTAGACTTCCATCACCCTCCTTCCACACTCCCCAGTCTTTCCTGTGCTCCTTCACCCCTGTAACTGATGAGAAAGTCTCAAAGCTTTTGGCCTCTTCTCACCTTACCACCTGCCTGCTTGATCCAATTCCCTCAAAACTTCTCCCTTGGCCTTTGTGACACAGCCCTGTCCTGGTTCTCTTCTTACATCACCAATTGTTCCTTCAGTGTCTCCTACAACGGAGTAGCATCTTCTCCCCTACCTCTTTCTGCTGGGGTTCCTCAAGGCTCTGTCCTGGGACCCTTACTATTCTCCCTCTATACTTCCTCCCTCGGCAAATTAATCAACTCATATGGTTTCCACTACCATCTCTATGCTGATGATACTCAGATCTATCTCTTATCTCCTGATCTCAACCCAGAACTCCTAACTAGCGTCTCCTCCTGCCTGTCCTCCTGCGCTATCTTTACCTGGATGTCGCAACACTACCTTAAATTAAACCTCTCTCAAACTTAAATGGTTCTCTTTCCTCCAACTAACACCAGTAACATCCCGGAAGTATCCGTCATAGCTAAACAATTCCACTATCACCCCCTCTCCCCAGGCCCGGTGCCTTGGGGTTATCCTAGATTCTGCCCTGTCATTCACTCCTCATATCCAGTCACTTATTAAATCATGTCACGTCCACCTAAAGAACATATCCAAAATAAGATCCTTTATCACCCAAGATGCTGCCAAAATTCTTATTCACTCTCTTGTCATATCAAGTCTAGACTACTGTAACCGCTCCTCCTCTGTCAAGTCATTCTGTCAATCCCTGCACTGATTTCCGCTACCTTTCAGAATCAAAATTCAAATTAATGACCCTGACATTCAAATAACTTCATAACTCTGCCCCACCCTACATCTCTGAACTCCTCTCTATATACTCACCCAACAGCTAACTACGCTCCTCTACTGACCTGCTACTCGACTCTTCTCTCATTACCTCCTCACATGCTCGCATTCAAGACTTTGCAAGGGCTGTACCCCTCCTCTGGAACTCTCTCCCACAGTCTGTCCGACCTTCTCCCAACCTTTCTGCTTTCAAGAATTCTCTGAAAACGCACTTCTTTCGAGAAGCCTACCCTCACTCTGCTTAACTACCAAACACAACACCACATACAGTACCACATTTCTCACCCACTTAATTCGATCTTGCCCACTCCCACACCTTGTGTATTACTCCCTTCCCTTTAGAGTGTAAGCTCTTTCTGAAATCTCACCTTTTAAACCGGTATTGATTTTTTTTCTTTAACTTTTTATTTATTTCTTCCACAATCCAGTCAGAGTTTCACAGTTCAGAGAATATCTCGGGGATTCCTGGCAAGTAGAGGTAGTTGGATTGTGAAAGTACCATATAACAAAAGGTAAATACAATAGGAAAAAGGAAATAAAATAAAAAAGAAAAGAGAGTGATAGAGGAAAGCGGGGGGGGGGGGGAAAGGGTGTAGGACTCTCGCCAATTGACACCATACAGCATTCAGATACTGTATATGAAAAACACATCACTTCAAGTTGTACCGGGAACCTTACAATTATTAGTGAACATCATGAAAGACATTATCAGAGGACAGTCGCACCACATTTGCTGGCAAGTTTGATGGAACGTGTAAGTCCGTCTCAGTCCAGAGCATCCACGGACTCCAAATAGTAGCATAATTGTCCATGTTATGTTGGATCATTGCAGTAAGCTTTTCCATAGAGGACACCCACCATATTTTGCGTTTAATTTCCATGATCTTCATACCTTCTTTCCATTTTCGGGGCAATAGCACATCTGGTAGCCAAGCATATATGTGAGCAGAGCTTAAATTCTGTCTTAGAAAGAGACGTGGATGGAAAGGTAAGAAGGGCAAGCCAAGGATCCGGCGTGATCTGTTTGTTGAAGATATCACTCAAGAGAGCAAATATGTCTTTCCAAAGATCAGAAACTAGTGGGCATTCCCACTACATGTGTAATTCATCGCCTAGTGCTTCACAGCCTCTAAAGCAAGTAGGGTCAGAGTGGTATATTCGGTTTAGCTTTACTGGGGTAAGGTACCAATCATATAGTAGCTTATAGGCATTTTCCTTGATAATGGTGTTAATGGATGCTTTCCTAATATTGTCAAAGGCCCGTTCCCATTGCGCCTTCTCCTGTACCTTATTAAGTCTCGTTTCCCATCGTTCCATATATTTGTTTTTATCTGGAGTGGCAGAGGAGCGGACGTGAGCATAAATCAAGGAAATTTGTCCCTTAGTGTGAGGGTGGGCGCAGAGAAATTCAAAAAACGTTTTCGGGTTCGAAGTTTTACCTCTGTGTGTTTGGAGAAAGTGGCTGAGTTGCAGATAGCGATAATGTTCACGCAAAGGAATAGAGTGTTTGGATCTCAAGTCCTCCCAAGTAATAATTTTGCCAAATGGAGTAAGGCTATTGATATCAAGAAAGCCATTGTCTATCCACCACCTGAAAGAAAGCAAATCCTGCCCTGGAGGAAAAACTGGGTTATAGAATAGTGGAGTGAATGGAGACGGATTTGAGCAAAGCCCTACATTATATTTATGCTTCAATCTATCCCACAACATGAAGGTATGTTTCAAGATAGGGTTAGTAGACACAATCGGAGGTCTAACCTCTCGTGGGTACCACAGGAAACCCCTAGGGGACAAAGGTGACAATAACTGTGCCTCCAAGGATACCCATCTAACTGTATTCGTGGGCAGGTGAAGTTTGGTCATTTGAGCCATCTGAGCCGCACACCAATAACGATAGAGGTTAGGAAAATTTAAGCCACCTTGATGCAGAGATTGCATAAGAATCTGTTGAGACACCCTAGGGCATTTGTCATTCCAGAAAAAAGTTAACCGGTATTGATTTTGATGTATGTAACTCCATATGTTCTATGTATAGAATTCATCTGATTTAGTTGTATAATCACATTTACTTTACAGTGCTACGCAATATGTTAGTGCTATATAAATACATGTTAATAATAATAATAATAATATGTCGAATTTTGTTTTTCCATTTTTCAAGGATCACCACTTTAGATTTTCAAGAGAAACCTGCATACAATAAGCTAAAACAATTTGTTGTGCCCTATAAGTAGTTGTAGTGTAAAATGTTTCCTCTAGATGGCTCTCGAGTTCCATAACAAAAACGCTAGAAAATGTTGTGGTGCTGTGCTTTGTGGAGGTCTGATTGCTTACAAAACATAAATACAAAAACAAATATCGGAGACTTACTATTGCACCACATTTTCTGCATTTTTCATTGCATCAGACCACTTCCTCAGAAACAAATGTGCAATGGCGTGATGCCACAGAACATGTAAAGCATATGGTGTGATAGTAAGTTTGATATTTGATTCTGTCAATGCTTTTAATAAAAAGAATAAAAGTAATATTTGAAACTAACAAGCGGCATTTCCAGTGCTCCATGAATGAAATGGTTTTTATTATCTGCTTGGCCTGCAGTATAAAACATGCCTAAACAGCCATTGTCTCACTGTCAGATTGGCCACCTCCCACAGGTCTCCTATGATTTTTAGATAGGAAAAAATGAATTTTTCCCTGGCCACTCCATATTGGCATTAAAACTGGGGCCCTGCCCCCTTCTCCTGCCCAGATAGTGCCTCCCCAAAAGGCTTAACGGTACCCCAGGAGCTCACTTTCCCTGTCTTTATTTCTTTCTGTTCCTTGTTCTGACCAGTGGAGGTTCTTATCCTGGGAAAGTTTAGATCAGGGCTGTCCAACTGGCGGCCCATGACTACCCCTTATGTAGCCCCCAACATGAAAGTCTGCCTGCTGTGATTTCTTACCTTGTGTAAAGCTGGCCATAGATGTTGAGATTTTTAAAAGATCAGATCCTGATCGTGAGACCACGATCTTCTCAGAACGATCGTATGATCCTACGAATTTACCATCAACTAAAAAGACCAATTTGCCAGGAAAACAAAGGGGAGCTGCCTGCTTGGCCCTGCAAACATAGATAGATTGCACTGGGACCGACAAAGATTTTTTGACATGGCCGATCAATTTCCCGACAGTTGTCGGCCGAAAAATCGTAAGATGTAAGATCGTTCGAATACCACTAAACCACTAATTTCGAAGGATTGGTCGGGCTTCACTAAAATCGGTCGTTCGGCAAGAAGAATCGTCGCGTCTATGGGGAGTTTAAGATTTAAAAGGCATCTGTACTGAGATTTACTGGCCCCTGCATTGTTTTCGCCTCAAATTCAAACATTAAGCCACTACATCGTTCACACCTGTAATCCCCCCAGCATTGTTCACACCCAGACTGAAAGTATCCACATTGTTCACATGTTAATACCTGGAGGTTGCTCATGGACCTAGGGATCCAGGCAGTCATTTGGTATTTCAGAGGGGCCCAAACCTTTTGCCTGGTGCAGGGGAAAATACACATTTGCTAAAGGAGAGAAATTTAAGCCAATTCAAACCCCCAAGAAATCTTCTTGACTATCGTCCATATAAGCAGGAAAAGTTGGGGCCAGTTTACAAAACTTTGCTCACATTTAGGAGTCCACTGTGTCCAACCTTTGGGTAAAAGATGTATTAAAAAGAGGGCTATTGCCTAGAATTTATGGCTCTTCCTACAGAAGATTCTTTCATTGCTTCTTCCTATACCAGGGCAGGAGAAAACTATGTATGTTCAGTGGCTTCTGGATGAAGAGGCGGTTGTTCCGGTTCCAGCAGGCGAAGAAAGAGCTGGCATTTACTCTATCCTGTTTATGGTAAGGAAGTCCTCAGGGGATGGAGATCTGTTTTTGACTTCAAGAATGTCAACAAACACCTAAGGCATCAAAAGTTCAAGATGGAATCCATTTTCTCCATCATCCAGCCATTCTACAGGAGATTGGCTTCTCTATGTAGACCTCAGGGAAGCATATCTTCATATCTCAATACATTAGGCTCACCAGAGCTTCATCCGGTTTACCTTGGCAGGGAGGCACTTCAAGTTTCAATGTCTTCTGTTTGGTCTCACACTGACACCAAGGATTTTCTCCAAAGTCCTTGTGAACCTGGTGGCCATTCTCAGACTGGAGGGTATTGCCATTTGCCATTATTCCTTGTGCCTGCAAGGGAGGAAGCCTCAGAGTGATTGAGTTCCTGCAGTCTCATGGCTGGCTCTTAATCAGGAAAAGGACAACTCCTGCCATCCCAGTCCCTCATTTATTTGGGAGCCTGGTTCAATATGGCTGTGGGGACAGTCTCTCTTCCTCCACAAAAGGCTCAACCATTGAGCATTGTAAAGTGGGTGCCTTTGCAGGAATTTGTTGCTCATAGGCATGATAGCCTCAAAAATTCCAGTTAACAGACGGGCAAGATGGCACATGAGGCCTGCCCAGTGTTTCTTCCTGGATCATTGTTATCAGGGGAAAAGAGATTGGCACCAGCCTATTCATCTTTCAAACTCCTTCAAGGCCTTACTTCAGTGGTGGCTTTCCAAAACCAATCTGGAGAGAGGTTTCAGAGAATTGTGGTTACAGCTGCCTCCAAAACAGGCTGGGGGCTCATCTGGAATCAGAATGGGTACAGGGAAAATGCCGAACTCATTAGAAGGGGGTTCTGTCTAATGTGTTGTAGTTGAGGGCAGACAAGTGCCTTCAGGACTCCTCAATGAAGATAGACATCACTGAGTTCAGATGTGTTTGAACTGATAGTGGAGAGGTGGGGATTGCCAGCGGTTGACCTTATGGTGACTCCCCCCAATGCTGAGTTTCCAGTATTTTTTTGCAGGAGATTCAGCCAAGGCAGCAGATGCTTTGGTCCAGATGAGGATGGTCAATATAATGGTTATCAGGCCTGTCCAGTTCTTTCTCCCTAAGGTGGTGTCCAGCTTCTTCAAGAAGTCTGATAATTTGTTAGTCATCCCTGGAAAAAAGAGGAATGGTCAGTCCGCATGTAAAGTAGATGGATTAATTTGTGCATCTCCAAAACATACCAAGCACAAGACTCTGGAAGCCATGGAAAAGAAGAATTGTTTTCATATTTACCGTAATTCTCTTTTCCTGGCAACTCTTCATATTAGCATGTCCCCTCCCTGCCCGTTGGAACTTAGTACAAGACGGGGAAGGTGGGCTCCTGGGGTACCTTTAAGGCTTTTGGGGAGGGACTATCTGGGCGGGGCAGGGGGACAGGGGCCAAGTGTAATACTGATATAAGGAGTGACTAGGAAAAGAGAATTATGTTAAGTATGTAAACAATTCTCCCTTATTTCTTATATAAGGATATTAGAAGTCGCCACAGTGTTGTTCTGGGTCCACCATGGCTGCCACCCCAGGGGCCCCCTACCTCAGTCGCCAAACTCTTCCCCCCCTCTTCTCAAACCTTCTGCCAGCTTACAACCTGCACCTCCTGTGTGAGCATCCTACCTTTTACCTCTTCCTTACAGCCACAATTGGGGATGAGGAGCCCGAAGAGCAGGGAGCAGGGCCCACTGGGTTTTTTTCTGGTGTCCTATAAGCCTTGTCTGATACTAACTAGCCATATAGCTGGGTCAACAGCTTGGTTTTTCCCATAGCAGATACAGAAAGCTATCATAATTCTAGACAAGCCTAGGTACTCATCATTACTAAAGGCAAGTCTCTTGGAAAATAGGGTATAACGGGCCATTATAAAATGCTGTCATGCCTTTTTCTACCCTCAATGGAATTGGAAAACCATCTAAATCAAGTGACACTGCAGCATTTTAACAACAGTTTTTGTGTTCTGTGGGGAGCTGCTGGGGACTATTGCTTTTTAATTGCATTTTTATTTTAATAAGGGTTACCCTTTATTTACCATAGACAAAAAATATATAATACATACAAAACACTCATTAAAGGAGAACTAAGCCCTAAAAAAATAATATGGCTAAAAATGGCATATTTTATATACTGAACTTATTCCACCAGCCTAAAGTTTCAGCATCTCAATAGCTGCAGTGATCCAGGACTTAAAACTTATCACAGGGGGGTCACCATCTTGGAAAGTGTCTACGACACTCACATGCTCAGTGGGCTCTGAGCAGCTGTTGAGAAGCTAAGCTTAGGGGTTGCAAATTTACAAGCAGAAAATTATAGTTTTGCCTGTAATATAAGCTTATGCTACAAGGCTGATGATTACATTCTGCTACTGAGGCATATTTTGAGGCAAAGATCTTCCCTGCTAAAGGGCTGTGGTTGCCTTGGACTGGTACAAAAGCCCAAAACATAATGTACAACTTTTCTAGCCTACTTCTTTAGTTAAGCTTTAGTTCTTTAGCTAATGTCTCTAGAAGTTTAGATCTAGGGTTGCCACCTTTATGTCTGGCTGAGACTGGGCGGGGGGGGCGGACCCGTGACATCAGTGGGTGGGGCTATGGTGTTAGTGGGTGGACCTGTTACATCAGTGTTTGTGGCTATGACACAGCGATCAGCGATTGGCCGATCGCCGTGTAAATCAAGGGAATCCTGCCCGGTTTTCCTTATTTGGAAAACCAGGCAGGCAGCCCCTTAAATATAATATATAGGGATGCACAGAATCCACTTTTTTGTGAAAGATTTGGCCAAATACCGAACCGAATCCGAACCCTAATTTGCATATGCAAATCAGCGAGGGGTAGGGAAAAAATAGTGCCGCTCTGAAAATTGCCGAATACCGAACCGAATCCTGGATTAGGTGCATCCGTAATAATATAATACATGTGTAGGGATGTGAAAATTTAGACACCTTTACCCTTTATTGACAGGCACATCCTTAGTGATATGGACGCCTAAGTGGGTCCTTATGGGGGCTTTGTGCTTATGTATTCCCTGCAGTTCTCACAGTGGATGCTAGATGGCACTGTGGCATAGTATGAAAGGCTTGCAACCCATGAGGTCAGTGTCCATTGCTGCTGAACCTTTCCTCTGTTATGCAGCAGAGGTTAAGGGTGGTGGAACTCAGTCTGAGTCTAGTGAAGTGATAGTTATACCCTTTAATAGATAGATAGGGTATGTAGTTGAGCAGCTCAAAGCTCCGACGAGGATATTAGAGGGATTAAGACTCAGGAGAGTACGTAGTCTTCTGAGTTCTTCAGGTAATCCTGAAGATTGGGAAAATACCTTCTCACAAGCTGCCTAACTCTCTACCGCGTACTCTCTACTTTGCAGAGAGTCATTCTATGTTTGGTGCAGTGATTATATCATGTTATATTGGTTGATCTATGTGTTATTCTATGTTCCATAGTCCATTGTGAACTCTGTTTATGGTTTAAGCAAAATAAAACTACTGGCGCCCAATCTCTTGTGCATTGCACACTATTACAGTTGCACTACACCCTGCCTCCACCCCGCTGCGAGGGCTTACCCCTGAGAAAAGAGTCTTATGGGTGGTATTAACCCACACGGAAAGTAGCTAAAACAGACTTCTATAAAGTCAGTTATTATAGCGCTACACTTGGATAACTTTAAATTGTAAAAACAAATATCATGGGGTGGGGGGGGGAGATACTATCCATTAAAAAAAGCAAACACTGGTTTTTGCTTCCATTGTGCCTATCAAAAAAAGACTGGGGACTATTGGCATGCTGTTGTGTATATGTAATTTGTGCATAAGGCAAGGATATTTTTTTAACGTGATTATATTGGGTTTCATGTAATTGGCTTCTGGTGGCAGAATATGTGCACAGACCAGTTTTTAAAAAGTCATGCTTCTGGGAGGGTGTGACTGCCTGATAACGCAGAAGAGTCCACAGTGTAATAATCTGTGCTGATTAAAATTATATGTGGGTAAGAACACATAAGCACTGCGTATCTTGACAGCGCTATATAAATAAATGATGATGATGATATAATGCCTGCCTAGCTTTATGTATGCTGAATAACTCAAATGAGATTGTAAAGAATGTGTGCAGCTATCTATGACTTTGAATTATTCCCTGCTGCTTTCAACAATCCTTTATCATTATTAACATTGCTACAAATAAATTCTAGTGCTCTTTCTTGCTATGGAGACTTTCATATTGTATTCTGATCCCTCGGCCACCTTTAGCCCCAGCATTCATTGTAAGGAATGGTCAATTTGTTTTTGTACTGGACAGAAACTCATCCTATGTTAAAACTGCCATTGAAGGCTTCTGTATGGTTTAAATCAATACCATTATTGGTTTATTGGCAGTTGTTTTCTGTTTTAATCAAATCATTTACATTTTTAAAATTGCTTTCTTTTTTTCCCTCTGTAATAATAAAACAGTACCGTAGCTTGTTCATGATCTCACCTAAAATATAATTAACCCGTAGTGGAGGCAAAACAATACTATGGGTTATTTAATGTTTAAATGATTGACCTTCTATCTGGAAAACTCCAGGTTTCTAAAGAGCGAGTTCAAGGAAAATAATACATTTTGCTTTTGTTTGAATCAGGGTAAGAAATATCCACATTAAATGCTGTGGATTTGCTCTTCATTCACAACTGGGTTAAGAAAAGTTTTAATTCATAGTTCCAAGAAGATTTATCTAGGACAGCAATTAAGTGTTCACCCAAAAATGTATGTGACCTTCATACTGGGCTTCCTGGTTTATCTAAGAGAGCAAAGGGTATTCTCCCCAAATCTTACCCTAAGTACTCTCCAGGCTCATTCCATGTTAGGAGGGCTGCCCCACATTTTGGGAACCAGAATGTGTTGATTTAAAGGAAATTGAATGGTAGTAGTTTTATGCCCTTGGACTTGGAGAGTCTTCCTCATAGTAAACCATCATGATAATTTCCATAAAAAAGTAAAAATTATGGTGTACAGGTATGGGACCTGTTATCAAGAATGCCTGGGGTTTTCCGATAAGGAATCTTCATAACAAATCTTCTACAAAACCATGTAAACATTTAATAAACCCAATAGGCTGGTTTTGCTTCCAATAAGGATTAATTATAACTTAGTTTGGATCAAGTACAAGGTACTGGTTTATTATTACAGATAAAGGGGAAATTATTTTTCAAAATTTGGATACATTTTTAAATGGGAGATGCCTTTACGTAACTTGGATCTTTCTGGATAAAGGGTTTCCAGATATTGGATCCCATACCTATGCATATACGTTATGAGGTTTCCTCCATGTTCGTGACCTCTAGCTTGCCAATCTTTGTTATCACTTTTTTTGGCCTTCATCTCAGTTTGTGCATGTGCATTGTTATCCTCTCTTGTATTTTGGGCCCAGTACTTCCCTAGGCAATGTGCACTGAGGTCCAGTTCCTAGGGTGGCATCATTCCTGATGATAAAACAGTTGGAGGAAGACAGTGGAGGAGCACTGTATGCTAGTCATCACTGAAGCAAAAGACATTTGGAGGGAGAGGGCGCTGTTGTCCAAAAAAAATTTCCCTGGGATGAAGCTGGTGCCAAAGGCAGGTGTGTTGAGGACAATATGAAAAGGGATGGTTTACCTTTAAGTTAACTTTTAGTAGGTTATATAATGGCAGATTCTAAGCAACTTTTTAATTGGTCTTAATTATTTCTTTTTTATTTCTTTTCATCATTTTTTTATTATTTGCCTTCTTTCAGCTTTCAAATGGGGTTCGCTGACCCCATCTAAAAAAAACAAATGCTACTTTGTATCTTTCGCTTTAGGACACCTCCATGGTTGCTAAGGTAATGTGGACCCTAGAAACAAGATTGCTAAAATTACTCACCGAAAAGATGCTGAATACAAAAGTTAAATAACTCAAAAACTACAAATAGTTAAAAAAATTAAAATGAGTTGCAAATTGTTTCAGAATATCACGCTCTACGTCATACTAAAAGTCAATTTGAAAGTGAACAACTGCGACTTATGTTTGTCTTAACCAGTGGCGGAACTCTTCAGAGGGGCCCAACACACTCCGATCCCCATCCTCCAGCCCACTTCCCGCCTCCACCTGCCCACTCCCCAACCCGACCCCACAAATTCCTGCCCGACTTGTGTCCCCCTTCCTCGCTGTAGGTAAGAGAGCGGCTGGGGAGGAGGGTTTTTTTTAAGTAGCTGTAGAGGAAGCATACCCCCTTTTTCCCGGGCCCCCTGTGACTGCAGGGTCTGCTTCTTCTATAGTTATGCCACTGGTCTTAACATAGGATTTATTTCTACGGTTCTGAGCATATGTATTTTTACCTTTTAGGGGCGGCATGCATTCTAATCTACATTAGGAACTTCGAGTTAACCCCCATGCCTTTTTCTATTTCTTATTGCTATTTATTTATTTATCTTCTATTTTTATATATACTTGTTTTTTTGTTTATGAAATTGTGTTTATAGAATCATATTGATTTTTTTGATATCCTATTTAGTTTGTTGTATAATGATATGAAATAAAATTAAAAGAAAAAAAATTCAGGGAAGACAGGAATACATTTCAAGGAGCCCTGCTGCAAGTGCCACCCAACTATAATAATAGGCTGATTCACAGAGATGTTTTATGCATGAGTCTTCAGTAAGTGGTGACATTTCTTCGGTGTCCTAAATGTAAATTAAATTAATGACTGTTTAGACATACTGTCATCATTTATCATGACAATATATTACACAGTGCTTCACAGAGATGGCATATGATTAATATCCATCCTTGATGTAGCGGAGCTTACAGTCTAGCAGATACCGGAAGAACATTCAAATTTAGTTACCCTGCTGACTTCCGTGCCATCATGCAAAGAATATTAAAATAAGGTACAGACAGCTGAGTAGGTCTGTAGCAATGCAGTTAACAGATTTGTAACTAGACATCATGGTTACAGTAGAAGGTGATTTTTTTGTTTTTTACCCAAATCCCTTCCTTTTTGGATTATTAAAACCCAGCACAGCTCAGGATATCTTCAAAATGTCAACGGGACATCTGCCATTGAGAGCTACATGAACTCGGCAGGTCTGAGTTGGAATACTTGTATTCTAACCTTTAGCACCATTTTAATAAATCTCTAAAAATTTTAGGGTTTTTTTTCTATGAAAAAAAATGTGTTTTTTCTTCTTCTATTCGGTAATCTTCAGAATGAGACCTGAGAAGCAGCGCATGCACAATTGGAGCAAATTTCTGCCTTGCGACAACTGTGCATGCGCTGAAACTTACGAAAATTCCCAAAGTGCCGGTCTCATTCCGAAGACTACAGAATCGACTAAAGGTGGCACCCGTGAACTCTGCTGGACATAATCTGCATGGAGGGGTAAGTGAAGGGTTAAGGGCATTTGTCCGGGTAGGCAGCTAGGCTGGGGGGGAGGGGGGTCTATGTAGGGTAGGGTTTTTTTTTATTAAGGGTTTGTTTCTCCTTTAACTCAAGGGATGAAAACATTATTTTGAACCGTATAAGTCGCTGGCAAGGCATCACCTGGAGTATGCAGTGCAGTTTTGGACCCCAGTCCTTAAGGGTAGGACTACATAGACGATTTCTGCGCGATCAGAATCTGCTTTTCAAGCAACTGTAGGCAACAATTAACTAGGGAAAGAGAAATTGCATGGGGAAAAAACAAATGGGGGAAATTAAGAGGGTTAATTTTTTTTCAGATGTAGAAGCCAAGGTACACTTTTAGTTCCCACCTACATCTCATGCAAAAGTTGAACTTAAGTCCAATTTATATAATTATTGAGGCCTGTTATCATCAGTTCATTGCAAGTTGGAGTGATATCACCCCCCTCACTGCTCTCAGCAGACGATCAACAGAACAATGGGAAGGTAATGGGAAGGTAACCAGATAACAGCTCCAACACACAAGATAACAGTTCCCTGCTAAATGTGAGAATAGCACTAAGGCAGTGATCCCCAACCAGTAGCTCATGAGCATCATGTTGCTCTCCAACCCCTTGGATGTTGCTCCCAATGGCCTCAAAGCAGGTGCTTATTTTTAAATTCCATGCTTGGAGGCAAGTTTTGGTTGTATAAAAACCAGATGTACTGCCAAACAGAGCCTCAATGTAGGCTGACAATCCACAAAGGGGCTACCAAATGGCCAATCACAGCACTTATTTGGCACCCCAGGAACATTTTTCATGCTTGTGTTGCTCCCCAATTCCTTTTAATTCTGAATGTTGCTCACCGGTTTAAAAGGTTGGGGATCCCTGCACTAAGGAGTAAAATTCCAAGTCCCACGGTGACTCCTCAAGTTACATTGAACATTAAAAACAATAGCTTATCTGAAGGCAGTTCTGTTGTGAAGCGCTGACTCTTTCTAAAAGCAAAGGATCAGGCAAAATGACCTGAGAAGGCTGCCTACACAAGAGTTAATATTGTATAGTGGTGATGCCACTAGATAATCTCTGGTAATGAGTATGGCCATTGTGGGAAATAAGTAAAACTTTATGCTCTTTAATTTAATTAGTTTGAGAGGTTTCACTTATTAGTAAAACTACTGGACTTGAATATTCCAACCAGGTTTTTTTGTGTCTCCGTGTGTGTTTATTTGTAGGGTTCTTTTTTAAAGGGGTGCTCAACTTTTACATTTTCTCCCAATTTTCAAAAGAATTGGACTTTAAATTCTAAGAAGATTCTATGATAAAGTTTCATGTTGTACTTTGCTGCCATTACTTGCCAATTTCCTTGCTGGATTATGAGACTTAACATGATCTTGAACAAAATAGCTGATGGAAAGAAAAGTTAGGAGACATTGGAGCGCTATAATGTTCACACCTAAATATTTAATAGAATCATCTGAGAGTAGTGTTTCCATTTCTTCTTTGCCTGCATTGAGAGAAAATTCATCAATATGCAGATGATTACACCCAACACATCAGCTGTAAAAAAAAAAGCTGTATGTATTGGTTGAATATATAAAAGCTTAATATACTGTAAACTTACCAGGACAGTTTCTCCTTTGTCTTTGATCCTCAGCATGCAAATATTTGGGTTGCTGTAGATCAGGATTTTCCAGACTGTTAATTTGGCTAATGGGTGCTTGAATTAATTATGTCAGAAGGGGACACTCCTCCAATTTACATGTCAGACATTGAAACATTTATGTACCTTTTTTCAGGAAAGAGTCTGCTTCTGGTTTTTGACGCACGACTGCATTCAAACTTCTAGACAGTGATTCTTAGGGGGAGATTCACTTAAGGACGAAGTGGCTAACGCTAGTGACAATTCGCCAGTGTTGCCATCCGCAGGGACATTGACAATTCACTAACAGGTGCAGTTGCCAATTCGCTAGCGAAAGAGAATGTCGTTAGTGTTCGTTTGCACTCTATTGCCAGGTGACTTTTCAGTCATTACCCCGCAAGTTAAGTAAAGTGCGGATTTTACTAAACGTTACCTCTTTCGCCAGACTTGACTTCACCACCTCAGACTAGACGAAGTGCTAAAAAGAAGCTAGATCTTCCTCAATCTTCTGTCACTTACATCATATCCTGTGTGCCGAAAATGCATTAAAGTTAGAAAAACGCTTGCAACTTTTCCTTTTTTGAAGCAGGATTGCCTACAAAAGTCCTAACAAATTTTTTTTGGGGAACCGGTTTTCTCCAGACATTTCCTAACATATCGAACATTCATTTTACAGTGGGCTCATGTGTAGGGCATTATATAAATTCTCTTGTCTGTATTAAGGTTCCCAGGACATTTGTAATCAAAAGTGGTAACTTCAAGCATTTGCACCATTATACCATTTATAATAAAGACCTCCATACAACTTTAAATTACCCGCCGTATGCAAATTGACCTAAGCCTAAGATCACTAGCGAATTTTCGCTAGGCACAAATGAACGCTAGCACGTCTTCGGTATGAAATGCTCGCACTGCCGAAGTAACGCTAGTGAATAGTCGCCAGCAGGGCGCAACTTCGCATATAAGTGAATTAGCATAGTGGTAGTGAATTTGCACCTGGTGAAGTGGTGCGGTGTGTGCGAAGCAGTCGCTGGCGGCAATACGCCCTTTAGTGCCCCTTAGAGCCTTAACTGGAATATCATTGATATATTACCTTTATACCTGAGTGTTATTATATAGCTCTGTACAGGTGTATCTGAACAGCTAAAGATATTAATTTTTTTATGCAACCATAAGAGAATATGAAATCCAAAGCATTTGATGCAAAATTGTGTATTTTAAAGGAGAATGGAGCATATTTTCAAGTCATGTGACTTGTGCTCTGATAAACTTCAATCACTCTTTACTGCAAGTTGGAGTGATATCACCCCCCTCCCTTTCCCCCTCAGCAGCCAAACAAAAGAACAATGGGAAGGTAACCAGATAACAGCTCCCTAACACAAGATAACAGCTCCCTGGTAGATCTAAGAACAACACTCAATAGTAAAAACCCATGTCTCACTGAGAAGGAAAAACAGCAGCCTGCCAGAAAGCATTTCTCTCCTAAAGTGCAGGCACAAGTCACATGACATGGGGCAGCTGGGAAATTGACAAAATGTCTAGCCCCATGTCAGATTTCAAAATTGAATAGAAAAAAATCTGTTTGCTCTTTTGAGAAATGGATTTCAGTGCAGAATTCTGCTGGAGTAGAACTATTAACTGATGCTTTTTGAAAAAAACATGTTTTCCGATGACAGGATGCCTTTAATGTATATGTTCTGTTATTGTACAATGCCATGGAATATGTTGGATTTTTTTATAAATACATGTTAATAATAATGCCTAAAACATATCTTCAGCAGTAGCTGAGAAACATTATAATATTCCATCCTGCAATCCTTCCACGTAGCAATTAAACACCCAATTGTTTTGCTGGAGGGTGTGAGCCTGTCATTAAAATGCAAAAGGACCAGATTTAAATAACCTATTAGAAAAGGTGCAGGACCCAAAAGTGGCTGGGTATGAGGGAAAGAAAGCATGGCAATTATAATCCATTGCCTACCATCTCTTTATTTTACTTTTGTATTTGTCTAATAGCAAATTGAAGACATGAATTTATAATTGTTTGCCTTTTGCCTCTGTATATGAATTGAATAGTTAAAATTTAGGGAGGCTTAAAGGGCATGTAATGGCAAAAAAATAAAATCCCATTTTTACTTTCTTTAATGAAAAAGAAACCTATCTCCAATATACTTTAATTAAAAAATGTGTACCATTCTTATAAGAAACCTGACTGTATGCAGTGAAATTCTAACTTCATTTACTGCTGTGGATAGGAATTGTCAGATGGTCCCTAACTGCTGAGCAGGGAAACAATCATACTTATGAACAGCAGGGGGAGCCCCCGCCTTACTTCCCAGCCATGCAGAACTCAAGCAGCTTTGTTTATGACGATCCCTTAGCAGCCCAGACCACACTGAGCATGTGCACAGTCTTGCAAGGATGTTTAACAAATTTACAAAATGGTGACCCCCTGTAGCCAACTTTGAAAGCAAAAATTATTTGTTTTATTAGGCTTGTGGTGCAGTAAGTTCATGTTTATATTAAGTATACAAAATACAGCATTTCTAGCCTTATTCTATTTTAGACTTTACATGCCCTTTAACCTCCCCAAAAATAGATCAACTGCTATATATCTATATCTATATACTGTAAGTTTCCCAAGAGAAAGCATTCAGTTGTTAGCACCTCCCTAGTGCCTCCCATCACTAGATACTACAAAAGTGGTAGTGGCTAATTTTGTTGTTATAGCCTTGTCTAAGCTGCAGCTGTCTCAGCCGAGTTTCCTTATAATATCCCATAGCCCTCCTTCTGTGTTATATTTATCCTGCAGTGATGTGGTCTTGTGAAAAATAGGAGAAATTTGATATAACAGTGTAATTAACTAGAGGTGACAGCAAAACTGCCTGTACCCCACTATGGTCTTCCAAGTACATTGCATTTGGAGTTATGACTGCCACTACCATTAGAGGGAAAACAGTGAAGGTCTGCCTATCACCATGTGATTCATGTCCCATTAGCCTGTTATGTAAAGTCAGACATGTTTTTTATAGTAAAATATTTTACATGGACTTGCAAGAAGAGCAGAGAGGCTGGTTTGAGGGTAGCCATTGGTTTCTCAATGGTTTTCATAATAGTGTGCATTCAAAGGAACTCTAGCATTTGAAGGCTGTGTGTTAATCAAATGTCCATAATCACCCCTGCCACCTCCTTTTGTGTTCAGTGGGAATAATATGAACGTGCCAGCACTTGAACTTTTCAGTTGATTCTGATCTGAAAATGCTCTTTGTTCAATCATATGAAAGGACCACTGTTTTTCAGGAGATTCTCCAACTGCTCCACAAACAGCACACTTGTGTAAATTATTTTAGCTCATTGTTGGATAAGAAAGAAACACAGCATATACAGTTTTAAAAAAAAGACTTTATCAGAGATTTTACAGCTCCCCATAAACTTGCTCTGTCCCGCCAGGACCAGGGTACAGGGTGTACCATAGTCAGGGAACCTATGACAGAGGGGGTCCCAGAATGGAAAAACATGATCTAGAGAGTGGACTTGGTTTGGGAGGATGATGGGCAGCATTTGCCATAATTAGGGGTGGCCTGGTCAGGAAGTGATGATGCCCTCAAGTGAGATTTTTTTACTTGTTAGCAGTGCTTGTAATGTATACAAAGAATTGTATAGCGAAAAAATACTTTAATAGAACAGATAGGGGTCAATACAGTAATAAATCAAAGTGAATACAAAATATAGTTACATTACATGATTAAGTGCTTAATGTTAAAGAGACAAGAGGAAAGGAGATCCTTGCAGTGGCATAAATAAGGCCCCCTCAGGACTTACTCAGTCTGACAATAAGAAAGAAAAAAGTTTGACATCTATGTTTGCACCCAGATTCCCACCATTTGAAACGGTATTAAAACATAACTTTTAATAATAAAGAATAATAAAATGATCTGTCCAG
This sequence comes from Xenopus laevis, assembly GCF_017654675.1. NCBI lineage: Eukaryota > Metazoa > Chordata > Amphibia > Anura > Pipidae > Xenopus > Xenopus laevis. The sequence continues at coordinate 67,815,270 of NC_054374.1, read as the reverse complement.
AAGTAACCAAGGTAAGCTGAATCGACTCAGAGGTCACCAGCTTATTGATGGATTCTAGAGGAATAAACTTCTTAATAGGTGACTGATCACAGTCAGTAACTTCCTATACCTCTATTGTGGGTTGTAGGGTTATAAGTGCAGTATTGAAGATTAGCAGATGTCGTAGGAATACAATCCTATTGCCAGGTCGCTAATGCTAGGGAGCTGGCGTGAGACTGGAGCAGAAACAGTGCTATTCCTACGGAATGCATTTTAGGACATCCTGCAATGAAATACATCTCCTTCATGCGATGTCCTTCGGAATGGCGCATCGGTTGCTTTTACCGTCAGTCATCGTTCAAATCTGCAATCACACCTCCGTCCTTTACCCTCCCTTCTCAGCCGTCAGTCATACGAACTCTGCCCTCAGCCTTCCGCCCTTAGCCCTCCATCCTCCGCCCTCAGTCCTCTGCCTTCCGCCCTCAATCCTCTTCCTTTTACTCCTCTTCCTTCCACCCTCTTCCCTCCACCCTTGCTGCTCAGCATTCCCCCCTCAGATCTCTTTTCAGCCAACAGTCTTATCCATAACTTTCTAAAGTGGTGAGCGAGGGCCAGGGCCGGACTGGGAGTAAAAATCAGCCCTGTCAAAAAAATCAAAGCAGCCCACACATAAATGCGTGCTGGTCTTTTACTTATACACATGCATATTTTATATATATATATATATATATATATATATCTATCATCTCTCTCTCTCTATATATATATATAGTATGCAGGAAATTGTGGCAAAAAGCAAAAGAGTCTTTATTCAGCTCAACATTTCGAGCCCGCACAGGGCTCTTCATCAAGAGTATATAACAAAATATTATGTACTCCTGATGAAGAGCGCTGTGCTAAACAAATCCTATGCTGTAATTTCCTGCATATCTTATACCATTTTCTTACGAGCACCTGGGTATCCAGTATATCTATCTAGCTATCTAAATATATATATATATATATAACCTGAATCAGACGCTTGCACTCTAAACCAGTCTTCCATGAACGTGGGTGCTGGGTCAAAGTATTTATGTAGAGTTCAAGAGGACCCGCACACCTTGGTTAGTGAACCAAAAATTTCTTTATTTTTCAAACTTGTGCATCCAACGTTTCGACCCACATTAGGGCCTTTATCAAGGACCTATGTCGCTCGAAATCGCCTAGCGAGGCAATTTCGAGCGACAGTAGAGAAAAGATCGCCGCGTGTGTTTTTACGCTGGCGATTTGTCGCGATTCCCCATAGACGCCAGCGCAAAAGTTTCCCCAGCGATTGCGGCTTAAAAGTCGCGTGGCGCTATCGCCTAGTGTGGCCTTAGCCTAATGGTGAGCAATCTGCCAGCCCTGTGCTCCCCCCCACACCCTCCCTCAGTCTGAGCAGCAGCCAGCAGGGCAGTCCTACACCTTACAAAACAGGCGCAATGTTTAATAAGTGCTGCGTGTGAGTGTCCATACAGTTAGTGAGCAGCTGATGCCCAAGAGACAGGCTACTGGTATTGTTCCTGGAAGAGTCACCCACAAAGCTACACTGCCAACTATATCACTTGTATTGCCTCTGTCAGTATTGTGCCTCAGTCTAAGGGAAGGGGGAGCCTCTGGGCTCTGAATCCACGGGAAGGAGCCTCTCACCATGCAGCCCCTCTAATACCAGTTTCCTGTGCTCTCTGGTGTCACCCTCTGGTGTCAGTGGGGTGGGAAGGAAACTCTGTGTTTGTCTGAGGATGCATTTTGTAATCAATCTTAAGCAACTTATTTGTGTAGAATTAAAGGAAGATTAGTTCAGTGGAAATGCTGCCTTGGTTTATTGGGGTCTGAGTATTACGCACCCACAATTGAAAAAATGTGGCAGTAGCCCTGGGGTAAAATGTAGGGTTTGGTGCAATTATTATTGTTATGGCACAGTGGTTAAGTTGGGTTGCTCATTATACTAGCATTCTATATAAATGGTGTTTCAGCAGACACCAAGAAGTGATTTGTGGGTTGGATGGGGTTTGGACATAATTAGAGGCCACAGCAAATCACTCATTTCCATTCCACTTGCTGGCAGGGCCACCAATCAGGTGACTGGTGGGCTAATAATCACATTCCTTCTAACTTGGTAGAAGGGGCCCCTGATTATTGATGGCAACACTGAGTTACTGGGCTCACATGCTCAGTGTTAGTCCCCAGTTCTGTGTTACTCACGCAACATTTTGGGGCAAATTTATCAAGGGTCAAATTGAATATTTGAAATTCGAATTGTCTACTTTTTTTATGGTCAAAACTGTCAAATTCAACTAGGGATTTATTCAAATTCGATTTGAGTTTTTCAAAACATTCAAATTTGATTTTCAGGATTTATCATAAACTGGCCTTATAAGAACTCAAATTCGACTATTCGCCTACTAAAACCTGCTGAATTCCTGTTTAAGTCCATGGGGGACGTCCAGGAATCAATTTGAAGTTTTTTGCAACTCGAATCGAGTTTTTAAAATTCAAATAAAATTTGATTCTAATTCGATTCAAGTTTTCGGGTCGATCCTATTCACCCCAGTTTAAAAAATGTGATTTTTATAATACATTTTTATTGGTCGAATTTTGAGTTCATGGGGAAGCGATTTTCAGCAGACTTGCTTCCCGTTGGTTGTGTAGATTTTCAGCAGGCGGCAAATGTCCACCTTCCGTTGCCCTTATTAGGACTGGTTATTTTTTGGCCAAGGGATTAAACTAAATGGCTCTTATTTGTTAGGTTAGAGTTAGAGTAGGTTTGTAGGTTAGAGTAGGTACCTGCTTAAAGAGTCTACCTTGACGTGGTGGCAGGCTTAATAATCCTTTGGCCAAAAGTGTTTCATTTATTTTTATAGCTCCCATGTCTGTGTGGCCTTACTGTGTGGTGGGGAGGGAATGGGGGCCACATAATTATATTATATGGGGTCCTATGATTTCTAATGGTGGCCCTGGGTGCAGAAACCAAATTGAGTGGTGAACTTTGACCCTTTGAATTTAGTTTAAGGCCTCCATTAAGCAGAACAATAAAGAGCAGCCTTGGAGGAAATGAACCGATGAGGAGAATTATTCATTAAATATACACTATATAGTTTTGTATTGAAGTGATCACTACTGATAAAAATTAGACCTGGGATCCACTGCCAGATTAATACAAATAGACCCTCATTTTTTGATTTTGGGTGATTTTACATGCTGTGTTGTTTTTTAATAGCCTAAACACACAACACCAAAACACCCAACTTTGCCCTGTTTCCTGGGCTACTACAATATGCTATGGACAAGCCCCAAATCCCTCATGCCATTGCCCTTAGACAAAGATTTCTATATCCACATTACAGAATGGACACTTGCCCACACTCTCATCACATTTTTAAAGGTCAAACTTACCTTACAATTTATTACACATATTTAGAAAGCACAAACATATTCCTCAATGCTGTACAATCAATGGGTTTATACATTAACTTTACAAGAATACAAAAAAACCCAATCAAAAAAAAATGTAAAGAGGACCCTGCCCAAAAGGAAACCTCAGTATGTTGTAGATGGACATAATAAAAGCAATTTAGAAGTTATTTGCATCAATCTGTAATGATTGTAAGACTAGATTTTTGCTAATAGCACATGCACTGCTATTGGTTGTATGTCTCACTGCTGCTAGTCACATGATTCCCCTGAGTAAACTGTTGGTTGTCAACTGCCACTGCCCAACTGTCTTTTGGACGGTGGAGAGAGAGGGAGCGAGCGAGAGAGATTGCCACATCGGATGCTATAAAAGAAGACAAATTTTGGATAAAACGACATAGAATTACAATAAAAGGAGAAGGAGAAGGAAGGCGAAGATGAAGAAGAGGAAAAAGAGGAGTTTGACTCCAGAAGAGAGAGAACTTCCACAGGATGAAAGTTTGAAGAAGAAAGAGAAGAAAGCCAAGAAGCAGGATGCAGAAGAGAAGACCAACTACAGTCGAAATAGGAAGAAAAGACACACTGAGAGTAAAAAAACAATCCGTATAGGGGAGAAGCCCCCTGAAGATGGAAGGAATAAAAGAAAAGCTAAGAAGAGAAAAGAAAGTCTCTCAGATGCGACCAGTAAACCTGAGAGCAAGAAGAGAAGACAAGAAGAGAAAGAAGAAACAACTAAAAGTAAAAAGAAAACCGGCTTAGAAGAGATGAAAATTCCTCAGAGCAGCAGAAGAAGGAAGGAGCAGGACAAGAGGAAAAGACCAAGGAGCCCAGAAGATCCATTGGAAGGTAAGGGACATATGCAAGAAACGTATTTCATTTTTATTTTCTGTTACATCTACTTCTAATTCTTTTTAATATGGAGTCATGATAGTTATTTAACTGCCCACATTGGTGGGTCCTGTTGGGCAGGCCCGGACTGGCAATCTGTGGGTTCTGGCAAATGCCAGAGGGGCTGCTATAAGGTCCCATAGAAAGTCAGTATTTAGTGGGCTGATGGGGGCTGTTTGGGCTTTTATGTGGGCTGATTCGGCCTCTGTGTATCTGAAATGCCAGGGCCTATTTTAATTCTCAGTCCGGACCTGCTGTTGGGGGTAGGGGTTTCCACAAATCCATCCCTCTGCTTTAATTCAAATTTATGTATTTTTTAGAAAACATATATTGACAGGTAGGTGGAACAGTTAGGACAGTTAGGGAAAACTGAAAACCCCAAAGACTTAAATAAAATCTCTCTTACACTAAATGCTAGGAATACTCACAAATAATAAAGATAAAGAGTTTTTCTCTAAATGTGGGTGCTGCCTTAGCTACCATTAATTGTTATGGAGATACTTATAGGTAGATAGATATATTTAGGAAAATATACAATTGTAACCCTTTCGACACCCTGTTGTCTGTGTTACATTCCACGTGTGGCGCTTACCTGATGACACGGGACAAACCTGAGCCACTCCGCAGTGGTATTGGGAGAGACTGGGTACCTGGTACTTACTAGCGCAGTGCCTCCACCTAGTGGGATCCGGGAATGACCTACGGTTGGCCCCACTAGGAATACAGTAATAACACACACACACTATTGGTTAAACTACATAACAGTTTATATAAAATAAATGGGCACCTAATACATGCAGCACTCCTAACCGGTGGCAATAGGGCCTCACTAACTAACTCGCTAGCGCAATCTGTCTAGCTAACTAAGAAAAATGGTAAAGTCCTTTAATGTCCTTTATTACACAGCCTGTTTATCTTCAGCGCTCTTTAGGGTACTGTCCCTTTAAACAGGATACTCACAAATCCTCTTTGGATACTTCAGAGCTCTCTTTAGGTGAATCCAGCACAGTCAGTCATACAGTGCGATTACCAGCCCCTTTGGATGCTCAGATAGGAATCTCCTGCTGGTTGTTCCTCCAGTCTGTATTCCTCTCACACTCTCTGTCTCTCCAGGCACAGTATGTGGCTTCCCTGTGCCAGCCTGATCCAAATGAATGCCTTTGGTGCAGCCTCTCAGCTCTCTTGCTTCCTTCTCTGTCCACCATGCGGCTCTCTATGCCAGGCTTTCTTCTTTGCCAGTCTCTGTGACTTCCTTTTCCTGCCTGCCACTCATTAGCTGCTGTGCCACTTCCTACTGCACTCAATAGCTGGTTGCTAGGTAACAGCTTACAGCACACAGACACAGGCTCTCTGCCCTTACAGGGATAAGTGCAATGATTTTGCGCGGATTCCCTACACAATGCATAATATATTTTGAAATGGGCTTTTGACTGAATTTGTTTTGTTCCCAAAAGGTGGAAGTGGAAGTGGAAGTGCACCGAAGAAATCCCATGTGGATGAGAAAAGAGCAGCCCCCCTGGACATACAGAGGTACAAATTCCACCAAGAGCTAGGAGAAGGCACGTTTGGACAGGTGAGTGCGGGGCCTCCCAATATAGAAATCTGTTTTGTTATCTGATATAAATCTGTACAGAAAACATGGAAGTACAATCAAGCACTTGGCAATGTCTTTAAAGGGGTTGTTCACCTTTGAGTTAAAGGGGTGGTTCACCTGAAGTAACTTTTAGCATGTTATAGAACAGCCAATTCTAAGCAACTTTTCAATTGGTTTTCATTATTTATGTTTTATAGTTATTTGTCGTTATATTCTGATTTGCAGCTTTCAAATGGGCATCATTGTCCCCTTCTAAAAAAACAAATGCTCTGTAAGGCTACAAATGTATTGTTATTGCTACTTTTTATTGCTGATCCGTCTATTCAGATGCTCTCCTATTCATATTCCAGTCTCTTATTCAAATCAATGCATGGTTGCTAGGGTAATTTGGGCCCTAGTTACCAAATTGCTTAAAATGCAAATTGAAGAAATGCTGAATAGAAAGCTAAATAACTAAAAAAAAACTTAAATAATAAAAACAATTAAATAAATTGCAAATTATCTCAGAATATTACTGTCTACATCATACAAAAAGTTATCTCAAAGTTGAACAACCCCTTTAACTTGAAGTATGATGTAGAGAGTGATATTCTTAAACAACTTGCAATTGGTTTTAATTTTTTAATATTTGTGGTTTTTGAGTTATTTAGCTTTTTATTCAGCAGCTCTCCAGTTTGCCGTTTCAGCAATCCGGTTGCTAGGGTCCAAATTACCCTAACAACCATGCATTGATTTGAATAAGTGACTGGAATATGAATAGGCGAGGCCTGAATAGAAAGATAAAAAGTAGCAATAACAATACATTTGTAGCCTTACAGAGCATTTGTTTTTTAGATGGGGTCAGTGACCCCCATTTAAAAACGGTAAAAAGTTAGAAGATGTTAAAAACTATAGAAAATAAATAATGATGACTAATTGTAAAGTTGCTTAGAATTGACCATTCTACAGCATATTAAAAGTTAAATTAAATGGGAGGAAGACCTAGGAATCATCACTGATAAACAGTGGGTGTCCCTCCTCAAATCAGAGTGTCTGTCAATCCCAAACACAAAATTCAACAGTTATATCTGACACACAGAGCATACTATACCCCGCCCGCCTGCATAGAATTAATCCTAATCTCCCCCCTAATTGCTTTAGATGCAAGAAGTCAGAGGGTACTCTAGTACATACACTATGCGCCTGTCAGGATATTCAAAACTATTGGACAGCAATTGTGGATATGTTATCGGAAGTGTTAGGCCTAAGGTCCCTGATCCACTAGTCTGTATATTGGGTCTGTTTACAGGAATTCAAATGCCCTCAACCACATATATGTTTCTGAACAAAGCTTTGTTTCAAGCCAGGAGGTTGATATGCCTTAATTGGAGGTCGGACAGGCCACCCGCCCCTGACTTATGGGTTAGCACAATGTCCAACATTGGGACGCTAGACTTCCTAACTCTAAGAAAAAGGGGGCAAATGGCAAAATTCCATCAGATCTGGTCCCCTTGGTTGATGAAATTTCCCATTCTCAACATACTGGAACTGGAAAACCTCCCTTAAACCTCACAGTAAAGTAATGCAAACGCATATTTGGTTATATACAATATGTTTTATTAAATTCCGTTATTGCATAAGGTGTTTATTGTTACATTATTGTGCCTAATTGTGCTGTACAATGTCAAGAGAAACTATGTCCTGCAATGCAAGAATACAATTCTGTAATGTTTATCTCTCTTCATGACTGTCAATAAACTTACCTGAACAAACAAAAAAAAGTTAAATTAAAGGTGAACCACCACTTTAACATTCTGATTGACTCTGATATTATCAGTCATTCATGTTGTAAGCAACATTCAAGACACTCTATAATTTTTAATCTCTTTGTTCTGCTGTTAGGTGATGTTGGCTTCATATACACCAAAGAAACAACTTGTGGCAATGAAGACGGTGCCCAAACAACCCAGCAAGGGCAACTATACCTGCATCATGAAGGAGGCCCGACTCTTGAAGATCGCCAGAGGATGTCCCTTTCTGTGCCATTCTCATGCCACGTTCCAGTCTGAGGTACAGAACACTGTTTATATTGATACATAATCTGTTTCATTAATGGTTTGACTTTCTAAGGCCAACTTAATGCCCATAACAAGGGAAAACACCCTTTGATAACTAACCAATTCACCTTGCTTGCTGAACAGTTCTGTGCCATGTATTCCTCACTAATTCTTCGTTTGTCTCTCTAACCAGCTGCATGCCTTCTTCGTGCTCGAGTATGCCGGCGGGGGAACACTGCACAAAGTTATGGCAGACCAAGGGAATCTGTCAATGAAGAACATCCAGTAAGTGATAAGATTCTTACTATAGAGCAGTGCTGTCTAACTGATTCCCCCTTGTGTGACCCCCCCACATGAAAGTCTGCCTGCTGTGACTGCTTACCTTGTGTAGGTATCACTACAGATATTAACTGGCCCCTGCATTGTTTAAACCTCAAATTCAGACAGTAATCCCCCCTGAATTGTCCACACTTGTAACACCTCTATATTTCATACCCCTAAAGCCCTGTACTGTTCACACCTCAGACCCAGACTGAAAGTGCTCATATTGTTCACTTGTTCACACTCAGACAAAGAGGCACCAGCATTTATGTCACTGTATGTAACACAGTATGAACTGTTCATCTTAGTGGTCCTGATAAGTTTCCCTGTCTCCTGCTGTGTTTTGCCTTCCCTACTCCCTGTATGCACCATATTCTGCCTGTCCTACACTACCTGTGAGACATGGGCCAGGTAGGGTTTGTTCTGGGGGTTTGTTAGCATTTGAAAATTAATGTTAGGGGCACCTCCAAGTGATTGTATCGATTTACCGGAAACCCCGGGCCGGTGCTCCTACCAGCAGAAAACTGTACCGGCCCGGGGTTATACCAGTGAGCACCACGGAGCAAACTTCTTCCATCTTCCTCCTTCTTCGCGCGGCTGCGTATGCGCAGTAAAACTAAAAGCCGAACTTTAACGAAAAAGTAGCCTATTTCGTTAAACTGCGCATGCGTCTGCCCCAGGAAATTCGAAGAAAGACGAAAATGGAAGTAAATTGCTCCGTGGTGCTCACTGGTATAACCCCCGGATTTCCGGCAAGGCCGCATAGGCCCGGGCCTAGGGCGGCAAAAAAATAGGGGCGGCATGCCGCCCAGCCGCATTATGGGGACGTGTGCATCCCCATTCAATTACAGCAGCTGCGCCGGCGTTTTTTCGCCGGCGCGCTGGGAAGGGGAGGTGAGGTGGGTGCTAGGACCGTGCGGCCGCCTGGTTGGACCGCGCGGCCTAGGGGCGCCCCTCATTGAAATCCGGCGCTGCGGGCCGGTGCCGTTTTCTGTTGATAGGAGCACCGACCCGGGGGTTTCAGGTAAGTAGATGCAAATACTTGGGGGTGCCTAACATTTGGCACCCCCAAGTGTACAATGCCTTTCCGTCTCCTTTAAAACATACCCATAAATCCATATGCCTCCTCCTTCCCTGTGGCTAACACACCACCCCCCAGTACACAGCACCGGCCTAGGGATTCAGGTAAGTAAGTACAATAAATTGAGGGTGCCTAACATTTGGCACCCCCAAGTTTATGATTCCTTTCCTTCTCCTTTAACATGACTTAATTTTTCTAGGGATGCACCGAATCCAGGATTCAGTTCAGGATTCAGCCAGAATTCGGCCGAATCCTTCTGCCCGGCCAAACCGATTACGAATCCTAATTTGCGTATGCAAATTAGGGGCAGGGAGGGAAATCGCGTGACTTTTTGTCACAAAACAAGGAAGTAAAACATTTTCCCCCATCCCACATATGCAAATTAAGATTCCGATTCGGTTCAGTATTCGTGAAGGATTCAGGGGTTCGGCCGAATCCAAAATAGTGGATTCGGTGCATGCCTAAATTTCACATATGAGTGATATCCCTGCAGTGAGCACCAACCATTTTGTTTTTTGGTGTTCTACCACCATTAATGTGAATATGGTATTAAAAGTTCTTGTGGTAGCATGGGTGTGGTTTAAAACAGGGAGTGGTCAACGCTGGCTTCCATTCTAGGCCCTACACCACGTAGGCCAGAAAAATTCCAGCCCTCTGTAACACGGAAGTTGGGCAGCACTGCTATAGAGGAATATAGAGTAAGAGAGACATGTATGATACAGACAGAGACGTAACAGTCCAGGTTATGCCAATGCTCCCACAGGGCTGAGCAATTCACAGAGGAGCTTGGGAGTAGGAGAGCAGACTTTTTATGCAAGACTGCCAAACTAATGTTTCAGGCAGCACAAAATTACATCTGTAGAAAGTAAAATAGCAATTTATAAATTAATTGAATTAATACATTACAATGTCCTTCATGTAAATTGACACACTGCTGTGTATTGGTTCTTGGGCCTTTGCCTGAATAAGAAAGGTGTGTGCACAGTAGCAGAACCAGGGCACCACTAAATTGTATGAAAGGACAAGAAAAGTCAAATTTAACAGGTGATGGGTAACTAACCCCCATGATATTTGATAAGTATCCCCCATGAAATTAAGCTGGTTGCCTTTTTTTTTTTACAGATTCTACACTGCAGAGATGGTGATAGCCCTACAGTTCCTTCACTCCAATGGCATCATTCACCGGTGAGTACAATCTCAGTTCTCTTCTCTATTCTATTCACTGGTAGCATGATACAGTTCACATCTTGATATCTCTTGATACTTAACTCTGCTAACTCACAGTAATGTTTGCACCCCTTATATCTGGTGCAGTCAGTTAGGGACAGTTCCTTTTAGTGAATCACACTCTGTCCAAACTCACAACAAATTGTGATTTAAAGGGGAAGGAAACCTAGTTGGCGCAAAAACCCTCCCCCCTCCCGTGTGTTGCCCACCCTCCCTCCTCCCCCCTGGCCTACCTGTCCCGCTGGGCAAATGCCCCTAACTTGTTACTTACCCTTCTGGGCAGGTCCAGTCCAGGGAGTTCACAGACGACATCTTCTTCCACGCGATCTTCTTCCTGCTTTGACCGGCGCATGCGCAGTAGGAGCATGTCGCCGGTACGATCTACTGCGCATGCGGCAAAAGTACATCGTGACTTTTGGCGCATGCGCAGTAGATCCGTACTGGCGAAATGCTCCTACTGCGCATGTGCCAAAATGCCGTTCAAAGCAGGCAGAAGATCACGTGGAAGAAGATTTAGTCTGTGAACTCCCTGGACTGGACCTGCGCAGAAGGGTAAGTAACAAGTTAGGGGCATTTGCCCAGCGGGACGGGTAGGCCAGGGGGAGGAGTGAGGGTGGGCAACACACGGGAGGGGGGGAGGGTTTTTGCGCCAACTAGGTTTCCTTCCCCTTTAAGCCTTTCATTTTAACCAAGCAATGCATCTTTTTTTCTGTATAATCTGCCTTTACTGTACCACTTCTTTTTTTAAATATCCTTTATCTGTTGCTATTTTCTTATTACTTAACTTTATTGCTTCCAGATGGGCCTATTCCAAAAATATCTATTATATTTTACCTTTTAATGTGCATGTACTTACTTACCCTTGACTATCACTCTCACACGTTTCTCTTTCTAATATTTCCTGAGTTAATTTCCTGTGCCTATGTTGCAGTGATCTGAAGCCTGAAAACATCTTGGTGGATAACAACGGGCACATCAAGATCTGTGACTTCGGCCTTGCTGTTGAAGGAATGTTCGGCGGAAAGAAGATCAGCGGATTGACAGGAACACCTGGATACCGTGCGCCGGAGGTCAGAAATCTTTATTTTTATGTAATTTATACACAGATGAATTCAAATCTATTTGTCTTTTTCTATTTTGGACACCTTTGCTGTGTCTAGTTTATATAACTGTGTTTCTGTTACCCAAGAAGATAATTAGTTATTTTTTTCTGAAGGTTTTGTCATTGGAGAAGTACGATGCTGCAGTGGACTGGTGGTCATTCGGGGTCATCATGTACGAAATGGCCACCGGCAGACAGCCATTTGCCCCATCACTGGTTTCTGCACAGGAGTTGTTTGAGATTAAGGAGAGGAAGCTTGAATACCCGCGTCACATGAGCCAGGAAATGCTGGACCTTCTGCCAAAGGTCAGTAGAAACAGAGGTCAGGTACATGGGGGCACAGGGTACAGGGGTCAGGTACATGGGGGTACAGGGGTCAGGTACATGGGGCATAGGGGTCAGGTACATTGGGGGCACAGGGTACAGGGGTTAGGTACATGGGGTTACAGGGTTCAGGTACATGGTTGCACAGGGGTCAGAGGTCAGGTACATGGGGACGCAGGGGTCAGGTACATGGGGGTACAGGGGTCAGGTACATGGGGGTACAGGGGTCAGGTACATGGGGCAGTACTTTCAAATAGAGTGACGGGATTCCATGACCTTCTTTCTCTGTTACATGCAGATTCATTTCCACCAATGTAAGCAGTGCTCTAATTTCAACTCAGAGGGTTAAATATAGATACATTTGGTGGATACTAATAAGCTGGACACCCCTCCTATTGTTGGATGGTGCCTGACTTTACATCTATTATATTCAGAAAAATGTTTGTTTTCATTTTTAGCTACTGGAGATGAAAAAGAGCAAACGCTTAGGAGTAAATGGCAACATCAGGAAGCACTCATTCTATGCCAGAATCAACTGGAGTGAGCTGGAAAACAGAAAAATAAAGGCACCTTTCCAGCCCAAAATTGTAAGTTGATAACTGAACCAAGCAATGGGAGTCGGGAAGGCCAAGTTTTTTTATTGGGGAGACTAATAGGCTGTTTACTTTATTGGAGCTTTTCATAGGCAGTTGGTTGGTCTTTGCAGAAACTGAGCTTATATATACCTTGTCATATCATATTTTTCTATTAAGCCTATTAAAGGGGATAATATGTCAACCCTCTTAACATTTTCAGGCTTATAGCCTGGAGAAACTAAACTGCTTATAAATATATTTCAAAGACCTGCAATTGCCTTTGTACAGTCCCAGATTTAATACTCATTTAGTGCTCTGCAGCAGCTTCACAGTCCTTGACCCAGTTGAATTCAACCCGGATTGTTTTGCTTCCAAGAAGGATTCAATATATTTTAGATAGAAAAAAATACAAGGTACTGTTTTAATATTACAGAAAAACATTTAACTATTTCTGGATAATAGGTTTCTGGATTATGGGTCTTAAACCTATGTAGTAAAATTCTTAATCATGGAGTGCAGAATTTTTAAATAAATACCCGTTTTTAGCTACGCGTCATTCATATATATGTGACCATACTGTATCATATATTATATGTTCATGCTTAAAATTATATATAATACAGCAAAGTGTATTGCTTTCTTTTGATAGCCACCAGCAGATAAGTTACCAGTCATACATCCAGGATTCTGCGCTGAGACATCTAAGAGAGCTAATGTGGAAGGCTTCTCCGATGTGGATTCCAACTGGAAATGGCAGGAGTAAAGTGTTTTCTGTGCTCATGTGGACTAATCTCAAACTGCCTGTACAGCAAGTGATGACGGCAACGTACCATCCATGGCCAATTCCATCAATGAACATCAGATCTGCCGTCTACTGTCTACTGCAAGTGTACAAGTGTCTGTCTGTACAGCCAACTTCACCAACACCACATGGGATCCTTGACAGAAAGTAGAAAGAACTTGAGGCATAGTGGTAAGTGAAATAAATCTATTAGAATGGAAAAGATGAGATAGGATTACTTAAAGAAGGAGTATTAAATGATAGTAAAGGTATTAATGGGACTTTCATAACATTGAGGCAACTTGCTAGTGTGCTTGTGCTCTTAGACCCCTAGAAATGTGTATTTTACATGGGAGGGGACATCTTTTTATAACGTAATATACAGAGTTATGCTATGAACAATGCACTCTTTTCTTCTTTAGCACACAATACATCACAGGAGGCCCCACCAGAAGAAAGGAATAGCTGCAATCCGGACTTTCTAAATGGACTTTCTCACAGACCCTTGGATAAGGGTAAAAATGTATACTGAACATATAGTGCACTTATGGTAATCCAGTGCACTGTTAATTAACAACGTTCAGTATACTTCAGTTTCTTTATATAAGGTAAGGTTTAGGGGTAAGTATAGCATTAAGTAAGTTTACTTCCTTTTCTAACTTCCATCCCATTGTTTTACTGTTTACTTATAGATAGGATGTTATATAGAAATAGAAATGTTAGGATTCCTTCTCATCTTTACTCCTGTCCCATTCTTTTCTTTTACCATTTTCATTTCTCATTTTCCTCTTTTCCTCTTTTTCAACTTTAATATACTGTAAGTTAAGGTAAAAAAAGGGTGGGTGGGTGGTATGTTATATTGGAATAGGAATGTTACAATTGTTTCTTTCTCTTCTTTTATGCTCTCCTGTCTTTTCCCTGTAGTTTGTAGCACATACTGTAAATTAAATGTAAAGTTTATGGGTAAAAGTATACAGGATATGGCAGTGGTTATGTGGGATAAGGGATATATGTATATAAATATGGGTACTATAAGGGTTATAGTAAAGGGATATGGAAATAGTGATGTTGAATAAGGTATATATGTATATAATTATGGAATATAATAATGGGATATGGGTACTAAAAGGGTTGTAGTAAAGGGATATGGGAATAGTGATGTTGAATAAGGTATATATGTATATAATTATGGGATATAATTATGGGATATGGGTACTAAAAGGGTTATAGTAAAGGGATATGGGTACTAAAAGGGTTATAGTAAAGGGATATGGGAATAGTGATGTTGAATAAGGTATATATGTATATAATTATGGAATATAATAATGGGATATGGGTACTAAAAGGGTTGTAGTAAAGGGATATGGGAATAGTGATGTTGAATAAGGGATATATGTATATAATTATGGGATATTGGTACTATAAGGGTTATAGTAAAGGGAATGGGATTAGCTAAATGGGATAAGGAATATGCCATATCCTGATAGAAATTTGCAGCAAATCATAACAGTAAATTAACTGCTGAAGAAACACCACTTTCAGCCTGTTTACACTGTGATTTGCTGCAATAAGTATGAAAGGTATGAAGTGGTGTGTGAATGTAATTAGGGATCCCCATTGCACCAATGTAGAAGATGAACAGAGCGCACCTTCTGATTGGCTGCAAGTTTAATTTAGTTCACCATAAAAATGTAGAAAAATCTGATGAGGCCGTCCGTATGCTTGTGCCTCTTTGACCCAATAGGAGGGAGTAATATTGCAGCAGATAGAGCTGCAGCTTGTAGGCCCCTTTTAAAAAGAAAAATAAGCCCATTAGAGTTGTGAATGTGAAAGTGTAAAGTTTTAGGATCAAAGGAATAAGAATAGACTAGGCAGAGCTGTAGGTCCCTAAATGCTGCCTAGCCACAACTCCCTCCTTCCCCTCCCCACCATGAATCATATATAAGTCAAGATAAATAGGCCCATAATAATCCTCATCCCCCATAACCAGGCCTTTTAGATAATAAAGGCTGCTGGTATTAATAGTCAGTAGAAAGTTGATCCAGGGACTGGTCCGATTGCCGTTTTGGAGTCAGGAAGGAATTTTCCCCCCATCTGAAGCAAATTAGAGATGGCTGAAGATGGGGTTTTTTGCCTTCCTCTGGATCATCTATAATAAACCTGACGGACACGCTCACCCTCAATTACTGAGTAACGGTGTCCTTAATTCATTGATAGGGTCCATCAAATTCTTACTGAATAGGGAAGTACTAGGGGAATTATATTGTTAGCAAAGCAGTGGGGAGTGGAATTCCAGTCTCACTGACCATGGGATTTGCCACAGGGACAGAGAAAATAGTGAGTGAATGAGTGAGAGCATGTGGGTGTGCGGAAGTGTGTGTTGTTGTAGATTATTCATTGTGGAACTTTTGTTCCTTGCATCTCCCAGTCTGATCTGAGGAGGAGGGGTCCCATGACGGCTTATATCAGCCGGTATCTGGCCAGATAGGGAACTATTGCAGCAAGTCATCGGGTGAGCCATTTGCTGCAATAGGTGTGTGAATGGACAGTAACGTGGTTGAAGCCTTGACGTGGCGTTACTGCTCACATGTATATCATGTGCCAATTCAACTGACTGCCAGAGTGTCATTATAGTAGCAGTTGTAATAGAAAGAGAAATGTATTTAAACTATAACGGCTGGAGTGAATAGGTGTCTAACGTAAGAGCCAGAACACAACTTCTTCCATTGTATCTCACTACCCTGAGATACAAGGGCTTCTAAGAAGGCTGTGGTATGGATGTGGGGCTCAAATGGGGCTTTCTTTTATACCTTCAAATACACCACTATTCTGTCACATTTGTATTTGCTGGTGTCCAGGACAGAGTCATACTCAGATCAGCCGGCAGGTATGCTCCTAAAATTAACTGGTTCAATCAGATGCCTTTTTAAGGGCACTCTTTGGCCACTATTGGTGCTGATGGTATAGTGAGTCTATAATTCTGTGCTCAGCCATCTATGAGGGAGGGTTCAAGAAGCTGTGGCAACACAACTGAGAGCACATGAGAAGGTGAGCATTAAGGTTCACTCACATGGAAGTAAATATGATGACAATTCTATACAGTAACCAATAAATAACACTCTTTTACTATCACATAATGACTCTTGAGAAGAACCAAAGAGGGCTTTTCTGACATTCGTATCTCTTATTTTCATAGTTATAAAGCAGATGTCAAACTCTGTCCCTCTAAGGTAGAGGGATGTGCTGGGGGGTAGTGAAGATCACATCTCTTTTCTGTTTTCTTAGATTTATATTAGCTATTTTTATACTGAAAATACTTGAAGTCAAATGTACCCCCCCCCCCCAAAAAAAAACAATGGCACAGAACAATGTAAAAGTTTGAGTGGTACATTTCATTGAGAACATGAACTGGGTAATAGGACAGTGGTTTAGTGGCCACATTGGGCCACTAAACCACAGTTTGTTTTGCATGCTATAAGTATGAAACCACAATAAGTGGTACAAGTGGTATCAAGGTTCATAAAACACATAGGGGAAAATACCTGCTACCCCATGATAAATGGCCATTCAGCCAAAAAACCCATTTGACATACACTCATCCTCGACAATATGAGGTTATATTGATGTCCTGAAACACTCTAACCTGTCCCAATTGGTGGGATACACCTATAGATGCCCAAGATATATGTCACTAACAGAGTGCAGCCTTTTCAGAACCCCCTCAGCTATAAACACACAAAATATTGCCATTTTCTGAGCAGCAATTTGCTCTAAAACTTCAAAATAATTATGTTTTAAAGAGATGGGCTCTAGAGATTTTGGTTGTTAGGAGACATTTTTGATGGTAGTTTAAAATGACCACTACAGTTTACCAATCATAGAGAAAGTATCCTAGAAGAAAAAAAGGCCCAAGGTCTAATTGTGTCCACAAATCCCAGGCGGCTCCTACTTGTATCCCTTCAAGTCTGCAAAAAAATCACTAAAAATGAAAAGCCAACGCCAAAGGCACATGGTACAGACAAAACAGAATATAGGGTAATATTGTTTTCAATGTTACCACCTCTTGTGTAAAAAACAAACAATTAACTCCACCTTATAAGTGTTACCCTCATTCGGTATTAACCATCACCAAAGGGTTAAAAAACTTTCCTTAGAGACTTGTTTAGGTGGGTACTCACAAACATAAGATATCGACTTGCATGTAAGGGATCGTGAAGCACTTCTCCTGGTATAAGCTGTAAATTGACATGCAGCAGCAAATAGTGTAAAAATACCTCTTTATTTTTTAAAATCAAAGATTAAAATGCACTCACATGGCAATGGTTATTTAAAAAGCATATCTATGCATCGTCCTCCTGGAAGCTCCCCCTGTGTAAAACGTCCGCACAAAAAGGTCCCAAAAGAGTTACTTGGGAAGGTGTAAAGACTGCTTATAGCGTCCTTTCCTCGTGTGCGATGCTGGGCGCCTCAGGCGCCAGACAATAGGACTGGTCCAATTGCCATCTTGGAGTCAGGAAGGATTTTTTTCCTTCTGAGGCAAATTAGAGAGACTTCAGTTGGGTTTTTTTTACCTTCAACTAGCAGTTTGGCAGGTTACATGTAGAGACTATAGACTATATTGAACTTTATGGACGTTCGTGTTTTTTCAACCTAACTTACTATGTTACCTTAATATCCAGATTTAAAAACATGCATTAACTTTGTCTAGGTAATTAGATCAGTAGCAAACAAACCCTTTATCCTTTTGCCATTAGGCTCTTGCAGTGCTATTGATTATTAACAGCCAATTCACCATGTGTTCCAATAAATAACTAGCAAATAAAACCCTCAAGTAAACTTGCATTCACATTTGACCAAATTTATAGAAACTATAAATGAGAATATTATGTGTATTCATTCATTACTTAATAATACCTGTACTAGATAAAATAACTATAAACATAGTGAATGTAATGGAATCAGCCCCGTCAAGGCAGAGCTCTTAAGTAAGTGTCAATCCCGAGGGCGGAAGGCAGAGGAATGAGGGCGGAAGGTAGATGACTGAAGGAGGAGGATGGATGGCTGAGGGAAGAAGGCTGAGGACAGAAGGCTGAGGGAGGAGTTCGTATGACTGATGGACGGAGGTGTGATTGCAGATTTGGACGATGACTGACGGTAAAAGCAACCAATGCGCCATTCCGAAGGCATAGGACATCGCATGAAGGAGATGTATTTCGCTGCAGGATGTCCTAAAATGCGTTCCTCTCTGTATTATTTGAATACATCTTGTGTTTGGGTGGAATTTTAAATGTTATTTCTAAGCAATGATTAGTATTCTGCTATCACAAGAAAGAAATTAGGTTGGCAGGATTTTGGGATTTGAATTTTTGTCATAACTAATGTAACCCAGAGCTTCCCAGGGGCAATGTGCTATATGCCAGAGAAGAAAAAGAGAAAATAGGAGAACCCCCAACATGGATCATAACATTTCATCCATTGCACTGGCTTCCCCAGGGGCACTGCAAGTGAAAATAGGCACAATTTGTACTATGCGGTGGAAGCTAAGGAAGCTTGTGCAATGGGTGATATGCAAATTGGGCTAGCCATTTGTTTTGGGACTGATTGACTCTAACGATTCATTTATCTCTAATGTCAGTGAGATTTCATTAAGGTGTTTATGTTCACTCTGATTAATATGCAATTACTGCACTGGTTCAATTTTTTCAGAGGTTCAATTTTTTCAGAATAAGGGTAAGGGCACACCTGGCAATTCGGGGATATTTAGTTGCCTGGCGACTAATCGCCTCTTCTTTGGGGCAACCATTCTCCCTAAATGCATTCCCTCTCTCTTGAGCCGGCTATAATGAAAATTCGCCTGCGGCATGGCACACGCAGCGCTTCGTATTCCAAAGTCACCCGAAGTTTCCTCATGAGGCAAGTTCGGGCAAATTCTGAATACGAAGCGATGCGCGTGCCATGCCGCAGGCGATTAGTCGCCAGGCAACTAAATCTCCCCAAATCGCCAGGTGTGCCCTTACCCTAAGGTTTCCCTGGTGTTTGTTTAGACTTATGTTGATAGAATTTGATATTCCTGTTAAATGAGTATGCATCTCATGATCGGGACATTCCCTTGGCACTACATATACAATTTTTACCAACATGCATGTATTGTTCTTTGTATTTTAGAGTTATGGGGGGACTGTAGTTAGGATATAAAACCACGTTTGATGCCTTACTTAAAATAAAGTTCATGACTATCCCTGTGTGCTTTATTTTAGTAGTGTGTGTGTATTTATCATAAGTTTAATTATCCATTTTTCTATGCATAAAGGTTTGTGCATATTTCTAAACCATGGTTTGGTGTAGCTCCATGTTGAGGGTTTTCCTATGTTTAAAGTAAGACCTAAGCACCAGCTTGTGATGCCCAGACATGACTCACCCTAATCCAGACTGATGTTTTTTTGTTTTTTTTTCAGGGCACTAGTACTTTAGTGGATTCTACTAGCATAATCTTATTATTACCAGGTCTCGCCTGCACTGACTGAAGCTGAGCTGGTGCCTTCTGTCCTCTAATATCTGATTATTGTCAAACTTTTTAAACTTTTCAGTGCTGTCTTTTAGCACTAATTAGTCAGATAATTGGAGTTAACACCTTTTTATGTCATAGTGATGCCACTCAGGAGACTAACTTTTACAACCCATTGCTAAATGTCTCCCACTGACTCACTGTGTCTATTAAAGGCAGGTAGCATGAGTAATTTGTTTGAACTGAGGCAAAACACTTAAGAAATTGAGTAGTAAAAACTCTTACACAGAGAGACCATTTCTAAAACCAGTTATTAAACATTAACTATAACTTGGTTACAGCAGTTTGTACAATTTGCCCTTGTGTGATACATCTAATAAAATTGATTGGATGAGGGCTAGGGTTGCCACCTTTTCTGTAAAATATACTAGTTTTCCTATATATTTATCTTAATTCCTGTTAATAACATTGGAATCAAGCATAGTCTGAAAAGCTACATGAATGTACTAATAATATTCTACTCCCACCTCGGACAGGGCATGCTGACTATAGGGAAAAATTATGGGTGTGTGGAAAATGACTGTACCTCCCTTGTAAAACCAACATGTACAAGACATGTACAAGATAATTTACATTCATATCTATATATGAATAATTAACTTGAATATCTATTAAACAGAAGGTCTTATAGAGTCTCACTCTAATGTTTGCTAGTTCTGGTACTTGAAAACTGCAAAGCGGACTTATAAATGAACCATAGTCAAGGAACTATTGGTTTAATATAAGTTTCCAGCTTTGGGATATTTCTGACTGATCTGTAATTCAAACTTTAAACAGGATCAAATAACTCGTAAAAAGAAAAAAAAAAAAACACACTTTTTTCCTGATTACCACTAGGTGTCCCTGTTCTCAATGTATGTTATACATAATTGCTTTTAACCTCTCATAATACAAAAAGATTAAAGAGAATGAATTATATTAGTGTGGACATGAAAGAAAAGTTAGATTAGAGGGAATGTGCTCAGTTAAATGCTTAGTAAGGTAACTTTCTTGTGAATACCAACAACATTTATTTATGGTGTTTTTATGTTTTCCCTGTTCTTGTGTGGGTTCTCCCAGTTTATCCTTTTCCCTCCCTCCCTCCTGCAATTTGAAATTGACCATAGAGTGTTTGTGTGTATCCGCTTAAAAAAGGAACTAAACTGTTCTGAAAGCTTGCTATGATTATATTAGTTAGCCAATAAAAGTATCACCTTTATACCACTTTTGTTATTTTTTTTATTTCAAAAGGGTTGCCCTGTAACATTTTTACTGGCTAACACGGTACAGCAACTTTACCTGTGTATTTAATACACACCTTGCTGGGGCAACAACGCTCCAAGTATATGCAAAGTGATAATTGTGAGGGGTCAAAGTGAGTGTATGGTGGGAGGATGTTGCCCCTCCCACCACTGTTGCGCCCTAGGCACATGACTGTTCTGCCTACCCATAGTTCACCATTTACTGATGAATATCTCTGCATGTATCGGACGATATGAATGGGTGACTGTCACTACAATTTGTCAGACATAACTTTTGTATGATTGCTGCACGGCCAGAACATTGTCTGATTTGTTCTTTTACTACTTGATTTGTTGCAGTTCGGAAGATTGCAACGTACGATCATTTGACAGATGTGAGGCTAATAGCTTTAGATTCTTTAATTAGTCACATATTAGAATATCAATTATCTGTTTGTTATTTATTTGTTCAGAACGTATATTTCTAAAATTGCATGGAAAAGTGTATAGAAATTTGGGCATTGGCTAGTACCCAATCTGTGTTCCCTATAGAGGTATTCAGGAATAGAATTCCAGAGGTAAGGAGCCGCAATGTAAAAAGGTTTTAGATGAGAGATTGCAATAGGTGTGGATGTTGTGGAAAAAAAGATGTGATGCATTGTAAGGGATAGGTTAGCTGGGATCATAACTGCAGCACTTGTTTTTTTTTCAGGCATGAAATTAGAATTACAGGGTTTTTTTTGTTTTACAGTTGGTTAACCTCTGTACATAGTTGCCGCAGCACACTTTTTGAAGCACAAAAACACATTTGTCACATTTAATAGTTGTTATGCAGCTTGGCTGGCTTTTATTGTAAACAATATAAACTGCTTCAGCACACTTGCTTCAACATAGGGTTAGCAGTCCTGCTGCAACATATTAATTGGTGTATGGAGAAACAAAAGATGTCCAGCACTTACAGCATTAGAAGCATAAAGTCCCAGAAGCCTGTGTAAGACTTCCAGCACACAGTCTTTTGGGAGGGTTTTTTCTTTTACTCTCTCCAGTCACTTAGTGCTATATCAAAATTTCCAGCTCAAAATAGAAACCACAGTGTCTTTCAGTTCACACACTGGGAAAAGCTGTTTAATTAGTCCATCTGAGTACAAGAAAGCCTGGCCTACACGGCCCAGAAACGTTCTGACTGAAACCTGGGACAGATTTAAAATGCGTCCAGGACTTCCCCAGGTCTTCTGTCATTCATCCTCTGACAACATATAAGGATATTTCTACAAGCACATATTTAAAGGAGAGCTAAACTCTGAAAAGCAATATGGCTAGAAATGCTGTATTTTATAACTAAATTTATTAAATTTACTAAACTTACTGCACCAGCTTAGCCCTTTCACTGACAGCAGATTTGCCCAATTTGGTACTTTTATTGCCAGACCGTTTATGAACATTTTGAGTTCTTTCACTTTAATGGCCTTTCCGGGGGGGGGGGCTTTTTGTTTAGCCAGGAACAACCTAAACTTTCAGAATTTGCTAGCTATTGTTGTGTAATTCCACTTCTTGTCTAAAAAAAAATGCTGTTTCCCATAATATAAACACATATATCAGAAATATTATTTTATACAGCATACACTGCTTTGCAAAAGTATTCATTTATTGGCTTGGCTTTGCTTTTTACCTATTTGTTAAATTCCAACCTGTAATTTAGGTGTTTCTTAATCTTATTTTATGTGATGGATCTGCACAAAATAGTCTATGTTGGACTTTTCAGCCACCAAGGAAAATGCTATGTCTGGCACAAACCCAACATATCCCATCACCCTAAGAACACCATTGCCACAGTGAAACATGGTGGTGGCAGCATCATGCTGTGGAGATGTTTTTCAGCAGCAGGGACTGGGAAACTGGTCCGAGTCGGGGGAAAGATGGATGGTGCTAAATTCAGGGATATTCTTGAGCAAAACCTGTGTCAGAATGTCTGTGATTTGAGACTGGGGCAGAGGTTTACCTTCCAGCAGGACAATGACCCCAAGCATACTGCTAAAGCAACACTTGAATGGTTTAAGGGGAATGTATTGGAATGGCCTAGTCAAAATCCAGACCTTAATCCAATTGAGAATCTGTGGTCAGACTTGAAGATTGAAATTCACAAGCGAAAACCATCCAACTAGGGTTGCCTCCTGGTCATAACCCTGGTATTCACCTGGCACTGTATTTGGAAAGTTCCATGTTTCCTGAATGTGCCAATGCCAATTGTATATAGTTTTATGCAGATAGCTCACTTGTATTGGTCAAAAACACCAAGCAGCACACTACCAAATTTCCAAAGAACCACACCACAAAACTGCATACTTCTGATTTCAAGGCCAAACATTCCATTAACAGTAGGTTTCCCTAGAAAACTACACATTTTTGAATATTACAACAACCCACAAAGCCTGGTGCCAAGGGCTCAAAGATCTTAAAAAAAATCCATTCGCCTCACTCCCTCCCTGTCGCTGTGGGGAAATTCTAACCTCCCGCACTTTCAAAACCTAGAAGACTTCCTCTATTAGCCACAAATGGGAATTAAACACCTGGGGGACCTGCTAACAACACTTTCATCTCATACCCGGAGCTCAAAGCCAGATCTGCTCCAGATAGTCTACCCTTGTTCAGGTACTTTCAAATCCGGCATGTATCCTGAGCCCAATTTAGCACTCTCTCCCAACCTTGACCACCTTGGCACTGGAAGAGTCCTTATTGGTAGAAATCCCTACTAAGCTTGTGTCCAGACTATACCACAACCTATTAGCTATTATCTCCCCCCCCCTCCATTCCATATAGCTCAAAATAAATGGCAGTTCAGATACCAGAGCTCACGCAGCACGACTGGGATGAAGCCACAGAGACAATGTACTAGTATAATACCAGTCAGAGATAGACTGATTCAGTTTAAAGTCTTCCATCAACTTTTTACAACCCCGCTAAAACTTAAGGCTATGGGCGAGAGAGATAATGATATTTGCCCCAGATGTGGAACCCCAGCGGCCAATTTCATACACATCATTCGGACATGCCAAATAATAAACACCTATTGGTCTCAGGTAATAGCCGCCCTAGGTAACACCCTTGACTTTCCACAGGTGCTTTCTCCATTGGTGTGTCTATTGGGGGTAGTGAACCAACTAGTGCCTACTGCCCATGCAAGAATGAGATTTAAAGCATTACTGTATTATGCCAAGAAATGCATAATTATGCATTGGATGGGAGCTACCCCTCCCACAAGGGACTCCTGGATACAGCTTTTCAACAATGTTATACCCTAAGCTAGAGGCACAGCCCGTACTCCATACTACCAAGTTGCATGCCTTTGCCTATCTTTTTTATAAAAATGTGTTAAATGTTTCAAAAATGACCTCAACAATTGCAGTCTACAGCATCATATCTCTTACATATTATTAAGTAACCAGATAAATATGAATGTCTGTGGTCAGCTGAACAGTTTGATGCCCAATGTGCATATGTGTACCTAACTATGTGGCATTTATGTGCCCCAAAATGAAGACACTCCATACGAGCTATCATTTCTGTAGTTCCAGCTACTGCAAAAAAAAAAATAGCATTTTATGAGGGGTAAGGCTACAAAAAGTAGCCCGGAAAGCCAAATATTTTGGCAATATTTGAGAAAATCACCTCAGAACGTACACTTTGTAGCATCTTATATCGCTTATATCATTAGGTATCCAGATAAAACACCCCAAATATGAAAGCCTGGGGTCTGCTAAACAGACAATGTACAAAGGTTTATCAAAGTGCATGTAATGTAAAGACCCCAAAATCTACCTTGTGTATACTTATTTGATGGCTTAGATTTACCCTAATTTATAAACACATTGCCAGTTTTATGTGGTAAAAGCTACAAACAATTATAGTGACCCCTGAATACCATATACTACACATTCTGTCAAATCAAAATGGGTATCTCTGTCTTTCTACTCCAAACTACTGCAAACTGCAAAGCTAGGCTAAAGGCAGCAATTTTTTTTGTTATATTTCTGAAAATTGCCTAAAAATATTGCAATTTGACCCATTTATCTCACGTAATTATTTACATACTATGGTAAACCACTCTAAATATAAACGCCAAGGGTCTACTGAACAGTTTGATGTCCAATATCCATAAATATACTAAAGGACCAAAAATGCAAATAGTCAATATGAATTTTCTTGGCTGTCAATCTGCCTTCTGTGAACAAAGGCTCCTGACTGGCTATTATGTGCCACAAGACCCCTGAAGTACACGTTCTGACGAATACATTCCTAAAAATGTATTTCTACTCCAAACTATGTGCAAAGTGATGCCTCCAAAGCAATGCTAAAATAAACATAATGAACAACAATGCAAGCATAAAACTGCAATAAAATCACAAAAATCAAATACAATTAGGCAAATTAATGAAATAACAAAATACTTGCGCAGCTGCACATAGAATTAGTCCTGAATGTGTCTTTTTGGAATCAGACACTTTAGTTGCTGTTTTCTAAGCTATATTTATCAAAAACTTTCCGCCTTCACGCACAACACCCCGCGTTAGCATGCCCAAGCATGCGCTGGCGCACTGAGAAGTTGCAAGTCCCCAGTGCTTTTTTAGATTGCAACTGGGCAGCATGCCACCCCTAAAATCTTGCTGCCCTATGCCTGGCCCTGAAAAAAGTGCAAAATTATAGCTTACCACAGAAGAATTTTTTAGACATGTGCTTATCAATGGGTGAAAGAGTTCAACATTTGATGTGAACTAAGTTGTTTGTTTTTTTAAATTAATTTACGTTGTTATTGGCTTTAACAATCTTATAATAGCAGCATACAAGTAAAAATAAAGAGAACCTATTAGTGACCTTGAGAGAGTAATAGGATCTGTATCACTTAAGGTATGATCAGCAGGTATTTAGTTATAATCTTAATACTGATCCAGGCTTTTAAGTGGGGAGGGAAGAAAGGTTTGAGAAAGTGCAAAACAGAAATCATTAGTGCATGTTAGAGAATTGGGGGTGTAATTTAGGTTAAAGGTAATAAAAGAATGGAGTGGTAATTAGGTTTTGATAAAACAAAATGAAAGAATGTATACCATGTCTGTTATGGTATGTTATAGGGTTATTCTACATATAAACTACTAACAATATCCATCTAAATATACAAGATTAAAAGTGTAATCAGTGGTTTGGTATTTACATTATCAGTATGGGTGGAGTTCTTGGGTCACTGACTAAGTTGCCCTAAATTTTCAGGAGGTGGCTCATAAATTGAAGCCAATCTCACATGTCCCAGGTACTGACTGCAAGCTAATTTTGTACTTTTAGCACCAGAGGGTAACTTTAGAGGAGGGTAACGGTAGAGGGTCTAGTGGGGTCAAGTGAGGTCAACATGCTAATGTTTTGGGAGCTATTAAAGGGGTCCGTCACCCAAAAAAATTATTTATAATCCTATTTTGTCACATTAGTCAAGCAAAATGAACTTTAAGTACACTATATAAATGATTTGAATCTTGTTTCCTCCGGTCTGGGAATTCAAAATCATAACAAGCAGGCAGGAGCCATTTTGTGGACACTATTATTAAAGGAAAACTATACCCCCGAACAATGTAGGTCTCTATAAAAAAGATATTGCATAAAACAGCTCATATGTAAAACTCTGCTTCATGTAAATAAACCATTTTCATAATAATATACTTTTCTAGTAGTATGTGCCATTGGGTAATCATAAATAGAAAATTGCCATTTTAAAAAATAAGGGCCGCCCCCTGGGATCGTAGGATTCACTGTACTCACAAACAAACCAAACAAACCATACATGTTAGGTCACATGAGCCAATTAACAGACAGAGTTGTGTCTTTTGCTTCCACACTTCTTCCTGTTACAGTTAGAGTTTAAGTATTTCTGGTCAGGTGATCTCTGAGACAGCACAGAGACCATCACGAAATGGTGGCTCAAGGCAAGAGATGTAAAAGGGCAATATTTACTTAAATATATATTCCAGTTTGGTGAGATTCTTTAATATGCCACTTAATATGATATGAACTATCTGTTGCTTAAGTGATCATTTTGGGGGTATAGTTTTCCTTTAAGACAGAATCAGCTCAGAATCTTGTTTGTGCACCAGAATGGGGAAGATGTCCATCCCCATGCCCTGGCCACACAATTAAACGGTGATGAGAATGGGGTAATGTGTGGAGAGCAGAGACATCTAGGAAGTGCTGAATGGAAAGTGAAAGTAATTGTCTGCCCCCCCCCCTCTATGCCCAGGGTATAGAGGAGGGGCAGACAATATTTGATTGACAGCTGAGATGTTTAAATGAGCTTACAACAGCTATGAATGTTTTAATAAAAAATAGAAATTGGATATCATGTTTAATTTGAAAAGTACTTTTATTATACAGCTTTTTGTGTCTGGGTAACAGGTGCACTTTAGATTAATTGGCTGGAAACCTGTAGACTTCAGAAGTTGCATGCTATCTTAGCCTGGGTGCAAGATTCATAAAATGAAATCACCTGACCCTTCCTATCCAATATAGTAACTAAGATCAGCATAGGACACGCTGAGTGCCGACATCTTTTCTTGCATATCAGAATGTGTCTCAGGTATGCTGGATCGTTGTTTAATTACAATATTCATCACGCAATGTGCTTTTTTCATTGTTTATTTTTTCTTGTTAACAAAAGAATTTTCAGCAGTTTAGCATCCTTATTGGACTTGGATTTCACATTATAATGGTATAGATTCATCACTTTATGTATGTGTATATTTATCTGTGAGGCTTGAACCTACACCTCCTCCAGTCACTATAAAAGGTGCTTGGGATGTGGTAACATTAGGCTTGATAAAGGGCCCAATACTTTTGTATGTTTTTGAGCTAAATAAATCAATTTCTGCCCAATTGAAACTTATTCAGTGAGCTGCTGGAAATTTGTTTTGTTCTTATTCCAATCAATGCATGGTTGCTAGGGTAATTTGGAAATTACAACCAATCGCAAATTGTCTCAGAATATCACTCTCTGCATCATACTAAAAGTTAGTTACTTAAGTTACTAAAAGTTAAAGTAAATAGGTATCTCCTAGGGCTGCAGTTACTGGTAACCTTAAGAGCCAAATTTCAGCTTTATAACACAGAAATACGGCTCTGCTAGTGCAGTGAGGGCAATATCGCTCACTGCACTAACGATGCGCCCCCCCGACCCGCTTAAACGCTAAAGTTGAAAGTATGGCGCTGGAGGGGGGCAGCGGCAGCCCCTGAAATGCCACTGGCATCTCCCCCACACCACACTTATAACCCCTTGTATAACATACAAGACCATGATGGGGAAGTGAACAGGAAGAATAAGTTCCAGATGTCCCATAGTTGTCCCTCTAAGACTCTAAGCAGGACTAGAAGAACTGCTATGAGGAAAAAATGTTGCAAAAAGTACCAAACTGTAACACTTGTTAGGCGGCATGGATCGGCCAGTTACTGGTAACTTTAAGAGCCGAAATTCTGCTTTTTATCACGGAAATGCGCCCTGCTAGTGCAGTGAGAGCAATAGTGCTCACTGCACTAGCGATGCGCCCCCCCCTCCTTGACCCGCCCCGACGCTAAAGTTGAAAGCGCAGAGCTGGCGGGGGGCAGCAGCAGCCCGTGAAGCGCCACTGGTACCTCCCCCATAACTCACTTATAACCCTTCGTATAACATAAAAGACATGATTGGGAAGTGAAAAAGAAGAATAAGTTCCAGATGTCCCATAGTTGTCCCTCTAAGACTCAAAGCAGGACAAGGAAAACTGCTATGACAGTGGCGGAACCACCGGGGGAGCAGGGGGTGCGTGCAGGCCAGGGCGCGCACCCCCTCAGGGCCCCCCCCCCCGGCAGCCCGTGCGCCACTGAAAATTCAGCTGTATGGGGGGCGGGGCCTGGCTGCGCGTCACGCACCAGGGCCCACCCCCTCTAGTGACTCTACTGTATCAGGATAAATAGCACCTCCTAGGAGGTAAGCATTTCACGCTGGGTTCTCTGAGTCTTAGGGCTCTTACAGACGAGCGGTTTTACCTGCGCTCCCCTGCGTTCCGTTTTTCTGCGTTCAGCCGCAGGGGAGTGCAGGAATAGACGCATTACATTTTTTCCAATGGGGCTGTACTCACACAGGCGCGTGTAGGCGCCGAACGCAGGAAAAATGCAGCATGTTGCGTCTCAACCTGCGTTGAGCAGGGCTGTAAGAGCCCTTAGAGTAGAGTTCATATTTCTCAAACTGAATACAAATCTATTTTGTTTACCTGTGGCTGGATGGTGGTGTAGTACAACAACACCTAAAGGGCAACAGGTTGGACATCCTTGCCATATAAACCGTCTGTTACCAGGCCCAGACTGGCAATCTGTGGGTTCTGGCAAATGCCAGAGGGGCTGCTATAAATTGCCATAGAAGGTCAGTATTTAGTGGGCTGGTGGGGGCTGTTTGTGCCTCTGTGTACCTGAAATGCCAGGGCCTATTTTAATTCTCAGTCCGGACCTGCCTGTTACTCAGTATAAGCCTGGCACTTCTTGCAGCATGTTCAGTGTCGGACTGGGATGCCAGGGGCCCACCAGAAAACCTTAGGTTGAGGGCCCACTTTCAAAACTACTATACCTCCTCTCCTCATTTAAACTCTTTATTCTCCTAGTCTCTTTTCTCTCTATACTATCCTCTATTCTTCCATTATTAAGCCTCTTTGTTCTCATAAAGAAATAGGGAATGACCATGAAATAGGCCGGCCATGGTTAAAAGCAAGAGGCCCACTGACCCCTGGGCCCACCAGGAGTTTTCCTGGTATCCTAGTGGGCCAGTCCGACACTGAGCATGTTCATTCTCATCTTCTGTTCCTGGGGACCCAGGGCAAATCCCCTGACCCAGCCTGAACATACATGACTCAAGGAGGCAACTAAAGGGGCAACTGGCTCTATGCCATAAGCAATAAATCTGCATCTTTATACTACCGACAAGAATTTCACACACCCAGAGAAGCAGTCCATGTTTAATTGCAAGTGTACTGGTTCCAACCATGTATTTTGTATATTGGTGTTATTATATAAAGCAGGAATCTTATGTAACACCGTTTCTATCCCGGGAACTCCTACCGACTCTGCTCTCTCGGCTCACAAGGCGCTTCCCATTAGCTGGAGGAACTTGCTGTCATGTACTGAAGAAGAATGAGGCTATTATGCTAATTTACACCAGAATCATTTGACTGCCGGAGGGGGGAAGCTAACTCTGATCGCTCTTTCGCACAGTCCTGCATGTGGCTCATTAACACACAACTGACAAATATATACAAGCTGAGCATATATAATCAGTACTCGGCATTCTCATGCGGTTTTCTGCACCCCACGCTCACTCAAGTCGCAGACATGTAATATAGGCCGCATGCTGAACCAAGGCCAAGACCAACGCTTGTAGGGGGTTATCCCAACAAGGCGTGCAGCTCTTACTATGACAGTTCGTACCTTTAAATAAATTGGCATTCTCATCGACCAATCAATGCCGGGATTCCTCTTACGTAGGGATGAGTTTAATTTCAACCAATTGAGTTGATCCCTCACTGGCAGCTGCCCAATAATAGCGCGTTACTATCCAGTGTGACACACATTGCAGTGGGAGGACGGTATGCGGAAAGACGCTGGTAAAACCAATTGAGTTCTAGAGTTAGGAGGCGTAGGATGATGGATATGCTGATCAACCAATCAGCATGGGTTTGGAAGTAGTATATAAGAGGAGAGGCTTAAGGCGGTGTCGCTCAGTGTGTGCGTTGTTGCTGTCAGAAACGGAATTCGGTTGCGTGATTGCCATCCGCCGGGACACGCCCCACACACATTTAGTCTTAGCTCTGACAGCTGCTGAAGGGCACCAGGCGTTTTACGATTTATTCATTTATTTTTTTTAACCCTCGGAAACTACTTCTTTTATATTTTAACAAATCCTGGGTTGGCAAGCATTTTATTTTTTTTAAAAAAAATTTGCTTGCTTATTTGTCACTTGAGAATTCAGAAGAACTGTATCTTCTTGCCAAAAGTAATTGTTCTTTCCTTCGGAACCTGTTGCAGTGAAACGCATTGCCTTATTGCTGAGCCGCAGACTCCGGCGAAAAGAAAAAGCGAGACTGGTTGCTAAGAGACTCCGTCAGTGCACGAGAGGCTGCAGTGACTTTCAGGGAGTAAGAGATCCTCGTGGGCGTGGTCACATTGAGCTCGGTTGCCTTCGCTGTTTAAGGGGGTCCGTCATGTCCTCGGCCCTTTCGCAAGCGACTCCTGCTGCTCCGCGTTTCAGCGTCCTTTCGTGGCCGCAGGTGCGCCGCTTGGATGCTATACTGGATGAGAGTGTACCAATCCACGGCAGGGGCAATTTTCCCACCCTGTCCTGTCGCCCCCGGGAACTAGTGCAGGTGAGTGTTTATGACTGGGACTGTTCTAAAGGCTAATAATGTGTTAGACTAATCCTGTTAGGAATTTTACTTATTTAACAGTAGGAGGTCTGTGTATTGCGTAACTTTACTTGCAGCTTCCTGGGGGGTCCTGGCTAGGGGATTGAGATTTCATCAGAATTCACTACTGTGCCGTGGAATTGAGGCGTCTTTCCCTTGCTGTGCTGCCCACACTTCCACCCCCACACACGTGTGTAATGGAAGCGTCTGGCAGTCAGGAATGCGGTTAGTGCCGGCATGAGGGGAAGCGGCTGGACTGAAGGTGAATGAGGGAGGGATCAGTGCAACCTCTGTGTGAGCCATACGGCCGGCACGTGGTTTAAAGGTCGTTTCTTTTCCTGGTTTCTGCACGTGCCGCCTTCTCTAGCACAGAGTTGCTATAGGTAGAGGCTAATTTGGCTCCTATGAATTCTGACTTTAATCACCAACCATGAAAGTGCAAACCTTCTGCCTAACAGGAAAGCCAGCAGCCATATGTCTGTGTATATACTTTTCAATTCAGATCCATTTTCAGAATAGCAAAAAGGCAGCAGAATTTCCCAACCACCATTTACTTATTTTTTTTAAATCACAATACACTTGCCTGAAAGTCAGCTGCCATTTTATCT
Source organism: Xenopus laevis (assembly GCF_017654675.1). NCBI lineage: Eukaryota > Metazoa > Chordata > Amphibia > Anura > Pipidae > Xenopus > Xenopus laevis. The sequence continues at coordinate 67,783,086 of NC_054374.1, read as the reverse complement.
CCATTAGTTATACAGGATCCTTGTATATATCCTTGAATTCTTAAAGACAGAAAAGTATTTACGTTTGAAAGGAGGAGAAACTGAGGGTTATTGTGACCATTTTATTCTCTTTAGACCCCCAACCCACCATTAGTGTGCACAGCTATTGCTTTCATATTTGCGTAAGAGCTAGAGAAGGCAAAAAAAAATGTGCTGAGTGGGATATTTTCCCTGGCTATGTGCCAATAGTTCTCTGTTTCTAGGGAGCCTAGCAGTGTCTGACTGGGATGCCAGGGGCCTACCAGAAAACCATGGGCAGTGGCTTAACTACCGAGGGAGCCACTGACTCTGGCAGAGATCCGGGCATACGGAGGGGGGGCGGGGACCCTGGCTGCAAGTCCCCCTCCAGTTACGTTACTGACCGTGGGCCCATTTTCCAAACTTTTTCCTCCTCTCCTCACTAAACCTCTTCTCCTAGTCTTTTATATTTACTTACTATATTCTTCCATTTTTAAGCATTTTCCCATAACTAAATAGGGAATGACCATGAAATAAGCTAAATGGTTAGAAGCAAGAGGGCCCACCTTCAGTTTTCCTGGTATCCCGGTGGGCCAGTCCAACACTGGAGCCCAGCATTAGGCCTGTCTTGTAATTTAGTCCAGAAAGTTTGCTGTCTCTCTAGCTTCCAACAATAGTTGAAAGTTACATAGTCAAGAATCAAATTCCTAAAGTTTGCCTGTAAGTCTTGTCTAAGCAAGCAGAGCACGTAAGTTATGAAGCTGGCTTTCAGTGCATTTGCCCTTTATGAAGCCTTTTAATATTTTAAGAAAGATGACCCACCCCATTTCTATGTAGGTAGCTTTATTATAACTGTTGTAAGCATATATATTTTTGTATTTTCCTTTTAAGACTGTTATAATAAAATGTTAGGTCTACTGTAGTGTTGAGGCCTGCAGCTTTTTGTATGTGGGCACAGACAAACGATTGCTCACATAGAAATTGTGGTTCAAATGATTGCATTGTCAGTACTAGATTTGCATTTTGGAAATATTGGGTTCCAGAAATATGTCCGTTAACAGACCAAAATGTTATTTGTTGTACTGTTATATACTCTATTCATACTCCTATATAGGCTTGGGGCAAATTTGACTCGTTTCGCCAAAAATTAGCCTCAGCCAAAATGTCACTGATGGCCATTAAAGTATATGGGCGTCAACATTTTTTTTGATGAGAGCCATTTTTTAAAATTTTTTTTTTTTGACGCCCAATGCCATGCAAGTATATGGACATCATTTCGAAACAAGGCAAAAAAAATTAGCCCATCCCTAATCATATTCTAACCAATGCAGTTTTGGAAATTGACTTTTTGTCTGTATGACCAGTCCCCTTTAAAATCATAGATGACTGTGTATCTGGCATACTAATCCTTGCAGTGTAGTTTTTATCCCCTGCCTGACCCACTTTTGACTTAGTTTATGGTCTCAGCAGGCAGATAAAATAAATATATTGTTTAACATTTTGTATGACTGTTATTTATGTTACATTTTTAATTTTAAAAAGGATTTACATTTTTTATATGTAACTGCATTTAATATATGTATTTGTTAACTCTCTGTTATACTTGGTAAAAACTGAAGCAGATATCTGCAGTGCATACCATATTAGAGGCCCTGAATTGTATGCAGGAAGTCCCTACCTGGGATGGTCTGCTACTGGGGTAGCAGGAATTTAGTCGGGTGTTCACAAGCTGCACTGGACAGTGTCTGCTTCAATTAGAATTGCCCTTAGTTTTACATCTTTATCCCTTCAAGGTTTAAGTGTTTTACACATTTGACATACAGCACATTGCTTATAAACAGTGACACCACTGCAAAAAAACCCCCCACACATTTTGAATGTTTTTGGGTATGGACAGGTAGATTAAACCTGTCAAACCTAAATATCTGACACAAAAAAATCCATGTATAGGGCTGGTGGCATGTGGGTTGTTGCTCCTATTACTGCTTCTTTAAATGCTCTATTAAATACACAAGACACACTTTGGCCCAATGGTCCTGTCACTGCACCATGTGCATCAGATGGGCAGCTTTGCATTCATTCGTATTGGGAGCAGTGAGGGGCATTTGCAATCAAGTGAAACACCTTGTGCTCTTAATATAGAACCTTCATGGGGACAAACCATCCCTCTGCCAGTTCTTTGAATAGAAACGGCACAACATGAGTATTTGGATTGGATTTCGGTCATTCATTTAGACATGTCACGGTCATTTAAACCCAGAGTATTTCGTGCTTCTGCATGTAAGGGTTGACCTATGTATGATATAATGTCTTCCCATAAACAGATCATATATATCAAGTCAGATGTAACTGTACATGTTTAAAACTTCATTGATGTACATGAAAACTTTCATATGGGCACCTGAAAACAATCTGAACATCGGATATTGTTGCATGAGATTTTGTAGGACTGCGCAATCTGAACAGTCTCCTGTAGTTAAGGCTGTGGTGATTCAGCATGCTAGTATGACAGGAATGTTCTTGCGTAATGTGTTCAACAGAAGAATTTCCTAAAATTGGTTGCTAGTTAAGTGCTCTATTTTAGTATGCATTCAATTACATAGTCGTAGTTGCTTTACTTCTGCTCCGGTTTACTTGTTAAACACCCTTCTTAAGTAGCAATCTGATAATTACGTTGGAGTATACAAATATCACTGATTAAAAATACAATGGATATCTTAACATCAATGTTAAAGGATGAGGGTGGGGAAGTACTTGTGTAGTGCTTGGTTCAGATTAGAGACTGATAAATTAATAAATGAAAGGTGATTATATAAAGTGGGAATAAATAGGTACCCATTATAAACTGATTTAATCTAATGCATTGTGATTATATATTTAAACTTTGAATAAAGGGCTGTAATTACAGGGACGGTCATCCAGGAGCTTAGGATCCAGGGTTTTTTGTAATTTGGATCTGCATACCTGCTAAAAATTAAACACCTGTTTTGACCCCCACAAGGATTCATTGTATCTTCAGCTCAAATATAAAGTACTGTTACAGAAAAAGCTATTCATTTTAATAAACTACATTTTAAAAATTCGATGGGCTTCCTGATAACTGATCCCCATGTGTAGTAACATAAATATGTATAAAAACAAAATAGTTGTGTAAAAGTACACCCCATATAAGGGCTTTTCCACATGGGTGTTTGTGTTTAATGCACATTAAACCACAGGTCTGAGCAGAAAAAAATGAATTCGCTAATTGATTGTTATATTCTGCTTGGCTGTACTCATGAGCATTCTGCGTTACGGTTTACTCAATTTGTGTGTTTGTTTAGATGCAGCATGCTGCATTTTCTTTGACTTTTGTTCAGCTATCGATACAATAGAGGATTGCACTTGGAATGGGGGAAAAAAGTATTAAATGCAATAAATGCATTTTATTTTTATTTTTTTTGCACTCTGCATGCATTTGAAAAATGCAAAAATAAATGCCCATATGTAGAGCCCTAAAGCCCTTTTCCTTTTAACATGTGGCTATATAAATATATGATCATTATTCAAGCAGTGTATAAAGAATGTTATTTTAATTGAAAAGGAAAAAATTAAAATTTTATTTGGGGGGTCAAATGGCTGCAGGTATGTCATTAAATCAGAGGAAAATGTGTGTAAACTTGTAGGTTTATCAATAATTAACTAAAATTAGAATAGGTGCAAATTATTAGAATGTCGGGAATTGGGTAGGGAAACCAATCTTATTTAAAGCTCTGAGATTCTCTCACAAACCATATTGTAAAATACCTTATGAATAATGTACACAAGTTAACCACATTGGCCTGCAAGGTATTTACAGTCCTTTTAATAAATGCCAATGCGATGTAATGCTCAGTGTGTCACCTTACAAACCATCTCCCCCACTTTATCTGCTCAGGTAGCTCTAAGCATTTGACCTGAATTCATTAATTCCTTATACAAGAGCCCTGTCCTAATTGCATTAATGCTTTGTCGGCTGGAGAAAATATGTGCTTGAAGTCTTAACCCCTGTGTCATTTTGTCTAGCTGCTGCTAAGAGTATGGGGAGATGTTTGTCACTTCACAGGCCTTGTTGGGGTAATACAGTAAGGCTACCTGGGAATGTTATTAATAGACAGAAAATCTTGTTAGTCTGCTTGACTGACGCATGCCTTTGGATTATACTTCCAAATCCTGTATATTTGTGGGTTGTCGGTAAAGATTGTTTTGTTTTGTTTTTTTCTTCCCATAAACTTTACTTGTATCTCCTCAATAAGTTTATTTGGGATGCAAAGGAAGAGTACATCCAAAATTAAAGGTTGCAACTCTAAATACCCCTTATCAAGTGCTCCTGCAGGCTACACGAGACTTAAAAAATGTATAACCCTCTTACCCCGCCTCCCCCTGCCTGTCAAAAGCTCAGACTTTTGTATTGCAGGTATGGGACCTGTTATCCAGAATGGTCGGGACGTGAGGTTTTCAGGATAACACATCTTTACATAATTTGGATCTTCATACCATAAGTCTACAAGAAAATCATGTAAAAATTAAATAAACCCAATTTTGCTTCCAATAAGGATTAATTATATATTGGTTGGGATCAAGTACAAGGTACTGTTTAATTATTAAAGAGAAAAAGGAAATAATTTTTAAAAATTGATTTTGCTAAAATGGGCTCTATGTGATATGGCTATTCCTTAATTCAGAGCTCTCTTGATAATGGGTTTCTGGATAACTGATTCCATACCTGTAATACTTGGATTGACCCAAAACTATTATAGTCCAAAATGGGCCCCTCGACATTTGTGCAGCATTTTGGTAATCCATATAGCAAACTCATTTATATTTATCAGTTCACTTACTCTGTTTATTTGAAATATTTCTCCTTCTGGTAGTTATATTTTCATTGCCTGCTTCTTAGCATATGTATTTGTGAAATGCCCTAAACATGACTAGGTTTCAGGCAATGAATAAAATTAAACTGACACTTTACTCCACTGTCCTTGCTGTATCATGCTGGCATAGACCAATGGTTTTATTTTTAAGGTAAGCTGGCAGGCTGTTGGAATGTGGTACTTGCTCGGTACAGATATCCGTCTGTTAAATGCTGCTCTCACTTATTGGAATTTAATACTAGTAAATGATGGATTGCAATCTTTTGTGGTATCTGTGCTTGCAGACAAGCTAGGCATATACTATATACTTTGGCATTGTAAGTTGGCAGATGTGATTCTAATTGTCAGAGCACAGTATTCCACACTGCAAAATATGTTGACACCCTAAAAATACATAAGTGTTTAAGGCAGCTTCTGTATAATATAAACTTTTTTTTTTTTGTTCTACCATTTTTAGGTGGTCCTGTCTTGTCTGGAGCAGAAGGGGATTCTTGTACATAATGTGAGACTAAATGGTTCAGCTGCTAGCTATGTGCTGCATCATGACAGTGGCCTGGGATATAAAGATTTGGATCTGATATTCATGGTGGATTTGAAAGGGCCAGACACCTTTCAAGTAGTAAAACACGCGGTGCTGAATAGCCTCTTGGACTTCCTGCCATCAGGTGTCAATAAGGAAAAAATAACACCTATGACTTTAAAAGAGGCCTACGTTCAGAAGCTGGTTAAAGTCTGCACAGAAAGTGATCGCTGGAGTCTTATTTCCTTATCAAACAACAATGGTAAAAATATGGAACTGAAGTTTGTTGATTCTCTGCGACGTCAGTTTGAATTTAGTGTGGACTCCTTTCAGATCATCTTAGATTCTATGCTGATGTTTAACGAGTGCTCCGAAAACCCAATGTCCCAAAGCTTCCACCCCACAGTAACCAGTGAGAGCATGTATGGAGACTTTGAGGAAGCTATGGACCACCTGCGCAACAGAATTATTGCCACACGCAATCCAGAAGAAATCAGGGGGGGCGGTCTTCTCAAATACTGCAATTTGTTAGTGAGAAGTTTCCGGCCCAAATCCGAAGTGGACATGAAAACAATGCAGCGGTATATGTGCTCTCGTTATTTCATTGACTTTCCAGACATAAGGGAACAGCAGAGAAAACTAAAGTGTTACTTGCAGGATCACTTTGTAGGAATGGAGGACAAGCGATATGAATATCTGATGACCCTTCATCAAGTAGTAAATGAGAGCACTGTGTGCCTGATGGGACACGAACGTAGGCAGACACTTGCACTTATTGCTTCATTGGCAGCACATGTGTTATCTGAGCAGAATCAGCCCCAAGCTGTGCCCACCTTCACTTGCTACTACCAGCCAGCCCCCTACCTAGGTGAAGTCAACTACAATAGCTATTACTTTACTCCTGTCCAGCCACTTGTGTCCTGCAGTCACTCATACCAGACATGGCTTCCCTGTTGCAACTGAGTAACTGACTGCATGCTTCAGTGAGCACTTCCATGGCAGACCCCATCCCCTTTTAACAGACTAAACTAAACGAGCAAAGATCAATTTTTGTTGTGTGGTTTTTTTCCCCTAAACCTCCATTTTTACATTTTATAATCTGTATGGGTACCAGCACGTTGGAGATCTTACATGATACTTATGCAATGGATTTTTTTTATTTTTAGCCTTGTAGGGTGCATTTGAAAAACAGGCTTCTCTGTCTTCCATATAAGACTGTAGAGAACTGGATTGCAGGAAGATTTCGCCTTTCGAAACTCCATAATCTGCTGTAAAATGCATTGGTGGTTTTTTTTATGTTTTTTTTTTCTCCTTTGGACCAAAAGTGTATAAAGTGCCTGTATTATCAAAACAGAGAAGCCTTAAAGGAATAGTTCACCTTAAAGTTATGTAAGATGTAGATTGCCATATTCTACTGCAATTTATAGTTATTCAGTTTTTTGTGGTTTTTGACTTCCTTGGCAATCAGATTGAATTCCGGGACAGTATATAAGTAGGAGAGGGTCTGATAAGCAATATGAACACAAGAAAAACAGTTTGAAAAGGCAGCATTCATAAATCATAAAAAATAAAAGATCAATGACTGCTTAGGATAGGCTCTTCTATTACACAATAAATATTAAAGGTGAACTTCTCCTTTAATTCTTGCTTACTCTGGCTTCAGTATTACATTTTTCTGTTGCTCATATATTAAGATTGGATCCTTTTTTTTGTTTCATCTTGTGCCACAGAACAAATATAACATGCTTCAGTTTGCTGTATACACTGTAGCTGCCCTGGCAAGCTAAGGGGTGCAAATTCTTTTTTCTTTTTGAATCTTTATATGACCCAAAATGCTTTGCATCGCAGGTAGTAGGTAGCATATAATTGTTTATGATCTTATAAAGTGAGATGTTACACATGGTGCTATGGGTCCTCAGGTCGGCGTACCTTTTTAACAGTTCAGTTTCATTGCTAAATATTTTATTGTGTAGTGAATTTACACTTGTAGTAGCCCCTTGCACAAGGTGTCCATATTCCCTCATGAATCTTAAGCAAAAAAGTTCAAAACCGATTACTTAAACCATAGCCACAGAAAACAGATTTTAGAAAATGTAAATTGCTCTGATAAGCTGCTCTACATTTAAAAGTAAGTTTGTTTTGTTTTGTTTTTTTTTTTTTTTTTGTTTTTTTTTGAATTGTGACTAAATACATAGTAGCAAACTCTGGTATGAATGCCTAAATGTCAGTCTTTCCAACCCAGGCAAACTGCTTGTTTCCCATGAAACTGCCAGCTATACAATAAATGTCATGTCGCTGGAACCTGTGCAGTGTAACAGTACAAAACTCCAGGTAACTCTTCCCACAGAGAAAAAGGAAGAAAAACTTAGTCTACTCTGTAGGCTGGTGTGTGTGAATATAAACACATTCCAGTTTAAACATTTATTATGGATAAGCTTGGAGCATGAATCTGGAATTACAGCTGATAAAATGTGGTTTCAGCCCATAGCTTACAATTTTTCCTCCTAAGTTTTTGCAATAGGGCTGGAGAGTTTCTTTGTAATCATTAGATGGTTGATTTTGTCTTGATTATGGATTCAACTTCCACTATACAAAAGTGTTGTAGATATATTATAGCTATGGTTTGCCTCTGGATTAGTGAATATCCCTTATTGTATGCAGAAGGAGGAGCTGCAATATGTGATATATCAAATTATTTTTTAAATAATGCAATGTCTTTAACTCATTGTCAGCAAATCCCTGAAGACCTGTCCAAAAAAGGTTAAAAATAAAATTATGCTGGACTGTGCTGGGTACATAATACCTTGGGTGTGTGTGATGTGATTCGTCGCTGCCCTTATGGTGTAAAGGTGCAGCTAACTGGATGGATCATAACTACATCCTATAAGTCCTGGTAAATTTGTTGGCCACTGCCTAGTGTAGAAAATACTCACTCAGATCTTAGTGAGATCAAACAAAAATCAGAAGAGCACTGTAGAATTGATGCTTCTGTTGCCCTTTAAAAACACTTGATTGAAACAAGCTCCAAGCTTTCCTGACAATACTTTGGGGAGAAAAAAAAATACTGGTGTGGGTAAAGGATATTTTTTTCCAACAGTTTGGTGCACCAACAATTAAATTGCCCCTCCTGACCAAATTAGGCATCTTTCTCTAGGCCTGGGAGTGTCTGACAATTGGTGATTTCATTCTGCAAGCTGCCTGCTCAGCTCATTCTCTGAAGCCTTGCACATACTTAACTGTCTCACTGCCAAAGCAGTCTCTCTTGTGCTCTTATTTCTAACTCTGCTTAGTCCAGTACATGGAAAGCTTTTATTCTTATCATTGGATGTGCCTTCATAGTTACTCATAACAGGCTAGGTGTCCATTTTTATACTTCCCATCCCACATTACTGTGGTATATAGGTGCCAAGCAATGTATAACCTGCATCACTCATCTCATTCATGCAGACTGAAGATGCATTACTTTTTTTTTTTTAATTGCCTTGTTTACAAAGTTGTGCAAGGCAAAGAAGGTTAAGCAATATGAGTGATTATTTAAGCATTTACAATCAGTTGCGTTTTTCTTTATGCAGCATGCACAATTTTCTGTCTTTGGATGCATATTCTAATTAATATTGGAGCTGTGAAACTTGTGAAAGGCAAAAGAAAAAAAAAAATACTTGACAAGCACATTATGGCTTATATATTAGTTCTCTCTTAAAATAGCAAACTTGTATAAATGCTCTGTGTATGCAGCCTTAACCTGTTTAAAGCTGTCATTTTCCAGATTTCCTGTGCTACTGGAACAATATGTAACACTTTCTACTTTGTATTTTCTGAAAGGGAAGAAAAGTGTTTGCTACATGTTGTTTCCCATAAGGTCATTTACGAGAAATACAGCAAAAATAAAATCTATTTTCTCATTCTTGTCTCTTTTGAGCAAATTTATTATTGCAGAATACTCTTACAGACATCAAGCCAGGACTAGTTTCTGGCAGACTGATATGTCAGCAGTTACAGGCAACTTTCTCCCAAGTGTTCACTTGAGGGGATGGGTGGAGTCTGATCTGAAGAAAAATCCATTTAAGGATTGAGCGTGCTTAATACAATTATATTACATTGCAGATGCTTAGTTTATTTACATTGTCCATCTTTTCTATAGAATTGTATTTTTGTCCATAAGGTAATCTAATGAGCTGTCACATGTAGTGTAAAAATTCAAAATAAGCTATACAACAGAAAACTATCCTACGCTTGTTGTAAAACACATTCTTAGATGCTGATAGCTGACAAAAAAAATACCAGGATTTGCCCATTCACACATAGGAGCTGGTTTGGCAGGATAAATCAAAGAACTATTTAAACAAATTAATTTGCCAGGGTTGCTGGTTGATGTTGTATATAAATGTAGAGTAGCCCAAAGGGTTGCAGAAACATATCTCCCTATACTATATAGTGTAATGCAGGGCTGTCCAACTGGTGGCCCGCATGCCCCCCCCCCCCACTTGTGTGGAACTCCACATGAAAGTCTGCTTTAAAAGGTATCACTAGAGAGATTAACTGGCCCTTGTAGTGTTTACCCTCAAATTCAGACATTAAGCCACTGCATTGTTTATAATTGTAATTCCCCTGCATTGTTCACACTCCTAAAACCCTGTACTGTTCATGCCTCAGACCCAGACTGAAAGTGGCCACATTATTCACTTCTCGGGCAAACTGCTGAAAGGACGCCAGCATTGTGCCACAGTATGAACTGTCCATCTTAAGCTCCCTGTGTGTGCGCGCCTTACTCTGCCCTCTCTGTGTGTGCCATACTCTGCCATATGCTCTCTGTGTGTGCTATACTCTGCCTGCCCTGTGCTCCCTGTGTGTGCCTTATTCTTCCTGCTCTGTGCTCCCTGTGTGTGCGCCTTACAAAAGTGTGCCAGACTTTTGTTGAAAAAATTGATTTATTTTCCTCACACATATGGTATACTAGTAAAAGGGTTGGTATTTATTGATATTCAGTTCTTCGGGCTCCATATTTAACACTAATAGTGTTTGTATTTTAAAGTTAGAAACAGACTATAATAAGTGGGATTCCAGCACTTTCGGTTCTTAGTCCAGGCATAGGGTCTCTTGAGTTTGGGGAGCTGTGGTGCCTACAGCGAGCTTTCTGTAATAAAATTATCTAAGAATTATGTATGGAAGATTAAGTTGCAACTTAAAGCATAAAAGGATGATGCCTATTGTACGCAAAATGTTATTGTGGACTGAAGCAGTAAGCGCTGTGAGCTGCTGAGTGTTGTGGGAAGAGGGGGGGGGAAAAAGCTCCCAGCTTAATCTATTAATTACCACATCAGTGCCATACCGCTGGCGATTTTTAATTATAGCAGGAAGGTAGGGGAAGGCAGTTCGGGGAGATTGTTGCCCTGAAGAAGACGCAATTTGGCGACTAATCTCCACGTGTGCACTTACCCTAAAGCCACACATATTAAGTGATATTCCAGCACAATAATGTGATTTACCAAAACAACTGTTCTGAGAAAAAAAACCATTGTGGGTATAAAACAGGCTGATTTGTGTTTAGATTATGCACTTTGCACATTGCATTACATTGGTAAATGAGGGTTCTGGATCACTAAGGAGCCAGCAGGAGCTGTTCTGGTAAACAGACAGAAAAAAGTCAATATTACAGTGTCTCAGAGGCAACAGGGCTTATTTACTATAGTGCCCTTTATTGTGCCCACACCTTTACTTACAGCAGACTGCAGTCTGCCCTTTGCATCCAGGCAAAATGTTGGTTGTAAAGACTGGCATTTTATTTTAAAGCTGATTTTCAGAGTTGGTTCCAGTAACCGTATACAATCCTGACAATTGTCTAGAATCCTTGGATGGGTTTCATTCTCAAGTTACTCCATGCCCATGTTCAGCCACTCTTCTATGCAGCACTACACACACAGGAAGGTGCAGCAAAATCTGTTCTCCAATTAGGAAGCACAAACCGTTGTATCTGTGAGCATCAAACACAATTCAGGGGTGCCACAGTGTATTGTGCCTATATTAGCAATTTGCACCTTGTTTACCTGTTTAAAATGAGCCCTAAGTTCCCAAAAAGTCTATGGATAATTAATGTTTTGGTTCTTTAATAATATTCCTTGGGACCAGGGCCACCAACAGGAATCATGCCCCATATTATTAAGTTTGTCGGGCCCTCTACCCAAGGGACTTAGAGAGGAGGGCCCTGCAAACATGTAGAATAGGGACTATAAAAAAAATAGCCTACACAGCCCCAACCATGCCCAGTTGTGCCAAACCCTGCCAAAAGTCCACTAATCCACTCCTCCTTCCCAGTCTGTTTTGTGAGACAAAACACCCAGTGTGCACTTTTTGCACGATTGAAGTATTGGTATGTTGTGAGGCACCAGAAATATATAATATAAACACTATACAGCCACATGTATCCCTCTAAACTGAAGTCCTCAGTAGATTAGAGGCTGTTATAATGGCAAAAAGGAAGACTAACTACATATCCTTAAAATGCACTTACAATATTTGCAGGCATCAATAGCGTATAACAACACAATTGGAAGATTCCATTTCCATCAACGTAATGACCAGGAAGTGTTGCCCGGCCTCCACAGCACTGAGGAACTTCCTGTGACATTTGGAAATCAGCCTGATTGGTTGTAATTTCTGACACATGCGCATTTGCCAAATTGAGGCAACAGAAGCCATTTTACTTGTGGGCAAAATTCACCTGATTGATGGTAATTGGAGCACTATTTGTACAGAATCCACTGTGTGACTCTGATATCACTGCTGGATAGCGGAGCGACTCTTCTACCTCTAGAAATATTTGTCAAGAAGAATTATATTTATTTTTTAACCCTGAAGAAGTCACCTTGAGTGACAAAACGCGTTGGTATTGGGACTTGAATCTTTGGAAAACACATTGATGGAAATCGAATCTTCCAATTATGTGGTTATACGCGATTGATGCCTGCAAATATTGTAAGTGCATTTTATCAACAATTAATAAATTGTTTATAAAGATTTTACACGAGAGTAGTGCGCCCTTCTGTTAACTATTTTTATATAACTCCTTGCTTGACCATCCGGTTCTTTTGAAGTGGCAGCACCCCGTCAATTGATTGTTTGATAAGTTTATCCCTGATCAAGATCTGCTGGGACCACAGACTCCAACTTTTATTGGAACTTCTTTTACATAGAAAAGACATAGACTATTTCCTTTAAAGACTGTTATAAAGCACCCCCTATTTACTAATATATAACTTCTTATCCTTGTTTTTGGAATGAGGTATTGGACAGGCATGTGTCCCCTGGCTTAAAAGAGGCCCTGGCATTTCAAGTGCACAAAAGTCCAAACAGCCCCCACAGGCTCAATAAATAGTGATTGTCTATGGCATCTTTTTGCATTTGCCTGACTCCACAGGTTGGTCTGGGCCTGGGTGTCCACATACCTTTGGTAATGTAGTTTATGTGTGAGTGTAAATTCACAAGGATAGACTTTGTGTGCTTGTTCCACCCAAGTCACCCAATGTATGCAGACAAAAGGGACAATGGCAGCTTACAGAGTTGATGTAAGAGGCTCGCTCTGAGCTGGTCCATAACAAACACAAAGCAGGAGAGGGAAGTCCTCATTCTGTCGGTATCCACTTGCTCCCCCTCCTTCTTAGGATTCCATGCGTGGTATGTTAGTGAGTAACACAAAATGTTACAGCCAAAGAGAGAGTGTGTTTATAATCTGGAGATTCAGCCTTATATGGCTACTCATGGGGCAGAGAAAAACCAGGCAAAGGTAAGTGAGAGCGGCCAGATTATTGATGTAATGTGTTTCTTACTATGTGAAGACAATGAAGAGAAATGCACAAAGCAACTGGATCTGTTTTATCCTCAGTAGCATAACTTGACCTATAGCGCTGCAACTCCACCTGGTGGAGAACTGAGATATTGCCAAGACTGTTTCAGTAACTGGTTCAGTAAAGCCGTCAACACCCTTTTATGGCTTGTCAAAACCTGTTCCTCTAGACGCTTTCTGTATCACTTTATATTACTCATATGGGAATGCCCGATGCTCTGCTTACATGCGTTATTGTGACAAGCCTAAATTCATCTTGATTTACTAGCTGGATTGTTCTGCAGTAATATCTAGGGGTGGGCATCTGTAAATATGAACCAGTACTGAATGGGGCTATACAAGTATGCATCCTTTAAAATACATCTGCCCTATAGACAATGTATATATCGTATGCCACTGTGACAGCCCCTGGCAAGGCCAGTTTTTGGGTAGGGTTAGAGAGGATATTTACTATGGGCCTCCTGCACCATAACATTACTTATCTTTATTATATAAATCTGTAACTCCAAGGCAGAAGATGGCTAGAAATAAGTGGTGAGCAGAAAGCTATACTTAGTTTAAGGAATACATCCATGGGTATTCAGAGGTTTTGTTTACTAAGTGCTCAGCCCGGTGTCACCCCAAGAAGCAGGTTCTGTACCTATGAAGTTGAAGACAAACACTGAAAATATAAATCATACCTCTAAATGCCAGTGGATTCATACCCATAAAGCTTATTATATGTTGAAATTTTCCACGACATAACCAGGAAGTATATAAAATCAAAGGAGAGAGGCTGGGGACAATGAGATATAATGGAAGACTGCATCTACCCGTAGGCCTTCAGCTGGACTGCTCTGACATTGATAGGGTTGCATTATTTTCTTGCTTTACCAGCCAATGATAAATGGCAGGGCCAGGCCAAGGTATTTTGGCACCATAGGCAAGGGATTCAATCAGTGCCTCCCTCACCTGGTCCTGTATTACCAATTCCCACCTTAACATTCATATTGCCCCCTGTACCTGTGTCAGTACCTACCATATTGCCCCCATTTGTACCTGTGCCAACGGCAGTCAATCCTTCAGATTGTCCACAAGGCCCAAGCCCACAATCTGTACCTGTGCCAGCACAAGCCAAAACATCCATCATATTGTTATCCCCAATCTTTATCTATGCCAGCAGCAGCAGCCAAAAAAATCCATCATATTGCCCCTAATTTGTACCTATGCCAGCAGGTGCCAAATATCTATCACATTGCCCCAAACATCTGTGTACCTGTGCAGCAGACACCATATTGCCCCATATACCTGAGCCAGCAGCAGCCAATCCCTCATATTGCCCCTAATCTGTACCTGTGCCAGCAGCAGCCAAAAAATCCACAATATTACACCCATATATGTACATGTGCCAGCAGGAGCCTAAAATACATCATATTGCCCCCAAATATGTACCTGTTCCAGCAGCTGCCAGGAGGGAGGTGGGGAGTGCTTTTGCCCGCAGTACGAATCACGGGCAATAGTGGTTTATAACATTGAAAAACTATTAAAGCCAAGCAAACCAGGGTTTAAAAAAAAAGAAAAAGAATCCTTTAAAAGTGTGCCCCCCCATGATTGCACCCTAGGTGGGCACCTACTCTGCCTACCCCTAATTCCAGCCCTGATAAATGGTAAAGGGGTAGGGAAGAGTGGGGGCTGAATGGTGATGTTTTAGGGACAAAGTTGAGCCATGAAGGGACTGAAGCACTTCAGATTTGGTCTGTATGCAAGGTTTGGGGGGGGGGGGCAGAGAGACGAGTTTGCAGAAAGGAGGCCCAGGGACTGAACCACTAGGGATTGCAAATTTAACACTAAAGTACTTGTAAATGTGTAAAACCAGCCTGACTTTGCCTGGTATTTTACTGGCTAGGCTGCTGTTACTCTAATTTCTGTATTTTGGGGGCTAAAGCAGCAAGCAAGTTTTGGCACTCATTAGCAGGGCCGGAACGCTCAGCCGGCGATGTATCCAGCCAGGTTTCCTAGGGCGCCTGCCCGGTGTGGTCCGGCTCTGCTCATTAGGACTAGAAGTCCATGGGAATTAATCCACGGGAATAATGTTTATACTCAGAATTGTATCTCACAGTGCTTTACAGAGTAAAGGAATACAAGTTACAAGACATAGCAGTTTACATAGAAATATTTTTCACCAGACGCACACATTGTCTATTCAATTGCAACACAAAGCTTACAATCTAAGGATAACTACATAAGGGAAGTGACAAATATGGCAGTGCCTGTAATTAAGGTAGCAGAGAGAATACATGCCAGTATAGTGCTGCTCACATTATACAGTCAGAGAAAACTTAGTTTAAAAAAAAGTATTTTTTTTTTCAACACCAGAGCTTTTAATAAATTCTTCATGACTAATTATTTGAACTCACAAGTAGGGCCATATTTATTCACAGAGACCAAAGGTCCAGTGCTTAGAGCGGCAACTCTAGGGGGGGCATAAAAACTTTAAAGAAATAAATAAACCACGTCTGCTCCCAGAGAAAGGGGTCAGATCAGCGGCAAAACTGTACCTCTCAGTGCATATGCCAATAGGAAAAAGCAGTTGGCTTTTGGCAAATTAGCTAAACACTTCTGGGTTTGGTTTCTCATTATACAGCTGTGATTCTGCACATAGTGTTGCCCCCCTCGCTCTCCCTGCACTTAGGGAGAGCGAGGGGGGCTTCTTAGAAAAGAAGAGGGTTTGGGGTGTGGGTGCATCACTAGTGCAGGGTATGCAAACAAGAAGAGACAAAATTCCAATTTAACCTAGGACACAACAGTAGGGAGGGTGGTGAGGTGGCCATCCAGGAATGCATAGTATTATTGGTATCAATACAGATTGCAGATTTAGTGTCTGGCCAGAAATTCCTTTTTTAAATTAGGATTTGGCATGGCGGGAAATGGCATATTGCTGCATCAAATCAAAATATTTATCATATAATAATATATATAATTAATATTTAGTTATATAATAAAATATTTTAATTGGACAGTCATCTGTTAATTGTATACATTCACAGACACCGAAACTCATTCATGCAAGAAATGTAGGTTGAATTAGCATCCCTGTGCCAAGACTTCAACAAATATAACTGAACATCCATTCACCATTCATATGCCAGAGCTATTCAACTGGGAATTCTGGCCTAATTTGGGCTGATATTGCTCCATATTACGTCCAGTGCTTTGATTTTGACTTTAGCTGAAACTTTAAATTGATTAAATGAAATAAATCTTGAAAAACTAAAGTCCTGTACTTTTAAAGGAGAGCTAAAGCTTAACTAAAAAAAGCAGGCCATAAATCTTGTACATTATGATTTGTGCTTCTCTACCAGCCCAAGGCAACCACAGCCCTTTAGCAGTAAAGATCTGTGTCTCCAAAGATGCCCCAGTAGCTCCCCATCTTCTTTTCTGCTGATTCACTGCACATGCTCTGTGCTGCTGTCACTTAGGGACCCACTCACAATATACAGAACACATAGAATAGAAATTTTACAATAAAAGGCCGATTAGTAATTAATACAGATAATTACTACATGGCAGCACAGAAACCAGTGCAACTAGCATCAGAATTTAAAAATCAACCTTTTGCAGAAGCTTATATGACAGGCAAACTAATTTTCTCCTGAATGATTTGCAATAACCCCTAAGCTTAGCTTCTCAGCAGCTGCTCAGAGCCCACTGAGCATGTGAGTGTCACAGACACTCCTAGCACAATCCAAGATTGGAAACTCCTGTGACAACTTTGAAGACCTGGATGATTACTACTATGAGATTCTAAACCTGTAGGCTGGTTCAATAAGTTCAATATATAAAATCTAGCATACAGTATCTAGCCATATTCATTTTTAGGGTTTAGTTCTCCTTTAATGTAAAAAAATTGAGAAAAGTTGTTCGAGTCATATTCAACAGTTCATCGAATCTTATGTATTAAAAGAAATAACACAGCTCATTTACGTAAAAAAATACCGAAATATGTGTGCAACAACATTTTCTGGTGTTAGATAAAATACGCTTATAAAAGTGTGCAGTGGTTTAAAATCCCAGACTAATGCAGACTTTTTTTTTTTTTTAATTAATTGTGTACAAATCCACATTTAAATTTAGGAAAATTTCTATTAACTGTAAAACACTTGCCATGGAAAACCATAATGACATAATCTACAGTTTGGTCATTTCCCTATGGGACCAAACTAGTGATGTGCGACCCTAACCCGTCCTCCCTCTGTCCTTGCCCGCCCACAACCGTCTTCCGGGTTCCTTTTATAGACCTGCGCCACCCCACCGATGTCACAAAAGGGGTGGGGCGAGCAGGCGCGTGGCTATAAAGCCAGAGGCCAGAAGTCGGCATTTGAAGGTGGAGAAGAGGGTAAACCCGTGGGTCCTAGACCAAACTGTAAATTATATCCTTATAAACCGTGCATTCCTACGTCTGTGTGTGCCGTTTATAAGACAGACACGACACTTGCAGCTGCTGCTCTCTCCCTGCAGCATTCCCTCCACTCGTAACCCCCTCCCACCTGACTTCCACAAACAGCTCTCTTACTTCACAGGCACGCTGCTTCTGTACCTTTCAGCTATTGGTTACTTTCCTTTTAGGTCTCTCTCCCTCCAGCTCCAGTTTCCCTCCACCCTCCCATGATGCCTCTCCATTCTCTTTCCAGCTTCGCAGGATCTCACTCCGGTCTCCCCCCCCCCACCAAGGCAAAATTTCTTTCTCTCCCCCTGTCATGTTCAGCTCCCCATCCTCCGTATCCACAGTCTCACTCATTATGTTGCTTTTCCTCATCTTCCGTTGGAGCTGATGATCTCCCCTTGGCAGGTAGAATTAAAAGAAGCTAAACAAAATCAGAAGCAATACAAATAAAAGGAACAAACAAGGGAGTACAGGCAAACACAATTTAAAGGGGAACTCCGGCTTCCAAACCAAAATTTGATAAAGAGGCCCACATACCACAGAAACCCCTAATATATCCATCCAGGGGTGCTTCGCCAATGCGGCAGTGCCAGATACGTTTCCAGGGGCGTCAAAAAGCCGCTCCTGGTACTTTTAAGAGCCAAATTTCCAGTTTTGAAACCGGAAATTTGGCTTTACTAGTGCAAGAGGGCGTAGTTTGCTCTCTGCACTAGTGTTCCTCCCTCGGATGGCTCCCCTCCTGATAGGTAAGCCAGCGAAGGGGGGCGGAATTTGAAGAGCCACCTCAGGCGGCTTTTTCATCAGAATCGGCGCTGTATCCATCAGTTACCAGTTTCTTCAAAAAGTATGAATAAATGCAATTTCTATGCTGTAATCCAGCTGTTTAACAGTTCTCTTTCTGTATCAATTGAAATCCTGGCAGGGAAGGAGGGACTAAAACACTGATGTTACAAATTGTAACAACTTCTCCACAGTTTACAGACAGCATGCAGGAACTACATAATCCACAATGCATTTTGATGTTCCTTTCCTTATTGAATTCATGTGTACGGAACGCATTTTAGGACATCATCAGGAAAACACACACTCCTGCATGCGCTCCAGCCGACGGGTGCACGCCTCTGATTGCACGTGAAAAGATGCTATGCACATCGTCGCATGCGTGATGAAATCACGACATGCGCGGTTCTGCATTTTGAAGCGAGCGTCACCGTCTTTGTTTTAGGTTATGTTATATTTTGCCCTTACTTCCTATTTCCTGTCTTTTGGTGCCAAATTTAAACCCGATCACTCATTCATTACCCAAGCTGGCTTCTGGTTATCTCAGATCCTGCTCAAGCGCTATCATGTAATTTGTTCCTGGTTTTTGACCTTGGCCTGCCTTAAGACCTTGTAAATTGCAGCCTGTCCAGACCTCTGCCTGTTTTTGACTCCTCTTTGCCTTACTTGAGACCTGGGCGCTGAAGGAGGGACCCCTCTTTGCTGGTGGCATCAGTAGCGTAACTGGAGGGGGGCGGGCCCTGGTGCGTGACGCGCAGCAGGGCCCGCCCCCCTCCGTACTGCCTGCATTTGTCAGTGGCGCACGGGCTGCCAGGGGTCCCTGGCCCGCTCGCACCCCCTGCTCCCCCCCCCCAGTAGTTCCGCCACTGGGTGGCATTGCAAGACCAAGTTGGTGGTTTAAAACATTTGAAAGAAGGAAACCACTGTCTGGCTCTGCTTATGTTTGTAGGACAGTGGTAGAGATGGCAAGTCAGTATTGTGCACTGCATCTAACCTGTCCTTTCCTAATCCACAATTGACCTGATAGTCCCTTTGTGACTTTTGTACCTGTGGGGGGATATGGGTGGTGGTGTAACAAGTTGAGAGAGGCCAGTGATGTCAACAGAGGGATGGGAAGGTCGGTGGGTGAAGCTGAGCCTGCTTTCTGCATATATAGTATTTTGTTAGCCCCAGTATACCTGATCTCAGGTTTTGCAATGGTCTAGGTTAGAAATTATGTTTGTCACTTTTATTTTATAATAAAGTCATGTGGTTATTTTTCATTATTCTATCATTAATATAGTAGTCAGACAGATTACTAGTCTTGGGGGTATATGAACTTTCACCATTTGATAAATACTCCTTTAAAAATCCCATAGAAATGAATGGAGAGAGGCGGAATTTCACTCTAGCGGACTGTGGTGATCTCTAACTTCACTCTTTGATAAATATACCCCATGGAGTTAACATAACACCTTAATACTATTTAATATCCTTTAATATTAACTATTTATTGGCCTATCCATAAAAGATGTAAACTGTACATCATCCACTACAATTAGCATAGCTTATGTCCTTTTTTTTTTTGAATTACATGGAACTAGTGCATTTGTTAAGAAAGTATTAACATCTAATTAAGTCTTTTTTATGCGACTCCAATATTGTTCCAAATAAACTTTGCCACACAGAGACCAGTTCTCTGGATATTCAAGCAGATTATTGGGCATATTTGCTGAGGTACCAATATTCTCTCCATGGAGTCCTCAGGCATATTTTCACTGGGACGTTGCTTATTTACTAAATATATAAATGATGCTTTTGTGAGTGCAATGTGCTTACATAATGTGCTATTTGTGTGGAACTTTCCTTAAAGGAGAACTAAAGCTTAACTAAAGAAGTAGAGTAGAAATGTTGTACATTATGGTTTGGGCTTCTGTAGCAGCCAATGCATCCACAGCCCTTTAGCAGTAAAGATCTGTGCCTCCAACGATGCCCCAGTAGCTCCTCATCTTCTTTTCTGCTGATTCACTGCACATGCTCTGTGCTGCTGTCACTTACTGAGCTTAGGGACCAACTCACAATATACAGTACACATAGAATAGAAATGTCACAATATAAGGCTGATTAGTAACAAATACATATATGCAGCACAGAAACCAGTGTAACTAAC
Source organism: Xenopus laevis (assembly GCF_017654675.1). Lineage (NCBI taxonomy): Eukaryota > Metazoa > Chordata > Amphibia > Anura > Pipidae > Xenopus > Xenopus laevis. The sequence continues at coordinate 67,762,485 of NC_054374.1, read as the reverse complement.
ATCAGAATTTAATAATCAGCCTTGTAGCACATCTTATATTACAGACAACCCTCATTTTCTGCTTGATAATTTGTGACAACCCCTAAGCTTAGCTTCTCAACAGCTGCTCAGAGCCCCACTGTCGCAGACACTTTCCAAGATGGTGATCCCCTATGACAAGCAGAAGTCTTTGGTGATTGTTGCTATTAAGAAGCTGACACTTTTGGCTGGTGCAATAAGTTCAGTATATAGAATATGGCATTTTTAGCCATATTCATTTCAAAGGTTTTAGTTCTCCTTTAATATGCTCACATTGAGCAGGACAATATCAAGCTGATCTGATTTTTTGGCCTTCAGGCCAAGCGAGTGGATCACAAGGAAGGTAAAGAAGGCTATTGTGGTGCGTGCCAAATCACACATGAAGCCAGTGTAGTCCTCATCCCACTGAGATTTTTAAATTTGCCAGATATCAGTTAGACAGGTCTGTTTGAGAGCCTCACGTGGGCTAATAAGGTTTGATCAGCCTATGTATGGCTACCTTTAGCCAATTAAAAAAATACATTGTCTCCCATCACTTTTTGTAGCTAGAATCATCACAATAACAGCATACCTGAGAATATGGCCTTCTGTTTTTCAGGTAACAATGCGAGGTTTAAGGCAACCACATTAAGAAATGACTGCAGATAATTCAATGTAATTTATCATTACTTTCTCATTGAAAAGTGTTGGAATTAAATACAGACTCTACTAACTGGCTTAGGATACATATGTAAATGAATAGCCTCAATGACAACAACACAAGAAAGACTCGGAAGAGTGGCAAAATAAGCATTTATTTTAGGCTGGGACAAATACAAATGCCATGTTCATTCCATATAGCGATTGTGTATTCAAAAGTAATTTAAGGCATTACCATCAATATAGCCAGCACTGTGACATTTTTCCTATCCTGACATCAGAAGCAAAGTAAAGGGTACAGAGCAGCAGCCCTGAACACCCAATCCTTTGGGTACCGTATATTGTAAATGCTCCCCCCATAGACAACCAAACAGCACTCTGTACTCATTCCTGTAGCTCCACTCTTTTGACTAGAGCTGAAAAGAGCTGCTTGCTTTAACCCACCTTTCTTGTCAGCTTTAGCCTGTATTTCTGCATCTTTTCCTAGCCTGCAACTTATTGCCAAGATTTTGACCCCTGTCATACACAAAAATACAGACTGCAAAGCTGGTTATTAAATGTTTCAGAGATGCATTGGGCACACTGCACGGCTTAAATTTTTCCTCTAAAAAGGTAATACATGATTTTCACAGTGCATTGATTCCCTACTTTTCTTTTTTTTATACATAAGCAATATTCTCATTTTCCTCCCTCTCATATAAACTATGTGAGGTTGTTACCTAATCTCTTTATAGGTACATGACCATTCTGGCACATCAGCTTTTTGCACACTTTACACAGGGGTGCACCACCAATTAGGCAAGGTGAAAATTATGGCATTTCCCCGGGTTTTAAACTGGAAATGCAATTCCACTCTGGCACTCTCCACTCTCCTCTGGCTTTTTCCCCTTCCTCTCTTCCCTCCGGCGCTCTCCGCATGTGTGAGTTTGAGGGGGGAGGTGTGCGCACGGTGGGGAGCATGGTGGCTGGCCGGGTGGCCTAGGGCACCTGGTCGGCTTGGCCTGGCACTGGTAATAGGCATAAATGCTGTACAAGTATTTGACAGGGCCTTTAGTTTTATATCTCAATTTAATTGAATTGAAAGGCCTGAAATAATGAGTTCAAGTCCTCCTAAGCAAAAGCAGATTAATTTTATCTGCACTAGTCCTTTATTTCTAGAAGGTCTGTAAAAAATATCCAGGCTTAAGCGCTCAAGCAGTTTGGATGGTAGGGAGGACACAGTGTTTTATATATGGTGCTACTACTTTCATTTTCAAGTAACATTAACCTCCTTCCTGCTGATGACATATCCTCTGCATTGTTGGCAGGCAAAGTGACAGCTTCCTAACATCCTAGAACAAATATTTCTGAATTCAAGGTTATGCTATATAAAATCAGACAGATCACAGGAAGATAGGGTTGCCACTTGGCTGGTATTTTACTGGCCTAGCAGGTGAAATAACAGCCAGGGCCAGAACCTGATCTGTGTGTCCCTTTATATATTTGCTATTTGATAGCATTGATCCACCCCTCGCAGTTCTGCAGCCCCTCTATACTGAAGTAGCCAGAATATTACAAGAAGAGATGTAGGGTGGCAACCCTACCAGAAACCCCTGGGGTTTACGACCAGTGCCATTCCTGGGGACAGCTGCCACCTGAGGTACCATCTCCGATGCCACCCCCCCTCTTCTGCTCCACGCTTAAAATTTTAGCATCGGAACGGGTCACCTTGCCTTATGGCAAGATTGGCCCTTTTTTTTTTTTATAACAAATGCCTTTGCCTAGCCAAGCAATATGTTCCCTGTATTTTATTATATATATACAGTATATATTTGCCCCTTATTTTCTCCCCTTCCCTTTCTGTTGTCATTTAATTATGGCCTAATGTTTTTTCTTCTTTCCCATCCCTTTTTCTGTCTCTACTCCACTGTATCTTTCACTCAGTCCTTACTCTCTTAATGCAGAAATGATCTGGGTTATTCTAGGCATATGCATGGTTGCACTCAGTTTTTTTACACCTAATATTAGACAATTTTCTTAAATATTACAGTATTACATAGAAAGTTCAGTTTTAAACCACCATCCCATTCTCTTGGATTTATGCATATTCTTTTGTGAGTGGAAATGCAAATGCAATTCTCACACATCTCCTCTCCCTTTTGTCCTCTGCTTACCCCATATCTTTTAGTGTTCTCTCTACTCTTACATATTGCAATTAGAAGGACTTAAGCAGATAATGAAAGCCCCACAAAAGACATATCATTATTCATTCATCAATTTTCCATGGACAAACACAATGATGCTATTGTGTAAATTTTGCCTGAACTCGTTTGAGAATCATGACCTCAAATAAGGTTATGGCTGACAGATACTATCACAAAAACAAGGCACATTGATATGTAGTGCTGCTAACACAGAAATATCCTCAGCTGCAGCCAACTCAAAGGCAAACTAAATAGTTAAATGCGTTTTTACCCCACAGTGATCAGTCCCGAGGCTGGCACTACACTGAGAAACCGGTTGGGCTGGAGGAATTACTGCATTAATGCCATCTTCTTCTTCTTTCCAGGAATCGTTGCTGCTGCCCTGGTCTGAACAAATGCGCAGCGGAGCAAAACTTCAGCTTTTGGAGTCTTAGTTCCAACTTTGCTCTACTGCACATGGACACGGCCAGGGACAGATGGAAAGATGGCAGTGAAGCACTCACTGGAATTGTAACTCAGGCCAACAATTTTTTAGTGAATTTAGTGCCAGCCCATTGTCTCAGATAAGCATTCATTATCACTAACAAGTTAACACTGAACTGTGATTAACTATTACGACACTTTAAAGTACTGATAATCTATTGCCCAGTATCCAAAAAAAAAAAGGGTTACTTGTGCTGTTTAGGGTCAACATGTTCTCCTTTAATTGTAGGAAATTTCTTCTGACAGCATAAAATAATATATTTGGGTCATGAAGCTGATTTTGATTTAAAATTAAAAAACAGAGACATTTCTGTAACATTAACCCCTTACAGCAGACTCATGTCATGGGAATTACATAGTGCTTGCTTTGGCTAAATTAGATTCCATAGACTTTTACAAAACATCTGTGTCTAATTTTCACTTGGTGTTAAGGTCTATGGAAGATACCCAAACCATTAGCTATGCCCATGGTTTTAGGAAGTATAAATGTGTATTTATCCTAGAAACATAATAAAATATTTGGGCTGCGACAAAATCCCCACACATATACATTCAGGTTGCTAGTAATAATGGCTAATCGAATACATAGGAATTGTTGACTAGATTTGAATATATAAGAGACTTAGCATTCGGTAGTACTATTTCTGTAAATCTTAAACCCTTAACTACATTTTAACTGTTGAACCTATTTTGTTCATAATTTTACCCCAAGCTAGACACCTAAATGCCCATTTAATAGAAACGAATAAGATCTCTTCTGCACATGCAGCAAACGATCGCCAGACATATGTCTGGCGATCGTTTGCTGCATGTGCAGAAGAGATATAGGGAGAACCCTCTCCCTATATGTTGTGCTTCTCTATGAGCAGTTTAATCTACAGCAGTTATTTTCAACATGTTCCCTCCAGTAATAAGGACAAGTAGAACGTTAAAAAAAAACAACTATCTTTACCTAAAAATATAAATTTGCTTTTTTTGGTGTATTGTTATTATATTTGCTATTCTATAAAATCTAATTTTACTTAAATACTTTGCAATTTTTATTTGCAGACCAGGTTAATCCACACTAGAAATGCCACGTGATATGTAAAATAATGGTCAGCCTACATGGAAATATTGGACAGTACTGAACTAGAAAACCCACCATCCTTTGTTTTTTCACAAGTTCTGTGTAGACTGGCCATCCTCATATAGGAGTGGAAACAACTATGACTACAATAGAAGGCATGGCAAAATGTAGGTCTATGGGGGCCTGAACAGCATGCCTTTTTATGCAGTCCTCATCACATGGCAACAGGGCCCTTTTGAGTCTATTTGCCCTGGCCAGTGGGCCCTGACCCTAAGGCTGAGCATACCAGAGCCAAACAGTGCCATTAGACACCTTTATTAAACACTTGTCTTATTTTAGCTATATCAATAAATTCTATGTAACATGCTACCCAGGCTCCCTTTGTGACAGCCCAAGACATTACTAGGGGTAGGCAGATTGGAGAAGGGCTCTCAAATTACTTCTCTGGTAAAGAAGTAAGATATGTTACTTATGTTGCTGAGTAACCATAAAATATGGCTGAGGCTTTCATATTTTAATTATTGACAATAGTATTCCCTTATAGGATTGCTTTGCTGAGCTCAGGTAAGTAACAGATGTGCTAAATGACCTATATACAGTATATATATATTCAGCCACGGTCACCATCAGGCTATTGTCCAAATGCTGCAGGCCCCCCAAAGCATTATATCTCCAGGTTTTGTGGGAAGTGATTTGTTTTGTAATATTTAAAATATGCACCAGTAAGGCCCACAGAATGGCTTTCCATGCTAATAATCAGTCCCTGTATGTCTATATTTTCACACCCTTGGTTATCGTTAATATCTAGCCTGTACTAATCCAATTAATATAGTTCCCATAAATATACATGTTAAAATATCTTAAATAAGTAGTATGTAGATTTACAAAAAATCATGCTCATATATAAGAATCCCATGTTGCTGCATGCTCTCCCACATATTGCAAAAATTTGTGAACTTCTTGTTCCTGATGTACTATTTACCTTGCATGCTCCTCTACCTTCAAAGGAGACAGGGTGGGAATATTACAAAAAGAAAAACACATAAAAATGAAAGTCATACAGGCTGTAGAGGCAAAATGAAAGATTGTAGGGGACAGAATGGAAAAGGCAAGGAGAGATGGGCAAGGAAGAGAAAATAGAATAAAGGGGAAATGATAGAGTAAGATTTGCTAAGTGGTTTGCTGGCATGCAGTACATACTGCAGAAAACAATCATCTATAGTTATAAAAATATGCCTAATGTAAAAAAACATAACAATAATACATATAAAAGAATAATATCCTTTTTCTCACAGCTAGCAGCTTTCACTGATGATTCTGCCTGCATTTCCATTTCCGGAGAAAAATGAATTCTTCTTACATAACGGTTTTCATTATCATCACAAGGTTATTTCTCTGTGTGTGGGTCAGATACATTCATTTCCTAATTTTAGGGGACAAATTCATTTACATTCAGCACCATTAGAAATATAGAAGTGAGTTTAGTGGCAATAAGATGCCATAAAGCTCTGATAGTTCCTTTTCAGTCAATAAACAGTCTTTTACATAAACCATTCAAAATATAGATTTAAAATGGAAAAATACACTTTTCAGTATAAGGCTACGCTGTAAAAGCCATTTGGTTAATGCATAAATACCCAATCACGCCTATAAAGGTGTACATAATATAAATAAATAGATTTAACTTAATCAAGCCTCTTCCTACACTTCATACAGTACTACCTTTCTTTCAGTGCATGCAGATGCCACTTGGCCCTGTTTCACAACAGTTCCAGGTACTTTAAATAAAAACTTACATTTTGTTTTACGGACATCATGAGTAAAAGCAATTTGAGGTGCTCAGGGAAGAATATATTCTTTTAAATGATGACTGAAGTACCTTTTATCATTTTTTTAACTACAGTGACACTGCAGCATCCTCCACCCACAAGAATGATGTTAGGAGAAGCAGATTACAAGGCTGTGGTTAAGCACACAAACTAAGCTTCAGATGATACAGTCTGCTTTTGACTTTCAGACAATCCTGAGCTGCAGGGTTCAAACACCAGACACTAGAAGAACCATATAATAATATTGATCAGACTTTCTTGTGTGGAATACAAAATAACATTCTTTAGTGAGCAAACTTAAACTGAGACTGTATTCCAAAGCAAATGTTAAGGTGAGTTCAGCAGCACACAAATGCCTTTTCTTACTTAGTCTCTTGTGCCTGATTCCTCACAACCCACACAGCCCCTTAGTACCTGACCTCTGCCTTGAAATATAGCACAACGGGTGCGGCGAGGGTGTTGAACTACACGGGTCTCAACTCTGTAAGACCATGGAACACAGAGGGCACAAGCAAGCAGCCTTGGTTTGTGCCGGCGCATGGTCCTTCGTATACGCTGTCCATGAACTGCTGTTTGCACCTCTGCCCGTCCAGCTGCCTCCACCAAGCGTACCAGACCTTCTCTTTGTTTTGCTACCCGCAATTCTGCCTGAAGGAAGACATAGTGAATCTGTTGCACATGCATCTCCAAAGCACAGAGAGCCCGGCGATGGCCCTCCACAGCCATCAGCCTTTTACGAGCTTCTACCAGTTCTGACCATGGAGGGCGTGAGGATACTGGGAGCTTTTGTTCCTGAGCTGAAGCTTTTCTTGGGGAAGCTGGAGTAGATGGAGACTTTAGGGGTGAATGTGCTGGTGATGATTTTTGAGATGATTCTGGAGATGGTTTCCATGAGGGAGACAGTGGGGGGGCAGATTTCAAAGAAACATGTAGGGGACTGGATGGTAAGGATGCATGAGACACAGGGACTTTCTGAGCACTGGAATTCTTGAGTGCTGGTGGCCTAAATGAAAAGGTATTTGGAACATATATGCATTTAAGAGGAGATGATGGAGGAGAAGCATTATTTATTTTCATGCATGGTGTCAAAGAAGGCCTTGCTTTAGGGGTGGTTTTGGGTGCTTGGGATGTGTCACTGGTCTGAGCATTGACCCCATGAGAAGTGTGAGGTTTAGATAAGGAGGTGGAAGGTGAGGTAGGAGGAGTGAGGTAAGAATTTGCACTAACAGGGAATGTGTAGGGTGCTGAACATGACTTATTAAGAATATTTTTAGGAGCAGATGTTTTGCTTTTTGTAGCTGGGTCTGGATTTGAGGATGTACATGGCTCAGAGCAACCCTTTAAAATAATTTCCTGAGGAGCAGAAGCTGATCTCCTCGGTGAAGTACATGGTACATTTGACCGTTTTCTAGAAAAGAGTCGAGGAACATGACTAGGTTTCCAAAAGGAAGTACCTTGGTTAAGAGACACAGGTGTGTCCTCTGTATCCTGTCTCTGTGGTGTTTTTGAAGACCGTGGATTGGTAAAGACTTTCTGTAAATTCCACAAAGCACCGCCCTGGGTTAGGGGCATTGGGGAGCAGATTTGTGTACAGCTAGAGAATGAGATTGTTAGAGTAGAATGTGGAAGACTTGAATATGTACACTCTGGCAGAGTATCCCCTTCACAAGCTCCAGAGAGCTGTTGTACAAATGTCACTGGAGTGAAGTTATCTGTATCTTACGGAGGAAGTATCTGTTATATGTTCCAGTGCCAGAATGGACATCAGTAGATATTCTCTAATACTTTGTACCCGGACAGGCAGGTGGAAAGATGATGTTATAGTTCCAAGGGGATGATGCAATGCTTTCTTGCTGTAGGATTTAAAGGAGACATTTTATAGAATAGTCATCAGTTATATCATTCATCCTTATCTCAAAATATGAAATGATGCAAAGAAATGTTTTGAAAGCATTTTACCTGCTTACAGTGTCATTATATCAGAGCTGCAGAGAGATGCTTTCTCTTCTGAATCTGAAAGCTGTAATTAGGGAGTGGGAGTTTCTCTTCATTCTCCCGCAGGAAATGGTCACGGCACTGACTGACAGGCTGAACTCTGCAGTATAGCAGGGAAAACCCCTCCCATGTTCCTGCCTGTGTCTCTCTCCGTTCCCAGCCTGCACATAGCTGTCTTATGCTGCTGCCGGATCTTTCTTTTCTGAGCTGTGGATTACTTACAAAGGTAAAAAGACATATCTTTTTTTTTTAACCATATCATTCTAAACAGCTTTATTTTTCCCCACTAAATATTTCTATATCAAATCTCAGCAATAATAGACTTTAGAATATTCTGCTATTGATGCAATCTGTGTATCAAATACAGCATGAGGGCTACCTCCAGATACATGTTTTTCAATAGAAATTTCACATTTGAATATTTGTCCATCTAGATGTCAGCAAGCATATTGTAACAGCAGCCAATGGGCAATGCTAGATCTCTTTATATTTTTCAAATGCTACATATTAGCTTGTGTTTTTCTGCAAACAGCTACTGCACTTTCTAATGTTTCTGAATTATGATTTATCGTTATGTTTCAGGACCACCGCCACACATGTGCATTTCTCCTGTCTTCTCACATACCAGAAGGTGTCTCTCCTGCTGTCAGCAACAAACTTAAAAGGGTGGTTCGCCTTTCAATTAACTTTTAGCATACCTCCCAACTGTCCCTTTTTCAGAGGGACAGTCCCTCTTTTGACAGCTCAACCCGCAGTCCCTCATTTGTACTGGAAAGTCCCTCTTTTCTCTGCACCGAACAGCCAGAAAAAGAAACAAAGTTTCTCACTTAATTGGCTTTTAGCAGAGAGCCCAGAATAGTTAACAGGTGCAAATAAGATACTTTGTAACAATTTTGAGACACAAAAACACAGTTTAGGTAAGGAGAAATATTTTCAAACTTTCATAACCTGCCAAATTTTGTAAAACGAACATGGTAATTAGGAGGTGTGGCCACAGAAAGGGGTGGGGTCAAAAAATTTGCTGCGCTACGTGCGGAAAAAATTTTTTTGTCCCTCTTTTTACTTCCAAAATGTTGGGAGGTATGCTTTTAGTATGTTATAGAATGGCCATTTCTACGCAACTTTTCAATTCGTCTTAATTATTTATTTTTTATAGTTTTATTTTTAATCATTTGCCTTTTTCTTGACTCTTTCCTGATTTCAAATGGGGGTCACTGACCCCATATGAAAATAAATGCTCTGTAAAGCTAAACATTTATTGTTGCTGCTACTTTTTATTACTCATATTTCTATTCAGGTGATCAACTGTTCATATTCCTGCCTCTTATTCAAATCAGTGTATGGTTGCTAGGGTAAAATGGACCGTAGTGACTAAATTGCTGAAACTGCAAACTGGTGAGCTGCTGAATGCAAAGCTAAATAACTCAAAAACCACTAATAATAAAAAATGAAAACCAACTGCAAATTTTATCGGAATATCACTCTCTGCATCATACTAAAAGTTAACACAAAGGCGAACAACCCTTTTAAAGCTAGCGTCACACTGGGCCCAGATGCAGGCACACGTGGTGGATGAACCCTAAGAGTTTTTATTTCACCAAAATCCGCAGAGTGTGTCTGCAGGCAAGGTAAGAGGAAAATTGTAGTGTAGGGCTGATTCTTGCCCTGTGCTTTTCTACAGGCTGAATTTCAACCCCTTATGGCCCTAACTATCTACACCCTTGTAAGCAGCCATAGTAACTTGTAGTCAGCAGATCCCCCTTATATCAGCAATTGTAGAAAATATTTACCTTTTTTTATTCATATTTTTTTAGACATGGCAAGTAATGGATCAGAGTCAGAAAGTATTTATTCTGAATAATCAATGTCAATTGACGAAAACCTACTGGTGAGTATATAAAATACGGTTATATAAATATTATTATTGTTACTGTATTGGTGAGGGGCAGGGGCCAGGATTGGCACATAGTGTTCTGTGCTTTATTTAGATGTACTAGTTAGGGAGAAGCATGATGTGCATATTGCAGGGCTTAGGACCTACTCTAAAGCAGGCCATACAGATGGGGCTTGCCTGCATCTCTTGACCTTGCGCTCTGCTCATTGCAATAGATTTTCACTCTGTCACGAAGAGCAGTTTTTTAGGGTGCAAGTGCTTGTTAGAGGAGCACAAATGTTCCAGCTCTTGCACTGCTTAGCACTCTAGCACTTGTGAACTCAAGATCATTAAATGACCCCTTCTATTCAACAAGATTTTTTTTTTTTAGAAAACTGGTGGTGTGCTGAATTCTTATTTGGACAATCTCTACTTATTTTTGTTATTTATCCTTTATACCTGGCACCCTCAGCTTATTCAAGACTAACAGGGGTCTGCTGTCAGTTTATTCTTATGCATGTGAAAAACACAACTTTTATAAAAAGCCTTTAGCTTGAGCATTTGTCACACATACTATACTTATAGTACAATAAAAAATAAAGAATATAGAAAATGGTGGTCATTCAAAATCAACTTGGACTAGTGTGCGCGCAGAGGAAGAAAAACAAAACTAGATAGAATTAGAAAAGTCAGCAACCCTCTCTCCCAAATTCCTTTTGTATTTTCTACATTTACTTTTTCCTCCCTTTCAGTGTCTTCCATTCTACCAAACTACTTCTAATCCCATATCCTTCCTCTTCATTTGGGACTCATCTTTTAACAATTTTTATCTTCCCCATTATCATCTTCACTTTTCCTTCTGTGAACTTGCTGTGCCTGCAATCACAAGAGCCTCTGGTTTTGCACTCAAAAAACAGATTTCTGGGAATTGGATTGGCTGGAGGGAGGATTAAAGTTCCCCCACTGGCCAAACAGATTCCCAGCTCGCACAAAATGAAAATCCACCCATGCATTCTATACAGATTGCTAAATTTTAATACAATAAAAAAATGTTTAAAAAATGATTCTAATGCATATATTTTAAACTTAATATTCAACAAATATTTTTTGCAGTATGACAAATTGGTTACTACAAACAATCCTTAAAGGAGAAGGAAAGGTTAAAATGAATTAAACTTTATCAGAAAGGTCTATAGGAATACACTAGTAAAGCCTCAAAATAATGCTGCTCAGAGTTCTCTGTCAAAGAAACAAGTGTACATGGGCTTCTTATCAGACTTCCTGTTTTCCGCTTAAACCTCCAGGGCTTGGGCATGCTCAGTTTGCTCCTCTCTCCCTCCTTGATGTAATCTGAGCTCAGAGCGAGCGGGTAGAGACTCGGGCAGAAAGTGATGTCACAGCAAGCTAATATGGCAGCTGCTATCCTAAACAAACAGAGACAGTCTAAAGCTGTTTACTCAGGTATGGAAAAGCATTTTAAAGAATAAAATGGCTTTCTATCTTACACTGTTGTGGCTAATCTATTGGCAATAAACTGCCTTGGTAGCTTCCCTTCTCCTTTAAGAAAAAGAGGTGATGGACAAAGAGAAACAGTCATTAATATGATTGACATAATAAATTCCTAAAGTCAAAAATAGGATTCACTGATGCAGGATTCCACATTCCTTTTCTATTGTCTGCTCATCTTCTTAAAGTAGGGTGGGGGTATTAAAATTGGAGTTGGAATAATACATTTTTGATTGGGGGGGTGAGATAAAGAGATATCTGCATTGATTTGTTTAAGAAAGACAGAGAAATATAAAAGATTTTTCAATTTTGGAATACATTTTGTTTGGCAACTATAAGAATATAAATAGGCCATAAGAGTTGCAGATATATAGACCAATGGTAACAGATAAAATCTTGTGTACAAATACAGTACTGACTGCATTAAATGACGCAGTGGGAAGAGGCATGTAAACCCCCCCCCCCACCAGAAGACAGCTTCAGATAACTGAACTGGAGAAAATGTAAGGCCGTGCAGCAAGGCCAACTTGCTTTTCTACACAGGAAGGCACATTTATTAAAGGTTGAATTTTCAAATTATTAAATTCGACCAAACTCGATTCAAGTTTTTTCTCTGAAAAAAACTTGAATTTCAGGAAGCCTACAAACATCTCCAAATTGGTCACTGGACCTCTCCCATTGACTTATACATAAATTCGGCAGGTTTTAGGTGGTAAATAGTCAAATTTGATTTCTTAAAGAGATAAATCTCTAAAATCGAATTCAAATTTTAAACAGTCGATTAACATGGTAAATTGTATGCTTCCATTAATAAAATTGACCTATGAAGCAAGAGGGCTCCCCGATAAATTTGAAAAGATTTGGGGTCAGTGGATGAATGAGTTTCCTTTGTCAACAGATTGAAGTAAAGTGAAAGCTTTAAAGGTATTCGGATTGTGTACTGATATGTGTCCACTGTTTGTAATGGTTCAGAATGATAAACTATATGATCATTATATGTGATTGTAATGTTACACTGATTTGATGTATTGCCAAGTGTTAAATAAAACTTTAAAAAAAAAATCTACGGTAATTTGAATTTTAAAGAAAAAAACTGGAATAAAGTTCAGATATTTCTCTAATAGAATTTGACAGTTTTTACCATAAAACTATTTTTTGAAAATTCGAATTTTCAATTCGAACCTTAATAAATCATTTACTGTAAACATTAAATAAAGAATAGGATTCCAATATGAATTCATGCAGCTTTGTAAGGATTAAGTACTGGGTACTGTTTCCTCATTACAGAGAAAAAGGTAATCATCTTAAAATGTTTAATTATTTGCTTAAAATTCACTTTCTGGGTGATGGCCTTACTGTAATTCAGAGCTTTCTGGATAACAGTTTTCCATAGGGATTCCATACCTGTAGTTAAGTTATGTTGCTCAACTAGTGGGACTACATTACCACAGTGAGGTACTTGACAAAACAAGGAAACACGTACAAAATTCTAACTATTCTTGCTTGGGCAGAAACAAATCTTGATGTTTCTTGAAAGCAACATTCCTACAAGGAAAAGAAAACTGGATTGCAGACAAACTGAGCAGATCAGTTTACCAGTGAGGGGGATGGAAATCTGCTTTCCACATGGCACAAGACGTTAACCTCCCAACATTTTCCAAAGACATACTTACAGAGGTTGCACAATTTGGATGTGGCAAGATGTTTTAATATAAATCTCAACTGAGTGTCAATAATTAGGAAATCTAATTTACTGTTGCTCAGGGTACAAAGTCAGGACCAAAATCATCTAAGAGTATTATGAGCCAACTGGATTAAAGGGATACTGTTAAAGGAAAACTATACCCCCCAAACAATGTAGGTCTCTATTAAAAGATACTGAGTAAAACAGCTCATGTGTAAAACCCTGCTTCATGTAAATGAACCATTATCATAATAATATACTTTTTTAGTAGTATGTGCCATTGGGTAATCATAAATAGAAAATTGCCATTTTAAAAAATAAGGGCCGCCCCCTGAGATCGTAAGATTCACTGTGCACACATACAAACCACATGTAAGGTCACATGAGCCAATTAACAGACAGAGTTGTGCCTTTTGCTTCCTCACTTCTTCCTGTTACAGTTAGTGTTGTAGTATTTCTGGTCAGGTGATCTCTGAGGCAGCACAGATAGAGTCACGAAATGGTGGTTCAAGGCAGGAGATGTAAAAGGGCAATATTTATGTAAATATTTATTCCAGTTTGGTAAGATTCTTTAATATGTCATTCAATTTGATATAAACTATCTGTTGCTTAAGTATTCATTTTGGGGGTATAGTTTTCCTTTAAGGGAAAAAAAAATTCAAAATGAATCAGTTAATAGTGCTGCTCCAGCAGAATTCTGCACTGAAATACATTTCTCAAAAGAGCAAACAGATTTTTCTTATATTCAATTTTGAAATCTGACATGGGGCTAGACATATTGTCAATTTCCCAGCTGCCCCAAGTCATGTGACTTGTGCTGTGATAAACTTCAATCACTCTTTACTGCAAGTTGGAATGATATCACCCCCTCCCTTTTCCCCCCCAGCAGCCTAACAAAAGAACAATGGGAAGGTAACCAGATAACAGCTCCCTAACACACGATAACAGCTGCCTGGTAGATCTAAGAACAACACTCAATAGTAAAAACCCATGTCTCACTGAGACACATTCAGTTACATTGAGAAGGAAAAACAGCAGCCTGCCAGAAAGCATTTCTCTCCTAAAGTGCAGGCACAAGTCACATGACCAGGGTCAGCTGGGAAATTGACAAAATGTCTAGTCCCATGTCAGATTTCAAAATTGAATATAAAAAAATCTGTTTGCTCTATTGAGAAATGGATTTCAGTGCAGAATTCTGCTGGAGTAGCACTATTAACTGATGCGTTTTGAAAAAAACATGTTTTCTGATGACAGGATCCCTTTAAGTATTGCATTCACCTAGATTATTTACACCAGTCAGAACAGGTACCTTCTAATATAAAGGCAGGTTCAACAGAGTGCAGGTGCATCTTGGGGTCAACAGACTCAAGCTTCTACAGGAAATCTACAGAATAGGATTGCAAAGGTGAAAGTTAATTTTTATTCAGAAAATCTGCAAGTCTTTCTCTGTTTAGCTATCTGTACCACATTTTTCTATACACAGATGTGTAAGTGATGCACAGCAAGTTGAAGGACCTCACAGCAGCGCCAATGAAGAAAGATATAAATTTTTTGATCAAGCAGTTCAGAAGAAGGGGCAATAAAAATGTTACTGCAAGACTTATTTTCATTCTCATTTAAAGGGGATGTAAAGGCAAAAAAGGGGATGTAAAAGCAAAAAAATAAAGAAAATTTTACTTTCTTTAATAAAAAATAAGTCTATCTCCAATATACTTCAATTAAAAAATGTGTACCGTTTATAAGAAACCTGATTGTATGCAGTGAGATTCCCCTTTCGTTATTTACTTCTGACTGCTGCGGATAGGAAACTCCAGACGTTCCCTAACTGCTCTGCAGGGAAACGATCTTTCAAACGGCGGGGGGCACCTTACGAGGCCCCACTTTACTTCCCAGAACTCGAGCAGCTTTGTTTGTTTTTCTGTAGACCGTGTAGAGATTTGTATCCACAGACCCAGTGCAGTCTGCATATTCTGATTTTAATCAGTCTTGCTGTATAGGTGTCTATGGCAGTGCTGTTTTGATAATTTATGACGATCCCTAAGCTTAACCTCCCAACTGAAGCCCAGACCACACTAAGCATGTGCATGGTCTTGAAAGATGTTTAACATAATTACAAGATAACAGCCGCCTGCGGCCAAATTTGAAAACATAAATCATGTTTTATTAGGCTTCTGGTGCAATACTTTCATGTTGATGTTTAGTATACAAAATACAGCATTTCTAGCATTATTCTATTTTAGCCTTTAGTTTCCCTTTAAGTCCAAGGGCACACATTTGCTCTGCTGCTTTCAGCCAGCGTTTTATTCTGCAAGGTAGATCTCCACTTCGTCTACCTGCACTCAGATGAAAACTGTACTTTTCAGGACAGATAAACGTACAAGTGGAAGAGAGTGGATCCACTTCTCTTTGCTTGTAGGAAAAAATGCAGATAAGCCAATGCTCTGTCTGGCTGGGGGACACAAGTCAGGACTGTCCCAGCAAAAGCAGGACAATTGGTTTAAGGGGTGTGGTGTGTAGTCTATCAATTTGTTGCTGTTAAAGGACCAGTAACATCAAATTTTTTAAAAAAAAATTTGTTAGTATACATCATAAAAAAACACCAAGACAAATGAAACTTTGAAATTGCAAAGTCTTTATTAAGAAATAACTTACTGAAACTACACTTCCTGTCCTCTTTAGAAAAGGCAACAAGGCGACCGATCCATCGTGCTGCGCTGGACCATGGCTCACATGCTGTCAGTAGAATATGGGTTATAGCCAGGTAGAAGAAATCTAGCGCAGCACGATGGATCGGTTGCCCTGTCGCCTTTTCTGAAGAGGACAGGAAGTGGAGTTTCAGTAAGTTATTTCTTAATAAAGACTTTGCAATTTCAAAGTTTCATTTGTCTTGGTGTTTTTTTTTTGATGTATACTAACGATTTTTTTTTTTTTAAAAATTGATGTTTCTGGTCCTTTAAGCCATTAGTTAACAATTTCACTAAATGTTTTTCATTCTTCTGAGGCAGATCTGTTACACCAAGACCATAGAATAAAGATCTGTACTGATGAGCATCTTAATGCCCACCCACTGGCAGCTATACCCGCCTGTTCCTTTATTACAGTGACTGCATAAATCTATAAATGCCCAGAGGGAAAGACAGTCTCTCAAGCTACAGTTATGGTGTAAGTAAATAAGTAAGTGGTTCAGGTCCAAATTACTGAGGTCCGGTGACTGGGCAGTGACTGAGGGTGACCAGGTAAGCATTATTCTGGGTTAATGTGACTCCTGAAAATTCCAGGTGATTTGACATGTCTGAAAACCTAATACCATGGGGCAGATTTAAAAATATTCAAATTCAACTTTTTCAAGGCAAAACTTGTGAATTTTTAGTTTTCGAAACTTAAATATTCATCATTTATGAAGTGCAATGAACTTGACTTCATGTAGAAGTCAATGGGAGTTGTATTTTCAAAATTCAAGCTATTTTTAAATTTGAGTTTTCAAAATTAATTTGAAGTTAGCCAAGATCATTGAAAGTGAAAGGTAAAATGTTAATTCACAGTATTGAGTTTTTTAATGTTTTTAAGCAATGTTCAAGTTTTTGACATTAGCACAATTGGGATTGTTGACTTTTCAATTCAAACATTTGAATTTTGATAACTGCCTCAACAAATGATTTGTTTACTACCACAAAAATGAAGTAAAATGCAGGAATGTACAAAAAAGCACCCCCCCCCATATATTACCCTTTTGATTTTACTCTCTTTTGCTTCTTTAGGAGCAGGCCCGGACTGGCAATCTGTTGATTCTGGCAAATGCCAGAGGGGCTGCTGTAAGATGCCATAGACCATCACTGTTTAGTAGGCTGGTGGGGGCTCTTTGGGCCCCTGTGTACCTGAAACGCCAGGGCCTATTTTGAAACTCAGTCCGGAGCGGTTTAGGAGCAGCCTCACAGCTTGGGAATCTGTATAACATTTTATCAGTTACGGTAAATGTGACCAAATGGTGCCCAGAAAAAGGGGCCTCAATTCAGAAAGTCTACTCAAGTACAAGAGTCAAAATAAAAAAGTGTCTAATGCAGCAGTTTCTTTGAGTATGTAAACTGAGTTGTGTACTTAGAGTGGCAGTTCACCTTTAAGAAAATTTTTTGTATAGGATTCAATGTCCTGTTCTTAGCATCTCGGTCTTCATTTTTTATAACTTATTATTAAATTGCCTTCCTCTTTCACATCTGATCACCCAAAATACTATTCTATTAACTTATCTTTCTATACAGGCCTTCTCCTATTCATCTCCTACTTCTTCTTATTCAAACCACTGCTTAATTGCCAGAGTAAACTGGATCCTAGCATAAAAGATAAATAATTCAAAACCCACAAAAAATGAAAAGAAAGGCCAGTTTCAAATAGTCTTTTGGACAATTTCATCCACTGTCTGAAAATGCGAACTTAGGCATATTTGTATCATCCTCTGCTCCAGTTTGAGTGCCTGGATGCAATCAGAAGCTGTAGTGAGTGCAGATCTACAGAGCTGGGGAAGGGAGTGAATCCGCTTTTCTAAAGGCCCCCATACACGGGCCAATAACAGCTGCTGAGAGACAAGTTGGCAGCTTATTGGCCAATGTGTGGAGCCATCTGACGGGCGTCACAGATCGATATCTGGCCAAAAGTCAGCCAGATGCCAATCGGGCAGGGTAAAAAAATCCTGTTGGATCGCGGCCGCATCTGACCACCGGTATTGCTTCAATTTTGATCCAACATCATCAAACGAGCGGATCTCCCTGTGTATGGCCACCTTAAGTCTGCAAAAAGAAAATGCAAGGCCAACACTTCATGTGCCCTCAGCTTAATACCAAGACCTAATGGTTAATTGATCAGCAACCTGCACATTTCAGAGTTAGGACCAAAGTAACTATGAGTAAAAGATAACTTTAGGTCAATTTCACCCATTGTCTTCTCCTAAATTAGCCTGTTTTGGTCCCTAAATTGTGAAAACTCGGGCCATAGCTTTTACATAAAATACTTTGGACTCTCTGACACCACTGTTGGAAAAAAGAGCCTTAAAACTAAAGATTACTGTTGGTATATTTTATCCATTATAATCTTCTATATTAGCCCTTTTTTGTCCATAAATTGTGAAAAATCTGGCCATATTTTTCACATAAAACAACCGGATTTTCTTTACCAGAGTAAACAGGAAAAGTTACTTTTGGGGCACTTAACTTTTCTGCTGCAGAACTGACAGGGAACCTACACACTTTAGCGTTAGAACTAGAGCAAAGCAAGCGTATAATACTATTTTTGGTGAATTTGCCCATTGTCTTCTCTTAAAGGAACAGCAACACCAAAATATAAAAGCATTTTAAAGTAATTAAAATATAATACATTGTTGCCCTGCATTGGTAAAAGTTATGTGTTTGCTTTAGAAACACTACTATAGTTTGTATAAATAGGCTGTCATGCTGGCAGCCATTTAGGCTGAAAAAGGAGAAAAGGCACAGATTACTTAGCAGATAACAGATAAACTCTTTAATAGAATACTTTAATTTTTTGGTATTTCTGTTCCTTTAATTTAGCCCTTATTCTATCCCTGAATTGTAAAAAATCTGGCCCTCGTTTGTGACCCTCTGATGCCACCTTTAACATAAAATATTATATATACAGTGGTGTGAAAAACTATTTGCCCCTTCCTGATTTCTTATTCTTTTGCATGTTTGTCACACAAAATGTTTCTGATCATCAAACACATTTAACTATTAGTCAAAGATAACACAAGTAAACACAAAATGCAGTTTTTAAATGAGTGTTTTAAATGGGTTTTTATTATTTAGGGAGAAAAGAAATCCAAACCTGTGTGAAAAAGTAATTGCCCCCTGAACCTAATAACTGGTTGGGCCACCCTTAGCAGCAATAACTGCAATCAAGCGTTTGCGATAACTTGCCACGAGTCTTTTACAGCGCTCTGGAGGAATTTTGGCCCACTCATCTTTGCAGAATTGTTGTAATTCAGCTTTATTGAGGGTTTTCTAGCATGAACCGCCTTTTTAAGGTCATGCCACAACATCTCAATAGGATTCAGGTCAGGACTTTGACTAGGCCACTCCAAAGTCTTCATTTTGTTTTTCTTCAGCCATTCAGAGGTGGATTTGCTGGTGTGTTTTGGGTCATTGTCCTGCTGCAGCACCCAAGATCGCTTCAGCTTGAGTTGACGAACAGATGGCCGGACATTCTCCTTCAGGATTTTTTGGTAGACAGTAGAATTCATGGTTCCATCTATCACAGCAAGTCTTCCAGGTCCTGAAGCAGCAAAACAACCCCAGACCATCACACTACCACCACCATATTTTACTGTTGGTATGATGTTCTTTTTCTGAAATGCTGTGTTACTTTTACGCCAGATGTAACGGGACGTGCACCTTCCAAAAAGTTCAACTTTTGTCTCGTCGGTTCACAAGGTATTTTCCCAAAAGTCTTGGCAATCATTGAGATGTTTTTTTAGCAAAATTGAGACGAGCCTTAATGTTCTTTTTGCTTAAAAGTGGTTTGCGCCTTGGAAATCTGCCATGCAGGCCGTTTTTGCCCAGTTTCTTTCTTATGGTGGAGTCGTGAACACTGACCTTAATTGAGGCAAGTGAGGCCTGCAGTTCTTTAGATGTTGTCCTGGGGTCTTTTGTGGCCTCTCGGATGAGTTGTCTCTGCGCTCTTGGGGTAATTTTGGTCGGCCGGCCACTCCTGGGAAGGTTCACCACTGTTCCATGTTTTTGCCATTTGTGGATAATGGCTCTCACTGTGGTTCGCTGGAGTCCCAAAGCTTTAGAAATGGCTTTATAACCTTTGAAATTGAACTCAGGTGTGATAAACCACAGTTAAGTTATTTTTTAACAAGGGGGGCAATCACTTTTTCACACAGGCCCATGTAGATTTGGAGTTTTTTTCTCCCTTAATAACGTAAACCTTCATTTAAAAACTGCATTTTGTGTTCAATTATGTTATCTTTGACTAATAGTTAACGGTTTTTGATGAGCAGAAACATTTAAGTGTGACAAACATGCAAAAGAATAAGAAATCAGGAAGGGGGCAAATAGTTTTTCACACCACTGTATATAGATCAGCACTCCGTTTTCCAAAAAATTCAATAATTTATTTAAATCTCACAGTGTCTCCTATTGAATTCTTTGGAAAACAGAGTGCTGGTCCTTTCTACAATTCTATATACCTATTTTTGACCAAGCACCCGGCAAAACGAGATGTGAAGGAGTGCGGGTATCGTCTGCAATTTCGTTATATATATATATATATATATATATATATATATATATATATATATATATATATATATATATATATATATATGTATATCACCCATTATATTTTCAAAAATTAGCACATATTTTATTCCTAATTGTGAACATATTACCTATCACATAAAACAAAGGACCAGAACTTAAAATAAGTTTATGGGAAATAGGGGGGCCTACAGTTGGAGTGGTCTCTCTCCTTGTTAAACCCAGCCCACCACCGATTTTCATAGAGGCGCTTTCAGGGCCCCGTAATGTGCAGCTGGGGAAAAGACATGGAACCTCAGGGTCAGACTGGCTCACCAGGTTAACAGGAAAAAAACTGTGGGCCCTAGTCCTAGTAGGCTCCACTGCAGGTGGCTTAGGCTTATGTGGGCCTGGAGATGGTCCAGACCCCAAATGCTGCCCACTTGAACTCACCGACTGACTTCACCATAAAAAGATTGCCATGTGCGGACTCATGTTATGTAGCAGGTTAATTTTGTGAACAGTGATGTTGTAGCAGTGTCACTGTGAGGCTCCAGCAGCAAATTCTCTATGCGAAGAAACTGCTCTCTGATTGGACACGATCGACAGAAGATTCAACTTTTGCCCTCCTGTTCAGTGTAGAACGGTTGGTTGGCCTTAAATACGGGGAGAACAGTCATGAAGAGGGGCTAACACATTATGTGCATTTGCAAAGGTCACACGTACAGCACAGTAACATGCACAGCTTACAGGTAATGACTTTTATTCCTCCTTTGCACTATGAATGCACTTTACTTTTGCTCCTTTCATTAGTGTATTTCAGTGTGACACTTCAGGAAAGGAGCTGCTCACAATCTTCCTTCTCTGTTAAGAACCACCCACCATGCGGAGACTTCTAACGTTTTTCAGCAACAGTACATAAAAGCGGTAGGACTGCATGTAGTTAGCCACATTCCAGTGTTCCAATGGCTGTGAATGTTTTCAAGTGCTCAGTAATAACACAGCGCCAATGTCAGGGAGAGGGGAAATGCCATGTAAAGCAGAACACACAGAGGGCAAGGGGCAGTGAAAAGAAAACCCAAAGGGGACTTTACAAATGAGAAACTGTATGAAGGGTGCATACAATGAGAATGTTAATTTGAAAGCAGAATGATGAAGAGTTAATGATAGTAGAAGACAAAAGACTGAAAAATAATAAGTATGAGAGGTTGAGTGAATTAAAGAAAAAACAAAGTAAAGAGGAACAAAGGGTTAAATATATAAATACTTGGGATGAGGGTAAAATGAAAGTTAGAGTGAAGAAGATGGAGCAAATATATAGAAGGTGAGTAGGTTGCTGCAATTTATATGTACTTCTATGAGTTCTATGCATTACATGCAGAGCGGTCAACTCCCCCTATTTTAACGGGAGTTACTAGATTTTGCACTGTGTCCCTGTCCCATTTACATGAAATCCCCCGATTTCTGATGATTTCGCATGATGATGATTGCAGGCAAAAGTCTGATGTGCGCAGCAGCACATACACAGACTACTTCAGTGATGTAAGTGGACTGATTTCTGAGGCTTCAAGAAGGCTCTGCGCATGACGTCACTTCCGACGCCCGGAAAATTTCAGCATATCCCCGAGCTGCTACATTAAAGCGTTGACAACTCTGTTCATGACAATGGGTCTGTGCTTTAAAATGGAACATTAAATGGTGACTCCACTGTACTTTAACTTTTGTTCTATTTTTTTGCAGTGTGGTGCTGTCACTGTCTATCATGCTTTGAGGGCCAGACTGTGCCATGGAATGTGTGGCCTATAGTGTGTCAGTCATAAAATGCTAGTGCACCTTTCAGCTATGTAAACAGGGGTGTGCATTTGTAAATCACAAGTGTTTATTTGGGGGTGTGGCTGCGAATGGGCATGTGCTACCTGGGTCACCCTGTGGCGACGTTCTCTACACTGGAGAACCTGTAAACACAGTTAGGACCAGAGTTGCCAGGTTGGCGGTTTCCAGCCAAATTAGGCTACTAATTTAAAGCCCAGGCAGGTTTTGAAACTACAAGCTAGCCCAGGTACAGATTTGGGCTACCTTTTGGGCGTTTGGCTGGTTGCATGTTGGGTAATGTAGTTTCTGACTGCAAAGTTTAAAGTAAGACTACAATACCAAGCATGTAATGGGACTGACTTGTGTAGAAGTCAGGAGCAGGGCTGGACTGAGAGTCAAAATAGGCCCTGGCATTTCAGGTACAGAGGCCCAAACAGACCCCACCAGCCCACTAAATACTGACTTTCTATGGGACCTTATAGCAGCCCCTCTGGTATTTGCCAGAATCCACAGTCCGGGCCTGGTCAGGAGTTACCAGATTTTAGGCTCTGTACCCCAGTCTCCTGTCCCTCTTAAATATTCATGCATTTTCCAGTGGCTTTCCTCAATTTCAGACAATTTTGGGGCAAAGATCTGCTGGCCACCAAAATGTATAGAGGTTGACCTTTTTTATCAGTATTTATTGAAATTATATATGTTTTAGGGACTTATGAGGACCCTATCCCTCCTGGGCCATCTCTATTTACGCCCCTGGTGAAAGGCAAATCTGTCCCATTTTGCTTCTTGGAAAAATATTCAAACCAGTGAAAATTTGGCACATTTGTTCATATATTCATTTTTTAGACTTTTTTTTCTGCACATATTTTATTTTTGGCCTACTTTTGAAGTGCAGGCACTCTTGGCTAGTTTTGGGCTGGTTTTGTAGCCGACTTTGGCTGGTTTTGAAAATTAGACTTGGCAACCCTGGTTAGGACAACGCTAAATCACTAAATTGCGAAGTTGCGTCCAGTGCGCAGAACGATGGTGAAGTTTCGCTAGCGTTAATTCAAAGCGAAGTTGCGCTAGCATTGGCGGGAAGTTAAAGTTCAATGGACGTATATGTTGCAGAAAATACATTACACTACACAAGCCCAAGGAACCTTAATAAAATAAAGCTGTTTTATTGCCCTACACATGTGCCCAGTGTATAGTTTATGTGCCATATGTATGGAAATGTAGCCGGGTACCCTAAAAAACATTTACGATCTTTTGCAGCCTATCACACAGAAAAACTGAAAAATTGCCAGCGTTTTTTGGGACTTAGAAACATTTTCATTTTTTTTTTTTGAGGAAGTCCTATCTACTTTATTGCACTTCGCCTGGTCTGAGGTGGCGAAGGCAAGTCTGGCGCAGGAGGTAACGTTCAGTAAAATCCGCATCTTAGTGAATTTGCCTAGTTACGTCCATTCGCCTGCCATTAGAGTGCAAAGTAGCGCTAGAGTCTCTTTCGCTAGCGAATTTTCGCCAGCGTTAGTCACTTCGCCCTTTAGTAAATTTTCCCCAAAGTGTAAAAGATTACTTTCGGTCAATTCATCCAGCCTTTTCTTATATGAGCCCTTGTTCTGTCCCTCAATTGTAAAAAAAAAAAAAAAAAGAAAATCTGCCCTTCTCTTGCATAAAAATACTGGAAACCCTCAAATACCACCTTGAACAAAACAGCCTAAAAGCTCGAGATGAATTTTGTCATATTCCATCCACTGTCTTCTCCAAAAATGAGCATGCATGTGAAAACTCTGTCCCTTGTTTAATAAAAAAGCTCCAAAAACTCCCCCTTGATCAAATTGGGAAAATAGTCTCTGAAGGCACAAGTGAGAGAATACATTATAATTAACTACATCAATAATGTGAGCTGAGGGAAAATACGAAGTAGGAGCACAGGAAAAAACGCTGCGAGCGCGGACGCACACACAACAGTCTAACCTACCAGCATCTTATTATTGTGCAACACTGAAGAACTTCGCGTCACTCCCTTAAGGTGTCTCACCTGTACTCGTCGTGACACCAGAGTCTTGCGAGAAGCGAGACGAGACTTGTGACGTCGGGGGGTTACCTGTCTGGCAGGAATCAAGGAGCGGGGTGTAAACGGCTATGCAGGACGTTTAAGCAGCGATCCGGGACTGCGGCCTGTGTTAAGAAAAGCAGCACAGTCGAGCGGTAGGCGATAAGATTAAATCGATTCAGCGTGTGAGTGACCCGCGGCACTCCCCCCCCCCCTTCTCCAGGTTGTTCTTTAACCAGGCGTCGGCTCTATAGGGATGATGGGAACGATAGTAGCGACAGGGGCACTGGTTGGGTGTTTTTTTGTATAGTAACTATTCAAGTTCCGACGGAGGCACAAGTTTCCCTCCTCTCTCTTACATGTAAAAATGAAGCTCCAAATAGTTTAGCAGCAGCTGAATAATGTGCATGAGCTGTAGAGCTTTACAGACACTGTTGTTGGTGCTACCCCCAGGGGAGAACTAAAATGAGCGTTTTGTTGCTAAAGTAAAAATAGTGATAAGCTAAATGGAAAACTTCTCATTGCTTGTAAGAACCAAGTAACCATACATAGCAAAACCAGGCTGCTCAGTAACTTGTGAACATTTGAATGCATGCAGAAACTTTCCATATTTTTTTGTGGGGGTCCATTATAAAATAATACAGAATATATTTTGTTTCACTGGCAGGTCCTGCATGTGTAGCAATGTCCCGACCCAACCCGGTGGCTGCCACACGTGGCCGGACATCACCCCTTAATAACCATTCTTCAGCCCATCGAACCTCAGCAACGCCACCGGCAAACAAGTCTACCTCCAGACGAAAGAGCCCCCCAGAAGACATAACGTTCATTTCAGGTTCTGCTGAATCTCCTCCCGAGGAGCCACCCTGCTGCCCTTCACTCTGCGGAGCATGGGCTGCCTATAAAGCTGTTTTGTGTTATGTGGTATCTTGCAGTCGCTGCCTTCAAAAAGACCCTGATATATATATAACATACCCCCTGGAAGTCAGGGATATCGGACCCCACAATGGTCATTCTGCTGGAAGCCCTCATCCGCCCCGTGCTATTGAAAGGGGCAAGAAAGCTGGGCTTGGTAACAGCTTTAGTTATCCAGATGTTAAGCTATTGGGGGTTCCTGTTTACAACAAGCAGCCATGTCCAGTCAAAACAGAAACAGATGCTACAAAAGACTACACCACTTCTGTTTCACAGCTTGCCCCTCGTACCTCCGCAGGTGACTACTATTCATTGCAGGAGTCTGATCCTGAACTTTCAAGGTGGAGCAGCTCCATGTCCAGTGCAGAAATAGATGTGTTGATATGGCACAAGCTGACTGAACTGTTCAGTCTCCATCAAATTGATGAACTAGCAAGGTGTACCTCAGAAACTGTTTTCTTGGAGAAGAGCGGCATGATAACAGATTTGATTAATAGCCTGACACAGGATTACCAACTGGAAGAGCAGGATGCAGAATGTCGGCTGGTGCGAGGAATTATTCGTATCAGCACTCGTAAAGTTCGTCAACGTGGGGGAGAAAAGGGCTATGGAGGCCAGCAGAATAATAGCCGGAATGGTGGCAAGGCACCAGACAGTGGCAATGACACCATGCACGAGTCTGGACTGACAAGCCAGGATGGTGTGTAAAAATGTGTTTTGTTGGTGGGCTTTAGCATCCAAGGACATATATTACAGATTATAGTTGATGCTCTTCCCGTTTTTGATGGACATATATAAAGACCCTTTCAATCTGGCATAAAGTCCTCAAAGTTAGACATTTACAAAACAAACACACAGAAAATTCCACACACTCAGGATCTGCACTTTTGTTTTTGTTAGCAGGGAAGCAGTAGCTACAAATCACAAATTATAACTCCATTTTGTAATACTTCATAGGTACTTCCATATGTGCTTCAAGAAACACCTTATTTACCCCAATACATTTACTCTCTTTATCCAATATTTGCTTCTTACCTCCTAAGAGGTTCCAGGCAACAAGGGACCCACAGATACTTGTTTCAGGTTTATGTGAGTAAGGCTGTATCACCAAAAAATGAATGACTGCTTTTGTACTCATGAGACCTGAGAGGGGCACATACTATGTGAGGGAGCCAAAATGCAATTCCACAAGAAGGGCTGTGATACATGGCTGAATAGTGGAGGTGGGATGAAAAGGCCAGTCATTAAGGTTTCATATAGGATACCATATTTGTTAATTTATACATTATGCATATGATAATTTTTTTTCTTTTTATATAAAAAGTAGCTTTATTTTTTGCTGCCCAAGTCATGAATGTGCATCAACTAAATCTCAGTTGAAAGTCATGGAAGTTTTGGTTGACAGGGCAGTAGTTTATTTTTTGCAACAGATGAGCATACAGGCAAACATCTTTCATATTTTGGTACGGATGTGATAAGAATAAAATATTAAAATTGTTCCGACTCCTAATAACTTTAAATACAAGCAATGGAAATGATAAAATCAGATTTAATAGCTTATGTGGAGGCTATGACAGAAGGTTCAATTAATATATAAGTTGTTTTAGTTCATGTAGTTTGATTTTGGTTTAAAATTAAGGATGTGGCTTATATTTTTGAGCTCTGGCAGGGATAAAATGCCTTGTATGTTGTGCACTTTCAATCAACAGCTATGTACTGACTCCACAGCCCTGCCTATGCTTTCATTTTTTCCATCAACTTCTCCTAGTCTTATCCCTCTCCTGATTTCACTTACAGATCTGGATGTACAGATATCAGAAGAGACAACATCAGACCTCAAAGCAAGAAACATGAGGAGATACAGCACACCAGGTACATAGACGTTCTGTGTTTTTAATTGTGTGTAACACATGTTTTAGAAAACACAATATCCAAAAAATATATCCTTGTGATGTGATATCAAAGACAGATGAATATAGGTTTCAACTACCCACTTCGTTCCAGAAATGAAATTCTGTGCCAATAGTCTTCTACCCAAATTCTTGTCTCACAACTTTCCTCCAAACCTCCATGTGCCCAAACAATTGTCTCCCTGAAATAAGCAAAAGATACAAAAAATATAAGATAAAAATCAGTCTTTTAGATTTCCCTTGACGATCCTCGCACAGTCTTTTCAGCTGCAGTCAAAAAATCTCCAAAAATGATATATTGAACAGAGAAAAAAAAATAGTGCATTATAGCTAATTATTGCTGCAGCACTCAGTGCCAGGGTCTATTTCTAGGTGTAGTTCCCCTGAAATGCTAATTTCTTAAATAATCTGCATTATCTGCATTGCAAATGCCTGTTATTGCTAATAATTCCGCTCTGTTCTATCTATATATTTTGTATTGTAAAAGTAATACACCAGTGCTAAAAAATTTCAAGCTAGCAAAAGTCACTTTTAAGTTCTGTACTTTATATAGTCACAGAACTGCTTGGTGACTTCTAATATGCTCATTTCACAGAAGGATGTGTTTCAATATGTAATCGGTGAATGAAATACATGATAAATGCTTTGTCTTTTGGTAGAGAGAAGTAAAGCTTGCTCTATGCACCATTTGTTCCTAATGATCAGTTTGGACCATTTCCAAACCAAAACAATAACTACAAAAACAAAACAAAAAAAAAAAAAAAGTTCTATACATGTGCAGAATGGGGTTGGTACAGTTTGAGACTGCACATCCATCCACATAGCGATCTGACTCACAGTACTGCCAATTTTTCTTAATAGTCCACATGCTATTATGTTGGGCAGAGCACCACTAGAATCCACACTGGTACAATAGCCTGTCTTAAATTTACAAGATACATAATTTTCCTCAAAGTAGGACAAACTACACATTATGTATTAACAGAATATAACACGTTACATTCTGCAAAGATACTGAATTATTGGCCATAACATTTAGTTGTAATAGCTTTAACTTTAATAGGGATATGTAATAAAAGGTGCAAAGTTTGGTCCAGTCACCCACAGTAAGCTATCGGCAGATAGCATTAACTGGGCACCTGTTTAAAAGAACTTGGTTCTTGGCACTTGGTTGCTATAAGTTTCTACACCTGGACAAACTATGCCCTTTCATTAAATATTGAGGTGAGTGGGGTAATGAGATATAGACTTATACAAAAAGGGTATATTCATTTTTAACACTCGTATAAGCTAAAGCTTGGCTTTTATTTGTCAAAATGCAATTCAGATGCATAGAAGCATTCATAGAAACATTCATAGAAACCTCATCAGTTGAATAATGCAAGTAAAATAAAATTGTTATACGTACTGTGTTCAGGCACGACATTAGATTCCCTTGAATAACTAAACATTAACCCCCCCCCCCATTATTGGTAGACATTACACAAGCTACTAAAAATCAGCATACAGTATGACTTTTCCCTAAACACCTCACAAAAGCAACTGTTACTAAGGCACAGAAGAAAGAGCATAATGTAACATCACACACTTAATTTATATTGCAGCTACTGGGAATAAATAGCTCTTTTGCAATGCCTTATGGGGAAAAACACTGACTAGTAGTGATAGATATAATCTGAAGTTTCAGTAGAAAGCCTTAAAGCCTTTTATACTGTTGATTTTCAGGTCTTATTATTTTGTACAATGCTTTTCAGCTCAGTGGGTGTCTAGAAACCTGTAAATGGAATTCTGATCTGATTTACAGCGTATGTGAAAGGTGATAAAACATCTAAAGAAATGTTCAGTGTGAGGTTAATATAAACCAAAATGGAGCGATTCAATGACTGTTGACATTTTTACCTCTGTTTACTTCAAAGGAAAACTATACCCCCCCCAAACAATGTAGGTCTCTATAAAAAGAAATTGCATAAAACAGCTCATATGTATAACCCTGCTTCATGTAAATAAACAATTTTCATAATAATATACTTTTCTAGTAGTATGTGCCATAGGGTAATCATAAATAGAAAATAGCCATTTTAAAAAATAACTAGTCCAATTGGAGACTTAAGGGGGGGCACAAGGGTCATTACTGTTGATTTTGAATCTGAGCTGCATGCTAAGGATCAAGTGCAAACTCACTGAACCATTCTGTTCCATGTGGCCCCCCTTCTAGTCGCTGATTAAGAGAGCTGAAAAGCAGGAAATAATGTTCTGTTCTGTTACACATCCAGCCACTTCAGCCTTTATACATTACATTTTTGGCTAACTAACTATATATTGGAACATTTTTTTATTTTGCACAGTCTATTTTATTTACCCAGTTTTTATTTTTACACTGAACTGTTCCTTTAAGGACATTAAGGCATTTCTCCATGTGTAATAAAAGGCACACGTTTTTCTAGGTGCAGTAACCCAAACTTGCTGATTGTTTGCTAAAGGTGACAGACTTATTACATATGAAAATACCCCTCCTCCAAAACACCCCTTCCTAAACACACTTCCCATTTTTTGTTTTTCAATAGACCAAAAAAAAAAAATGGTGTAAAATCAAGGAAATGTATTATGCATTATCTATTGGTGGGACCACAAATAAAAGAGCTATAAAATGACGTAAAACTTTTAAAACCAGGGGATGGAAAAATTGAGGTTTCACTGTATAAATGCTGTGTCTCTGGCTACACTGAAGTCAGGGGCACATATATGATTACATTTCATAATACTACAACTACATATTTATAAAAGTGTGTCAAATATGTCATGTAAAAAGGTAAACTTTGCTAAATAAAATGCAGTACTTTGGTTATCCTTACTTGTGACTAAGCACGATGCACTATGAGCATAGAAATCATTTTAAAAAGCTGCTCAGTATATTTTTTTTATTGCCTTAATTCTACAGATAGTGTTCATCAAAATTGGTGTAAAATGTAGCCATGTCACGCACAGCATTTTCATGACCAGCTCAGATAGATCAACAAGGTGGCTTGCTTAAGTAGAGACTTGAATGCTAAAACACGCTTTCTGAAAGGCAGAAGTCACTGTATTGGTGTGTTTTCGGCCAAAATAGAGAATGCTTTGTGTGACGGAGCTTATTTGTTACTTATGTTTTTGTTCAAGCAAATGCCTCTTAATGCCAGAATATGAATATGCCCCTAATTTTCTGTTTGTAGAATGCAGGTAGCAACAGTATTTTATCTGGCACATTTCTGCATTGCAGTAGTAGGCAAGCATTTTTGAGAGCTAAATGCCACAACAGTCACCCATCTGGCTATATAACTTTGCAGTTTTCAGCATCTATTTTGTTTGGGGTATCCACATAAATACTGTGTGGGCATAAACATACAATGCCCATTTTATGAAACTCTGAGGCTGCCTCTGACAAGGTGTGCTTTACAAAAGCAGACATGCATTAAAGGAAAACTATACCCCCTTAACAATGTAGGTCTCTATTAAAAGATACTGAGTAAAACAGCTCATGTGTAAAACCCTGCTTCATGTAAATGAACCATTATCATAATAATATACTTTTTTAGAAGTATGTGCCATTGGGTAATCATAAATAGAAAATTGCCATTTTAAAAAATAAGGGCCGCCCCCTGAGATCGTAAGATTCACTGTGTACACATACAAACCACATGTAAGGTCACATGAGCCAATTAACAGACAAAGTTCTGCCTTTTGCTTCCTCACTTCTTCCTGTTACAGTTAGTGTTGTAGTATTTCTGGTCAGGTGATCTCTGAGGCAGCACAGATAGAGTCACGAAATGGTGGTTCAAGGCAAGAGATGTAAAAGGGCAATATTTATGTAAATATATATTCCAGTTTGGTAAGATTCTTTAATATGTCATTCAATTTGATATAAACTATCTGTTGCTTAAGTATTCATTTTGGGGGTATAGTTTTCCTTTAAAGGAGAAGGAAAGGTTAAAATGAAGTAAGCCTTATCAGAAAGGTCCACTTAAATATACCCGTAAACCCTCAAAGTAGTGCTGCTCCGAGTCCTCTGTCAAAAGAAACACTGCATTTCTTTCCATCTATTGTGTACATATGGACTTCTGCATCAGATTTCCTGCCTTCAGCTTAAACCTCCTTGCCCCGGGCGTGAGCATGCTCAGTTTGCTCCCCCCCCCGCTGTAATCTGAGCCCAGAGCTATAAGTGAGCAGGGAGAGACTCAGGTAGGAAGTGATGTCACACCAAGCTAATACTGCAGCTGCTATCCTAAACAAAAAGAGCTTCTAGAGCTTTTTTACTCAGGTATGGTAAATCATTCTACAGAATAAATATAGCATTCTAGCTTGCACTATTTCAGCTAATCTATTGGCAATAAAATGGTTCCGTAGCTTTCCTTCTGCTTTAAATGGATCCAGAGTGAGGAGGAATGGGCTAAAAAGGAAACTTAAAGGGATCCTGTCATTGGAAAACATGTTTTTTTTCAAAACGCATCAGTTAATTGTGCTACTCCAGCATGCTTCTGCACTGAAATCCATTTCTCAAAGGAACAAACAGATTTTTTTATATTCAATTTTGAAATCTGACATGGGGCTAGACATTTTGTCAATTTCCCAGCTGCCCCTGGTCATGTGACTTGAGCCTGCACTTTAGGAGAGAAATGCTTTCTGGCAGGCTGCTGTTTTTCCTTCTCAATGTAACTGAAGGAGTCTCAGTGGGACATTGGTTTTTACTATTGAGTGTTGTTCTTAGATCTACCAGGCAGCTGTTATCTTGTGTTAGGTGGTTACCTTCCCATTGTTCTTTTGTTTGGCTGCTGGGGGGGGGAAAGGGAGGGGGTGATATCACTCCAACTTGCAGTACAGCAGTAAAGAGTGATTGAAGTTTATCAGAGCACAAGTCACATGACTTGGGGCAGCTGGGAAATTGACAATATGTCTAGCCCCATGTCAGATTTCTAAATTGAATATAAAAAAATCTGTTTGCTCTTTTGAGAAACGGATTTCAGTGCAGAATTCTGCTGGAGCAGCACTATTAACTGATTCATTTTGAAAAAAATATTTTTTCCCATGACAGTATCCCTTTAAAATACCCAACTCTTACATGGTTTAACAGTATCCTTGCGGTTAAGATGCTGTGTTTTAAAGTATGCTTTAATAGAACATGTTAACCCATGTTTATTGTGTTAATGTATATGAGTAGAAATATGCTCAATGTGCAAATACTGGTCTGTCCCTTTTGATTGTGGCATTTCTTGTTCTTTCCAAAAGAAAGGGTTAGGCATTTGTCCTCTGACCGTCCTCAGTGAATATGCTGTATAAAGAAACAGGTGACACAGTTGTTTGTGCACACTCTTTTTTTGTCACATGGATTGTGGATAGGCTCACATATATATTCCTTTTGAGCACAGGGTGATGGGAGTGTCTGTTGCACATTAGAGTCTTAGACAAACACTAAGAAATATACATAAGGGTAATGGCACATTTTTCTGTATACTGAACTTACTGCTAATTGTTCAGCATCTCTATAACCGATAATAGCCGCTCTAGATCTAGTTCTGCGCAGGAGTTCCCCATCTTGGATTATGCAAGGAGGGTCACTGACACTCATATGCTCAGTGTGCTCTGGGTGACAAGTTAAGTTTGGTGAATGTAGCATAAAATACAAAATGAGAAGCTGATAATTTGATTTAATTTACTCTGGCTTCAGAACTGCCATGTGATCTGAATTAATTACGGATAAGCCTTTTATAATGATGTTTATAGTCTATTGGGAGTTGGTCCCTAAGCTCAGGTAACTGAGGGCTGCACAGTAACAGACAGCAGCACAGTAACTGTGCAGTGAATTACGTTGACCCAGTTGCAGACAAGCATGGCGGGTTTCAATTCCAAAATCCTCCCCACATGTGCCTGCTCCTGAGCTAATGCAATGGTTTTGGGTGCAGGCAAGGAAGAAGGCATATGGCAGCAAAGAATCAGCCCTGTGTGGCATTTGCCTTAAAGTGAAGATCCATGCCTTCTATATTGTCATTAGGCTTTTCAGTCTGGCCTCCTATTGGTCAAATAATTGCTCAATTAGCTTGGGCAGTGCTTATGACACTAGGGAGATTATTTTCAGAAAAATGGGGGCAAATAAATTTATTGTAAAATTATTGCTGTACCACTTCACTTCAACATGAAGCCCTCTGGTCAAACGACATTATTTCTAGCATTTCCACCGGTGCCACAAACGAAGTATGTTAGTAATAGCCATTAATTATATACATCTTTTATATTTAAATGTCACATGGTTTCATTTCAGAATGGATAGTAAAAGGAAAATGTTTGATACATTAGTATAAATGAAAGGTGTGAAGTGGCTCTCTTGTTAATTTTTTTTTCTTTTGTGGCTGAGTGATCACAAGAGTCTGCATTACGAATACACTTAAACTGTTTTTTTTATTTTATTTGTTACTCTTTACAGGGACACCTTTGTTGAAAGATGATTCTCTACAAGACACAGAGACCGATTCTTCAGGAACACCTCTGCTAAAAGTATATTGTTAACTACTGAAGACTGTAGAGCAGGATCATCTAAATGGAGGTGCTGATCGAAATAGAGTGCCACTCTGATGTACATAATGGGACTCTTGATGAAGTGCAATATTAAACACAGGATTCAAGTGCCTTTCAAAAGGATAAGGACACAGCCTTTTGTCTCATTGTACTGCAATCCTGCTGCCCAGATTCTGATTTACTGTTCGTGCCGATTGGGGGAACAGGACTGAAATACATAATGTTTGTTGTATGAACGTTTCAGTGGGATTTTTAATGCCATGCTCACGTGGATTTTTTTTTTTATATATAGACACTTTATAGAACTTGCAGATGGATCTATTTTTTCCCATATTACTTTCACCTGCTGAAAGAATATTTTGACTGTACACTTCAAAATTGCACATGATAGCCTTGTTGGTAGTGATGCCGCAAGAAAGGAAGTATGTCTTTATGCAGGAAAAGGAAAGGCCAGGTTTCTACATGACCGGACTGTGGAAAGGTCAGAATGTAGCTTTTGTGCAGTTCTCTTACTGTACAGCCCACCTTCTAATATAGGTTTTGGTATTTCACAAATAGAGGAAATGGTATGTGGAATATGTTAAAGTTTTAATACAATGTATTCAGAAAACATTACAGTGGGTGGAGAAGCAGAATCATTAAATAGATACTTGTAATGAACCTTGTATTTTCATACTTTTGAAAAAGATAAATGAGTAAAGACCTAGCCTTTGGGTATAGTTTCAACTAAACTTTGCCTTTGAGAAGTCCATTTCTGGGTGTTGTTCCATGAACCTGCAATAAAACATAATTATAGACTAAACAAGGACACATACATGAAAAAAGCAAGTTAAATATATTGGAGACACACACACTCTCACTATGAGAAAAGCAACATTATGAATTAATTGGGTCTCCTCATCACACTTTGTCACAGGACACAGCAGGGAGCTACATGAGCTTAAAATGGCAAGTAAAAAGCCTGCAATGTATTTTTGTATAGACTGAAAGGCAACTATCTTTTGTTTCAAGACAATAATCACTTCACTGTCATATAATTGCTTTGTACTGACATTATAGGTCAGTACAAAGCAGTGTCAGTACACTACTTTTTTTCACCTAGATAAGGGGTGCCCAGGACGTTGATCGCGGTCAACCAGTAGATCCCGGTAATGTTCCTGGTAGACCGCGACCTGGGGCCCGGTGTTGGGAGTGAGCTAGGGAGGGCGGTAGGGCTGCATGGGCTCGGCCGTATGAAGGATGAGAGGGAGGGCGGGATCACAACACAAAGGATGGGAGAGAGGGCAGGCTCACAGTACAAAGGATGGGAGAGAGGGTGGGATCACAGGACAGCCCGAAGGATGAGAGGGAGGGCGGGATCACAGCACGACGGATGAGAGGGAGGGTGGAATCACAGCACAGCACAAAGAATGAGAGTAGGGCAGGATCACAGTACAGGACGAAGGATGGGAAGGCGGGCTCACAGCACAAACAATGGGAGAGAGGGCGGGATCACAGGACGAAGTATGGGAAGGTGGGCTTGCAGCACATCACAGCACGAAGGATGGGAGGGAGAACTCAGAATGAAGGGAGGGATGAGCACTGAGGGCTACATTGCAGATTCCCCCCCCCCTGAACTGATAAGTGCAGCAGTACAACGGTAAGCAGTTTTTATTACTTGTACTGCCTGCTGGCACTTCCCCCCCCCCCCACACAACTCATTTATTACACACATTTGTTTAGCTCAAAGTGACTATTAACTCTTTCTTTGCCTTCTGTGAATCTGTCACTGCTGACTTCTGGGGGTATTTATATATGAAATTTTGCTATCACTTCTGGGGGTAAGAATTTGACCTTAATTTGACACTGTGCCATCTGGCTGTGAGTTCTGTGGGTAGTTATACATGAAATTGCTACCCTTCTATGAGTTCTGGGGTATTTGAATGTGAAATTGCACAATACAGGTGAGTCTGCAATCTTCTGCCTTAGGAGAGTGCACTATTTTTATCAAGGTAGATCTGATGGTGGCCAGGTGTCGAGAGTAGATCCCAGGGTAACAAAGTTTGGGCACCCCCTGAAGAGATCTACACCTGTCATTTCATACTTACTTTTTCATTATATCTTGTTTTTTCTGCTCATCTGAAGTTGGAAGTCCCATTGATTTTTGCCTTTGGTCATACATCATCTTTTCCACCATACTGCGGGTCTCCCCATCTAAATCAGAGAGCTGGGGAAGCAAACAGAATATGGGAGATAAAAGTAAAAAATGCTTTTCTTAATTATAGCTATTCTTCTTGAGTTCTCTCAAGTCACTCTCTCCACTAGCAATGTGGTTAGTAAAAAAAAAAAGTTCATACATTAATTCAACTGTCAATGTTCTGAAAATGAAGCTTCATCATTCATCCTTTCAAAATAGTTTGCTGTTGTTAAGGGACCTGACTGGGTCAACTGAGGGCCAGCACCATCAGTGGCAATACTGCATTATATTAACTACTTTAAAACACTTATTTTTTTATGTTACTGTTCCTTTATAGGAACAGTAATGTCAAAAAGGGAAAGCGTTTTAAAGTAAAAATATAATGCAGTATTGCCATGCACTGGTAAGCGTGTGTGATCTGTTGGTATTATAGAATGAAGAGAGTATGTGAGCAAGTGATTTGATTTAAGGGCTCCCTACCTGTTGCTTGCTTATTTAAGTGGTTGATTGAAATGCTTCTGAATATTTTCTAGTACTGGTAAAACGGTTGTGCTTGCTTCACTAGTATTGTTTATATAAAAAAAATATCCAGGGGCAAATAATATGTTCCAGGCCAACATTCCTTAGGGATATGGTCATGGGAAAAAGGGGTTTTGTACTTACTGGAAATGTGGGTTATGTTATCCTTCACCTCTGGAGGCAGGACAGAAAATTGTTGACTTCTAGCCCCTCCTCCTGCTTATATGAGCTGGCTCCACCTTCTCTCCTCAGTTCTTTTGAAAAGCTCAGCTGGTGGAGACATCATAGATAGAAAGAAGAGCAAGAGAGAACAGGTAGAAAGATAGCGAGAAAGATGACCGGTACCCATACTAAAATCAGCCTGGGTGGGACTTACTGCACTGACAGTTCGGCCTTACTAGAAAGGGTTTTTCCGGTAAGGACAAAACCCCTTTTTCTCTAGTCGGCCCTCCTGTTAGTACAGACGTTGTGGGACATCCAGATGCTGCCCCTTTATCAGGGCGGGTATAACTGTGAACTGCGTAGCTGAACTGCGTAGCTTAATTTGCCTACTCATTGTGCTACTGCAGCTTGAAGAACTTTACAGCCAAACACAGCCGATTGAGAAGCAAAAACATTTAACTTGTAAAACTTAATAAAAGTGTTTGGTGAAGCCCAAGTGGCTGCTTTGCAGATTTGTTCTGCAGTTGCCATGTTTTGAAGTGCCCAAGATGTACTCTATGCCTTGTAGAGTGAGCCTTCACTGCAAGCGGTCTGGGCTTTTTTTTTTTTTGATCGTCATGGGTTATGTTTATAGTCTATACAAGCCATCTGGCAATTGTCCTCTTTGAAATTGCTAGTCCTTTGTGTGATACTACATAGGAGACAAACAGATTGTCAGAACGTTAGTAAGCCAATGACTTCTTAATGTAAATCCTAAGGGCTCTGACTACATCAAGTGTGTGTCGTTAGCCGGTTTGGGACAGAAGGAAGGAGACAAACAGATTGTCAGAACGTTAGTAAGCCGATGACTTCTTAATGTAAATCCTAAGGGCTCTGACTACATCAAGTGTGTGTCGTTAGCCGGTTTGGGACAGAAGGAAGGTAATACAATGTCCTGATTTATATGGAAGTCGGACACTACTTTAGGGAGGAACCCTTGCCCAGTCCGAAGTACTACCTTATCAGCATGAAAGGAAATCCAAGGTTCTTTGCAGGAAAAAGCAGCTAATTCTGATACCCGTTTCGCTGATGTGATGGCAACTAGAAACACAACTTTGAGATAACCATTTAAGGTCACAAGATCCAAGTGGCTCAAAGGGTGGCCTTTGTAAAGCATTCAGCACCAGTGGAAGATCCCAGGTTGAACATGGTTGTTTAAGGGAGGGCGTTTTCTTGCTACGCCCTTAAAGAATTGTTGAATTTCTGCCGTGTCCGCCCAACGGTTATGGGTTAAGACTAACAAAGCTGATACTTGTGTTTTAAGTTTGCGTAACTCTAAAACTTTTTGGAAGGCGTCTTTGAGAAACTTAACTACAACGTATGGGGATCTATTTTCCCAGTGAAACCCTTGTTGAAGGCACCAAGCTAGGAAAGTTCTCCATACTCTGTAATATGTTCTTGTTGTGGATTTTGTCCCTGAAGCAAAATGTCTATTGAATTCTGTGAGTACCCTTGTTGGTCCCACCATTCGGACTCAAGAGCCACGCCGTCAAACGGAGTAATTGTTGGGATGGTCCGTCAACCGCCAAGGCTTGGATATGGATAGTCGGATTTAATCTATGTACCACACTCTGTTTGGCCAGTCCGGAGCTAAGAGGATGGTGGTGGTGTTGCTGCTTTGCTTTATTTTCCTGATGACCCTGGGAAGAATAGCAAGGGGTAGGAATGCGTACACGAGGTGAAAATTCCAAGGGATGACTAACGAACGCCGCCCCTGGATCCCTTGTTCTGGCACAGTAAAGTGGCAGTTTGGTGTTTTGTCTTGAGGCTAACATGTCGATCTGTGGCATGCCCCACCTGGGCACTAGTTGGTGAAACACTTCGTCGTTGAGTGCCCACTCTCCCTGGTTGAGTGTTGTTCTACTGAGATAATCTGCTTCCCAGTTCAGTATCCATGGGATGAATACTGCTGACAAATTGGTCACTGTGAGCTTTGCCCATTTTAAGATCCTGGTCACTTCCTGCATGGCTAGTTTGCTTCGTGTGCCCCCTTGTTTGTTGATATATGCCACTGCTGTGGCATTGTCGGATTGTAGTCGGACTGCCAGTGATTGTAAAAGAGGTGTCCAGCCCTCTAGTGCTAAGGCGATCGCTCTGAATTCCAAAATATAGATGGGTAACGACCTTTCGGCTGGCGTCCATGAGCCTTGTAACGTATGGTTGCGGTATACAGCTCCCCAGCCCTTGAGGCTGGCATCTGTGGTCACTATTTCCCAGTGGTCGGGGGCCCAGATTTTGCCTTTGTGGAGATTGGCTGGATCCATCCACCACCTCAAGCTCTGATTGGGCGTGTGGGAGATGGTGATAAGTTGTTGTAAATCCTTGTGGTTCTTGTTCCACTTGCTCAGAAAATTGTTCTGAAGTGGACGCAAATGGAATCTGGAGAAGGGAATTGCTTCTAGAGCGGATACCATAAACCCCAATGGACGCAGAGACTGCCTGTGACCTCTGGAAAACTGTGGTTGCCTGAATTAATCTGTCTATCTTGTCTTGTGGTAAGAATACTCTCTGTAAGAGGGAGTTGAAGTTGAGACCCAAAAATTGGATGGTCTGAGTTGGGTGAAGAGCACTTTTTTGAAAGTTTATCAGCCAACCGTGCTGTGTCAAAACCCGTAGGCAGGTTATAGTGTCTGTGGCTGCCTGAGCTGCAGAGGGTGCCATGATGAGCAGGTCGTCCAGATAGGGTAGAATTTTTATCCCCAGTGCCCTGAGGTAGGCTATCAGTGGTGTTAATACTTTGGTAAAAACACAAAACACGTAGCGCAGTACAAAGGTCCAAAGGGCAAGGCCATAAATTGGTAATGGTGGTCGCCTATGGCGAATCGGAGGTATCTGCGGGATTCGGGCTTTAATGGGCACGTGGAGGTAGGCATCTTGTAGGTCTATGGTTGTCATGAAGCAGTTTGGTTCCATATTCGCTATTATTGACCGAACAGATTCCATTCTGAATTTCTGATTGGATACTAATGTGTTGAGAGACTTGAGGTTTAGCACCGGCCTGAATGTGCCGTCTTTCTTTCTGACAAGAAAAAGATTGGAGTAAAAACCTCGAAACCTCTGGGATTGTGGAACGTCTTGTATAACTTTTGCCCGCAACAGTGATTGGACTAATTGTTGTTGGGCTGAGTCAGGCCGATGTAGTTCTGCCGAGAGTCGTCTTTTTGATATTGGGACAAGTTTGTTGGTGCCAGGTAGGCCTGCTGCGTTTATTTGACTGATCAGTGGAATCCGTTCTGAAACTGGACCGAAAGGGAGGAAAGGGTCTGGTTTGTTATGACCAACTATTTCTATTTGAGAATTTACTGGAATTGTCAAATGTTTGTTTCTTCCCCATGGAAAGAAAAGTACTCTTTCCTCCAGTTACTTCTGCATTGATTTGCTTAAGGTCGGGTCCGAAAAGGGAATCACCTGTAAATCGTAGAGATAGCAGTCTGACTTTTGATGCCGTGTCTCCGGACCAGTGCTTTAGCCATAAGGCTCGTCTTGTGACTTCAGCGTTTGCTGTAGCCTTAGTGGACTCCATGTGGCGATCTAAAGGATCCTTGAAAGCTGCTTCCTCTGCCGGTAATGCTGTATGTCTAGATAGACAGGCAACCGCGGAATCCACTCTTGGGGCCTTGTCCCACCTTTTTTGGTGGTCATCTGGTATAGGCTATGTCTTAAAGAACCTTCGAGTTAAAGCAATGTGCCTCTCCGGTTGGTTCCATTCAGTTTCAATGGCTTGTGTGATCGAATTGAATATCGGATTTCGATTTTTTCTGAACACCTAGTAATTTGTCGGCTTTGGAAAGGGCGACTGCCTCATCTTTAATTTCAAGTGTTTGCAGCATCTCCCGAAGTAGTCTTTTTGACACCTCCGGGTTAGCAGTAACGTTTTTTTCATCCTCTGAATCTGTATCAGTAGTAGATTGTAATTGATCAGATGTATCTTTATCTGGATACAGGGGCTCCTTCTTGTTTGAGTCTGGATACTTCTTCAGACTCTGAAGAGGGCTTGGCTTCACAGGCTGTGCTGCCTTACGCTTCTTTGTATGTTTAACCGTTTGTGTATTAACAGACGGTCCAGTGGGAAATGGCATGGAAATGAGTGGATTTCATTATCCTTTGCAAAAATTCCCCAAACTGTGGTGGTACTTGTGCTGGAGGGCTGGGTTGTGGCAGATTCCATGGAATCATTTGTGCAAGGCTGAGGTGGTGTGTGAATGCTGGTATAATTGGGCCAGGAGATGGCCTTGTCATCTGCATTTGATATAGAAGGGGGATCTTCTATTGATTGGAATAAATTGGCTTGTGGGGATAAAATGGGTGGTCCCTGTACATCTACAGATTTTGTGTTCAGCTTGCAGTCAGAGCAATAAATTCTCTCAGACTTCCTCAAAGAATGCCTGCAGGTTGTGCATTTTGGTATTTTATCTAGCTTCTTTGTCTTTCTAGCCGACTGAATATCTGCCCTTAGTTCTTTTAAAGAGTCAGCCTTTTCCATGATGTCTTGGAATTAAGGTGATTAAATAAAGTCGATGTGCACTCACCCAGTGACTGTATTCTGTGAATTAGCCTGTGCAGTATGTATTGCTTGTATCACCGCTCAGTGCCACGTGTAGATTAGGGCGCATGCAGGATAGCAATGTGTTCAGTTGCGCTGGTACAGCTAATACATGCTGTCTGATGAGCGTGTGTAGATGCCGGTTACTGATGACGTCAGTGCGCTTGTGGAACAACGTGAAAATGGTTACCTAGTTTTGGCGTGTTCTAAAATGAGCGCCACGCGTTGCTAAGCAACCGCTCGAATCCCCTATCAACCCGCCCATGTTCAGCTGCATGGACTGACCGCGCGTACTGGCTAAACAGCGAGCATGCAATGCCTGTAACACTGCGAGTGCCCAATGAAGCTCGGTAATAGCCGACCAAGTATGGGATCCTGCAACTCCCTTGTCATCACGTGCCCTGTAGTTTGCCGTAACAACGACGGTGTAGGCTCACCAGCACACTGCCCATTGATTTCCCAGGTTCTCCTTTCTTAAGTGGGGAAGGGGTGAGATGTTGTCACAGCCTAAATAAAAACTGCAGGTAGCTCTGTGTATCCTAAATGGCTGTGAGCCTGTGATAGCTCGGCATATCACGTGTGGCTAGCTGAGACATCACTGTGCCTATTTCCTCGCTGCCTTGTGAAGCAGGAACGGCTCAGTGAGTCTCTGTTGCAGCTTCTGGACAGCTCTGTGTGTCCCGTAGGTGTTGAAAATCCAACACATGCTGTGAATAAGGAGAATAAAAATAAAGAAATACAGAAAAAAAAAAATAAATAAAACCTCCTGTCCTACACCTCCTGAGGCAGGACAAAGAACTGAGGAGAGAAGGTGGAGCCAGCTCATATAAGCAGGAGGAGGGGCTAGGAGTCAAAAGTTTTCTGTCCTGCCTCCAGAGGTGAAGGATAACATAACCCACAATGTCTGCACTGACAGGAGGGCCAACTAGAGAAAATTGTTTTTTTTCAAAATGCATCAGTTAATAGTGCTGCTCTGTGTAGCACAGTATCAAATGCTTTAGCAAATTCCAAGTAGATAACATCCACTGCCATCACAGAGGCAATTTTCCTGCTTACCGCCTCACAAAAG
This sequence comes from Xenopus laevis, assembly GCF_017654675.1. Taxonomy (NCBI): domain Eukaryota; kingdom Metazoa; phylum Chordata; class Amphibia; order Anura; family Pipidae; genus Xenopus; species Xenopus laevis. The sequence goes on along the minus strand of NC_054374.1, from coordinate 67,720,236 downwards.
GTGATTAAATTAGTCTGGCATGATTAGTTACACATAACCATGCTGGTGCAAACTCATAGTATTATGACTTGCAATGAAGTATCATACCCCTTCAAATAGCTTTCCTACCACTGACATCAAACTAACAGGCCTATAGTTTTGAGGCTAAGAACCTGACTATCTATGACACATGGACACATGCTCTAACATTGATTATTACTAATAAAATATAGGTACAGAATTATGCAAGATTTACACAAAAATCTTGCTGGCAGTTTCATCACAAGATAAAAGCAGGTACATCTCTGCATCGGAACCGACAGACACAGGATGAACATAACACTGGCAAGAATTTATTTTGTACTAATTAGTCCCTTGAAGGTTGTCTGCTCCCTTACCCAGTGTTCTGTGAAAATGCTACTAGTATGAGAGACTTTCAGGTTCAACAGGAACAATGTGGCAGCCTCCAAGTGAATGATTTCTACAGATAAAACACTGAACTCTTGCCTGCTAGATGTTATTTTCTCCCTGCAGGGTAAATACAGGAAGAACAAGTCGAGGCATCCTGAACCACAGGTCCTGTTGTTTTTGAAATGGGAACTCTCAACTAAAACCAAATAGTGAAGTTTAAAAACCATGCAAGAAGGGAAATAGTGAACATTTACAGTCTATCTTTAAATTTAAATTCTTACCACATTTTTAATTTTTTTTTGCACAAAAAATTATGTTCAGTCAAGGTTTTTATATTTGGATTTTTTAGTAATAAACATTTGAGGTTTTTTAAAATGTTTTAAAATTTCATATTTATATGTATTTTTTATTCGATATTTATATTTATTTGATAAATAAACAAATTTGATAAATAAGCATACATTTTATGTAAGCATGGAGACATTTTAGGATTTCCGTTAAAATGTTAGTGCATTAATATACTGGTTGATAAAAAATAAATGGCACCCCACAGATTTACACAACTTCTGATCAATAAATATAATGTCCAGGGGATATACAGAGGCCATGTAGTCAGCGTCAGCTCTCTGCCCACAAGTTTACTGCTACAGCCATTACATCATTTTTTTGGTTCTATATCTAGATTTATTCGAAAGAATACACAACATACCTTGGAATTTTCTGGATTGATTTTCTTGGTATTTATTTCAGGATCTGTTAAGACAATGCGGCTCCACCACTCCATTGTGTTGATCTGCAGGGGTAAACACAAAGGATGAACTAGAGCAGAAAAGTAAATGAAATTCCGGTAACACAGGCAAATCCACTCACCTTTTCCAGGTGCACAGTTACAACTTTTCCATCCTCTATTAGCCATGAGCATTCCTCAACCTTAATGTCATTAAACAGTTCACCATCCAGCACTGGCTTTTGTCCCCGAAGGCCAACTGTTAATCTACGCCGTTTGATATCCACTTGCACATCTTTCCCCTTGAGCCGAAAAGAAACTGGGAATGGTACAATCATCTAAAAAGGGAGAATTAGATCATTCAGATATGATTGCCAGCTGAAAAAAAACAATCCTTAAAACCAAATTCTTCCAAAACAGCGACTATTTATTTATATAGTGTGGATATTGTATGAGCCATTTACAGGTATTCTACATAATTAAATTCAATCCCTGCCTCATTTGAGCTTATAATTTAAAGTATCTATTACTTTAGCATACCTCCCAACATGTGAAAAATGTAAACAGGGACAAAACATTTTTTTTACCGTGCCCAATTTATGGCCACACCCACTTATTACCTTGTCCATTCTACAAAATGTGTCAGGTTATTAAAGTTTAACTATATTACTGAAAGTTTTAGGGCCATGTTTTATGTGTATAACAGTCTTGTTAATGAAGCTGAAATTGCCCTTAAGTTGTGAGTCACAGTTTCCCTAAGAGACCTGCTTATCTTAAATGGTCTCTTTGCTTATCTTAAATTCTCACAAATGACTAGAAGTGCAGATTCTCCATGTTCTGGGCTCTCTGCCAAAAAGCCTCTTATTTTAATTAAGTTTCAGAAACTTTGTATCTTTTTCTGGCATCAGTGCAGGAGATCAAAGAGAAACTGGAGATTTCAGGAAAAAACCCAAGACTGTGGGCTGAGCTGTGAAAATCATGACTGTCCCACAGAAAAAGGGACAGTTGGGAGGTATGCTTTAGATAGTTTTGTTTTTTTTAGAAACGCATCAGGCCTTGGTTCTTAATTATGGAAAATAAAATGTACATTTACACCTTTTACAATCGGACTTCAGCTCTACTACTTTGTGGGTCCAGGCTTGTGCAGGCCTCTTCTGATGTCTCCTGGTGTTTGCTACCTCTGCTGAAGGCCTGGGAGTTTGCACCCGGGCCCACCGTACACAGTGGTAAGAATATCTAATGTATTTAATACACTGCATACATTGGTTCCTCTTTCGTATATATTGTAAGCGAAAGGTCACTTTGTGACTTGCAATACCACATTTCACTACTGAGATCTACAAAACTACTTTATAGAATGGAATCACTTGTGAATATGTGCAACAATGATGATACAGCGAAATGTTTAATACATGTAATAAGTGCATTTAGAAAATAAATTATATTCCATTCTTTGCTTTCTGAGAACTATAACGAGATAGCACAAACTACTTTGGCTGTCGCAGAACATGCCAGGTTGCACAGTGCAACCAGGTAAACCAATGATGAAAGCATGAACAGCAGCAAAAAGAAAAGAAAAAAAAAACATTTTATGTGTAATTAACTAAAAATAAAAATCTGGAAGAATGTATTGACTTAACGTGGTTAGCTCTTCTTCTTCATGAAGAGTATATATATATATATGGGGGCAGTATAAAAAAAAAATTATGCTGCTTTTTTTTTTTTTAGGTATTATTTATTTGTTTTATAAACAACAAACTTTTTTAACATACATTTCTGTGACGTGAACATCTGTTACGTGTGTCGCTGGATTTATTTCACTTTTTTTTTTAATAAAAAATGCTTGCTCTTCACAAATTACTGATCCCCATCCCAACAAGATTAGTTGTCCATAACAAATCTCCGATTCTGCAGGCAACTAATTTCCTCCAAATGCTTTCCCACCGTTGGTAAAACATATGTGTGGATTTGTTTTTCTGAAGTTGCCTGAAAGTTTCCTCTTGAGGCAACTTCAGAAAAACAAAGTCTATGTTTTACCACTGGCGATTCACTCAATCACTGGTGGAAAAGAATTAGAGGAGATTAGTCACCCACAGAAGAGGAGATTTGTCGCGGTCAGTCCTTTAGGGCAATGGCAGACCAGGAGATTAATTGCCAAGGATAAATGTCTGCTTCTGCAGGTGATGATTCTCTTTTCCACCAGCAATAATGTGAATCGCTGGTGGTAAAACCCATATGCCGCTTCAGTCTCCAGAAATCTCTTAAAGTTGCCTCAAGAGGAAAGTGGATTTGGCGGTGAAAATGCATATGTCTGGTCAGCGTTAATTTAAATGGACAAAAAAATGGCATGCACTACACACCCAGATAAAAACGGATATGTGATTTCCAGAATATGTTCACAAATCTGGAATATCCAATGTTAATATCCAAATGGATAAAAGCCATATGATTGCAAAAGGCTTATGGCATAACTTACAAAGAATGCCAAACTGTACCAGTTCAGTAAATGAATAAAGATTTTGGCCCCTAGCACATTGCACAGGTATGTATACTGGACTTCCTAGCTAATTAAAAAGGCTGAGGATGGGCTGTAGTCTCCCCAAAAACAAAACAGCATAATAAATGTACAACCATCATGCACAGTATACTGGCAGAAGAGCAATTACTAACCTCCAGCAATATATGCAGGGACCAAAGCACATCGTATGAACAAAGAGTGAGTACTGGCATCCAGCTCTGACTGAACAGTAGTATTCAGTTGGTTGCCTAGTCATGTTTTGTAACTCATCTGTGCCAGTGATTTTGCACACAGAATATGCACACAGACTAATGTTAGGATGTAATTGTCAGGGAAAGCAGCATGGCATCATGAATTAAAGAATAAAAGTTAAACTTAAGGGGTAGAAAAAATTAGGGTTAGAAAATCTAGAAAAGTCCACAAAAAACTGTGAGGTAAATGTTTAGTTCCATGTCTAGGCCTGTTCCATGGGCACCACATACAACTAAATATTCAGTAGCATTTTCACAAACACTTACATCAACCTCTGAGAGGGTTTGTGTCCAGCGGTAATGGGGAAGATCAGCTCCATTTCCTGAATTTGGTTTGAGCTTTCCTTTATCTTTCTCATCTTCCTCCCCCTCCTCTTCTTCCTCTCCATTCTACAGAATACAAAAGCACCAATTACACCCCATTATTTTCTTCAATGTACACTCACATGTGGAGGCCACATTTCTCCATAAAAACATCTGTATTTTTCCATCTCTGATCTTACCTTCTCAGGCTCTGGCTTCTCCTCCGTCTCATTTGTGGCATTTTCTCTCTCTTTGTTCTGCAATTAAAAAAAAAACCCTACAATGAAACTATGCAGTGGTTTGTGGATAAAAATAAAAATTAATTGGTAGATCACATTAATGTTTCAAATGCTAGTTATCTGTACTTTAAGGCTCATGGGACAATATTTTCTCTGCCAGTGTACAAATTTCCAAAAATAGTGTCATATAACACATTATGTTGCAGATTTTCTCTAGAAATTGTATAAAAAAACAGGAAGATTAGTGATATACCATTCCTAGGCCACATCCAAGGTGCTTCCCACTGAAACTGCTAGTTTTCTATCTCCAGAAACACTGCTACATAAAAGCCATATATGATTCTAAACTAAAAAGGATGCATTCCTTATTAAAAGAAAACATACAGCTCCATTTAAGAAAAAATTGTTATTGATGTATATAAATATGCCTGAGAACTAAACAAGGAATATATTACAGAGAAACCTTCATTTCACATACTTATTTACACCAGTTTTTGTGGTCCCACAAAATGTATTTCCCCTATTTTACATTTTCCAGGATTTCCCACAATATTTTTATGGTTCTCGGAAATATGTAAAATGGGGGGTTGTACTGTATACTATAATACCTTTGACTCCTTAAAAGGATTCAGTCATGGTAAAACATGTTTTTACAAAATGCATCAGTTAATTGAGCTCCTCTATCAGAAACCTTCTTTGAAATCCATTCAATCCTTTCAAAAAAAGCAACCAATTTTTTTTTTTAATATTTAAAGGAGAATTCAACCCCCTAGGCGCAAAAATCCCTCCCCTGCATAGGCCCCCCTCCCTCCGGCCTACCCCCCCCCCGGGCAAATGGCCCTAACTTGTTACTTACCTCTCCTTCTAGGCCCTCTCCAGCGGAGTTCACGACAGTCATCTTCGTCAGAGCGCTATTCTTCCTGTAATCCCCGGCGTTTGGTGGCGCATGCACAGTAGCAGGCATTTACTGGTAAGGATCTACTGCGCACAAAGTTTCGGAATCGGAAACTTCGTGACTTTCGGGTGCATGCGCACAGGGGTGATCCTGGCCCCTCCAATGCTTGAGGCAGCAGCAGTTGCTGCTGCCCCCCTCCCCCCGAAACTCACTCTTAAAGTACCAGGAGCAGCATTTTTGCTGCCCCTGGTACCCAGTATGGTGCTGCTGCCTGAGGCGACAGCCTCAACGGCGGAGCACCCCTGCATGCGCAGTTGGAGGCATTTGCCGGTAAGGAGCCGGGGAACACAGGAAGAAGAGTGTTTGAGAGAAGATGGCTGCCGTGAACTCCGCTGGAGAGGACATAGAAGGAGGGGTAAGTAACAAGTTAGAGACATTTGCCGGGGGGGGGGAGTGATTTTTGCGCCTAGGGGGTGGAATTCTCCTTTAAGTTTGAAATTTGACATGGGGTTAGACATGTTCCAAGTTTCCCTCAATCACGTGACTTGTGTTTTGATATACTTCAGTCATTTTTTACTGCTGCACTGCAAATCGGAAAGATATCACCCACCCCCCAACACACACACACAAACACACACCAGCCTATCAGCAGAACAACAGTAAGGTAACCAGATAACAGGCTCATTGACAACTGCATTGCAAACAATGCTATCCTGACCCCACCTAGTGGTAAATATGAGAAAAGAACTCAAAAGTAAAAGTCCGTCTGGCTAACTTCAGTTATATTTAAATTTTAAATGGTAGAATGAATTACTAATAATGTACACAGTGAAATTTAGTAATAAAAACTATACCATAAAATCATGACAGAACCCCTTTAACCAGGTGTGTGGCAGATTAAGTGCCATGATAGCTAGAAATACAGGCATTCAAAGAAATGACAAAGATTTATGGGGAACAGAATAAAAAAAAATTACAAAAAATAGGACTGGCACACAAATGTAATATGCATCCTTTGTTAAGGTGTGATTTTTTTCAATTGGGCATATTATTATGTTAATGTTTATTTTCCAACAATTACCATATACCAAGTCATTACTGAGTTAGCCCACAGTTCTGGTTATGCACAGGTAAGTATGTTCGCTTGGTAAGGTCATCAAATAAGCAGATCTTTGTCCAGTTTTGCCTTCCAAGCGGCTAATCTGATCATATTAAATACATAAAAGATATACCCTGGCCAGGGTACAGAAACCTTTTTGAAAAAGGTATCTTGCTGCAGCAGCGCTCTCAGAGCCACTTATAAAACAAAATGGCATTCAAAGATATGGTTTGTTCAAATGGCATTGTGGGATGAAGAATATGGTTAGCTATCTAATAAATTCTGCTTTTACTTCAATATCAGTTTTCTATTTTTTGTTTTCTATTTTCAAATTGTGTTTTAAAATGTTAGCACTGCAAGAAGTATGATAAAAGTGATGGCAGTGTTAATTTTTTAGTGTTAACCTTGTCAATCTCTTTTTGTAGTCTCTCTGCTTCTTCATCAGTGAGCTCTGTGATTCTGGACTCTCCAACTTCTGCTGCTTTTTTCTTGACTTCACGCTCTCGCCTTGCAGCCTCTCTCTCCTGCCGATCAACATCCTTCTGCTCCTGAGCTGCTAAAGCAAGTTTATTGTGGTGGTTGAAGGCCTGGGTGATGAGCTATAAAAAATAAACTTTGTGAATTCACTCAAGTAAATCTCTGCATTAAAGGGAAAATGTAAGTAATGTAAAACGTAAGTAGAATTTGCTCAGAAAACATAGATGAATATGTAAAGTTGGGCACACATGAAAAAAAAAATCAGACTTCACAGTAACTTTACTGCTTTTATCCAATCAACTGCTCCCCCCATGCCAACAATTAGATCAACTGCTCAATACTGTTCATAGATTTTCTGCCTTCTGCCAATATGTATTGCACAGTGCTTTACAAATAAAGTTAATCATACATAAATACATACAATAGATAACAGGCTGTGGCTCTATACATGAGTTTGCAGCTCACGTCAGCCTGTTTATGAACAGTTTTTTGTTTTGTTTTTCCTTTGTGATGCTGAAAAGCAGCACCACACTTATCCATACACCACAATGTAACCCTGCCCCCTGTGGTGCAATTGTTATAACAAATTGATAATAACAAAAATAAGTAAACAGAATACAGGTATGGTACCTGTTATCCAGAATGCTCGGGACCTGGGGTTTTCCGGATAACAAATCTTTCCATTATTTAGATCTTAATACCTTAAGTCTACTAGAAAATCATGTAAACATTAAGTAAACCCAATAGGATGGGGTTGCCTCCAATAAGGATTAATTATATATTAGGATTAATTATATCTTGGCTCAAGCACAAGGTACTGTTTTATTATTACAGAGAAAAATGCAATCATTTTTAAAAATTTGGATTATTTGGATAAAATGGAGTCTATGGGAGATAGCCTTTCCATAATTCTGAGCTTTCTGCAGAATGGGTTTCCAGATAACGGATCCCATACCGGTCTATGAAACAGAACAACTAACAAATGACAATATATCAAAATGGCTTTCAAAAGTGTGGGTCTGGAAAAGAGGAAATTATAGGTCAACAAACATTATGAAAAAAATAAATAAACACAGTTTAGAAACCATTAATGATTATTTGCCCTTTAATAGATGTGGAGGACAAATAAGAAAATAAAGGAAGAACAGATTAAGACCATTAACATGCTGTTTATTCCTGGAGCATGTTAGCTGGCTTGAATACTTATTTAACCTTGCTTTCAATGCAAACATAATGCAAATTGTGGTCAACACTTAACATGCTTCCTCACCTTTTCAGCTGCATCACTCTCCCCTCCAACAAAGAAGTCAGTCTTCCGCCTCAGAAAACTGAAGAATGTGTTTACCAGCTTCAGAAATAAAAAAATAAAAAAAAAGACAAAATTACATCTGTAATAAAGCAAGATGATGGCAGTGGCACTGTATTTGGAAAGTCAAATTGCAAGTCATTCAATATAAGGAATCTCACACCATACTCAGTCATTTCCATATAAAAAGAGGTTAAAAATTCCCAGCTGTGTGGAAAACAACACAGGAAAGAACAAATAATAAGTAGAAAAATAAGTTGATGGGGTAGCTAAAATATAGCTAAAATATAGCTAAAATATCCTGCACGTCTGAAGTTGCTACATTCCTTCTTAAGTGAAAGGTTTACACTGGTCCCCCTGGCACCAGAAGGAGACAGGACAAATGAATGCTGAGGTCACTTTTGTATTAAGCCACCTATCTGGTACATTCTGTTACTCAGTCCAGACCATAGCACAGCGACCTGCAAGTGCTAAAACCAAGGGCATCCTATGCAAAATGCCAGTGTAACAAACAGAGCTACTCAAAGAACACTGGCTTGTCAGTAATCAACCATCACATTTACATGTTGCATACAAACACTGTGGTTCAGGGGTCCGCAACCTTTTTTACCCAAGAGCCATATTCAAATGTATAAAGAGTTGGGGAGCGACACAAGCATGAAAAAGTCCCCTGGAGTGCTATATAAGGGCTGTGATTGGCTATTTGGTAGCCCTATATGGACCGTCAGTCTACAGGAGGTTCTGTACTTAATTTTTATGCAATTAAAATTTGCTCACAAGCTACTGGTTGGGGATCACTGCTGTAGTCCATAACAGTAGGGTTGCCATCTGCATTTACTGGACAGCGGGGGTATGGGCAATAACGACCACCTGAAGCCCAGATTGCCTCTAGAGAAATGTTTTTTTAGGCTTTGTCGGTAAAAGTGGGTTTACCTGGGTCGGTGGGCTTGCGCTGCCTTTCCACACAGATTTTGCGCCCTTACTCTACTATCTTTAGAATCCGGCAGCCTCCGTTTATAGGTGCATGCCTGCCGCCCCCTTTGGTGACATCAGAGATAGGGGTGTCAGGTTCAGGTCTATAAATGGAGTTGCCAGCCAGGATAGGGTCCAGTGTGGGTCAAATTTGTAGCCTTACAGAGCATTTGTTTTTTAGATGGAGAAAGAGTTAGTAGAAGAAAGCAAATAATTTAGACATTAATAAAAATAAATAATGAAGACCAATTAAAAAATAGTTTAGAATTAGCCACCCCTTGTAAAAAAAATTGCATCTTCATTTGTGCTATGCATTTGGTGTCCTGCGGCACTTAGTAATAGGCACAAAACGCGTATTAGATGCCGATTTTATAAATAGCTTAATAAAAGGTGTTTTTTTACTTTTGTGATCCTTGTGGAATCCTTGAGTGCCTGCCTGTATGTCCTTTTTTGTTAGAGATAGTTTGCAGCTCCCTGTGCTAAGCGTCTTGGGCTGGTGCACCTGGATCACTTTTCTGACTCGGTAAGTGTTTCTATATTTGGTTACTATGTTCCATCCTTTCTTGTGTTACATTACATGAGAGTGGCCCACACTTGGGACAGTTATCAGATGGACGTTTCCCAGTAGCTCAAGAGTGTACAGAATTGCACCTTGAACACTAGATATATTTGGAAGTACCTAAAGAAATTAAGCTGTTGTGCTTTACATTTAGTTTTCAGGTAAACACAGGAGATAAAAGTTTGCATAAGATCTACTAAGTTTTAATCCCTTGGAAAGGCCAGTATAAGAAATAATCAAGCGTGGGGAAATGGGTGAGAGTGGTATTGCCCCCTAAGGCAACCTATGAGTGAAGATGGGCAACTTTTTCTTTAAATACCTCAGTACTTGGATGAAGGCTTTTGTGGAGTGTCAACATGATAGGGAGAGGTCACCAATATTTGTCATTATATGATGGGCAAGGTTCCACAGCACAGTAGCCCACCAAAAAAATAACATTCAATTTATAGAGGTCTGGTGGTAGTACCAGTAGATCTAATTTGAGAGGCAATGTAATAAGGGTAAATATTAGACAGCTGTCAGCTGCCCAGGCAATCCTCAGGACTAACTGGGTCATTGAAAGGTATAAAAAAATGTAGTTGATTCTTCCATATAAGGAGAGAGGGAGTGTAGAAAATGTAGATATTAAAGGATCTCAGTTATCTCTAAAAAATTGTGTAGAACGTATTTAAATGTATGGCTGGAGGATAGTTGGAGCTGGCCCAGCGTTGTATGGCTAGCTATTGATATTGTGAACACAAGACATGTCCCGGTTTATTTTAAGGCCTGATACGCACCATGTTAGGCTAGGAGATGGATGATGAATTTTTATGTGGATATGAAATGTACAATTATGGCACATAAGTATCAACCCAATCTAATTTCCCATATATCTCTCTGTCTAGATAGAAACATTTGAGTAACTGCGATATTTTGCCCCAGGAAGGATGTGCACGAAAGCTAGCCTTGAACAACTTTGTAGCATTTCAACTAAGCGACTTGGACACGTTCTGACGACTGTGATGTGGCAGAACAAAAATACAGTGATTACATGGGCAATAAATACATGGTTCTCACCTCCTGTACACCTCCTTCATGCTGCTGGGCCATAGCCAACAACATCCCGTCAAATTTTTCATCCTCTGCAGATGCCGCCATGCTGCTCAATCCGCCAGATCCTGCACTGCTGCCGGGTCTTACGATATCTCCGCCCCTTCCAGGAGTTTGTGGCCAATCGGCGAAAGGATATGCTACACTGATACGATTGCTATGGTAGCGTCTAGTTCCCATCCTCGGAAAGGACCTGACGTCACGGTCATGTGATCATACCATGTGACCGCTCCATTGCGCATTATCCATTATTGAGCGGTAGATTCAAATAAGCAGAAGCGCTAATGCATTGTACCGGCAGGCAGCGAACATTTCAAAGGACGTGCAGCTTAATCTCTGGAATTGCCAACTTCTGATGTAAATTGTTACAGGCTGCAACCTCTACCCTAGGTTTTAGGGCAGTTAACTGGGTCACTGTGCCTCGATTTCTGTGGGCTATAGGGGTGATCGCTGTGCCTCTGATTTTCTGTGGGCTATAGGGGGGATCACTGTGCCTCTGATTTTCTGTGGGCGATGGGGGAGGGGATTGCTGTGCCTCTGATTTTCTCTGGGCTATAGGGGGGATCGCTGTGCCTCTGATTTTCTGTGGGCGATGGGGGGGGGATCACTGTGCCTCTGATTTTCTGTGGGTGGTGGGGGAGGGGATTGCTGTGCCTCTGATTTTCTGTGGGCGATGGGGGGGGGATCGCTGTGCCTCTGATTTTCTGTGGGCGATGGGGGGGGGATCGCTGTGCCTCTGATTTTCTCTGGGCTATAGGGGGGATCGATGTGCCTCTGATTTTCTGTGGGCTATAGGGGGGATCGCTGTGCCTCTGATTTTCTGTGGGCGATGGGGGGGGATCACTGTGCCTCTGATTTTCTGTGGGCGATGGGGGGGATCGCTGTGCCTCTGATTTTCTGTGGGCGATGGGGGGGGATCGCTGTGCCTCTGATTTTCTCTGGGCTATAGGGGGGATTGCTGTGCCTCTGATTTTCTCTGGGCTATAGGGGGGATCGCTGTGCCTCTGATTTTCTGTGGGCGATAGGGGGGGGGATCACTGTGCCTCTGATTTTCTGTGGGTGGTGGGGGAGGGGATTGCTGTGCCTCTGATTTTCTGTGGGCGATGGGGGGGGATCGCTGTGCCTCTGATTTTCTGTGGGCGATGGGGGGGGGGATCGCTGTGCCTCTGATTTTCTCTGGGCTATAGGGGGGATCGATGTGCCTCTGATTTTCTGTGGGCTATAGGGGGGATCGCTGTGCCTCTGATTTTCTGTGGGCGATGGGGGGGGATCGCTGTGCCTCTGATTTTCTGTGGGCGATGGGGGGGGATCACTGTGCCTCTGATTTTCTGTGGGCGATGGGGGGGATCGCTGTGCCTCTGATTTTCTGTGGGCGATGGGGGGGGATCGCTGTGCCTCTGATTTTCTGTGGGCGATGGGGGGGGATCGCTGTGCCTCTGATTTTCTGTGGGCGATGGGGGGGGGATTGCTGTGCCTCTGATTTTCTGTGGGCAATGGGGGGGATCGCTGTGCCTCTGATTTTCTGTGGGCTATACGGGGGATCACTGTGCCTCTGATTTTCTGTGGGCGATGGGGGAGGGGATTGCTGTGCCTCTGATTTTCTCAGGGCTATAGGGGGGATCGCTGTGCCTCTGATTTTCTGTGGGCGATGGGGGGGGGATCACTGTGCCTCTGATTTTCTGTGGGGGAGGGGATTGCTGTGCCTCTGATTTTCTGTGGGCGATGGGGGGGGATCGCTGTGCCTCTGATTTTCTGTGGGCGATGGGGGGGGATCGCTGTGCCTCTGATTTTCTCTGGGCTATAGGGGGGATCGATGTGCCTCTGATTTTCTGTGGGCTATAGGGGGGATCGCTGTGCCTCTGATTTTCTGTGGGCGATGGGGGGGGGATCACTGTGCCTCTGATTTTCTGTGGGCGATGGGGGGGATCGCTGTGCCTCTGATTTTCTGTGGGCGATGGGGGGGGATCGCTGTGCCTCTGATTTTCTGTGGGCGATGGGGGGGGGATCGCTGTGCCTCTGATTTTCTGTGGGCGATGGGGGGGATCGCTGTGCCTCTGATTTTCTGTGGGCGATGGGGGGGGGGATCGCTGTGCCTCTGATTTTCTGTGGGACGATGGGGGGGGATTCTCTGTACCTCTGATTTTCTGTGGGCGATGGGGGGGATCGCTGTGCCTCTGATTTTCTGTGGGCTATTGGGGGGATTGCTGTGCCTCTGATTTTCTGTGGGCTTTAGAGGGGATCGCTGTGCCTCTGATTTTTTTGTGGGCGATGGGGGGGAATCACTGTGCCTCTGTTTTTCTGTGGGCTATGGGGGGGATCGCTGTGCCTCTGATTTTTTTGTGGGCGATGGGGGGGGGTCACTGCACTGTGCCTCGATTTCTGTGGGCTATGGGGGAGTCGCTGTGCCTCTGATTTTCTGTGGGCGTTGGGGGAGGGGATCACTGTGCCTCTAATTTTCTGTGGGCGTTGGGGGAGGGGATCACTGTGCCTCTAATTTTCTGTGGGCGATGGGGGAGGGGATCACTGTGCCTCTGATTTTCTGTGGGCTTTGGGGGGGATCGCTGTGTTTCGATTTCTGTGGGCGATGGGAAGATCATTGTGCCTCTGATTTTCTGTGGTGTTGGGGATCACTGTGCCTCTGAAATTCTTTGGGGTAAAGGGGGGGGCTGTGCCTCTGAATCAGTGGCATGAGTGGGGTGTCACTGTGCCTCTTCTGTGGGTTGAGGGTGTGTTATTGTGCCCTTTAGCGGGGGGGAAGGGGAGTCACTGTATATTTGAAAGTCGATGGGGTGGGAGTAGGGTTGCCAGCTGGCCTGTATTTCCTGGCCTGGCTGGTAAAAATGTTGCATGATTGCAATGTTAAGTATAGGGAAAAACCATAAAAACATAGGAAGGCCGGTATTTTTTTTTTTTTATAGAAAAGGTGGCAACCCTAGGTGGGGGGTCACTGTGCCAGTCTTGGATATCAGAAATCCCTCATCCTCCTGTAGTGGGATATGGCTTCTTATCCCTTTTTATTATAACTTAAAGGAGAATTCAACCCCCCTTGATGTTAACTGCCCTTCTGCCCCCCCCCCACACACAGTCTTACCGCTGAATCCTTCTCCCTCCAGAAATAGCGACTGGAAAAGCAGTGTGAGTGTAGCGGAGCTTCCAGCCACCATCTTGTTTTCTTCTCTCTCCTCCTCAGCACATCCCGTCTCTTTTCGGCGCATGCGTATTTTTCAAACCCAGAAATTCACTACAACTACGCATGTACCAAAAATCCACTCGATTCATGAGATTTAGAAGATGGTGGCTGGGAGCACTCACTCTGCTTTTCCGGTCGCTATTTCTTGAGCGAGAAGGATTCAGGGGTAAGACTGTGCAGGGGGAAGCAGGGAGGGGTACAAACTGAGTGGGGTCAGATGTGGACTTATCTCCTCCTTTAATTCACAGAACTATTTAATTTTAGTAATTGTTTAATGACATCAGTTTTTTCAATTTATTTAGATAAGAATGTGTTCATTTATTTTTTTTTCTTTATTTTACAGCTGCTGTTGGATTCCTCACATCCTGACTCCTTTTGTCGCCATCATTTTGTGCAGTTTTCTATTGTTTTGCCAGGAATGGAAGTGGTACTCTTTAAAGAAATCTTTGGTTTTATTTATTGTGTCTTAGATTTGTTTTATGATCCTGCTTCATGTTTTCATTTATGTTTTAATAAAATTATAAATAAAATTACTTTTTTGTTTGATGTACAGTTTCTTTGGCCACTTTTTAGAATCGAATAGGAAAATTTGTCTACTTGGCTAGAAATAGACTATGCACGTTACATTTGTCAGAGTCAGCCTTAGTTGATTGCATTGTAAGTCCTGGCTAAAGACTTTCAGGGTATTTGGGAGCTGTAGTTCAGTAATATGTGTGCAATTCATTTTGCACAAACAGAGAAAATGTATTTTCACCACACTTTTGTTTTACTCAGTTAAAATAAAGTAGAACTCTTGTTTAAGCTTTAGTTTTTGAGAACACCAAGAAATGTATCATTCATGTATCCACTATGTCTTTATTGGCTGCTTTCATTTATTCTTGTAGAAATATAATTGAAACCTCCAGTGCCACTGGTTATTTCTTCAATTTGCAACTAACTACTCCTGTTGCTACAGGTGTTTTTCAAAATTTTTTGGCCATAGGAGGATGCCATTAAACTCAATGTCAGATTTGATTATTTCTCGACTAGTACCATTCTGCCACGTTTGAAAGTCTAGGTCAGTGATCCCAACCAGTGGCTCATGAGCAAAATGTTGCACCATGTTGATGTTGCTCCCAGTGGCCTCAAATCAGGTGCTTCTTTTTAAATTCTATTCTTGGAGGCAAGTTTTGGTTGCAGATAAAACAGGTGTACTGCCAAACAGCCTCAAGATTGGTTGACAATCCACATAGGGGCTACCAAATGGCCAATCACGGTGCTTATTTGGCACCCCAAGAACATTTTTCATGCTAGTGTTGGTCCCCAATTACTTTTACTTCTGAATGTTGCTCACAGGTTCCCTGCTCTAGGCAATGACCTGCACTGCTTCTCCACAGCTCTTGGAACCCTGCCTCCATGCAGTGTATATATTCCTGCAGACAACTTCTAAAAAATGCCCCTGTACACCACTGACTGATCTCAATGTTATTTGACTGAAATCATGTGTTTTTAAAGTGATGTTTTCCCGACCACTTTGTACATCAGCACTTTATATTATATAACATTAAAAGTGTGGCAAGACAAATGTGCGTTGACCAATGTTTTCAACAAAAGGCTAATGGTTCCAGATGTGTAGGAAGATGCATGTTCTTCCAATCTGCTCTTTCCTGTATTTCAGGGACAGGTATGGTAGTTGCCTATGTGCAGATACGCAGCCCTTATTTCACATCTGCTCTGTGTGTCTGCACACAGGACAATTCTGTACCTGTCCATAAAAATATAGGAAGGAGCGAATTGGAACCATATTTATCTTTCTATACCTGTGGAGAAAAGCAGATTTAGGGCCCCGTGTACCATTATTATGTCTATTCCATGGTAGCTATTTTTTTTACTGGTGTAGTTACACTGGTAGAGAAAATAATGGTCGACTTCCTTCTGCTCTGACAATCCATGTGCACTGAATGACTTGGTTTGGCATTGCCATAATAAAATTATAAATAAAATTACTTTTTTCTTTGAAGTACTGTCCTCAACTTTTAATTGGTCTTTGCCAATGCCAATTGCTATAGAGTGTAGACGTGTTAGGCTAGATTTACAGATCTGCCTGTGTATGGCTGCTCTCATATGCCCCATCTTTATTCCCAAGTCTATTCTATCAGTAAATTGGAGAAATGGAAAGAGAATATTAGTAAAGTTGTAGAAATGATAGTGTATGTTAGGGTAAATTGACCTGCCGACATGTTTGGTTCCATGTGAATAAATTAGGTTTTTGACATTGCATCCATGAATAAAGTGCATCATAATGATAATTGAGTCTGCCAATATATTTTCATAATGTTGGGGTCAATGGATGAAAGGTGCCATATTGATAAATGCATTGTCAAGTTTGCACAATGCAATAAATAAATCATGTAAATAAATCAATACATCCATTTTTGTAAATGGATGTATTGCCCCATACATATACTATTATGTTTGCACAATGGGGGCTGCAAACCCTTGTTGACCAGTTTGGGATAGTGGTGGGCTGTACAGTGCACAAAAGTACAATATATATATAAAAGTATCCATGGGGGAGACAAATCACATAATAAATAGATACAGAATCATAGAACAAAGAACTTAAGTGCTATGTGGTGAGAGACATAATGGGAAGGAGGTCCCTGCCCTGTAGAGCTTACAGTCTAAATGGATGGGAGACTAACATACAGGTACAAATTGGAGATGAAAAAGTTCACAAGGTAAGGCATAGTCAGTAGAGACAAGACTTTGGGAGAAGATTTCTATAATGTGTAATGCTGTAATACTATGGGTCTCACTTCTCCCTAAAGAGATCAAATCAAAATAGATAGATGGACGGACAGATAGATAGATGATATATTATAGATAGACAGATAAATATACTGCAAAATATATGTAAATTCTGGAGTATAGCTAATGGTTACTGGGTAAAAGCTTCTGGAATCTGGAAATAATAATCTGGGGATTTTTTTCGCTAGCTAAAGCTAAAATCTCTTTTTTTCCAGGTCACAACGTTTTGTGTCCTTGGATTCCTGTCTGAAGAAGGATCCTTCAGAGAGAGGGAGTGCTGAAGAACTCCTGCAGCACCCATTCATCACCCAACTGACACCTAAGAAGATCATCAGGGCTGAGATTGGAGAACATCTCCGGACTCTGCAGAACCGGCCGGCCAAAAAAAGGTGAGGGAATCCATTATATTTGATACGACTGCACCATCACGCAGTGTAACTCAACATCTGCAAGAGTTCGTTTTATTATAATGGCACTGGGAATAATATACATGTTTTAAGGGGTACTTTAGCTTAATATTATATTTTAGTATAATGGTGATAATGGCATTCTAAGACAATTTGCATTTAGTCTTCAGTCTTTGTTTTTTTGTTTATGAATCATATACAAGCTTTAATTAGTATTCATGAATCACAAATATGATTTTTCCCTATACAGGACTGAAGGGAGTAGCTCTCTGGACCCTGAAGCTGCGGCGTGCTTGTGACTTCTGCACACAGACATCGGCAGAACAAGAAGCAGCTCTGCAAGTGGCCCTGGAGGGCTTCTCCTGTTATTGATCTTGTGGCCAATAACATCAACAGCCCAGAATGAGTTTCCTGAATCACAGCCTAGGAAAAAGAAACATCCACAGGGTAAGGTCCCATCTCCATTCAGTATCCCTGTAAGACGGTTCTCAGCTGGTAGACAAATAGCAATCTGATCCCCTGCTGCCTGGAGTGTGTCTACATTGGTAGGACCTGAATCCTCACTGTGCACAAGAGGTGGATTTCGGCTAGAAGATACTCAAGTTTACATTTCTTGGTCACAATCCTCCCCATGTGTGAAGCAGATAAACACACCGGGCAGTAGGGGCTGAATCAAGGTTTTCTGTGTTGATGGACATTAGCCTCACTTCAGCAGCCGCACAATAACACAACAGGGTAGAATGCGATTGAGAAGGCTCAGGCATTATTTCCTATTCCCATTCTAAAAGGAGCATCAGCCTGGGAGAAAAACTCCCTAACATGTTGGAACCCCTAATGAATAAGGCTTGTGCATAAATGCCATGCCTCTGAATGAGAATTAATGATGATCTATTACTGACTGATATTTTTTTCTTATACAGATCCAGTGGCGTCTGCAGCTCCACCAGCAACATCTCCTTTCAAGCTGATGCAAGTAGTAACATCAAGATTCCTGCAACTACACCAGCAGAGACTTTATCTCCATGATCATATTCTTTTCAGACTACCACATCTCCACCAGTGGTGTATTTGCTCCAGTTTACATCACTCCACCCACACACATTTCCAACTGCCATAGTCCATCTTCCTTTTTTTGTAGACTACGACAACTCCAACATCTTGCCTTAAACATCTACAATTCCCAGAACCATAGCAACAACATTCCTATCCACCTCTACAGCTCGACTAGCAGCATTCACTTATCAAACACCATAGCTCCACTATTAGGACTTTAGTTTGCATTAGTATCCAATTATCACATCTCCACCCAAGGACTTTCCATTTAACTTTAGCTCCACCACCAGCCCTTATCCCATATTTTAGCTCTACCCGCAAGCTCTGTCCTTTTGCTAACACACCTCCACCAATATCTTCTTTTATCTAGCTATCATCAAGAGTTTCTCCTCTTTAAAATATCTTTTAGTCCTTGCCCTTCTTCCTGCACCTCCATTGGTTCTTCCATTCCACCAATACCAAGACATTTAGTCACACCACACAGCACACACTAAAATGATGCCCCCTACACAGAGGCTTCTCTTCTCCACTTTTTTCTTTTGCCCCTCTAACACCAATTCCCCAGTGGTTTCTCCTGTTCAAATTCTTTCCTTTCTAAATTCTATCCTTTCAAGCCTTCCACTCAACAACCAGTCACATCTCCTACTCTAAACCCTGACATAAACTCTTAGTACTGATACTGACATAAACTCATAGTACAAGTTGATCCAGGGACTTGTCCGATTGCCCATTGGGAGTCAGGAAGGAATTTTTCCCCCTCTGAGGCAAATTGGCTCTGGCTTCAGATGGGGTTTTTGCCTTCCTCTGGATCAACTACTAAATAGGAAAATCCCTTTTACACTAAAACTTGAACCTAATGGATGTGAGTCATTCCCAAATTAAATTAGTATGAATTAATCTAAAATGCATAAATATAACATCCAATTTATAAATAAATATGTTAATACACATTTCATTGGTGTTCTTGCATTTTTTATAGTTCTATAGTATTGCCAGGCAACATTACAGAGGAGGGAGACCTCTAGTGCAAGGGAAAAGGGTGATTGAAAAGTGAAGGTGGAAATAAGAGGCAAGGGTGGGAGAAATTGGTGAAAGGAGATGCTAAGGAAGAAATTTAACAAGGGATAAGCCATGTCTGGACCCAGTCCTACTGATCTGCACTGATGTCAGAGGTTGGTCAATCAATCACAAACAAATGATATATAGTGTATATAAACATATCAGTGGGATTAGTACATTATGAGACTGGGTTCAGAAGGTGCTGACTTATTAATATATTATTTTGGGCCTAGCAGGGACTTGGATATACCTGTTATTGCCATTAGTATCCTTTGAGCCAAAGAGAAACAGACTCATTGAGTCTAGAAAGAGGTGACCCATAAACATGCCACTGTCATTAGAAGACGTTTGTCCCATGATAAAGTTGCCTTTGGTATTATTTGGGCAGAGGAAGGGCAAGTCTGTGTGATGTTTCATTGGGCATCAGTCCATCCCGTGATTGGTCTACTGATAACAGGTGGGTTATTAATGGCCAATGGAAATTCAAGGAGCCGTGGGCCAAAGTAAGACATACATAATTTACTCTATATTTTGATTCGTAGTGAATATTTTACCATAGTACCCTGCTCCCCAGAGGTTCACTGCACATATCACTCCCTTTGGGAAAATGGGAAGAGGAGGGTCCGTCCAGAGTGACCAGGAAGGTTTGTTCTGCTGAAGTGGGGGGATGTAACTTTACCAATGACACGGCTGAGAGGCAATACAGCAGCCCCCCTGCCCTGATATTAATCCATGCAGTTTATATTTAGTCCTGGATTTACTTGCCCTTTAAGAGACAGTGTGGGGGGGGGTAAACAGAGCAAGGGTTAAGTTTATGTAATTGCAGGGTACAGCCGTATCACGCTTTTCAGTTCTGTTGGGCCCAGGCCTTTAAGGAATCACATGTTGATCTTGCTGGATGGTGTTGCCCCCATGCTTTAAAATAAAGTAGTAAATACCCATGCCCACTGACATACATGAGATGGGGAAATAGGAGACGCTGCTCGTGGGAGTTGGTGCCACCAACAGGTTTTCACAGTCCATTGCACTGATTTAGGCTGGGTGCCAGCACAGTCCAGTCAGCTCGGAAGAAGCATTATACTGGGCTTGTGCTGTGCCAGGGACATTATCAAACATGGGCCCTCAGAAGGTCCTGCCTGACCAATATCTAGGGTTGTCACCATTTTGGAAAAAAAGAAATCTGGCTGTACAGAAAGGGGAGGGACAATGAGGGGGTGGTTCGGGAGAAAATATGGTCGATATGGGAGCAGGGGATTATAGGAAGAAGGGAAAGAAGCGGAGCTGGAGGCAGGGATTGGGGAGGGACAGGACAGGGGTGGTACATCAGGGAATTATAAATGTATAATTGCTGGTTAAATGTGTAACACTGGTCCCAGTCTCGGCTGCTATATTACTGGTTAGGCTGGTGATATGCCAAACCCATTCATGTCTGATTGAAATTCAGCCATATGTATCTGGGCAGGGTTGAAATGGACCCTTGACTGAAGTAGCCACTGATCAGTTCCCTGCTCTGGTACAGTCCATTGGCCAGACTAGTCCACCTCTCAAAGAATGAGCCAGGGAGCAGATTTCAGGTATTTTAGATCTAAGCAGGAAAAAGAATCAAACAGCAAATCCAAACACTGTGTATAGATCTACAGGTATATATTCAGTAGGACATGTGGCAGGGGGTTGGAATCTGATAATGAAACATCCCACAAATGGACACACATAGAAACATCATACAAAATAGTTTATTTATTTATTTATTTTTTTGTACAAAACAGAAAACTAATGACATTATTATGAATTCTACGCTGAATTATAAACACGGGGGCCTGGTTTCCATCTGTATATAACTGAGCTGCTTTACGCCCGTAGCGGCTTCTGCACTAACGTTTTGTAGTCGCTGGTGGTTTCTTCAGCTTCTCAAAATATTCATCCAACTTCCTCTGGAGTTTGCCCAGAATCTGCAGAAATGAACGAAAGAGAGAGAGAGAGAACGGTTTAGTATCAGTCAATAAACCCCTTATACTGTACATCCGTGTGCAAAATAAATACCTAGAAATGTTCTATTAGAGGTAGGGATGCACCCAATCCACTATTTGGGATTCGGCCTTGGTGAAAGATTCGGCCGAATACCGAACCGAATCCTAATTTGCATATGCAAATTAGGGACAGGAAAGGAAAAAGTGGGAAAAATTCTTCTTTTGTGATGAAAAATCACGTGATTTCCCTACCCACCCCTAATTTACATATACAAATTAGGATTTGGATTCGGTTCGGCCAGGCACAAGGATTCGCCCGAATCTGAATCCTGCTGAAAAAGGCTGAATCCTGGCCGAATCCCAAACCGAATCCTGGATTCGGTGCATCCCTAATTAGAGGCAGTTCATTGTGTCTGGTGCAAATGGATATAAGAGGGATGACTGTACTGGGGATCAGTGATTGGAATAACTGGGAGCCTCCAACAACTTGGCACTACCCAGTGATTTTACATTTTCTCCTTTTTAAAGAAAAGTTGAATATAAAAATGCTAGAACTGTTTGAAGCCTGAACAGAAGTGATTAAAGGGGTGGTTCACCTTTAAGATCACTTTTAACATGTTATAGAATGGCCAATTCTAAACAACTTTTCAATTGGTCATTTACATTTATTTCTCATAGTTTTTAAGTTAATTGCCTTCTACTTCTGACTCTTTCTAGTTTTCAAACAGGGGTCACTGACCCCATCCAAAAACAAATGCTCTGTAAGGCTACAAATGTATTGTTATTGCTACTTTTTATTATTAAGGTCCTCTCCTATTCATATTCCAGTCTCTTATTCAATTCAATGCATGGTTGCTATGGGAATTTGGACCAGATGGCTGAAACTGCAAACTGGAGAGCTGCTGAATAAAATGCTAAATAACTCAAAATCCACAAATAATAAAAAATGAAAACCAATTGCAAATTGTCTCAGAATATCTCTCTCTATATCATACTAAAAGTTCATTTAAAGGTGAACAACCCCTTTAACATGAGACAGGGAGGAAAGCAGAGAACTTACAGCCTGGTTACTTTCATTCTCACCCAGAGCCTGCCAGAAATGGTCAATAGCTGAATAAGGGAACCAGATCAACTAAGAGGTTGCAGAGAGAGGAGCCTCTAACCTACCTTAACACTAGGCATCATAGAAAGGTAGCGGCTAGTTCCTATCCTCGGAAAGGACCTGACGTCACAGTCATGTGATCCTACCATGTGACCGCTCCACTGCGGATTACCAATCAGTGAGCGGCAAATTCAAACATGGGAAAGTGTTAGTGGCGGCTGCGGACTCTTGACTGGACCTGCAACTTGTACCCCGGGGTTTGCCAACTTGTATTGTAGGTTTGATACAGGTTGTAACCTCTACCTTAGGTTTTGGGCAGTTCATTGTGTCGCTGGATGTTTGTAGGGGGTGAAGGGATCACTGTGCCTATGAATTTCTGTGGGGTACGGGGTATGGCATCTTAGATGAACCCCAAGCACGTATACTCATTTAATTTAAAGGAGAAGTAAAGCCACCCGAGCCGTTTATTGCCAATAGATTAGCCACAATAGTGCACTATATTTATTCTGTAGAATGCTTTACCATACCTGAGTAAAGAGCTCTAGAAGCTCTGTTTGTTTAGGATAGCAGCTGCCATATTAGCTTGGTGTGACATCACTTCCTGCCTGCGTCTCTCCGTGCTCACTCATAGCTCTGAGCTCATATTACAGCAGGGGGGGGGGAAGGGAAAGGAGCAAACTGAGCATGCCCAAGCCCTGGAGGTTTAAGCTGAAAACAGGAAGTCTGATACAGAAGCCCATGTGTACACAATAGAAGGAAAGAAATGCTGTGTTTCTTTTGACAGAGGGCAGCATTACTTTGAGGGTTTACTGGTGTATTTATATAGACCTTTCTGATAAAGCTTACTTAGTTGTAGACTTTCCTTCTCCTTTAAGGCACTATCCATATGGAGTGTCTGTTTCCCTCTGCAAACCTACTGATGACTTTATAGCCTCCTGAACTGAACCAACTGTGCTTGTGCCACTGTGATAGGAAAATCAGTTATACTGGAGAAGCCATGCGCTGTATAAAGGATAATAATGATGTTTCTTCCCCCCCCCAGGCTCTGCTCTCTGCAACATCTCAGTTGGTCTGGTTCCCTTATTCAGCTATTGACCATCTCTGGAAGGCGCTGGGTGAGAATGAAAGTAACCGGCGCAATCAGGCCTTTAAGTTCTCTGCTTTCCTCCCTAAAGGGTTTGTTCACCTTTAAATTAACTTTTTTTTTTTGATTTGTTCAGGTAAGTTTATTGAGTATAAACAGAATTATACAGCACGATAAAATTTTTCATGATACACATTGGATTTGATACATCATTTTTGTATTACAGTTTTCAATAAAGAGACAGTATTAACACCATTCTACCTGCGTCCTACTTTTTTACCCTGCTATGTTATTCATAGATCATCCGAGTTTAAGTACAGCTGCAGGGGGAATTTCCGTAGACAGGGGCCCCGTATCCTATAAAACTTGACTTGGCAACCCTTTCGTTTCGCCATCAGGAGCTCTATTTTAGCAAGGTCAGTAATCCACTGGGCTATGTCTGGGGGAGCTTCCGCCTTCCAGTTTAGGGCGATAAGTCTACGTAGTTGGAATAGGGCTTTGCTTAGGAATGGTGCCAATTGGGGAGCCTTACCAGTACCAGTCTGTATATTCAAGAGACACAGTTTAGAGTTTAGGGTCAACTAGGTTATCATTCCCTGTTACTTCCTCGAGTATTACAAGAGCCCCTCTCCAGTATACTTGCAATTCAGGGCAGCTCCAAAGGGTATGTAGTAGATCCCCTTCTGCCTGTTTACATCTCGCACATTGCGGCTATAGATTAGGGAACATTTTATTGAGCCTGCTGCTCGTATAATAAGCCCTGTGGAGCAAGTACAATTGTAATAACTATGCCTTGGACTAAAGGATATTTGACTAGGAGCTTTAAGTGCCGCTGTCCACTGTGTGTCAATTAAGGTACCCAGGTCCAACTGCCCCTGCATTTCAGTGGGTTGCCTCTGTGCCTATATTCACAGATAATTTTATATACCTTAGATATTGTGCCCTGGGGCTTTTCCTTATTGAGTATTGTGATGATTGGATGGTCATTTGGTTCTAGTAGTTTCACTTTGTACCATTCCATTAACTTTAACCTGAGCCTCATATAGAATAGCCAGTGAGAAGTAGGGATGGCCCACCTCTCTTTTATTTCAGAGAAGGACAGAGGTTTACCTTGTCTCCAAACATCTGCTATTGTACATACACCATTATCTAACCAACATTGGGGTTGTTTGAGCTCCGCCACCCCACCCAGTTTGGCATTTTCCCATAGTGGAGTGGATGGGTCTATATTGGCAATTCCCATTATCTGGTCAATCTTTTAAAATACCCATTTGGTGTTCCCTAGGACAGGGTTAACCTTTGATCTTTTTGTTTTTGTAGGGACTGTGAGCAGGGCTTGTGAGGGGGTCACTTTCTTGGGAGTTAAGAGTGTTCCATGCTCTATAGAGTGCTGAGCAAGGGCCTTCCGGCTTCAGCACTGACATATGTGAGATCTGCATTGCTAGGTAAATGGTTAGGAAGTCAGGCAACGCCATCCCACCATCCCTTATGGGTCTTTTCAGTGTCTCCATACTCAGCCTGCCCCTGTTGTTGCCCCTGATAAACTTCTTCAACCTTGTGTCAATTTTGGTAAAGAATGTTAGCGGGAGGGGCAATGGAGCGTGCCACAGTGTATACATCAATTTTGGCTGAACAAACATTTTTACCAGCTGAATTTTACCTACTGGTCTGATGGGCAAGGCCTCCCAAGCTGACAGTTTGGTTTCTACCCAGAATAGAAGGGGCGTTACATTCAAGTCACAAAAGCTAGTGTAGGCAAGGCTATCTCTACTCCCAGGTATGTGAATTTGGCTGACACCTGTAGGGGACAGTTACCAAGGTCTTCCTCTACCAGAAATAGGGTAGACTTTGAGGGGTTTACCTTTTAACCAGAGACCTTACAGAATTTTCCAGTTAGCTTAAAGAGTTCACTTAGTGAGTGGTCTCTATCTGCCAGATATACCAGGGTGTCATCGGCATATAGCTGCATTTTATCTTCCCCCTGCACTCAAAACCCAACCTTTTATTTGCGTGTTCTGTCTGACTGCAGCAGCAAAGGGTTCTAGGGCAATAGCAAACAGGAGTGGGGATAGCGGACAAGCCTGCCTAGTGCCTCTGGTGAGTGCAAAAGGAGTTGACATCGCAGTCCTGACTCTCAGTGCAGTCATTGGTTTGGCACATAACAACTGTATAAGTGCGGTGATCTGTGGCCCAAAGCCCATATGTCCTAGAACGCTCCAAAGATATGCCCACTCCACCGTGTGAAAGGCCTTGGCTGCGTCTAGTACTGCCCTGCCACCTTGATTGTGGTGCTCCACCGTAAGGTTCACCATCATTTGGCGGATGTTCAGTGTTCATGCAGTGTTCGCATATACAGGATAAAACTCAGTGTGCATGTGGATGGAATGGAACACTTACAAATAACAATGGGCCACAAAACAAATAAGTGCTAAAGACACGATGGCAAGTTGGTAACATGAAATGTCATCAGGTGACATGCTGTTGCTACAGGTAGGTGATCCATATAAAAGTTTAGTATTTTGGTTTTAGTACTTTTAGTAATATGTAGAGAGTGATCTTCTGAGACAATTTGGAATTGATTTTTATTTTGTATTATGTGTGCTTTTTGAGTTATTTAGCTTTTTATTCAGCAGCTCTCCAGCTTGCAATTTAAGCAGTCTCATTTCTAGGGACCAAATTACCCTAGCAACCATGCACTGATTTGAATAGGAGACTGGAATAGGAATCTGAGAGGTCCTGAATAGAAAAAAAAAAAGTAACAAATGTTTAGCCTTATAAAGCATTTGTTTTCTTAGGTGGGGTCAGTGACCCCCATTTGAAAGCTGGAAAGAGTCCAAAGAAAAAGGCAAATAATTCAAAAACTATAAAAAAAAATAATGAAGACCAACTGAAAGTTTCTTAGAATTCTATAACATACTAAAAGATAACTTAAAGGTGAAACACCCTTTTAATAGATGCCGAATTTAAAAGCAAAGGACAGAAACCGTTGAAATAATTTCTTCACAGAATCTGATGGCAGATATCATTCGACCGACTTATTTTGTCTCCTAATTCTACCAACAAAACTCCACGCACCAGCCCTACTACATCAAGTTGAATACTATTTCAGATGCATTTCTGTATATTACTCAAATATACAACTTCAAATGCCCCCGTCATTGTGTGGCCAGAGAGAACATCCAGAAACCATTCTGTTGAACTAACCTGTAAGCCCCCCACATTGGCCCAGTCCATTCGGGTCAAAAAAATGTTGTCCAGCCGTGCTATCTTCAATCTTGGAGAGAAACAAGAATGTTACATTCATACACAAACACTTCCTAAAATATACATCACTTTTAATGAAGGAAGGACCCTTACTTGTGTTCCTGCATCAATCTCTGTGTTCCCTCGCCACAGTTAAACAGATACCTGCAGAAGGGAAAAAACAGTAAATAAAATCTGCATTGCACCTGTCACACTGACAGCACCCTCAAAGCTCATTGATTCTTTATGCATTCATTAACAGTGGGCTTAAACAAAATATTTTCTCTAAGGCAGTGCTTCCTACACTGTGGGGAAGGTCTGTCTGAAGGTTAGTCAGACTGAATATTTATTTACTGTCCTAGACACTCCTTGAAATTATAACAGAGATACTCATATCATAAATATTGTAATATTATTAGCAAAGTGGGAGCCTCTACAAAGGGGAACTCAACCCAAAAAGTCTAAAAACTCTGTAGCTAGTATTAAAAATATAGTTATATCTCAATGTTTAGTTTATGTGCTAGAGCCTGTCTTAAAGGAGAAGGAAACCCCACTGGGCGCAAAACCCCTCCCCCCCCTGTGTTGCCCCCCCCTCCCTCCTCCCCCCTCCCCCCTGGCCTACCTGTCCCCCTGGGCAAATGCCCCTAACTTGTTACTCACCCCTCTGCGCAGGTCCTGTCCTCAGGAGTTCACAGTCGCCATCTTCTCCCACGCGCATCTTCTTCCTGCTTTGACCGGCGTCTTCTGGCGCATGCGCAGTAGGAACATTTACCGGTACGGATCTACTGCGCATGCGCTGAGTGTCACGAAGTGAAATCAGAAAACTTTGTGACATTCGGCGCATAAGCAGTAGATCCTTACCGGTAAATGTTCCTACTGCACTTTAGGACTTGATGTTTTCCATAGTGGACAATGCACAGGGACTTCAAGTCCCAGAATCCATCACTTCATAATGGAACAAGGTATGGGAGGGGTTGCAATACATTGAAACTCTGGGAGGGGTAGAGGAGCTGGCAAACACACTGGCAGGCTTTTATGGTTTCTTTACGTCTGGAAATTCAGACAGTGTTTATGCACCTTTTTCTACATCAGCCCAATTTGGGGTATATTTTCCCTTTAGAATGATATGACAGGCAGGCTGGGCTACAGGGCACAGGCCTATATAGTAGAAAACAGATAAGCTGGGTAGAACGCCAATGATTTTAGTTTTTACACAGGTAGACACAAAGGCTTCTCTCACATAAAATAGAGCATTTGTTGCCACTAGAAGAACAGATACAAACTTTAAAAAGTATTTTACTGGCTCTTTAAAGGGGTTGTTCACCTTCTAACACTTTTTTTCAGTTCAGTTGGTTTACGATAGTTCACCAGTTCCAATTACTTTATATTTTCTATGTGTTTTCTAATATTGAAGTGTAAACTTAAATTTTTTACCTTCTTTTGTCTTTCGAAAGCAGCTCTGGGGGGGTCGCAGACTCTGTAACTGTTCTAAATAAATACATATAGCGGGTACATTTCTTATCTTTGTCAGAGTCCCTGAGTTTCATTAAAGGCAGCTGTTAGAATTGATACAATAGTTGCTAATATTCCACAGATGCGGCTGAAAAATGTATCAACTAATGGAGCAAATTGTAACAGTTCACAATCCGCACCTGAATTACTGAGCTGCCAGACTGAAACACCTGAGACAGGGACATTCAACTTTAAACTTCGATTTTGGAAAAATGGCAAGTGGAAAGCAAATGGAAAAAAAAAAATTCTTTATTTCTGGTGAAAAAGTGTTTGGAAGGTGAACAAGCCCTTTAAAGAGATCTGCATTCTCCATTACATGCAGGGGGGAACCTGACTGGCAGCCTTCAGAAGCACAGGGTACACTCCATGAAGCCCCCTCCCTGGCATTACACTGGTACACTCCATGAAGCCCCCTCCCTGGCATTACACTGGTACACTCCATGAAGCCCCCTCCCTGGCATTACACTGGTACACTCCATGAAGCCCCCTCCCTGGCATAACACTGATACACTCCATGAAGCCCCCTCCCTGGCATTACACTGGTTCACTCCATGAAGCCCTTTCCCTGGCATAACACTGGTACACTCCATGAAGCCCTTTCCCTGGCATAACACTGGTACACTCCATGAAGCCCTTTGCCTGGCATAACACTGGTACACTCCATGAAGCCCCTCCCTGGCATTACACTGGTACACTCCATGAAGCCCCCTCCCTGGCATTACACTGGTACACTCCATGAAGCCCTTTCCCTGGCATTACACTGGTACACTCCATGAAACCCTTTCCCTGGCATTTTCTGGTACACTCCATGAAGCCCCCTCCCTGGCATTACACTGGTACACTCCATGAAGCCCTTTCCCTGGCATAACACTGGTACACTCCATGAAGCTCTTTCCCTGGCATAAAACTGGTACACTCCATGAAGCCCCCTCCCTGGCATTACACTGGTACACTCCATGAAGCCCTGGCATAACACTGGTACACTCCATGAAGCCCCCTCCCTGGCATTACACTGGTACACTCCATCAAGCCCTGGCATAACACTGGTACACTCCATGAAGCCCCCTCCCTGGCATAACACTGGTACACTCCTGACACACAGTGAAGCATGATCATTGGCACACGCCATGGCTACCACTTGCAGGGAAAGACTCCCTGGCACAACCAGTATCAGCCTCTGACAGAGCGACTGAAGCACACTAGCTGCCACAATGAAGCACAATGAAGCACACTAGCTGCCACAAAATGAGAACATTTCCCAGCAACACATAAAGGAATAGTCAAAGGCAGCCAATGACATGCTCCTGTCAAAGGCTACACACAGGGCTACTTAGGCACAGACATCAGCTCGTCCTATGTCATTAGGGTGACAATGGGGCTTGAGACTTTATCACTAGAACGTCACTAGAATAAACCGGCCTCTCCCACAGGGAAACCTTACAGCGGTGACGCACCTGTTGAACTCGGAAAAGACATAGACAGAGGCGCCTGAGTCCCGGCTGCCGGCCCCGGCTACTTGCACATAGACTGTGGCGGGCCCATTGCTCTGGTCGACTTCCTGGCGCTTCTCGCGTCTCTTTATGTGACGGAGCGTGTCCTTGGGAGGCTTGTCCTTGCGGCTGGAGAAAGCCCGAACCTGGCAGGGAGGATGAGACATGACAGAACCGCACAGGCCGGAAACTAAGCCACATTCAGCCAACTTGGAACAACCTACTCTTCGGACCACCCTCAGCCAATCAGCGTCCAGCTCAGTCGTTCCTAGGCAACAGGCAGTCCAATCAATGCCACATCGCAATCCAATCAGCGGTCTAACTAACGGTCTGACTAAGCGTCTGCGCCACGACGCCTTTCTATGACGGTAGCGACTAGTTCCTATCCCTGGAAAGGATCATCCCTCTAGTCTAGTGGACAGGAAATAGACGATTCATAGGCCAGTGAGTTAGTTTCGAGCCTCAGAAAGGACCTAATGCCTCTAGTGGTGAGGTACCAGGAAAGGATAGGAATGAGTCCAATACCTGACAGGTCCAGTATAGGGGTAGAAACTAGTCAGTTTATATAAGAACCAGCTAATTGCTATCCTGTCTAAGCCGTACACAGAGACATCGCCAAATGAGCGGATCTCTCCCCGACATGCCCACTTTGAGGTGAGCGATATCGCTCTGATCCGATCATGGGCCCTAGGGCCCAAATATTGGATGTTAGTGACCCATAACGGGCAGTCGGATCGCAAGAACCGCACCTACGAACAGATGGGGCCGCGGTCCGATGGGATTTTTAAACCTGTCCGATCGACATGTCTTGCAAAGATGTATAACAAAGTTACAAGATGGTGACCCCCTGCTGCCAACCTTGAAAACATAAATCATTTGTTTAATTAGGCTTGTGGTGCAGTAAGTTCATGTTTATGTTTAGTATACAAAATACAGCATTTTTTAGCATTATTCTATTTTAGACTTTAGTTCCCCTTTAATGCACCTAGCTAGACAGGGGGATCCCAGATTAATGAAAAGGCATCAGGGGAAGATTTCACAGCCTGGTTATGTTCCTAGCAGCAAGGTCTTTATTCCCTCTGAATCTTTTACTCTTCAATCCCCTGAGGATCCCATACAGTTTTTGACCGCTGAGCTGTCACTTTCCTAATGATTTTGCAGACGTTCCTAGGGCATCTGCATGTACTGTGGGACTAAAGGCCATTTTGTCTATACCTGCCCAGTAAAACTGGGAAAACTCCTGAGGCTGTATGAGGTTGGGGAGATTCATTTGGGCTGTATTTCTGCTCCCTGTAACACTAGTTCTAGGATTTGTGTTCCTGTTACTCTGTCCTGGAATAACACACCTGTTTCTGTTAAGGCTTTCATTGATTCAGGGGCTGCTGGATATTTTGTTGACTTTTGCTGGTAAATTGTCTGTCCCTTCCATTCCTCTCCTGTCAATAGATGAAAATGCCCTTGACAATGGCTTAGTTACATCAGTAACCCCTAAACTTGAGGTGTGTGTGGGAGGCACATGTTCTGAATACATTGATTTCCACCTTATCCACAGTGCATCCACCCCTGTGCTGTTAAGCCTGTCCTGGTTAAGGCAACATAGCCCACACATTGATTGGAGAACTGGGGAGATTTTGCAATGGGTTCTTGGCTGCGTCAGTCTGCATTAAATGCCCGGTACAGCTTGCTGCCACAGTCCTTGAGAGTCTACTTGAATGTGTTGGGAATTTTCAGTGACACCAACATCCCAGTATAGGAAATTATCCCCTCTTATAAAATTGAAATCCACTAATCCAATGGCAAACGCACACTGGGAGAGAATATTGATACCAATATTAAAGATGGCAGAATGGGGCTCCCTCAGCAGCTGGTACAACATCCCAGGGCAGGTAATTATCTTCTGTTTAAGCTTCATATCCATAGAGGCTCATGGGAGGTTTCGATAGGGCTCACTCATTGAGACTTCTTACATTGGCCATTTGAATTAATATTCATCAAAGATTAATGAGCTGAACCCCCACATCTCCTTACTGAGGTCCCACTTATCTAAGCAGCATGTAAACATGTGCTGAACTTGCAGCCAATCACTATCAAGATATAAACATAAAACGTGATTGACTGGAAACTCTGGAATCAGAGGTGAGTGGAGCATTGAGGGAAATAATGGCAGAAATGAAGGAAATCACTATTTGAGTGTGACACTGGCTAGTGCTGGGATATTCTCCTTGGTTTTGTGCATATTCTAATAGAAAATATCATTATGGGAGGAATGGGGAAACAGGCAGACTATAGACAACTCAGGATAAATACACAGAAGTACATCCTGGCATTTGGCTGCACGGCTAAGTGACAGTTAAATAACGGATTTCTCACTTTCATTTCTGGGATCAGAGGTGAGTGGATGCACAGCACACACTGGGGGGACAATTTATGGAAAATAATAATATAAATGAAGAAAATCACTACTAAATTGAGTCATTAGGTAGCGCATGGGATATTAGCCTTGGTTTTGTCATTTTAATAGATTATAGGAGAGTTGGGGTTAGGGGAAGGTACAGGGATGCAGGGAGGCTACACACCTGTCAGGCTAAGTACAGAAACTATAAAATAACATTTGGGATTCCAATTGCTTTATATTTAAAATAAGTGCAAGTTAAGAAATAATAAAAAGTCTAAAATCTCCTATGTTAACATATATACTATGGCAATATCTGGAGTGACTGTTGGCCACTTGCTGTTCAGGTTTCTCCTCTAATGCTATAAATATTTATATTTCTCTCTGTATCTCACTTTGTATATAACATTTACTTCTTAAAAAATCTTTTAAGGGAAAGTTAAGAAATTATTAAGGGGAAAAGTCTGAAATCTCCCATGTTCCCATATAACAGGGGCCACTGACAGTGTTTGGAGTGACAGTTGACAGTTGGCCTCTTGCTGTTCAGGTTTCTCCTCTAATGCGATTAATATTTATATTCCTCTCTATATCTCACTTTGTATATAAAATGTACTTATTAAAAAGCTTTTCAGCAAAAGTTAAGCAATTACTAAGGGCAAAAGTCTGAAATCCTCCATGTTCCCATATAACAGGGGTCAACCAGTGTTTGGAGTGACAGTTGACAGTTGGCCACTTGGTGTTTCTTCTCCAATACTATTAATATCCATATTTCTCTTTGCATCTTACTTTGTATATAAAACTGACTTCTTACAATTATTTAAAGGAAAAAGTTTTGGAGCTTCAACTTCCCAGTCACTGTTACTCATGTCCTGAATGTCCCGGCATCCCTTGTCAGACCTGCAGCCTGTAGTCTTCTAACTGTTACTGACCTACAAATCCCAGCATCCCCTGTCAGACCTGCAGCCTATAATACAAATCCCAGCATCCCTTGTTAGACCTGTAGCCTATAGTACACATCCCAGCATCCCTTGTCAGACCTGTAGCCTATAGTACAAATCCCAGCATCCCTTGTCAGACCTGTAGCCTATAGTACAAATCCCAGCATCCCTTGTCAGACCTGCAGCCTATAATACAAATCCCAGCATCCCTTGTTAGACCTGTAGCCTATAGTACACATCCCAGCATCCCTTGTCAGACCTGTAGCCTATAGTACAAATCCCAGCATCCCTTGTCAGACCTGTAGCCTATAGTACAAATCCCAGCATCCCTTGTCAGACCTGCAGCCTATAATACAAATCCCAGCATCCCTTGTCAGACCTGCAGCATATAATACAAATCCCAGCATCCCTTGTCAGACCTGCAGCCTATAATACAAATCCCAGCATCCCTTGTTAGACCTGTAGCCTATAGTACACATCCCAGCATCCCTTGTCAGACCTGCAGCCTATAGTACAAATCCCAGCATCCCTTGTCAGACCTGCAGCCTGTGGTCTTTTACCTGTTACTGACCTACAAATCCCAGCATTCCCTTGTCAGACCTGCAGCCTATAATACAAATCCCAGCATCCCTTGTCAGACCTGTAGCCTATAGTACAAATCCCAGCATCCCTTGCCAGACCTACAGCCTATGGTTTTTTACCTGTTACTGACCTACAAGTCCCAGCATCCCTTGTCAGACCTGCAGCCTATAATACAAATCCCAGCATCCCTTGTCAGACCTGCAGCCTATAGTACAAATCCCAGCATCCCTTGTCAAACCTGTAGCCTATACTACAAATCCCAGCATCCCTTGTCAGACCTGTAGCCTATAGTACAAATCCCAGCATCCCTTGTCAGACCTGTAGCCTATAGTACAAATCCCAGCATCCCTTGTCAGACCTGTAGCCTATAATACAAATCCCAGCATCCTTTGTCAGACCTGCAGCCTATAATACAAATCCCAGCATCCCTTGTCAGACCCGCAACGTATAATACAAATCCAAGCATCCTTTGTCAGACCTGTAGCCTATAGTACAAATCCCAGCATCCCTTGTCAGACCTGTAGCCTATACTACAAATCCCAGCATCCCTTGTCAGACCCGCAACTTATAATACAAATCCCAGCATCCCTTGTCAGACCTGTAGCCTATAGTACAAATCCCATCATCCCTTGTCAGACCTGCAGCCTATAATACAAATCCCAGCATCCCTTGTCAGACCTGCAGCCTATAATACAAATCCCAGCATCCCTTGTTAGACCTGTAGCCTATAGTACACATCCCAGCATCCCTTGTCAGACCTGTAGCCTATAGTACAAATCCCAGCATCCCTTGTCAGACCTGTAGCCTATAGTACAAATCCCAGCATCCCTTGTCAGACCTGCAGCCTATAATACAAATCCCAGCATCCCTTGTCAGACCTGCAGCCTGTGTTTTACCTATTAAGAACTACAAATCCCAGCATCCCTTGTCAGACCTGAGCCTATATACAAATCCCAGCATCCTTGTCAGACCTGTAGCCTATATACAAATCCCAGCATCCCTTGTCAGACCTGCAGCGGCTTAGCTGTTACTGACCTACAAATCCCAGCATCCCTTGTCAGACCTGAGCCTTATACAAATCCCAGCATCCCTTGTCAGACTGTAGCCTATGTACAATCCGTCCTTGTAGCCAGCCTGTGTCTTATGTACGACTACAAATCCCAGCATCCCTTGTCAGACCTGTAGCCTATAGTACAAATCCCAGCATCCCTTGTCAGACCTGCTAGCCTTGTTTAGTTTTTAACTACAAATCCCAGCATCCCTTGTCAGAACACTGTGGTCAACTGTTATGAACTACAAATCCCAGCATCCCTTGTCAGACCTGTAGCCTATAGTACAAATCCAGCATCCCTTGTCAGACCTGCAGCCTGTGTCTTTAGCTGTTATGAACTACAATCCCAGCATCCTTGTCAGACCGAGCCTTTATACAAATCCAGCATCCTTGTCAGACTGTAGCCTATAGTACAAATCCCAGATCCTTGTCAGACCTGCAGCCTGTAGTCTTTTAGCTGTTACTGACTACAAATCCCAGCATCCCTTGTCAGACTGTAGCTATAGTACAAATCCCAGCATCCCTTGTCAACCTGTACCTAGTAACAAATCCCAGCATCCCTTGTCAGACCTGTAGCCTATAGTACAAATCACATCCTTGTCAGACCTGAGCTACTAGTACAATCCAGCATCCTTGTCAGACCTTAGCCTATAGAACTACAAATCCAGCATCCTTGTCAGACCTGTAGCCTATAGTAAATCCCAGCATCCCTTGTCAGACTAGCTATAGTACAAATCCCAGTATCCCTTTCAGACCTGCAGCCTGTAGTCTTTTAGCTGTACTGACTACAACCAGCTCCTTGTCAGACCTGTAGCCTATAGTACAATCCCAGCATCCCTTGTCAGACCTAAGCTATAGTACAATCCAGATCCTTTTTTTTTTTTTTTTTTTTTTTTTTTTTTTTTTTTTTTTTTTTTTTTTTTTTTTTTTTTTTTTTTTTTTTTTTTTTTTTTTTTTTTTTTTTTTTTTTTTTTTTTAAAAAAAAAAAAAAAAAAAAAAAAAAAAAAAAAAAAAAAAAAAAAAAAAAAAAAAAAAAAAAAAAAAAAAAAAAAAAAAAAAAAAAAAAAAAAAACATCCCTTGTCAGACCTCACGTTGGCTCTGTACGTAAATCCAGTTGAACTGAACTACAAATCCCAGCATCCCTTGTCAGACCTGTAGCCTATAGTACAAATCCCAGCTATCCCTTGTCAGACCTGCAGCCTGTAGTCCTTTTAGCTGTATACTGAACCTTATCAAATCCCAGCATCCCTTGTCAGACCTGTAGCCTATAGTACAAATCCAGCATCCCTTGTCAGACCTGTAGCCTGTAGTACAAATCCCAGCATCCCTTGTCAGACCTGTAGCCTATAATACAAATCCCAGCATCCCTTGTCAGACCTGCAGCCTGTGGTCTTTTAGTTGTTACTGACCTACAAATCCCAGCATCCCTTGTCAGACCTGTAGATCATAGTACAAATCCCAGCATCCCTTGTTAGACCGGTAGCCTATAGAACAAATCCCAGCATCCCTTGTCAGACCTGTAGCCTATAGTACAAATCCCAGCATCCCTTGTCAGACATGTAGCCTATGGTACAATCCCAGCATCCCTTGACAGACCAGCAGCTTGTGGTCTTTTAACTTTTACTGAACTACAAATCCCAGCATCCCTTGTCAGACCTGCAGCCTGTGGTCTTTTAGCTCTTAATGAACTACAAATCCCAGCATCCCTTGTCAGACCAGCAATTTATGGTCTTCTAACTGTTACTGAACTACAAATCCCAGCATCCCTTGTCAGACCTACAGCCTGTAGTCTTCTAACTGTTACTGACCTTCAAATCCCAGCATCCCTTGTCAGACCTGCAGCCTGTGGTCTTCTAACTGTCACTGACCTACAAATCCCAGCATCCCTTGTCAGACCTGTAGATTATAGTACAAATCCCAGCATCCCTTGTCAGACCTGTAGCCTATAGTACAAATCCCAGCATACCTTGTCAGGCCTGTAGCCTGTAGTAAAAATCCCAGCATCCCTTGTCAGACCTGTAGATTATAGTACAAATCCCAGCATCCCTTGTTAGACCTGTAGCCTGTAGTCTTTTAGCTCAGAATGAACTACAAATCCCAGCATCCCTTGTCAGACCTGTAGCCTGTAGTACAAATCCCAGCATCCCTTGTCAGACCTGTAGATTATAGTACAAATCCCAGCATCCCTTGTCAGACCTGTAGCCTGTGGTCTTTTAGCTGTTACTGACCTACAAATCCCAGCATACCTTGTCAGACCTGCACCCTATAATACAAATCCCAGCATCCCTTCTCAGACCTGTAGATTATAGTACAAATCCCAGCATCCCTTGTCAGACCTATTGCCTATAGTACAAATCCCAGCATCCCTTGACAGACCAGCAGCTTGTGGTCTTTTAACTGTTACTGACCTACAAATCCCAGCATCCCTTGTCAGACCTGCAGCCTGTGGTCTTTTAGCTCTTAATGAACTACACATCCCAGCATCCCTTGTCAGACCAGCAACTTATGGTCTTCTAACTGTTACTGAACTACAAATCCCAGCATCCCTTGTCAGACCTGCAGCCTATACTCGTCCTTTTACTGTGATATTATGATGTTGAGAGGCTGCATTTCAGCAGGGACTGGGCCTCATATTATAATAGAGGGATGAATGGATGGTGCCAATACAGGGAAATGCGGCAACCTGTTTAATTTCATTTCATTTAAATGGGAGCTTTGCTTTAATGCTGTTGATGCAAAAGGAAAAACTGATGCTAAATTTCATTTTTTGGCAATGGATTAGATTTCAGAATTTATGGCCCGAATAAAAAACAGATAAAACAGATAAACAATGTATATAAGTTTAGGGTTTGTTTTTGGTACAATGGGAGAATTGGTTGAGGGTGTGAATACTTGAGGGCTGGTGCATGTGAGCTTACAATCTCTTCTTTCTTTCTGTGTCCCCACACAGTGAAATATCCGAGCGACGAAGCGTTTTCATAGCGTTTTCGAATCGATTTTCAGAGTGATTTTCCCGAGAGATTTCACAGCGATTGTTTTATAGAGATATTCAGTGATATTTCATCTGATTTTTGGCGTTTGGAGAAAACATCTTCCTTTGACGTCAGCTGATATCTCTTCATAACCCAACAGCTCTTTTAAGAGCTAAAAAACTTGGACGCAATGCCTTTCTGCGCCCCCTGGAGGAGGGTAAGGCAACTGCTACTGTTTTATCTGAATTTAGGGTTTTGCTGTATAGAGAACAGATACAGATAAAGTCTAGAATGTAATAGAATCTTTCTCTTCTCCTTCAGCCACAGGCCGAATCCAGTACCCTCTCTGAGATTTATAAGGTGAGTAGAAAGGAGGGTAAAACACTTGCTGCTACTGCTGGAAGTGAGACATGTTTTATACCCTGGGGAATATTATGTTATCAATAAAATCCTTCTTTTTTTCTATTTTATTTTCCAGCCTCCTGATGGTCGGCTGACCAAGGATGTGCTTCTTGGAGTGGGCGGCACCGGAGACGTCTACAAGGTAAGGGACCAACCAATTCCTAGAGAGTAGGGGAACTGAACAAGATTGTGATCACTACACACAATCACACAATGATTTAGGCAGACATATCAAGCTTCTGGTTTGGAGGCTGCATTAGACCCTCTCTTTCCTACTTGTATATAAGTCAACCTTTCTGTCTGTATTACAGGGTCGTCACCATCATAGAGGCGTGGTAGCGGTGAAGATCGCCAACATCAGCCGAGTACTGTATCTTTATAATTCCAATCATTATATATCAATCCTATTTGTGTAGTTGCCTATGTGAGCTAAAGGGATTTCTATTATTCCACTCCAGGATGAAGAGTCAGTCTGCAGGGAGCTGAAGTTTCTCCAGCAGTTCGGAGGCCACAATAACATCGCCTCTTACTATGGAGCCTACTACAGGGCTCCACTCACGGAGTGCTCATCGGAGCTCTTGGAAGTAAGAAATTATTTACTGTATCGTGTTCATTCCTCTTGTGCCAAAGCAATCTCCACTGGAAGTGATAGAATACATGACCTTAAATAATATCTATGTATTGCAGATTGTTCTCGAGTACTGTGGTGGAGGCTCTCTCCACAACCTCATCCACAAGACCAATGGCCAATCCCTGAAGGAGACCTGGATCGGCTATGTCTGCAAGGAGGTTTTAAAGGTAAGGCCAGATTTACACCTTAAGGACTCTTCTTGTTGCATAAATTATATATATACAATCTCTTTGTTGGGAATGTTTAGTCTTATGTCTGTTATAGTCTTATAACCTACATCTCAATCTCCCCAGGGGCTGCACCACATCCACAAGAACCGGGCCGTTCATAGAGACATCAAGAGCCTGAACATCATGCTCACAGAGACGGCCAAAGTCAAGATCAGTGAGTAAAACTTACAGATATAAGAGTAATGGCTGGTTGGGAGCTTTTGTGAATATGGAGTCAGGGTGTTTCATAATTCAGGTTTCTTATCTTATTGTGGTTAAACAAGTTATTTTCCATTAATAGATTCTATCTGTCATTTCAGTCGACTTTGGAAACAGCTGGGACCTGGACCCGCAGACAGGATTGTGCCATGAAGCAGACGGGACTGCACATTGGATGGCACCCGAGGCCATAAGGCAGAAGGGCCAGCGCCTGGCGTACGACACCAAAGTATGTTGTACTTATAATACTTGTAACAACACCGAGCATTTACTTATCAGTGTTAATGCAACATAGAAGCAGTCGTTTTCTCATGGAGAGAAAGGAGTTTTTCCAAAACTTTGGGTTTCTTAACTTTTTGCACAATGTGTCTGCTTTAATATATTTGCTCCTTTACTCAGTTATGTAACTGCTATTGTTTGTAATGGAGATGTATTGCTGTATACACGTTTATATATAATAAAGCATTTTTTCACTTTTACATATACCATGATGTGTTCATTTACTAGGGGGTGCATTGTGCTATTTTAGAAGTTGTATTCTGTTCTGTTTTGGCCATCATTGAGCTAAGGAGAATGGCTTGTACTTTTGCCCT
The DNA here is from genome assembly GCF_017654675.1 of Xenopus laevis. Taxonomy (NCBI): domain Eukaryota; kingdom Metazoa; phylum Chordata; class Amphibia; order Anura; family Pipidae; genus Xenopus; species Xenopus laevis. The sequence continues at coordinate 67,680,524 of NC_054374.1, read as the reverse complement.
CATGATAATATATGTATATGTTTCTAAAAGAGACTTGTATAAGTGTAGCCTTTTTACTTAGATTTTATTAAACAGCCACTAACCCAATTCTCTCCTTCTAATGCTCTTTGGTGTGTCTTTTGCAGTGTGACATCTGGTCGCTGGGGATAACCGCCATCGAAATGGCCGAAGGAAAACCACGTAAGCGAATCACCATTTTGGCTACTTTATTTTATACATTGAGCAGCAGAGGTTCTATATCAGAATTAAAGGAATTTGGGATGATTTGCTATTTCCAACAAAAAATAACTTTTTCTATAATTTAAATAAATAATTTCTAGACATGTTTGATGGGCCTGATATATAAGTGTTTTTTCATCTGTAAGGCAGGTTCAGTGCGGTGCTTTAAGAGAACCCGTAATTATTCCTAAAGAGAAAAAGCGCTGTATAGTGTGTTACCTTCTTTCAATGCGATAACATACAAGTTTAGAACTACTCACAAGGGAGATGTCTTTGGAGAAGTTCTAAACTTGTATGTTATCGCATTGAAAGAAGGTAACACACTATACAGCGCTTTTTCTCTTTTGGAATAATTACGGGTTCTCTTAAACCAGCGCAGTGAACCTGCCTTACAGCTACAATACACGAGCACTAGTGGGTCCACTTTTTTATCGGCTGCTTGAATTTGACTTAGCGCGGAGTTCACTTATCCTACAGACTAACTCATATATGTTTTTCACATTTAGCATATGCAGACATATACCCTGTGGAGCAGCTGATTAGAGAAGCCCAACCACCGAAGCTTCAATCAGACAGATGGTGAGTCGGTCCCAGCTTGTGTCACTGTACATTGTACCTGTGCTTACAGACATGGAACTCACATTTTCTTATTAACACTTGGGACAGTTGGCAACTCCTATATCCACTTAGCCGCTTCCATGGTCCTCATCTTCCCCTTGTCTGTATAAATTTGGGATAATGGGGAGATTTCAGTCTCAGCTCATAGCGATGTGTATTTTGTTTAAATACCTCCTAAATATAAATAGAGGTTTTTCTACTGCAGACGTTAAATGTGGCCCATGGGATGCAGGCAGGGATATGTGTGTTTTGAGGGAAATATAGATGGATGCAGAGCAGATATGATATATTTGATGTATATAATCACTGTCTATGTCTCAGGGGCATATCAGTATAACTATGGGCCCCACTACTATGTGATTACAGGCCATGTGCACTATGGTGCAGTCAGAAGAGGGTGTGGGAAAATCACAGGACCTTACCTTGTCCCTCATAGCCTTATAGACATATAGATTTGCCACTGATATCCTTTGTTATACCCTTGTTGACCAGTTTGGGATAGTGGTGGGCTGTACAGTGCACAAAAGTACAATATATATATAAAAGTATCCATGGGGGAGACAAATCACAGGACAAAGAACGTAAGTGCTATGTGGTGAGAGACATAGTGGGAAGGAGGTCCCTGCCCTGTAGAGCTTACAGTCTAAATGGATGGGAGACTAATATACAGGTACAAATTGGAGATGAAAAAGTTCACAAGGTAAGGCATAGTCAGTAGAGACTTTGGGAGAAGATTTCTATAATGTGTAATGCTGTAATACTATGGGTCTCACTTCTCCCTAAAGAGATCAAATCAAAATAGATAGATAGATAGATAGACAGATAGACAGATAGATAGATGATATATTATAGATAGACAGATAGATATACTGCAAAATATATGCAAATTCTGGAGTATAGCTAATGGTTACTGGGTAAAAGCGTCTGGAATCTGGAAATAATAATCTGGGGATTTTTTTTGCTAGCTAAAGCTAAAATCTCTTTTTTTCCAGGTCACAACGTTTTGTGTCCTTCTTGGATTCCTGTCTGAAGAAGGATCCTTCAGAGAGAGGGAGTGCTGAAGAACTCCTGCAGCACCCATTCATCACCCAACTGACACCTAAGAAGATCATCAGGGCTGAGATTGGAGAACATCTCCGGACTCTGCAGAACCGGCCGGCCAAGAAAGGTGAGGGAATCCATTATATTTGATACGACTGCACCATCACACAGTGTAACTCAACATCTGCAAGAGTTGGTTTTATTATAATGGCACTGGGAATAATATACATGTTTTAAGGGGAACTTTAGCTTAATATTATATTTTAGTATAATGGTGACAATGGCATTCTAAGACAATTTGCATTTAGTCTTCAGTCTTTATTTTTTTGTTTATGACTCATATACAAGCTTTAATTAGTATTCATGAATCACAAATATGATTTTTCCCTATACAGGACTGAAGGGAGTAGCTCTCTGGACCCTGAAGCTGCGGCGTGCTTGTGACTTCTGCACACAGACATCGGCAGAACAAGAAGCAGCTCTGCAAGTGGCCCTGGAGGGCTTCTCCTGTTATTGATCTTGTGGCCAATAACATCAACAGCCCAGAATGAGTTTCCTGAATCACAGCCTAGGAAAAAGAAACATCCACAGGGTAAGGTCCCATCTCCATTCAGTATCCCTGTACAACGGTTCTCAGCTAGACAAATAGCAATTTGATCCCCTGCTGCCTGGAGTGTGTCTACATTGGTAGGACCTGAATCCTCACTGTGCACAAGAGGTGGATTTCGGCTAGAAGATACTCAAGTTTACATTTCTTGGTCACAATCCTCCCCATGTGTGAAGCAGATAAACACACCAGGCAGTAGGTGCTGAATCAAGGTTTTCTCTGTTGATGGACATTAGCCTCACTTCAGCAGCCGCACAATAATACAACAGGGTAGAATGCGATTGAGAAGGCTCGGGCATTATTTCCTTTTCCCATAGCCAGTGCATTTATTTCTAAAAGGAGCATCAGCCTGGGAGAAAAACTCCCTAACATGTTGGAACCCCTAATGAATAAGGCTTGTGAATAAATGCCATGTCTCTGAATGAGAATTAATGATAATCTATAACTGACTATTTTTTTCTCATACAGATCCAGTGGCGTCTGCAGCTCCACCAGCAACATCTCCTTTCAAGCTGATGCAAGTGGTAACATCAAGATTCCTGCAACTACACCAGCAGAGACTTTATCTCCATGATCATATTCTTTTCAGACTACCACATCTCCACCAGTGGTGTATTTGCTCCAGTTTACATCACTCCACCCACACACATCTCCACCTCACTTTCCAACTGCCATAGTCCATCTTCCTTTTTTTGTAGACTACGACAACTCCAACATCTTGCCTTAAACATCTACATTTCACAGAACCATAGCAACAACATTCCTGTCCACCTCTACAGCTCGACTAGCAGCATTCACTTATCAAACACCATAGCTCCACTATTAGGACTTTAGTTTGCATTAGTATCCAATTACCACATCTCCACCCAAGGACTTTCCATTTAACTTTAGCTCCACCACCAGCCCTTATCCCATATTTTATCTCTACCCGCAAGCTCTGTCCTTTTGCTAACACACCTCCACCAATATCTTCTTTTATTTAGCTATCATCAAGAGTTTCTCCTCTTTAAAATATCTTTTAATCCTTGCCCTTTTTCCTGCACCTCCATTGGTTCTTCCATTAAACCAATACCAAGACATTTAGTCACACCACACAGCACACACTAAAATGATGCCCCCTACACAGAGGCTTCTCTTCTCTACTTTTTTCTTTTGCCCCTCTAACACCAATTCCCCAGTGGTTTCTCCTGTTCAAATTCTTTCCTTTCTAAATTCTATCCTTTCAAGTCTTCCACTCAACAACCAGTCACATCTCCTACTCTAAACCCTGACATAAACTCTTAGTACTGATATTGACATAAACTCATAGTACAAGTTGATCCAGGGACTTGTCCGATTGCCCATTGGGAGTCAGGAAGGAATTTTTCCCCCTCTGAGGCAAATTGGCTCTGGCTTCAGATGGGGTTTTTGCCTTCCTCTGGATCAACTACTGAATAGGAAGATCCCTTTTACACTAAAACTTGAACCTAATGGATGTGAGTCTTTCCCAACTTAAATTAGTATGAATTAATCTAAAATGCATAAATATAACATCCAATTTATAAATAAATATGTTAATACACATTTCATTGGTGTTCTTGCATTTTTTATAATTCTATAGTATTGCCAGGCAACATTACAGAGGAGGGAGACCTCTAGTGCAAGGGAAAAGGGTCACTGAAAAGTGAAGGTGGAAATAAGAGGCAAGGGTGGGAGAAATTGGTGAAAGGAGATGCTAAGGAAGAAATTTAAGAAGGGATAAGCCATGTCTGGACCCAGTCCTACTGATCTGCACTGATGTCAGAGGTTTGGTCAATCAATCACATACAAATGATACAGTATATAGTGTATATAAACATATCACTGGCATTAGTACATTATGAGACTGGGTTCAGAAGGTGCTGACTCATTAATATGTTATTTTGGGCCTAGCAGGGACTTTGATATACATGTCATTGCCATTAGTATCCTTTGAGCCTAGGAGAAATGGACTCATTGAGTCTAGAAAGAGCTGACCCATAAACATGCCACTGTCATTAGAAGACGTTTGTCCCATGATAAAGTTGCCTTTGGTATTATTTGGGCAGAAGAAGGGCAAGTCTGTGTGATGTTTCATTGGGCATCAGTCCATCCCGTGATTGGTCTACTGATAACAGGTGGGTTATTAATGGGCAATGGAAATTCAAGGAGCCGTGGGCCAAAGTAAGACGTACATAATTTACTCTACATTTTGATTCGTAGTGAATATTTTACCATAGTACCCTGCTCCCCAGAGGTTCACTGCACATATCACTCCCTTTGGGAAAATGGGAAGAGGAGGGTCCGTCCAGAGTGATCAGGAAGGTTTGTTCTGCTGAAGTGGGGGGATGTAACTTTACCAATGACACTGCAGAGAGGCAATACAGCAGCCCCCCTGCCCTGATATTAATCCATGCAGTTTATGTTTAGTCCTGGATTTACTTGCCCTTTAAGAGACAGGGTGGGGGGGTAGACAGAGCAAGGGTTAAATTTATGTAATTGCAGGGTACAGCCGTATCACGCTTTTCAGTTCTGTTGGGCCCAGGCCTTTAAGGAATCACATGTTGATCTTGCTGCCTCCCTGCTGGATGGTGTTGCCCCCATGCTTTAGAATTAAGTAGTAGAATACCCATGCCCACTGACATACATGAGATGGGGAAATAGGAGACGCTGCTTGTGGGAGTTGGTGCCACCAACAGGTTTTCACAGTCCATTGCACTGATTTAGGCTGGGTGCCAGCACAGTCCAGTCAGCTCGGAAGAAGCATTATACTGGGCTTGTGCTGTGCCAGGGACATTATCAAACATGGGCCCTCAGAAGGTCCTGCCTGACCAATATCTAGGGTTGTCACCATTTTGGAAAAAAAAAATCTGGCTGTACAGAAAGGGGAGGGACAATGAGGGGGTGGTTCGGGAGAAAATATGGTCGATATGGGAGCAGGGGATTATAGGAAGAAGGGAAAGAAGCGGAGCTGGAGGCAGGGATTGGGGAGGGACAGGACAGGGGTGGTACATCAGGGAATTATAAATTTATAATTGATGGTTAAATGTTTAACAGAAATGAATCGCTGGCTCAAATCTCTAATTGGACCAATTTATCTATAATCTGTAGGCTTGCTTTTTAAATGGTTGAATGTTTAAATACTTCAAATAAATCGAGCATAACGCTCATAAACAAAAACACCAACAAAACCAGCTAGCGACCACTAGGTAATTCTCACTGAGTGGAACAGGATGGCCTGGGTGTCCAAACCCCAGGCCCTTCACTTGAAAAGGAACAATTCTATTGCGAATATGGTAAATTCAGCGTTGCTTGTCACTCACCACGTTTGTCAGATGGCCCGGGTGCCGTGCCCCGTACCCGTAGCTTAGGCGAAACCAATCTTCAAAAGTAAATATACACGCACTCCTGCAGCCGTGACAAATTGAGGTAAAAGTTGTAGCTTTATTCCATCATGTTAAAAGTAGCGTCATAACGCGTTTCGTATCAAAGGATACGTAATCATAGGTGCCTATCATATAGTGCCTATGATTACGTATATCCTTTGATACGAAACGCGTTAGGACGCTACTTTTAACATGATGGAATAAAGCTACAACTTTTACCTCAATTTGTCACGGCTGCAGGAGTGCGTGTATATTTACTTTTAAATGTGTAACACTGGTCCCAGTCTCGGCTGCTATATTACTGGTTAGGCTGGTGATATGCCAAACCCATTCATGTAAATTATATAATACAAATAATATATAAATAAATAATAATATATTATATAATATATTATAAATATATTATATAATATATTATATTTTATAATATAATATAATATAATATATTATATTATATTATTATATTACATTATATAATATAATATATTATATATATTATATAATATTATATAATATATTATAATACTATTATGTAAATACTGGTAAGTCACATACAATCATTTCACCCTCAAGCGCCCCCTCCCCTTTTCCAAAGTAAACAACCAAAGTAGCCGTTTGGAAAAGGGGAGGGGGCGCTTGAGGGTGAAGGGGTGGTGCACCAGACCTGATTGCGCTTTGTGTTAATCCCTATCTCAGTCTATGGCTTATTAACTGAACTCTGCTGCCTACCAGCACCCGCATGCCAGGGTTGGCAGTTTATGTATTTAGTTTACCTGATTTAATTCAGGGTTAATCGACATACAGCCATAATACACTGGCTTCTCTCTCTTTGGCTATGGGAAGGTGTGCTTGAGGGTGAAGGGGTGGTGGATATTTTAAGGCCTAAAAGCCATCATACAAGGTTTACCCCGACTTATGGCTGTTAAATGATTGTATGTGACTTACCAGTATTTACATTTGTAGGCTCGTGGGTTACTCTTTGACATCCCAAACACCCACTGTATGGTGTGTACTTTTTTGCCCATTTGAATTCGGGTTCTTTGCCTCCCTGTCCCTAACCTTATTTTAAACGCTCCTCTGGACTTACAGGTTTAATTTATTTATTAAAAGTTAAGTTTTATTGTTCCTTGAGTCCTCGGATTTAAAGATGGGGTGGTGCAATTTCAAGGGTCAATCTTTTTCTCTTTTGTGCTACTTTTTTTTTTTCTATTCAGGACCTCTCAGATTCCTATTCCAGTCTCCTATTCAAATCAGTGCATGGTTGCTAGGGTAATTTGGTCCCTAGAAATGAGACTGCTTAAATTGCAAGCTGGAGAGCTGCTGAATAAAAAGCTAAATAACTCAAAAAGCACACATAATACAAAATAAAAATCAATTCCAAATTGTCTCAGAATATCACTCTCTACATAATACTAAAAGTACTAAAACCAAAATACTAAACTTTTATATGGATCACCTACCTGTAGCAACAGCATGTCACCTGATGACATTTCATGTTACCAACTTGCCATCGTGTCTTTAGCACTTATTTGTTTTGTGGCCCATTGTTATTTGTAAGTGTTCCATTCCATCCACATGCACACTGAGTTTTATCCTGTATATGCGAACACTGCATGAACACTGAACATCCGCCAAATGATGGTGAACCTTACGGTGGAGCACCACAATCAAGGTGGCAGGGCAGTACTAGACGCAGCCAAGGCCTTTCACACGGTGGAGTGGGCATATCTTTGGAGCGTGCTAGGACATATGGGCTTTGGGCCACAGATCACCACACTTATACAGTTGTTATATGCCAAACCAATGACTGCACTGAGAGTCAGGACTGCGATGTCAACTCCTTTTGCACTCACCAGAGGCACTAGGCAGGGTTGTCCGCTATCCCCACTCCTGTTTGCTATTGCCCTAGAACCCTTTGCTGCTGCAGTCAGACAGAACACGCAAATAAAAGGTTGGGTTTTGAGTGCAGGGGGAAGATAAAATGCAGCTATATGCCGATGACACCCTGGTATATCTGGCAGATAGAGACCACTCACTAAGTGAACTCTTTAAGCTAACTGGGAAATTCTGTAAGGTCTCTGGTTAAAAGGTAAACCCCTCAAAGTCTACCCTATTTCTGGTAGAGGAAGACCTTGGTAACTGTCCCCTACAGGTGTCAGCCAAATTCACATACCTGGGAGTAGAGATAGCCTTGCCTACACTAGCTTTTGTGACTTGAATGTAACGCCCCTTCTATTCTGGGTAGAAACCAAACTGTCAGCTTGGGAGGCCTTGCCCATCAGACCAGTAGGTAAAATTCAGCTGGTAAAAATGTTTGTTCAGTCAAAATTGATGTATACACTGTGGCATGCTCCATTGCCCCTCCCGCTAACATTCTTTACCAAAATTGACACAAGGTTGAAGAAGTTTATCTGGGGCAACAACAGGGGCAGGCTGAGTATGGAGACACTGAAAAGACCCATAAGGGATGGTAAGATGGCGTTGCCTGACTTCCTAACCATTTACCTAGCAATGCAGATCTCACATATGTCAGTGCTGAAGCCGGAAGGCCCTTGCTCAGCACTCTATAGAGCATGGAACACTCTTAACTCCCAAGAAAGTGACCCCCTCACAAGCCCTGCTCACAGTCCCTATAAAAACAAAAAGATCAAAGGTTAACCCTGTCCTAGGGAACACCAAATGGGTATTTAAAAAGATTGACCAGATAATGGGAATTGCCAATATAGACCCATCCACTCCACTATGGGAAAATGCCAAACTGGGTGGGGTGGTGGAGCTCAAACAACCCCAATGTTGGTTAGATAATGGAGTATGTACAATAGCAGATGTTTGGAGACAAGGTAAACCTCTGTCCTTCTCTGAAATAAAAGAGAGGTGGGCCATCCCTACTTCTCACTGGCTATTCTATATGAGGCTCAGGTTAAAGTTAATGGAATGGTACAAAGTGAAACTACTAGAACCAAATGACCATCCAATCATCACAATACTCAATAAGGAAAAGCCCCAGGGCACAATATCTAAGGTATATAAAATTATCTGTGAATATAGGCACAGGGGTAACCCACTGAAATGCAGGGGCAGTGGGACCTGGGTACCTTAATTGACACACAGTGGACAGCGGCACTTAAAGCTCCTAGTCAAATATCCTTTATTCCAAGGCATAGTTATTACAATTGTACTTGCTCCACAGGGCTTATTATACGAGCAGCAGGCTCAATAAAATGTTCCCTAATCTATAGCCGCAATGTGCCAGATGTAAACAGGCAGAAGGGGCTCTTGTAATACTCAAGGAAGTAACAGGGAATGATAACCTAGTTGACCCTAAACTCTTGAATATACAGACTGGTACTGGTAAGGCTCCCCAATTGGCACCATTCCTAAGCAAAGCCCTATTCCAACTACGTAGACTTATCGCCCTAAACTGGAAGGCGGAAGCTCCCCCAGACATAGCCCAGTGGATTACTGACCTTGCTAAAATAGAGCTCCTGATGGCGAAACGAAAGGGTTGCCAAGTCAAGTTTTATAGGATACGGGGCCCCTGTCTACGGAAATTCCCCCTGCAGCTGTACTTAAACTCGGATGATCTATGAATAACATAGCAGGGTAAAAAAGTAGGACGCAGGTAGAATGGTGTTAATACTGTCTCTTTATTGAAAACTGTAATACAAAAATGATGTATCAAATCCAATGTGTATCATGAAAAATTTTATCGTGCTGTATAATTCTGTTTATACTCAATAAACTTACCTGAACAAATCAAAAAAAAAAAGTTAATTTAAAGGTGAACAAACCCTTTAGGGAGGAAAGCAGAGAACTTAAAGGCCTGATTGCGCCGGTTACTTTCATTCTCACCCAGCGCCTTCCAGAGATGGTCAATAGCTGAATAAGGGAACCAGACCAACTGAGATGTTGCAGAGAGCAGAGCCTGGGGGGGGGAAGAAACATCATTATTATCATACAGCATGGCTTCTCCAGTATAATTGATTTTCCTATCACAGTGGCACAAGCACAGTTGGTTCAGTTCAGGAGGCAATAAAGTCATCAGTAGGTTTGCAGAGGGAAACAGACAGTCCATATGGATAGTGCCTTAAAGGAGAAGGAAAGTCTACAACTAAGTAAGCTTTATCAGAAAGGTCTATATAAATACACCAGTAAACCCTCAAAGTAATGCTGCCCTCTGTCAAAAGAAACACAGCATTTCTTTCCTTCTATTGTGTACACATGGGCTTCTGTATCAGACTTCCTGTTTTCAGCTTAAACCTCAAGGGCTTGGGCATGCTCAGTTCGCTCCTTTCCCTTTCCCCCCCCCCTCCCTGCTGTAATATGAGCTCAGAGCTATGAGTGAGCACGGAGAGACGCAGGCAGGAAGTGATGTCACACCAAGCTAATATGGCAGCTGCTATCCTAAACAAACAGAGCTTCTAGAGCTCTTTACTCAGGTATGGTAAAGCATTCTACAGAATAAATATAGTGCACTATTGTGGCTAATCTATTGGCAATAAACGGCTCGGGTGGCTTTACTTCTCCTTTAAATTAAATGAGTATACGTGTCTAAGATGCCATACCCCGTACCCCACAGAAATTCATAGGCACAGTGATCCCTTCACCCCCTACAAACATCCAGCGACACAATGACCTGCCCAAAACCTAAGGTAGAGGTTACAACCTGTATCAAACCTACAATACAAGTTGGCAAACCCCGGGGTACAGGGGGATCACATGACTGTGACGTCAGGTCCTTTCCGAGGATAGGAACTAGCCGCTACCTTTCTATGATGCCTAGTGTTAAGGTAGGTTAGAGGCTCCTCTCTCTGCAACCTCTTAGTTGATCTGGTTCCCTTATTCAGCTATTGACCATTTCTGGCAGGCTCTGGGCGAGAATAAAAGTAACCAGGCTGTAAGTTCTCTGCTTTCCTCCCTGTCTCATGTTAAAGGGGTTGTTCACCTTTAAATGAACTTTTAGTATGATGTAGAGAGAGATATTCTGAGACAATTTGCAATTGGTTTTCATTTTTTATTATTTGTGGATTTTGAGTTATTTAACATTTTATTCAGCAGCTCTCCAGTTTGCAGTTTCAGCCATCTGGTCCAAATTCCCGTAGCAACCATGCATTGAATTGAATAAGAGACTGGAATATGAATAGGAGAGGACCTTAATAATAAAAAGTAGCAATAACAATACATTTGTAGCCTTACAGAGCATTTGTTTTTGGATGGGGTCAGTGACCCCTGTTTGAAAACTAGAAAGAGTCAGAAGTAGAAGGCAATTAACTTAAAAACTATGAGAAATAAATGTAAATGACCAATTGAAAAGTTGTTTAGAATTGGCCATTCTATAACATGTTAAAAGTGATCTTAAAGGTGAACCACCCCTTTAATCACTTCTGTTCAGGCTTCAAACAGTTCTAGCATTTTTATATTCAACTTTTCTTTAAAAAGGAGAAAATGTAAAATCACTGGGTAGTGCCAAGTTGTTGGAGGCTCGCAGTTATTCCAATCACTGATCCCCAGTACAGTCATCCCTCTTATATCTATTTGCACCAGACACAATGAACTGCCTCTAATTAGGGATGCACCGAATCCAGGATTCGGTTTGGGATTCGGCCAGGATTCAGCCTTTTTCAGCAGGATTCAGATTCGGGCGAATCCTTGTGCCTGGCCGAACCGAATCCAAATCCTAATTTGTATATGTAAATTAGGGGTGGGTAGGGAAATCACGTGATTTTTCATCACAAAAGAAGAATTTTTTCCACTTTTTCCTTTCCTGTCCCTAATTTGCATATGCAAATTAGGATTCGGTTCGGTATTCGGCCGAATCTTTCACCAAGGCTGAATCCCAAATAGTGGATTGGGTGCATCCCTACCTCTAATAGAACATTTATAGGTATTTATTTTGCACACGGATGTACAGTATAAGGGGTTTATTGACTGATACTAAACCGTTCTCTCTCTCTCTCTTTCGTTCATTTCTGCAGATTCTGGGCAAACTCCAGAGGAAGTTGGATGAATATTTTGAGAAGCTGAAGAAACCACCAGCGACTACAAAACGTTAATGCAGAAGCCGCTACGGGCGGCTCAGTTATATACAGATGGAAACCAGGCCCCCGTGTTTATAATTCAGCGTAGAATTCATAATAATGTCATTAGTTTTCTGTTTTGTACAAAAAAATATATAAAAAAATAAACTATTTTGTATGATGTTTCTATGTGTGTCCATTTGTGGGATGTTTCATTATCAGATTCCAACCCCCTGCCACATGTCCTACTGAATATATAGATCTATACACAGTGTTTGGATTTGCTGTTTGATTCTTTTTCCTGCTTAGTACCTGAAATCTGCTGCCTGGCTCATTCTTTGAGAGGTGGACTAGTCTGGCTAATGGACTGTACCAGAGCAGGGAACTGATCAGTGGCTACTTCAGTCAAGGGTCCATTTCAACCCTGCCCAGATACATATGGCTGAATTTCAATCAGACATGAATGGGTTTGGCATATCACCAGCCTAACCAGTAATATAGCAGCCGAGACTGGGACCAGTGTTACATATTTAACCAGCAATGTATTTGCTCATAAATTTATAATTCCCTGACGTACCACCCAGTGTCGGACTGGCCCACCGGGATACCAGGAAAATTCCGGGTCGCCAAGATGTCAGAGGGCCCTCATGCTGCTAAACATTTGGCCTAGTTCATGGCCATTCCCTATTTCTTTTTGAACAAAGAGGCTAAATAGATGGAATAATAGAGTATATTATGTAAAGAATAGAGACTAGGATAATAGAGTTGAGTGAGGAGAAGAAGAAGAATAATAGTACTGAGAGTGGGCCCCTGGTCTTTTTGGGTGGGCCCATGTGGTCCCAGTCCGACACTGATACCACCCCTGTCCTGTCCCTCCCCAATCCCTGCCTCCAGCTCCACTTCTTTCCCTTCTTCCTATAATCCCCTGCTCCCATCTCGACCATATTTTCTCCCGAACCACCCCCTCATTGTCCCTCCCCTTTCTGTACAGCCAGATTGTTTTTTCCAAAATGGATATAACCCTAGATATTGGTCAGGCAGGACCTTCTGAGGGCCCATGTTTGATAATGTCCCTGGCACAGCACAAGCCCAGTATAATGCTTCTTCCGAGCTGACTGGACTGTGCTGGCACCCAGCCTAAATCAGTACAATGGACTGTGAAAACCTGTTGGTGGCGCCAACTCCCACGAGCAGCGCCTCCTATTTCCCCATCTCATGTATGTCAGTGGGCATGGGTATTCTACTACTTTATTCAAAAGCATGGGGGCAACACCATCCAGCAGGGAGGCAGCAAGATCAACATGTAAATCCTTAAAGGCCTGGGCCCAACAGAAATGAGAAGCGTGATATGGCTGTACATGTACTGTATATGTGCAGTGAACCTCAGTAAATTATGTACGTCTTACTTTGGCCCAGGGCTCCTTGAATTTCCATTGGCCATTAATAACCTATCAGTAGACCAATCACGGGATGGACTGATGCCCAATGAAACATCACACAGACCTGTCCTTCCTCTGCCCAAATAATACCAAAGGCAACTTTATCATGGGACAAACGTCTTCTAATGACAGTGGCATGTTTATGGGTCACCTCTTTCTAGACTTAATGAGTCCATTTCTCCTTGGCTCAAAGGATACTAATGGCAATGACATGTATATCAAAGTCCCTGCTAGGCCCAAAATAACGTATTAATTAGTCAGCACCTTCTGAACCCAGTCTCATAATGTACTAATCCCACTGATATGTTTATATACACTATATACTGTATCATTTGTATGTGATTGATTGACCAAACCTCTGACATCAGTGCAGATCAGTAGGACTGGGTCCAGACATGGCTTATGTCTTCTTATATTTCTTCATCCTTAGCATCTCCTTTCACCAATTTCTCCCACCCTAGCATCTTATTTCCACCTTCACTTTTCAATCACCCTTTTCCCTTGCACTAGAGGTCTCCCTCCTCTGTAATGTTGGCTGGCAATACTATAGAACTATAAAAAATGCAAGAACACCAATGAAATGTGTATTAACATATTTATTTATAAATTGGATGTTATATTTATGCATTTTAGATTAATTCATATTAATTTAAGTTGGGAAGGACTCACATCCATTAGGTTCAAGTTTTAGTGTAAAAGGGATCTTCCTATTTAGTAGTTGATCCAGAGGAAGGCAAAAACCCCATCTGAAGCCAGAGCCAATTTGCCTCAGAGGGGAAAAAATTCCTTCCTGACTCCCAATGGGCAATCGGACAAGTCCCTGGATCAACTTGTTCTATGAGTTTATGTCAGTATCAGTACTAAGAGTTTATGTCAGGGTTTAGAGTAGGAGATGTGACTGGTTGTTAAGTGGAAGGCTTGAAAGGATAGAATTTAGAAAGGAAAGAATTTGAACAGGAGAAACCACTGAGGAATTGGTGTTAGAGGGGGGGGGCAAAAGAAAAAAGTGGAGAAGAGAAGCCTCTGTGTAGGGGGCATCATTTTAGTGTGTGCTGTGTGGTGTGACTAAATGTCTTGGTATTGGTTGAATGGAAGAACCAATGGAGGTGCAGGAAGAAGGGCAAGGACTAAAAGATATTTTAAAGAGGAGAAACTCTTGATGATAGCTAAATAAAAGAAGATATTGGTGGAGGTGTGTTAGCAAAAGGACAGAGCTTGCGGGTAGAGGTAAAATATGGGATAAGGGCTGGTGGTGGAGCTAAAGTTAAATGGAAAGTCCTTGGGTGGAGATGTGGTAATTGGATACTAATGCAAACTAAAGTCCTAATAGTGGAGCTATGGTGTTTGATAAGTGAATGCTGCTAGTCGAGCTGTAGAGGTGGACAGGAATGTTGGAGCTATGGTTCTGTGAAATGTAGATGTTTAAGGCAAGATGTTGGAGTTGTCGTAGTCTACAAAAAAAGGGAGATGGACTATGGCAGTTGGAAAGTGAGGTGGAGATGTGTGTGGGTGGAGTGATGTAAACTGGAGCAAATACACCACTGGTGGAGATGTGGTAGACTGAAAAGAATATGATCATGGAGATAAAGTCTCTGCTGGTGTAGTTGCAGGAATCTTGATGTTACCACTTGCATCAGCTTGAAATGAGATGTTGCTGGTGGAGCTGCAGACGCCACTGGATCTGTATGAGAAAAAAATATCAGTCAGTAATAGATCATTAATTCTCATTCAGAGGCATGGCATTTATTCACAAGCCTTATTCATTAGGGGTTCCAACATGTTAGGGAGTTTTTCTCCCAGGCTGATGCTCCTTTTAGAAATAAATGCACTGGCTATGGTAATAGGAAATAATGCCTGAGCCTTCTCAATCACATTCTACCCTGTTGTGTTATTGTGCGGCTGCTGAAGTGAGGCTAATGTCCATCAACAGAGAAAACCTTGATTCAGCCCCTACTGCCCGGTGTGTTTATTTGCTTCACACATGGGGAGGATTGTGACCAAGAAATGTAAACTTGAGCATCTTCTAGCCGAAACCCACCTCTTGTGCACAGTGAGGATTCAGGTCCTACCAATGTAGACACACTCCAGGCTGCAGGGGATCAGATTGCTATTTGTCTACCAGCTGAGAACCGTTGTACAGGGATACTGAATGGAGATGGGACCTTACCCTGTAGATGTTTCTTTTTCCTAGGCTGTGATTCAGGAAACTCATTCTGGGCTGTTGATGTTATTGGCCACAAGATCAATAACAGGAGAAGCCCTCCAGGGCCACTTGCAGAGCTGCTTCTTGTTCTGCCGATGTCTGTGTGCAGAAGTCACAAGCACGCCGCAGCTTCAGGGTCCACAGAGCTACTCCCTTCAGTCCTGTATAGGGAAAAATCATATTTGTGATTCATGAATACTAATTAAAGCTTGTATATGAGTCATAAACAAAAAAATAAAGACTGAAGACTAAATGCAAATTGTCTTAGAATGCCATTATCACCATTATACTAAAATATAATATTAAGCTAAAGTACCCCTTAAAACATGTATATTATTCCCAGTGCCATTATAATAAAACCAACTCTTGCAGATGTTGAGTTACACTGTGTGATGGTGCAGTCGTATCAAATATAATGGATTCCCTCACCTTTCTTGGCCGGCCGGTTCTGCAGAGTCCGGAGATGTTCTCCAATCTCAGCCCTGATGATCTTCTTAGGTGTCAGTTGGGTGATGAATGGGTGCTGCAGGAGTTCTTCAGCACTCCCTCTCTCTGAAGGATCCTTCTTCAGACAGGAATCCAAGAAGGACACAAAACGTTGTGACCTGGAAAAAAAGAGATTTTAGCTTTAGCTAGCAAAAAAAATCCCCAGATTATTATTTCCAGATTCCAGAAGCTTTTACCCAGTAACCATTAGCTATACTCCAGAATTTACATATATTTTGCAGTATATCTATCTGTCTATCAATAATATATCATCTATCTGTCTATCTATCTATCTATCTATCTATCTATCTATCTATCTATCTATCTATCTATCTATTTTGATTTGATCTCTTTAGGGAGAAGTGAGACCCATAGTATTACAGCATTACACATTATAGTAATCACATAGTAGTGGGGCCCATAGTTATACTGATATGCCCCTGAGACATAGACAGTGATTATATACATAAAATATATCATATCTGCTCTGCATCCATCTATATTTCCCTCAAATCACACATATCCCTGCCTGCAGTAGAAAAACCTCTATTTATATTTAGGAGGTATTTAAATAAAATACACATCGCTATGAGCTGAGACTGAAATCTCCCCATTTTCCCAAATTTATACAGACAAGGGGAAGGTGAGGACCGTGGAAGCGGCTAAGTGGATATAGGAGTTGCCAACTGTCCCAAGTGTTAATAAGAAAATGTGAGTTCCATGTCTGTAAGCACAGGTACAATGTACAGTGACACAAGCTGGGACCGACTCACCATCTGTCTGATTGAAGCTTCGGTGGTTGGGCTTCTCTAATCAGCTGCTCCACAGGGTATATATCTGCATATGCTAAATGTGAAAAACATATATGAGTTAGTCTGTAGGATAAGTGAACTCCGCGCTAAGTCAAATTCAAGCAGCACCGATAAAAAAGTGGACCCACTAGTGCTCGTGTATTGTAGCTGTAAGGCAGGTTCACTGCGCTGGTTTAAGAGAACCCGTAATTATTCCTAAAGAGAAAAAGCGCTGTATAGTGTGTTACCTTCTTTCAATGCGATAACATACAAGTTTAGAACTTCTCCAAAGACATCTCCCTTGTGAGTAGTTTCTAAACTTGTATGTTATCGCATTGAAAGAAGGTAACACACTATACAGCGCTTTTTCTCTTTAAGCACCGCACTGAACCTGCCTTACAGATGAAAAAACACATATATATCAGGCCCATCAAACATGTCTAGAAGTTATTTATTTAAACTATAGAAAAAGTTATTTTTGTTGGAAATAGCAAATCACCCCAAATTCCTTTAATTCTGATATAGAACCTCTGCTGCTCAATGTATAAAATAAAGTAGCCAAAATGTGTGATTCGCTTACGTGGTTTTCCTTCGGCCATTTCGATGGCGGTTATCCCCAGCGACCAGATGTCACACTGCAAAAGACACACCAAAGAGCATTAGAAGGAGAGAATTGGGTTAGTGGCTGTTTAATAAAATCTAAGTAAAAAGGCTACACTTATACAAGTCTCTTTTAGAAACATATACATATATTATCATGGGGGCAAAAAGTACAAGCCATTCTCCTTAGCTCAATGATGGCCAAAACAGAACAGAATACAACTTCTAAAATAGCACAATGCACCCCCTAGTAAATGAACACATCATGGTATATGTAAAAGTGAAAAAATGCTTTATTATATATAAACGTGTATACAGCAATACATCTCCATTACAAACAATAGCAGTTACATAACTGAGGCAAAGGAGCAAATATATTAAAGCAGACACATTGTGCAAAAAGTTAAGAAAACCCAAAGTTTTGGAAAAACTCCTTTCTCTCCATGAGAAAAACGACTGCTTCTATGTCGGCATTAACACTGGATAAGTAAATGCCTCCGTGTTGTTACAAGTATTATAAGTACAACATACTTTGGGTGTCGTACGCCAGGCGCTGGCCCTTCTGCCTTATGGCCTCGGGTGCCATCCAATGTGCAGTCCCGTCTGCTTCATGGCACAATCCTGTCTGCGGGTCCAGGTTCCAGCTGTTTCCAAAGTCGACTGAAATGACAGATAGAATCTATTAATGGAAAATAACTTGTTTAACCACAATAGATAAGAAACCTGAATTATGAAACACCCTGACTCCATATTCACAAAAGCTCCCAACCAGCCATTACTCTTATATCTGTAAGTTTTTACTCACTGATCTTGACTTTGGCCGTCTCTGTGAGCATGATGTTCAGGCTCTTGATGTCTCTATGAACGGCCCGGTTCTTGTGGATGTGGTGCAGCCCCTGGGGAGATTGAGATGTAGGTTATAAGACTATAACAGACATAAGACTAAACATTCCCAACAAAGAGATTGTATATATATAATTTATGCAACAAGAAGAGTCCTTAAGGTGTAAATCTGGCCTTACCTTAAAACCTCCTTGCAGACATAGCCGATCCAGGTCTCCTTCAGGGATTGGCCATTGGTCTTGTGATGAGGTTGTGGAGAGAGCCTCCACCACAGTACTCGAGAACAATCTGAAATACATAGATATATTTTAAGGTCATGTATTCTATCACTTCCAGTGGAGATTGCTTTGGCACAAGAGGAATGAACACGATACAGTAAATCATTTCTTACTTCCAAGAGCTCCGATGAGCACTCCGTGAGTGGAGCCCTGTAGTAGGCTCCATAGTAAGAGGCGATGTTATTGTGGCCGGCCGAACTGCTGGAGAAACTTCAGCTCCCTGCAGACTGACTCTTCATCCTGGAGTGGAATAATAGAAATCCCTTTAGCTCACATAGGCAACTACACAAATAGGATTGATATATAATGATTGGAATTATAAAGATACAGTACTCGGCTGATGTTGGCGATCTTCACCGCTACCCACGCCTCTATGATGGTGACGACCCTGTAATACAGACAGAAAGGTTGACTTATATAGCAAGTAGGAAAGAGAGGGTCTAATGCAGCCTCCAAACCAGAAGCTTGATATGTCTGCCTAAATCATTGTGTGATTGTGTGTAGTGATCACACTCTTGTTCAGTTCTCCTACTTTCTAGGAATTGGTTGGTCCCTTACCTTGTAGACGTCTTCCGGTGCCGCCCACTCCAAGAAGCACATCCTTGGTCAGCCGACCGTCAGGAGGCTGGAAAATAAAATAGAAAAAAGAAGGATTTTATTGATAACATAATATTCCCAGGGTATAAAACATGTCTCACTTCCAGCAGTAGCAGCAAGTGTTTTACCTCCTTTCTACTCACCTTATAAATCTCAGAGAGGGTACTGGATTCGGCTGTGGCTGAAGAGAAGAGAAAGATTCTATTACATTCTATACTTTATCTGTATCTGTTCTCTATACAGCAAAACCCTAAATTCAGATAAAACAGTAGCAGTTGCCTTACCCTCCTCCAGGGGGCGCAGAAGGGCATTGCGTCCAAGTTTTTTAGCTCTTAAAAGAGCTGTTGGGTTATGAAGAGATATCAGCTGACGTCAAAGGAAGATGTTTTCTCCAAACGCCAAAAATCAGATGGAATTCGCTGAATATCTCTATAAAACAATCGCTGTGAAATCTCTCGGGAAAATCACTCTGAAAATCGCTTCGAAAACGCTATGAAACGCTTCGTCGCTCGAATATTTCACTGTGTGGGGACACAGAAAAGAAAGAAGAGATTGTAAGCTCACATGCAACCAGCCCTCAAGTATTCACACCCTCAACCAATTCTCCATTGTACCAAAAACAAACCTAAACTATATATATTGTTTATCTGTTTTATCTGTTTTTAATTCGGGCCACAAATTCTGAAATCTGATATCCATTGCCAAAAATGAAATTAACATCAGTTTTTCCTTTTGCATCAAACAGCATTAAAGCAAAGCTCCCCTTTAAATGAAATGAAATTAAACGGTTGCCCGCATTTCCCTGTATTGCACCATCCATTCTTCCCTCTAGTTAAATGAGGCTCAGTCCTGCTGAAATACAGCCTCTCCAACATCATCATATCACAGTAAAGGACGAGTACAGGCCCCTGCAGGTCTGACCAAGGGATGCTGGGATTCTGTTTTTTATAGGGATGCTGGGATTTGTAGTTCTTTAAGAGCTAAAAGACCACAGGCTGCAGGTCTGACAAGGGATGCTGGGATTTGTAGTTCAGTAACAGTTAAAAGACCACAAGCTGCTGGTCTGACAAGGGATGCTGGGATTTGTACTATAGGCTACAGGTCTGACAAGGGATACTGGGATTTGTATTATAGGCTGCAGGTCTGACAAGGGATGCTGGGATTTGTAGGTCAGTAACAGCTAAAAGACCACAGGCTGCAGGTCTGACAAGGGATGCTGGGATTTGTATTATAGGCTACAGGTCTGACAAGGGATGCTGGGATTTGTACTATAGGCTACAGGTCTGACAAGGGATGCTGGGATTTGTACTATAGGCTCTGACAAGGGATGCTGGATTTGTACTATAGGCTACAGGTCTGACAAGGGATGCTGGGATTTGTAGGTCAGTAACAGCTAAAAGACCACAGGCTGCAGGTCTGACAAGGGATGCTGGGATTTGTACTATAGGCTACAGGTCTGACAAGGGATGCTGGATTTGTACTATAGGCTACAGGTCTGACAAGGGATGCTTGGATTTGTACTATAGGCTACAGGTCTGACAAAGGGATGCTGGGATTTTTACTATAGCTACAGGGATTTGTACTATAGGCTAAAGGTCTGACCAGGGATGCTGGGATTTGTATTATAGGTTGCGGGTCTGACAAGGGATGCTGGGATTTGTACTATAGGCTACAGGTCTGACAAGGGATGCTGGGATTTGTACTATAGGCTACAGGTCTGACAAGGGATGCTGGGATTTGTATTATAGGCTGCAGGTCTGACAAGGGATTCTGGGATTTGTAGGTCAGTAACAGCTAAAAGACCACAGGCTGCAGGTCTGACAAGGGATGCTGGGATTTGTACAATAGGCTGCACCTCTAACAAGGGATGCTGGGATGTGTACTGTAGGCTACAGGTCTGACAAGGGATGCTGGGATTTGTATTATAGGTTGCGGGTCTGACAAGGGATGCTGGGATTTGTACTATAGGCTACAGGTCTGACAAGGGATGCTGGGATTTGTACTATAGGCTATAGGTCTGACAAGGGATGCTGGGATTTGTATTACAGGCTACAGGTCTGACAAGGGATGCTGGGATTTGTACTATAGGCTGCAGGTCTGACAAGGGATGCTGGGATTTGTAGGTCAGTAACAGCTAAAAGACCACAGGCTGCAGGTCTGACAAGGGATGCTGGGATTTGTACTATAGGCTTCAGGTCTGACAAGGGATGCTGGGATTTGTAGGTCAGTAACAGCTAAAAGACCACACAGGTCTGACAAGGGATGCTGGGATTGTACAGGCTTAGCTGCAGGTCTGACAAGGGATGCTGGGATTTGTACTATAGGCTACAGGTCTGACAAGGGATGCTGGGATTTGTATTATAGGCTGCAAGTCTAACAAGGGATGCTGGGATGTGTACTATAGGCTACAGGTCTAACAAGGGATGCTGGGATTTGTATTATAGGTTGCGGGTCTGACAAGGGATGCTGGGATTTGTACTATAGGCTGACAAGGATGCTGGGATTTGTATTATAGGTTGCGGGTCTGACAAGGGATGCTGGGATTGTACTATAGGCTAAAGGTCTGACAAGGGATGCTGGGATTTGTACTATAGGCTGCAGGTCTGAGAAGGGACGCTGGGATTAGTAGTTCAGTAACAGTTAGAAGACCATAAGTTGCTGGTCTGACAAGAGATGCTGGGATTTGTAGTTCATTAAGAGCTAAAAGACCACAGGCTGCAGGTCTGACAAGGGATGCTGGGATTTGTAGTTCAGTAACAGTTAAAAAGACCACAAGCTGCTGGTCTGTCAAGGGATGCTGGGATTTGTACTATAGGCTGCAGGTCTGACAAGGGATGCTGGGATTTGTATTACAGGCTACAGGTCTGAGAAGGGATGCTGGGATTTGTATTATAGGCTGCAGGTCGGACAAGGATGCTGGATTTGGCTGCAGTCGGACAAGGGATGCTGGGATTTGTAGGTCAGTAACAGCTAAAAGTAAAGACCACTGGCTGCAGGTCTGACAAGGCATGCTGGGATTTGTACTATAGGCTGCAGGTCTGACAAGGGATGCTGGGATTTGTATTATAGGCTGCAGGTCTGACAAGGGATGCTGGGATTTGTAGGTCAGTAACAGCTAAAAGACCACAGGCTGCAGGTCTGACAAGGGATGCTGGGATTTGTACTATAGGCTACAGGTCTGAGAAGGGATGCTGGGATTTGTATTATAGGCTGCAAGTCTAAAAGGGATGCTGGGATGTACTATAGGCTACAGGTCTAACAAGGGATGCTGGGATTTGTATTATAGGTTGCGGGTCTGACAATGGATGCTGGGATTTGTACTATAGGCTAAAGGTCTGACAAGGGATGCTGGGATTTGTATTATAGGTTGCGGGTCTGACAAGGGATGCTGGGATTTGTACTATAGGCTAGGTCTGACTACAGGTCTGACAAGGGATGCTGGGATTGTATTATAGGTGTCTGACAAGGGATGCTGGGATTTGTACTATAGGCTACAGGTCTGACAAGGGATGCTGGGATTTGTACTATAGGCTACAGGTCTGACAAGGGATGCTGGGATTTGTATTATAGGCTGCAGGTCTGACAAGGATTCTGGATTTGTAGGTCAGTAACAGCTAAAAGACCACAGGCTGCAGGTCTCACAAGGGATGCTGGGATTTGTACTATAGGCTACACCTCTAACAAGGGATGCTGGGATGTGTACTGTAGGCTACAGGTCTGACAAGGGATGCTGGGATTTGTACTATAGGCTGCAAGTCTAACAAGGGATGCTGGGATGTGTACTATAGGCTACAGGTCTAACAAGGGATGCTGGGATTTGTATTATAGGTTGCGGGTCTGACAAGGGATGCTGGGATTTGTACTATAGGCTACAGGTCTGACAAGGGATGCTGGGATTTGTACTATAGGCTGCAGGTCTGAGAAGGGACGCTGGGATTAGTAGTTCAGTAACAGTTAGAAGACCATAAGTTGCTGGTCTGACAAGAGATGCTGGGATTTGTAGTTCATTAAGAGCTAAAAGACCACAGGCGTTTGGTTAGACCTGGTAGCCTATTACAACATCCCAGCATCCCTTGTTTTAGTAACTTGCGGGCTATATATACAAATCCAGGCATCCCTTCCAGCTGGTAGCCTAAGGTACATAATCCAGCATCTTGTCAGATCTGCAGCTGTGCTTAGGGCTGTTACTGACCTCCTCAAATTCCCAGCATCTCCTGTGGTCAAGCCTGCAGCCTAATATATACAATCCAGCACCTTGTCAGGACTTGTCAGCTATAGTACATTAATCCCTGGCATGCTTGTCAGGACTGGCAGGCCTAGTGGTCTTTTACTTTTAGTCTGTTACTGACACTCACATGATCCCAGCATCCCTTGTCCGCTGCAGCCTATATACAGAATCCAGCATCCTTCTCAGTATCTGTAGCGCTGTAAATACAAATTCCAGCATCCCTTGTCGACTGCAGCTATAGTACGAAGATCGCCCAGGCATGCTCCCTGAACAGACAGCAGCTTGTGGTCCTTTTTAACTGTTATTGAACTACAAGTCACATCCTGTCAGCACTTATCCTTCAGCCTGGGGTATTTTTAGTACTTATATGAACTACAAATCCGCAGCATCTCTTGTCAGAGCCAGGCAACTTAATGGTCATCTAATGTTAACTGAAACACTGAATGCCCAGCGTCTTCTCAGACCTGTCAAGCCTATATTACAAATCAGCATCCTTGTCAGACCCTGTAGCCTGTAGTACAAATTCCCACATGCCCTATGTCAGAACCCGCAACCTAATAATACAGAATCTCCAGCATCCTGTCAATCATTAGCCTATAGTACATAATCTCCAGCATCCTTGTCAACCCTGCAACCTATAATACAATCCAGCATCCCTGTTTATGACTGTATGCCTATAGTACATCATTCAGCATGCCTTTTCGACTTGCAGCTATAACAATCCGAGCATCTCCTGTCAACTGTAGCCCTATAGTACAAATCCAGCATCCTTGTCAGTACTGAGCACCTATAAAAAGAGCCCAGCATCGCCTTTGTCAGACCTGTACTCTTATAGTCACAATCCAGCAATCCCTTGTCAGACCTGCAGCTTGTGGTCCTTTTAGTGCTGTTACTGAGGCTACAAGATCTCCAGCAGCCTTGCGAACCTGCAGCCTATAGTACAGAATTCCACATCCCTTGTCAGATGCCTGTAGCTGTAATGTATAATCCCAGCATGCCCTTTAGACTATAGCCTATAGTAGCAAACCGCAGCATCCTTGTCAGACCTGTAGCCCTATTAGACGAAATCCCACATCCCTGTGTCAGACTCGTCAAGCTCTCAAACATCCCAGCTATCCTTGTCAGAACCCTGTAGCCTAGCAGTACACATCCCAGCATGCACCTCCTTGTTAAGGTGTATGCTTATAGTAAATCCAATGCCATCCTTGGACTAGATGTTCTGTAGGCATAGAACAAATCAGTCATCCCTTGTCGAGACCCTGCAGCCTGTGGTCTTTTAGCTGTTACTTGAACCTATCATAATCCCAGCATCCCTTGTTCAGATCTCAGCCTATAGTCAAATCCCAGCATCTGTCAGACCTGTAGCCTTCATGAAAATCCTCTAGCATCCTTGTCAGACCGCGCGGCAACCTTATAATACAAATCCAGCATCCCCTTGTCAGACTTTAGCATAGTACAAATCTCCGAGCACTCTTGTCAGACCGCACACATAAACAAATCCAGCATTCCCTTGTTATGATACCTGTTAGCTATAGTACACATCCCAAGCATCCCTTGTTAACTGCGCCTATTACTATCATCTAGTCATCCTTCTCAGACCTGTAGCCTATAGTAAAATCCACATTCCTTGTCCGACCTGGCAAGCCATAGATACAATCCCACATCCCGTTGTCAGACACTGTTAGCCCTATTAGTGTGCAAATCCAGCATCCCTTGTAGAGCTCTGAGGCAGCCTGTTGTCTTTAGCTGTTACTGACTTACAAAATCCGCAGGCATTCCCTTGTCAGACTGCAGCCTATGTCATAATCCAGCAATTCCTGTCAGACCCTGTTAGCCTGTAATACAAGATCCGCATCCTGTCAGACTTATAGCCTATAGTACAAATCCTCAGCATTCCCTTGTCAGACTGTAGCCTAATAGACATAATCCCAGCACTTGTTCAGACCGAACTTATAGATACAAATCCAGCAATCCCTTGTTCAGCCTGTACTCACATAACATCCCAGATCCTTGTTAGAGGTGTAGCCTATAGGTACAAATCCCAGCATCCCTTGCTCAGACCTGCGTCTGTAGGTCTTTAGCTGTAGCTGACCTATCAAATCAGAATCCCTTGTCACACGCTGTCATGCTATAATACAAATCCCATCATCCCCTTGTCAGACTGTAGCATAGTACATAGATCCCACGCATCCTTGTCAGACCGCAGCCTATAATATAAATTCCAAACATCCTTGTCAGACTGTAGCTGTACAAATCCCAGCAATAATACTCTTATGACACCAAAAAATCCAGCATCCCTTTCGTCAGACCAAGCAATTTAGGTCTTCTAAACTGTCACTTGAACTACAATCCAGCGTCCCTTGTCAGACCTGCAGCCGACAAACAAATCCTAGCATCCCTTGTCAACCTTAGCCTATAGTAAACAAATCTCAGCATACTTGTCAACTGAGCCTACTAGTAATAATCCCAGCATCTTGTCGAACCTGCAGCACTGTGTTTTAGTGTTATGACCGTACAAATCCACCTAGCAATCCCTTTGTCAGAGTGTAAGCCTAAGTGACGAGAGTCCAGCAATCCATTGTCAGACTTGTACCTATAGTACGCAATCCAGCATCTGTCAGAACTGTCGCCTAATAGTACTAATCCCAGCACTCCCTTGTCAGACTGTAGCCTATAGTACAAACCCAGATCTCCTGTCAGAACACTGTAGCCTAATAGTAACATGAATCACCAGCACCTATTGTCAGACCTGTCAGCCATAGTTAAAATCCGCATCTTGTCCAGACACTGTAGACCTATATCTGTACATCCCAGCATCCTTGTTCAGAACCTTGCAGCCTGTGGTCCTTTTAGCTGTTACTGACTCAAATCCACCATTAATTGACTGCAGCCTATAATACAAATCCCAGCTATCCCTTGTCAGTCCCTGCAAGCCTGTGGTCTTTTAGCTGTTTATGGACCTACAAATCCCAGAACCTTGTCATGACTGCAGGCTATGAATACAATCCACATCCCTTGTCAACCTGTAGCCTATATGTACAAATCCCAGCAATCCCTTGTCAGATCCTGTAGCCTATATACACATCCCAGCATCCTGTCAGACTATAGCCTATAGTACAAATCCAGCATCCCTTGTCAGACCTGTAGCCTATAGTAAATCCTCAGCATCTCCTTCAGATCCGCAGCCTATGAAGTACATCACCAGATCCCTATGTAGACTGTACCTACAGTACAGCACCCAGCATCCCTTGTTAGAGGTGTAAGCCTATAGTACAACCAGCATCCCTTGTCAGAGCTGAGCCTCGTCTTTTAGCTGTTTACTGACCTACAAATCCCAGATTCCTTGTCAGACCTGCAGCCTATTATACAAATCCCAGCATCCCTTGGTCAGAACCTGTAGACTATAGTAACAAATCCCAGCATCCCTTTCAGACCTGTAGCCTACTAGTACAAATCCCAGCATCGCCTGTCAGACTGCAGCCTGTGGTCTTTTAGCCCTGTTACTGGACTACAAATCCACATCCCTTGTAGATCCTGTAGCCCGTATAGTAAAATCCCAGCATCCCTTGTCAGACTCGTAGCCTATAGTACAAATCCCAGCATCCCTTGTCAGACCTGAGCTATATACAAATCTCCTAGATCCCTTTGTCAACTGCAGGCTATAAAATAATCCCAGCATCCCTTGTCAGACTGTAGCTTACAAATCTCAGCAAAATACTCTTAATGAACAACAAATCCGCAGATCTCCTTTGAGATCAGCAATTTAGGTCTTGCTAACTGTCACTGCAAGCTACAAATCCAGCGTCCCTTGTCAAGACTGCAGCTATAAAACAAATCCAGCATCCCTTGCCAGACCTGTGAGCTATATACAATTCCCAGCAGTCTTTCAGAATCCTGTAGCCTTAGTACAAATCCAGCGATTACCTTTCAGCCTCTAGCCTATAGTAACAAATCCAGCATCTCCTTGTCAGACCTGTAGCCCTATAGTACAAATCAGCATCCTGTGTAGACCAGCAGCTGTGTCTTTACTGTACGAACTATGCAAACCCAGCATCCCCTGTCAGACCTGCAGCCTTGTGGTCTTTTTCTCTTAAAGAACTACAACTCCAGCCTCCTTGTCAGACCTGCGCCTATAAAAAATCCGAGCATCCCTTGGTCAGACCTTGCAGCCTGTACTCGCTTTTTAACTGTGATATGATGATGTTGAGAGGCTGTATCCAAGGGACGAGCTCATATTATAATAGAGGGAAATGGAAGGTGCCAATAGCAGGGAATGCGGCAACCTGTTAATTTCATTTTATTAATAGGGAGTGCTTTAATGTGTTGATGCAGAAAGGAAAAACTGATGTTAATTTCGATTTTTGGCATCGATATCAGATTTCAGCATTTGTGGCGAACAGCTAAAAAGATATAACAATTATAAGTTTAGGGTTTGTTTTGGTACAATGGGAGATATTGGTTGAGGGTTGATACTGAGGGCTGGTGCAGTAGCTTACAATCTCTCTGTCTTCTGTGTCCAAACAGTGAAATATTCCGAAGCGACGAATGCGTTTTCATAGTTTTGAAGCGATTTTCAAGCGTGATTTTCCGAGAGATTTCACAGTGATTGTTTTTACAAGAGATATTCACGTATTCCATCTGATTTTGGCGTTTGGAGAAAACATCTTCTTTTGACTGTTCTGATATCTCTTCTAAACCCAACACCTCTTTTAAGACTAAAAAACTTGGAGCGCAATCCTTTCTGCGCCCCTGAGGAGGGTAAGGAATGCCTACTGTTTTATCTGAATTTAGGTTTTGCGTGTATAGCGAACAGATACAGATAAAGTATCGAAGTAATAGAAATCTTTCTCTTCTCCTTCAGCCAAGGCCGAATCCAGTACCCTCTCTGAGATTTATAAGGTGAGTAGAAAGGAGGGTAAAACACTTGCTGCTACTGCTGGAAGTGAGACATGTTTTATACCCTGGGGAATATTATGTTATCAATAAAAGCCTTCATTTTTCTATTTTATTTTCCAGCCTCCTGACGGTCGGCTGACCAAGGATGTGCTTCTTGGAGTGGGCGGCACCGGAGACGTCTACAAGGTAAGGGACCAACCAATTCCTAGAAAGTAGGAGAACTGAACAAGAGTGTGATAACTACACACAATCACACAATGATTTAGGCAGACATATCAAGCTTCTGGTTTGGGGGCTGCATTAGACCCTCTCTTTCCTACTTGTATATAAGTCAACCTTTCTGTCTGTATTACAGGGTCGTCACCGAAATCATAGAGGCGTGGTAGCGGTGAAGATCGCCAACATCAGCCGAGTACTGTATCTTTATAATTCCAATCATTATATATCAATCCTATTTGTGTAGTTGCCTATGTGAGCTAAAGGGATTTCTATTATTCCACTCCAGGAATGAAGAGTCAGTCTGCAGGGAGCTGAAGTTTCTCCAGCAGTTCGGCGGCCACAATAACATCGCTCTTACTATGGAGCCTACTACAGGGCTCCACTCACGGAGTTGCCTCATCGGACTCTTGGAAGTAAGAAATGATTTACTGTATCGTGTTCATTCTCTTGTGCCCAAAGCAATCTCCACTGGAAGTTGATAGAATAATGACCTTAAATAAATATCTATGTATTTCAGATTGTTCTCGGAGTACTGTGGTGGAGGCTCTCTCCATAACCTCATCCCACAAGGACAATGGCCCAATCCCTGAAGGAGACCTGGATCGGCTATGTCTGCAAGGAGGTTTTAAAGGTAAGGCCAGATTTACTCCTTAAGGACTCTTCTTGTTGCATAAATTATATATATACAATCTCTTTGTTGGGATGTTTAGTCTTATGTCTGTTATAGTCTTATAACCTACATCTCAATCTCCCCAGGGGCTGCACCACATCCACAAGAACCGGGCCGTTCATAGAGACATCAAGAGCCTGAACATCATGCTCACAGAGACGGCCAAGTCAAGATCAGTGAGTAAAACTTACAGATATAAGAGTAATGGCTGGTTGGGAGCTTTTGTGAATATGGAGTCAGGGTGGTTTTCATAATTCAGGTTTCTTATCTTCTTGTGGTTAAACAGTTATTTTCCATTAATAGATTCTATCTGTCATTTCAGTCGACTTTGGAAACAGCTGGAACCTGGACCCGCAGACAGGATTGTGCCATGAAGCAGACGGGACTGCACATTGGATGGCACCCGAGGCCATAAGGAGAAGGGCCAGCGCCTGGCGTACGACACCAAAGTATGTTGTACTTATAGTACTTGTAACAACACCGAGCATTTACTTATCAGTGTTAATGCGACATAGAAGCAGTCGTTTTCTCATGGAGAGAAAGTTTTTCCAAAACTTTGGGTTTCTTAACTTTTTGCACAATGTGTCTGCTTTAATATATTTGCTCCTTTGCTCAGTTATGTAACTGCTATTGTTTGTAATGGAGATGTATTGCTGTATACACGTTATATATAATAAAGCATTTTTTTCACTTTTAACATATACCATGATGTGTTCATTTACTAGGGGGTGCATTGTGCTATTTAGAAGTTGTATTCTGTTCTGTTTTGGCCATCATTGAGCTAAGGAGAATGGCTTGTACTTTTGCCCCATGATAATATATGTATATGTTTCTAAAAGAGACTGTATAAGTGTTAGCCTTTTTACTTAGATTTTATTAAACAGCCACTAACCCAATTCTCTCCTTCTAATGCTCTTTGGTGTGTCTTTTGCAGTGTGACATCTGGTCGCTGCGGATAACCGCCATCGAAATGCCGAAGGAAAACCACGTAAGCGAATCACCATTTGGCTACTTTATTTTATACATTGAGCAGCAGAGGTTCTATATCAGAATTAAAGGAATTTGGGGTGATTTGCTATTTCCAACAAAAAATAACATTTTCTATAATTTAAATAAATAATTTCTAGACATGTTTGATGGGCTGATAATATATGTGTTTTTCATCTGTAAGGCAGGTTCAGTGCGGTGGTTTAAGAGAACCCGTAATTATTCCTAAAGAGAAAAAGCGCTGTATAGTGTGTTACCTTCTTTCAATGCGATAACATACAAGTTTAGAACTTCTCCAAAGACATCTCCCTTGTGAGTAGTTCTAAACTTGTATGTTATCGCATTGAAAGAAGGTAACACACTATACAGCGCTTTTTCTCTTTAGGAATAATTACGGGTTCTCTTAAACCAGCGCAGTGAACCTGCCTTACAGCTACAATACACGAGCACTAGTGGGTCCACTTTTTTATCGGTGCTGCTTGAATTTGACTTAGCGCGGAGTTCACTTATCCTACAGACTAACTCATATATGTTTTTCACATTTAGCATATGCAGATATATACCCTGTGGAGCAGCTGATTAGAGAAGCCCAACCACCGAAGCTTCAATCAGACAGATGGTGAGTCGGTCCCAGCTTGTGTCACTGTACATTGTACCTGTGCTTACAGACATGGAACTCACATTTTCTTATTAACACTTGGGACAGTTGGCAACTCCTATATCCACTTAGCCGCTTCCACGGTCCTCACCTTCCCCTTGTCTGTATAAATTTGGGATAATGGGGAGATTTCAGTCTCAGCTCATAGCGATGTGTATTTTGTTTAAATACCTCCTAAATATAAATAGAGGTTTTTCTACTGCAGGCAGGGATATGTGTGATTTGAGGGAAATATAGATGGATGCAGAGCAGATATGATATATTTTATGTATATAATCACTGTCTATGTCTCAGGGGCATATCAGTTATAACTATTGGGCCCCACTACTATGTGATTACTATAATGTGTAATGCTGTAATACTATGGGTCTCACTTCTCCCTAAAGAGATCAAATCAAAATAGATAGATAGATAGATAGATAGATAGACAGATAGATGATATATTATAGATAGACAGATAGATATACTGCAAAATATATGTAAATTCTGGAGTATAGCTAATGGTTACTGGGTAAAAGCTTCTGGAATCTGGAAATAATAATCTGGGGATTTTTTTTGCTAGCTAAAGCTAAAATCTCTTTTTTTCCAGGTCACAACGTTTTGTGTCCTTCTTGGATTCCTGTCTGAAGAAGGATCCTTCAGAGAGAGGGAGTGCTGAAGAACTCCTGCAGCACCCATTCATCACCCAACTGACACCTAAGAAGATCATCAGGGCTGAGATTGGAGAACATCTCCGGACTCTGCAGAACCGGCCGGCCAAGAAAGGTGAGGGAATCCATTATATTTGATACGACTGCACCATCACACAGTGTAACTCAACATCTGCAAGAGTTGGTTTTATTATAATGGCACTGGGAATAATATACATGTTTTAAGGGGTACTTTAGCTTAATATTATATTTTTAGTATAATGGTGACAATGGCATTCTAAGACAATTTGCATTTAGTCTTCAGTCTTTATTTTTTTGTTTATGACTCATATACAAGCTTTAATTAGTATTCATGAATCACAAATATGATTTTTCCCTATACAGGACTGAAGGCTCTGTGGACCCTGAAGCTGCGGCGTGCTTGTGACTTCTGCACACAGACATCGGCAGAACAAGAAGCAGCTCTGCAAGTGGCCCTGGAGGGCTTCTCCTGTTATTGATCTTGTGGCCAATAACATCAACAGCCCAAATGAGTTTCCTGAATCACAGCCTAGGAAAAAGAAACATCCACAGGGTAAGGTCCCATCTCCATTCAGTATCCCCTGTACAACGGTTCTCAGCTGGTAGACAAATAGCAATCTGATCCCCTGCTGCCTGGAGTGTGTCTACATTTGGTAGGGACCTGAATCCTCACTGTGCACAAGAGGTGTGTTTCGGCTAGAAGATACTCAAGTTTACATTTCTTGGTCACAATCCTCCCCATGTGTGAAGCAGATAAACACACCGGGCAGTAGGGGCTGAATCAAGGTTTTCTGTGTTGATGGACATTAGCCTCACTTCAGCAGCCGCACAATAACACAACAGGGTAGAATGCGATTGAGAAGGCTCAGGCATTATTTCCTATTCCCATAGCCAGTGCATTTATTTCTAAAAGGAGCATCAGCCTGGGAGAAAAACTCCCTAACATGTTGGAACCCCTAATGAATAAGGCTTGTGCATAAATGCCATGCCTCTGAATGAGAATTAATCATAATCCATTACTGACTATTTTTTTCTTATACAGATCCAGTGGCGTCTGCAGCTCCACCAGCAACATCTCCTTTCAAGCTGATGCAAGTGGTAACATCAAGATTCCTGCAACTACACCAGCAGAGACTTTTAATCTCCATGATCATATTCTTTTTCAGTCTACCACATCTCCACCAGTGGTGTATTTGCTCCAGTTTACATCACTCCACCCACACACATCTCCACCTCACTTTCCAACTGCCATAGTCCATCTTCCTTTTTTTGTAGACTACGACAACTCCAACATCTTGCCTTAAACATCTACATTTCACAGAACCATAGCAACAACATTCCTGTCCACCTCTACAGCTCGACTAGCAGCATTCACTTATCAAACACCATAGCTCCACTATTAGGACTTTAGTTTGCATTAGTATCCAATTACCACATCTCCACCCAGGGACCTTCCATTTAACTTTAGCTCCACCACCAGCCCTTATCCCATATTTTACCTCTACCCGCAAGCTCTGTCCTTTTGCTAACACACCTCCACCAATATCTTCTTTTATTTAGCTATCATCAAGAATTTCTCCTCTTTAAAATATCTTTTAGTCCTTGCCCTTCTTCCTGCATCTCCATTGGTTCTTCCATTCCACCAATACCAAGACATTTAGTCACACCACACAGCACACACTAAAATGATGCTCCCTACACAGAGGCTTCTCTTCTCCACTTTTTTCTTTTGCCCCTCTAACACCAATTCCTCAGTGGTTTCTCCTGTTCAAATTCTTTCCTTTCTAAATTCTATCCTTTCAAGCCTTCGACTCAACAACCAGTCACATCTCCTACTCTAAACCCTGACATAAACTCTTAGTACTGATACTGACATAAACTCATAGTACAAGTTGATCCAGGGACTTGTCCGATTGCCCATTGGGAGTCAGGAAGGAATTTTTCCCCCTCTGAGGCAAATTGGCTCTGGCTTCAGATGGGGTTTTTGCCTTCCTCTGGATCAACTACTAAATAGGAAGATCCCTTTTACACTAAAACTTGAACCTAATGGATGTGAGTCCTTCCCAACTTAAATTAGTATGAATTAATCTAAAATGCATAAATATAACATCCAATTTATAAATAAATATGTTAATACACATTTCATTGGTGTTCTTGCATTTTTTATAGTTCTATAGTATTGCCAGGCAACATTACAGAGGAGGGAGACCTCTAGTGCAAGGGAAAAGGGTCATTGAAAAGTGAAGGTGGAAATAAGAGGCAAGGGTGGGAGAAATTGGTGAAAGGAGATTCTAAGGAAGAAATTTAAGAAGGGATAAGCCATGTCTGGACCCAGTCCTACTGATCTGCACTGATGTCAGAGGTTGGTCAATCAATCACATACAAATGATATATAGTGTATATAAACATATCAGTGGGATTAGTACATTATGAGACTGGGTTCAGAAGGTGCTGACTCATTAATATGTTATTTTGGGCCTAGCAGGGACTTTGATATACATGTCATTGCCATTAGTATCCTTTGAGCCAAGGAGAAATGGACTCATTGAGTCTAGAAAGAGCTGACCCATAAACATGCCACTGTCATTAGAAGACGTTTGTCCCATGATAAAGTTGCCTTTGGTATTATTTGGGCAGAGGAAGGGCAAGTCTGTGTGATGTTTCATTGGGCATCAGTCCATCCTGTGATTGGTCTACTGATAACAGGTGGGTTATTAATGGCCACTGGAAATTCAAGGAGCCGTGGGCCAAAGTAAGACGTACATAATTTACTGAGGTTCACTGCACATATACATGTACAGCGTATCACGCCTCTCAGTTCTGTTGGGCCCAGGCCTTTAAGGAATCACATGTTGATCTTGCTGCCTCCCTGCTGGATGGTGTTGCCCCCATGCTTTAGAATAAAGTAGTAGAATACCCATGCCCACTGACATACATGAGATGGGGAAATAGGAGACGCTGCTCGTGGGAGTTGGTGCCACCAACAGGTTTTCACAGTCCATTGCACTGATTTAGGCTGGGTGCCAGCACAGTCCAGTCAGCTCGGAAGAAGCATTATACTGGGCTTGTGCTGTGCCAGGGACATTATCAAACATGGGCCCTCAGAAGGTCCTGCCTGACCAATATCTAGGGTTGTCACCATTTTGGAAAAAACAATCTGGCTGTACAGAAAGGGGAGGGACAATGAGGGGGTGGTTCGGGAGAAAATATGGTCGAGATGGGAGCAGGGGATTATAGGAAGAAGTGAAAGAAGTGGAGCTGGAGGCAGGGATTGGGGAGGGACAGGACAGGGGTGGTACCAGTGTCGGACTGGGACCACATGGGCCCTCCCAAAAAGACCAGGGGCCCACTCTCAGTACTATTATTCTTCTTCTTCTCCTCACTCAACTCTATTATCCTAGTCTCTATTCTTTACATAATATACTCTATTATTCCATCTATTTAGCCTCTTTGTTCTAAAAGAAATAGGGAATGGCCATGAACTAGGCCAAATATTTAGCAGCATGAGGGCCCTCTGACATCTTGGCCCACCCGGAATTTTCCTGGTATCCCGGTGGGCCAGTCCGACACTGGGTGGTACGTCAGGGAATTATAAATTTATGAGCAAATACATTGCTGGTTAAATATGTAACACTGGTCCCAGTCTCGGCTGCTATATTACTGGTTAGGCTGGTGATATGCCAAACCCATTCATGTCTGATTGAAATTCAGCCATATGTATCTGGGCAGGGTTCAAATGGACCCTTGACTGAAGTAGCCACTGATCAGTTTCCTGCTCTGGTACAGTCCATTGGCCAGACTAGTCCACCTCTCAAAGAATGAGCCAGGGAGCAGATTTCAGGTATTTTAGATCTAAGCAGGAAAAAGAATCAAACAGCAAATCCAAACACTGTGTATAGATCTATATATTCAGTAGGACATGTGGCAGGGGGTTGGAATCTGATAATGAAACATCCCACAAATGGACACACAGAAACATCATACAAAATAGTTTATTTATTTATTTTTATTTTTTTTACAAAACAGAAAACGAATGACATTATTATGAATTCTACGCTGAATTATAAACACGGGGGCCTGGTTTCCATCTGTATATAACTGAGCAGCTTTACGCCCGTAGCGGCTTCTGCACTAACGTTTTGTAGTCGCTGGTGGTTTCTTCAGCTTCTCAAAATATTCATCCAACGTCCTCTGGAGTTTGTCCAGAATCTGCAGAAATGAACGAAAGAGAGAGAATGGTTTAGTATCAGTCAATAAACCCCTTTTACATCCGTGTGCAAAATAAATACCTAGAAATGTTCTATTAGAGGCAGTTCATTGTGTCTGGTGCAAATGGATATAAGAGGGATGACTCTACTGGGGATCAGTGATTGGAAAAACTTGGGATTTTACATTTTCTCCTCTTTAAAGAAAAGTTGAATATAAAAATGCTAGAACTGTTTGAAGCCTGAACAGAAGTGATTAAAGGGGTAGTTCACCTTTAAGATCACTTTTAACATGTTATAGAATGGCCAATTCTAAACAAATTTTCAATTGGTCATTTACATTTATTTCTCATAGTTTTTAAATTATTTGCCTTCTACTTCTGACTCTTTCTAGTTTTCAAACAGGGGTCACTGACCCCATCCAAAAACAAATGCTCTGTAAGGCTACAAATGTATTGTTATTGCTACTTTTTATTATTAAGGTCCTCTCCTATTCATATTCCAGTCTCTTATTCAATTCAATGCATGGTTGCTACGGGAATTTGGACCAGATGGCTGAAACTGCAAACTGGAGAGCTGCTGAATAAAATGCTAAATAACTCAAAATCCACAAATAATAAAAAATGAAAACCAATTGCAAATTGTCTCAGAATATCACTCTCTACATCAAACTAAAGGTGAACAACCCCTTTAATATGAGACAGGGAGGAAAACAGAGAACTCACAGCCTGATTGTGCCGGTTACTTTCATTCTCCTATTCATATTCCAGTCTCTTATTCAAATCAATGCATGGTTGTTAAGGGTAATTTGGACCCTAGCAACCAGATGGCTGAAACTGAAAACTGGAGAGCTGCTGATTAAAAAGCTAAATAAATGAAAATCCACAAATAATAAAAAAAAGAAAACCAATTGCAAATTGTCTCAGAATATCACTCTCTATATCATACTAAAAGTTCATTTAAAGGGGGCATGGCTTGGAGCGTAATGTGAACGGACGTTGAGAAGTACATCTCAAAATCCCCTGATTTTATTCTGCAATACAGCTCTAATACGGCTTCGGAGGCAACACCAATCGACCTAATACCCCTGAGATCTCTAATGGGGCAAAATCGAGACTCTCAGGCTGCCTCAAGACTAGAAAGGTATGCAAAAATGGCACCAGAGCCCATTTGCCAGAGGCAAGGCCAAAGCCACGAGGAATTAAAAGAACAGGAACCGACTCTGGTCGACCTGTTGACAGAAATCAGAGTCGCAAAAGAATCCAGCAACAGCCTGCTTTGCTAAAAGACTGAGGAAATAAAAGTCGAGCTGTCCATTATAATGCAAGACCTGCAGAAGGTGCGGGAAAGGGCGGCTACCCTGGAACAAAGGGTGAGCTCCGTTGAAGACTTTTGTCACCCCCTGCCGGAGAAAGTCCAGCACCTCCAACAAGCGATAGACGCATGCACCTCCAAATCAGACGGTCTGGAGAACAGGCTGCGGCGGAACAACCTGAGATTCATTGGGTTCCCAGAAAGAGCAGAGGGAAGCTCTCCTGAAAACTTTGTGGAAGCCTGGCTGATTGAGCAATTCGGCAGGAATAACTTCTCCACAGCCTTCACCATAGAAAGAGCCCACAGGCGATGCTTTACCCTGCCAGACTGCATGTCGTCGCGGAGGGTCAGACGCGCTGTTTCACCACGCCAACCAGCTCAGTGCCTGGCTGGATACCCAGCAGAACCAAGCTTAACACTGTATGGCTAGGCCGTAGAAGCATCACTCTGATACATCCCCTACCTCATCTCGCACGCAAGAGTCGCATTGTGAGTACTGACTGGGTGGGAGTAAAGATGATTTGAGTATACCTTTTCTTTTTTTCCTCTCTCTTCTTCTTGGCTGTTTACTCTGCCCACCTAAAGTTCCATGTGGCGAAACCCGAGGTGCCAACTACCACAAGCTTTTAAGGGCTGTGGTAGAGTGACCAAAACAATGTGTGAAAATGTATGTTTTCCCTTTATGTTCTCCTTAGTGGGAGAGGTAGGCACCAGGAAGGGAGTTCATAAAGAGAGAATAGGTTCTCTGTTTAAAGGCTTTGGCGGCCAGGTCCTGGAAGCTGGAGTATTCTGGAAAGAACAGGCAAGCCAGGGCTCTGATCCAGTAGTCCAGCTAATGGATTAGAGCTCACCTTCCACAGGAAGGCTGTCCTGTGGAAAGTTATTTAGTTCTAGTGGGCCTGTTAGGAATGTCTCTCAGAGCAGGACACAGAGCAGGAAGGATACTGCCTGTGTGAGGAACTCCCAGAGGGGCTGGGGTGCCATTTGCACCCAAGTAACAGAGGGTCTGTCTGACTGAGGAAAGCCAGGAGGCTGAGCAATCCTCCAGGAGATTTGTGAGTACAGGGGTGACCCCTGCTTATGTGTTTGCTTACTGGTAGTCCGCAAGGGGCCCAGTGTAGTAAGGGAACGCTTTATGTGTGAAGTTAGAACCCAGTGGGCAGGATTTATTTTTATGATTTGTTTTGTATCCTGAAATAGTCACCCCTGTGTATAAATAAACTGCCTTAAAAAGGAGAAAAGTGTCTGTTGTGGATCCCACACCTTACAGGGCGTACAATACACCTTATTGCACAATGTTTACACTGAATGCCCACATAATCTGGATTGGACACTGAAGGGGATGGTAAGATTTATTTGATCCAGCAAGTGCCCCCCCCCCCCAAAGTTTGTTCCCATGCGGGTTGTTAACCTTTAAGATTCGAGTAGGAGCCACACTAACTTTACAGGTTTTTTTTTAATCTTGGCTGAATCTCGTGTTTAATAGAGATCAGCAGTTCACGACCATCATTGGCCCAGCTTAAGTACATGACTCGCTTCAGTTATGCACGTTTGGGTGAAATTCTGCCAAAAGTTGGGGCCTTGTGCAGAAGGGGAGGGCGATGACAGGGGGATTACGGGAATGTTTCTGAGTACCACTTTTAGGTACGCACATGACAAAAGGTTGAGGTATGATATAAGAGACACTTGGAAAGAGATACACACGCTACATCTGTTCTGTCACATATTGATCATGCCTTTCTGAACCAAAGAGCACTCTCCCTGGTGAAAAGTACTAAATACCTACCGAGAGGCATCTCTGAAAGTAGACCTTCATTTGGAACCCCAGAAGAACAGGCCGAGATGGTCTCTCAATCCAATCTGGGTAAACCTCCGTCGTAATCTGGAGAGAGTAGAAGAAAACATTACTGATCTCCTAGAAAACATGGTAGACCCCAATGACCAGCTCAATGTATGGGAGGCATTCAATTTTTCCATTTAGAAATAAATGCCTACAAGGCCCAGAATGCATACTGGCAGCAGTTGCTAGAAAAAGTCATTAAAATGGAAATCCAGGTAGCCCTGGCTCCATCTGATCAAGGGTTATTGGAGTTGAAATTAGCGCAAGAGGCCTTGGCTAACTATTTGCCAGAAAAAGCAAAACAGCAGCACCTTTTCTCCAAAATCAACATTCTTGAGCATGGAGAAAGGGCAGGGAAAATGCTAGCCCACTTGTCTGGACAACACTCCACTCCCCCGGCCATAACGCTTCTAAAAGATGCCAATGGTAACTCAACATCAGACCCCTGATGTACTCGTCCACCCTAACCCCAGCAGATATGCCAGAGGTAGAATAATTTCTTAATGCTGTAAGGCTTCCCCAGCTAGCCCCAGAATACCGAGAATACCTTGAGTCCAGAATATCCCTAAGTGAAGTACAAGAGGCTATAGATTCTTTCCCAAATGGGAAAGCTGCTGGTGCAGACGGACTACCCATTGACCTCTATAAACTCCACTCCAAATGACTAGCTCCCCTACTACTCAAGGTTTATAATGCGGCCCTACATTAAGTGGAACTGGCACCATCAATGTATGAGGCTGCTGTAATACTCCTCACAAAACCGGGAAAGGATTCATCCCTACCAGAATCCTATAGGCCAATCTCCCTCTTGACAGCGGACATCAAGATACTAGCCAAGATCATAGCAAATAGGCTAAAGAAGGTAATACATATTTTAATTGATGATGATCAGCTAGGCATCATGCCAGGTAAAACCACAGCTATGAACATCCGCCAAATGATGGTGAACCTTACGTCAGAGCACCACAATCAAGGTGGCAGGGCAGTGGCAGCACTAGACGTAGCCAAGGCCTTTGACACGGTGGAGTGGGCATATCTTTGGAGGGTGCGAGGACATATGGGCTTTGGGCCACAGATCACCGCACTTATACAGTTGTTATATTCCAAACCAATGACTGCACTGAGAGTCAGGGCTGCGATGTCAACTCCTTTTGCACTCACCAGAGGCACTAGGCAGGGTTGTCCGCTATCCCCACTCCTGTTTGCTATTGCCATAGAACCCTTTGCTGCTGCATTCAGACAGAACACACAAATAAAAGTTTGGGTTTCTAGTGCAGGGGGAAGATAAAATTCAGCTATATGCCGATGACACCCTGGTATATCTGGCAGATAGAGACCAATCACTAAGTTAACTCTTTAAGCTAACTGGAAAATTCTGTAAGGTCTCTGGTTTAAAGGTAAACCCCTAAAAGTCTACCCTATTTCTGGTAGATCCCCCCACAGCAGAGTAAGACCTTGGTAACTGTCCCCTACAGGTGTCAGCCAAAGTCACATACCTGGGAGTAGAGATAGCCTTGCCTATCACTAGCTTTTGTGACTTGAATGTAACGCCCCTTCTATTCTGGGTAGAAACCAAACTGTCAGCTTGGGAGGCCTTGCCCATCAGACAAGTAGGTAAGATTCAGCTGGTAAAAATGTTTGTTCAGCCAAAATTGATGTATACACTGTGGCACGCTCCAGTGTCCCTCCTGCTAACATTATTACCAAAATTGACACAAGGTTGAAGAAGTTTATCTGGGGCAACAACAGGTGCAGGCTGAGTATGGAGACACTGAAAAGACCCATAAGGGATTTACCTAGCAATGCAGATCTCACATATGTCAGTGCTGAAGCCGGAAGGCCCTTGCTCAGCACTCTATAGAGCATGGAACACTCTTAACTCCCAAGAAAGTGACCCCCTCACAAGCTCTGCTCACAGTCCCTACAAAGACAAACAGATCAAAGGTTAACCCTGTCCTAGGGAACACCAAATGGGTATTTTCCAAGATTAACCAGATAATGGGAATTGCCAATATAGACCCATCCACTCCACTATGGGAAAATGCCAAACTGGGTGGGGTGGCGGAGCTCAAACAACCCCAATGTTGGTTAGATAATGGAGTATGTACAATAGCAGATGTTAGGATACAAGGTAAACCTCTGTCCTCCTCTGAAATAAAAGAGAGGTGGGCCATCCCTATGTCTCACTGGCTATTCTATATGAGGCTCAGGTAAAAGTTAATGGAATGGTACAAAGTGAAACTACAAGAACCAAATGACCATCCAATCATCACAATACTCAATAAGGAAAAGCCCCAGGGCACAATATCTAAGGTATATAAAATTATCTGCGAATATAGGCACAGGGGTAACCCACTGAAATGCAGAGGGCAGTGGGACCTGGGTACCTTAATTGACACACAGTGGACAGCGGCACTTAAAGCTCCTAGTCAAATATCCTTTATTCCAAGGCATAGGTTATTACAATTGTACTTGCTCCACAGGGCTTATTATACAAGGAGCATGCTCAATAAAATGTTCCCTAATCTATAGCCTCAATGTGCCAGATGTAAACAGGCAGAAGGGGACCTACTACATACCCTTTGGAGCTGCCCTGAATTGCAAGTATACTGGAGAGGGTCTCTTGTAATACTCGAGGAAGTAACAGGGAATGATAACCTAGTTGACCCTAAACTCTAAACTGTGTCTCTTGAATATACAGACTGGTACTGGTAAGGCTCCCCAATTGGCACCATTCCTAAGCAAAGCCCTATTCCAACTACGTAGACTTATCGCCCTAAACTGGAAGGCGGAAGCTCCCCCAGACATAGCCCAGTGGATTACTGACCTTGCTAAAATAGAGCTCCTGATGGCGAAACGAAAGGGTTGCCAAGTCAAGTTTTATAGGATACGGGGCCCCTGTCTACGGAAATTCCCCCTGCAGCTGTACTTAAACTCGGATGATCTATGAATAACGTAGCAGGGTAAAAAAGTAGGACGCAGGTAGAATGGTGTTAATACTGTCTCTTTATTGAAAACTGTAATACAAAAATGATGTATCAAATCCAATGTGTATCATGAAAAATTTTATCGTGCTGTATAATTCTGTTTATACTCAATAAACTTACCTGAACAAATCAAAAAAAAAAAGTTAATTTAAAGGTGAACAAACCCTTTAGGGAGGAAAGCAGAGAACTTAAAGGCCTGATTGCGCCGGTTACTTTCATTCTCACCCAGCGCCTTCCAGAGATGGTCAATAGCTGAATAAGGGAACCAGACCAACTGAGATGTTGCAGAGAGAGGAGCCTGGGGGGGGGGGAAGAAACATCATTATTATCCTTTATACAGCGCATGGCTTCTCCAGTATAACTGATTTTCCTATCACAGTGGCACAAGCACAGTTGGTTCAGTTCAGGAGGCAATAAAGTCATCAGTAGGTTTGCAGAGGGAAACAGACACTCCATATGGATAGTGCCTTAAAGGAGATGGAAAGTCTACAACTAAGTAAGCTTTATCAGAAAGGTCTATATAAATACACCAGTAAACCCTCAAAGTAATGCTGCCCTCTGTCAAAAGAAACACAGCATTTCTTTCCTTCTATTGTGTACACATGGGCTTCTGTATCAGACTTCCTGTTTTCAGCTTAAACCTCCAGGGCTTGGGCATGCTCAGTTTGCTCCTTTCCCTTCCCCCCCCCCTCCCTGCTGTAATATGAGCTCAGAGCTATGAGTGAGCACGGAGAGACGCAGGCAGGAAGTGATGTTACACCAAGCTAATATGGCAGCTGCTATCCTAAACAAACAGAGCTTCTAGAGCTCTTTACTCAGGTATGGTAAAGCATTCTACAGAATAAATATAGTGCACTATTGTGGCTAATCTATTGGCAATAAACGGCTCGGGTGGCTTTACTTCTCCTTTAAATTAAATGAGTATTCGTGTTTGGGGTTCATCTAAGATGCCATACCCCGTACCCCACAGAAATTCATAGGCACAGTGATCCCTTCACCCCCTACAAACATCCAGCGACACAATGACCTGCCCAAAACCTAAGGTAGAGGTTACAACCTGTATCAAACCTACAATACAAGTTGGCAAACCCCGGGGTACAGGGGGATCACATGACTGTGACGTCAGGTCCTTTCCGAGGATAGGAACTAGCCGCTACCTTTCTATGACGCCTAGTGTTAAGGTAGGTTAGAGGCTCCTCTCTCTGCAACCTCTTAGTTGATCTGGTTCCCTTATTCAGCTATTGACCATTTCTGGCAGGCTCTGGGCGAGAATAAAAGTAACCAGGCTGTAAGTTCTCTGCTTTCCTCCCTTTCTCATGTTAAAGGGGTTGTTCACCTTTAAATGAACTTTTCGTATGATGTAGAGAGAGATATTCTGAGACAATTTGCAATTGGTTTTCATTTTCTATTATTTGTGGATTTTGAGTTATTTAGCATTTTATTCAGCAGCTCTCCAGTTTGCAGTTTCAGCCATCTGGTCCAAATTCTCGTAGCAACCTTGCATTGAATTGAATAAGAGACTGGAATATGAATAGGAGAGGACCTTAATAATAAAAAGTAGCAATAACAATACATTTGTAGCCTTACAGAGCATTTGTTTTTGGATGGGGTCAGTGACCCCTGTTTGAAAACTAGAAAGAGTCAGAAGTAGAAGGCAATTAACTTAAAAACTATGAGAAATAAATGTAAATGACCAATTGAAAAGTTGTTTAGAATTGGCCATTCTATAACATGTTAAAAGTGATCTTAAAGGTGAACCACCCCTTTAATCACTTCTGTTCAGGCTTCAAACAGTTCTAGCATTTTTATATTCAACTTTTCTTTAAAAAGGAGAAAATGTAAAATCACTGGGTAGTGCCAAGTTGTTGGAGGCTCCCAATTATTCCAATCACTGATCCCCAGTACAGTCATCCCTCTTATATCCATTTGCACCAGACACAATGAACTGCCTCTAATTAGGGATGCACCGAATCCAGGATTCGGTTTGGGATTCGGCCAGGATTCAGCCTTTTTCAGCAGGATTCAGATTCGGGCGAATCCTTGTGCCTGGCCGAACCAAATCCAAATCCTAATTTGTATATGTAAATTAGGGGTGGGTAGGGAAATCACGTGATTTTTCATCACAAAAGAAGAATTCAGCCGAATCTTTCACCAAGGCCGAATCCCAAATAGTGGATTGGGTGCATCCCTACCTCTAATAGAACATTTCTAGGTATTTATTTTGCACACGGATGTATAAGGGGTTTATTGACTGATACTAAACCGTTCTCTCTCTCTCTCTCTCTCTCTCTCTCTCTCTCTCTCTCTCACTCTCTCTTTCTCTTTCGTTCATTTCTGCAGATTCTGGGCAAACTCCAGAGGAAGTTGGATGAATATTTTGAGAAGCTGAAGAAACCACCAGCGACTACAAAACGTTAGTGCAGAAGCCGCTACGGGCGTAAAGCTGCTCAGTTATATACAGATGGAAACCAGGCCCCCGTGTTTATAATTCAGCGTATAATTCATAATAATGTCATTAGTTTTCTGTTTTGTACAAAAAAAAATAAAAAAAAATAAACTATTTTGTATGATGTTTCTATGTGTGTCCATTTGTGGGATGTTTCATTATCAGATTCCAACCCCCTGCCACATGTCCTACTGAATATATAGATCTATACACAGTGTTTGGATTTGCTGTTTGATTCTTTTTCCTGCTTAGATCTAAAATACCTGAAATCTGCTCCCTGGCTCATTCTTTGAGAGGTGGA
Source organism: Xenopus laevis (assembly GCF_017654675.1). Lineage (NCBI taxonomy): Eukaryota > Metazoa > Chordata > Amphibia > Anura > Pipidae > Xenopus > Xenopus laevis. The sequence goes on along the minus strand of NC_054374.1, from coordinate 67,635,980 downwards.
ATAGTCTGGCCAATGGACTGTACCAGAGCAGGGAACTGATCAGTGGCTACTTCAGTCAAGGGTCCATTTCAACCCTGCCCAGATACATATGGCTGAATTTCAATCAGACATGAATGGGTTTGGCATATCACCAGCCTAACCAGTAATATAGCAGCCGAGACTGGGACCAGTGTTACATATTTAACCAGCAATGTATTTGCTCATAAATTTATAATTCCCTGACGTACCACCCAGTGTCGGACTGGCCCACCGGGATACCAGGAAAATTCCGGGTCGCCAAGATGTCAGAGGGCCCTCATGCTGCTAAACATTTGGCCTAGTTCATGGCCATTCCCTATTTCTTTTAGAACAAAGAGGCTAAATAGATGGAATAATAGAGTATATTATGTAAAGAATAGAGACTAGGATAATAGAGTTGAGTGAGGAGAAGAAGAAGAATAATAGTACTGAGAGTGGGCCCCTGGTCTTTTTGGGAGGGCCCATGTGGTCCCAGTCCGACACTGGTACCACCCCTGTCCTGTCCCTCCCCAATCCCTGCCTCCAGCTCCACTTCTTTCCCTTCTTCCTATAATCCCCTGCTCCCATCTCGACCATATTTTCTCCCGAACCACCCCCTCATTGTCCCTCCCCTTTCTGTACAGCCAGATTGTTTTTTCCAAAATGGTGACAACCCTAGATATTGGTCAGGCAGGACCTTCTGAGGGCCCATGTTTGATAATGTCCCTGGCACAGCACAAGCCCAGTATAATGCTTCTTCCGAGCTGACTGGACTGTGCTGGCACCCAGCCTAAATCAGTGCAATGGACTGTAAAAACCTGTTGGTGGCGCCAACTCCCACGAGCAGCGCCTCCTATTTCCCCATCTCATGTATGTCAGTGGGCATGGGTATTCTACTACTTTATTCAAAAACATGGGGGCAACACCATCCAGCAGGGAGGCAGCAAGATCAACATGTAATTCCTTAAAGGCCTGGGCCCAACAGAAATGAGAAGCGTGATATGGCTGTACATGTATATGTGCAGTGAACCTCAGTAAATTATGTACGTCTTACTTTGGCCCAGGGCTCCTTGAATTTCCATTGGACATTAATAACCCACCTGTTATCAGTAGACCAATCACGGGATGGACTGATGCCCAATGAAACATCACACAGACCTGCCCTTCCTCTGCCCAAATAATACCAAAGGCAACTTTATCATGGGACAAACGTCTTCTAATGACAGTGGCATGTTTATGGGTCAGCTCTTTCTAGACTTAATGAGTCCATTTCTCCTTGGCTCAAAGGATACTAATGGCAATGACATGTATATCAAAGTCCCTGCTAGGCCCAAAATAACGTATTAATGAGTCAGCACCTTCTGAACCCAGTCTCATAATGTACTAATCCCACTGATATGTTTATACACTATATACTGTATCATTTGTATGTGATTGATTGACCAAACCTCTGACATCAGTGCAGATCAGTAGGTCTGGGTCCAGACATGGCTTATGTCTTCTTATATTTCTTCATTCTTAGCATCTCCTTTCACCAATTTCTCCCACCCTTGCCTCTTATTTCCACCTTCACTTTTCAGTGATCCTTTTCCCTTGCACTAGAGGTCTCCCTCCTCTGTAATGTTGCCTGGCAATACTATAGAACTATAAAAAATGCAAGAACACCAATGAAATGTGTATTAACATATTTATTTATAAATTGGATGTTATATTTATGCATTTTAGATTAATTCATACTAATTTAAGTTGGGAAGGACTCACATCCATTAGGTTCAAGTTTTAGTGTAAAAGGGATCTTCCTATTTAGTAGTTGATCCAGAGGAAGGCAAAAACCCCATCTGAAGCCAGAGCCAATTTGCCTCAGAGGGGGAAAAATTCCTTCCTGACTCCCAATGGGCAATCGGACAAGTCCCTGGATCAACTTGTACTATGAGTTTATGTCAGTATCAGTACTAAGAGTTTATGTCAGGGTTTAGAGTAGGAGATGTGACTGGTTGTTAAGTGGAAGGCTTGAAAGGATAGAATTTAGAAAGGAAAGAATTTGAACAGGAGAAACCACTGAGGAATTGGTGTTAGAGGGGGGGGGGGCAAAAGAAAAAAGTGGAGAAGAGAAGCCTCTGTGTAGGGGGCATCATTTTAGTGTGTGCTGTGTGGTGTGACTAAATGTCTTGGTATTGGTTTAATGGAAGAACCAATGGAGGTCCAGGAAGAAGGGCAAGGATTAAAAGATATTTTAAAGAGGAGAAACTCTTGATGATAGCTAAATAAAAGAAGATATTGGTGGAGGTGTGTTAGCAAAAGGACAGAGCTTGCGGGTAGAGGTAAAATATGGGATAAGGGCTGGTGGTGGAGCTAAAGTTAAATGGAAAGTCCTTGGGTGGAGATGTGGTAATTGGATACTAATGCAAACTAAAGTCCTAATAGTGGAGCTATGGTGTTTGATAAGTGAATGCTGCTAGTCGAGCTGTAGAGGTGGATAGGAATGTTGTTGCTATGGTTCTGTGAAATGTAGATGTTTAAGGCAAGATGTTGGAGTTGTCGTAGGCTACAAAAAAAGGAAGATGAACTATGGCAGTTGGAAAGTGAGGTGGAGATGTGTGTGGGTGGAGTGATGTAAACTGGAGCAAATACACCACTGGTGGAGATGTGGTAGACTGAAAAGAATATGATCATGGAGATAAAGTCTCTGCTGGTGTAGTTGCAGGAATCTTGATGTTACCACTTGCATCAGCTTGAAAGGAGATGTTGCTGGTGGAGCTGCAGACGCCACTGGATCTGTATAAGAAAAAAATATCAGTCAGTAATAGATCATCATTAATTCTCATTCAGAGGCATGGCATTTATGCACAAGCCTTATTCATTAGGGGTTCCAACATGTTAGGGAGTTTTTCTCCCAGGCTGATGCTCCTTTTAGAAATAAATGCACTGGCTATGGGAATAGGAAATAATGCCTGAGCCTTCTCAATCGCATTCTACCCTGTTGTGTTATTGTGCGGCTGCTGAAGTGAGGCTAATGTCCATCAACAGAGAAAACCTTGATTCAGCCCCTACTGCCCGGTGTGTTTATTTGCTTCACACATGGGGAGGATTGTGACCAAGAAATGTAAACTTGAGTATCTTCTAGCCGAAATCCACCTCTTGTGCACAGTGAGGATTCAGGTCCTACCAATGTAGAAACACTCCAGGCAGCAGGGGATCAGATTGCTATTTGTCTACCAGCTGAGAACCGTTGTACAGGGATACTGAATGGAGATGGGACCTTACCCTGTGGATGTTTCTTTTTCCTAGGCTGTGATTCAGGAAACTCATTCTGGGCTGTTGATGTTATTGGCCACAAGATCAATAACAGGAGAAGCCCTCCAGGGCCACTTGCAGAGCTGCTTCTTGTTCTGCCGATGTCTGTGTGCAGAAGTCACAAGCACGCCGCAGCTTCAGGGTCCACAGAGCTACTCCCTTCAGCCCTGTATAGGGAAAAATCATATTTGTGATTCATGAATACTAATTAAAGCTTGTATATGAGTCAAACAAAAAAATAAAGATTGAAGACTAAATGCAAATTGTCTTAGAATGCCATTATCACCATTATACTAAAATATAATATTAAGCTAAAGTACCCCTTAAAACATGTATATTATTCCCAGTGCCATTATAATAAAACCAACTCTTGCAGATGTTACACTGTGTGATGGTGCAGTCGTATCAAATATAATGGATTCCCTCACCTTTCTTGGCCGGCCGGTTCTGCAGAGTCCGGAGATGTTCTCCAATCTCAGCCCTGATGATCTTCTTAGGTGTCAGTTGGGTGATGAATGGGTGCTGCAGGAGTTCTTCAGCACTCCCTCTCTCTGAAGGATCCTTCTTCAGACAGGAATCCAAGAAGGACACAAAACGTTGTGACCTGGAAAAAAAGAGATTTTAGCTTTAGCTAGCAAAAAAAATCCCCAGATTATTATTTCCAGATTCCAGACGCTTTTACCCAGTAACCATTAGCTATACTCCAGAATTTACATATATTTTGCAGTATATCTATCTGTCTATCTATAATATATCATCTATCTGTCCGTCTGTCTGTCTGTCTGTCTGTCTGTCTATCTATCTATCTATTTTGATTTGATCTCTTTAGGGAGAAGTGAGACCCATAGTATTACAGCATTACACATTATAGAAATCTTCTCCCAAAGTCTTGTCTCTACTGACTATGCCTTACCTTGTGAACTTTTTCATCTCCAATTTGTACCTGTATGTTAGTCTCCCATCCATTTAGACTGTAAGCTCTACAGGGCAGGGACCTCCTTCCCACTATGTCTCTCACCACATAGCACTTAAGTTCTTTGTTCTATGATTCTGTATCTATTTATTATGTGATTTGTCTCCCCCATGGATACTTTTATATATATATATTGTACTTTTGTGCACTGTACAGCCCACCACTATCCCAAACTGGTCAACAAGGGTATAACAAAGGATATCAGTGGCAAATCTATATGTCTATAAGGCTATGAGGGACAAGGTAAGGTCCAGTGATTTTCCCACACCCTCATCTGACTGCACCATAGTGCACATGGCCTGTAATCACATAGTAGTGGGGCCCATAGTTATACTGATATGCCCCTGAGACATAGACAGTGATTATATACATAAAATATATCATATCTGCTCTGCATCCATCTATATTTCCCTCAAAACACACATATCCCTGCCTGCAGTAGAAAAACCTCTATTTATATTTAGGAGGTATTTAAACAAAATACACATCGCTATGAGCTGAGACTGAAATCTCCCCATTATCCCAAATTTATACAGACAAGGGGAAGGTGAGGACCGTGGAAGCGGCTAAGTGGATATAGGAGTTGCCAACTGTCCCAAGTGTTAATAAGAAAATGTGAGTTCCATGTCTGTAAGCACAGGTACAATGTACAGTGACACAAGCTGGGACAGACTCACCATCTGTCTGATTGAAGCTTCGGTGGTTGGGCTTCTCTAATCAGCTGCTCCACAGGGTATATATCTGCATATGCTAAATGTGAAAAACATATATGAGTTAGTCTGTAGGATAAGTGAACTCCGCGCTAAGTCAAATTCAAGCAGCACCGATAAAAAAGTGGACCCACTAGTGCTCGTGTATTGTAGCTGTAAGGCAGGTTCACTGCGCTGGTTTAAGAGAACCCGTAATTATTCCTAAAGAGAAAAAGCGCTGTATAGTGTGTTACCTTCTTTCAATGCGATAACATACAAGTTTAGATCTTCTCCAAAGACATCTCCCTTGTGAGTAGTTCTAAACTTGTATGTTATCGCATTGAAAGAAGGTAACACACTATACAGCGCTTTTTCTCTTTAGGAATAATTACGGGTTCTCTTAAAGCACCGCACTGAACCTGCCTTACAGATGAAAAAACACATATATATCAGGCCCATCAAACATGTCTAGAAGTTATTTATTTAAATGATAGAAAAAGTTATTTTTTGTTGGAAATAGCAAATCACCCCAAATTCCTTTAATTCTGATATAGAACCTCTGCTGCTCAATGTATAAAAATAAAGTAGCCAAAATGGTGATTCGCTTACGTGGTTTTCCTTCGGCCATTTCGATGGCGGTTATCCCCAGCGACCAGATGTCACACTGCAAAAGACACACCAAAGAGCATTAGAAGGAGAGAATTGGGTTAGTGGCTGTTTAATAAAATCTAAGTAAAAAGGCTACACTTATACAAGTCTCTTTTAGAAACATATACATATATTATCATGGGGGCAAAAGTACAAGCCATTCTCCTTAGCTCAATGATGGCCAAAACAGAACAGAATACAACTTCTAAAATAGCACATGCACCCCCTAGTAAATGAACACATCATGGTATATGTAAAAGTGAAAAATGCTTTATTATATATAAACGTGTATACAGCAATACATCTCCATTACAAACAATAGCAGTTACATAACTGAGCAAAGGAGCAAATATATTAAAGCAGACACATTGTGCAAAAAGTTAAGAAACCCAAAGTTTTGGAAAAACTCCTTTCTCTCCATGAGAAAACGACTGCTTCTATGTCGCATTAACACTGATAAGTAAATGCTCCGTGTTGTTACAAGTATTATAAGTACAACATACTTTGGTGTCGTACGCCAGGCGCTGGCCCTTCTGCCTTATGGCCTCGGGTGCCATCCAATGTGCAGTCCCGTCTGCTTCATGGCACAATCCTGTCTGCGGGTCCAGGTTCCAGCTGTTTCCAAAGTCGACTGAAATGACAGATAGAATCTATTAATGGAAAATAACCACAATAAGATAAGAAACCTGAATTATGAAACACGCTGACTCCATATTCACAAAAGCTCCCAACCAGCCATTACTCTTATATCTGTAAGTTTTACTCACTGATCTTGACTCTGGCCGTCTCTGTGAGCATGATGTTCAGGCTCTTGATGTCTCTATGAACGGCCCGGTTCTTGTGGATGTGGTGCAGCCCCTGGGGAGATTGAGATGTAGGTTATAAGACTATAACAGACATAAGACTAAACATTCCCAACAAAGAGATTGTATATATAATTTATGCAATTTAAGAAGAGTCCTTACCTTTAAAACCTCCTTGCAGACATAGCCGATCCAGGTCTCCTTCAGGGATTGGCCATTGGTCTTGTGGATGAGGTTATGGAGAGAGCCTCCACCACAGTACTCGAGAACAATCTGAAATACATAGATATTATTTAAGGTCATGTATTCTATCACTTCCAGTGGGAGATTGCTTTGGCACAAGAGGAATGAACACGATACAGTAAATCATTTCTTACTTCCAAGAGCTCCGATGAGCACTCCGTGAGTGGAGCCCTGTAGTAGGCTCCATAGTAAGAGGCGATGTTATTGTGGCCGCCGAACTGCTGGAGAAACTTCAGCTCCCTGCAGACTGACTCTTCATCCTGGAGTGGAATAATAGAAATCCCTTTAGCTCACATAGGCAACTACACAAATAGGATTGATATATAATGATTGGAATTAATAAAGATACAGTACTCGGCTGATGTTGGCGATCTTCACCGCTACCCGACGCCTCTATGATGGTGACGACCCTGTAATACAGACAGAAAGGTTGACTTATATACAAGTAGGAAAGAGAGGGTCTAATGCAGCCCCCAAAACCAGAAGCTTGATATGTCTGCCTAAATCATTGTGTGATTGTGTGTAGTTATCACACTCTTGTTCAGTTTCTCCTACTTTCTAGGAATTGGTTGGTCCCTTACCTTGTAGACGTCTCCGGTGCCGCCCACTCCAAGAAGCACATCCTTGGTCAGCCGACCGTCAGGAGGCTGGAAAATAAAATAGAAAAATGAAGGCTTTTATTGATAACATAATATTCCCCAGGGTATAAAACATGTCTCACTTCCAGCAGTAGCAGCAAGTGTTTTACCCTCCTTTCTACTCAACCTTATAAATCTCAGAGAGGGTACTGGATTCGGCCTGTGGCTGAAGGAGAAGAGAAAGATTCTATTACATTCTATACTTTATCTGTATCTGTTTCTCTATACAGCCAAAACCCTAAATTCAGATAAAACAGTAGCAGTTGCCTTACCCTCCTCCAGGGGGCGCAGAAAGGCATTGCGTCCAAGTTTTTTAGCTCTTAAAAAGAGCTGTTGGGGTTATGAAGAGATATCAGCTGACGTCAAAGGAAGATGTTTTCTCCAAACGCCAAAATCAGATGGAATATCGCTGAATATCTCTATAAAACAATCACTGTGAAATCTCTCGGGAAAATCACTCTGAAAATCGCTTCGAAAACGCTATGAAAACGCTTCGTCGCTCGGATATTTCACTGTTTGGGGACACAGAAAGAAAGAAGAGATTGTAAGCTCACATGCACCAGCCCTCAAGTATTCACACCCTCAACCAATTCTCCCATTGTACCAAAAACAAACCCTAAACTATATATATTGTTTATCTGTTTTATCTGTTTTTATTCGGGCCACAAATTCTGAAATCTGATATCGATTGCCAAAAATGAAATTAACATCAGTTTTTCCTTTTGCATCAACAGCATTAAAGGCAAAGCTCCCCTTTAAATGAAATGGAAAATTAAACAGAGTTGCCGCATTATACCCTGTATGGCACCATCCAAATCTTCCCTCTATTATAATATGAGGACTTCCGTCCCTGCTGAAATACAAGCCTCCTCAACATCATTCATATCACAGTAAAAGGATAAGTACAGGCTGCAGGTCTGACAAGGGATGCTGGGATTTGATAGGCATAAACAGATAAAAACCACAGGCTGAAGGTCTGACAAAGGGATGCTGGGGATTTGGTACTAATAGGCTACAGGTCTGACAAGGGATGCTGGATTTGTATTATTAGCATGCAGGTTCTGACCAAGGGATTGCTGGAGATTTGTATTATTAGGCTTACCAGATCTAACAAGTGATGTTGGGATTTGTAGTATAGGCTACAGCATCTAAACAAGGGAGCTGGGATTTGTAGTATAGGCTACAGGTCTGACAAGGGGATGCTGGGATTGTAGTATAGGCTACAGGTCTGACAAGGGATGCTGGATTTGTATTATAGGCTACAGGTCGACAAGGATGCTGGGATTTGTATTATTAGGCGCTACAGGTCTGACCAAGGGATGCTGGATTTGTATTATAGACTAACAGGTCTGCACAAGGGATGCTGGGATTTGTATTATAGGCTGCAGGTCTGACCAGGGATGCTGGCAGATTTGTAGTGCGTTCAGTAACAGCTAAAAAGACCACAGGCTGCAGGGTCTGACAAAGGGATGCTGGGATTTGTATATAGGCTGCAGGTCTGACAAGGGATGCTGTGGGATTGTGTTCATTAAGAAGCTAAAAGACCACCAGGCTGCAGGTTCTGACAAAGGGATGCTGGGATTGTATTCAGTAACAGCTTAAAAGACCACCAAGCCGCTGGTCTGACAAGGGATGCTAGGGATTTGACTATAGGCAACGGTCTGACAAGGATGCTAGGGATTTGTATTATAGTCTTGCAGGTCTGACAAGGGATGCTGGGATTTTTGTAGTTCAGTAACAGTTAGAAGAGCCATAAGTTGCTGCGTCTGACAAGGATGCTGGATTTGTAGTTCATTAAGCAGCTAAAAGGACTCACAGGCTGCATCGTTCTGACAAGGAATGCGGGATTTGTATTATAGGCTGCAGGTCTGACAAGGGACGCTGGGATTTGTAGTTCAGTAACAGTTAGAGACCATAAGTTGCTGTTTCGACAAAGGGATGCTGGGATTTTGATAGTTCATTAAGAGCCGAAAAGACCACAGGCTGCAGGTTGGCAAGGGATGCTGGGGATATGTTTACCATAGGCTTACATTCTGGACAAGGAACATGCTGGGATTTGTACTATAGGCTATAGGTCGACCCAAGGGATTGCTGGGATTTGTATTACAGCTACAAGGATCTGACAAGCGGATGCTGGCGCATTTGTATTATAGGCTGCCAGGTCTGACAAGGGATGCTGGATTTGTAGGTCAGCAGTAACAGCTAAAGACCACAGGGTGCAGGTCTGAACAAGATGCTGGGGGATTTCTGTAACTCATAGATACCAGGTCTGACAAGGGATGCTGGGATTTGTATTATAGGCTGCAGCGTCTGACAAGGAATGTGAGGGATTACTATTAGGCTACAGGTCTGACAAGGTGATGCTGGGATTTGTTACTATAGGCTACAGAGTCTGACAAGCGGGATGTGGGATTATGTATTATAGGCTGCAGGCTGACAAGGGACGCTGCGGATTTGTAGTTCAGTAACAGTTAGAAGACCATAAATTGCTGGTCTGAACAAGGGTATTGCTGCGGATTTGTAGTTCATTAAGAGCAAAGACCACAGGCTGCAGCGTCTGCAAGGGATGCTGGGCATTTACCATAGGACTACATGTCTGACAAGGGATGCTTGGGATTTGTACTATTAGGCTACAGGTGCCTGACAGGGATGCTGGATTTGTTCTATAGGCAACCGTTCTAACAAGCGATGCTGGGATTTGTAACCTATACTAATCCTAACAGGTCTACCAAGGATGCTGGGATTAATGCTAGGTCAGTAACAGCTAAAAGACCACAGGCTGCAGGTCTGACAAGGGATTGCTGGGATTTGTACTATAGGCTGAACAGGTCTGCGACAAGGGATGCTAGGGCTTTTTGTTACCTAACAGGCTGTACAAGGTCTAGACCAATGGGCTATGCTGGGGTATTGTATTATAGGCTACAGGGTCTGACAAGGGATGCTGGGATTATGTACTATAATCTAACAGGTCTGACAAAGGGATGCTATGGGATTTCTACTACAGGCTTACAGGTCTAACAAAGGGATGCTGCGGAATTTGTACTACAGGCTACAGGCTCTGACAGGGATGCTGGTTTGTAGTTTCATTAAGAGCCTAAAAAGACTACAGGCTACCAGTTGACAAGGGATGCTTAGGATTTGTACTTATAATCTACATTGTCTGACAAGGGATGCTGGGATTTACTACAGCTCAGGCCTGACAAGGGCATGCTGGGATTTTGTACTATAATCTACAGGTCAAACAAGGGTGCTGGGATTTTGTACTACAGGCTACAAGCTCTGAAAGGGGCATGCTGGGATTTAGTTTCTATTAGGCTCACAGGTCATGACAAGGGATGCTGGGATTTGTACTATAGGCTACAGATCTGACAGGGATGGCTGGGATTTGTTAACTATAGAGTACAGGTCTGACAGGGGATGCTGGGGATTTGTACTATGGCTACCAGATCTTGACAGGATTGTTGGATATATGAACTATAGGCTACAGGTCTGACAAGGCGGATGCATTCGGCATTTGTATTAAAGGCTACAGGTCTGACAAAAGGCGATTAGCTTGGATTTGATAGCGTCAAGTTACCAGTTAGATAGACCACAGGCTGCCAGCTCTGACATGGGATGCTGGGATTATTGTCATCTATAGGCTACAGGTACTGACAAGGGATGCTTGGATTTTGTTACTAACAGGCTACAGGTGTGACAAGGGAATGCTGGAGATTTGCTAGTTCATTAAGAGCTAAAAGACCACAGGCTACAGGCCTGACAACCAGGGATGCTGGGATTGTACTATTAACCTACAAGGTCTTGAACAAGGGAAATGCTCGGATTTGTAGAGTATATTAAGAGCTAAAAGATTACAGGCTACAAGGTCTGACAAGGGATGCTGGGATTGTAGGTTCGCCGTCACAAGTTTAACGAGAACCGCTAAGACCATAGGATGCGGGTCTTGAACAAGGGCATGCATAGCGATCTTGAAGGTCATAACAGTTAGAAGGACTACAGGCTGATAGGATACATTGACAAGGGTGCATGCTGGCGATTATAGTAAGTTCCAGTCAACAGTCTAGAAGACCAAAATTGCTTTGGTCTATCTGACAAGGAATGCTGGGATTTGTACGTTCATTAAGAGCTAAACAAGACCACAGGCTGCAGGATCTGACAAGGGATGCTCGGGATTTGTAGTTCAGGTAACAGTCTAAAAGACCACCAAGCTGCTGGTCTGTCAAAGTCGATGCTGGGATTTTTACCATAGTCTACATGTCTGACAAGGGATCTGCCGAGATTTACTATAGGCTACAGGTTTGGGAGAAGATTTCTATAATGTGTAATGCTGTAATACTATGGGTCTCACTTCTCCCTAAAGAGCTCAAATCAAAATAGATAGATAGACAGACAGACAGACAGACGGACGGACAGATAGATAGATGATATATTATAGATAGACAGATAGATATACTGCAAAATATATGTAAATTCTGGAGTATAGCTAATGGTTACTGGGTAAAAGCGTCTGGAATCTGGAAATAATAATCTGGGGATTTTTTTTGCTAGCTAAAGCTAAAATCTCTTTTTTTTCCAGGTCACAACGTTTTGTGTCCTTCTTGGATTCCTGTCTGAAGAAGGATCCTTCAGAGAGAGGGAGTGCTGAAGAACTCCTGCAGCACCCATTCATCACCCAACTGACACCTAAGAAGATCATCAGGGCTGAGATTGGAGAACATCTCCGGACTCTGCAGAACCGGCCGGCCAAGAAAGGTGAGGGAATCCATTATATTTGTACGACTGCACCATCACACAGTGTAACTCACATCTGCAAGAGTTGGTTTTATTATAATGGCACTCGGAATAATATACATGTTTTAGGGGAACTTTAGCTTAATATTATATTTTAATATAATGGTGACAATGGCATTCTAAGATAATTGCATTTAGTCTTCAGTCTTTTTTTTTTTGTTTATGACTCAATACAACTTTAATTATATTCATGAATCACAAATATGATTTTTCCCTATACAGGACTGAAGGGAGTAGCTCTGTGGACCCTGAAGCTGCGGCGTGCTTGTGACTTCTGCACACAGACATCGGCAGAAAAGAAGCAGCTCTGCAAGTGGCCCTGGAGGGCTTCTCCTGTTATTGATCTTGTGGCCAATAACATCAACAGCCCAGAATGAGTTTCCTGAATCACAGCCCAGGAAAAAGAAACATCCACAGGGTAAGGTCCCATCTCCATTCAGTATCCCTGTACAACGGTTCTCAGCTGGTAGACAAATAGCAATCTGATCCCCTGCTGCCTGGAGTGTGTCTACATTGGTAGGACCTGAATCCTCACTGTGCACAAGAGGTGGGTTTCGGCTAGAAGATACTCAAGTTTACATTTCTTGGTCACAATCCTCCCCATGTGTGAAGCAAATAAACACACCGGGCAGTAGGGGCTGAATCAGGTTTTCTCTGTTGATGGACATTAGCCTCACTTCAGCAGCCGCACAATAACACAACAGGGGTAGAATGCGATTGAGAAGGGCTCAGGCATTATTTCCTATTCCCATAGCCAGTGCATTTATTTCTAAAAGGAGCATCAGCCTGGGAGAAAAACTCCCTAACATGTTGGAACCCCTAATGAATAAGGCTTGTGCATAAATGCCATGCCTCTGAATGAGAATTAATGATGATCTATTACTGACTGATATTTTTTTCTTATACAGATCCAGTGGCGTCTGCAGCTCCACCAGCAACATCTCCTTTCAAGCTGATGCAAGTGGTAACATCAAGATTCCTGCAACTACACCAGCAGAGACTTTATCTCCATGATCATATTCTTTTCAGTCTACCACATCTCCACCAGTGGGTGTATTTGCTCCCAGTTTACATCACTCCACCCACACACATCTCCACCTCACTTTCCAACTGCCATAGTCCATCTTCCTTTTTTTGTAGACTACGACAACTCCAACATCTTGCCTTAAACATCTACATTTCACAGAACCATAGCTTCCAACATTCCTGTCCACCTCTACAGCTCGACTAGCAGCATTCACTATCAAACACCATAGCTCCACTATTAGGACTTTAGTTGCATTAGTATCCAATTACCACATCTCCACCCAAGGACTTTCCATTTAACTTTAGCTCCACCAACCAGCCCTTATCCCATATTTACCTCTACCCGCAAGCGCTGTCCTTTGCTAACACACCTCCACCAATATCTTCTTTTATTTAGCTATCATCAAGAGTTTCTCCTCTTTAAAATATCTTTTAATCCTTGCCCTTCTTCCTGGACCTCCATTGGTTCTTCCATTAAACCAATACCAAGACATTTAGTCACACCACACAGACACACTAAATGATGCCCCCTACACAGAGGCTTTCTTCTCCACTTTTTTCTTTTGCCCTCTAACACCAATTCCTCAGTGGTTTCTCCTGTTCAAATTCTTTCCTTTCTAAAGTCTATCCTTTCAAGCCTTCCACTTAACAACCAGTCACATCTCCTACTCTAAACCCTGACATAAACTCTTAGTACTGATACTGACATTAAACTCATAGTACAAGTTGATCCAGGGACTTGTCCGATTGCCCATTGGGAGTCAGGAAGGAATTTTTCCCCCTCTGAGGCAAATTGGCTCTGGCTTCAGATGGGGTTTTGCCTTCCTCTGGATCAACTACTAAATAGGAAGATCCCTTTTACACTAAAAACTTGAACCTAATGGATGCGAGTCCTTCCCAACTTAAATTAGTATGAATTAATCTAAAATGCATAAATATAACATCCCAATTGATAAATAAATATGTTAATACACATTTCATTGGTGTTCTTGCATTTTTTATAGTTCTATAGTATTGCCAGGCAACATTACAGAGGAGGGAGACCTCTAGTGCAAGGGAAAAGGATCACTGAAAAGTGAAGGTGGAAATAAGAGGCAAGGGTGGGAGAAATTGGTGAAAGGAGATGCTAAGAATGAAGAAATATAAGAAGACATAAGCCATGTCTGGACCCAGACCTACTGATCTGCACTGATGTCAGAGGTTTGGTCAATCAATCACATACAAATGATATATAGTGTATATAAACATATCACTGGCATTAGTACATTATGAGACTGGGTTCAGAAGGTGCTGACTCATTAATACGTTATTTTGGGCCTAGCAGGGACTTTGATATACATGTCATTGCCATTAGTATCCTTTGAGCCAAGGAGAAATGGACTCATTAAGTCTAGAAAGAGCTGACCCATAAACATGCCAACTGTCATTAGAAGACGTTTGTCCCATGATAAAGTTGCCTTGGTATTATTGGGCAGAGGAAAGGGCAAGTCTGTGTGATGTTCATTGGGCATCAGTCCATCCCGTGATTGGTCTACTGATAACAGGTGGGTTATTAATGGCCAATGGAAATTCAAGGAGCCCTGGGCCAAAGTAAGACGTACATAATTTACTGAGGTTCACTGCACATATACATGTACAGCCATATCACGCTTCTCATTTCTGTTGGGCCCAGGCCTTTAAGGAATCACATGTTGATCTTGCTGCCTCCCTGCTGGATTGGTGTTGCCCCCATGCTTTGAATAAAGTAGTAGAATACCCATGCCCACTGACATACATGAGATGGGGAAATAGGAGGCGCCTGCTCGTGGGAGTTGGTGGCCACCAACAGGTTTTTACAGTCCATTGCACTGATTTAGGCTGGGTGCCAGCACAGTCCAGTCAGCTCGGAAGAAGCATTATACTGGGCTGTGCTGTGCCAGGGACATTATCAAACATGGGCCCTCAGAAGGTCCTGCCTGACCAATATCTAGGGTTGTCACCATTTTGGAAAAAACAATCTGGCTGTACAGAAAGGAGAGGGACAATGAGGGGGTGGTTCGGGAGAAAATATGGTCGATATGGGAGCAGGGGATTATAGGAAGAAGGGAAAGAAGTGGAGCTGGAGGCAGGGATTGGGGAGGGACAGGACAGGGGTGGTACCAGTGTCGGACTGGGACCACATGGGCCCACCCAAAAAGACCAGGGGCCCACTCTCAGTACTATTATTCTTCTTCTTCTCCTCACTCAACTCTATTATCCTAGTCTCTATTCTTTACATAATATACTCTATTATTCCATCTATTTAGCCTCTTTGTTCTAAAAGAAATAGGGAATGGCCATGAACTAGGCCAAATGTTTAGCAGCATGAGGGCCCTCTGACATCTTGGCGACCCGTAATTTTCCTGGTATCCCGGTGGGCCAGTCTGACACTGGGTGGTACGTCAGGGAATTATAAATTTATGAGCAAATACATTGCTGGTTAAATATGTAACACTGGTCCCAGTCTCGGCTGCTATATTACTGGTTAGGCTGGTGATATGCCAAACCCATTCATGTCTGATTGAAATTCAGCCATATGTATCTGGGCAGGGTTCAAATGGACCCTTGACTGAAGTAGCCACTGATCAGTTCCCTGCTCTGGTACAGTCCATTGGCCAGACTAGTCCACCTCTCAAAGAATGAGCCAGGGAGCAGATTTCAGGTATTTTAGATCTAAGCAGGAAAAAGAATCAAACAGCAAATCCAAACACTGTGTATAGATCTATATATTCAGTAGGACATGTGGCAGGGGGTTGGAATCTGATAATGAAACATCCCACAAATGGACACACATAGAAACATCATACAAAATAGTTTATTTTTTTATATTTTTTTTTGTACAAAACAGTAAACTAATGACATTATTATGAATTCTACACTGAATTATAAACACGGGGGCCTGGTTTCCATCTGTATACAACTAAGCAGCTTTACGCCCGTAGCGGCTTCTGCACTAACGTTTTGTAGTCGCTGGTGGTTTCTTCAGCTTCTCAAAATATTCATCCAACTTCCTCTGGAGTTTGCCCAGAATCTGCAGAAATGAACGAAAGAGAGAGAGAGAGAGAGAACGGTTTAGTATCAGTCAATAAACCCCTTATACATCCGTGTGCAAAATAAATACCTAGAAATGTTCTATTAGAGGTAGGGATGCACCCAATCCACTATTTGGGATTCGGCCTTGGTGAAAGATTTGGCCGAATACCGAACCGAATCCTAATTTGCATATGCAAATTAGGGACAGGAAAGGAAAAAGTGGGAAAAATTCTTCTTTTGTGATGACAAATCATGTGATTTCCCTACCCACCCCTAATTTACATATACAAATTAAGATTTGGATTCGGTTCGGCCAGGCACAAGGATTCGCCCGAATCTGAATCCTGCTGAAAAAGGCTGAATCCTGGCCGAATCCCAAACCGAATCCTGGATTCGGTGCATCCCTAAATAGAGGCAGTCCATTGTGTCTGGTGCAAATGGATATAAGAGGGATGACTGTACTGGGGATCAGTGATTGGAATAACTGGGAGCCTCCAACAACTTGGCACTACCCAGTGATTTTACATTTTCTCCTTTTTAAAGAAAAGTTGAATATAAAAATGCTAGAACTGTTTGAAGCCTGAACAGAAGTGATTAAAGGGGTGGTTCACCTTTAAGATCACTTTTAACATGTTATAGAATGGCCAATTCTAAACAACTTTTCAATTGGTCATTTACATTTATTTCTCATAGTTTTTAAGTTAATTGCCTTCTACTTCTGACTCTTTCTAGTTTTCAAACAGGGGTCACTGACCCCATCCAAAAACAAATGCTCTGTAAGGCTACAAATGTATTGTTATTGCTACTTTTTATTATTAAGGTCCTCTCCTATTCATATTCCAGTCTCTTATTCAATTCAATGCATGGTTGCCTACGGGAATTTGGACCAGATGGCTGAAACTGCAAACTGGAGAGCTGCTGAATAAAATGCTAAAATAACTCAAAATCCACAAATAATAAAAAATGAAAACCAATTGCAAATTGTCTCAGAATATCTCTCTCTACATCATACTAAAAGTTCATTTAAAGGTGAACAACCCCTTTAACATGAGACAGGGAGGAAAGCAGAGAATTTACAGCCTGGTTACTTTCATTCTCGCCCAGAGCCTGCCAGAAATGGTCAATAGCCGAATAAGGGAACCAGATCAACTAAGAGGTTGCAGAGAGAGGAGCCTCTAACCTACCTTAACACTAGGCGTCATAGAAAGGTAGCGGCTAGTTCCTATCCTCGGAAATTTCCTGACGTCACAGTCATGTGATCCTACCATGTGACCGCTCCACTGTGGATTACCAATCAGTGAGAGGCAAATTCAAACATGGGAATGTGGTAGTGGCGGCTGCGGACTCTTGACTGGACCTGCAACTTGTACCCCGGGGTTTGCCAACTTGTATTGTAGGTTTGATACAGGTTGTAACCTCTACCTTAGGTTTTGGGCAGGTCATTGTGTCGCTGGATGTTTGTAGGGGGTGAAGGGATCACTGTGCCTATGAATTTCTGTGGGGTACGGGGTATGGCATCTTAGATGAACCCCAAACACGAATACTCATTTAATTTAAAGGAGAAGTAAAGCCACCCGAGCCGTTTATTGCCAATAGATTAGCCACAATAGTGCACTATATTTATTCTGTAGAATGCTTTACCATACCTGAGTAAAGAGCTCTAGAAGCTCTGTTTGTTTAGGATAGCAGCTGCCATATTAGCTTGGTGTAACATCACTTCCTGCCTGCGTCTCTCCGTGCTCACTCATAGCTCTGAGCTCATATTACAGCAGGGAGGGGGGGGGGAAAGGGAAAGGAGCAAACTGAGCATGCCCAAGCCCTGGAGGTTTAAGCTGAAAACAGGAAGTCTGATACAGAAGCCCATGTGTACACAATAGAAGGAAAGAAATGCTGTGTTTCTTTTGACAGAGGGCAGCATTACTTTGAGGGTTTACTGGTGTATTTATATAGACCTTTCTGATAAAGCTTACTTAGTTGTAGACTTTCCTTCTCCTTTAAGGCACTATCCATATGGAGTGTCTGTTTCCCTCTGCAAACCTACTGATGACTTTATTGGCCCTCCTGAACTGAACCAACTGTGGCTTTGTGCCACTGTGATAGGAAAATCAGTTATACTGGAGAAGCCATGCTGTATGATAATAATGATGTTTCTTCCCCCCCCCCAGGCTCTGCTCTCTGCAACATCTCAGTTGGTCTGGTTCCCTTATTCAGCTATTGACCATCTCTGGAAGGCGCTGGGTGAGAATGAAAGTAACCGGCGCAATCAGGCCTTTAAGTTCTCTGCTTTCCTCCCTAAAGGGTTTGTTCACCTTTAAATTAACTTTTGATTTGTTCAGGTAAGTTTATTGAGTATAAACAGAATTATACAGCACGATAAAATTTTTCATGATACACATTGGATTTGATACATCATTTTTGTATTACAGTTTTCAATAAAGAGACAGTATTAACACCATTCTACCTGCGTCCTACTTTTTTACCCTGCTATGTTATTCATAGATCATCCGAGTTTAAGTACAGCTGCAGGGGGAATTTCCGTAGACAGGGGCCCCGTATCCTATAAAACTTGACTTGGCAACCCTTTCGTTTCGCCATCAGGAGCTCTATTTTAGCAAGGTCAGTAATCCACTGGGCTATGTCTGGGGCCTTCCAGTTTAGGGCGATAAGTCTACGTAGTTGGAATAGGGCTTTGCTTAGGAATGGTGCCAATTGGGGAGCCTTACCAGTACCAGTCTGTATATTCAAGAGACACAGTTTAGAGTTTAGGGTCAACTAGGTTATCATTCCCTGTTACTTCCTCGAGTATTACAAGAGCCCCTCTCCAGTATACTTGCAATTCAGGGCAGCTCCAAAGGGTATGTAGTAGGTCCCCTTCTGCCTGTTTACATCTGGCACATTGCGGCTATAGATTAGGGAACATTTTATTGAGCCTGCTGCTCGTATAATAAGCCCTGTGGAGCAAGTACAATTGTAATAACTATGCCTTGGAATAAAGGATATTTGACTAAGAGCTTTAAGTGCCGCTGTCCACTGTGTGTCAATTAAGGTACCCAGGTCCCACTGCCCCTGCATTTCAGTGGGTTACCCCTGTGCCTATATTCACAGATAATTTTATATACCTTAGATATTGTGCCCTGGGGCTTTTCCTTATTGAGTATTGTGATGATTGGATGGTCATTTGGTTCTAGTAGTTTCCATTAACTTTAACCTGAGCCTCATATAGAATAGCCAGTGAGAAGTAGGGATGGCCCACCTCTCTTTTATTTCAGAGAAGGACAGAGGTTTACCTTGTCTCCAAACATCTGCTATTGTACATACTCCATTATCTAACCAACATTGGGGTTGTTTGAGCTCTGCCACCCCACCCAGTTTGGCATTTTCCCATAGTGGAGTGGATGGGTCTATATTGGCAATTCCCATTATCTGGTCAATCTTTTTAAATACCCATTTGGTGTTCCCTAGGACAGGGTTAACCTTTGATCTTTTTGTTTTTGTAGGGACTGTGAGCAGGGCTTGTGAGGGGGTCACTTTCTTGGGAGTTAAGAGTGTTCCATGCTCTATAGAGTGCTGAGCAATTGCCTTCCGGCTTCAGCACTGACATATGTGAGATCTGCATTGCTAGGTAAATGGTTAGGAAGTCAGGCAACGCCATCCCACCATCCCTTATGGGTCTTTTCAGTGTCTCCATACTCAGCCTGCCCCTGTTGTTGCCCCAGATAAACTTCTTCAACCTTGTGTCAATTTTGGTAAAGAATGTTAGCGGGAGGGGCAATGGAGCGTGCCACAGTGTATACATCAATTTTGGCTGAACAAACATTTTTACCAGCTGCATTTTACCTACTGGTCTGATGGGCAAGGCCTCCCAAGCTGACAGTTTGGTTTCTACCCAGAATAGAAGGGGCGTTACATTCAAGTCACAAAAGCTAGTGTAGGCAAGGCTATCTCTACTCCCAGGTATGTGAATTTGGCTGACACCTGTAGGGGACAGTTACCAAGGTCTTCCTCTACCAGAAATAGGGTTTACCTTTTAACCAGAGACCTTACAGAATTTTCCAGTTAGCTTAAAGAGTTCACTTAGTGAGTGGTCTCTATCTGCCAGATATACCAGGGTGTCATCGGCATATAGCTGCATTTTATCTTCCCCCTGCACTCAAAACCCAACCTTTTATTTGCGTGTTCTGTCTGACTGCAGCAGCAAAGGGTTCTAGGGCAATAGCAAACAGGAGTGGGGATAGCGGACAACCCTGCCTAGTGCCTCTGGCGAGTGCAAAAGGAGTTGACATCGTAGTCCTGACTCTCAGTGCAGTCATTGGTTTGGCATATAACAACTGTATAAGTGCGGTGATCTGTGGCCCAAAGCCCATATGTCCTAGCACGCTCCAAAGATATGCCCACTCCACCGTGTGAAAGGCCTTGGCTGCGTCTAGTACTGCCCTGCCACCTTGATTGTGGTGCTCCACCGTAAGGTTCACCATCATTTGGCGGATGTTCAGTGTTCATGCAGTGTTCGCATATACAGGATAAAACTCAGTGTGCATGTGGATGGAATGGAACACTTACAAATAACATTGGGCCACAAAACAAATAAGTGCTAAAGACACGATGGCAAGTTGGTAACATGAAATGTCATCAGGTGACATGCTGTTGCTACAGGTAGGTGATCCATATAAAAGTTAAGTACTTTGGTTTTAGTACTTTTAGTATTATGTAGAGAGCGATCTTCTGAGACAATTTGGAATTGATTTTAATTTTGTATTATGTGTGCTTTTTGAGTTATTTAGCTTTTTATTCAGCAGCTCTCCAGCTTGCAATTTAAGCAGTCTCATTTCTAGGGACCAAATTACCCTAGCAACCATGCACTGATTTGAATAGGAGACTGGAATAGGAATCTGAGAGGTCCTGAATAGAAAAAAAAAAAAGTAGCACAAAAGAGAAAAAGATTAACCCTTGAAATTGCACCACCCCATCTTTAAATCCGAGGACTCAAGGAACAATAAAACTTAACTTTTAATAAATAAATTAAAACCGTAAGTCCAGAGGAGCGTTAAAAATAAGGTTAGGGACAGGGAGGCAAAGAACCCGAATTCAAATGGGCAAAAATGTACACAGCATACAGTGGGTGTTTGGGATGTCAGAGTAACCCACGAGCCTACAAATGTAAATACTGGTAAGTCACATACAATCATTTAACAGCCATAAGTCGGGGTAAACCTTGTATGATGGCTTTTAGGCCTTAAAATATCCACCACCCCTTCACCCTCAAGCACACCCTCCCATAGCCAAAGAGAGAGAAGCCAGTCTATTATGGCTGTATGTCGATTAACCCTGAATTAAATCAGGTAAACTAAATACATAAACTGCCAACCCTGGCATGCGAGTGCTGGTAGGCAGCAGAGTTCAGTTAATAAGCCATAGACTGAGATAGGGATTAACACAAAGTGCAATCAGGTCTGGTGCACCACCCCTTCACCCTCAAGCGCCCCCTCCCCTTTTCCAAAGTAAACAACCAAAGTAGCCGTATTCAATTAGTTTTAGATTTAAATGGAGGTAAAGATTCTATCCCAGCCACAAAATCACCGTCGAGAACCCACCCCTTCACCCACAGAGCTTCCCACCCGTTTCTGCTGTGAAGCGGTAGCCCAAAGATAAACAACCAAAGTAGCCGTATTCAATTCGTTTTAGATTTAAATGGAGGTTAAGATTCTATCCCAGCCACAAAATCACAGTCGAGAACCCACCCCTTCACCCACAGAGCTTCCCACCCGTTTCTGCTGTAAAGCGGTAGCCCAAAGATTCTTTGTAGATTCAGCCCCCCTGCCTAACAATTCTAAAATGCGCCTGACGCGCGTTTCTCCTGCATATCACAGGCTTTGTCAAAGGCATCTCGCTGCTGCCGGTTCACCCCTCTAAATAGACACACAAACAGCCGTTAGTATTCAAACCAGCCAATGATGTGATGACACGTCAGAAAGGGGGCGGGTCCAAAGTGTCAGATATTGAGTACATACTCAGCAATAGATTCTGCAGTTATCCAAAACTACCTGTAATACCCTTCTCATATTAAGTGAGCGATCGCGTTACCACATCTCCTTACTTGGTGCGGCTGTCAAAATAAGCATGTCATCAGCGCCGCTTAGTAGTTATAATGCGTGATCAAATTGTCACAGTTCCTTGCACCATACAATCAAGGATAGGTGTGGTGATTAGTTTAACCAAGATTGATAATGCTGAGTGATATATAAGACATATGGAACTCCCCTTATTCAAAAATAAAATTAAATAGTGTCTAATCTTTAACAAGTTAGCCGCTTGTCTGGTGAACCTTATATAGACGTATGTGTAGATGTAATCCTAAAAAGATATTGGAAAATAAGCAGTTCGAAACAAAGTTATAGATTAGACCAGAAACTAGGTATCCCTTCAGATACTTTCAATAGCTAATGCCAGCAGTCATAGTAAGTACTGCAACATTGTAGCCATATCAGATAGGGCTGATTGACACAAAGGAATAGTTGATACTTTATATCACCCCATCGCAAATAGGGTAGGATTATTACACTAAGGAATTGGTTGTATATAATTCTCTTTTCCCTAGGGAAATAGCAAATCAGATGAAAATATTCATCGTGATGCTTTCATTGAGCCCCATTGGACCCAATGCATTCATTCTAAAAATCCATTCGCTTTCCTTAGATAATAGTGCCGTCTCAATATCGCCTCCTCTAATCCCAAGAGAAACTCTCTGTAGACCCATAACTCTAAGATTTTTACTGGAGTTATTATGGCATTCCAGGAAGTGGCGGCTAACCGGTGGCAATTTCCTATGACACTTTAGCCAATCTGGTGCATTTTCAATGCTAGCCACATGTTCCAAAATGCATTTTTTGAAAGGCCTATTGGTTTTGCCGATATAGATCTTGTTACATGGGCAGATTAACATGTAGATAACATTCTCCGTAGTACAGGTAAATGTCTGTGTGATCCTCGATATCTTGCCAAACCTATCAGTCACCGTATTCTGATTGTGCATAAAGGCACAAGCCCTGCACTTACCGCAGGCAAATGTACCTACCCGTATGGGTTTGCTTACTGGTCTGTTGAAATGACTTTTAACTAATCGATCTCTTAGATTGGGTGCCCTGCGGCAGCAGGTCAAGGGCCTCGGACCTAGTATTTTGTCTAGTACGGGATCGGTGTGTAGGATGTGCCAATGTTTCTGTAATATATTATCAATGGTGGACCATTGTTTACAGTAAGTACTGATAAAACGGACAGGCTGGTCCACATTAGTTGTTGATCTTTTACGACTCTCAAGTAGAGAATTTCTGGGAGTTTTATGGCTCTAGAGTATGCCCTTCTGATGACTGATGAGGAATAACCCCTTTCTTTTAAGCGCTCAGTCAATTCAGATGCCCTTAGTTTAAAGTTTGATATATCTGAGCAGTTACGTCTAAGACGCAAAAACTCACCAACAGGAATACCCCTTTTAGTGGAAATTGGGTGATGGCTATCAAAGTGTAGAATTGAATTAGTCGCAGTAGCTTTGTGGAATAGATCTGTATTGATAGTTCCATCTTCATGGATATTCGATGTTACGTCCAGAAAATCCAAACTTCTGTCACTAATTGTATGGGTAAGTCTGATATTCAAATTATTACAGTTAAGGAGATTCAAAAATTCAGTTAGGGTTGTTGTGTCACCCGTCCACAGAAATACCAAATCGTCTATGTAGCGGAACCAGTGTGTTATATGTTGGATATATGGGGCCATTTGATCATCGAATACACAGTTTGCCTCCCACCAACCCATGAACAAGTTTGCATATGTCGGTGCGAAGGCAGCACCCATTGCAACACCCCTAATCTGTAAATAAAATTTCTCATGAAATATAAAGAAATTATGATTCAGACAAAAATCAGTAAGGTCTGCCAAAAAATCTCTGTACTGGCCACCCCAATCACTTTCTGTCTCCATAAAGTAACGGATGGCTTGAATCCCCTGTCTGTGTGAAATAGACGAGTAAAGTGATTCAACATCACAACCCACCAGGAGAGTCCCTTTCTCTACTCTTACTTCTGAGAGTTTATTGAGTAGATCTCCGGTATCTCGGATGTATGATGGTAATGTAACAACAAATTGTCGTAGCTTGACATCTATATACTGACTCGCTTTTTCACAGAGATTACCATTACCAGAGATGATTGGACGACCAGGTGGTTTCTGTATATTTTTGTGTACTTTCGGCAGCATGTAGAAGGTTGGGGTAACAGAAGTTGCATTGTGTAGTGCTTTGTACTCATTCTTCGTGATTAACCCAGTTTGGTAACCATCATTAATGAGATCATTATACAGTGATCTAAATTTCACAGAAGGATCTGAGGGAAGTTTCCTGTAACAAGATGTGTCATTAAGTTGCTTAAGGGCCTCTGTAAGGTACATAACCCTGGGCCATATAACAATATTCCCTCCTTTATCTGAAGGTTTAATGATAACATCTTCCCAAGAGGCAATCTGTTGTAACGCTAGCCTTTCAGCCTTATTCAAATTATCACTGTTGTTAACAGGCATGTGCATGAATTCCCTCATCACTAGTTCCCCAAACGTAGTTACAGCAGAACTGGTATTCTTGGGGGGCATAAATCTGCTTTTAGGTTTAAATGTTTGTATTGTTTCTGTTTGCTCTAATAACAGATCTTGTAGATCGTTAATTGCCTGATCTAGTGTTATCTGTTCCTGAGTGGGGGTTACAGACGAATAGGCTAGATCATATGGATTGTGTGAGTCACCAACGGCCATTAGAGGATTGACTAGATCCTGTCCAACAGAGTCACTATCCCTGTGGAAGTGTTTCTTCAACAGAAGTTTGCGGCAAAATAGAAAGAGGTCTTTATATAGGGAGAAGATATTAATATCGCTCGTGGGAGAGAAGGATAAACCCTTTGTCAGTACTTTATTCTGAATTGGGGTAAGGGTATGGTCACTGAGATTAATAATATTCAGTATCTCTGACTCCTTCTCCTCCTGTACTGGCCCCGTTCCCAATGATTCTGCCGGCGATACGCCCATTTTTCTCGATCTCTTAATTCTCTTCCCCCCTCTTCTGACCCTCTTCTGTGACTTGCCCCTAAAAAAGAAGGATCAGCTGTTTGTGTTTGGCCTCCATTGGTCACATTCTCATCTCCCCATCGTTCTGACCTTGAATAGTCACTATTTGACATATTCCTACTCGTGCCCTTTCGACCCCATTTGTAAATAGTCCCACTTGAATAGTCAGTGGTATCTCTAATATATTTCTGTCTTTTCCTATCTATTATTTCTTGGGCTACACGGTCTATTTCCGAATTGATCCTGGACATACGTGTAATATAGAGTTCATTCTGAGAAAATTCGGATAGCTGTTTCTCTATATCATTTATTTTAGTCGTTAACTCAGATACAACACATTTTTCATGTTCACAAGCTAAATTCAGTAATTGCATCGAACATTTGTGGAGTACCTCTTCCCACTTTGCCTTGAAATTCTCATTGTGTGTCTCGAATGTGGGGAGAATTTTTATACGTAACCCCCTAGGTATTATATTATTCTCAATTTATTTATTATAACTCGATACAGTCCACCATGCCCTGGTAAATTTAATCTGCTCTTGTTGGTAATCTGTGAGTAGGGCTTTCCAGTCATTACCCCCCGCTGAACCATTGCTGTTCGAGCCAGCTTGGAACACATCCGAAAGCTGATTGGACCATTTCTCAAAGCGGGACTGTAAGTTCATAATTGGGGTCACCATCTTTAATAAGTAATTGGGGTGTGCTACACCAAGAAATCCCAAAAAGAAAAATTAAAGGGAGAAATTGGAATGTAAGTAAGCCTGAATAAGGGAGCACCACCCCTAAATCAAAGAGAAACAGACAAATGGTGTGCAGGGTTATATGGATAAATAGTAGCACAAAAGAGAAAAAGATTAACCCTTGAAATTGCACCACCCCATCTTTAAATCCGAGGACTCAAGGAACAATAAAACTTAACTTTTAATAAATAAATTAAAACCGTAAGTCCAGAGGAGCGTTTAAAATAAGGTTAGGGACAGGGAGGCAAAGAACCCGAATTCAAATGGGCAAAAAAGTACACAGCATACAGTGGGTGTTTGGGATGTCAAAGAGTAACCCACGAGCCTACAAATGTAAATACTGGTAAGTCACATACAATCATTTAACAGCCATAAGTCGGGGTAAACCTTTTATGATGGCTTTTAGGCCTTAAAATATCCACCACCCCTTCACCCTCAAGCACACCCTCCCATAGCCAAAGAGAGAGAAGCCAGTCTATTATGGCTGTATGTCGATTAACCCTGAATTAAATCAGGTAAACTAAATACATAAACTGCCAACCCTGGCATGCGAGTGCTGGTAGGCAGCAGAGTTCAGTTAATAAGCCATAGACTGAGATAGGGATTAACACAAAGCGCAATCAGGTCTGGTGCACCACCCCTTCACCCTCAAGCGCCCCCTCCCCTTTTCCAAAGTAAACAACCAAAGTCGCCGTATTCAATTAGTTTTAGATTTAAATGGAGGTAAAGATTCTATCCCAGCCACAAAATCACCGTCGAGAACCCACCCCTTCACCCACAGAGCTTCCCACCCGTTTCTGCTGTGAAGCGGTAGCCCAAAGATAAACAACCAAAGTAGCCGTATTCAATTAGTTTTAGATTTAAATGGAGGTTAAGATTCTATCCCAGCCACAAAATCATAGTCGAGAACCCACCCCTTCACCCACAGAGCTTCCCACCCGTTTCTGCTGTAAAGCGGTAGCCCAAAGATTCTTTGTAGATTCAGCCCCCCTGCCTAACAATTCTAAAATGCGCCTGACGCGCGTTTCACCTGCATATCACAGGCTTTGTCAAAGGCATCTCGCTGCTGCCGGTTCACCCCTCTAAATAGACACACAAACAGCCGTTAGTATTCAAACCGGCCAATGACGTGATGACACGTCAGAAAGGGGGCGGGTCCAAAGTGTCAGATATTCAGTACATACTCAGCAATAGATTCTGCAGTTATCCAAAACTACCTGTAATACCCTTCTCATATTAAGTGAGCGATCGCGTTACCACATCTCCTTACTTGGTGCGGCTGTCAAAATTAGCATGTCATCAGCGCCGCTTAGTAGTTATAATGCGTGATCAAATTGTCACAGTTCCTTGCACCATACAATCAAGGATAGGTGCGGTGATTAGTTTAAGATTGATAATGCTGAGTGATATATAAGACATATGGAACTCCCCTTATTCAAAAATAAAATTAAATAGTGTCTAATCTTTAACAAGTTAGCCGCTTGTCTGGTGAACCTTATATAGACGTATGTGTAGATGTAATCCTAAAAAGATATTGGAAAATAAGCAGTTCGAAACAAAGTTATAGATTAGACCAGAAACAAGGTTAGGGACAGGGAGGCAAAGAACCCGAATTCAAATGGGCAAAAAAGTACACAGCATACAGTGGGTGTTTGGGATGTCAAAGAGTAACCCACGAGCCTACAAATGTAAATACTGGTAAGTCACATACAATCATTTAACAGCCATAAGTCGGGGTAAACCTTGTATGATGGCTTTTAGGCCTTAAAATATCCACCACCCCTTCACCCTCAAGCACACCCTCCCATAGCCAAAGAGAGAGAAGCCAGTCTATTATGGCTGTATGTCGATTAACCCTGAATTAAATCAGGTAAACTAAATACATAAACTGCCAACCCTGGCATGCGAGTGCTGGTAGGCAGCAGAGTACAGTTAATAAGCCATAGACTGAGATAGGGATTAACACAAAGCGCAATCAGGTCTGGTGCACCACCCCTTCACCCTCAAGCGCCCCCTCCCCTTTTCCAAAGTAAACAACCAAAGTAGCCGTTTGGAAAAGGGGTCTGATGGCAGATATCATTCGACCGACTTATTTTGTCTCCTAATTCTACCAACAAAACTCCACGCACCAGCCCTACTACATCAAGTTGAATACTATTTCAGATGCATTTCTGTATATTACTCAAATATACAACTTCAAATGCCCCCGTCATTGTGTGGCCAGAGAGAACATCCAGAAACCATTCTGTTGAACTAACCTGTAAGCCCCCCACATTGGCCCAGTCCATTCGGGTCAAAAAAATTTTGTCCAGCCGTGCTATCTTCAATCTTGGAGAGAAACAAGAATGTTACATTCATAAACAAACACTTCCTAAAATATACATCACTTTTTATGAAGGAAGGACCCTTACTTGTGTTCCTGCGTCAATCTCTGTGTTCCCTCGCCACAGTTAAACAGATACCTGCAGAAGGGAAAAAACAGTAAATAAAATCTGCATTGCACCTGTCACACTGACAGCACCCTCAAAGCTCATTGATTCTTTATGCATTCATTAACAGTGGGCTTAAACAAAATATTTTCTCTAAGGCAGTGCTTCCTACACTGTGGGGAAGGTCTGTCTGAAGGTCAGACTGAATATTTATTTACTGTCCTAGACACTCCTTGAAATTATAACAGAGATACTCATATCATAAATATTGTAATATTATTAGCAAAGTGGGAGCCTCTACAAAGGGGAACTCAACCCAAAAAGTCTAAAAACTCTGTAGCTAGTATTAAAAATATAGTTATATCTCAATGTTTAGTTTATGTGCTAGAGTCTGTCTTAAAGGAGAAGGAAACCCCACTCGGCGCAAAACCTCTCCCCCTCCCCTGTGTTGCCCCCCCTCCCTCCTCCACCCTGGCCTACCTGTCCCCCTGGGCAAATGCCCCTAACTTGTTACTCACCCCTCTGCGCAGGTCCTGTCCTCAGGAGTTCACAGTCGCCATCTTCTCCCACGCAGTCTTCTTCCTGCTTTGACCGGCGTCTTCTGGCGCATGCGCAGTAGGAACATTTACCGGTACGGA
The DNA here is from genome assembly GCF_017654675.1 of Xenopus laevis. Taxonomy (NCBI): domain Eukaryota; kingdom Metazoa; phylum Chordata; class Amphibia; order Anura; family Pipidae; genus Xenopus; species Xenopus laevis. The sequence continues at coordinate 67,606,915 of NC_054374.1, read as the reverse complement.
TCTACTGCGCATGCGCTGAGTGTCACGAAGTGAAATCAGAAAACTTTGTGACATTCGGCGCATACGCAGTAGATCCTTACCGGTAAATGTTCCTACTGCACTTTAGGACTTTATGTCTCTGTTTTCCATAGTGGACAATGCACAGGGACTTCAAGTCCCAGAATCCATCACTTCATAATGGAACAAGGTATGGGAGGGGTTGCAATACATTGAAACTCTGGGAGGGGTAGAGGAGCTGGCAAACACACTGGCAGGCTTTTATGGTTTCTTTACGTCTGGAAATTCAGACAGTGTTTATGCACCTTTTTCTACATCAGCCCAATTTGGGGTATATTTCCCTTTAGAATGATATGACAGGCAGGCTGGGCTACAGGGCACAGGCCTATATAGTAGAAAACAGATAAGCTGGGTAGAACCAATGATTTTAGTTTTTACACAGGTAGACACAAAGGCTTCTCTCACATAAAATAGAGCATTTGTTGCCACTAGAAGAACAGATACAAACTTTAAAAAGTATTTTACTGGCTCTTTAAAGGGGTTGTTCACCTTCTAAAACTTTTTTTCAGTTCAGTTGGTTTACGATAGTTCACCAGTTCCAATTACTTTATATTTTCGATGTGTTTTCTAATATTGAAGTGTAAAGTTAAATTTTTTACCTTCTTTTGTCTTTCGAAAGCAGCTCTGGGGGGGGGTCGCAGACTCTGTAACTGTTCTAAATAAATACATATAGCGGGTACATTTCTTATCTTTGTCACAGTCCCTGAGTTTCATTAAAGGCAGCTGTTAGAATTGATACAATAGGTGCTAATATTCCACAGATGCGGCTGAAAAATGTATCAACTAATGGAGCAAATTGTAACAGTTCACAATCCGCACCTGAATTACTGAGCTGCCAGACTGAAACACCTGAGACGGGGACATTCAACTTTAAACTTCGATTTTGGAAAAATGGCAAGTGGAAAGCAAATGGAAAAAAAAAATTCTTTATTTCTGGTGAAAAAGTGTTTGGAAGGTGAACAAGCCCTTTAAAGAGATCTGCATTCTCCATTACATGCAGGGGGGAACCTGACTGGCAGCCTTCAGAAGCACATGGTACACTCCATGAAGCCCCCTCCCTGGCATAACACTGGTACACTCCATGAAGCCCCCTCCCTGGCATTACACTGGTACACTCCATGAAGCCCCCTCCCTGGCATCTATGTAGAAAATTAGCCAAACAACACAAGCTGGTGTAGCGGGGATCTCCCCTGCAAGTTTATTTAGTCAAGTGATGTAACGTTTCGTGGGCGTGCCCCTTCATCAGACATGCAGATTCACTCCAAAACAGTGTTTAAAAACCCTTAGTGATTTGCATAATTGCACATATATGTGTGAATATATTAAACATTGTGAAATGATACAGCGTGGAAATAATTGTGTTATACAAAAGCCATAAAAACTTTATAAGCATTTTTTAAAAAACGTATTAAAAGGTGAAGCCTTTATAATTTAGATAAATATGAGGCCAATTGTGCGGATAATAGTCCCAATTTCAAGTTGGAAAAAATCTTCTTCTCTACAGGACACTCCCTTGTGCAGAACTTGAAGAGATAGTGTAAAAATTGTGCAAAAAAAACTATAAATGATAAAATCAGTAATTATAAGGAAGAAGAATCAAAACCTAATGGATAAAGAAAAACACAAATACAATTGTATGCAAAGAACAAAGCAATTATTCCGATAATAAGTGACGACAGTATATAAGACTATAATACACAAAAGCTATGAATATCTTGTAAATTATATCCTTATAAACGGTGAGTAGTGATGTCATCAGTTATAAACGGTGAGTAGTGATGTAATTTCTGTCACATGACTCACTAAAATTTGTGTATTATAATTAATAAAGTACCCCCAGTTGTAAAATATGAGGATATTATAAGTTACCTCGGAGTTCCATGACCTGTATAAAAACACTCGGCCTTCGGCCTCGTGTTTTTATATGGTCATGAAACTCCTCGGTAACTTATAATATCTTTATATTTTACAAGAGGGGGTACTTTATTCACTATATCTTACCCTATCCACAAGCTGTCCCTGGATAGTAGGTTGTTCAATGCATCATCTATAAAAAATCAAAGATTAGTAATTCAGACTAGAACCTTGATGTAAAAATACAAAGACACCAATTCTAAGAGTGTTAAAAGTTGGATACATTCCAACAGCACTTAAAAATTGGATACAATTTCCATTAAAGGTAACAGTTCAAATTATACTCCTCATTTAACCCACGTGGATATTTAGTTTGCAGTTGCCAAATCCAAAAACATTCCTTTTGTAATAATTTTCTTTTTATTTCTCTCTCATTTTTTCCATAAATCTTATCCAAAATTTGCCACCTAAGTTGGGCTACCCCATGTCCATTTTCCTGGAAATGGCGTGCCAATGTGGTTTCTTTTTTCTTATCTTTCCCTGTTTTTTCTTTTTGTTCCTCTTTGGGGGGCTTATAATTACGTATAACCGATTTGTGTTTGTTTAATCTGGTTTTCATGTTTCTACTTGTCTGTCCTATATACGCTAGCCCGCATGGGCATTTAATGCAGTAAATGATATTTGTACTGTCACATGTGTGGAATCCTTTTATTTTATGTTTAGTGCCCTTCAGTGGATGTTGTACTACATCTCCTTGTATAATACCATTGCAGTGGCTACATTTCCTACAAGGAAATGTTCCATTTACCTCACTGTCTGTATTACTATTCTCTTTTAGATTTTTTTGTTTCGGTTTTATCTGGTCTCCTACCGATTTTCCCCTTTTATATGAAAAGAGGGGGGGCTGAAAGAATATTTTACCATATTTTGGGTCAGTTTTTAATATTCCCCAGTACTTAAGAATTATTTTACGTACTTGTTTAGCATTTGTATCATAAGAGGAAATAAAAGGTATTCTATTTTGTGCCATCTTGTTTTTATTCTTTTTTGTTAGAGTAACCTGTCTCGGTGTATTGAATACCTCTTTGGTTATATCCAGTAGATTTGTTTCGTCATAACCCCTTTCTGCAAACTTTTTTATCATTTGGCCGATTCTCCTTCAAACAAAATATCATTAGAAGTAATTCTCCGCACTCTAGTTAATTGACTGCGTGGTAACCCTTTAAGTAAAGCCGGAGGATGGAAACTGTCGGCTTTAAGCAGGGTGTTTCTATCCGTTGGCTTTTTATACAAGGACGTAACAAATTTACCCTCAGAGTGTGTCACATTCACATCCAAAAAGTGCAGCCTATCTGGATGAAATTCCATAGTGAATTTAATGGACCCATGAACCATATTAAGGTGGTCCAGAAATTTAAGTAACTTGTCTTTGCTGCCACACCAGATAAAGAATGTGTCGTCCACATAACGCATATAGTGTTGGATATAACCACCGTATTCAGTGTTAGCCAGAAGACTCTGGAGAGAGACTCAGGAGAGACTCTGGGGAAATTAGGTAATATATTCGCTTTCTGTATCCTCCCTGGCATAACACTGATACACTCCATGAAGCCCCCTCCCTGGCATTACACTGGTTCACTCCATGAAGCCCTTTCCCTGGCATAACACTGGTACACTCCATGAAGCCCTTTCCCTGGCATAACACTGGTACACTCCATGAAGCCCTTTGCCTGGCATAACACTGGTACACTCCATGAAGCCCCTCTCTGGCATTACACTGGTACACTCCATGAAGCCCCTCCCTGGCATTACACTGGTACACTCCATGAAGCCCCCTCCCTGGCATTACACTGGTACACTCCATGAAGCCCCCTCCCTGGCATTACACTGGTACACTCCATGAAGCCCTTTCCCTGGCATTATCTGGTACACTCCATGAAGCCCCCTCCCTGGCATTACACTGGTACACTCCATGAAGCCCTGGCATAACATTGGTACACTCCATGAAGCCCCCTCCCTGGCATTACACTGGTACACTCCATGAAGCCCAGGCATAACACTGGTACACTCCATGAAGCCCCCTCCCTGGCATTACACTGGTACACTCCATGAAGCCCTGGCATAACACTGGTACACTCCATGAAGCCCCCTCCCTGGCATTACACTGGTACACTCCATCAAGCCCTGGCATAACACTGGTACACTCCATGAAGCCCCTTCCCTGGCATTACACTGGTACACTCCATGAAGTCCCCTCCCTGGCATTACACTGGTACACTCCATGAAGCCTCCTCCCTGGCATAACACTGGTACACTCCATGAAGCGCCCTCCCTGGCATAACACTGGTACACTCCTAACACACAGTGAAGCATGATCATTGGCACACGCCATGGCTACCACTTGCAGGGAAAGACTCCCTGGCACAACCAATATCAGCCTCTGACAGAGCGACTGAAGCACACTAGCTGCCACAATGAAGCACAATGAAGCACACTAGCTGCCACAAAATGAGAACATTTCCCAGCAACACATAAAGGAATAGTCAAAGGCAGCCAATGACATGCTCCTGTCAAAGGCTACATACAGGGCTACTTAGGCACAGACATCAGCTCGTCCTATGTCATTAGGGTGACAATGGGGCTTGAGACTTTATCACTAGAACGTCACTAGAATAAACCGGCCTCTCCCACAGGGAAACCTTACAGCGGTGACGCACCTGTTGAACTCGGAAAAGACATAGACCGAGGCGCCTGAGTCCCGGCTGCCGGCCCCGGCTACTTGCACATAGACTGTGGCGGGCCCATTGCTCTGGCCGACTCCCTGGCGCTTCTCGCGTCTCTTTATGTGACGGAGCGTGTCCTTGGGAGGCTTGTCCTTGCGGCTGGAGAAAGCCCGAACCTGGCAGGGAGGTTGAGACATGACAGAACCGCACAGGCCGGAAACTAAGCCACATTCAGCCGACTTGGAACAACCTACTCTTCGAACCACCCTCAGCCAATCAGCGTCCAGCTCAGTCGTTCCTAGGCAACAGGCAGTCCAATCAACGCCACATCGCAATCCAATCAGCGGTCACGTTTTCACTAAGCGTCTGCGCCACGACGCCTTTCTATGACGGTAGCGACTAGTTCCTATCCCTGGAAAGGATCATCCCTCTAGTCTAGTGGACAGGAAATAGACGATTCATAGGGCAGTGAGTTAGTTTCTATCCTCAGAAAGGCCCTAATGCCTCTAGTGGTGAGGTACCAGGAAAGGAATGAGTCCAATACCTGACAGGTCCAGTATAGGGGTAGAAACTAGTCAGTTTATATAAGAACCAGCTAATTGCTATCCTGTCTAAGCCGTACACAGAGACATCGCCAAATGAGCGGATATCTCCCCGACATGCCCACTTTGAGGTGAGCGATATCGCTCTGATCCGATCATGGGCCCTAGGGCCCAACTATTGGATGTTAGTGTTGCCAAAACAGGCAGTCGGATCACAAGAACCGCACCTACGAACAGATGGGGCCGCGGTCCGATGGGATTTTTAAACCTGTCCGATCGACATGTCTTGCAAAGATGTATAACAAAGTTACAAGATGGTGACCCCCTGCTGCCAACCTTGAAAACATAAAGCATTTGTTTAATTAGGCTTATGGTGCAGTAAGTTCACGTTTATGTTTAGTATACAAAATACAGCATTTTTTAGCATTATTCTATTTTAGACTTTAGTTCCCCTTTAATGCACCTAGCTAGACAGGGGGATCCCAGATTAATGAAAAGGCATCAGGGGAAGATTTCACAGCCTGGTTATGTTCCTAGCAGCAAGGTCTTTATTCCCTCTGAATCTTTTACTCTTCAATCCCCTGAGGATCCCATACAGTTTGGGACCGCTGAGCTGTCACTTTCCTAATGATTTTGCAGACGTTCCCAGGGCATCTGCATGTACTGTGGGACTAAAGGCCATTTTGTCTATACCTGCCCAGTAAAACTGGGAAAACTCCTGAGCCTGTATGAGGTTGGGGAGATTCATTTGGGCTGTATTTCTGCTCCCTGTTACACTAGTTCTAGGATTTGTGTTCCTGTTACTCTGTCCTGGAATAACACACCTGTTTCTGTTAAGGCTTTCATTGATTCAGGGGCTGCTGGATATTTTGTTGACTTTTGCTGGTAAATTGTCTGTCCCTTCCATTCCTCTCCTGTCAATAGATGAAAATGCCCTTGACAATGGCTTAGTTACATCAGTGACCCCTAAACTTGAGGTGTGTGTGGGAGGCACATGTTCTGAATACATTGATTTCCACCTTATCCACCGTGCATCCACCCCTGTGCTGTTAGGCCTGTCCTGGTTAAGGCAACATAACCCACACATTGATTGGAGAACTGGGGAGATTTTGCAATGGGTTCTTGGCTGCGTCAGTCTGCATTAAATGCCCGTTACAGCTTGCTGCCACAGTCCTTGAGAGTCTACTTGAATGTGTTGGGACTTTTCAGTGACACCAACATCCCAGTATAGGAAATTATCCCCTCTTATAAAATTGAAATCCACTAATCCAATATATTAGGAGCCCACTGGGAGAGATTATTGACTCCAATGGAAAGCACACGGAGGCGTAAATGTTATCTATTTTATTTATTCAGTTCTTTAAAGGTCTTGCTCATATCTGAATCTGCGCAACTAGCATCGAAGCAAAGTATAAACTTCCTGCAGTTGGTCTGTGTGATAAGAATTAAAGATGAACATTATATATTTTACCTTTGTTGTAACCCCAATTTCCCAGTGACTCGGTCAGACGTGCTCTCTAATGGTGTGAAGACTTTACCTCTCGGTAGGGCAGAGGTACAAGAAGGATGGGAAACTTTGGTAGAGGTGGGACATCACTGGAGACCTTCAATCGGACAGGGAGATCTATGACAGAGCAGCATAATGGCTACTGTGGGGCCGTCACTGGCAAACGCACACCGGAAGAGAATATTGATACCAATATTAAAGATGACAGAATGGGGCTCCCTCAGCAGCTGGTGCAACATCCCAGGGCAGGTAATTATCTTCTGTTTAAGCCTCATATCCATAGAGGCTCATGGGAGTTTTCAATAGGGCTCACTCATTGAGACTCCTTACATTGGCCATTAGAATTAATATTCCTTATCAAAGATTCATGAGCTGAACCCCCACATCTCCTTACTGAGGTTCCACTTATCTAAGCAGCATTTAAATATGTGCTGAACTTGCAGCCAATCACTATCAGGATATAAACATAAAACTTGATTGGCTGAAAACTCTTTGATCAGAGGTGAGCGGAGCATTGATACACGGGGGCATTAAGGGAAATAATGTCAGAAATGAAGGAAATCACTATTTGAGTGTGACACTGGCTAGTGCTGGGATATTCTCCTTGGTTCTGTGCATATTCTAATAGAAAATATCATTATGGGAGGAATGGGGAAACAGGCAGACTATAGACAACTCAGGATAAATACACAGAAGTACATCCTGGCATTTGGCCGCACGGCTAAGTGACAGTTAAATAACGGATTTCTCACTTTCATTTCTGGGATCAGAGGTGAGTGGATGCACAGCACACACTGGGGGGACAATTTATGGAAAATAATGATATAAATGAAGAAAATCACTACTAAATTGAGTCACTAGGTAGCACATGGGATATTAGTCTTGGTTTTGTCATTTTAATAGATTATAGGAGAGTTGGGGTTGGGAAAAGGAACAGGGATGCAGGGAGGCTACACACCTGTCAGGCTTAATACAGAAAGTATAAAATAACATTTGGGATTCCAATTGCTTTATATTTAAAATAAGTGCAAGTTAAGAAATAATAAAAAGTCTAAAATCTCCTATGTTAACATATACCAGGGGTCACTATGGCAATATCTGGAGTGACTGTTGGCCACTTGCTGTTCAGGTTTCTCCTCTAATGCTATTAATATTTATATTTCTCTCTGTATCTCACTTTGTATATAACATTTACTTCTTAAAAAATCTTTTAAGGGAAAGTTAAGAAATTATTAAGGGGAAAATTCTGAAATCTCCCATGTTCCCATATAACAGGGGCCACTGACAGTGTTTGGAGTGACAGTTGACAGTTGGCCACTTGCTGTTCAGGTTTCTCCTCTAATGCAATTAATATTTATATTTCTCTCTATATCTCACTTTGTATATAAAATGTACTTATTAAAAAGCTTTTCAGTAAAAATTAAGCAATTACTAAGGGCAAAAGTCTGAAATCCTCCATGTTCCCATATAACAGGGGTCACCCAGTGTTTGGAGTGACAGTTGACAGTTGGCCACTTGGTGTTTCTCCTCCAATACTATTAATATCCATATTTCTCTTTGCATCTTACTTTGTATATAAAACTGACTTCTTAAAATGATTTAAAGGAAAAAGTTTTGGAGCTTCAACTTCCCAGTCACTGTTACTCATGTCCTGAATGTCCCGGCATCCCTTGTCAGACCTGCAGCCTGTAGTACAAATCCCAGCATCCCTTGTCAGACCTGAAGTCTATAATACAAATCCCAGCATCCCTTGTCAGACCTGAAGTCTATAATACAAATCCCAGCATCCCTTGTCAGACCTGTAGCCTATAGTACAAATCCCAGCATCCCTTGTCAGACCTGCAGCCTATAATACAAATCGCAGCATCCCTTGTCAGACCTGCAGCCTATAATACAAATCCCAGCATCCCTTGTTAGACCTGTAGCCTATAGTACAAATCCCAGCATCCCTTGTCAGACCTGTAGCCTATAGTACAAATCCCAGCATCCCTTGTCAGACCTGTAGCCTATAGAACAAATCCCAGCATCCCTTGTCAGACCTGTAGCCTATAGTAAAAATCCCAGCATCCCTTGTCAGACCTGTAGCCTATAAAACAATTCCCAGCATCCCTTGTCAGACCTGTAGCCTATAGTACAAATCCCAGCATCCCTTGTCAGACCTGTAGCCTATAATACAAATCCCAGCATCCCTTGTCAGACCTATAGCCTGTAGTACAAATCCCAGCATCCCTTGTCAGACCTGTAGCCTATAGTACAAATCCCAGCATCCCTTGTCAGACCTACAGCCTGTAGTCTTCTAACTGTTACTGTCCTTCAAATCCCATCATCCCTTGTCAGACCTGCAGCCTGTGGTCTTCTAACAGTTACTGACCTACAAATCCCAGCATCCCTTGTCAGACATGTAGTCTATGGTACAGATCCCAGCATCCCTTGACAGACCAGCAGCTTGTGGTCTTTTAACTGTTACTGAACTACAAATCCCAGCATCCCTTGTCAGACCTGCAGCCTGTGGTCTTTTAGCTCTTAATGAACTACAAATCCCAGCATCCCTTGTCAGACCAGCAATTTATGGTCTTATAACTGTTACTGAACTACAAATCCCAGCATCCCTTGTCAGACCTACAGCCTGTAGTCTAACTGTTACTGACCTTCAAATCCCAGCATCCCTTGTCAGACCTGCAGCCTGTGGTCTTCTAACTGTTACTGAGCTACAAATCCCAGGCATCCCTTGTCAAACCTGTAGATTATAGTACAAATCCCAGCATCCCTTGTCAGACCTGTAGCCTGTAGTCTTTTAGCTCTTAATGAATTACAAATCCCAGCATCCCTTGTCAGACCTGTAGCCTATATTACAAATCCCAGCATCCCTTGTCAGACCTGCAGCCTGTAGTCTTTTAGCTCTTAATGAACTACAAATCAAAGCATCCCTTGTCAGACCTGGAGCCTGTAGTACAAAAACCCAGCATCCCTTGTCAGACCTACAGCCTGTAGTTTTCTAGCTGTTACTGACCTACAAATCCCAGCATCCCTTGTCAGACCTGCAGCCTATAATACAAATCCCAGCATCCCTTGTCAGACCTGTAGCCTATAGTACAAATCCCAGCATCCCTTGTCAGACCTGTAGCCTATAGTACAAATCCCAGCATCCCTTGTCAGACCTGTAGCCTATAGTACAAATCCCAGCATCCCTTGTCAGACCTGCAGCCTGTGGTCTTTTAACTGTTACTGAACTACAAATCCCAGCATCCCTTGTCAGACCTGCAGCCTATAATACAAATCCCAGCATCCCTTGTCAGACCTACAGCCTGTAGTTTTCTAGCTGTTACTGACCTACAAATCCCAGCATCCCTTGTCAGACCTGTAGCCTATAATACAAATCCCAGCATCCCTTGTCAGAACTGCAGCCTATAATACAGATCCCAGCATCCCTTTTCAGATCTGTAGCCTATAATACAAATCCCAGCATCCCTTGTCAGACATCCAGCCTGTGGTCTTTTAGCTGTTACTGACCTACAAATCCCAGCATCCCTTGTCAGACCTGTAGCCTATAGTACAAATCCCAGCATCCCTTGTCAGACCTGTGAGCCATATAGTACAAAATCCCAGCATCCCCTTGTCAGACCTGTAGCCTATAAGTACAATCCCAGCATCCCTTGTCAGACCTGCAGCCTGTGGTCTTTTAGCTGTTACTGACCTTACAAATCCCAGCATCCCTTGTCAGACCTAAGCCTATAATACAAATCCCAGCATCCCTTGTCAGACCTGTAGCCTATAGTACAATTCCCAGAATCGCTTGTCAGACCTGCAGCCTGTGGTCTTTTAGCTGTTACTGACCTACAAATCCCAGCATCCCTTGTCAGACCTGCAGCAAATCCCAGCATCCCTTGTCAGAACCTGTATATACAAATCCCAGCATCCCTTGTCAGACCTGTACCTATAGTACAAATCCCAGCATCCCTTGTCAGACCTGTAGCCTATAGTAACAAATCCCAGCATCCCTTGTCAGACCTGTAGCCTATAATACAAATCCCAGCATCCCTTGTCAGACCTGCAGCCTGTGGTCTTTTAGCTCTTAATGAACTACAAATCCCACCATCCCTTGTCAGACCTGTAGCCTATAGTACAAATCCCAGCATCCCTTGTCAGACCTGTAGCCTATAGTACAAATCCCAGCATCCCTTGTCAGACCTGCAGCCTGTGGTCTTTTAGCTGTTACTGACCTACAAATCCCAGCATCCCTTGTCAGACCTACAGCCTATAATACAAATCCCAGCATCCCTTGTCAGACCTGTAGCCTATAGTACAAATCCCAGCATCCCTTGTCAGACCTACAGCCTGTAGTCTTCTAACTGTTACTGTCCTTCAAATCCCATCATCCCTTGTCAGACCTGCAGCCTGTGGTCTTCTAACTGTTACTGACCTACAAATCCCAGCATCCCTTGTCAGACCTGTAGATTATAGTACAAATCCCAGCATCCCTTGTCAGATCTGTAGCCTATAGAACAAATCCCAGCATCCCTTGTCAGAACTGTAGCCTGTAGTACAAATCCCAGCATCCCTTGTTAGACCTGTAGCCCATAGTACAAATCCCAGCATCCCTTGTCAGACCTGCAGCCTGTAGTCTTTTAGCTCTTAATGGACTACACATCCCAGCATCCCTTGTCAGACCTGTAGCCTGTAGTACAAATCCCAGCATCCCTTGTCAGACCTGTAGCCTATAGAACAAATCCCAGCATCCCATGTCAGACCTGCAGCCTGTGGTCTTCTAACTGTTACTGACCTACAAATGCATCCCCCTGTAGCCTTTATACAAATCCCAGCATCCCTTGTCAGACCTGTAGCCTATAGAACAAATCCCAGCATCCCTTCTCAGACCTGTAGCCTATAGTAAAATATTAGAGAAAAGGATACAGAATAAATGTAGGTTTAATGTAATAGTAATCTTTCTCTCTCCTTCAAGCCAGCAGGGCCGAATCCAGTACGCCTCTCTGAAGATTTATAAGGTGAGGTAGTAGAAAGGAGGGTAAAACACTTGCTGCTACTGCGGAAGTGAGACATGTTGTTAAATACCCTGGGGAATATTATGTTGTCAAGATAGAAGATCCTTCTTTTTTCTATTGTTATTTTCGCCGCAGCGCTCCTGACTGGGTCGGACCTGACCAAGGATGGTGCTTCTTGGAGTGGCGGCACCGGAGACGTCTAAAGGTAAGGGACCGACCTATTCCTAGATGTAGGAGGAACTGTTTAACAAGAGTGTGATCACTACAGGCAGCAATCACACAAATGAATTTTCAGGCGAGACATATCAAGGCTTCTGGTTTGGGGGCTGCAATTTAGACCCTGCTCGTTTCCTACTTGTATATAAGGTCAACCTTTCTGTCTGTATTACAGAGTGCGTGCACCGATCGTAGAGGAGTGGTAGCGGTGAAGATCGCCAACGATGCAGCGGAGTACTGTATCTTATAATTCCAATCATTAATATATCATCCTATTTGTGTGAAGTTGCCTGTATGTGAGGCTAAAAAGGGATTTCTATTATTCCACTCCAGGATGAAGAGTCAGTCTGCAGGGGAGGGCTGAAGTGGTTCTCCAGCAGTTTCGGCGGCCAGCATAACATTCGGCCTGCTTACTAATGGAGCCTACTTACAAGGCTGCACTGCACGGAGTGCTCATGCGGAGCTCTTGAAGTGAAGGAGAAATGATTTAACTGTATCGTGTTCATTCTCTTGTGCCAAGAGCAATCTCCCAACTGGAAGTGAAAGAATACATGACCTTAAATGAATGTATGCTATGTATTTCAGATTGTTCTCGAGTAACTGTGGTGGAGGCTCTCTCCATCAACCTCATCACAAGACACATGCAATCCTGAAGGAGACCTGGATCGGCTTGTCTGCAAGGAGGTTTTAAGGGTAAGGCCCAGATTTACTCTTAAGGACTCTTCTTGTTGGCATAACATTATATATATAGCAATCTCTTTGTTTGGGAATGTTAGGTTCTTATGTCTGTTATGAGTCTTATAACCTAATCTGCAATCTCCCCAGGGGGTTTGGCACCACATCCACTAAAGGAACCGGGAGATTGCATAGAGAAATTCAAGAGCCTGAACATCATGGCTCACGAGAGACGGCCAGAGTCAAGATCAGTGGAGTGAAAATTTACAGATATAGAGAAGTAAATGGCTGGTTGGGAGGCTTTTGGTGAATATGGAGTCAGGGTGGTTTCATAATTCAGGTTTCTTGATGCTTATTGTGGTTAACAAGTTTTTTCGGCGATTAATATGGATTCGTAATCTGTCATTGTTCAGGTCGACTTTGTAAACAAGCTGGGAACCTGGACCGCGCAGAAGGATTGTGCCATGAAGCAGGACGTGGAGCTGCACATTGGATGGCACCCGAGGACCCCCCCCCCCCCCATGGGTCGAAGGAAAATAGGTGAAAAAAAGGGGGTGGGGGGGGCCCCGCCCCCCGCCCCCCACCCCCCCCCCCCCCCCCCCCCCCCGAGGGGGGTGGGGGGGAAAAAAGGAGGGGGGGGGGGGGGGGGGGGGGGGGGGGGGGGGGGGTCCCCCCCCCCCCCCCGCCCCGCCCCCCGCCCCCCCCCCGCCCCCCCCTAAGGGGGGCCGGGCGGGCCCCCCCCCCCCCCCCGCCGCCCGGCGCCCGCCCCCCCCCCCTTTTTGGCGTGGGGGGGGTGGGGGGGGGGGGCCGTAACCGAGCAACCAGAAAGTATGTTGTGTACTTATTAGTAAATAACTGTGTAACAACCCGAGCCATTGTACTTAATCAGTGTTATGGCGACAATAGAATAGCAGTCGTTTTGTCCTTCATGGAGAGAAAGGAAGTTTTTTGTCCAAACTGTTGGGTTTTCGTTTTAACTTTTTTGCGACTAATGTTGTCTGGGCTTTAATGAGTAGATGTGGCTCCTTTGCTCAGTTTAGTCTGGCTTATTGTTTGTAATGGGGGAGAGTATGTATTGCGTGTATGACAACGTTTATATATAATAAAAGCATTTTTCACTTTTTTACATATACGCGATGGATGTGTTCATTTTACTAGGAAAGGTGCATGTGTGCTGATTTTAGAAGTTGTATGTCCTGTTTCTGTTTTTTGGCCACATTGAGGCTATTAAGGAGAATTGGCCTGTAGACTTTGCCATGGATAATATATGTATTATGTTCTTACAAGAGAACCTGTTATAAAAGTGGTAGCGCTGTTTTGTACTTAGATTTTATTAAACAGCCACTAACCCAATTGTCTTCGTTCCTCTAAATATGCTTCTTTGGTGGGTCCCCTTGGGTTGTATTTCTTCTGTCCGCTGGGGTAACCGCCATCGAATGAGCCGAGAGGAAAACCGAACGTTAAGCGATCACCATTTTGGCTACGTTTATTTTAATACATTGGAGCAGCAAGGAGGTTTCTAGTATCAGAATTAAAGGAAGTTTTGGGGTGAATTTGCTATGTTCCCAACAAAAAATAACTTTTGTTCTATCATTTAAAATAAATTAACTTCTAGAACATGTTTTGATGGGCCCTGATATGATATGGTGTTTTTTTTCATATCTGTGAAAGGCAAGGTTCAGTGCGGTGCTTTAAGAGAACCCGTAATTATTCCTAAAAAGAGTAAAAAGCGGCTGTAGTAGTGTGTTACCTTCTTTTCCCAATGCCGATTCAACATACAAGTTTAGAACTAATCACCAAGGGAGAAATCGGTGCTTTTTGGAGGAAGTTCTTAAACTTGTATGTTATGGCATTGAAAGAGGTAGCCGACACTGATACATGCGCTTTTTTCTCTTAGGAATAATTACGGGGTTCTCTTAGACGCCGCCGCGTGAACCTGGCCTTACCAGCGTAACAATACAACGAGCAGCTAGTGGTCCGCCCACTTTTTTTTATCGGGTGCTGCTTGAATTTGACTTTAGCGGCGGAGGTTCAACGGTTATCCTGACAGGACTTAACCTATATATGTTTTTCGACATTTAAGCATATGCAGGATATATACCCTGGTGGAGGAGGGCTGATTAGAGAAGCCCCAACTCACGCGAAGCCTTCAATCATGTACATGATGTGAGTCGGTTCTTTCCCAGCTTTGTGTCCCAGACTGTAACATTGTTTACGCTGTGCTTACAGACATGGAACTGCTTCAACATTTTTCTTATTAACACTTGGGACAGTTGGGCAAAACGTCCTATAGTCCGACTTAGCCCCGCTTCACGGTCCCGGTCACCTTCCGCCCTTGTCTGTTATAAATTTGGGGATAGTTGGGGAGATGTCAGTCCGTCAGCTCCATAAGCGTGTGTATTGTTGGTTTAAATACTCCTAAATATAAATAGAGGTTTTTCTACTCAGACGTTAAATGTGGCCATTGGGAATTTGCAGGCAGGGTATGTTTGTGTTGTTTGAGGGGAAATATAATGGATGCAGGAGCAGATATGATATATTTTATGTATAATAGATCACTGTCCTATGTCTCAGTGGCAATCCAGTTAATAACTATTGGGCCCGCACTACTATGTGATTTACAGGGCGATGGTGCAGCTATGGGTGCAGTCAGAAGAGGTGGTGGGAAATGCACGGAGACGCTTCCTGGTCCCTCAATAGGCCTATAAGACATATAGATTTGGCGCGACTGAATTTTATCGTTTTGTTGATAGCCCTTTGTTGACCAGTTTTTGGGATAGTGGTGGGCTGTAACAGTGGCACCAAAAGCAATATATATATATAAAGTATCCATGGGGGAGACAATCACAATAATAATAGATACAGAAAATCATAGAACAAAGGACTTAAGTGGCTATGTGGTGAGAGACAATAGGTTGGGAAGGAGGTCCTTGCCCTGGGTAGAGCTTTTACAGTCCTAAATGTGATTTGGGAGACCTAAACATAAAGGTAACAGAATTGGAGATGAAGAAAGTTCACGAAAGGTGAAAGCAAGTAGTCCAAGTAGGAAGACTGTTTTGGGAAGAAGAATGTTCTATAATGTTGGTACATGCCTGTAATAGAACTATGGGTCCTCGACTTCTCCCTAAGAGATTCAAATCAAAAATAGATAGAGTAGACAGACAGACAGAACAGACGGGACGCAGATAAGGATAGATGGCATATATTATACGATAGCAGATAGATATACTGCAAAATTATATGTAAATTCTGGAGTATAGCTAATGGTACTGCGGTTAAAAGCTTCTGGAATCTGGAAATAATAATCTGGGGATTTTTTTTGCTAGCTAAAGCTAAAATCTCTTTTTTCCAGGTCACAACGTTTTGTGTCCTTCTTGGATTCCTGTCTGAAGAAGGATCCTTCAGAGAGAGGGAGTGCTGAAGAACTCCTGCAGCACCCATTCATCACCCAACTGACACCTAAGAAGATCATCAGGGCTGAGATTGGAGAACATCTCCGGACTCTGCAGAACCGGCCGGCCAAGAAAGGTGAGGGAATCCATTATATTTGATACGACTGCACCATCACACAGTGTAACTCAACATCTGCAAGAGTTGGTTTATTATAATGGCACTGGGAATAATATACATGTTTTAAGGGGTACTTTAGCTTAATATTATATTTTAGTATAATGGTGATAATGGCATTCTAAGACAATTTGCATTTAGTCTTCAGTCTTTATTTTTTTGTTTATGACTCATATACAAGCTTTAATTAGTATTCATGAATCACAAATATGATTTTTCCCTATACAGGACTGAAGGGAGTAGCTCTGTGGACCCTGAAGCTGCGGCGTGCTTGTGACTTCTGCACACAGACATCGGCAGAACAAGAAGCAGCTCTGCAAGTGGCCCTGGAGGGCTTCTCCTGTTATTGATCTTGTGGCCAATAACATCAACAGCCCAGAATGAGTTTCCTGAATCACAGCCTAGGAAAAAGAAACATCCACAGGGTAAGGTCCCATCTCCATTCAGTATCCCTGTACAACGGTTCTCAGCTGGTAGACAAATAGCAATCTGATCCCCTGCTGCCTGGAGTGTGTCTACATTGGTAGGACCTGAATCCTCACTGTGCACAAGAGGTGGGTTTCGGCTAGAAGATACTCAAGTTTACATTTCTCGGTCACAATCCTCCCCATGTGTGAAGCAAATAAACACACCGGGCAGTAGGGGCTGAATCAAGGTTTTCTGTGTTGATGGACATTAGCCTCACTTCAGCAGCCGCACAATAACACAACAGGGTAGAATGTGATTGAGAAGGCTCAGGCATTATTTCCTATTCCCATAGCCAGTGCATTTATTTCTAAAAGGAGCATCAGCCTGGGAGAAAAACTCCCTAACATGTTGGAACCCCTAATGAATAAGGCTTGTGCATAAATGCCATGCCTCTGAATGAGAATTAATGATGATCTATTACTGACTGATATTTTTTTCTTATACAGATCCAGTGGCGTCTGCAGCTCCACCAGCAACATCTCCTTTCAAGCTGATGCAAGTGGTAACATCAAGATTCCTGCAACTACACCAGCAGAGACTTTATCTCCATGATCATATTCTTTTCAGACTACCACATCTCCACCAGTGGTGTATTTGCTCCAGTTTACATCACTCCACCCACACACATCTCCACCTCACTTTCCAACTGCCATAGTCCATCTTCCTTTTTTTGTAGACTACGACAACTCCAACATCTTGCCTTAAACATCTACATTTCACAGAACCATAGCAACAACATTCCTATCCACCTCTACAGCTCGACTAGCAGCATTCACTTATCAAACACCATAGCTCCACTATTAGGACTTAAGTTTGCATTAGTATCCAATTACCACATCTCCACCCAAGGACTTTCCATTTAACTTTAGCTCCACCACCAGCCCTTATCCCATATTTTATCCTCTACCCGCAAGCTCTGTCCTTTTGCTAACACACCTCCACCAATATCTTCTTTTATTTAGCTATCATCAAGAGTTTCTCCTCTTTAAAATATCTTTTAGTCCTTGCCCTTCTTCCTGCACCTCCATTGGTTCTTCCATTCCACCAATACCAAGACATTTAGTCACACCATACAGCACACACTAAAATGATGCCCCCTACACAGAGGCTTCTCTTCTCCACTTTTTTCTTTTGCCCCTCTAACACCAATTCCTCAGTGGTTTCTCCTGTTCAAATTCTTTCCTTTCTAAATTCTATCCTTTCAAGCCTTCCACTCAACAACCAGTCACATCTCCTACTCTAAACCCTGACATAAACTCTTAGTACTGATACTGACATAAACTCATAGTACAAGTTGATCCAGGGACTTGTCCGATTGCCCATTGGGAGTCAGGAAGGAATTTTTCCCCCTCTGAGGCAAATTGGCTCTGGCTTCAGATGGGGTTTTTGCCTTCCTCTGGATCAACTACTAAATAGGAAAATCCCTTTTACACTAAAACTTGAACCTAATGGATGTGAGTCCTTCCCAACTTAAATTAGTATGAATTAATCTAAAATGCATAAATATAACATCCAATTTATAAATAAATATGTTAATACACATTTCATTGGTGTTCTTGCATTTTTTATAGTTCTATAGTATTGCCAGGCAACATTACAGAGGAGGGAGACCTCTAGTGCAAGGGAAAAGGGTGATTGAAAAGTGAAGGTGGAAATAAGAGGCAAGGGTGGGAGAAATTGGTGAAAGGAGATGCTAAGGAAGAAATATAAGAAGACATAAGCCATGTCTGGACCCAGTCCTACTGATCTGCACTGATGTCAGAGGTTGGTCAATCAATCACATACAAATGATATATAGTGTATATAAACATATCAGTGGGATTAGTACATTATGAGACTGGGTTCAGAAGGTGCTGACTTATTAATATATTATTTCGGGCCTAGCAGGGACTTGGATATACCTGTTATTGCCATTAGTATCCTTTGAGCCAAAGAGAAACAGACTCATTGAGTCTAGAAAGAGGTGACCCATAAACATGCCACTGTCATTAGAAGACGTTTGTCCCATGATAAAGTTGCCTTTGGTATTATTTGGGCAGAGGAAGGGCAGGTCTGTGTGATGTTTCATTGGGCATCAGTCCATCCCGTGATTGGTCTACTGATAACAGGTGGGTTATTAATGGCCAATGGAAATTCAAGGAGCCGTGGGCCAAAGTAAGACGTACATAATTTACTCTATATTTTGATTCGTAGTGAATATTTTACCATAGTACCCTGCTCCCCAGAGGTTCACTGCACATATCACTCCCTTTGGGAAAATGGGAAGAGGAGGGTCTGTCCAGAGTGACCAGGAAGGTTTGTTCTGCTGAAGTGGGGGGATGTAACTTTACCAATGACACGGCTGAGAGGCAATACAGCAGCCCCCCTGCCCTGATATTAATCCATGCAGTTTATGTTTAGTCCTGGATTTACTTGCCCTTTAAGAGACAGGGTGGGGGGGTAGACAGAGCAAGGGTTAAGTTTATGTAATCGCAGGGTACAGCCGTATCACGCTTTTCAGTTCTGTTGGGCCCAGGCCTTTAAGGAATCACATGTTGATCTTGCTGCCTCCCTGCTGGATGGTGTTGCCCCCATGCTTTAGAATAAAGTAGTAGAATACCCATGCCCACTGACATACATGAGATGGGGAAATAGGAGACGCTGCTCGTGGGAGTTGGTGCCACCAACAGGTTTTCACAGTCCATTGCACTGATTTAGGCTGGGTGCCAGCACAGTCCAGTCAGCTCGGAAGAAGCATTATACTGGGCTTGTGCTGTGCCAGGGACATTATCAAACATGGGCCCTCAGAAGGTCCTGCCTGACCAATATCTAGGGTTGTCACCATTTTGGAAAAAAAAATCTGGCTGTACAGAAAGGAGAGGGACAATGAGGGGGTGGTTAGGGAGAAAATATGGTCGATATGGGAGCAGGGGATTATAGGAAGAAGGGAAAGAAGCGGAGCTGGAGGCAGGGATTGGGGAGGGACAGGACAGGGGTGGTACATCAGGGAATTATAAATTTATAATTGCTGGTTAAATGTGTAACACTGGTCCCAGTCTCGGCTGCTATATTACTGGTTAGGCTGGTGATATGCCAAACCCATTCATGTCTGATTGAAATTCAGCCATATGTATCTGGGCAGGGTTCAAATGGACCCTTGACTGAAGTAGCCACTGATCAGTTCCCTGCTCTGGTACAGTCCATTGGCCAGACTAGTCCACCTCTCAAAGAATGAGCCAGGGAGCAGATTTCAGGTATTTTAGATCTAAGCAGGAAAAAGAATCAAACAGCAAATCCAAACACTGTGTATAGATCTATATATTCAGTAGGACATGTGGCAGGGGGTTGGAATCTGATAATGAAACATCCCACAAATGGACACACATAGAAACATCATACAAAATAGTTTATTTATTTATTTATTTTTTTGTACAAAACAGAAAACTAATGACATTATTATGAATTCTACGCTGAATTATAAACACGGGGGCCTGGTTTCCATCTGTATATAACTGAGCAGCTTTACGCCCGTAGCGGCTTCTGCACTAACGTTTTGTAGTCACTGGTGGTTTCTTCAGCTTCTCAAAATATTCATCCAACTTCCTCTGGAGTTTGCCCAGAATCTGCAGAAATGAACGAAAGAGAGAGAGAGAGAGAGAGAGAGAGAGAGAGAGAGAGAGAGAACGGTTTAGTATCAGTCAATAAACCCCTTATACATCCGTGTGCAAAATAAATACTTAGAAATGTTCTATTAGAGGTAGGGATGCACCCAATCCACTATTTGGGATTCGGCCTTGGTGAAAGATTCGGCCGAATACCGAACCGAATCCTAATTTGCATATGCAAATTAGGGACAGGAAAGGAAAAAGTGGAAAAAATTCTTCTTTTGTGATGAAAAATCACGTGATTTCCCTACCCACCCCTAATTTACATATACAAATTAGGATTTGGATTCGGTTCGGCCAGGCACAAGGATTCGCCCGAATCTGAATCCTGCTGAAAAAGGCTGAATCCCAAACCGAATCCTGGATTCGGTGCATCCCTAATTAGAGGCAGTTCATTGTGTCTGGTGCAAATGGATATAAGAGGGATGACTGTACTGGGGATCAGTGATTGGAATAATTGGGAGCCTCCAACAACTTGGCACTACCCAGTGATTTTACATTTTCTCCTTTTTAAAGAAAAGTTGAATATAAAAATGCTAGAACTGTTTGAAGCCTGAACAGAAGTGATTAAAGGGGTGGTTCACCTTTAAGATCACTTTTAACATGTTATAGAATGGCCAATTCTAAACAACTTTTCAATCGGTCATTTAGATTTATTTCTCATAGTTTTTAAGTTAATTGCCTTCTACTTCTGACTCTTTCTAGTTTTCAAACAGGGGTCACAGACCCCATCCAAAAACAAATGCTCTGTAAAGCTACAAATGTATTGTTATTGCTACTTTTTATTATTAAGGTCCTCTCCTATTCATATTCCAGTCTCTTATTCAATTCAATGCAAGGTTGCTACGGGAATTTGGACCAGATGGCTGAAACTGCAAACTGGAGAGCTGCTGAATAAAATGCTAAATAACTCAAAATCCACAAATAATAAAAAATGAAAACCAATTGCAAATTGTCTCAGAATATCTCTCTCTACATCATACTAAAAGTTCATTTAAAGGTGAACAACCCCTTTAACATGAGACAGGGAGGAAAGCAGAGAACTTACAGCCTGGTTACTTTCATTCTCGCCCAGAGCCTGCCAGAAATGGTCAATAGCTGAATAAGGGAACCAGATCAACTAAGAGGTTGCAGAGAGAGGAGCCTCTAACCTACCTTAACACTAGGCGTCATAGAAAGGTAGCGGCTAGTTCCTATCCTCGGAAAGGACCTGACGTCACAGTCATGTGATCCTACCATGTGACCGCTCCACTGCGGATTACCAATCAGTGAGCGGCAAATTCAAACATGGGAATGTGGTAGTGGCGGCTGCGGACTCTTGACTGGACCTGCAACTTGTACCCCGGGGTTTGCCAACTTGTATTGTAGGTTTGATACAGGTTGTAACCTCTACCTTAGGTTTTGGGCAGTTCATTGTGTCGCTGGATGTTTGTAGGGGGTGAAGGGATCACTGTGCCTATGAATTTCTGTGGGGTACGGGGTATGGCATCTTAGATGAACCCCAAACACGTATACTCATTTAATTTAAAGGAGAAGTAAAGCCACCCGAGCCGTTTATTGCCAATAGATTAGCCACAATAGTGCACTATATTTATTCTGTAGAATGCTTTACCATACCTGAGTAAAGAGCTCTAGAAGCTCTGTTTGTTTAGGATAGCAGCTGCCATATTAGCTTGGTGTGACATCACTTCCTGCCTGCGTCTCTCCGTGCTCACTCATAGCTCTGAGCTCATATTACAGCAGGGAGGGGGGGGGGGAAGGAGCAAACTGAGCATGCCCAAGCCCTGGAGGTTTAAGCTGGAAACAGGAAGTCTGATACAGAAGCCCATGTGTACACAATAGAAGGAAAGAAATGCTGTGTTTCTTTTGACAGAGGACTCAGGGCAGCATTACTTTGAGGGTTTACTGGTGTATTTATATAGACCTTTCTGATAAAGCTTACTTAGTTGTAGACTTTCCTTCTCCTTTAAGGCACTATCCATATGGAGTGTCTGTTTCCCTCTGCAAACCTACTGATGACTTTATTGCCTCCTGAACTGAACCAACTGTGCTTGTGCCACTGTGATAGGAAAATCAGTTATACTGGAGAAGCCATGCGCTGTATAAAGGATAATAATGATGTTTCTTCCCCCCCCCCCAGGCTCCTCTCTCTGCAACATCTCAGTTGGTCTGGTTCCCTTATTCAGCTATTGACCATCTCTGGAAGGCGCTGGGTGAGAATGAAAGTAACCGGCGCAATCAGGCCTTTAAGTTCTCTGCTTTCCTCCCTAAAGGGTTTGTTCACCTTTAAATTAACTTTTTTTTTTTGATTTGTTCAGGTAAGTTTATTGAGTATAAACAGAATTATACAGCACGATAAAATTTTTCATGATACACATTGGATTTGATACATCATTTTTGTATTACAGTTTTTCAATAAAGAAACACCATTCTACCTGCGTCCTACTTTTTTACCCTGCTATGTTATTCATAGATCATCCGAGTTTAAGTACAGCTGCAGGGGGAATTTCCGTAGACAGGGGCCCCGTATCCTATAAAACTTGACTTGGCAACCCTTTCGTTTCGCCATCAGGAGCTCTATTTTGGCAAGGTCAGTAATCTACTGGGCTATGTCTGGGGGAGCTTCCACCTTCCAGTTTAGGGTGATAAGTCTACGTAGTTGGAATAGGGCTTTACTTAGGAATGGTGCCAATTGGGGAGCCTTACCAGTACCAGTCTGTATACTGGAGCGTGCCACAGTGTATACATCAATTTTGGCTGACCAAACATATATACCAGCTGAATTTTACCTACTGGTCTGATGGGCAAGGCCTCCCAAGCTGACAGTTTGGTTTCTACCCAGAATAGAAGGGGCGTTACATTCAAGTCACAAAAGCTAGTGTAGGCAAGGCTATCTCTACTCCCAGGTATGTGAATTTGGCTGACACCTGTAGGGGACAGTTACCAAGGTCTTTGTCGGCTGTGGGGGGATCTACCAGAAATAGGGTAGACTTTGAGGGGTTTACCTTTTAACCAGAGACCTTACAGAATTTTCCAGTTAGCTTAAAGAGTTCATATGTCCTAGCATGCTCCAAAGATATGCCCACTCCACCGTGTCAAAGGCCTTGGCTGCGTCTAGATTCAAGAGTAAATGCGCACACGTTGGTGAACTCCTTTGGATAGACATATGAAAAATGACTGTATAAAATATAATCCTTTATTGAAACTCGTTAAAATCACAAAGTCCAGAAGTGCAAGGCAGGGGAGTGCATGGCTCTACGCGTTTCGTGACTGCTAGGTCACTTCATCAGAAGCCTGGCCATATGTCTATGCAAAGGAGTTCACCAACGTGTGCGCATTTACTCTTGAATCTGATATATCCACGTGACCAGAGTGGAGTGTTTGGGAACCTGGATAGCATGCTCACCTGACCTCAATTTGGACTTCGTTCGTGTACCATTCAGAGCTGCTTGGCTGCGTCTAGTACTGCCACTGCCCTGCCACCTTGATTGTGGTGCTCCACCGTAAGGTTCACCATCATTTGGCGGATGTTCAGTGTTCATGCAGTGTTCGCATATACAGGATAAAACTCAGTGCGCATGTGGATGGAATGGAACACTTACAAATAACAATGGGCCATAAAACAAATAAGTGCTAAAGACACGATGGCAAGTTGGTAACATGAAATGTCATCAGATGACATGATGTTGCTACAGGTAGGTGATCCATATAAAAGTTTAGTATTTTGGTTTTAGTACTTTTAGTATTATGTAGAGAGTGATCTTCTGAGACAATTTGGAATTGATTTTAATTTTGTATTATGTGTGCTTTTTGAGTTATTTAGCTTTTTATTCAGCAGCTCTCCAGCTTGCAATTCAAGCAGTCTCATTTCTAGGGACCAAATTACCCTAGCAACCATGCACTGATTTGAATAGGAGAAAAAAAAAAAGTAACAAATGTTTAGCCCTATAAAGCATTTGTTTTCTTAGGTGGGGTCAGTGACCCCCATTTGAAAGCTGGAAAGAGGCCGAAGAAAAAGGCAAATAATTCAAAAACCATAAAAAAAAATAATGAAGACCAACTGAAAGTTTCTTAGAATTCTAGAACATACTAAAAGATAACTTAAAGGTGAAACACCCCTTTAATAGATGCCGAATTTAAAAGCAAAGGACAGAAACCGTTGAAATCATTTCTTCACAGAATCTGAAGGCAGATATCATTCGACCGACTTATTTTGTCTCCTAATACTACCAACAAATCTCCACGCACCAGCAACTACATCAAGTTGAATACTATTTCAGATGCATTTCTGTATATTACTCAAATATACAACTTCAAATGCCCCCGTCATTGTGTGGCCAGAGAAAACATCCAGAAACCATTCTGTTGAACTAACCTGTAAGCCCCCCACATTGGCCCAGTCCATTTCCCTGGCATAACACTGGTACACTCCATGAAGCCCTTTGCCTGGCATAACACTGGTACACTCCATGAAGCCCCTCCCTGGCATTACACTGGTACACTCCATGAAGCCCCCTCCCTGGCATTACACTGGTACACTCCATGAAGCCGCCTCCCTGGCATTACACTGGTACACTCCATGAAGCCCCATCCCTGGCATTACACTGGTACACTCCATGAAGCCCCCTCCCTGGCATTACACTGGTACACTCCATGAAGCCCTTTCCCTGGCATAACACTGGTACACTCCATGAAGCTCTTTCCCTGGCATAACACTGGTACACTCCATGAAGCCCCCTCCCTGGCATTACACTGGTACACTCCATGAAGCCCTGCGTTAACACTGGTACACTCCATGAAGCCCCCTCCCTGACATTACACTGGTACACTCCATGAAGCCCTGGCATAACACTGGTACACTCCATGAAGCCCCTTCCCTGGCATTACACTGGTACACTCCATGAAGCCTCCTCCCTGGCATAACACTGGTACACTCCATGAAGCCTCCTCCCTGGCATAACACCGGTACACTCCTGACACACAGTGAAGCATGATCATTGGCACACGCCATGGCTACCACTTGCAGGGAAAGACTCCCTGGCACAACCAATATCAGCCTCTGACAGAGCGACTGAAGCACACTAGCTGCCACAATGAAGCACAATGAAGCACACTAGCTGCCACAAAATGAGAACATTTCCCAGCAACACATAAAGGAATAGTCAAAGGCAGCCAATGACATGCTCCTGTCAAAGGCTACACACAGGGCTACTTAGGCACAGACATCAGCTCGTCCTATGTCATTAGGGTGACAATGGGGCTTGAGACTTTATCACTAGAACGTCACTAGAATAAACCGGCCTCTCCCACAGGGAAACCTTACAGCGGTGACGCACCTGTTGAACTCGGAAAAGACATAGACCGAGGCGCCTGAGTCCCGGCTGCCGGCCCCGGCTACTTGCACATAGACTGTGGCGGGCCCATTGCTCTGGCCGACTCCCTGGCGCTTCTCGCGTCTCTTTATGTGACGGAGCGTGTCCTTGGGAGGCTTGTCCTTGCGGCTGGAGAAAGCCCGAACCTGGCAGGGAGGTTGAGACATGACAGAACCGCACAGGCCGGAAACGAAGCCACATTCAGCCAACTTGGAACAACCTACTCTTCGTACCACCCGAATCAGCGTCCAGCTCAGTCGTTCCTAGGCAACAGGCAGTCCAATCAACGCCACATCGCAATCCAATCAGCGGTCACGTTTTCACTAAGCGTCTGCGCCACGACGCCTTTCTATGACGGTAGCGACTAGTTCCTATCCCTGGAAAGGATCATCCCTCTAGTCTAGTGGACAGGAAATAGACGATTCATAGGCCAGTGAGTTAGTTTCTATCCTCAGAAAGGACCTAATGCCTCTAGTGGTGAGGTACCAGGAAAGGAATGAGTCCAATACCTGACAGGTCCAGTATAGGGGTAGAAACTAGTCAGTTCATATATAAACAAGTTAATTCCTATCCAAGGACCTTCTCTAACCGTACAGGGACCACCTGTATTGGGCAAATACCTGACAGGTCCAGTACAAGGATAGAAACTAGTCAGTTTATATAAGAACCAGCTAATTGCTATCCTGTCTAAGCCGTACACAGAGACATCGCCAATTGAGCGGATCTCTCCCCGACATGCCCACTTTGAGGTGAGCGATATCGCTCTGATCCGATCATGGGCCCTAGGGCCCAACTATTGGATGTTAGTGCTGCCAAAACGGGCAGTCGGATCGCAAGAACCGCACCTACGAACAGATGGGGCTGCGGTCCGATGGGATTTTTAAACCTGTCCTATCGACATGTCTTGCAAAGATGTATAACAAAGTTACAAGATGGTGACCCCCTGCTGCCAACATTGAAAACATAAATCGTTTGTTTAATTAGGCTTGTGGTGCAGTAAGTTCATGTTTATGTTTAGTATACAAAATACAGCATTTTTTTGCATTATTCTATTTTAGACTTTAGTTCCCCTTTAATGCACCTAGCTATACAGGGGGATCCCAGATTAATGAAAAGGCATCAGGGGAAGATTTCACAGCCTGGTTATGTTCCTAGCAGCAAGGTCTTTATTCCCTCTGAATCTTTTACTCTTCAATCCCCTGAGGATCCCATACAGTTTGGGACCGCTGAGCTGTCACTTTCCTAATGATTTTGCAGACGTTCCCAGGGCATCTGCATGTACTGTGGGACTAAAGGCCATTTTGTCTATACCTGCCCAGTAAAACTGGGAAAACTCCTGAGCCTGTATGAGGTTGGGGAGATTCATTTGGGCTGTATTTCTGCTCCCTGTAACACTAGTTCTAGGATTTGTGTTCCTGTTACTCTGTCCTGGAATAACACACCTGTTTCTGGCTTTCATTGATTCAGGGGCTGCTGGATATTTTGTTGACTTTTGCTGGTAAATTGTCTGTCCCTTCCATTCCTCTCCTGTCAATAGATGAAAATGCCCTTGACAATGGCTTAGTTACATCAGTAACCCCTAAACTTGAGGTGTGTGTGGGAGGCACATGTTCTGAATACATTGATTTCCACCTTATTCACCGTGCATCCACCCCTGTGCTGTTAAGCCTGTCCTGGTTAAGGCAACATAACCCACACATTGA
Source organism: Xenopus laevis (assembly GCF_017654675.1). Taxonomy (NCBI): domain Eukaryota; kingdom Metazoa; phylum Chordata; class Amphibia; order Anura; family Pipidae; genus Xenopus; species Xenopus laevis. Next base: position 67,579,587 of record NC_054374.1, on the reverse strand, counting down.
TTGGAGAACTGGGGAGATTTTGCAATGGGTTCTTGGCTGCGTCAGTCTGCATTAAATGCCCATTACAGCTTGCTGCCACAGTCCTTGAGAGTCTACTTGAATGTGTTGGGAATTTTCAGTGACACCAACATCCCAGGATAGGAAATTATCCCCTCTTATAAAATTGAAATCCACTAATCCAATGGCAAACGCACACTGGGAGAGAATATTGATACCAATATTAAAGATGGCAGAATGGGGCTCCCTCAGCAGCTGGTACAACATCCCAGGGCAGGTAATTATCTTCTGTTTAAGCTTCATATCCATAGAGGCTCATGGGAGGTTTCAATAGGGCTCACTCATTGAGACTTCTTACATTGGCCATTTGAATTAATATTCATCAAAGATTAATGAGCTGAACCCCCACATCTCCTTACTGAGGTCCCACTTATCTAAGCAGCATGTAAACATGTGCTGAACTTGCAGCCAATCACTATCAGGATATAAACATAAAACGTGATTGACTGAAAACTCTGGAATCAGAGGTGAGTGGAGCATTGAGGGAAATAATGGCAGAAATGAAGGAAATCACTATTTGAGTGTGACACTGGCTAGTGCTGGGATATTCTCCTTGGTTTTGTGCATATTCTAATAGAAAATATCATTATGGGAGGAATGGGGAAACAGGCAGACTATAGACAACTCAGGATAATACACAGAAGTACATCCTGGCATTTGGCCGCACGGCTAAGTGACAGTTAAATAACGGATTTCTCACTTTCATTTCTGGGATCAGAGGTGAGTGGATGCACAGCACACACTGGGGGACAATTTATGGAAAATAATGATATAAATGAAGAAAATCACTACTAAATTGAGTCATTAGGTAGCGCATGGGATATTAGCCTTGGTTTTGTCATTTTAATAGATTATAGGAGAGTTGGGGTTGGGGGAAGGAACAGGGATGCTGGGAGGCTACACACCTGTCAGGCTAAATACAGAAAGTATAAAATAACATTTGGGATTCCAATTGCTTTATATTTAAAATAAGTGCAAGTTAAGAAATAATAAAAAGTCTAAAATCTCCTATGTTAACATATACCAGGGGTCACTATGGCAATATCTGGAGTGACTGTTGGCCACTTGCTGTTCAGGTTTCTCCTCTAATGCTATAAATATTTATATTTCTCTCTGTATCTCACTTTGTATATAACATTTACTTCTTAAAAAATCTTTTAAGGGAAAGTTAAGAAATTATTAAGGGGAAAAGTCTGAAATCTCCCATGTTCCCATATAACAGGGGCCACTGACAGTGTTTGGAGTGACAGTTGACAGTTGGCCACTTGCTGTTCAGGTTTCTCCTCTAATGCAATTAATATTTATATTTCTCTCTATATCTCACTTTGTATATAAAATGTACTTATTAAAAAGCTTTTCAGTAAAAGTTAAGCAATTACTAAGGGCAAAAGTCTGAAATCCTCCATGTTCCCATATAACAGGGGTCACCCAGTGTTTGGAGTGACAGTTGACAGTTGGCCACTTGGTGTTTCTCCTCCAATACTAATAATATCCATATTTCTCTTTGCATCTTACTTTGTATATAAAACTGACTTCTTAAAATGATTTAAAGGAAAAAGTTTTGGAGCTTCAACTTCCCAGTCACTGTTACTCATGTCCTGAATGTCCCGGCATCCCTTGTCAGACCTGCAGCCTGTAGTCTTCTAACTGTTACTGACCTACAAATCCCAGCATCCCTTGTCAGACCTGTAGCCTATAGTACAAATCCCAGCATCCCTTGTCAGACCTGTAGCCTATAGTACAAATCCCAGCATCCCTTGTCAGACCTGTAGCCTATAGTACAAATCCCAGCATCCCTTGTCAGACCTGTAGCCTATAGTACAAATCCCAGCATCCCTTGTCAGACCGGTAGCCTATAGTACAAATCCCAGCATCCCATGTCAGACCTGCAGCCTATAGTACAAATCCCAGCATCCCTTGTCAGACCTGTAGTCTATAGTACAAATCCCAGCATCCCTTGTCAGACCTGTAGCCTATAGTACAAATCCCAGCATCCCTTGTCAGACCTGCAGAATGTGGTCTTTTACCTGTTACTGACCTACAAATCCCAGCATCCCTTGTCAGACCTGCAACCTGTTGTACAAATCCCAGCATCCCTTGTCAGACCTGTAGCCTATAGTACAAATCCCAGCATTCCTTGTCAGACCTGTAGCCTATAGTACAAATCCCAGCATCCCTTGTCAGACCTGTAGCCTATAGTACAAATCCCAACATCCCTTGTCAGACCTACAGCTTGTGGTCTTTTACCTGTTACTGACCTACAAATCCCAGCATCCCTTGTCAGACCTGCAGCCTATAATACAAATCCCAGCATCCCTTTTCAGACCTGTAGCCTATAGTAAAAATCCCAGCATCTCTTGTCAGACCTGTAGCCTATAGTACAAATCCCAGCATCCCTTGTCAGACCTGTAGCCTACAGGACAAATCCCAGCATCCCTTGTCAGACCTTCAGCCTATAATACAAATCCCAGCATCCCTTGTCAGACCTGTAGCCTATAGTACAAATCCCAGCATCCCTTGTTAGACCTGTAGCCTGTAGTCTTCTAACTGTTGCTGACCTACAAATCCCAGCATCCCTTGTCAGACCTGCAGCCTATAATACAAATCCCAGCATCCCTTGTCAGACCTGTAGCCTATACTACAAATCCCAGCATCCCTTTTCAGACCTGTAGCCTATAGTACAAATCCCAGCATCCCTTGTCAGACCCGTGGCCTATACTACAAATCCCAGCATCCCTTCTCAGACCTGCAGCCTATAATACAAATCCCAGCATCCCTTGTCAGACCTGTAGCCTTTAGTACAAATCCCAGCATCTCTTGTCAGACCTGCAGCCTATAATACAAATCCCAGCATCCCTTGTCAGACCCGCAACCTATAATACAAATCCCAGCATCCCTTGTCAGACCTGCAGCCTATAGTACAAATCCCAGCATCCCTTGTCAGACCTGTAGCCTTTAGTACAAATCCCAGCATACCTTGTCAGACCTGTAGCCTATAGTACAAATCCCAGCATCCCTTGTCAGACCTTCCGCCTATAATACAAATCCCAGCATCCCTTGTCAGACCTGTAGCCTATAGTACAAATCCCAGCATCCCTTGTTAGACCTGTAGCCTGTAGTCTTCTAACTGTTGCTGACCTACAAATCCCAGCATCCCTTGTCAGACCTGCAGCCTATAATACAAATCCCAGCATCCCTTGTCAGACCTGTAGCCTATAGTACAAATCCCAGCATCCCTTGTCAGACCTGTAGCCTATAGTACAAATCCCAGAATCCCTTGTCAGACCTGCAGCCTATAGTACAAATCCCAGCATCCCTTGTCAGACCTGTAGCCTATAGTACAAATCCCAGCATCCTTTGTCAGACCTGTAGCCTATAGTACAAATCCCAGCATCCCTTGTCAGACCTGTAGCCTATAGTACAAATCCCAGAATCCCTTGTCAGACCTGCAGCCTATAGTACAAATCCCAGCATCCCTTGTCAGACCTGTAGCCTATAGTACAAATCCCAGCATCCTTTGTCAGACCTGTAGCCTATAGTACAAATCCCAGCATCCCTTGTTAGACCTGTAGCCTATAGTACAAATCCCAGCATCCTTTGTCAGACCTGTAGCCTATAGTACAAATCCCAGCATCCATTGTCAGACCTACAGCCTATAATACAAATCCCAGCATCCCTTTTCAGACTTGTAGCCTATAGTACAAATCCCAGCATCCCTTGTCAGATCCGCAACCTATAATACAAATCCCAGCATCCTTTGTCAGACCTGTAGCCTATAGTACAAATCCAAGCATCCCTTGTCAGACCTGTAGCCTGTAGTACAAATCCCAGCATCCCTTGTCAGACCTGTAGCTTATAGTACAAATCCCAGCATCCCTTGTCAGACCTGCAGCCTATAATACAAATCCCAGCATCCCTTGTCAGACCTGTAGCCTATAGTACAAATCCCAGCATCCCTTGTTAGACCTGTAGCCTATAGTACAAATCCCAGCATCATTTGTCAGACCTGCAGCCTATAATACAAATCCCAGCATCCCTTGTTAGACCTGTAGCCTATAGTACACATCCCAGCATCCCTTGTTAGACTTGCAGCCTATAATACAAATCCCAGCATCCCTTGTCAGACCTGTAGCCTATAGTACAAATCCCAGTATCTCTTGTCAGACCTGCAGCCTATAATACAAATCCCAGCATCCCTTGTCAGACATGTAGCCTATAGTACAAATCCCAGCATCCCTTGTCAGACCTGCAGCCTGTGGTCTTTTAGCTGTTACTGACCTACAAATCCCAGCATCCCTTGTCAGACCTGCAGCCTATAATACAAATCCCAGCATCCCTTGTCAGACCTGTAGCCTGTAATACAAATCCCAGCATCCCTTGTCAGACCTATAGCCTATAGTACAAATCCCAGCATCCCTTGTCAGACCTGTAGCCTATAGTACAAATCCCAGCATCCCTTGTCAGACCCGCAACCTATAATACAAATCCCAACATCCCTTGTCAGACCTGTAGCCTATAGTACAAATCCCAGCATCCCTTGTTAGACCTGTAGCCTACAGTACACATCCCAGCATCCCTTGTTAGAGGTGTAGCCTATAGTACAAATCCCAGCATCCCTTGTCAGACCTGCAGCCTGTGGTCTTTTAGCTGTTACTGACCTACAAATCCCAGAATCCCTTGTCAGACCTGCAGCCTATAATACAAATCCCAGCATCCCTTGTCAGACCTGTAGCCTGTAGTACAAATCCCAGCATCCCTTGTCAGACCTGTAGCCTATAGTACAAATCCCAGCATCCCTTGTCAGACCTGCAGCCTATAATACAAATCCCAGCATCCCTTGTCAGACCTGTAGCCTGTACAAATCCCAGCAAAATACTCTTAATGAACTTTAAATCCCAGCATCCCTTGTCAGACCAGCAACTTATGGTCTTCTAACTGTTACTGAACTACAAATCCCAGCGTCCCTTGTCAGACCTGCAGCCTATAATACAAATCCCAGCATCCCTTGTCAGACCTGTAGCCTGTAATACAAATCCCAGCATCCCTTGTCAGACCTATAGCCTATAGTACAAATCCCAGCATCCCTTGTCAGACCTGTAGCCTATAGTACAAATCCCAGCATCCCTTGTCAGACCCGCAACCTATAATACAAATCCCAGCATCCCTTGTCAGACCTGTAGCCCTATAGTACAAATCCCAGCATCCCTTGTTAGACCTGTAGCCTACAGTACACATCCCAGCATCCCTTGTTAGAGGTGTAGCCTATAGTACAAATCCCAGCATCCCTTGTCAGACCTGTAGCCTATAGTACAAATCCCAGCATCCCTTGTTAGACCTGTAGCCTACAGTACACATCCCAGCATCCCTTGTTAGAGGTGTAGCCTAAAGTACAAATCCCAGCATCCCTTGTCAGACCTGCAGCCTGTGGTCTTTTAGCTGTTACTGACCTACAAATCCCAGAATCCCTTGTCAGACCTGCAGCCTATAATACAAATCCCAGCATCCCTTGTCAGACCTGTAGCCTATAGTACAAATCCCCAGCATCCCTTCACCTGTACCATAGTACAAATCCCAGCATCCCTTGTCAGGACCTGCAGCCTATCATACAAATCCCAGCATCCCTTGTCAGACCTGTAGCCTGTACAAATCCCAGCAAAATACTCTTAATGAACTTTAAATCCCAGCATCCCTTGTCAGACCAGCAACTTATGGTCTTCTAACTGTTACTGAACTACAAATCCCAGCGTCCCTTGTCAGACCTGCAGCCTATAATACAAATCCAGCATCCCTTGTCAGACCTGTAGCCTGTAATACAAATCCCAGCATCCCTTGTCAGACCTATAGCCTATAGTACAAATCCCAGCATCCCTTGTCAGACCTGTAGCCTATAGTACAAATCCCAGCATCCCTTGTCAGACCTGTAGCCTATAGTACAAATCCCAGCATCCCTTGTCAGACCCGCAACCTATAATACAAATCCCAGCATCCCTTGTCAGACCTGCAGCCTATAGTACAAATCCCAGCATCCCTTGTTAGACCTGTAGCCTATAGTACACATCCCAGCATCCCTTGTTAGACTTGCAGCCTATAATACAAATCCCAGCATCCCTTGTCAGACCTGTAGCCTATAGTACAAATCCCAGCATCCCTTGTTAGACCTGTAGCCTATAGTACACATCCCAGCATCCCTTGTTAGACTTGCAGCCTATAATACAAATCCCAGCATCCCTTGTCAGACTTGTAGCCTATAGTACAAATCCCAGCATCCCTTGTCAGACCTGCAGCCTATAATACAAATCCCAGCATCCCTTGTCAGACCTGTAGCCTATAGTACAAATCCCAGCATCCCTTGTCAGACCTGCAGCCTGTGGTCTTTTAGCTGTTACTGACCTACAAATCCCAGCATCCCTTGTCAGACCTGCAGCCTATAATACAAATCCCAGCATCCCTTGTCAGACCTGTAGCCTGTAATACAAATCCGAGCATCCCCTTGTCAGACCTATAGCCTATAGTACAAATCCCAGCATCCCTTGTCAGACCTGTAGCCTATAGTACAAATCCCAGCATCCCTTGTCAGACCCCGCAACCTATAATACAAATCCCAGCATCCTTGTCAGACCTGTAGCCTATAGTACAATCCCAGCATCCCTTGTTAGACCTGTAGCCTACAGTACACATCCAGCATCCCTTGTTAGAGGTGTAGCCTATAGTACAAATCCCAGCATCCCTTGTCAGACCTGCAGCCTGTGGTCTTTTAGCTGTTACTGACCTACAAATCCCAGAATCCCTTGTCAGACCTGCAGCCTATAATACAAATCCAGCATCCCTTGTCAGACCTGTAGCCTATAGTACAAATCCCAGCATCCCTTGTCAGACCTGTAGCCTATAGTACAAATCCCAGCATCCCTTGTCAGACCTGTAGCCTATAATACAAATCCCAGCATCCCTTGTCAGACCTGTAGCCTGTACAAATACCAGCAAAATACTCTTAATGAACTACAATCCCCAGCATCCCTTGTCAGACCATGCAACTTATGGTCTTCTAACTGTTACTGAACTACAAATCCCAGCGTCCCTTGTCAGAACTGCAGCCTATAATACAAATCCCAGCATCCCTTGTCAGACCTGTAGCCTATAGTACAAATCCCAGCATCCCTTGTCAGACCTGCAGCCCTGTGGTCTTTTAGCTGTTCTGACCTACAAATCCCAGCATCCCTTGTCAGACCTGCAGCCTGTGGTCTTCTTAGCTGTTACTGACCTACAAATCAGCATCCCTTGTCAGACCTGCAGCCTATAATACAAATCCAGCATCCCTTGTCAGACCTGCAGCCTATAGTACAAATCCCAGCATGCCTTGTCAGACCTGCAGCCAGTGGTCTTTACTTTTAGCTGTTACTGACCTACAAATCCCAGCATCCCTTGTCCGACCTGCAGCCTATAATACAAACCCAGCATCCTTGTCCGACCTGCAGCCTATAATACAAATCCCAGCATCCCTTGTCAGACCTGTAGCCTATAGTACAAATCCCAGCATCCCTTGTCAGACCTAGCCTATAGTACAAATCCCAGCATCCCTTGTCAGACCAGCAGCCTTTTACTGTTACTGTACAAATCCAGCATCCCTTGTCAGACCTGCAGCCTGTGGTCTTTTAGCTCTTACTGACCTACAATCCCAGCATCCCTTGTCAGACCAGCAACTTATGGTCTTCTAACTGTTACTGAACTACAAATCCCAGCGTCCCTTGTCAGACCTGCAGCCTGCAGTCCTTTTACTGTGATATGATGATGTTGAGAGGCTGTATTTCAGCAGGGACTGAGCCTCATATTATAATAGAGGGAAGAATGGATGGTGCCAATACAGGGAAATGCGGCAACCTGTTTAATTTCATTTCATTTAAAGGGGAGCTTTGCTTTAATGCTGTTGATGCAAAAGGAAAAACTGATGTTAATTTCATTTTTTGGCAATGGATATCAGATTTCAGAATTTGTGGCCCGAATAAAAAACAGATTAAACAGATAAACAATATATATAAGTTTAGGGTTTGTTTTGGTACAATAGGAGAATTGGTTGAGGGTGTGAATACTTGAGGGCTGGTGCATGTGAGCTTACAATCTCTTCTTTCTTTCTGTGTCCCCACACAGTGAAATATCCGAGCGACGAAGCGTTTTCATAGCCGTTTTCGAAGCGATTTTCAGAGTGATTTTCCCGAGAGATTTCACAGCGATTGTTTATTAGAGATATTCAGCGAAATTCCATCTGATTTTTGGCGTTTGGAGAAAACATCTTCCTTTGACGTCAGCTGATATCTCTTCATAACCCAACAGCTCTTTTAAGAGCTAAAAAACTTGGACGCAATGCCTTTCTGCGCCCCCTGGAGGAGGGTAAGGCAACTGCTACTGTTTTATCTGAATTTAGGGTTTTGCTGTATAGAGGAACAGATACAGATAAAGTATAGAATGTAATAGAATCTTTCTCTTCTCCTTCAGCCACAGGCCGAATCCAGTACCCTCTCTGAGATTTATAAGGTGAGTAGAAAGGAGGGTAAACACTTGCTGCTACTGCTGGAAGTGAGACATGTTTTATACCCTGGGGAATATTATGTTATCAATAAAATCCTTCTTTTTTCTATTTTATTTTCCAGCCTCCTGACGGTCGGCTGACCAAGGATGTGCTTCTTGGAGTGGGCGGCACCGGAGACGTCTACAAGGTAAGGGACCAACCAATTCCTAGAAAGTAGGAGAACTGAACAAGAGTGTGATCACTACACACAATCACACAATGATTTAGGCAGACATATCAAGCTTCTGGTTTGGGGGCTGCATTAGACCTCTTCTTTCCTACTTGTATTATTAAGTAATCTTTCTGTCTGTATTACAGGGTGCGTCACATCATAGAGGCCGTGGTAGCGGTGAAGATCGCCAACATCAGCCGGAGTAATGTTCTTTATAATTCCAATGATTACTTATCAATTATTTGTGTAGTTGCTATGTTGAGCTAAAGGGATTTCTATTACTTCCTCAGGATGAAGAGTCAGTCTGAGGGAGCTGAAGTTTCTCCAGCAGTTTCGGCGCCAGAATAAATCGCTCTTACTAATGGAGCCTACTACAGGGCTCCACTCACGGAGTGCTCATCGGAGGCTCTTGGAGTAAGAAATGATTTAACTGTATGTTGTTATTCGTCTTGTGCAAAGCAATCTCCACTGGAAGTATAGAATACATACCTTAATAATAATGCTATGTATTTCAGATTGTTCTCGAGTACTGTGGTGATGCTCTCTCCACAACCTATCCACAAGACTCAATGGCCAATCCCTGAAGGAGACCTGGATCGGCTATGTTGCAAGGAGGTTTTAAAGGTAAGGCCAGCTTTCCACTTAAGAGACTCTTCTTGTTGCATAAATTATATATATAACAATCTCTTTTGTTGGGAATGTTTAGCTCCTTATGTCTGTTATAGTCTTATAACACTACGATCTCAATTCGGCCAGGGGCTGCACCACATCCACAGAACCGGGGCCCGTTCATGAGACAATCAAGACCTGAACATCATGCTCACAGAGAGCGGCCAAGTCAGATCAGTGAGTAAAATTCAGATATAAGAGTAATGGTGGTTGGGAGTTTTTGTGAATATGGAGCAGGGTGTTTCATAATTAGGTTTTCTTATCTTCTGTGGTTAAAGCAGTTATTTTCATTAATAGATTCTATCTGTATTTCAGTCGACTTTGGAACGCTGGAACCTGGAGCGACGCAGACAGGATTGTGCATGAAGCAGACGGGATGCACATGGATGGCACCCGAGGGAATAAGGCAGAAGGGCAGCGCCTTGGCGTCGACACACCAAGTTAAGTTGTAATCTGTATAATACTTTTGGTAACAACACGAGCATTTACTTATCAGTGTTAATGCGACATACGAAGCAGTCGTTTTTCTCATGGAGAGAGGGAGTTTTTTCAAAACTTGGGTTCTTAACTTTTTGCACAATGGTGTCTTGCTTTAATTATATTTGCTACTTGCTCAGTAATGTAATGCTATTGTTTGTAATGGAGATGTATTTGCTGTATACACGTTTATATATAATAAAGCATTTTTTCACTTTTACATATACCAATGTGTGTTCATTTACTGGGGGGTGCATTGTGCTATTTTAGAAGTTGTATTTCTGTTCTGTGTTTTGGCCATCAATTGAGCTAAGGAGAATGGCTTGTACTTTTGCCCCATGATAATATATGTATATGTTCTAAAAAGCCTTGTATAAAAGTGTAGCCTTTTTAACTTAGATTTTATTAACAGCACTAACGCAATTCTCCTTCTAATGCTCCTTTGGTGGTGTCTTTGAGTGTGAACATTGGTTGCTGGGGAATAACGCCATAGAAATGGCGAAGAATCGCCAGCATCCCTTGTAAGATCTGTAGTCTATAGTACATAATCCAGCATCTCTTGTCCAGACCTGCCCCCTGTAGCTGCTTCGAGGCCGCGTTAATTAACTATAAATCCCAGCATCGAACTTTCCAGACCAGCAGCTTGTGGTCTTGCTACTGTTACTACAACTACCATCCCAGACATCCTTTTGGACAGACGCTGTAGCTGTAGGTAAAACTCCGCAAGCAATGCCACTTGTCATGACCTGTAGCTATAGTACAAATCCCAAGCTATCCCTTGTCAGACCTAGAAGCACCTGTGGTCTTCTAACTGTTAGCTCTGTGACCTTAGCAAAATCCGCAGCATCTTGACAGACCCTGTAGTCTTTTACTGTTACTGCGGTGCCTAGATGGTCAATACTTACCGACGTATTGACGGATTGCCTTGATGAGCCCTGTAGTCTTGTTAATGTACCAATGGATAATCTACCAGCATCATGCCGTTGGTTCAGGTGACACCTGTGAGTCGTTCGTTATCTTGGTTTACCGTACGTGTATGAACTCTACAAATGCCCACGTGCAGTGTCCCTATGTAGCTAGACTTAGTCTTGTCTTAACTGTATACAGAACTCGGTATGCAGATAATGCCAGCATGCCCGTTTAAGTCAGAACGCTGTAGTCTGTTGCATTACTGGTTAGCTGGACTCTACAAGTCCTACAGCAGTTCTGTCAGACCGCGTTTGTTTACTTAGCTGTTACTGAGACGCTACAAATCCCGAGCATCCTTGTGCAGACACTGTAGTCTTCTTACTGTTACTGACCTACAAATCAGCAATGCCGTTGTCAGAATCCCCCGTAAGTCTTCTTACTCGGTTAGACCTACAAATCACCAGCATCACCTTGTCAGACCCGTTGTCTTCTTTACTTTTTAACTGTGGGAGCCTGAACAAATCGAGCAGCATCTCACTTTGTACAGACCTGTTAGTTGTCTTACTTTTACTGACGATACAGAATCTGCCTCGAGCATGTCCGTTGTTCTAGACGCTGGTAGTTCCTTAATTGTACGATTTTTACTGACTGGCTAGGCAATGCCCAGCATACTTGTTAGAACCTGTAGTCCTTCCTACTGTTCTGAGTATATTACATCCAGCATCCCTTGTCAGATCCTGTAGATCTTGTTACTGGTTATGACCTAGCATAGCATATTCAGCGATCCCTTGTGCAGACCTGAGATTGGTCTTCCTACTGTTACTGTACCGCTACAAATCCCAGCATCGCTTGTCAGATCACTGTAAGCCTGACAGAAAAATGGCCAGATCCCTTGTCAGACTGTAGCCTATACGGATACTAATCAGACCATGCATCTTGTCAGAAGCCTGCAGGCCTAGATATAGCTGAAATCCCAGCATAGCCTTGTAAGATAGCGCGCCGCTGTGTAGGTGACAAATGCCCCGCATCCCTATGTCAGACCTGTAAAAGCCTATAGTAACATACCCAGCATTGCCTTTTGTCAGAAGTTTAGGCACTATAGTATCAAATCCCAGCATCCCTTGTAGAGACGGTGGTAGCTGGTTAGTACAAATTCTCGGCAGCATCCTTTGTCAGAACGTTAAGCCTATAGTACAAATGACAGCATCCTTGTCAGACATCGTAGCGTAGTACAATCCCAGCATCCCTTCGTAAGACCTGTCAGCTCTATAATACAAATCCAGGCATGGCCTTGTAAGACCTGTAGCCTATAGTTCAAAATCCCAGCATTCCGGCCTTGTAAAACCTTGCCTATATACAAATCGCAGCGCATCCAATTGTTCAACCTGTAGCCTATAGTACAAATCCCAGCATCCCTTGTCAAACCTGCAGCCTGGTGGTCTTCTAACTGTTACTGACAGCTACAAATCCCAGCATTCCCTTGTAAGACCTGTAGCCTATAATTACAAATCAGGCATCCATTGTCAGAACTTGACTTGTAGCCTGTAGTAGCAGAATCCCAGCATCCCTTGTAAGACCTGTAGCCTATAGGATACAAATCAGCATCCCTTGTAAGAAGCTGTAGCCTATAGTAGCATCCCAGCATCCCTTGTAAACCTGTAGCCTATAATACAAATTCCAGCATCCATTGTCAGACCTGTAGGCCAATAATACAAATGCCCAGCAATCCCTTGTCCAGAACCTTTAGCCTATATTACAAATTCCAGAATCCTGTCAGACCACAACCTGTGGTCCTTTTACGGTTTCTGACCCTACAAAATCCCAGGCATCCCTTGTCAGACCTACAGCCTGTATCTTCATAGCTCTTAATGAAACTATAAATCCCAGCATACCCTTGTCAACACCTGCAGGCCTGTGGTTTATAACTGTTACTCTGAACTACAAATCCGCAGCATCCCTTGTAAGAACCTTAGCCTATAATACAAATCCCAGCATACATTGTCAAACCTGTAGCCCTATAGTAACAAAATTCGAGAATCCCTTTTCAACCGCAGCCTATAGTAGCATCCAGCATCCCTTGCCAGAACCGCAGCTTAATGGTTTTCTTAACTGTTACTGAACCACAAATCCAGCATGCCCTTGGTCAGACCAGCAACTGTGGTCTTTTGGCTGTTACTGACCTACAAATCCCAGCATCCCTTGTCAACCTACAGCCTGTAGTCTTTCTAGCTCTAATGAAACTATAAATCCCGTCATCCCTTGTCAAACCTGCAGCCCTGTGGTCTTCTAACTGTTACTTACCGTACCCAAATCCCAGCATCCCTTGTAAGACCTGTAGCCTATAATACAAATCCCAGCATCCCTTGTACACCTGCAGCCTGTGTCTGGTCAACTCCAGAACCAGCACCTGTGGTCTTTTAGCTGTTAAACTGACTACAAATCCGCAGCATCCCTTGTAACCATAAGCCTGTAGTCTCTATGCTCTAATGAACTACAAATCCCAAGCATTCCCTTGTCATAAGCCTGTAGTCTTTCTTACTGTTACTGACCTACCAAATCCCATATCCCTTGTCCAGCCTGTAGTGCTTCTTACTGTGTCTGACTATCAAATGCCAGCATCCCTTGTTAGAACCTGTAGCCTATAATACATAATCCAGCATCCTTGTCAAGACCTGTAGTCTTCTACCTGTTACTGAACCTACAAATCCAGCATCCCTTGTTACACCTGCCAGCCTGTAGTCTTCTACTGTTCTGACCTAACAATCCCAGCATCCCTTGTAGACCTGTATACTTCCTTACTGTTACTGACCTACAAATCCCAGCATCCCTTTGTCAGACCTGTAGTCTTCTTACGTTACTGACCTACAAAATCCCAGCAATCCTTGTCAGACCTTGGTAGCCTATAGTAAAATCCAAGCATGCCCTTGTCAAGACCTTGTTAGCCTAATAGTACAAAATCCCAGCATTCCCTTGTAAAAGATCTGTAGTCTATAGTAAAAAATCCCCAGCCCAATCGCCTTGTAAGACTGTAAGCCTCTAGTCTTCTAACTGTTACGAACCCTACAAATCCCAGCATCCCTGTCAGACCTTGTCTTCTTACTGTTACTGACACTCAAATCCCAGCATCCGTAATCAGACCTGTAGTCTTCTGGTACTGTTCCTGAACCTACAAAATCCAGCTCCCTTGTCGAACTGTAGTCTTTCTTACTGTTTACTGGGACGCTACAAATCCCAGCATGCCCTTGTCAGACGCTGTAGGTCTTCTTAGCTGGTTACTGACCTACACCAAAATTTCCCCAGCATCCCTTGTCCAGACCTGTAAGTCTTCTTACATTTACGACCTACAAATCCCCAGCATGCCCGTAAATCAGGGACTTGTATATTCTCTGTTTTCCTGACCTACAAATCCCAGCATTCCTTTTCAGACCTGTAGTCTTCTTACTGGTTACTGACCTACATCCCAAGCATCCCTTGTCAGACTGTAGTCTTCTTCGTTCCCTGAACCCTACCAATCCCAGCTCCCTTTCAGACCTTAATATTCTTACTGTTACTGACCTACAAATCCCGCATCCGCTTGGTTCAGACCTGTAGTCTTCTTACTGTTAACCTGACTACCAAATCGCAGCATGCCGTTGTCAGACCTGTAGTCTTCTTACTGTTACTGACCTACAAATCCCAGCATGCGCCTTGGGTCAGACCTTACCTAGGTAGTAGCAATCCAGCATCCATATGTCAGACTGCAGCCTATAGTAACAGGAATCCCAGCATCCATTGTCAGACCTGTAGCCTATAGTACAAATCCCAGCATCCCTTGTCAGACCTGTAGCCTATAGTAAAAATCCCAGCATCTCTTGTCAGACCTGTAGCCTATAGTAAAAATCCCAGCATCTCTTGTCAGACCTGTAGCTATAGTAAAATCCCAGCATCTCTTGTCAGACCTGTAGCCTATAGTAAAAATCCAAGCATCCCTTGTCAGCCCTGTAGCCTATAGTACAAATCCCAGCATCCCTTGTAAGATCTGTAGTCTATAGTAAAAATCCCAGCATCCCTTGTAAGACTGTAGCCTCTAGTCTTCTAACTTTACTGACCTACAAATCCCAGCATCCATTGTCAGACCTGTAGTCTTCTTACTGTTACTGACCTACAAATCCCAGCATCCCTTGTCAGACCTGTAGTCTTCTTACCGTTCCTGACCTACAAATCCCAGCATCCCTTGTCAGACCTGTAATATTCTTACTGTTACTGACCTACAAATCCCAGCATCCCTTGTCAGACCTGTAGTCTTCTCACTGTTACTGACCTACAAATCCCAGCATCCCTTGTCAGACCTGTAATATTCTTACTGTTACTGACCTAACAAATCCAGCATCCCTTGTCAGACCTGTAGTCTTCTTTACTGTTACTGACCTACAAATCCCAGCATGCCTTGTCAGACCTGTAGTCCTTCTTACTGTTACTGACCTACAAATCCCAGCATCCCTTGTCAGACCTGTAGCCTATAGTAACAAATCCCAGCATCCATTGTCAACCTGTAGCCTATAGAACAAAATCCCAGCATCCATTGTCAGACCTGTAGCCTATAGTACAAATCCCAGCATCCCTTGTCAGACCTGTAGCCTATAGTAAAAATCCCAGCATCCCTTGTCAGACCTGTAGCCTATAGTACAAATCCCAGCATCCATTGTCAGACCTGTAGCCTATAGTACAAATCCCAGCATCCATTGTCAGACCTGTAGCCTATAGTACAAATCCCAGCATCCATTGTCAGACCTGTAGCCTATAGTAAAAATCCCAGCATCTCTTGTCAGACCTGTAGCCTATAGTAAAAATCCAAGCATCCCTTGTCAGCCCTGTAGCCTATAGTAAAAATCCCAGCATCCCTTGTAAGACCTGTAGCCTCTAGTCTTCTAACTGTTACTGACCTACAAATCCCAGCATCCATTGTCAGACCTGTAGTCTTCTTACTGTTACTGACCTACAAATCCCAGCATCCCTTGTCAGACCTGTAGTCTTCTTACTGTTACTGACCTACAAATCCCAGCATCCCTTGTCAGACCTGTAGTCTTCTTACTGTTACTGACCAACAAATCCCAGCATCCCTTGTCAGACCTGTAGTCTTCTTACTGTTACTGACCTACAAATCCCAGCATCCCTTGTCAGACCTGTAGTCTTCTTACCGTTCCTGACCTACAAATCCCAGCATCCCTTGTCAGACCTGTAGTCTTCTTACCGTTCCTGACCTACAAATCCCAGCATCCCTTGTCAGACCTGTAATATTCTTACTGTTACTGACCTACAAATCCCAGCATCCCTTGTCAGACCTGTAGTCTTCTTACTGTTCCTGACCTACAAATCCCAGCATCCCTTGTCAGACCTGTAGTCTTCTTACTGTTCCTGACCAACAAATCCCAGCATCCCTTGTCAGACCTGTAGTCTTCTTACTGTTACTGACCTACAAATCCCAGCATCCCTTGTCAGACCTGTAGTCTTCTTACCGTTCCTGACCTACAAATCCCAGCATCCCTTGTCAGACCTGTAATATTCTTACTGTTACTGACCTACAAATCCCAGCATCCCTTGTCAGACCTGTAGTCTTCTTACTGTTTCCTGACCTACAAATCCCACATCCCTTTTCAGACCTGTGTCTTCTTACTGTTACTGACCTACAAATCCCAGCATCCCTTGTCAGACCTGTAGTCTTCTTACTGTTACTGACCTACAAATCCCAGCATCCCTTGTCAGACCTGTAGTCTTCTCACTGTTACTGACCTACAAATCCCAGCATCCCTTGTCAGACCTGTAGTCTTCTTACTGTTCCTGACCTACAAATCCCAGCATCCCTTGTCAGACCTGTAATATTCTTACTGTTACTGACCTACAAATCCCAGTATCCCTTGTCAGACCTGTAGTCTTGTTACTGACCAACAAATCCCAGCATCCCTTGTCAGACCTGTAGTCTTCTTACTGTTACTGACCTACAAATCCCAGCATCCCTTGTCAGACCTGTAGTCTTCTTACTGTTACTGACCTACAAATCCCAGCATCCCTTGTCAGACCTGTAGTCTTCTTACTGTTACTTGACCTACAATCCCAGCATCCCTTGTCAGACCTGTAGTCTTCTTACTGTTACTGACCTACAAATCCCAGCATCCCTTGTCAGACCCGTAGTCTTCTTACTGTTACTGACCTACAAATCCCAGCATCCCTTGTCAGACCTGTAGTCTTCTTACTGTTACTGACCTACAAATCCCAGCATCCCTTGTCAGACCTGTAGTCTTCTTACTGTTCCTGACCTACA
The DNA here is from genome assembly GCF_017654675.1 of Xenopus laevis. Taxonomy (NCBI): domain Eukaryota; kingdom Metazoa; phylum Chordata; class Amphibia; order Anura; family Pipidae; genus Xenopus; species Xenopus laevis. The sequence continues at coordinate 67,562,445 of NC_054374.1, read as the reverse complement.
AATCCCAGCATCCCTTGTCAGACCCGTAGTCTTCTTACTTTTACTGACCTACAAATCCCAGCATCCCTTGTCAGACCTGTAGTCTTCTTACTTTTACTGACCTACAAATCCCAGCATCCCTTGTCAGACCTGTAGTCTTCTTACTTTTACGGACCTACAAATCCCAGCATCACTTGTTAGACCTGTAGTCTTCTTACTGTTACTGACCTACAAATCCCAGCATCCCTTGTCAGACCTGTAGTCTTCTTACTGTTACTGACCTACAAATCCCAGCATCCCTTGTCAGACCTGTAGCCTAAAGAACAAATCCCAGCATCCCTTGTCAGACCTGTAGCCTATAGTACAAATCCCAGCATCCCTTGTCAGACCTGCAGCCTATAGTACAAATCCCAGCATACCTTGTAAGACCTGCAGCCTGTAGTAAAAATCCCAGCATCCCTTGTCAGACCTGTAGCCTATAGTACAAATCCCAGCATCCCTTGTCAGACCTGTAGCCTATAGTACAAATCCCAGCATCCTTTGTCAGAACTTTAGCCTATAGTACAAATCCCAGCATCCCTTGTCAGACCTGTAGCCTATAGTACAAATCCCAGCATCCTTTGTCAGAACTTTAGCCTATAGTACAAATCCCAGCATCCCTTGTCAGACATGTAGCCTGTAGTACAAATCCCAGCATCCCTTGTCAGACCTGTAGCCTATAATACAAATCCCAGCATCCCTTGTAAGACCTGTAGCCTATAGTACAAATCCCAGCATCCCTTGTAAAACCTGTAGCCTATAATACAAATCCCAGCATCCATTGTCAGACCTGTAGCCTATAGTACAAATCCCAGCATCCCTTGTCAAACCTGCAGCCTGTGGTCTTCTAACTGTTACTGACCTACAAATCCCAGCATCCCTTGTAAGACCTGTAGCCTATAATACAAATCCCAGCATCCATTGTCAGACCTGTAGCCTATAGTACAAATCCCAGCATCCCTTGTAAGACCTGTAGCCTATAGTACAAATCCCAGCATCCCTTGTAAAACCTGTAGCCTATAATACAAATCCCAGCATCCATTGTCAGACCTGTAGCCTATAATACAAATCCCAGCATCCCTTGTCAGACCTTTAGCCTATAGTACAAATTCCAGAATCCCTTGTCAGACCAGCAACCTGTGGTCTTTTAGCGGTTACTGACCTACAAATCCCAGCATCCCTTGTAAGACCTACAGCCTGTAGTCTTCTAGCTCTTAATGAACTATAAATCCCAGCATCCCTTGTCAAACCTGCAGCCTGTGGTCTTCTAACTGTTACTGACCTACAAATCCCAGCATCCCTTGTAAGACCTGTAGCCTATAATACAAATCCCAGCATCCATTGTCAGACCTGTAGCCTATAGTACAAATTCCAGAATCCCTTGTCAGACCTGCAGCCTGTAGTACAAATCCCAGCATCCCTTGTCAGACCTGCAGCCTGTAGTCTTATTGTACTTAATAAACTACAAATCCCAGCATCCCTTGTCAAACCTGCAGCCTGTGGTCTTCTAACTGTTACTGACCTACAAATCCTAGCATCCCTTGTAAGACCTGTAGCCTATAGTACAAATCCCAGCATCTCTTGTAAGACCTGTAGCCTATAATACAAATCCCAGCATCCCTTGTCAGACCTGCAGCCTGTAGTCTTATTGTACCTAATAAACTACAAATCCCAGCATCCCTTGTCAGACCTGTAGCCTATGGTACAAATCCCAGCATCTCTTGTAAGACCTGTAGCCTATAATACAAATCCCAGCATCCCTTGTCAGACCTGCAGCCTGTAGTACAAATCCCAGCATCCCTTGTCAGACCTGCAGCCTGTAGTCTTATTGTACTTAATAAACTACAAATCCCAGCATCCCTTGTCAAACCAGCCTATAGTACAAATCCCAGCATCCATTGCCAGACCAGCAGCTTATGGTTTTCTAACTGTTACTGAACCACAAATCCCAGTATCCCTTGTCAGACCAGCAACCTGTGGTCTTTTAGCTGTTACTGACCTACAAATCCCAGCATCCCTTGTCAGACCTGCTGCCTGTACTAGTCCTTTTTCTGTGATATCATGATGTTGAGAGTCTGTATTTCAGTAGGGACTGGGCTTCATATTATAATAGAGGGAAGAATTGATGGTGCCAATACAGGGAAATGCTGCAACTTGTGAATCCTGATATGTATAGCAGAGAGGGCTGGTGCATGTGAGCTCACAATCTCTTCTTTCTTTCTATGTCTCCACACAGTGAAATTTCCAAGCGACGAAGCGTTTTTATAGCGTTTTCGAAGCGATTTTCCGAGCGATTTAGCAGTGATTGTTATATAGAGATATTCAGCGATATTCCATCAGATTTTTGGCGTTTGGAAAAACCATCTTCCTTTGACGTCAGCTGATATCGTCTTTTTAACCCAACAGCTCTTTTAAGAGCTAAAAAACTTGGGCGCAATGCTATTCTGCGCCCCCTGGAGGAAGGTAAGGCAACTGCTGCTGTTTTATCTGAATTTAGGGTTTTGCTGTATAGAGAACAGATAAAGTATAGAATGTAATTGAATTTTTCTCTTCTCCTTCAGCCACAGGCGGAATCCAGATCCCTCTCCGAGATTTATAAGGTGAGTAGAAAGGAGGGTAAAACACTGGCCGCTACTGCCGGAAGTGAGACATGTTTTGTACCCTGGGGAATATTATGTTATCAATAAAATCCTTCTTTTTTCTTTTCCAGCCTCCTGATGGTCGGCTGACCAAGGATGTGCTTCTTGGAGAAGGCGGCACCGGAGAAGTCTACAAGGTAAGAGACCAACCAATTAGAGTAGGGGAACTGAACAAGATTGTGATCACTAGACACAATCACACAATGATTTAGGCAGACATATCAAGCTTCTGGTTTGGGGGCTGCATTAGACCCTCTCTTTCCTACTTGTATATAAGTCAACCTTTCTGTCTGTATTACAGGGACGACACCATCGAAGAGGCGTGGTAGCGGTGAAGATCGCCAACATCAGCCGAGTACTGTATCTTTATAATTCCAATCTCTATATATCAATCCTATTTGTGTAGTTGCCTATGTGACCTAAAGGGATTTCTATTATTCCACTCCAGGATGAAGAGTCAGTCATGAGGGAGCTGAAGTTTCTCCAGCAGTTCGGAGGACACAAGAACATTGCCTCTTACTATGGAGCTTACTACAGGGCTCCACTCACGGAGTGCTCATCGGAGCACTTGGAAGTAAGAAATGATTTACTGTATCGTGTTCATTCCTCTCAATCTCCACTGGAAGTGATAGAATACATGACCTTAAATAATTTCTATATATTGCAGATTGTTCTCGAGTACTGTGGTGGCGGCTCTCTCCACACCCTCATCAGCAGGACCAATGGCCAATCCCTGAAGGAGACCTGGATTGGCTATGTCTGCAAGGAGGTTTTAAAGGTAAGGCCAGATTTACCCCTTAATGCCTCTTCTTTAATTGCATAAATTATATATATACAATCTCTTTGTTGGTAATGTTTAGTCTCATGTCTGTTAAAGTCTTATAACCTACATCTCAATCTCCCCAGGGGCTGCACCACATCCACAAGAACCGGGCCGTTCATAGAGACATCAAGAGCCTGAACATCATGCTCACAGAGACGGCCAAAGTGAAGACCAGTGAGTAAAACTTACAGTTATAAGAGTAATGGATGATGGGGAGCTAACGTGAATATGGAGTCAGGGGCTTTCATAATTCAGGTTTCTATATTATTGTGGTTAAGCAAGTTATTTTCCATTAATCGTTTCTATTTGTCATTTCAGTCGACTTTGGAAACAGCTGGGACCTGGATCCGCAGACTGGATTGTGCCACGAAGCAGACGGGACTGCACATTGGATGGCACCCGAGGCCATAAGGCAGAAGGGCCAGCGCCTGGCGTACGACACCAAAGTATGTTGTACTTATAATACTTGTAACAACACCGAGCATTTACTTATCAGTCTTAATGGGACATAGACACAGTCATTTTCTCATGGAGAGAAAGGAGTTTTCCTGAAATGTTGGGTTTCTTAACCTTTTGCACAATGTGTCTGCTTTAATATATTTGCTCATTTGCAATGTGACGCTGGTGTTCTGTAACTGCTATTGTTTGTAATGGAGATGTATTGCTGTATACACGTTTATATATAATAAAGCATTTTTACACTTTTATATTGTGTTCATTTACGAGGCAGTGCATTGGGCTATTTTAGAAGTTGTATTCTGTTCTGTTCTGTTCTGGCCATAATTGAGCTAAGGAGAATGGCGTGTACTTTTGCACCCATGATAATATATGTATATAATACACAAAAGCCATGAATATCCTGTAAATTATATCCTTATAAACGGTGAGTTCTGATGTCATCAGTTATAAACGGTGAGTTCTGATGTCATTTCTGTCACATGACTCATTGAAATTTGTGTATTATAATTAATAAAGTACCCCCAGTTGTAAAATATGAGGATATTAGAAGTTACCTCGGAGTTCCATGACCTGTATAAAAACACTCGGCCTTCGGCCTCGTGTTTTTATATGGTCATGAAACTCCTCGGTAACTTATAATATCCCTATATTTTACAAAAGGGGGTACTTTATTCACTATATATTTCTAAAAGAGAGTTGTATACGTGTAGCCTTTTTACCAATTCTCTCCTTCTAATGCTCTTTGTGTGTCTTTTGCAGTGTGACATCTGGTCGCTGGGCATAACCGCCATCGAAATGGCCGAGGGAAAACCACGTAAGTGAATCACAACAATTGTGGCTACTTTATTTTATACATTGAGCAGCAGAGGTTCTATATCAGAATGGGAGGAATTTGGGGTGATTTGCAATTTCCAGCAAAAAAAGAACGTTTTCTGTAGATTAAATAACTAACTTCTAGACATGTTGGATGGGCCTGATATATATGTTTTTCACTTTTAGCATACGCAGATGAATACCCGGTGGAGCACCTGATTAGAGAAGCCCAACCACCGAGGCTTCAATCAAACAACTGGTGAGTCGGTCCCAGCTCGTGTCACTGTACATTGTACCTGCGCTTGCAGACATGGAACTCCCCACGTTTTCTTATTAACACTTGTTATACTCCTATATCCACTTCCACAGTCTGCCCTCACCATGCCCCTTGTCTGTACAAATTTGGGATAATGGGGAGATTTCAGGGGGATGTGTATGTTATTTAAATACCTCCTAAATATAAATAGAGGGTTTTCTACTGCAGAGTTTAAATGTGTCCCATGAGATGCAGGCAGGGATATGTGTGTTTTCAGGGAAATATAGATGAATGCAGAGTGGATATGATCTATTTTATGTATATAATCAGTGTCTATGTCTCAGGGGCATAACAGTATAACTATGGGCCCCACTACTGTGAGATTACAGGCCATGTGCACTATGGTGCAGTCAGGAGAGGGTGTGGGAAAATCACAGGACCTTACCTTGTCCCTCTTAGCCTTATAGACATGTAGATATAGCACTGATATCCTTGTTTACCAGTTTGGGATGGTGGTGGGGAATCTTGGGTTGGGGATCACTTTTGGAGAAGATTTGTATAATGTGTAATACTATGGGTCTCAAATCAAGATAGATTATAGATAAATAGATAGATGATAGAGGATAGATAGATGATAGAAACATGATATAGATTAGATAGCTAAATGATCAATAGATGATCGATAGATTAGATAGATAGATGATCGATAGATTAGATAGATGATAGAGGAGAGATAGATAGATGATTGATAGATAATAGATAGATAGATACAGATAGATGATTGATAGAAATATAGATGGATAGATAGATGATCAATAGATGATAGATAGATAGATAGACAGATAAAGAGATAGAGGGATAGATAGATGATTGATAGAAATATAGATGGATAGATAGCTATGCTGCAACATATATCTATATTCTAGAGTGTAGCTAATGATTACTGGGTAAAAGCTTCTGGAATATGGAAATAATGATCTGGGGATTTTTTTTTCAGGTCACAAAATTTTGTGTCCTTCTTGGAGTCCTGCCTGAAGAAGGATCCTTCGGAGAGAGGGAGTGCTGAAGAACTCCTGCAGCACCCATTTGTCACCCAACTGCCGCCTAAGAAGATCATCAGGGCTGAGATTGAAAACCATCTCCGGATTCTGCATGTCAGGGAACCGGGAGTTCCCTCTGGGGAGTAGTCCGGATTTAGGAGGAAGCCCCTCAGGAGGGATCAGGATCGTGGTATCCAGGGATTTAGCAGAAGGGGTAATAGAGTTCAGGCAACAGGTCAAAAGGCAGGCAGAATATAAGCAGAGTCCAAAGTCCAGGCAGGGGGTCAACAACAAGAGATCAATCAAGAATATACTCAGGGATAACAGGAACAGCAACAGGGAACCCAGGAATCTATTCAGGAACAAGATCCTATTTTCGGGCGCCATCTTGGCGCCTCAGGCGTCCTTTTAAAGGGGATTTTTGGCGCCCTTGCGTCGGCGTCAGCACGTCTGCGACCGACGCGCTGCGCCTGCGTCCGTCGCGTCGTTGTGACGTCTTCGCGCCTGCGCACTTGCGCGCAGGCGTCTCTGCGCCGGCGCCGCTACCCACGTGGCGGCCATGGGCGCCGCCATTTTGGGAGCGGCGTCGGAAGTGATAGCTGCGCCGCCCGGAGCTCCTGGTCCTGCTCCGGGCGGCGATCGTGACAGTACCCCCCCCCTCACGGGGGGCCTCAGGACCACCGGGACAAGGTTTCTGGGGAAACTTGGCGTGAAAATCCCTCACCAGACGGGGAGCGTGAACATCACGGTGTCCTTCCCAGGAGCATTCTTCAGGACCAAGCCCCTCCACTGAATGAGGTACTGAAGGGACCCTCTGGAGATCCTGGAGTCTAGGATTTTCTCCACCTCGTACTCGAGTTGACCCTCCACAGAGATGGCAGGAGGAGGAGATTGACCACCAGAAAACCGGTTGGTGATGGCGGGTTTCACCAGAGACACGTGGAACACGTTGGGGATTCTCATCTCTGGTGGAAGCTGAAGTCTGACAGCCACAGGGTTGATTATCTCCAAGATGGGAAATGGACCCACGAATTTTGGACCCAACTTGGGAGATGGTATCTTCAACCGGATATTCCTGGAAGAGAGCCAGACATTATCACCCACCTTGTAGGGAGGAGAAGATCTTCGACGACGATCCGCGAAAGTCTTATGAACCAAAGCGCTCTTCTCTAGGTTCAACTTGGTAGCAGCCCAAATAGCAGACATATGGGCTGCGGAATCGTCAGCAGCCGGGACGTCAGAAAGTACAAAGTCTTGGGGAAAAGCTTGAGGATGCTGCCCATACACCGACATGAACGGAGACCTTCCTGTAGAGGAATGACAAGCATTATTATGAGCGAATTCCGCCCATGGGAGGAGATCAGACCAGTCATCCTGGCAGAGGGATACGTGGTTCCTCAGGAACTGTTCCAGGGCTTGGTTGACACGTTCAGCTGCCCCATTCGTCTGTGGATGGTATGCAGAAGAAAACTGAAGAACAATTCCCAGGTTTTTGCATAGGGAACGCCAGAATTTAGCAGTAAACTGGGTGCCTCTATCAGAGACGATCTCCACCGGGAAACCATGCAGGCGGAAGATGTACTGGATAAATAGCTGGGACAGCTCCACCGCAGAGGGCAACTTCTTCAAAGGGATGAAATGGGCCATTTTGGAGAATCGATCAATGACAACCCAGATCACAGTGTTCCCACAAGAGGGAGGAAGTTCGACAATGAAGTCCATGGACAGGTGGGTCCAGGGACGGGAAGGAACCGGCAAAGGCTGTAGTAACCCACTGGGGCGGGAATGGCTTGACTTAGATGTGGCACAAACATTACAGGCAGCAACAAAGTCCTTCACATCTTTGCGGATATCAGGCCACCAGACCAGGCGTCGTAAGAGTTCAAGAGTCTTAGCTGGACCAGGGTGTCCGGCTTGCCGGGAGCAATGGGTCTGTTGCAGAATAGGCAGACGCAGCTCAGGAGGAACAAATGCCATTCCAATGGGAGTATCTGAAGGAGCAGAAGATTGACCAGCCAGGATTTGATCAGCAAACTGTGGATACAGGGAGGCAATAATCTTGACTGGAGGGAT